>NW_024544542.1:4810000-6177405 GCF_018167655.1 Microtus oregoni
GGATGAGTGCAGCCTGAGACTGCTCCCCTACAGAGATCTTCCCCTGAGACCAGCTGATCTCCTCTGCTGTCATAAGGAATATGCTGGGTATCCAGGTTGCCTTGTTGACAGCTTCCAGATTAACAAGCAAAGCGCCCACAGTGTCTGTCATTTCTTCATTCTCAGGTAGCCCCAGCCAGGTTTGAAGGACCATGTCACAGGACAAGGCAACAATAATGTTTCATGTGACTTTTTGTTTCCTTTCTTCTATAACTTCTGGCCTACAGAATCAAAGCTGTCGGAACAGGCTTGCGATTTTTTTTTTTAAATGTGCTTTCCTCTAATTACATTTTTGCTATCTGTTCTGTAGATAAGATAGACTGTAAAAGTATTTCCCGATCAGTTTTTCTTTTTAATTTAGATTACTTTCCTTCCAAACGCATCCAGTTTTAAGAGCTTCTTAGATGCAAATTTCAAAGAATTTTAGCATTTAATTTGTTTGCAGGAATACAATGGCCAAGGCTTTATGTTGATTAAATTGATGTAAGGAAGGCAACTCTGACAGAAGCAATGCTCCATGATCTGTGTTTAGACACCAGCAAAACGTGTACAAATATTGAGATTGCTTCATGTTCACCTAACAGGGATATATGAACCCTTAAATAAAAATATATTGATCTAGTTTTAGGTTTCAGACTCATTGACCTTTCTGTACATTCTGTTACTATTTTCCTTCCTAGATTTATTTTCTCACCAACAAAAGTTGGAAATCTTTTGTTTATATATAAAAGCTCTGATTAGCTTTCTTAGATGACTTATTTTCTACAATTTACTTTCTCACACCAGTATGTTTGACAAACCACTACCCCCCCCCTTTTTTTTGCTCTCTGCTTGTTAATGTGCACTGAAAAAATTGTTATACCCATGTACCAGTGTCACACAAATCTGTTTCTTAAGCTATAACATGCCTCCTGGAAACCCTAGTGATACTAAAAGTCATTCTGGATATATAATGTACCACATTTAGATACAAGAGCAAATAAATCTCATTTCTTTCCCAACTGACAACTTTCTCCAGGTAAATTTGATGTTTCCTCCACAAAATGCATACTATCCTTCAATATCTTGACACTGGCTGTGTACAATGAGATTTTGTACTTTAGCTAATGGGATATTAAAGGGAAAAGCTTTTCTAGTCATATGCTTGCAATCACAGCACTTTAGAGACTGAGGTAGGAAAGTCAAGCATGTAAGTTTATTATGGGCATAAGCTAAGACTAATATCTCACAAGAAAAACTTTAAAAGTAAATCCCCTTTTTAGCAAATAAGGGTGGATATATGATGGACAGAGGAGTGTGTGGTTTCCAAATTTGCTCTGAAGAGAATGGGCCATATCTGTTCAGCTTCTTGGTCTTGGGATGTTTTGAGACTTACTGAGTTGAGATGCTAATGAGCTCCTTTGAACCCAATAGGACCAGAGATGTGTACATGAGCCCAGCTGACAAATGCTGAGGCATTCAGTTTCTCTGAGTAAGATGTTTGAGAAGGAAGTCCTTATTTTGGGATGTCATTTATTTTTGTGATTATATAAAAAAATCCATTTGATAAAAATACTGCATTTGAAGTAGAATGTCAATAATGAGAAGAATCCCTTCAATCTGAAGTATTAATTTTAGAATAAATTCTGGTTGATGCAGAAAGCATACAAAATGCAAACTCATACAATGTAGTCATGAAATCTATTTAGTTGAACTGTCGCATGTGATTACCCTGTGGGTGGTCATAGAATTTAATTAACCTGTGGATTGGGTAAGATGGATTCCAGGAAGAGTACAGAATCAGTTATCGAACTCCATTTAGATGGATTGAATCAAGTAATAAAAGAGAGAGGCAAGGTCAGAAGGGGCTGCCCAGTTAGTCTTAAGAATGAAGAACATTTATAATGTGCTGACATATAAGACTTTCTTTAAAAAAAAATTCTTCTGCCTTGCTAATCTTTCCATTCAGGAAACATTATCAAATTAAGATATGGCCTTTCAAAAAAGACAAAGACAAAAATCCAAGATCTTTAATATGTAACCTAGAGATATAGAGCTGGTGTGAGATAATTGTTTATATTTTGTCAATTATGTTTTAAATATACTCTGATTGGCCAGTAGCCAGGCAGGAAGTACAGGTGGGACAACCAGACAGAAAGAAGAGGTGGGTCAATGAGAACAGGAAAATTCTGGAAAGGAGGAAGCCCATTCCTCCCAAGTCCTGTCTCAACCACAGAAGAAGAAAGATGTGATTGCCCCTCTGAAAATGGTACTGAGCCATGTGGCTAGCATATACTAAAATAATGGGCTAATATAAGTTATAAGAGTTCATAAGAAGCCTGAGCTAATGAGCCCATCAGTTTATAATTAATGTAGACCTTTTTGTGATTTCTTTGGGACTTAATGATTGTGGGTACGGAGCAGGACAGAAAACCCTGACAACAGTATTTTGCTTTTGTTTCCACAGGAAATGAGAGGCTAGGGATTCATTCTGAGTTAAGAAAAATCAGGTTGGATCAAGGAAGACCACCTGAGAAATCTCTGGTAGGAACAAATGACCTGGATGTCTGAGTTCTACATCCAGAACAGATTCAAGATGCTGCCTGAGATGATCAAGCCTCACAGGATACTCCAGTCAGGACTTTATCATAATTCTAAATTTTCTTTAAGTCCCCATAAGATTATCAGCACTCCCAACCAACAGGAAGTAGCCTGGAAAACTATGCCCACATTCCCCCAAATGGGCTATGGATGTTCTTTTTTTTTTTAAAAAAAAAAAAAGAGGAGGAAGAGGTATGGGACAATTGTCTATATTCTGTCAATTATATTTTAAATAAATGCTGATTGGTCAGTAGCCAGGCAGGAAGTATAGGTGGGACAACCAGACAGGAAGTAGAGGTGGGTCAATAGGAGTAGGAGAATTCTGGGAAGGAAGAAACCCATTCCTCTGCAGTTGTGAGCCCACCACAGAAGAAGCAAGATGTAACCTGCCCCACTGAGCCATGTGACTAGCATATACCAGAATAACGGGTTATAAGATATAAGAGTTAATAAGAAGCCTGAGCTAATGGACCAATCAGTTTATAATTAATGTAGACCTCTGTGTGATTTCTTTGGGACTTAATGATTGTGGGAACCAGGCAGGACAGAAAACCCCAACAACATAAAGCAGACCAAAGTGCAAATGTGCTTTGTTCACAAGTTTGAAAGAATTTATGTGGCTCCTTCTACATTGTGGCAGAGGATCATGGAACTAGAGGAAGTGTGTTCTCATCAAAACCTGGATGAGTCAATTCAGTCTTTAAAATCTCTCCCAAATTTGTGACTTTATATATCTAAAGTAGTTGATGAGAGTAGAATAAATTATAAAACTAAAAGCTTGATAATTTCTGTAAATAAGCTCAACTGTAATCAAGAACACAACTTTTAGGAGTTAGGGAAGGACAAAACTATTGGGGTGTTTAATATATAAAATAGCTTCTTCATCTTTGATTTTTGCAGGTAGAAATTCAATTAGAAAGCTTCTTAGTTACCATTGATGGTATTCTCTAAAATTCTCTGGAGAACTGGACTAGTTCATAAAAATGTAAAATTCTTCCAGAGAATTGAGATGATAGCCAGGGGAAAATGGGAACTATTCTTGGGAAGAAGAACTGGGGTACAAGAGTAGAACTAAATCTCAATCAAGGGTCATCCTGAATTTCCCAGTTGGAGATACAGTAAGATATATGTATTAGGAGTTTGGAATTCTACTGACTGGGAAATAGAGATGCCAGTGAGTTCCAGACAAATTTTGCTTTTTGAATGGGTATTATCTTGTACCTATTCCACAATTGTGTGATCCATGTGTAAGGTAAAAATTGTTCACTCCCTCAGAACCCTCATCTTCATGCCCCTTCATCTATCCCTATTTAAATGCATAGTTCCCTATATAAAAAGATATATTGGCTTGCTTGATATAAAAACAATAATCCAAGCTGTGCCTGATATTTTGATTAGAGAAGATAGGAAAGTTTAGGATGTGGTGGGAGTGAACATATTTTGCAGCTGGAAGGAATGTGTATTTGCGAGCAGAAGCGTGTCATTCTTGTACTGCTTTAAGGGTTAACCAGAGAATCTCTTTGGTTTGCCTAAGCTCTGAACATAATATAGTGTATGCTTGAAAATATTGCTCTACCCAAGTTACTCTTTGAAATAGAAGGGTGATATATTTCTGTAAGACTTTTAAATATCCCCAATCTGTGATATAACTAGCCCTATTACTTGGGTCATAAACCTAGTAGATCTCTTTTTAATATATTTAGACTTTTAAGAAGCATTATTTATTTTACTTTGAGTGTGTTTGTATGTGTGAGTACAGGCACGTATGCTGAGTTGTGAGTGTGTTTGTATGTGTGAGTACAGGCATGTATGCTGAGTTGTGAATATAAAGTCAGAGGACAGTTTCAGGAGTCAATTCTCTCTATTATTACCCTGTATAATAAAAAAATAATAAAATAAAATTAATTTAAAAATCCACAGGCTGTAAGATCTGTAGAATAGTTCCTCTCCCACTGAACCATCTTTCTAGCTCTGGGCTTTCTTTAAAATCCATGCTATGCTAAGTTGCACTAGGAAATTGTGTATATATATCTATACCTATATCTATTGTAAAATATGCATGTACATATTTCTAGATAAAGGCTCAGTGTCACCTATAGCATAATTCAGATATCATTTTTTTTCTTCTTTGTAGGGTATGGTATTATAGGGGAATTGAACCAGGAGATTGTACTATTTATGTATTCAAACATGCCTATCACAAATATTCTTGATGATACAGCCCAAGTCATAAGTCTGGGAAGGCACAATAGCCGTCATTGTAAGGTGATAATTATGGCTTACTAAGACTGTCATGAATAATTTAGAAGTGAGTTGTTCAGGGAAAGTTTTGCTTTTCCATTGTTTGACGGGCTCATGATACCTGTATATTTGCATTCATGTTACCTTTTGTTTCATAGGCTATTTACCATGGGAAATGGCATAAAGTACACAGTGTAATTTCCAAGACTAAATTAGTAACTTTTTTTTAAATTTGGAGATAAACTATTGTATAATAAGGGGTGGGTCATGAATTTACTATGCTTTACTATGAGCTATATGTGTAGAAGACCACAAGACAAGGGACCAAAGCGGAGTTTCTTCTCTCAGAAAGTCCAACCTTGGGAGCCTCTCTCAGGAAGCTCAGCCTGGAAGATCCAGCAGAGAAGCACAGCTATTCCTGTACCCTTAACTGAAGACTCTTTCAGGAAAGATGGTTCTCTTCAACCTCACAGAATCACCTTCTGGACAGATATACATAAAACTCAGAAAGGAAGAGGATCCAGCCTAGTCAGCCAGATCAACTGAATCACCCTGGTGATGCAGTGAAGAATGTCAGAGCCAGATATCCTTCAGCTACAAAAACTGAACTCAATAGTGAACATTTTGCCTTTTGGTTTGTTTTGGCTCCCCTTCCCCACATTGGTCTTTTGCCTATTTTCACTTTTGAGGGTTTTTTTGTTGTTGTTGTTTGTGTTTGTTTCATGTTTCTGTTTCTCATTGTTTGCTTTTTTTTTTTTTTAAGAGAAAGGATATCAAGAAGACAAGAAGGTGGGAGGAACTGGAAGGAGTTACAGGAGGGAAAAGATAAAAATGTATGATTTTTTTTCATGAAAATTGGCTATAAAATTAGATTACATTGGCTATAAAAAGTCATGACAAAACCATGGTCTTGGTGGGGCAGACCCTCCTGGGTTGAGGTAAGAATCCCCCACCCGAAACAGCATCAGCAGCAACAGCAATGACAACAAGGCCCTGAGCCCTGCTGGAAAGCACTTTTTTTTTTTTATTAAGAAAAGAAGAAAAAAAAACATAAACAAAAAACAAGTTTCCACCTCCTCCCAGCCTCCCATTTCCCTCCCCCTCCTCCCACCCTTCTCCCCCTCCTCCCACCCTTCTCCCCCTCCCCCCACTCCTCTCCCCCTCCCTCTCCTGTCCACAGAGCAGTCCGGGTTCCCTGCCCTGTGGTAAGTCCTAGGTCCTCCCCCCTCCGTCCATATCTAGGAAGGTGAACATCCAAACTGGCTAGGCTTCCACAAAGCCAGCACATTAAGTAGGATCAAAACCCCGTGCCATTGTCCTTGGCGTCTCATCAGCCCTCATTGTTCGCCATGTTCAGAGAGTCCGGTTTTATCCCATGCTTTTTTGGTCACAGTCCAGCTGGCCTTGGTGAGCTCCCAGTAGATCAGCTCCACTGTCTCAGTGGGTGGGTGCACGCCTCGTGGTCCCGACTTCTTTGCTCATGTTCTCCCTCCTTCTGCTCCTCATTGGGACCTTGGGAGTTCAGTCCAGTGCTCATGTGTGGGTCTCTGTCTCTGTCTCTGTCTCTTCATCACCAGATGAAGGTTCTATGATGATATGCAAGATATTCGTCAGTATTGCTCTAGGATAGGGTCATTTCAGGTTCCCAATCCTCAGCTGCCCAAGGAACTAACTGGGAACCTCATCTTGGGCACTTGGGAGCCCCTCTAGGGTCAAATCTCTTGCTCACCCTAAAGTGGTTCCCTTAACTAAGAATTGTGGTTCTGTGCTCCCCTATCCACCTTCTTCACAGATCTGGAAAGCACTTTTGTGAACTCAGTTTACTCAGGCTTTCAAGTTGGACATAGCAGTGCATTAGCTTTCACTACGGTGGTGTAGGAGAACCCAGGAAGCTCTCTGCAAAAGTGTTGCTTTAAGTCACTAAATGTTGAAGTATTTTAATAGAAAAGCAGAAATATATAGTTTCTCTTTTTATGTTTTATACCTTGTGTTAAGATTTAGAAATTAAAAATATCACACACTGTAGCTAAACTCAACATGTTCCAACTTTAACTTCCCATACGTGCTGTTACTTTTAGATTTTGAAGTACATGATTTTCCAACTCCAGTAATAGAACTGGATTTTAGTTGGGTTGTGAATGCCTGAGTTCATCACTATGTCTTGATTCTGGCAATGCTGAGATTTGTTCTGATTAACTGAAGTGAATAAGGAAAACCATGCATAGTTTGAAATAAATAATGCTGCTTTGGCTCTTCTGGAATTTACTCTGTGTCCCCTGAGCCTCTTCTAGATTGTTCAAATTGTGCATGTATGACAAAGAATGCCTACCGCTGTGCATACATGACTGCCATAAGCTCTCTTCATGACTAAGTGCCCATGTTGTGAGACTTGTGTGTCTAAGCGATGAGACCTGCTGGGAACCTGGAAACCGGGATGAAGAACTCATTTATTCAGTCATCACAACCAAGGGATTTATTTCTTAGTCTGCATTTCTCTAAGGTATGTGACATCACCTTATGGTTAAACACACTCAGACACTCTTGGGCTTTTACTTTCTCTGATGTTACAGGATGCCTACCAGGGAGACACCTTGGAATGACAGTACTGTTTCCATGACTCCCTGGTCTCTCTTGTACTGACTTCTGAAGAAATCTGCATATCTACAACTTCGGTGCCTTTTGGCCTCATGAAAGTATCATCTCTAAGCATTTATTACTTCTTGCTTTTCAAATTGGTCTGAGTTGTAAACTATCATTATGAAATTCTATTTCCACCTAGATGGAAATTTCTGGCGTGTAATCAGAGGAAATATAATCATAAATATTAAAAACTGGGTAAAATGGAATTTTTACAAGATTTACATGTGAGTTTTATGTGAGGACTATGCTATAAAGTCTATTTCTATGCTAATAAACTAAGAAAATAATTGTTAAATGGGTGAAGAATACCCTCTCTCTTTTTATTTTTCAAATCATGGCAAGTGGAAGTGGTACAGTTCATTATCAACGCTTTGAATTTTTCACAGTTACTTAGCTGAAGGTTTTGAAAATGAGACCCAGCAGTTGAGTCCAAGGCCCTGCTTTTGGATCTGGGGTTTCCCTGGGTGGCAGATTGTTATGGAGACTTTAGTGCCCCACGCTGTCCACATTATTCTGCCAGGTCAGGAGAGGATCTGGCTCTGAGGTTCTCTATGGGCTAATCTAATCTCTGCTGAGACCACAGGGTAATTCTGAATTTATTGTTTCCTTGTCACAGTATTAAGATGGAGTTATAAACTGTCAAGCTTTTTGTACTTGATTGCCTTTTCAGGATGAAGATCACGGACATTTTCTTATAAACTTAAAGTTTCAGAGAAGTGTGAAATTATGCTTCTAGTAAGGAATATTTTACCATTTCTGAAATTTCTGGCTACTCAAGGTTCGTTTCTCCTATTCTACACAATGATTATACTGAAGAAAAGTCTGCCATACTTTCTGTTTTTGCTCATGAGCTGTTGAACTCTTTAAAATTTTCATATTCCTGTTTAAGTTTTGACACAGGCAGATTTTCTTCTGTAGCATCCTTGAAAATTTCACTCTTCCACATTTAGAACAAAAACGCAATCATTGACCAATGTGTTTTGTGGTGGTATTTTGTTTGTGCTTACCTAAAGATCAGAGTGCAGAAGTATCCACACTAGTTAGCCATAGAGGCCAGGCAGTGGTGGCACATGCCTCTCATCCCAGAGACAGAGGCAGATGGATCTCTGTGAGTTCAACGCCACCCTGGGCTACATGAGCTTGAGTCAGACTAAAAAAGAAACAGAGCCAAACGGTGGCGGCTCACACCTTTAACCCCTGCACTAGGGAGGTGAAGATGGAAGTGGTATGACTGGGCAGAGAGAGGAATATAAGGCAGGGTGAGACCGGAGTTCAGGATTCAGTCTGAGGTTTCATAGAGATGGCATTCATGCCGAGGACTTGTCGAGACAGAATACCCCATTCAGTCTGAGGATTTCATAGACGTAAGAACTAGTGGCTGACTGCTCTGCTTCTCTCTTCTATGACCTTTCAAGTTTCACCCCTGATATCTGACTCCAGGGTTTTATTATTAAGACCAATTAGAAATTGCTCAACAGTGTTTATTTCGAAGTGCTCTTTTTCCAGCAATCTAGAGTAGGCAAAGGATATGCTGGAGAATTAGGAATAAAACTGTAAGCCATGGAGCCTACATCTAGATTTCTAAGGAAGTTAATAGACATGGTCAGTGTGTTTATATTTAGTCTGTGAGCGATGCACACGAGATAGCACATCCATAACAGCCAATGCTCGCCACAAATGCTGGCATTGGACCCAGCCCATGCAGCTAGTTATGCTCTGAAAGGATTCTCGCACACTTAAGTAAAAGGCACAGTTCCTATAAACTGTCTTGAAAGATAAAATATGAGTTTTGATCTTGTATTATGGAAGTATTAATTATTTACCCATAACAAATGCTTGTCTTCTATATTTTTCTGCAGTTTAAAAACAACAAAATAGTTACCTGTTTCTGTATTCCATACTAGAATTCAAAGCATTTCCTATATCACACTAACCCATGTATCAAAACATTAGTTATCATTCATCTATAGAAAACTCGTGCTTTGAGCATATATACTTCTACTGTCCTACTGTTTTGCAATTTTTATACTCTTTACTTTTAAAAATTATCTCTTTCATTTTTGAAATTATAATATAATTATATCATTTCCCTATTCCTTTTTTCCTTCCAAACTCTCCCATAGATCTCTCCTTCCTATTTTTTTTGAGTTCATGGCCTCTTTTTCAATTAATGGTTATTATATACATTCATTATTATATAATACATGTTTACATATATTCTAAAATATATAAGTATAATTCTTGGTATAATGTTCCTCTTATATGTGTTTTCAGGGCTGATCATTTGGTACTGGATAAAAAAACTGATGCTTTTTTCTCCTGGGTAAGACTCTCTCAGTGTTATTTTAAATAAAACTCTGCTAAATGCAGTAAAAATCCAGAGAAATGTATAATCCCTATCAATGTGGTATAGTCTGAAATAAGTAAACTAAAGAAATTTTATTTGGTTGAAGTTTGAGTTTTCTAAAATTGGCTTCTTGGCAAAGAAGTCTTAACTGCAGAAATAATGTTAGTTAAGAAAATAACTTCTCGGCTGCATTTTCTTCTACAATCGACAGCTCTTTTCAGAAAAATTACTTTTCCTCACTTGGAGGAATGATAGGCATATGGTTCTTAATCTATCCATTTATCCTCTGAAATGCTCTCATTTGGAAGGGATTTTTTCCCTACTAAGTATGTCTACTGAAGCATTATTTAGACTTATCAAAGTTATGTGTTTCATGCATTTCTGCTTGTTTAAATGTTGGACAGTTGCTTCAGCTTGTATTTTGGAAGGAACATAGGAAATACAGATTAATTTGTGAATAAATAGTTTTTTCTTGCTTGTTCTATTAATTCTGAAAAAGAAAATAAAACCCAAAATTTAGCGGTCATATCACAGAGCCACAAGGCTAAATTATTGTTCTGACCTGTTTAGGAGGACGTAAAGGATATTTTCTTAAGAAGCATACTATGAAATGTCCTCTGGTTTTGAAAGGGTGCGGTCAGGGGATGATTGACGCAAGGACACTAAAGAATCCCAATTGCGACCTTCAAAAGCAGGTCCAGATGGAGTGGGTGGTGTTCCTGAGTTACTATTATTCAGATTCCAACACTGAGAAAGCATGCTCTTAGTCAGATAGGGTTTGAGAAATCATTCTGAGAAAGAAGTGTTGGCCAGCGCTGCTCCGTCGGGTTGTTATCCCAGTTTTGAGTGTGTGTGTATGTGTGTGTATGTGTGCATGTGTGTGTGGCATGTTTGCCTGTGTGCGCATGTAGGTGTGCATGTGTGCGTGTGTACGCATGTAGGTGTGCATGTGTGCGTCTGTGCATGTGTCCATGTGTTTGTGTGTGTGTATGCGTGTGTGTATGTATTTGTGTGTGTGTTGGGGGTTTGCAGGTGCTGCAGAACAGGTCTTTACTAGGTAGTTCTGCATCTTAGAAATCTTTCTCCTTGTCTCCCTTTCAGATCCTGCTTTCAGCAACATGTGGACCTTTTTAAAAAGTGTGTAAGAAAATGATAAAATCTATCTCTACATATTCAAATATTTGTTTCAGTTTACTGGTAAAAATGCACTATGATAAGCAGAATGCAATCATATTAATACTAGAACTCTAGTAAGTAAAAATAAAATGAATATAAGCATAAAATCTATAAATAATATATATTTATTATGAATATAAGTATATATTTATCAAGAACATTTTAGAAAAGTAGATGTTCAACTATTTATTTCATTTTCCATACTAGAATGGAGTGAGGTTCTCTGTTTATCTGAATCACAGTGATAATTTCCAGCATTATATTATTTCTTGATTAATTAAATAGATGAAAATAAATATCAATTTAACATTACATTTGATAAATTACCTATTTTTAATTTGTGCTCTGTACCTTTTAATGCCAAATCAAAATTTCTCACTAAAATAACAGTATTTAATATCATTTTATTCAGTAGTTTAAAAGCAAGAAATAAATCTACTCTAAATGCACTAATCTTAGGTTTTACACAATAGTTACTTTATTTATCTCTCTTTCCTCTTCAATTTTTCATAAGGAAATTTGCTTGAACTTTCAAGAATATTCAAGTGCAATGTAAAATTTATTGATTACATATTTACTATATTATAAAATTTTGGCTTGCTAAGAAGACTTGTTTTTCTCTATTATATTTCTTTAAAGCAAAGTATGAGTATTGTGATTTTTTTTAACCTTCATGGTAAGGAAATTTTGAATTGGGAAAAACTATCCATGGTTACAGTCTTGAATTATTGGTAAAAATTGTTCCAGTAGCAAAGAAAATACGTACGGAAATATCAAAATAGCACGCTCTTTAGTATGCTGTATAAATTTCACTCTGGTGTATACATCATATTATCAGAGTCTTTGCCTTATATTACTTCATTTCCCTTGATATAATTTATAGGATGCATTTATCAACAATGATTTACCTACTTTGTTTTAGCAATAAGCTATGAGATGACTGTCATTTGATCACTTCACAGAGCAAAGGGAATGGTGTCTATTTCCAAGCCATATACCTAGTGACTGACAGCTAAGGTCTAATGTATTTAGTAGGTAGAACACACTTTCAGCTACTAAAAAACCTCATCAATATCCACTCACAGAAAGTATTAATGCAAGAAAGTTTGTCTACTAAAATATTGCCATTGTCTTCAGATAGAAGATGATGGTGAATAGTACTATCTTGCCTGGGTCTGTCACATCAATCTTTTCTTCCCACAATACTGGAGTCCCGAAGGCAAGGGAAATATCCCGTGCAATTCAAAAGTACTAGGAAAGGATTTTGAAGTCATAATTCTGATTGGTCTGACAACCTATCCTCTGCAACAATATGTCCCACTGGCATATTGTTGTATCTAATATATGTATCTAATTGTTATATCTAAGTAAATGTATCTAATATATAATTACACTCTGCAAACTATAGAACTGCTCAAAGATACAGCAACTACCAATGACATTGTTTGGGTGTTACTAAACTTAGTGTATTAATAGAAATAACTGTGTTAAAAATGGAGTTATCTCTGGTCAGTAGTTGGGTTATGCTTATGTCATTCAGCATTAGCTTGGTGCTGAGTTAATTCAGAGAATGCAAGAAAAGGTATAATATCAGGTGTATAAATAAGACTTGAACTTGATCATGTTATTTTGTGTTTACTAATCACCAAGTCCATATCCTTTAATTGATCTCAGTCCTTGTTATCTTCTCTGTTGGCATGGCCATGTGCTTCTGACAATAAGGATGTAAGTATTCTGCTATGACTTGACTCTGATGGGTTGACCTTGTGAAACGAGGCTGGTTTAATTACTGAATGATTCTTTGGTTTGTAGAAGTATTGGAATAATGCAAAATTATGTTTTGCTTGGTGTTAATAAAACTCTCAGAAATGTTTCTTATCAACATATTATTATTTTATTAATCTCTATTGAAATTCCAATACACACACACGCACACGATTGGACCTAGAGTCTCACACATGCTAGAGAAGTGATCAATCATTGAACATATGGTTCTTCTCTTACTTTTTATTTTGATTACAGGGTATCGCTGGCATGCCTACATTAGCCTTGAACATCCACAATGATCCACAGTGGCTGGGCTTAAAGACCTGTATTACAACTTCTGTGTAATCCTGGCAAAGGAGAAAGCTAAGTAGAGTACTGTAACCTAGCAGTTTCAAACCTACTCTCACTGCTGGGTTCTCTGGAAGAAAGCAGGGGTGCGGGGGAGGGGGACAGAGCCAGACCTGCTAAATTTTTTCCTGGGGTTGAGTGGGAAGGTGAATGTTGATAACCCAGACCTCCCCCAAGTCACTGAGGAGAAACACACACACTGAGAGGGGAGTCTGTCAAAGCAGGATCTCGTTTAATGTATCAGTGAGGAACTTATATAGGTTGAGATAGGGGGTGGAGCAAGGAACAAGGGCCAATAATATTCTGCCACGTTAGTTGTGGATGGGCAGAGGCCGGCCTAGGTGGAGTAGCCAGAGACAGGTCTCCAAACTTGAGCTAGGCTCAGGAAATTACACTGAGCCTCATGTCCAGGCCTCATGAGGCTCAACAGCTCACTTAATTTCCTTTTCTCTCGATTTTATATAAATTTTCCAATATGATCCATAAAACATGTTCTCTCTCTTTATATATACATGCATATATAGGGAGAAAAAAAGCCCTGAACAAATTTAGGGCTTACATGTTTAGTAACTTGTCCACCATCAAAGAGACATCCTATTCCTTTCTCTTAGAGCATTTTACCGTTCTTAGCATGGTAGCATTTACTTGGTATAATATTAGGGTGGAAGAGAAAGGTGTGGGGGAAGTGGAGCAGTAGATGTTAACTATACTGTGAATTTTCTGTGTATGAAATAAAATCATTTCATTAAAATAAAATTTAAATGTAAAAAATAAAACGTTTACCCCTGAACAAAAATAAAAAATTAAATCATTGCACCCCGGGAAATTGTGTGAGGTTGTCAATGCAGAGACAAATCTGTCAGCAAACAAGACACGCCTATTCAAGCATATTCTCAAGTGATAAATGGTTCTTAAATAGGAGAATTCAACAACACCATTTATTACAGCTATTCTATTTAACACTCACTTGGGATTGCAGTAACTACCTGTGTTTCTTAATAGATATGAAGAGAACGTACACTATGTGCATCTACTGACAATAGAGGGTTCTCCGATGACCAAAAAAGGAAGCTTTTTCCTTCCCACAGAAACTCGGAGACAGGAATCATAAATTTTCCTTGTATAGGCTACCAATTGGATGGTATGACTTGTAGATAGATGAGAAGCCATCCCTGGGTCATGAGCTGGCAAAAGTCTCATTTAGGCTTTGAGAACAATTTATGTTTTTCAAAGAGACAGATTAGACGATGATACTGTTTTCTAGATAAAAACCTTCAGGATGATTAGGGATAAAATTGACTTTACTTGTGGGAGAATTAAAAGTCTTTTTTTAAAAATTATCTTTTTCTTTTTAATAAACATAGTACAAACTGCTTTTAATTCCATAGACCCAAGGAGGGGAAGAGATAAACATCAAAACGTTCTCTTCATTTCAGTTCAAAGGATTTTGCCTTCTCTTTTTCCCAGAACACAAGCAATGTGTCATCTATATGAATGGAGTTACACTCCTTGTACTCTTAGGGAAATGGAATGGAAGACCTCAATTGTGCTGCAGAACATAACAGGTTAGGTGCTGTCCCTTTAGGAATAGGCATCCAAATAATATCTACCATGGGAAATAATGAATCATTAATATAGTATAGAATTCTAAAACAGAAGAAACCAAATTCAATGGTATTCACTTAATTTTTCTCTTTGAACAACTGCTAGAAAAATAGAATGAAGCAACAGAAGCTGTATTAGAATTGGATTAGGTATCAGCTGTGTGTTTATCAGACTCTTTTTTTTTTGAAGTATTTTATTTTTTATCAATAACCTCAGGTGTGTTTCAGCAGTCCAGTTTCAACAAAGGCTCTCAGGCAGCGTTAACCCCTCTTCGTTCCTAAATTTGGGCATTGTTATGAAGGACGGCGTCTAATCACTTGGTAGTTTTGATGGCTGAACTCTGGTTTTTGGCAGTGAGAAAGATGCGGCTAAATTCTCACCCTTCTCCCATAATTGCAGGAACACTGACATTGAAACCAGAATTCAGTTCTGCTGGAGCTTTGTCAGGTGCTGGTTTGCTTGTAATCCTGTCCACCTCCATACCTTTTTGTGGGGCTTAAATAATGCTCTGAAATGAGTGCAGTGTAGTTATCAAACAAAGGCAGGCCTGAGTGACCTGGAGGGAATCCCATGGGCTAAAAACCATTTCCAAGCCTGCTCCAAAACTGGTATTTTATGTTTTGCTTATCCACAATTTAATAATATTTCTTAAATTACTCACTTTACTTTTCAGTCTTTTTCTACATGTGTTATTTTAGGTAGGTGTTTATACTCAAATTTATTTATTTGTTAGTTCACCTTTTGAGTGCAAACAAATTAATTGGCATCCCTTGATGTCTCTGAAATTTATTTAAAACTGGAAATGGGTTTAGCAGACACCCCTGTTATGAACTAAAAAAAGAAGGTAAAAACCTGCTATCTCCTTGGTGATATATTTCATTTTTATTTATTGAGAGATGTTTTCTTTTAAGACAATATGCCTTTCTTTACAGGGTTCTATTTAATAGGACAGTAGTCTAAAAGCTGATTTTACCTGGCAGGGAGTAGTGATGAGCTGTTTGGAAACTCGGTGTTGTTTCCCTTAGCACTGTCTCTGTGGAGCTTGAAAACAGCATGTGGTCCATCCACTGCCATTACACACATGTAGCAGAGTTCCAGAAACATTCTGTTTTCTGATGAAGACAGGCTGGCCTTTCTACTTATTATAGCAAAATGAATTTACAATATGAAATTTAGGCAACAAAGCTAGTTTTTGAAAGCTGTAATTTTTTTTTACTCATTTATTTCCTAGAAATATCTGTCACAGGTAGAAAAGCACAGAGTTATCACTTATCCTGCACACTGATGTGAAGAATATTCTGTTCAAAAAGTCAATAATTGAATATGTTTCTTAAAATATTAAAAGGGTTATTTTTGAAATGGCAGATACGTTCAAGTATTCATTCACAGTTCTTCATAAAATCAAACAAAGATCATCTTAGGAAATGATAGTTCCAGGAATATTTTTGTTTTTTGAAAGTTATTTTTCATTTTACAACCACAGTATTATTTGGCAATCCGTGAGTTCTAATACTTGCATTGATTCAAGAGTTAGGATTAAGTCTCTTGCCAACCCTAAAATGGATCCCTAAATGTAGGTATCTTCTTCCCTGCTCCTATATCTGCCCTTCCTCTATCTCCACCCTCCCACTCTCCCAAGCTCTGGCCAGTCCTTCCCTTCTCCCTTCCCTCTCCTCCTCCTCTCCCCTTCCCCCAACCTTACCCCCACCCCTGTCCCCACCCCCATGCTCACAACTTTTGCAATCTTGTTTGCTTCCAATTTCCAGGAGAATCTATATATGTTTTTTTTGGGGGGGGATCACCTTTTTATTTGGCTTCTCTGGGCTTGTGGACTATAGGCTTAATGCCCTTGGTTTATGGCTAGAGTCCACAAATGAGTGAGTACTTACCATAGTCATCCTTTTGGGTCTGGGTTATCTCACTCATGATAGTGTTTCTATTTCCATCTATTTGCATGCAAAATTCAAGATGTCATTGTTTTCACTGCTGAGTAATACCCTAATGTGTATATATTCCACACTTTCTTTATCAATTTTTTTCCATTGAAGGGCATCTAGGGATCCCAGATGTCCACGGGGATGTCCCCAACTAGTTCCTTGGACAGCAGAGGAGAGGGTGTCTGAACTGTCCTTGACCCACTATCACACTGATGATTATCTCAAATATCACCATAGAACCTTCATCCGGCGACTGATGGAGATAGAGACAAGGACCCTCATCAGAGCAATGGACTGAGCTCCCAAGGTCCAGTTGAAAGGCAGAAGGAGGAAGAAAAAGAGCAAGGAAATCAAGACCACAAGGGGTTGGTCCACCCACTGAGACAGTGTGCCTGTTCTAATGGGAGCTCACCAAATCCAGCTGGACCGGGTCTGAATGAGCATGTGATCAAACCGGACTCTCTGATTGTGGCTGACAATGGGAGCTGACTGAGAAGCCATTGATAAAGGCACTGGGACTTGTTTTTATGGGATGTTCTGGATTTTGGTACCCTAGTTTATATGGATTCACAGTTCCAAGGCCTGGAAGTAGGGGGGAGAACCTTGGACTTCCCACAGGGCAGGGTTCCCTGCCCTCTCTCAAGCAGGGAGGGAGAGGCAGGTGGTGGTGTGGGGGAGCAGGAGGGGATTGGGGGGAGGGAAGGAAGTATAAATATTTGAATGGAAAATAAAAAAAAAGAGTTAAGATTATTTTGAAATAAAGTTAAAATAATAAAATTGAATAGGGAATATAAAAACATGATTAATAAGAAAGAAAAATAGTTAAGATAGTGCAAATTAACAGAGCAAGTAGTGAATGGAACAAAGTTGGGAATAGGGGACTGGTGTTTTCATTGAATTTGGCTGTATGAATATGCACAGGCTTCTAGCATTGACTAACATCTATGTCTTTTCTTAGGGAGACCATGGTTTGGAAATAACCATGTAACTTTCCTCACTTGCTGCAGAGAGGTTTGTTAATCTAGTCTTATCTGTGCTTTTGGGTTTGGTGCTCACTAAGATCTGAGTTTATCGTGTCTGGTTAGAATTCCACTCAATTTGTGGTTTTCAAAGCCCCGTAGACATATCACAATAACTCCTTCTCTATGGGATTTGATTTGTGTAAGTTGTGAATACAAAGGTTACCACTTGACATCTTCTAGAATTGTAGATTCATTAGAGGAATTCTGAATATACGGATGGCATTCAAGGTTAGATTAAGAAAGTGAATCTATCGATAGACTGCTTCTTACAAAAGGGAATCTTCTGGACCCTTCCTTTTTCTCTTGCTTTGAGATGATTCTGTAAATAGTCCCTTTATCTTGGACTTTAAGCCTTCGTAATCATGAGCCAATAAATTTCTATTCATTATGAAGTACCCGAAATATATTCATGTCCTACAGAATAGAGTTTTTTTTTTAGATATTTGTCCCATAAGAAAAATGTTTATTCAGAGGATTTGCCATATGTCCTTACATTTTAATCTTTTTTTTATTGAGAAAAGGAAAAAAAAAAACAGCCTCCCATTTCCCTCCCCCTCCTCCTACCCTTCTCCCCCTCCTCCCACCCTTCTCCCCCTCCCTCTCCAGTTCAAAGAGCAGTCAGGGTTCCCTGCCCTGTGGTAAGTCCTAGGTCCTCCCCCCTCTGTCCATATCTAGGAAGGTGAACATCCAAATTGGCTAGGCTCCTACAAAGCTAGCACATTAAGTAGGATCAAAACCCCGTGCCATTGTCCTTGGCTTCTCATCAGCCCTCATTGCTCGCCATGTTCAGAGAGTCCGGTTTTATCCCATGCTTTTTCAGTCACTGTCCAGCTGGCCTTGGTGAGCTCCCAATAGATCAGCCTCACTGTCTCAGTGGGTGGGTGCACCCCTCGTGGTCCCGACTTCTTTGTTCTTTAGGGAATGAAATAGTCCTTAACTCATAACCCCCAGACATAGTCTGTCATCCAGACTACATCTCACAAGTATTTATAACAAAAGCTTTGTAGTAAATGGTTATTTTCTCACTTATTCTTTAGGTACATTTTTCCCCATGTCAGTTTGTGGTTTTACTCCAGAGTTAATTGTCAATTACTACAGAAAAACATTGGCTAAGATGTGTAAACACAGTGATTTCATGCTCATTTCATTTCATTGGAAGTGTCAGGAGAAGGAAGACAGACCACGTCTGGATACTGAGTTCAGCTGAGATCCAGGGGAAGAGTTCTCAGTATGGCCACTCTCAGTAGAAAAGGGCTAAGACGATTAGAAGTGAAGCTGATCAGGGGGATTTGCAGAGCAAATCAATTCTAGTGTGCATGTGTGTTTCTCTGGGAGTAGACCAAGTGTTTACTAATTGATACCCATTCAAGTTAGACTCCTACTCCACACAGACCTCGGAGAGATGAGGGTGCTATAACTATTGATATTTGCATATCAAAGAGATGTTTCCAAAGCTCTACTTATTAAAGATATTTCATGGTCTGTAAAAACAGTTTAAAAAGTCAGAGAATTTACAATTAGGAATTTTCCAAAGAAAATGCTCTGAGCACAAAAGGGGTTAGGTATGTGTAGTTCCAGAAACCTGTCTGCTGTGTAGCAAAGCTGAAGAAATAGTGTAGCCATCTTGTTCTATGTTATCCTTCTGTTTCTTGACCCATTTGCAGTCTTCTCAGGAGAGCTATTGGCAGTTTTGGTGACACCATACACTATACCTGCCAGAGGGAATTATTAGGAAAAACTTCTAACATAATTCTGCAGGCTAAGAGAGGTTCCAGCTCACAGCTCTTCCACACACCCAGAGTTTTATTCTCACGATTCATCTTTCCTGCTTTTTATCAACTTCAGTATTTTGTGCTACATTTAACTCAGCCATGGTTGTAGTTCTGGAGGCAAGGTCTATTTTTACTCCAACACTGAAATAACATTTTTATGACATAAAAAAACCCCTATTTTGCAAAGCACTAGTGAATAATGTAGATTTCAGAAAAGATTTATGAAGGGGAAAACAGAGAATTTAGGTCACATGAAAAATTGAATGCTCCTATTCTCTGAAGCTCCCTATCCCTTGCCTTTTTGAAGCTCTCTATTCTTTGCACCTTTATATCTTTAGTGAGAATCTGTCCTGAAACAAATGGATATTTTCTTCTAGCTGTCTAAGACAAAACTCTACTTGGTGAGGTAGAGTCAGTCTACCTCCAATGCTCACCCCGCCTTCTCAGCACCTCCCACAAACAGTAACCTTATCTTGGATATTTCACCTCAAGCAGAAATGCCTTCCTACCAAGTGTATAGTCTGTTTCCAAATGCCGGTAGTTGTAACTTCGTGGTTGAGGATCTTTTCTCTTCAGATTTACAAAAAAACTCAAAAGGAAAGTCTAAAGAAAGAGCCTGCCCACACAAAATCACCACTTCCAAGACCCTGGAGTTTCCAGCCAAGAGGAATTCTCTGCTCTTTCGACCTGGGAGTCTTTCGAGGCCTGGCTCACTCTTACTCATACATAATTAAATTACTATTGTTAAACCTCTGAAGCAAGGTCATTCAACCTTTCTTAAGGATCCTGAATATGGCTGGAGGTCAGCTTGAATCCCCTTTAGCAAAATATTAAAACAAAATTTATGAAACAAATCCAGGCCATACAAAATTCAAAATACATTATAATGATCCAGTGACTTCTTAAAGCAGTATTTTTATTCTTCTCTGTGAAGGTAGCAAAGATGCTATCATTTTTAGAATGAGTAATACTTATGCATAATGTAAACTTCAAAGATACAAAGATTTTACACACACCACACACACACACACACACACACATAAATTTACCACAACAACTCAGACATTATTTTCTTGAATAAAGATTACTATGGCATAATTATTCACCATCACTACAGTATCATAAGCTGAAATCTTAAAGAAATCTTAGGCAATGAATTTATTACACATAAAACAATTACTATATGTGATAGAAGACAGAAAGCTCGGCATTAATATGTCATAAGTTTAATACTAGTAGAATCACTCTTAGAAAAGGAGGGAAGAAATTGACTTAGATTGAAATGTATAGAACTTTGGTATTCTTTGGAAGGAAAGTTTATAAAATACTTGAGTTCCATTCATGACACCCATGTTGGGAGTCTCACAACCTCTTGTTTCACCAGTTTCAGGGAGATCTGACGCCATCTTCTGGCCTCCCCATGAATTGCACTCATGTGTATATACCCACACATAGACACGTACTCATATAGGCTTAATGGAAATAATTTAATATTTTAATAAAGTTTCTAATGAGAGAAAGGAGGGACTCTTTCAAGGAAAGGAAAACAGAATATAGAAATTGGACCTATACTTCACACTGACAATAAGGCTCCAAACCTGTGGCTAAGCAAGTCATTAGCCCAAGGGGAGAAGCTACTACTTTCACCTTGCTAAGTGGACAATAGCAACAAAATGTCTCCTAGTGACTTATTGCTATATCCATATATCAGTGCATTGCTCAAACTTCATCAGAGAAACTCTTGGAGTAAATGACAATTAACACAGAGACTCTCAACTAGATAAAACATATAGAGTAAGACTTTGGAGTGGTCGTCCCTAAACGTGATGTCCATATCACACTCTCCTCACTAACGGCTCAGGAAACTACATGGAAAAGGGAATAGAAATATTGTAGGAGCCAAGAGTGGTGGATGACTTCCAGAAAGCTGTTTTACAGACACAACATGACACATGTTCATATGGACTCATAGTAACTACAACAATGTGATAAGATCTATGCAAGCTCAAACCAGATGCAATACCAGCATTGGGAAGAGGAGTGGGTCATACAGTCCCCTTGCTGGGGAATTTTCTTGAGTTTGTTGGTAGGAGAAGAGTCTATTTCTTCAATAGTGTGACACTTGGTATATTGACTACAGTCCAGGTCAGGCTCGGTTCCCAGGAGTCTGTAACCAATGTGAATTGAACTCAATCAATGGGGGTGGGGGAGAGAGAGAGAGAGAGAGAGAGAATATAAGTAGGGTGGATAGTGAGATTAGGTGATTTGAGAGGAGTTGAGGAGGAAGACAATTTTGATCAAAGTACACTATATGAAAATCTCAAAGGATTAATAAAACATTATTTGTAATGTTTGCTAAGGAAAATTCACATTGTAAATACCCTCCTTCCTGAAGATTTTCACTGAAAGATCCAAATTCATTTTGAAATAGTGGACGGTTTACTTTTGGCTTTTTGTTTTCAGTCTTGCTCTTCTTGGTAGCACAGCTGAGATGGTTTGGTTGTTGCTCTGACTCACTGATGAATGCAATCTCTTTCCAATGAGACAAGGGGTATTTAGAGCTGCTCACAGCAGCCAGACTCTCCAAGTGCTTCCTGATTTAACACAGCATTCAACACCAGAGGATGTGACCATCTTTACAAACAAGAAATAATATTTAGAAAGACACATGGTAATTAGCACCAACTTCCCCACTTGAATACAGCAACTTCATGTGGAAACTTAACTTTCCTCTCAAGATTTTCTTTTACTGTCCTGTGACTGTTAACCTGAGTGGTGATATAGTCCTTTACAAAGCAAGTATGAGTAGCGTGCTGAATTTCACATTTCATAAAGCATTCACTGAGTCAAATATAATAAATGCTATATATGAAGTTTAAGTGTAAGTCCCATGCAGACAGGCTTAAGTTTTATTCTCATTCCTAGTGGTAGTAATTCATGCTCAGAAGCAGACAGTGACAGTGGTCCCACGGGTTGGATGGCATACACAGGTAAGAGACCCTTTCCTCATAATGAGAGTTTATTCAATATTGTCTTGGTATAAAATGTACCGGAGCTCTCTTATTATAAGTTTAGCACCAAGTAGAAATTAATGCACTATGTGATATATATGTATTTGTTAGGAACTTGATGAGAGGAATATTCAATTAAAATGTTTAACTGCCACTATGGGCCTAGACATTGAATAATTGTATTCTCTGTTAGAAGCTCATAATTTCTGTTTTGCATTTTTATAATTTTATTGGCTTTGCTGGCTTTAATATATTGCCCTTCTTGTGAACAATAATTTACAATTGTGAGTTTGTGGTAGATTATATTCTATTAAGTTTTCTGTCATGTTTAGTTTATGTTTGTATAAGTTTTCTATAGTACCAGAGAGCATTCACTTACAATATTTCAAGCAGCTATATATTAAAGGTTATAAGAGCAAAATTGAGATCTCATGGTAAAATAAATTACGTCAGTATAATCATCAGTATTATCATACTTACTACAATAATAGAGAAATGCGCACTTCATTACTAACTGATTAGTCATTCGTGAACAAAAACAAGGATTATAGTCAGTGTGCTGCTGTGGAAGGGCAACCCATCAAGGTTTTCCTGTATAAATGTAGTCGACATTAGGGATTTTCACCATCTTACCTCAACTCTGTCATGATCCTAGAACCTGCAGATGTATTCAGACGCCATGACTCTGAGTTCCATTAGAAATGTATACAGCATATACATTGTTGCTTACATCATCTAGATTTTCAAGGACTAGAGGCAGGAAAATGATTATGTCTAATTTTTCTCTTGCTTTAAAAATGTAGTATTTTGAATTAATTGAACCAAATTGTCATTTTGTAGATCTGAATACATTACTCTAAAAATAATTTGGTAGACATAAGAAGGAGAGAAATATCTTCCTGAGGCCGTATGTTAGTAGGCTCTAGTCCGTAAAGATAGAATATATTAAAAGAAGAGGCATTTTAGGTTTTATTTGAAAATAAAAGTAAAGCATTTAAGTTGTAAACACAATATATATAATTTATTATATTTAACTTACAATCATAAACTTACTTTAAAACAAGCTCTTTCTATAGATTCATATTTTCTACTCTAATATTAAATATTATTGCTTTATATTAAAAGGGAGCTCCAGAGAGAAAATGCTTAAGACTAAGTACTTTATTCCATAGTTAATATTCAGTAAACTGGAGCTAAATGTAAAATAAACAATGTGTATAACAAGATGGAAGCAATACAGAGTAGCATTGTTTACCTGCCTGAACTTAAAAGAGTCTCTTTGTTATTATAATTGGTGTTCCCTGAAGCAACCACCATGGAGGGGACAGTGGGTACGATAAATTCTCCATATTTTCCTGTTTACTATCACACATGGCATCCAGAACACCCACAAATAACAAATACATGGCCACTGTCAATCAACAAACTGCTCTGACTTTCTGTTTTTGTGGCCCCAAGTGTTTATTGCATGTCTGGAAGCTTTATTTCAGAGGAAATATATATATAAATATAAAATTTGGTACAAGTAGTTGTCCTGGGTTGAAATATTTTCTGTACATGTTAGAAAATAATGAGATTTCATTTATTTTAATTAAAAAGTAATTTTTTCATGCAATATGCTGTGCTTATGGTTCCC
Source organism: Microtus oregoni (assembly GCF_018167655.1). Classification (NCBI taxonomy): domain Eukaryota; kingdom Metazoa; phylum Chordata; class Mammalia; order Rodentia; family Cricetidae; genus Microtus; species Microtus oregoni. Next base: position 4,834,122 of record NW_024544542.1, read on the forward strand.
TCTTCCTTCTTCTCCTCTCAGATCCTACCCACCTCCATACTCATCCAACTCTGAGCCTTCTTTCTTTCTCTTTAGGCAAAAAAGAGGAAAAAACAATAACAAAATACAAAAAAAAAACCAAAAGAACAAAAAAAACTAACCAGCAACAACAAAGAACAGAAAGAAAAAAGCAAATAAATCAATAAATAAAACAGAAGAAAGAATAAACAGGAGAAACACATACACAGTCACACAGAGAGATACATGGAAGCCATAAAAACACAAAATTGAGTACTGTAGTATTAAAGCAAAAGACAAATAGGGTTAAAAAAATACTCCAATAAAGCATTTGAGATAAAAATCTCCAGAAGTATTATTGCTTTCATTTCTTGTTGCATATCTACTGCTAGTAATGGGGGCTGCCCTAAGTGTGGTTTGTATATCCAGTGGCACTCCATCAGAGAAAGCAATTTTTCCTTTGTGAGCAGTTGACATATAGAGAGAGTTTCTTGGTTAGAAATAAAATCTTTTATCCACTTTTTTAGAAGAAATATTAGAAATGAGAAATGTTGGGAATAGGAAATCAGCATTAGGTGAACAGCAGAATACTAAATGTTCCTGTGTTTTAAGTATTGCGGTAGTGTGTGACATAAGAGCATTGTTTGCATAAAGCTCAAGCATCTCTCAGCAGAATACTACATAGTTACAGAGGGAAAATGGGCACATCCAGAGCGCAGTGACTTCAACACCGACAGTACACACCATTTCATCAAGTAATTTCAAAACTCCATTTTAAAAAATCTACATTGAAAGACATTGTACAAAACATCTAGATATTATTCTAGAATATCAAGCCCTTGCATAACAAAGGAGACTGAGGAACTGGAGAAGACAACAACAAAGAAATCCAAAAAATGTCAAAAGTGTGAGAACTGACAAAAATTACCTTCACGTTAGTTAATGATGATGCTTAAATCCTCTCTCTCTCTCTCTCTCTCTCTCTCTCTCTCTCTCCGACCGTGCATGTGTGTGTGTCCTCCTTAAAAAGACCCTATTCACAAATAACAAACTGAAATTTGATTTGAAAATACAATTGTGTTTCAATTCAAATTTGGGAAAATTACATAGTTCATATTTAGCATGTTATTTCATATAAATCATGGTCTAATAAAGTATCTCATATTGAAACTCAGTACACACAGACACACACACATATACACACAGGCTTTATCAGCCTGGGATGACTGAAATAATTTCAGTAATATCATATATATATATATAAAGCATATATAAAATATATAAAAAGTAAGATCTATAAACAGTCTCATAAAATATAGAATAGTTTTACCTTTAAATGATTTTGACAATGGATTTTATGCAAAGCCACAAAATGTAGTTTTCAGAGATGTTTTTCCCTGCCTTTGAAATAAGCATGAAGGATCATTTGCGTTTCCTTGATTTCTGCAGTGCAAAGCACAGTTCCAAAGATCAAATAAGACCAGTTTGGAAATGAGTTCTATGAATAATAAAGCATGACTCAAAAGTATATTATTGCCTGCAATCATAGTTTTATGATTATTTTACAGATCTTTTACTGGATTTCGGGAGTTGGTAATTTTTCTTTATGCTAGTTATGAACCAAGATTAAAGAAAAAGGGCTTTGAGATGGCTCAGCCAGAGAAGTATCTGCTAAGCAGATGGCATCAAGACCTCAGTTTGGATTCCCCAAACTCCCAAAAGCGCCTGATGAGGCTGTGTGCACTTGCTATCCCAGGGTCGGCAACAGGGGATAGAAACAGGGAGATACCTGGAGCTGGTTGACAAGCTACTCTAGGCAATTGTTGAGTTCCTTGTGAGAGTTCATGCCATAATAAGTAATAGGATAGCAAGTGATCAAGTAAGACATGCAATATCAACCTTGGCCTTCAGAGCACATGCATGTAATCATGTTCACAGGTGTTATAAACATACACACACACACATACACACTCAACATTACCAGACTGTAACAACAGAATATTTTCAAAAGTAAAAACATAAAATCCAACATAATTGTCATGTGATAAAAAGGTATTATAAAAATAGAAAGGTGAAATATTATTTCCCAAGAGTGTATAGTGATCACAATACTTAAATACCACTGATACCTGCATAATCATATGTGCTTTATAGTCAATGAAGTTATGTATTATATGAAAATAATGTCACATTTCTGATTATAATATTCAATTATGACTCACCAATATCGAAAACCAGCATTCATTCATCATCAATTCCTTGTCTACCCTTATATAATGAATAAGTGAGCGTTGAGTAAACATGAGTGGGAGGCTTCACGTGCCACAGGATAACAAATGGGTTGTTTGGCCAGAACTCTTGCCAGAAATACATAAGAAATTCCAATTTAATTGGTAATTAGGAACTCAATGAACTAACTAAAATGTTTGCTTATAGATCTTCCCTTCTTAAGCACAGATGAAAGTAACCATTAGGAAGAGAGTTGCACTTCCAGAGGGGCTATTTCAGCAGGGACCCAAGCAGACATTCCTACCATCTACTGAGACTGATTGACAGCCATAGCCCAGGAGCAGAGTGAGAGTTTACTTGGACTTTCTCAAGGTGGGATTCAGTAGAAAGCTCAGAAAGCAGCCATCTCTCAAAATTCTCTTGGGTAAACCACTCTGAAATAATCATTTATTTATTTATTTATTTATTAAAAATTTCCACCTTCTCCTATCCTCCTATTTCCCTCCCACTCCCCCCAACTCCCCCTCCCTTTCCAGTCCTAAGAGAAGACAGGGTTTCCTGCCCTGTGGGCAGTCTAAGGCCCTCCCCCGTCCATCCAGGTCTAGAAAGGTGAGCATCCAAACAGACTAGGCTCCCCAAAAGCCAGAACATGCAGTAGAATCAAAACCCGGTGTCATTATCATTGGCTTCTCAGTCTGCCTTCATTGTCAGCCACATTCAGAGAGTCCTGTTTGATCACATGGTTGTTCAATCCCAGTCAAGCTGGCCTTGGCGAGCTCCCATTAGATCAATCCCACCGTCTCCGTGGGTGAACACACCCCTCGCAGTCTTGACTTCCTTGTTCATGTTCTCCCTCCTTCTGCTCCTCATTTGGACCTTGGGAGCTCAGTTCAGTGCTCCAATGTGGGTCTCTGTCTCTATCTCCATCCATCGCCAGATGAAGTTTCTATGATGATATGCAAGATACTCATCAGTGTAGCTATGGGAGAAGGCCAGCCAGTTCAGGCACCCTCTCCTCTGGTTTCCAAGGACCTAGCTGGGGACATCTCCTTGGACACATAGGAACCCCTCTAGAGCCAAGTCTCTTGCCAACCCAAAAATGGCTCCCTTAGTTAAGATATCTTCTTTCCCACTCCCATATCCACTCTCCCTCCATCTCCAAGCAGTATTAAAATCCCACTCACACATATCTGAGATTATTTCAGAGTCTTGGATCTTAAATATGTGTGGGAAGGATTTTAATACTGCTTGGTGCTGATTTTTGCCACTGTTTGAAGCTTTAACAGCTTATCTCCTCCTACTCCTAGTATGGGTTAAGATTTACCAATGAATCTATAGGGTGTATTTAAATGGCATTACTCAGGATAATGTTGGTACCTGACCTTTCTGCACAAAGAATAAAACTACTTCACCAAGTGAGAAAGAGTGAACCTAGAGTTCAACCTGAGAAGATACAGTGATGAACACGATAAGTGTGCTAACCTAAGACCTAGTCTTTTTTATTGATTTTGTTGAGCTCTACATTTTTCTCTGCTCCCCTCCCTTCCTCTCCCCTCCCTTTCAACCCTCTCCCAAGGTCCCCATGCTCCCAATTTACTCAGGAGAGCTTGTCTTTTTGTACTTCCCATGTAAATTAGATCCATGTATGTCTCTTTTAGGGTCCCCATTGCAGTTTAGGTTCTCTGGGATTGTGATTTGTAGGCTGGTTTCCTTTGCTTTATGTTTAAAAACCACTTATGAGTGAGTAGATATGATAATTGTCCTTCTGAGTCTGGGTTACCTTACCTAAAATGTTTTCTAGTTCCATTCATTTTCCTGTAAATTTTAAGATGTCATTATTTTTTTCCTTTTTTGTAGTACTCCATTGTGTAAATGTACCACATTTTCCTTATCCATTCTTTGGTTGAGGGGCATTTAAGTTGTTTTCAGGTACTGGCTATGACAAACAATGCTGCTATAAAAATAGTTGATCGAACGCATGTTCTTGTGGTATGATTGAGCATCCTTTGGATATATAGCCAAAAGTGGTATTGCTGGGTCTTGAAGAAGGTTCTTTTCTAATTTTCTAAAATCATCACACTGACATCAAAAGGGCTGTACAAGCTTGCACTCCCACCAGCAATGAAGGACTGTTCCCTTTACCTCACAACCTCTCAAACATACATTGTCATCAGGGTTTTTGTCTTGGCCATCCTTACAGGTGTAAGATGGAATCTCAGAGTTGTTTTGATTTGCATTTCTCTGATTACTAAGGATGTTAAACATTTCCTTAAGTGCCTTTAGCCATTTTAGATTCCTCAGTTGAGAGTTATTTGTTTAGGTCTGTACTCCATTTTTATTGGATTATTTGTTCTTTTGATGGCCAATTTCTTGAGTTATTTTGTATATTTTGAAAATCAGACCTCTGTCTGATGTAGGGTTAGTGAAGATCTTTTCCCATTATGTAGGCTGTCATTTTGTCTTTTTGACAGTGTCCTTTGCTTTACAGAAGCTTCTCAGTTTCAGGAGGTCTCATTTATTAATTGTTTCTCTCGGTGTCTGTGCTACTGGGGTTATATTTAGGAAGTGGTCTCCTGTGCCAATGCGTTCAAGTGTACTTCCCACTTTCTTTTCTATGAGATTCATTGTGGTTGCTTTTATGTTGAGGTCTTTGATCAATTCAGACTTGATATGTGTGTTTTATATGTGGTGATAGATACAGATCCATTTTCATTCTTCTACATGTTAATATCCAGTTACATGAGCACAATTTGTTAAATATGATTTCTTTTTCCATTTTTTATTTTTTGCTTCTTTTCCAAAAATCAGGCATTTACAGGTTTGTGGATTAATATGCGGGTCTTCAATTCAGTTCCATTGGTCCTCCTGTCTGTTTTTATGCCAATACCAGGCTGTTTTCAGTACTGTAGCTCTATAGTAGAGTTTGAAGTCAGGGATTGTGATGCCTCCACAAGTTCTTTTATTGTACAAGATTATTTTGGCTATCCCGGGATTTGCTTTTCTATATGAAGTTGAGGTCTGTGAAGAATTTCACTGAGATTTTGGTAAGTGATATTTATCCAGAAACTTGTCTATTTCCTTTAAGTTTTCCAATTTTGTAGAGTACAGATTTTTGTATTATGACATGATTATTCTCTGTATTTTTTCATGTCTGTTGTTATGTTCCCCTTTTCATTTCTGATTTTATTAATTTGATATTCATATTCATTTCTGCCTTTTGGTTAGTTTGTATAAAGGTTTGTCTATTTTGTTGATTTTCTTGAAGAACCAACTCTTTGTCTCCTTGATTCTCTGTATTGTTTTCTTTGTTTTTATTATGTTGATTTCATCTCTCAATTTGATTATTCCCTGCAATCTAGTTCTCTTAGGTGAGTTTGCTTCTTTTTGTTCTAAAGTTTTTAAATGTTCTGTTAATTCACTAGTGCGGGATTTTTCCAGCTTCTTTATGTAGGTATTTAGTGATCAATTCAGTTTTTGTATCCAGTCTGTTAGTCTGTACCTTTTTATAGGTGAGTTGAGTCCTTTTACATAAGAGATATTAATGATCAATGATTGCTATCTCCTGTTAACTTAGTTTTTAACATTGGTGATATTAATTTGTGAGTTTTCTCCTTCTTTGGGATTGGCTGCTATGAGACAATCAATTGTCTATGTTATTGTTGGTGTAGCTAACGTTCTTGGGTTGGAGCTTTCCTTTTCGCTTTTTGTGTAGGGCTGGGTTTGTGGCTAGGTATTGGTGAAATCTAGTTTTGTCATGAAATATCTTATTTTGTCCTTCTGTGGTGATTGAATGTTTTGCTGGGTATTGTTGTCTGGGCTGGCATCTGTGGTCTCTTAATGTCTGTATAATACTTGACTATGACCTTCTGGCTTTCATTGTTTCCAATGAAAAATCAGGTGTAATTCTGATAGGTCTACCTTTATATGTTACCTGGCCTTTTTACATTGCAACTCTTAATATTCTTTCTTTGATCTGTAAATTTAGTGCTTTGATTATTATGTGGAAAGAGGACTTTTTTTGAATCCAGTCTATTTGTTGTTCTGTAAGCTTCTTGTATCTTCATAGGCATATCTTTCTTTAGGTTGGGAGAGTTTTCTTCTACAATTTTGTTAAATACATTTTCTGTGCTTTTTAGTTGAACTTCTGCTTTTTCTATACCTATTATTCTTAGGTTTGGCCTTTTCATGGTGTCTCATATTTCCTGGATAGTTTGAGTTAAACTTTTGGTAGATTTAGTGTTTTCTTTGAATGATGAGTCTATTTCCTCTATTGTATCTTCAGAGCTTGAGATTCTCTCTTCCATCTCTTGTATTCTGTTGTTCATGCTTGCATTTGTTGTTCATGATCATTTTCTCATAACTTCTGCTTCTATAATTCTGTCAGCTTGTGTTTTCTTTATTGTCTATATATAGAGAAAAAGGGGTAGGAGAGGAGAGGAGAGGGGTAGAGATTGTAGGAGAGGGAAGTGGAGGGGAGGAGTGGAGGAGGAAAGGAGAAGAGAGGAGAGGGGAGGAGAAGGAAGAAAACAGAGGGGAGGAGAGTGGATGAGAGGAGAGTGGAGGGTAGAGGACGAGAGAAGTGGGAAGCAGAAGTGGGGAGATGTGAGTTGAGGAGAAGGGAGGAGAAAGGAAGAGAGGAGGAGGTAGATGGAAAAGAAGAGAGGAGAGGGGTAGAAAGGGGTAGAGAGAGGAGAAGCTAGGAGGAGAGGGAAGGGAAAGATAGGAGAAAAGAGGAGAGGATAGGGGAGGAGTGGAGGGAAACAAAAAAAAACTTGGAACAAGAGAAAGGGATCTTGGTGTCAGGTCTGGTAGGTACACCTTTATCCATAGTCAAGTCCCCCCAGACACACACCAGGTCCTGATGCCAGTTTCTGCTACACATACCATTTCCTTACAACTAAAGTCTTCTACACAGGGCTAAGTGTCATGCCGTGCAAGAACTACCAACTGGTATGTCCACCACCACCCAATGCATGATTTGGAACAATATACTGTAATAATTAGGGGCGGCGGGGCCGCTTCCCCAGCACCCCAGCCGCCCGCTCAGCTAGCTTATGCCCAAAATAATTACACGGACACTGTATTCTTTTAATCACTGCTTGGCCCATTCTCTTCTAGGCTAATTCTCACATATTAATTTAACCCATTTCTAATCATCTGTGTATGGCACCCCAAGGTGCGCTTACCGGGGAGATTCTAGTCTAGTCCATCCTGGGTCGGAGCTTCATCCCGGGAGCGGGGCATGGCATCTCTCTCTCAGGCGTCTGCTCCCGAGAGAGCTGTGGAGTCTCTGCGCTCACTTCCTCTTCCTCCCAGCATTTTGTTCTGTTTACTCCTCCCACCTATCCTCTAACCAATAAAATGGGCCAGGGCAGTGCCTTTATTAGCCAATGACCTTCCTCCATCATTTCCCCTTTTTCGGTTTAAACAAAAAAAAAAAGGATTTAACATAGCAAAATTACATATAACAAAACAGTTATCAAGTAAAAGTTACAATAATCTTTATCATAACTAAGGAAAACTATAACTATAACTAACTATTCTTAACTCCATCAAAGACTCCAGAAAGATATAATATTACCTAAGTAAACAAGAACTAAGAAACTTTTAAAACTCTAGAAATGACAGAGACATCTCGCTGCCTGGACAGTCACCCAAAGTTCCTCTGTACCGTTGGGGCATCCATCTTCAGCCTTCAGGCCCATGGTATCCAGCAGACATTTCCATAAAGCAGGAAAATTCAAAGTCAGTTCAGTCACTATCTGTTGTGTCCTGCAGAATGTCTCGCAGACTCTTTCATGAATCAGGAACCCCGAAAGATCATCTCACCTTAGGCAAGTTCAGTAGTCCTCTCTCTGCGGGTTCTCTGTTTCCAGTTTATGCAATAGTCCAGGCAAGAGCAGTTTCTTGCCCAAATGGCTATCAAACCCCATAAGGTGCCTCTTCGATGCCCATCTTCCTCTTGAAGTAGATTGGTGCTGCCAGGAGCAGAGTGTCTCATTGTCATGAAAAGTCCTCAGTTATTAAAACATTAAATGTCCTATTCTGTAATCTTTGAAAGACACGAAGAATGTCTATCTAAAATATATCTCTATATATCTAGAAAATCTAACTAACATGACTACAAGCTTTACTATTATTGATGATTATCCATTAACAACCTATATTTCTCAATTATACAGTACATATTTAAATGAACTACACAATCACAATACCTTAATCAAAATCAGAAACACTTATACATATAAAAAAATTGACCTTAAATTTCTATCAATAAAGCAAAATCTATACTAATGTAAATTATTCATATCTATATCATATCCCCCTTTAAATGTAAAAGGACGTTTATAAACCATATTTGGGAACATGGGCGCAGTTTTTTCTCTCCAAACTGCTTCCTGCTGAATGGGGGCGTCGTTAATTAGGTCTTTCATGGTATAACCTGTGTGCTAGTTTCATCTCAGTTGGTAGTTGAGCGAAGCAATTTTCTGAAGATGTTCACTGCAACCCTTCAGGAGGGCGTGGTCTATCATACCAAATCGGAATAGAAGAAATGAACAGCGTCTCATCCTCTGTGAAAACAAAATAAGGAACTCTTTTCCAAAGTATCATATCCTTAGATCCAAATTCAAGATATCTATGTTGGATTAGTTCAGCAGTATTTATAAATAAATATCTTTTAGCAGCTGTTGCTCCTTCCTCAGCATTCAAATAATTCAAAGAGAGCATAATAGCATACAGTATCAAGATTCTCTGTGTATTTTCCATCTTTGTACAGCTTTGTTTTAACCTCTATTTCGTTTATTTTTACTTTTAACTTTTTGCTTTTTGAGACAGGTTCTCTGTATCTTTGACCTGAAGTAACTCTGTAGACCAGGCTGTCCTTGAACTCTCAGAGATCCGCCTGTCTCTGCCTCCCAGGCATTGGGATTAAAGGTGTACACTACGACACCTTGAACTCACAGAGACCTGTTTGTCTCTGCCTTCTAGGCACTGGGATTAAAGGCGTGTGCTACCACACACAACAACTCTCTTCCTTTTTTTGTTTTTTACTTTAAGAACTTCAACTTTTAGTCTGCATCTATTTTTAACACACTTTAAACCATTCAGAAATTTTCTTTGTCTTTGAATCTCTCTTTACTGTATATCTCTCTTTTTCTGACCACATGAGTCTTTAATTTACCAAGCAATATCAGTAGGATTAAAGGCGTGGCTTTGCCGGCTGGATCCAGCCCATTCCTTAGCTTTCCAGCCTCACGGCTGAGGTACTGGCTGTAGCCATGTTTACTGCTACAACTCTATGGCATTTCAAGGTCCCTGCCAGCAAGTGAGCTACAACAGACAACACACAAGTCCTCTCTCCTTAGCCGGCCCTCCTGCCTCAAACAGTCAGAGTTTGCCCTGGCAGGATGGCCCAGAAAGCCGGCATTTTTAAACGGCGCAGCTTTTTTCCTGCTACGGCTGAAAACCGAAAAGCATGCGTTCAGCTTTTTGTCAACACCGTTTAAGTGTTTCGTGGCAGGACCTCTTAATGAGCTGAGTCAGGAAGCCTCTCTTAGATGAGGCGCTTGCTTGCCTCTAGCAAGCAGAGTAGAACCGAGAAATTGCTGCTACCAAGAAACCAGGCACAATGCTTTCATTTTGTTCTAGAATTACTTCCCAAGCTGTCTCAGGCTTTATGTGGAAGCAGTTGTCCACGTGGGCGCCATATGTAATAATATGGGGTGGCAGGGCCGCTTCCCCAGCACCCCAGCCGCCCGCTCAGCTAGCTTATGCCCAAAATAATTACACGGACACTGTATTCTTTTAATCACTGCTTGGCCCATTCTCTTCTAGGCTAATTCTCACATATTAATTTAACCCATTTCTAATCATCTGTGTATGGCACCCCAAGGTGCGCTTACCGGGGAGATTCTAGTCTAGTCCATCCTGGGTCGGAGCTTCATCCCGGGAGCGGGGCATGGCATCTCTCTCTCAGGCGTCTGCTCCCGAGAGAGCTGTGGAGTCTCTGCGCTCACTTCCTCTTCCTCCCAGCATTTTGTTCTGTTTACTCCTCCCACCTATCCTCTAACCAATAAAATGGGCCAGGGCAGTGCCTTTATTAGCCAATGACCTTCCTCCATCAATATACTTCTCAGAATCCCCACTTCTATAGCCACTTACACAGTAGACACATGGGTGGTGATAGGTAATGTGAGATATTTCCTAACTAACATCTAAAGCACACAGCAACACAATACATGCACCACAGACACACATGCACACATACACACACACACACACACACACACAAACACACACAGACAGACACTGGCATGCATTCATGCACACACGCATGCATGAAAACACCCGTACATATTAGATTCTTTATGTTATCCCCTCACAGAGAAATCTTGCACACACACATCAATCTTACATAGTTTAGTATGCTCTCTCTCTCTCTCTCTCTCTCTCTCTCTCTCTCTCTCTCTCTCACACACACACACACACACACACAAACACACACACAGACATACATACAGATCTCATTATCTCCTCCTGGGAGGTACTATTTCTCATAAGCACAAATCACACACATAACCTGGAGTCAAGACCAGCTAGGTTTTACCTGCCAGCTTTATATAGAAATGCCTTACACACTTCAGATCTCTGATCCTGTTGGGTACCCTTTTCCTATAGTGAAAGTTCAACATATACATATACATATACATATACATATACATATACATATACATATACGTCTTGGTATCTGGTCCTAGGACATAACTCTTCCCTACAATCAAAGTCACACATGATCACAACTAAATGTTCCACCCTGCTCCATATCCCCATATTCATACAAGGCACAAGTCTGGTTCTGTTATCTATCTATTGTCTTACAGGTAAATATCCACCTACATACATGGTTGCACAGCAGATCCTGCATGGTTCATCCTCCCCTACAACCAGGTGATAGGTGCCTCTATACATCACTTTGCCTATGAATAGAGCTTATTATATGGAGATACGTTTCAGGTCTAGCTAGTGTCAGGTTAGCTACAGTACAATCCATATACATGAACATACACACACAAACACAGAACAGGTACATATGACAAGGTGTCTGATTTTGCAAGATAGCTCTCCCATACAGCAACTTTGCAGTTGGTGACAAGTCACATGACTCATTTTTTTTTGTTGAATCATGTGGGAAACCCCAACTAACTGTGGGTGAGTTCACCACTTCAAATTGGTCTGAAGTAGTATAAGTAAAATGAGAAAGACAGTAGCCAGATTTGTCTGTTTTGTACCTCAGCTCCTGCTTGAGCTCTTGCCCAAACTTCCCTAAGTGACAGACATTGATCAGAACATGTTAGCCAAATAAACTCTTTCTTCCCTACATTGTTTTTGTCATGATGTCTATCAGCAATGGGAAACATAGTAGGTCAGTGTCCCAAGAGCATCCTCAATCTTAGGATCTTACTGCCACCACTTCCTGAGTGCTGGGATAAAGATATGTACTACAGCACAAAGTAGGTGAATAAAACTTAAAGTTGAGACAGATGTCATAGAAAAAGTAAATCAGTCTCTAAACAAGTAGAATTCAAAAATCAGAATATTATTAAGGAAGCTCATCAGAGAAAGTATATTCAAGAAGATCAACATGAGACACTTCGCAGAAGGAGTGCAGAAAACAAGAAATATGGCACTTAAAGAAGAGAGGCCTTAGGGAGGAATTTGACTTTATTTTTCATATATGAAGAAGACAGGTTTCCTCTTTACAACAAGGCTAGGTGTCAGTCTCTACTGAGAGAGGGTAAACCAGTCTTCTCCAGGGACAAGCTCTGACATAGTTCATTCAGTCCCTAGACACATAGATGAATAAAACAAAGCTAAATGGACTAAACAGTTTAGAAATAAATCTGTTTATATGTGTGTACAAATCCATACATAACTATATGGAACTCATAGAAAAATTCATATTTTCGGCAGGATACTTGGGATAACCTGAGGCACTAGGAGAAAATTAAGTGGCAGGAGAAATTTAGATGAAGTCTCTATGTGTGTCCTTCTCAAAAAACACATAAAGTCTAACATCTTAAAAGAACGGGTTGCAGGTTCTGCAGGAATACTTAGGACATAGAAAAACTACATCCAAAAATTTGATGAATTTCTCTAAGTGATTGACATTTTTTTCCCAAATTTTGAAAAAGTACATGAATGGAATAAATTTTGGACATACAGAGCTTTTTGGATTAAAATGACCCATCACAAAAGCAGTGCAAGGAATGGGGCAAGAGCAAACAAAATAGTGATTTTGATAGGTTATGTTTTGAATTGTTTTAATTTTAGGCTATTGATGACCAGTGTTGATATAATAGGCCGTGGCAGCTGATGATGTACTTTCAATTTTACAAAGTAAAGATTTTTACATAGACCTAAGTACTGACACTCAGGAAGAGAGGACTCTCAGGGAAATGTCAGCACACATTCATGTAGATGATGCTGGAATTTTAAGTGAGCCTTGCTTTTAGTTTCAGAATCTTAGTTCTTTAAAGGTAGGAAACTTTGGGTCCTATTGATGATCCATTTATGGGTGATCACAAGTCAACAGTGCACAGATATTGCCTGATGACCCTTTCACTAAGGACATACTAGAAACAGATCAAACACGAATCCCACCTTCATAAACCAAGTCTATTATCAGATTTGAAAAGAGACCCTGGAAGTGAAGAAATGTGGTTTTGATATGGCCTAGCTGAGATATCCCTGCCAAAAGGAGAAAAAAAACAAAACAAAACAAAACAAACAACAACAAAGCCTTCTGCAGTAACCCTGCTCTAACAGGACCTCCCACATGCAGTCCAAGTGAGTGCCAAAGCATTGTAGAGCAGACACAAGTCACCTGAATTTATTCTGTACAATGAGGGCATCCCGATTGTTGACTCAATCTGATTGACTCCTCTCTGTATATGTCACCAATGAAACCTTAGCTCATGATGCACAGTACAAGTTAGGTGTCTAAACGACAGTTGGTGTCAGTCCTGTGAGGTTGAAGGCAGAGCTTTCACATCAAGGACACCAGTGGTAAAGGCAGTGCATACAGACAGTAAATGAAGACACGAATTTGGAGGAGGTGCTTCTTATCTACTCAACACCAAGTACAGCCTGATTAGCTGCTCTCTTCCGGGACTGTTTTCCTTTCATTGGACCCAAAATGCTCTCTTTATTTTAAAAACCTCTTTGTGGGTGGGGACTAGGCTACTTGCCCACGTTCCAACTACCTGAAGAATCAGGAGTCCAAGCCTACATTCTGAACAACCTAGGACACTGTATTATTCCTGTCTACACAGTCTGTGCTTGGTAGACATCCAGGCACCTGCTCAGAACCCTGTGGACCATCCCATGGAGACTGTGATCATCCTGTTCCATGTCTTCATCCTCAGTAGCCTATCTTAAGGTACTTCTCAGAATCCCCTCTTTTATAGCCACTGACACAAATACACACATAGGTGATGATAGATTATATGAGGAGTTCCCTCCCTAGCAACTAAAGCACCTATAAACACAAACACACACATTGAAATGCACGCAGGCATGGACATGAGCATCCATGAAGGCACTAGAATTTATCAGGTTCAGTAAGTTGTCATCCCATAGACACACATAAATTGGTAGGTGTCAAGTCCTTCTATGTATCTCCTCCCCTTCACTGAAGGTTACTTATAGATAAGTAACAGTTTGTGATGAGTATCTTTGCATGTATAACCAAACCCATGGTATAAGGCCCGGCCCTCAATATACACACAGGATTAGGTGTCAGAGCCTGTTTGTTTCTCCCTGTTCAACAGTCAAAGTCCCACCTCTCTCTCTCTCTCTCTCTCTCTCTCTCTCTCTCTCTCTCTCTTTCCCCCTCTCTCTGTGTCTGTGTTAGTTGTGCGTTTGTGTGTATAATTTGACGATTCAGGTTTGGGAATTTGGCAGGCCTTTGTGTGTGTGTGTGTGTGTGTGTGTGTGTGTTAATTTGTCTATACGGCAGTCTGTAACTAGCTGAATCTAATCCTTATCCATGCATACATGTATGTGGGTTTTCCAATGGAGGGGAAAAGTCAGGAACTGACAGCATACCCCCCACCCCACATCTCTGCAGCTATACCTAAAACAGAATGTATTAAGGCTCTCATGTACTCAACATTCAGTGCTAGGTAAAAGATCATACTATACACACACAAACACACATATTCTATTACACAGGCTCCACAGTCAGAAACACATGCAATCATGAACATACAAGAGTAGGTGTCAGGTATTGCTAGGTAGTCCTTTCTTTATATAAAAAGGTCTTCTGACATGGCTAAGATCATGTCCAGTAAGGTACTAAATTTTCTATTGCAACAAGTACAAACACACTCACAGATAGACAAATGACTAGGCAACATGTCCAAAGGACTACGTTCAGGGCCTGTTTCTTTCTTTCTGTACTACAATAAAGGCCGACATATAAGAATTCTCTCCCTCACTTCTCCCCCCTCCTCTCTCTCACAAACACAGGCAAAGTTACATAGACACAGGTACACACGCACAAACACACACAAATAAACACACATACACACATCTAGGTATCATCTCTTGGCAGAAAAATAAAGCAAGTTGAAAGGGGAGAATTACAAACATTCTTTATGAATGGCATTCTTTAAAAAAAAAACATGAAAATCAACAGGTCTTAAAAAGCTAGTTTCAGATTGGGCACTAACACTGAAGAAATATACAAAATGCTTCCAGGTTTGAAGATAAGTTCAAAAAAAGAATGACAATGTTTCCTCCATGTTCTAGAAAACATGGAAATTGTAGAATAGACTGTAGAAGTTACTACAACTGAGGAATATAAATTTTTAAATTAATGTTCAATAACAAAATGAGTGCAAGACAGGAGGAAAGTCAGTGAGGAAAATAGGGGTTCGATATGGTTGTGTTTAGTATTACTTTAATTTTAGGCTATTTATGACCACTGTCGGTGTAACAAGCCATGACTAGTTGATAATGTAACTTTCGAGTTTATAAAAGTTTTTACATGGCTGGAATAACTGGTATTAAGGAAGGGAGGAAGCTCTTAAAGAAAGATCTGCATGCACTTAAGACATGATGCTGGATTTTTAAGTGAGCCTGACTTTTTGTTATATACTATTATATATTTGAAAACAGTAATTCCTGGAGCCCTGTTGATGTTGCGTTTATGGGTGTTCACAAGACAACAGTGTACAAATACAGCCTTTCACCATGGAAAGACAAGAAAAAGACTAAACACAAATCCCACCGTCAGAAACCAAGTCCATTTTCACAACTGAAAGGCGATCCTGGAAAGGAAGAAGTGTGGGGGTGATGTTGACTAGCCGGGTTGTCCCTACACGGAAGACACAAAGAAACAAAGCCTTCTGCTCTAATCCTGTTCTCACAGGACCCCACGTGCAGTCCAAGTGTGTTACCAAGCATTCTCGAGCTGACACGAGTCATGTGATTTCAACCTGACCAATAAGAGATTCCCAATTGTATATCGAATCTGATTGGCTCAGTTCTGTACATGTGACCAATGGGGTCACAGATGATGATGCAGATGCAGAGCTCGAGCAAAGCTAACATACAGTTGGTGCTAGTCCTGGAAGGTTGAAGGCAGCACGTTCACATCGAGGACAGCAGTGGCGGAGGCAGTACCTACAGAGAGTATATGAACCCGCAAAGTTGGAGGAGGTCATTCTGATCTACTCAAACAACACCAGGTATAACCTGATTGACTGTTGTCTTCCAAGCCGTTTTTGCTATAATGGGACCCACATTGTTCTCTTTGTTTGTGAAAACGACTTTGGAGTGGGGATTTGGCCACCAGTCCTAGTTCCTACTAGTTGACTAATGAGGATCCCAAGCCTGGATTCTGAGCTACCTAGGACTCTGTTCATCACTTTTTTGTCTAAAGAGTCTATGCCAGCTGAGACACCCAAGTCCCATGACTGTGGACTGCCCCAGGTTGACCACAGTTTTCTTCTGTGTCCTCAGTGGCATGTTTTAGGGTCCCTCAAAATTTAGATCTTCCGTCTGTCATATCAAAAAGAATAATGTCATCTGCATTGGCAGCTGTTTTCTGGAAATTGATTAAATTTGATTATTGGTGCTAAGGACATTGTAAACTGTATCTTCTTCATATGTTTATTTGTCATCTTGTATGTTACAATTGTCCTTCTGTTATTCAGTAATGAACTGAGCTTGAGCATGAACATAGCCATTTTCATGAGCTGTTGAACTTGCAGGAAAATTTCAA
Source organism: Microtus oregoni (assembly GCF_018167655.1). Lineage (NCBI taxonomy): Eukaryota > Metazoa > Chordata > Mammalia > Rodentia > Cricetidae > Microtus > Microtus oregoni. Next base: position 4,850,638 of record NW_024544542.1, read on the forward strand.
GTACTTTTAAAAAGGATTTTCACGTCTAAGTACACAGACTGCTGGTTTATAATTACTTTTTATGTTTAGATTATTTTCCTTTATTTTCTTATTTTTCTACAAGTGTATTACAACACACACTTATGAAAGTCCAATAAAAATTTATGTATGTAAGTCAGGGTATTATTACAACATGTGGGATCAAGGGAGAAAAGCTCAGATCACCAGGTCTTGTAGTAGGCTCCTGAAGGCTATGGATGATGCTGATGATTATCTTTTTCTTCAGTAGAATGCAGAATACATTTCTGTATCATATTGTCAGTCAGCTTGGCTGAGTCTTTTAGGAGTTGAAGCACACCAATCAACAACTCCATGTTGGTTGATATACATGAGTGCTGTATTCAGCAATAGGGCATAACAATAACGTTGCATCATAGTAATTGTCTTGGCAGTAGAGGTGAGCATTGTGGTTTTCATGGGGCAGATTTTCTGATAGGAAAAATAACACAATTATGTGAATGAACCCAAATGATTTTCTTGGGATTTTTTCAAAGAATATTGAACTATCATGCTTATTACTAATCTGCATAGGTTTTTATATGCTAACTTTTGAATTCTGAGAGGTTACACATGTTTAGAAATTTGCCATTTGCTCCAGTTTCACATTCATGGGAGCATAGTTTTCCAAAATACTTCCAAATGAAGGATCAGAGCATCAGGTTAGTCAGGGACACCATGGATACCCAGCCTACAAAATCAATTGACTGGTACTCATAGTGGCTCAAAGAGATGAGAGAGCCTATGAGACAGGGATCTTACCTAGATCCTGTGCATACATGTGATTTCCCGTAACCTTGATGTTACTGTGGGATTCCTAACAGTGGAAAGGTGGTTGCTAACTCTTCAGCCCACTTATGGCACCTTTTCCTTTTTCTTGGTTTTAAGTTCAACCTTGATATGACAGTATGTACATAGTTTTATAGAAGCATATTATGCTGTGTTTCATTGATGTCCCTGGGTGGCCTGCCCTTTCCTGCGGGGAGATGGAGGGAGGGTAAATCTGGGGGAAAAGGCGGGAGAGCATGGAGCAGGAGAGAGTGTAAAAACTCAAAACAGGGTAGAACATACGAGAGAAGAATTTAACATTTGTGTTACTGTTAAAAATAGAAAGATAATAGTACTAGGAAACTTGGGGAGTTGGAGTGAGAATTTTGTTGATAATATGGACTCCTAAGAAGCCATTTTGTTATATCTCTACGTAGCGAACAGAGAAACCTTGGGAAATTGGCTTCATTCATATGTTATTAGGAAATATCACACTTGTTACACCTGCCCTCAAAGTAACATTGTCAGATCTTAAAAAGGGAAAAGAATATAATAATGTAAATTGAATAATCATGTATAAAACCTTTAAAAATTTTTGAAATGTTAAAAAATTAAAACTGAAAGACCAGTTGTAAATATACAAATAATTTAAAACATATGATAGATACCATAGAGTTGTCTGGGTTTCTGTCCATCCTGGTTTCTGTCCTCCCACCTGGTCCCACAGCCATTTAGCCTCAAAAAAAATCACACAAAGGTCTATATTAATGATAAACTGCTTGGCCCATTATCTCAGGGTTCTTCTTAACTCTTATAACACATACATCTATAAATATAAATATATTAACTTATATTGTTATCTGTGTTAGCCACATGGCTCAGTAACATTTTCTACGAGGAATCACATCTTCCTTCTTCTGTGGTTGGAATGGGACTGGGGAGAAATGGGCTTCCTCCTTCCCAAAATTCTCCTCTTCTCATTGACCCACCTCTACTTCCTGTCTGGTTGTCTTGCCTATACTTCTTGCCCGGCTACTGGCCAATCAGCATTTATTTAAAACATAGTTGACAGAATATAGACAATTATCCCATACCACCATAGATTACTGAAAAATGTTTTATCAGTTGAGTTTGCATGAAAGCAAGTGACTAACACAGAGTGATATTCCACATTATTTAAAGACCACTTTTCATTATGGTGTTGAGAAGAGTGATATTACTATATACACCAAACTATCTCAGAGTAAAATATATAATTTGGGAACATTAAAAATAGGCAAATTTGATGGCATAGACTTCTAAAGGATTACTTTAGAATCTAGTAATTTAAATTTTTTTCTTAGAAATATTATTCCTTTTCCTCAGCATAGGAGAGCATCTGCAAATTGTACATCATAATTCTCCCTGTACTCTCAGATTTCATTATTTCTGTAGGAATGCTGATTATCCTTTGCTATATGTATTATGTACTTACACTAAGAGTTTTTCCAAAGTTTTTGTGATTCCATGATTTCCATTGTTTAGGTTAGTAAGAACTTAGCAGTAAACAAATATTCAAAATTTCTCCTAAAGACTGATTAAGAAATGGTTTGGTTTGTATATAATTTCTAATTCATTGTGTCTTCAGATATGTTTACAGAACAAATAGAATATCATTTCCATGCCAAAATAAAATGACTTGTTAGTTGCCAAAATATGTCTTCCAAATGATGTTTTAGAAGTAGCCATATTTACAGTCACAAGACCAAAGCTTGACTATAGATTTAAGCTGAATTTTCTCCTCTTTGATCACTTTTAGTTAGGTTGTATCTGTTTTGCTTATTCTTTTCAATAATCAAATATTTATGCCAATGCACTGTTCACTCTAGTCTATTTCCTTAGATTTAGTTCTCATTTTTAGTATGTTTTACAGTTTGTTTGTTTGTTTGTTTTTGTTGTTGTTTTTGTTTTTTCGAGACAGGTTTCTCTGTTTCTTTGGAGCCTGTCTTGGAACTAGCTCTCGTAGACCAGACTGGCCTCGAACTCCCAGAGATTCTCCTCCCTCTGCCTCCCGAGTGCTGGGATTGAAGGCGTGTGCCACCATCGCTGGGCTTACAGGATTTCTTTAGAGTTTAGTTTGTTCTTATTTTCTGTGATCCAGGAGTTCACTGTAAGGTTGTTCACATCTGTCACACTTGTCCATGAAAAAGCAGAAAGCTAAAAACTTTACCCCTTTATTTACTTCTCATTGTCTTTAATCTGATTTTCTCAGTTGGCGTTGGCATGGAAATTATCAAGAATCTTTCCAGCAAGACCAGAGAGGAGGAGACCATGGAGCTGGACCTGAATGCCAGCACCTGTGAAGAGGAGACCCTTTCAGATCACTATGTCCTACTAAATACCCTTGGCATAGGGGCCTTTGCTGAGGTGAAGCTGGCTTGCCACCTCCTCACAAATATGAAAGTCGCAGTTAAAATCCTTGCGAATGGTGAGGAGAGTGATGGTAATAATAGGAAAGAACTCAACATCATGAAAGAGCTAGACCACCCGTACATAATAAAGCTCTTCCACATCATCACCAGCAAAGACCACACCTACATGGTGTTGGAGTTTGCTCCTCATGGCTCTCTGGTCACACACATTGAGGAGGGTGGTCCTCTTCAGCATACACAGGCCCAACACATCTTCTGCCAGATTGTGTGTGCAGTGCACTACTGCCACGATAATGACATCGCCCACAGGGACATCAAGCTTGATAACATCCTGCTTGATGGAAAAGGAAACATCAAACTGTGTGACTTTGGCCTGGCTGTCAGAGTCAGCTCTGGGCAGAAGTGCAAGGGATTCTGTGGCACGATTGAATATTGTGCTCCAGAACTATTTGATGACACAGAGTATGATGCAAGGGCAGTTGATATCTGGAGCATGGCAGTGGTTTTACATACAATGGTGACAGCGAGCTTCCCATTCAAAGCAAGGACCTATTCAGACATGAAGGAGGAGATGCTGAATCCCACGTACGACATTCCTTACATACTTTCTCAAAATGTTTTGCTTGCGCACCTCATTGTGCACTTGTTCACTGTGAACCCTGAGCAGAGGCCCACAATATATGACATTAGGCAGCACCAGTGGATCAGACACAGGGAAGAACTTTGGAAACTCCCATCATCCTCAGAGTCATTCTATAACAAACCAAATCCCAGCATCGTGCTGGCTATGTGGCGTTTGGGCTACCATCCCACGGATATTAGTGATTGTCTACATGAGAAAAAATTCAATAACATCATGGCCACATACCTCATTTTAAACCATGAGTCAGCCCAGGACCACATTAAATCTTCCACTAAGTCTTTGCAGGCCTGTGTCACTGTGTCATCTACAGATGCTCTCAAGTCCCTTCCTCCTAAGAGGAGAGTGAGTGAGCCTGCCTTTGACACCCTCGACCTGCTGGCTAAACATCAGGGGCATGATGAAAAGTGTTCAAGCAAGCAGAGGAGCAGAAGTTTGAGTATGCCTGCCACCTTGTGCTGCCTGCTGAAGGAGGACAGCCCTCCCCACCAAGAACCCACCTGTGCTCCTGAGGTTACTCCTCTCCTGAGCAGAAGTCTGGCAGTAGGTAGCGTGGTTTGCAAGGAGTGGTCCTCAAGATGCCCAGTCTCTGAGTGCATTTCTTCTGCACAGTGTTTGTCCTGTGAGAAACCTCAGGAAGTGAGCACCCCAAAGAATAGCTCAGATGCTCAGAGTACACCTTCTGTAAGAAAGGAACGGGAGACACCTCAGGGTATGAGCACCACTGAAACCTATGTCACTCAGAGATTTTCCCTTCAAACAACATCCAAGAACAACTTAAAAGGTGTTCTTCCTGAAGATGTCAGTGCAGCCTCTGCCAGCAGTCTGTCGAAAGGCTGGAAGAGGGTTAAGAAGAGAATTGGGAATTGTATGAGATTTCTGTGCTGCTGTCTGCCACTCTCAGGAAAAAGCCATGTTTCTCAGAAGGAAGAGGCACCACTGGAAGGAGAGAGCAGTGCAGGTGCACACACACAGCTAAATGGGGTGCCCAAGATGCACGTCATTGTTTATTAATCTACATGTTTTATTATGTCCTTTGCGGCCATCGCATGATAGTTAGTTTAGGTAAATTAGGAAATCTTATTTCATAAGGAACTCTACAAAACAGCACCACCACCTTTAACCCAAAAGTTTAAGCTAAATTAGACAGTAGTGATTGATAAGTAGAGGCTGCAGAGGCAGCCAGAAGTAATGTTGGCTAAAGGAAGAAAGAATTATATGGGATCAAAGGCCAAGGGAAGAAAACTAAAAGACCAGGAAAGAATATGAGAAGAAGAAGCCCCCAGAAAACAGATTGTGCAGAAGGATATAAGAGTCAAGACTCTGAAGTATATAATTCAAAGTTCTTAAGACTGTGCCTTCCATATGTCACTATTATTTTACATTCTGAGTCACTGTAGTGGATGAGACATGGGGTTAGCAATTTTCTTGCTGTGACTGAAATAGCCAAATTGGAAGCCATGCAGGAAATCCAGATGACAGAGTGTCATGTACTTCAACAGAGAAGTCCAGCACAGGAGATGGTAAGCCTTCATCTACCACTGGGTTCTCCACACAAAACCATTGTTAACAAAAGTTATGTCCAATGGCTGACCTTCAATAGCATCCTTCTCAGAGTGCAGCCACGTGCCAAAATCCACCCAAAGATGCCATTGGATTAGAAGCCCCAATCGGTAGGTTTTCCATGACATACAACAACAATTCTCATTCATCTGTCTTTCTCTTCAAGGTCAAGTCCAAGGGAGATGTTTTTTCACACTGGACAGAGGTGAATCTCCTCCTTCCTCCTGTCTTCTCCCTGCTGATGTGTTTGCAGGCTACCTGTATCCATTTCCCTGTTTTCACGGGAGACACTCCAACTGCATGCTGGTTCAGTTCAGCTGTTGGTGAAGGGGCCCTTACTGTGGGGTGCTTGTCAGAACCATATTTGTCTCCTAACAGGAAAGTGACAGCAAGCAGCAAGGAAATGCGTATCACTGTGGATGAAATTCTGGAATGTTGCTCCAGTTTGCAAGGTGGGTATTACTTGATTGTCCTGATACTGGTGTACAGTGGACACATGACTTATTCCACGGTCTTGGAACTACTTTTTGGTTAGATCCCACATCATGGGTCAGAGGGTCAGACCTACACAGAAACTTGTGACTATTGATTAGAAGCATTCTGCTAGGATCCTCTTTTGAAAGTTGCATTGGTGTTGTCATGGACACCCTCTTTGCAGAACCAATGATGTAATGAAGAGTGGCCACTCAGAAGGGACTGAATGCCAGGGCTTATCTGTGGGTCTCATGGCTGAAGGTAGCACTGAGAACAGTGATTTTCATCCTGTTGTATTAGAGAGGTATCTGTGATGTGTTTTATCCTTTACACTGATCCACAGAAAGATAAGCATGAGGCTGCCAGAGTCAACTGTTTTCAACTCCAGGGGCATGGTCATTAAGCTCATGATGCAGAGGAACAAAGGTAAGAGGACACACAACAAAGTCATGGGTTCAGAGTGATCGTGATATAAATTGTGTCAAGTAGATCATCTTTCCCTCTGTCCCTAGCTGTTATGGAAGAACAGTTTGTGTATAACAGGTGAACACCATCTTACCCCTGTATGGAAGAACAATCACTGCAACTGGCAAGATGCTTAGTCTGTACTGGGTTGAAGAACCATGAGAACCAGAGTGCACATAGCCTTGCAAGGAAAACCAGACTGGAGTGGCAGGCCTTCTTGTTTATGTGGTCATATCTGCTCTGCATCAGTGGTGATCACTAAGGCAAGTATCAATCGTGATATACTTTCCTGAATGCAGTACCTGGGAAGGGGAGACTTGGGTGCTGTAGCCAGGTCAGTGAAACCCAGGAGATACAACCAATGAGAATCATGGGCTCCAGACTCACATGACAGACTCTACAAAGGCAAATCTCAGAATGATCAGTTGTGATGTTTATTTTGACATTTGCCTTTGGACTAACGAGGACTTTCCCTGATACTAAAGCAAGTTGCTATCTTTATCCTTTTACCTTAGAGAACAGAAGTCAGCTGAGTTTCAGACCCCCACATTCATCACTTCCCTCATTTACCACCTCTCTGTTGGATGGAGCAAGGGCAGGGTCTGTCATTACCAGCTACTCGTAGGAGGAACTTCACACACTTCATCCCAAAACTGTCCTCAGGTGTCCTTCTCACAGAGCACAAAGCTTAGCCCTTAGATTCTCTTTTGGTCATAACATATGTGGTTTGCACAGTGCTTAAAGTACAACCACTGACTGGTTGACTTAGCCACGATGAGCAGTCTGGTAGAGGTGGGTCACATGGAGTTCCCCAAATCAACTCCAGATGTCTCATTGGTCACCCTTTCTCTCCTATTATCTGCAGGTTCTTTGGGACATCATCTTTTGTGGAAGCTCATTTTCACCAAGTATGTATCCTGTCTAATGTAGACAAGAGGACATGAGATGAGGTTCAGGAAGCAGAGTACCTATGTTTAGACATGCTGGTGGGAAAATGCTTTTCCTCTTTTGATCCCAGAGTCTGATGTCTGAAAAGTTGCAGAGAAATCATTCCCCGTCCTCTGATGCCCCTGATGAAACCCTAATGGCCTAGGGAAGGTCACCTTGGACTACAATGAGCATTATACCTGCCTCTTTAATCCCTGAATTTCATAAAGTAAACCTGCTATTATCTGCCAAGCTCTTCTGCTTGTGGATGTGGAACTCTCAGCCCTTTTCCTCACTGATCTACAATATTCCTTCTCTTGTAGGTGCCTGGCCACATCCTGAATCGTGATCCAGAGGATTCCTAACCTGAGGACTTGCACACTCAACCCTGGTGTCAGTGATGAAAAAGGTCATCTCCGAGTTCGGGAAAGCTCAGAAGTTCTACACAGCTTCAGGAGGACATCCTGTGCAGGGCAGTAAGATGGCTCATGTGACAGCATCCAGCTTCAGAACCTGCTCCAATTCTCATCAAGATCTGAGGATAACAGAAGGATCCCCTAGGAAAGCCGTCCAATGTATGTTACCTATAAATCTCCAGCATACATTCATGCTGTGTGTTTTTAGATAGTGTATAAATGTCACCTATGCCTCTCTTTCCTCAGAGCTGACCCTGGAAAACTACCTGAGCAGAGAAAGGACATGCCACTATAGAGCCTTGGGACACACAAGTGCATGTGTGCACAGCCTCTAAACTAGAGTTCCTGAAAAGGGCAGTTTCCTTGGAGCTTCTCTGTCAGGCCACCAATCACATGATGATTGTGCACTTGACATCAGTCACTTAGACTGTTTCCTACTGGTATTGGATAGAGACAATACACAAACAACAAATACCAAAGTACCAAGGTAGACTTCCTGCTGAATTTACACCAATTGGCAAAGAGAACATTTTTCTTATCTAAAGGACTTTAAACTCTCAGTGACCCCTGTCCTCCACTCTTGTCACTGTTGTTTAGCTGACAGATCTTTTCTCAGATAGACTTGAAATATGGCAAACTGCTACTCAAGCACTAAACTTAACATCCAACTGGGTCCAATCCTAAAAGTGATGGCAGAGGACAGGGGCGACTCCTCCAGACCCTTCACTTCTGGTTCCAGCCCTTCATGCAAAGTCTCAGAGATCCAAAGTGTTGGACATGAAAGAAACAGAGATGGAAACATGGATTCAAACACAAATCCCAGCAAGATACCCACCCGCATCACATCAGCTGATTTTGTCAAGGACACCATTAAAAATCAAGGCAGAGAACATGATCTATCCACAAAAGTCTGCAAGTATGAAAAGGCAAACAATAAGGAACCATTAGAAAACTGAACACAAATTCAATTATTATAGCTGACCCCTATGCAAACACTACACAATTCACATAAGAGATGTAGAAGAGATCTACATAAGTTCCAGCCTCTTAAGGAAGAAGACAGACACAGCACAGAAGATGAATTCTTGCCACACGAGCTTTAATGACATTAGCCAAGAAAATACAAAAGCTGAAGCATGGCTAAGGGAGACTGTATTGTAGGACATCTAGAGAAAGCCTGGACACTGTTGTTACAGCCCAGCAGACAACAAATACCTGTTCTAAGACAAGATGGTTCAGTGCTATGCAGCAGGAAGGAGTGTCCAGGCTGACAACCAGATGTGTTCTGCTCACCACTCTTACACCCATGTGACCCTCAATGTTACTGCGTGAAGATATGATAAGGAAGCAGAATGAAGACTCTCCAAAGCTGGGGGCTCATTTCCCCCTCTGACAGTCAACTATACTCTTGACTCTCAAACACCTCATCCCAGGAGAAGAGGGATGCTGAGCATAGCACATATGTAAGACTTGCTTGAGCTCATGAGTCTCCATGCTGCTGCTGGAGGCCAGAGAGCCTAGCGCTGCACACTCCTCAGCACTTCCATAGTCTCAATGCTAGATGTCAACCCAGGCAGACCACACCACCTTTACTGCCTCACAATGAACACATGAAGCCAGGCTGTGCTGACACCCCACATATATCCCAAAACAGCTAGGTGTCAGACCCTGATGGACATCCGCAGCCACAATTCACATATCCATTTAGATATCAGCCCTTACTTGACACTTTTCTTGCCCATACACTCATATATTGTCACCCATATACATTAATATGGCAGTTCAGGATGTCCCTTCCCCCCTCAATTCCCACACCCGTAGTAGTAAAGATCCTACACAAATGTCCCCTCCCATCTGCTGTGCTAAACAGCATTGCTAGTAATTGGCACTGCTTGACATTGCCTGCCTGCCATCATCTCTTGCATTGGGTGGTATTAGAACCAGCTTGATACCACCCCTTGCACAGCCCTATGTGATCTCTTCCATATCTGACCTTGCAGGACCCCAACCATGAAGCCTTAACAATACTCTATATAAATTTCAATTAGAACACCCTCCCACCGCACCTACAATTCACTTTTTAGTGCTACTACACAGAAATTACACCCCTTTTTCACTCAGAGCCCAGTGATACTTCATAGGCCATGCTGAACCAATCCAGCTGACATGATGTTTAGTGTGATTCTAGCTTTTGGTGTGTATATTATAGGCCCAGGGACATGGCATTGGATATACTTAATAGAGCCACAGGAAGAAGCATTCAAGAAGGGCCTGATACATTTGTGGCATAGGTGTGTAGGGCATGAGACAGGTGGTTTTCCGGGTCTAAAACTTCCATTTTATCTACAGTGTCAGGGAGAATATGGAGTTTATCTTGGCATGGTGAACAACAATGTATATTGTGTGGCTGTGGGGAGGTCTGGGTGTGGTGTGTGGTGTGATGGGGGCTGACACCTCTCACACTGTGTGGGAGGGAAATGAGCTGTCCATTTGATTCTGATAATAGCACTGTGGTAGATGGTATACTAATTTGGGAAAACAGCAGAAGCTAAACTTAGATACTTATCTGTGCTGTGTATGTTCATCCACAATAACACCTTCCTTATATACACAGCCAGTTCAAGGACGCCAAGGACACCCCTCACCTGCCATCACCATAGTCTTCTAGGTACTGGGCCCAGCTAGTCAACTTCCTTCCCCGCTGTCCCACAAGCAATGATAGGTTTTGGGCTTTTTTCACATTGCTCTACCCAGAATGTCAACTGAGATATGGTGTAAGGTATCAGGCCCTGTTGGACACTCTAACTCCTATCAGGGACACACATGTACTGCTTGATTCAAACACTATTGGGATCCTCCTGCATCGACATCCAACACCAGGTATAACCCAGTGTGAAACACTGTGACCATGCCACCTCACCTATACTGCCAGCTGTCGGACTTTAATGAGAAACAAACACAGCACACACAGAGACTAAAAACCGTTTCTAAGTATTGGTACATTCAAAGCTTCCTAAAAACCTAACACCAACTTCTAGCTATCAAGCCTTGCTGAACAAACCCTTATGCATTCCTCACATGCATTCCTTGGTCTGGATCCTGAATGTCACCCACAGAGTCCCACTTTAACAGCTACTTATCAGGGCATACAGGACAGTCTCTTGCCATTGTAATGAAATGTACTGGTAGTTATTGGGCCTCACTTGACACCCTCAGATCCCTGAAGATTCAAATACTCCAGTATGTGTCAGGCCCTCTTGAATATCATACCCACCACCACAAACAACACTGGTAGTATCAGGACACACCGGACACCATATCACATCTACCTAAACACGCCTTTTGGATAACAAAGCTTCTGGGTATTCTAACACTCATGATAGTCCTACAAGCTCTGGTGAATTACCCATCATCCCGCAGCTGTCACACATGCACTGCTCGGTACCAGACTCTGCTGACACCCTAAATGGCTCACACACACTAACATGGCAGGCTCTCCTGGACATCACATCCCACACTGCCAACCTATTGCACATACATTATCACACCTTGATTGATACCAGGTCATCTATACACTAACATACACTTAGAAGATATGCTGCTTGGCTTGACTCCCCATTCTTCCTCTTCCCTCTAACAGTGTAATTCATCAAACACACTGCACACAATACTAGTCCTGCGACCATACATTCACTACTGAGTATCAGGTCCTGATTGAACTCATATACCACATTGACAGCTGCCAGATCACAATAGGCAATTCTCTCCCAGTAACATCTTGCACAGTTGGTAGAATTTGCATTGTTTGACCCCATTCTTCTGCAGAAGACACAACTACACTGCTAGCCACCAGGTTCTGCTGGACTCCTTCCTATGCTACACACTCTTCTGGGTGTCAGGCTCCACTGCTAGGAACTGGGCCATGCTGGACATTAACCCCTTCCTAAACCGCAGTAGCACATACAGTGTAGGGCATCAGATTCACTTGAACACCAGCCTCCATCCTACATGACATGCCAGGGAAGAGACCAAGCTTGACACGTATCCTTACCCCCAATATACACTATTAGGCAAACCATCACTGCTGTTCTTAGGATTCTACTATACACACCTCTCCCAGACATCAGCAAGTTTCTTCCTATCAGGCACATACTACCACCCTGTGCAGATTTCATTCATGCATATTGCGTGTATAGACAACAATAGGCACCAAGCCTTACATAAAATACCACCATTCTGCTGACAATATACACTACTAGACGGGGCAGGGGTGTTTGCTTGACTGAGAATGAGCAATGTTTTGGGGCAGCAGTACTGCTGTAGGAAGACAAATTTATTATACACAGCCTGTTTTCGTGCACAGTATTTGGGTTAGGACTGTAGAGTTCACAAGGTGTCACAGGGTGTGAAGAAAAAGCATGCTTCAGGTTATAGTGGCAGGGGAAGGAGTGTCCAGTGGAGCATGACAACTAAAGGTTCATGGGTAGGGTTGACATCTGGATTGTGAGGGGTGGCATCTAGATGGCCTGTAGTGGGGGCGGTTCTGTTACTGAGGTGATTCTCTGTGGGAGCAGAAGGAAGATGTTCTGCAGTGTCTTGTGAACACAACACTGTATGCTACGTGGCAGCTGTTGTGAGCTGTCTAGATCAAGTAGGACCCAACTCGTAGCTTATATGTAGGGCATCTGCAGTTGTCCAGGAGAACCCGATCAAGAGCAGCGTATTGGAGCAGAGGTGGAGGTGATGCTCTAAGCAACAGTGCGTGTGTTCTTTTGGTGATTGCTCAGAGAGCGGGCTGCATAGTTTTCATGTAGCATGAAGGTGATGAGAACATGCAATGCGTTGTAGATTACAGGGTAGTTTAGTTTGCAGCAGTGAATGTGGGGTGAATTAGATGCACACCACCATGCTTCCCAACACACACTGCTTAGTATGAGCCCAAGGGTATCATCCCCCACACCTGACACCAGTCTGCACATACAGCAATATCAGGCTAAGCTGTGTCTCTCTTGTTCTCAGGAACTTTTGTTCCTACATCCTCTTCTGTCTTTCTCTCTGTCTCTGTCTCTCTGTCTTTCTCTCTCTGTCTCTCTCTCTCTGTCTCTCTCCCTGTCTCTGTCTCGCTCTTGCTCTCTCTCTCTCTCTCTCTCTCTCTCTCTCTCTCTCTCTCTCGCATTTGTTTGTCTGTCTAATTTGGATATTCAGGACTGGGGACCCAGCCGGCCCCTACATCTATTTGTCTGTGTGTGAATTTGGCCATAGGGGAGGCTATAACTAGCTGAATCTGGCATCTATCCATGTATATAAGGCTTTGACTATGGAGGGGAAAATGGCAGGAACTGACAGCATGTCTGTCCACATAACTGCACTCACATGGACATTGTAATGTGTTAGATTCCTCTGTTCCTACATTCCTTACTAGGTAAAAGAAAATACTATACACACAAACACACAGAAAGACATGCAAAAGATGATATACTATTGATCATTTCCTGACTTTTTCTCCTCTACAGGCAAAGATTCACACACACATACATGGACACAGGTCAGATTAAATTAGTTATATCCTCTGCTATATCCAAATCCAACACACAACAAAGAGATTCAGGACCTGCTGTGCTCCCAATTCTGAAGAGCCATTTTACACACACACAAACACATGCTGGTGAGATAGAGAAAGAGGGGTGGGAGAGGAGGAGAGAAGATGAGAGGAGAGGAGATTGGAGGAGATGGAAGGAGAGGGTTGGAGAGAAGTGGGGAGAGGAGGGGAGGAGAAGAGAGCAGAGGGGAGGGGAAGAAAGGAGAGGGAAGGGCAAGGGATGAAAGGAGAGGAGAGGGGAGGAAAGGAAAGGAAAAGGGAGGATAGGGGAAGGGAAGTGAAGAAAGGAGAGGAGAGGAAATAGGATGAAAGGAAAAAGGAGGAGATAAGATGTGGGGAGAGGCGAGGAAAGAAGAGGGGAGGACTGTGGAGGACAGGGGAGGTGAGGAGAAAGGAGAAGAGAAGAGTTCAGGAGAGGGCAGGAGAGGGAAAAAGAGGGGAGTAGAATTGAGGAGAGATGAAGGGAAGAGAAGGGGGAGATATGAGTGGAGGAGAAGGGAAGAGAGGGAAGGGGAGGAGAGGGGAAGAGATGAGAGGGCAGGAAAGGAGAGTGGAGGGAAGAAAGGAAAGAAGATGGTTGATAAAGAAGAGGAGAGGGAAGGGGAAAGGAGGGAAGGAGAGGGGAGGGGAGGAGAGGAGACAGGAGGGGCAGAGAGAATAGGGAAGGAGAGGCAAATGGAGAAGAAGAGGGAGATGTGAGTGCAGGAGAAGGGAGGAGAGGAGAGGAAAAGAGCAGCTAGCATAGGAGAGGAAGATCCAGAAGAACAGAGCTGAGGGGAGAAGAGGAGAGGAAATGGTAGGAGCTGGGAGGGGAGGAAAGCAGAGAAGAGGAGAGAAGAGGGGAGGAAATGGGAGGAGAGGGGATTAGAAGAGAGAAGATAGGAGGGAACAAGAGGAAAGGAGAGGGGAGGAAAGGGGAGGAGAGGGGAGATGAAGAGCAGGTAGTATAGGAGAGGTAGATCCAGAAGAACAGAGGAGAGGGGAGGAAATAGGAGGAGAGGGGATCGGAGGAGAGGGGAGAAGAGAGGAGGGAATGGGAGGAAAAGAGAGGGGATGAAAGGGGAGGAGAGAAGGGACACAAAAGAAACTTGGAACAAGAGAAAGAGATCTTGGTGTCAGGTCCAGTAGGTATGCCCTCACCCATAGACAAGGTCCCCCCAGACACAGGTTCTGCTACACGTACCATTTCCTTAAAACTAAAGTCTTCCATGCAAGGCTAAGTATCATGCCATGCATAATCTGCCAACTGGTATGTCCACCACCACTTAATTCATGGTCTGGAATAAGATACTTCTCAGAATCCCCTCTTCTATAGCCACTGACACAGTAGACACATGGGTGATGATAGGTAATGTGAGTTATTTCCTATCTAACAACTAAAGCACACATCAATACAATCATGCACCTCAGACACACATGCACATACAGACATGCATATACATACATACGCAGACAGACAGTTGCATGCAAGCACACACACATGGATGAAAACAACAGTAAATATCAGATTCTTCATGTTATCCCTTCACAGAAAAATCTTTCATACACATCAACTTTACATAGTTTAGTTTGTGTTCTCTCCCTCCCTCTCTCTCTCTCTCTCTCTCTCTCTCTCTCTCTCTCTCTCTCTCTCTCACACACACACACACACACACACACACACACGTACAGACACATGCATGCAATCAGATTCTACATGTTATCCCCTGTCAGAGAAATATTGCATACACATCAATATTGCATAGTTTAGGATGCTCTTTTGTCTCTCTCTGTGTGTCTGGGTCACTGTCTCTGTCTTTCTCTCTCACACACATTCATACACAAACACAGACACTTGAATGCATTCATGCAAATAAACATACACGAATCCACCAGATTTATCAAGTACTTCATGTTATCCCCTCACATACACATGAACCTTACATAAATTGGTAAGTGTAAATCCTTCTAAGTATTTCCTCAGAAAGTCAGCTATGGCTGAATATCAGTTCCTGATACGTACCCTCAAAAATACAATCAAACTGAGGGTTAAAGCTGTGAGAATAAAGATAAACACAGGGCTAGATGTCATTGCTTCTTTGTTTCTTCTCCCTGCCATATTATCAAAGCCCTACATACAGGAATTCAGGAATTCATCTCTCTCTCTCTCTCCCTCTCTCTGTCTGTCTGTCTGTCTCTCTCTCTCTCTGTCTCTCTCTCTCTCTCTCTCTGTCTCTCTCTCTCTGTCTCTCTCTCTCTCTCTCATACACACACACACACACACACACACACACACACACACACACACGCGATCAGTTCTCTGATCTTGTTAGGTATCCTTTTCCTATAATAAAAGTTCAACATATACATACAAGTCTCCATATCTGGTCCCAGGACATAATGCTTCCCTACAATCGAAGTCACACATTATCACAACTAGGTGTTCTATCCTGCTTCGTATCCCCATTTTCATACAAGGTACATGTCTGTTTCTCCTTTCTATCTATGGTCTTACAGGTAAATCTCCACCTACACACACATGGTTGCATAGCAGGTCCTGCATGGTTCATCCTCCCCTACAGCCAGGTGCCTCTGTGCATCACTTTGCCTATAAATAGAGCTTATCATATGGAGATGTGTTCATGTACAGCTAGTGTCAGGTTAGCTACAGTACAGTCCGCATATATGAACACACACACACACACACACACACACACACACACACAACATGCTTATATGACAAGGTATCTGATTTTGCAAGTTGGCCCTCCCATACAGCAGCATACTAGATATACATACATAAAAACACAGACACTCGCACACACATATACAGACACAGCACACATACACCCACACAGACGGATATGTGTCAGGGTATAATAGGTATCCCCTTCCTTACAGCTAAAGGCCCACTGTCAGGCCTATGTTTTTATTCCTGTTGTCTTCCCCTATATTATACAGATCATAGACACTGGATGAGGTCTCAGGTCATGATAGGTTCTTCCTTTCATTATCTAGGCCTCAATGTACCAACATGGGTACCTCAAACCCAGTGACAAAATTCTTAATACATCACACACACACACACACACACACACACACACACACACACACACACACCACAAGTCTAAGTTTTATTATAGACAAAGAATCACAAATATCTGCATGTCTATGTGTCTGGCTCTTCATATCGTAAAACTGCCCAAAATGTGGCTACTTGTATGCTCTACTGAGTTCAAACTCACCCACAACTCCTACCTCACTCCACAGCTTGATGTGAATTTCTATATTTATCTTCCACTCTACCAAAGTCCCACCAAGGTATTGAGATGCTGGTCTTTCTGTGATAACTCTCCTGTAGCCACAGCCTCTTACACAAACATGGCTATGATAACAGCTACCACATATGTCCTCCCACACATCCAAAGCCCTACAAATGCATACATAATTTGCTTTCAACTCCTACTTAATATCCCCACCACTATAGCAAAATCTCACACATATACATCAAATTATCCAGCCACCCCAGGTAGCTTCTCTGCTGTCTCTTCCTCCATGTTTTATACTCGCATCTGAAGAATGGAAGCTAAGAACAGTCTATGTAAAGAACTTTCAGCATTTGTCTTTCTGGATCTGGACTCACACAATATAATCTGTTGTTAATCCATGCATTTCCTAGGAAGATGCCTCACTAACAAGAACATTAGTATGCTGAGCATCTGAACTAAGGCTTGCGACTTTGCAGTTGGTGACCAGTCACAGGACTCATTTGTTTGTTGAATCATGTGGGAAACCCCACCCACTGTGGGTGACTTGACCCCATAAAATTGGTCTGAAGTAGTTAAGTCAACTGAGAAGACAGTGGCCAGATTTGTCTGTTTTCTGCCTTAGCTCTGCTTGATTTCCTGCCCAAACTTCCCTAAGTGACAGACGTTGATAAGAACATGTAAGCCAAATAAACTCTTTCTTCCCCACATTGTTTTTGTGATGATGTCTATCAGCAATAGAAAACATAGTAGGTCAGTGTCCCAAGAGTATCCTCAATCTTAGGATCTTACTGCTGACACCTCCTGAGTTCTAGGATGAAGGTATGTACTACAGCACTAACTACATGAATAAAACTTCAAAGATGAGGTAGATGTCCTGGAGAAAGTAAATCAGTCTCTAATCAAGTAGAATTCAAAAATCAGAATCAGAATATTATTAAGGAAGCTTATCTGAGAAAGTATTTTCAAGAAGATAGACGTGAGAGACTTTGTAGAAGGAGTGTAGAAAACAAGAAATATGGCACTTGAAGAACTGAGGCCTCGGGGAGGAATTTGACTTTATTTTTCATATATAAAGAAGACAGATTTCCTCTTTGCCAACAAGGCAAGATGTGAATCCCTACTCAAAGAGGGTAAACCAGTCTTCTTCAGGGACAGGCTCTGACATAGTTTGTTCAGTCCATAGATACATCAATGAATAAAGCAAAATTAAATGGACCCAATATATTGTTTAGAAATAAATGTGCTTATATAAGTGCACAAATCCATACATATACCTGCATGGAATTCATGTAAGAATTCATATTTTGGTCAGGGATACGTAAGATAACCTGAGGCACAAGGAGGAAAGGAAGTGGCAGGAGAGATTTAGATGAAGTCTCTGTGTGTGCCCTTCTCAAACAAAACAAAGTCTAACACCTTAAAAGAACTGATTGCAGGTTCAGCAGGAATACTTAGGACATTGAAAAACTAATCCAAAAATTTGAGGAGTTTCTCCAAGTGATTGACAGTGTTTCCCAAAGTTGGAGAAAATACATGAATGGAATAAACTTTGGAACTTGCTACAACTGAGATATAGAGATTTTTAGATTAAAATGACCCCTCACAAAAGCAGTGCAAGGAATGGGGCAAGAGCAAACAAAATAGTGTTTTTAATAGGTTATGTTTTGAATTGTTTTAATTTTAATTTTAGGATATTGATGACCAGTGTTGGTATAATAGGCTATGGCAAGCTGATGATGTACTTCCAGTTTTACAAAGTGAAGGTTTTTACATAGACCTAAGTACTGACATTAAGGAAGTGAGGGGACTCTCAGGGAAACATCAGCACACATTCAAGTAGAGGATGATGGAATTCTAAGTGAGCCTTGCTTTTAGTTTCAGAATCATAGTTCTTTAAAGGTAGGAATCTTTGGGTCCTATTGATGATCCATTTATGGGCGATCCCAAGTCAACAATGCACAGATATTGCCTGATGACCCTTTCACTAAGGACATACTAGAAACAGATCAAACACAAATCCCACCTTCATAAACCAAGTTTATTTTCAGGACTGAAATGAGACCCTCGAAGGGAAGAAGTATGGTTGTGATATGGCCTAGATGAGATATCCCTGCCAAAAAAGGAATAAAGAAGCAAAGCCTTCTGCAGTAACCCTGCTCTCACGGGACCCCACATGCAGTCCAAGTGAGTGCCAAAGCATTGTAGAGCAGACACAAGTCACCTGAATTTATTCTGCACAATGAGGGTGTCCAGATTGTCGACCCATTTGGATTAGCTCAGTTCTGTACATGTAACCAATCAGGCCTTAGATCAGGATGCACAGTACAAGTTAGGTGTCTAAACGACAATTGATGTCAGTCTTGTGAGGTTGAAGGCAGAGCTTTCACTCCAAGGACACTAGTGGCAATGGCAATGTGCACAGGCAATGAATGAAGCCACAGATTTTGAGGAGGTGTTTCTTATTTACTCAACACCAGGTATAGTCTGTCTGGCTCCTCTGTTCAGAGACCATGCTTTCATTGGACCCAAAACGCTCTCTTTGTTTTCAAAACCACTTTGGCTTGGGGACAAGGCTACTTGCCCAAGTTCCTACTACCTGAAGACTCATGAGCCCAAGCCTACATTCTGAATAACTTAGGGACACTGAATCACTTTTGTCTAAACCGTGTGTACTTGCTAGATATCCAGGCACTTTCCCAGAACCCTGTGAACCATCCCATGAAGACTGCTGTCCTCCTATTCTATGTCCTCTTACACAGTGGCTGTCTTAATGTTCCCCCAAATTTACATTTTGGTTCTGGCATGTCACACATAATAAACTCATCTTAATTTGCAGCTATTTTCTGGAAAAACAATTAAATTTTATTTGAATCTAAAGGATTATTTTAGCCTGTGTTATTTTAATATGGTTTATTTGCCAACTTTCATGGTAGAATTGTTCTCTTTTTCAGTAAAGAACTGAGCTTTTGCATGCATATGGCCTTTATGTGTTGTTTAACTTGCTGGACAATATTAACTACTTTTATTATGGATTGTCATGTTTATGTCCATTAACAGTTGGTTTATAATTTCTGTTTACTTTACATTTAGACTTGTTTTGTTCTATTCATTTATCTTGCTGTGTTTATTTGTCTTTCTGTGTCAAACACATATGTGAAAGTCAGAGGAAACTTATAGTTGAAAGTCAGTGATTTTTTTTTCAAAGATTTGGGATCAAGGGATAAGCTCAAGTCATCATGTCAGATTGTAGGCTACTTGGGACTTTGTAGAACTTGTTGGAAAATGTCTCTTCCCTTTTCTTTTATTGAGTAGTGGGACAAATATTAGTGCTACCTTTTTATTTTTCATTTATTTATTGATTTTTATTGAGCTCTACATTTTTCTCTGCTCCCCTCCTTGCTGTTCCCCTGCCCTTCAACCCTCCTCAAGGTCCACTTGCTCCCAATTTGTCTATTTCTATTTTCCATGTAGATTAGATCTATGTATGTCTCTCTTAGTGTCCTCATAGCTATCTCAGTTCTCTGGGATTGTGGTTTGTAGGCTGGTTTTCTTTGCTTTATGTTTTAAAAACCACATATGAGTGAGTAATGTGATAATTGTCTTACTGTGAGTAGGTTACCTCAATCAAAATAATGTTTTCTTGCTCCATTCATTTTCCTGCAAAATTCAAGATGTCATTATTTTTTTCTATTGTTTAGTACTCCTTTGTGTAAATGTACCACATTTTCCCTATCCATTCTTTGGTCAAGGGGCATTTAGGTTGTTTCCATGTTCTGGCTATGACAAACAAAGATGCT
The DNA here is from genome assembly GCF_018167655.1 of Microtus oregoni. NCBI lineage: Eukaryota > Metazoa > Chordata > Mammalia > Rodentia > Cricetidae > Microtus > Microtus oregoni. The sequence continues at coordinate 4,870,982 of NW_024544542.1, forward strand.
ATAAACATCGTTGAGCACATGTACTTGTGGCACAATTGAGCATCCTTTGTATATATACCCAAAAGTGATATTACTGGGTCTTGAGGAAGATTGTTTCCTAATTTTTTGAGAAATCATCACACTGACATCCTAAGGGGCTCTACGAGCTTGCATTCCCACCAGCAATGCAAAAGTGTTCCCTTTACCCCACAACCTTTCCAGCATAAGTTGTCATCAGTGTTTTTGTTCTTGGCCATTCTTACAGGTGTAAGATGGAATTTCAGCATTGTTTTGATATGCATTTCTCTGATGACTAAGGATGTTGAACATTTCCTTAAGTGTCTTAAGTGTCTTTCAGCCATTTTAGATTCCTTTGTTGGGAGTTCTCTATTTTGGTCTGTATTTCATTTTCTTATTGGATTATTTGTTCTTTTCATGATGAATTTCTTGAGTTTTTTTATATTTTAGAGATCAGACCTCTGTCTGATGTGGGGCTAGTGAAGATCTTTTCCTATCCTGTAGGTTGTTGTTTTGTCTTGTTGACAGTGTCCTTTGCTTTACAGAAGCCTTTTAGTTTCAGGAGGTCCAATTTATTAATTGTTTCTCTCAGTGTCTGTGCTTATGAGGTTATATTTAGGAAGTGGTCTCCTCTGCCAAAGTGTTCAAGTATACTTCCCATTTTCTCTTCTATAAGGTTCAGTGTGGCTGACTTTATGTTGAGGTCTTTGTTCCATTTGAACTTGAGTTTTGTGCATGGTGATAGATATGGGTCTATTTTCATTCTTCTACATGTTGATATCCAGTATGCCAGCACCATTTGTTAAATAAGCTATCTTTTTTCCATTTGATATTTTTTTTGCTTCTTTGTCAATAATCAGGAGTTTGAAGGTGTGTGGATTAATATCTGGGTCTTCTGTTTGGTTCCATTGGTCCTCCTGTCTGTTCTTATGCCAATGCCAGGCTGTTTTCAGTATTGTAGCTCTGTAGTAGAGTTTGAAGTAAGGAATTATGATGCCTCCAGAAATTCTTTTACTGTACAGGATTGTTTTGGCTATCCTGGGATTTTTGCTTTTCTAGATAATGTTGAGTACCATTCATAGAGCATACCATCAAACAGTCTGGGTAAGAACAGTTTCTTGCCCAAATGGCGAGCCTTGTCAGATTAAAGGTAAATTCCATAACAAGTTTCTTCCTTGCCCATCAACCTCTCTGAAGTAATTGATGCTGCCAGAAGCAGACATGTTTCACTGTCAAGGAAAGTTTAAGTTCTTAAAACCCTTTAAATGCCATATTCTGTAAGTCTTTGAAGGTTTGAATATTATCTAACTGAAGCATATCTCTGTGTATCTAGAAAATCTAACTAACATGACTAAAATATTGACTATTATTATTGACTACCTATTAATATTTATTTCTTAATTATACATTTAATTTTGAAATGAACTGCACAAACAATACCTTAAATAAGAGCAAAAATTCATATACACAGTACAACAAAATCAACCTTAAATTTGTATCAATAGACCAAGGTTTATACCAATGCAAAGTATTCATCTCTATATCATATTCCCCTCATTTCAGAAATTGACTATGACCATTAGACATTTATAATCAATCCTTTCAAAATGGAAATAAACATTTAAAATCAATCACTTTGGGAATTTGGGCATAGTTTTCTCTAAACTGCTTCTTGCTGTTTGTGGGGTAAAGTATTTTTATGGTCCACCAGGACATTTTGGGAGGTCTTGTTTTATCAAACCATATTAGCCTCGAAGGAATCCACAGGTTCTCATCTTTTTTTTTCCTTTCTTTTTTTTTTAATTTTAATTTTAATTTTTTTTCTTTTCTTTATTTATTTATTAAAGATTTCTGTCTCTTCCCCACCACCGCCTCCCATATCCCTCCCCCAATCAACTCCCCCTGATGAGAGAGGTTCTCATCTTTGTGGAGGCAAAAGCTGAACTTTTTTCCAAAGTAACATATCCTTAGACTCAAATTTTGAAGTCAAGATACCTTTAATTCACACACTGATGGAGGAAGGTCATTGGCTAATAAAGGAACTGCCCTGGCCCATTTTATTGGATAGAGGCTAGGTGGGAGGAGTAGACAGAACAGAACGCTGGGAGGAAGAGGAAGTGAGCTGAGTCTCGACAGCTCTCTGCTGGGGAGCAGATGCCTGAGAGAGACGCCATGCCCCGCTCCTGGGATGAAGCTCCGACCCAGGATGGACATAGGCTAGAATCTTCCCGGTAAGTGCACCTTGGGGTGCTACACACAGATGATTAGAAATGGGCTAAATTAATATGTGAGAATTAGCCTAGAAGAGAATGGGCCAAGCAGTGTTTAAATGAATACAGTTTGTGTGTTGTTATTTCGGGGCTAAAGCTAGCCGTGCGGGCGGCTGGGGTGCTGGGGACGCAGCCCCGCCGCCTCCCTAATTACTACAGTTGGCGCCCCACGTGATGGACTAAACCCACTTAAAAAACCTGAGAAGACTTAAAAATAAGGGAAAGAGAGTTTAACACAGATTTTTGCTGTTTGTTGATGGCATGCTATAGAGAGATTTCCTTATTCGGCAACAGTAGCAGAAAAAACTCTATGTCATTTTAAAACATGACTTCCTGGGGCTGTACCGCCATTGCGATCTCTGTCTGGCTCCTGCGGGAGACAGAGCTTTTGAATAGAGCATTTGGAGTAAAGTGCTACGCTTTGTTTGATGGCAACTAGACTCACTGTGTTCTTGGTTCTACTCTGCTTACTAGAGGCAAGCAAGTGCCTCATCTAAGAGAGGCTTCCTGACTCAGCTTTAGCTGCAAAACCCTGCAGCTCATTAAGAGTTTCTGCCACGAAACACTTAAACGGTGTTGACGAAAAGCTGAATGCATGCTTTTCGGTTTTCAGCCGTAGCAGGAAAAAAGCTGCGCCATTTAAAAATGCCGGCTTTCTGGGCTGTCCTGCCAGGGCAAACTCTGACTCTTTTACGCAGGCGGTTTGTGCGGTTTGCAAGCACAGGCTGCTGAAGCTCGCTTGCTGGCTACAGCCAATACCTCAGCCATGAGGCTGGAAAGCTAAGGAATGGACTGGATCTAGCTGGCAAAGCCACAGCTTTCGTCCTACTGATATTGCTTGGTAAATTAAAGACTCATGTGGTCAGAAAAAGAGAGATATACAGTAAAGAGAGATTCAAAGACAGAGAAAATTTCTAAATGGTTTGAAGTATGTTAAAAATATATGCAGACTAAAATTTAAAGTTCTTAATGTAACAAAAAAAAGGAAGAGAGTTGTTGTGTGTGGTACACACCTTTAATCCCAACACTTGGTAGGCAGAGGGAGATAGACCTCTGTGACTTCAAGGTGTGGTAGCACACGCCTTTAATCCCAATGCCTGGGAGGCAGAGACAGGCAGATCTCTGAGAGTTCAAAGACAGCCTGGTCTACAGAGTTACTTCAGGTCAAAGATACAGAGAACCTATCTCAAAAAGCAAAAAGTTAAAAGTAAAAATAAACAAAATAGAGGTTAAAATAAAACGAACAAAGATGGAAAATACACAGAGAATCTTGATACTTTATGCTATTATGCTCTCTTTGAATTGTTTGAATGCTGAGGAAGGAGCAACAGCTGCTAAAAGATATTTATTTATAAATGCTCCTGAACTAATCCAACATAGATATTTTGATGCCTTGACTTTGAAATTTGGATCTAAGGACATGATGCTTTGGAAAGGAGTTTCTTATTTTGTTTTCACAGAGGATGAGATGCTGTTCATTTCTTCTATTCCGATTTGGTATGATGGACCACGCCCTCCTGAAGGGTTGCAGTGAACATCTTCAGAAAATTGCTTCGCTCAACTGCCAACTGAAATGAAACTAGCACACAGGTTATACCATGAAAGACCTAATTAACGATGCCCCCATTCAGCAGGAAGCAGTTTGGAGAGAAATAACTACGCCCATATTCCCAAATAATGTTTATAAATGTTCTTTTACATTTAAAGGGGGATATGATATAGGTATGAGTAATTTGCACTAGTACAGATTTTGCTTTATTGATAGAGATTTAAGGTCAATTTTGTTATATATATAAGTGTTTCTGATTTTGATTAAGGTATTGTGATTGTGTAGTTCATTTAAATATGTACTGTATAATTAAGAAATATAGGTTGTTAATGGATAATCATTGATAATAGTAAAGCTTGTAGTCATGTTAATTAGATTTTTCTAGATATATTTTAGATAGACATTCTTCATGTCTTTCAAAGATTACAGAATAGGACATTTAATGTTTTAATAACTGAGGACTTTTCATGACAATGAGACACTCTGCTCCTGGCAGCACCAATCTACTTCAAGAGGAAGATGGGCATCAAAGAGGCACCTTATGGAGTTTGATAGCCATTTGGGCAAGAAACTACTCTTGCCTGGACTATTGCATAAACTGGACACAGAGAACCCACAGAGAGAGGACTACTGAACTTGCCTAAGGTGAGATGATCTTTCGGGGTTCCTGATTCATGAAAGTGTCTGCGAGACATTCTGCAGGACACAACAGATAGTGACTGAACTTACTTTGAATTTTCCTGCTTTATGGAAATGTCTTCTGGAAACCATGGGCCTGAAGGCTGAAGATGGATGCCCCAACGGTACAGAGGAACTTTGGGTGACTGTCCAGGCAGCTAAATGTCTCTGTCATTTCTAGAGTTTTAAAAGTTGCTTTTTTCTTGTTTGCTTAGGTAGTATTGTATCTTTCTGGAGTCTTTGATGGAGTTAAGAATAGTTAGTTATAGTTATAGTTTTCCTTAGTTATGATAAAGATTATTGTAACTTTTACTTGATAACTGTTTTGTTATATGTAATTTTGCTATGTTAAAGTTAAAGCCTTTTTTTGTTGTTGTTGTTTAAACCGAAAAAGGGGAAATGATGGAGGAAGGTCATTGGCTAATAAAGGAACTTCCCTGGCCCATTTTATTGGTTAGAGGCTAGGTGGGAGGAGTAGACAGAACAGAACGCTGGGAGGAAGAGGAAGTGAGCTGAGTCTCGACAGCTCTCTGCTCTGGAGCAGACTCCTGAGAGAGACGCCATGCCCTGCTCCCGGGATGAAGCTCCGACCCAGGATGGACATAGACTAGAATCTTCCCGGTAAGTGCACCTTGGGGTGCTACACACAGATGATTAGAAATGGGCTAAATTAATATGTGAGAATTAGCCTAGAAGAGAATGGGCCAAGCAGTGTTTGAATACGGTTTGTGTGTTGTTATTTCAGGGCTAAAGCTAGCCGTGCGGGCGGCTGGGGTGCTGGGGACGCAGCCCCGCCGCCTCCCTAATTACTACAACACACACACACACACACACACACACACACACACACACACACACACAGCTTAGCAGTCCATACAATAAAATTTCTCTCTGAAGTTACCTCATTCACAGTCAAAAGATTCAAAGAAAAGACAATAATATACATTATCTAGACTCTCTGTGTATATTCATCTTTACTTGGCTCATTTTTCTTTACTCCTTTAATCTATGACTGGATGTGCTCCTTAATCTTACTTTTTCTGCCTCTTTAAAGACTTTGTTTAATTTTTAAAACCTATTTCTTTTTCTCTATATATAGTTTTCTTCTCTTTTCCAAACCTATGTATATTTTAAAGCACAATGTGACCCATTCAGAGGTGCATTTTTGTCTGAATCTCTCTTTGTTTTGTATCTGTAATCAATTTCTGACCAGGAGTGCCTTTTTTAAAGTGACAAGTGGGCATGTCTAGGACCAACTCAGAGGCCCTCCCTGTTGGTTCCACCCCATCCAACATAGCAGAGGCATGTTCACTGCCTCTGCAAGGCATACTCACTGTCCCAGTTCCAGGGATGTAGCAAGTCTATGTCACCATTAAGCAACTAGCAGCATGCTACTCACAAACCCCATTTAAGTGCAGGACCTCCCTAAAGATCTATAGCCATTCATGCCACCACTATGGACCAGGAAACCCTTTCTTGAAGAAACTGTGCAGTTTTTGCTATTAATGCTGAGTCAGGAAGCCTTCTCTTAAAGGAGCTGTGCCTCTGTTTGCCACCAGCAAATAGAGCCTACCTGAAAAAAAATAGTGCAGCTACCAAGAAGATACAATTGACTCTCATTTTTATAGGTCTAGAAGCCCCCCTTTTTAAATTTATGCTTTCTTAGACTTTATATGGAAATTCTTGTCCATGTTAGCATCATTATGTAAATGGAGACTGCTCATGCTGGTTGTAATTCAAATTTTTAGGTATGTTTTTGCCTCTTTCTTTCTTTCTTTCTTTTTTTCTTTCTCTCTCTTTTTTTCTTTTTTTCAAGACAGGGTTTCTATGTAGCTTTGGAGCCTGTCCTGGAACTTTCTTTTGTAGACCAGGCTGTCCTTGAACTCACAGAGATCCACCTGCCTTTGTCTCCTGAGTGCTGGGATTAAAGCATGCACCATGCACCATGCACCACCATTGCCTGACTTTTGCCTCTTCCTTTCCCTGGACAATAACTGATATTTGTTCTTATTGTATACAGTTTTGTATTAGGCTTAGAATTCTCTTATTTAAACAAAAGGGAGAGGTGCTGTGGGAACTCCTTCAACCAATAGCCTTTAAGACATTGGCCCACTGTAGGCATGGTCTCATGTACTATAAACTCAGACTAAAACTTGCATGGTCCTCTTAGCTGCTGGATTCAGTTCCAGTTCCTAGTGCACACAGAGGATTGTAGACTGCTATCCTTACTATGAGTTTATTCCCAAATAAATAAACCTTTGTGACACTACATTCCAGGCTATTGTGGATCTCTTTTATATGACTTCATTAAAGGGCTAAGATTTTGCTATTATTTATTTATTTTTTATTTTTTTATTTTTTGGTTTTTCGAGACAGGGTTTCTCTGTGGTTTTGGAGCCTGTCCTGGAACTAGCTCTTGTAGACCAGGCTGGTCTCGAACTCACAGAGATCCGCCTGCCTCTGCCTCCCTAGTGCTAGGATTAAAGGCATGTGCCACCACCGCCCGGCTTGAAATCCTAATATAATCAATTCATCCTGCCCTTACCTTTTCTCCTTCTAAACCCTTCCATATCCTCTTCCTTGATCTATTTCAAATTCATGGTCTCTTTGTTTGCTGATTGTTGTTACAAAAATATATGCATTCCTAAATACAATCTGTTTGGTCTGAATGTTAGCTGTATATATGTTTTCAGTGCTAACCATTTGGTATTGTGTAATTAATTTGTATGCCCTTCCCTGGAGAATACTGTTTCTTCTACTCTCAGAATTCCATATAGGTGTGTAGGTCTTTGTGTTAGAGTTGAAGACCCCTGGGCTTTCCTCTGTCCACTGTAGAGTTATCTATTGTCATGTTTAGGCAGCCATATTGGTGAGACTTTAGGGCATCCAAGACACAGGGAGCACTGGGGAAGAGGGAAAGACTGTGAAAACAAGAGGAACAAGGAGTTTGCTCTGAAATTGTGTCTCACAGAAATGTCAGATTTCATTTTTCTCCATTTCTGAACAGCATCCCATTGTGCATATTTATCCCATTCTCAGCAGCCATCCATCAGTTAAAGTACCTTTAATTTGTTTCCATTTGCTGGCTATTGTGAATAGTGCATCAATAAACATGGCTGAGCACAAGTCTGCAGAACAGGAGGCCCAACGCTTCCATACACCAACGAGTGGTATAGCTGAGTCGTACAGTATGTTTATTTTTAGCTTTCTGAGAACTCTCTGCACTGATTTCCATAGTGGTTGCACCAGTTTACAATCCCATCTCATCAGCAGTGAACAATGAGTCGCTTTGCCCACTCCTCCAGCAATTTTTGTAGGCTGTTTGGTTAATGTTTGACATTTGAACTGGGGTAAGATAAAAATTAAAATGTTTTTAATGAATATATCTCTATTTGCTAGAGATGATGAACAATTTTTCTTAGGCATTTGTTTTCTTTTGCAAACTCTTTTAAAGGACATTTATTTATGAATATCTCTCTATCTTGATCTTGCATATATGTATGCATAAACATATATGTAAGTATAGAGCAATCTTTATGAGCAACCTAGATTTTGGACAGGGAAAGTAACATAAATGGAATAAATTAAGTGAGATAGTTTATGAATATAATAGTAAACAAATTAGTATTGTTATTATGAATTTTTATTTTTTCTTTTTATGATCAAAAATAACAATGAATTATTTCTTAAATCAGGAATAAGTTTTCAAATATAAGATATATCATTTTTATATACAAAATATAAATACCATAACTCATTAGAAGTACTAATTAAAAGTTGCTTTTAGGTACTTAATTACAAAAATAATTGTATCATGTAACGTATATTTATAAAATCATTTCATGCAATTGGTATTTCTTAGTTTGATATATTTATTAACTGACTTTATGTCATGTGACAGATATTTCAGAGAAGTTACAGGAGCAAAGGGTAACTTGGGCTCATGTTTTAAGAAGTTTCTATCTATAGCCTCTTGATCCTGCTGTTTGGGTCTGTGATAATGTTCTACACAATATGGTGACTTCCCTTATAAAGCTGGAAAGCATACGGAAAGGGATGGCTCCCACATTTTTTCAGGAGTGTGCTTCCAGTGGTTAGAGTTCTGCCCCTTAGAGACTATCTCCTGCAGGCTGCTAATTTCTTTGTTGCACAGGTTTGATATCAGGCTTTCCACACACAAATATTTGAGTAACACTTTAAAAACTCATCAATAAGATATGTGGTGTGAAATTCTTAGGAAAAAGTACAAATAAGTTCAATTATTTATACTGTAGATATTTTTTCAGTGATTGAACATGTAGTATGTCATGGTATAATCCCCCAAAATTTATCAGAGATTCTCAATCAACTATAACATGGTCTAACTGGATGTGCAATGGGAATCACAACTGAGACTACTGTAAATGTTTAAGCAGCACAAATTTCAGAGCAAATGTTTTTATTATTTAAAATTTACAATAATTTCATTCTCCCTCTCAGTGTTTTTATTACATTTAATCAGACTAATAGCATTGATCTAAATGACCAAACATCTATTCCAGATTAAGTCATAAGTTTTCATGCAATTTGGGAGTTTATTTTTAGAAAGAAGGCAGGCAATGTTGAGCTGAAAATTATAGTCATCAATTAAATTCAGTTCACATTTATTATTGTTTCAGATTAGTGACATAAAGTGTTCATTAATTTGATAAATAAATGTTGTCCAGATTTTATGCATACAGATTTACTATGATTTAAAAATTATTCCTCTTACATTAAAATATACTGTCTTCTTGCATAACACTAATTCACAGCAGCTATGATTACCTGCACAAGATGAAACCAACAAGATAAATTAACATTCCAGCTGGCATCACTAATTGGATGAAATGTGCTTAAAAAATTGAAATAGGAAAGAGACAAGATGAGGGTGACAGGGGAATATATTAGAGATATCTAGAACAGGGTGACAGTGGGAATTGAGGGTAAGTATGATCAGAATACAGTGCAGAATTTTCAAAGAATAAATAAACAAAGAATCTTCTTAAGAAATAAACCAATGGCACACATATATGTTCAGACTTATTAGGTGTCTAATTAGAGCTAGAAGCAGGGCCTCCCCAGGGCAGAGGAAGTGTCACAATACTTGCATTATCAGGAGGGGTGTTGCATGTCACTGTGAAAACAATTAGCCTAAAATAGTAGGTCAGAAATACCTGTCTTAATTAGAGTTCTTATTCTTTTGATGAAACATCATGGCCAAAAGCAAACTGGGAAGGAAGGAGTTGATTTGGCTTACAGTTCCCCATTACTGTTCATCATTGGAGGAAGTCAGGGCTGAGATTCAATTAGGACAGCAAGCTGGAGTCAGGAGCTGATGCAGAGACCATGGAGGGGTGTTGCTTACTGATTTGCTTCTCATGGGTTGCTCACCTAGCTTTCTTATAGAACTTAGGACCACCAGCCCAGGGATGGCACCACCCACAATTGCCTGGATCTTCCCCCATCAATCACTGATAATGAAAATTTCTTACAGGTTTTGTATAGTCCAACCTTATGGAAGCATTTTCTTAATTGAGTCTCCCTCCTCTCAGATGACTTTAGTTCATGTCAAATTGACACAAAACCATCCACAACAGCCTTCATCAAGAGATCATACCAAATTGTCATTAATCTGAGAGACAGATGCGTAGAATGTATTATAAAACTGACAGCTATATTGCTAGAGCCATTATATACAAAATCACTTTGACAGGAGACCATAATACTTGTATATTTATGTTCACTTCAATAAAAACTAACAAATGCTGTCACCTTGCATTGATAGAATAAGAAATTGGTACATACATGTTGGGGGCTTGTGTATATATGTCTTCGCTAGGGTTTCTATTGCTGCGATGAAACACGAAGACCAAAAAGTAAGTTGGAGAGGAAAGAATTTACTAGGCTTACACTTCAGCATGGCTGTTCTCACTGACAGAAGTCAGGACAGGAACTCAGGCAGGGCAGGATCCTGGAGGCAGAAGTGGATACAGAGATCATGGAGGGGAGCTGCTTACTGGCTTGCTTTCCATGGCTTGCTCAGCTACCTTCTTATAGAATACAGGAACAACAGCCCAAGGATGGCACCATCCACAATGGGCTGGGCCCTCCTTCATTGATCACTAAGTGAGAAAATGTCTTACAGCTGGATTGCTTTGATGCATTTTTTTTTTTTTACCAAGGCTTCTTTGTCTGGTGACTCTAGCTAGTGTCAAGTTGACACACAAACCCAGCCAGTACAATGTATGCATTTACCCTTGTGTATAATTTGTATCAAATTACCTTTGTGCATTAAAGTTCAGTTAGATCACTCTGATGTTACCTGAAATTAGACAGGGCATATGTACAGGGGTCTATTAATGAGAACTTGTCTGGTTTTAAAGCAAGATCTTGAGTGAGATGCTAAGTGGAGTAAACCGTGAAATCTGGACTTGGTTTTGGAGCCATTAGGTGGGCAATAGTGAGCACAATGAAAAGATTTTGTTCTTTCTTGTGTTGTTGACATACTGCAGCATCAAAGGATGCTGCCTTCCATTTTAATGAAATGCTATGGTGGACTGTGTAGCAGGAAGACTGGATATCCTTAGTTATCTCCAAGGTTTCAGAATCCTTTGTATCACAGGAACTGAGCTGCTAATAATATCTACTGCTATGACTGCTTTTGATGGTAAACTCTGTGGGCTCATGTCATGAGATGCCAGTATATATGAGAAAACATTTCTAGGTGTGTTCCACGATGTTTGTGGAAGAGAGAATCATTTGAATTATAGGAATGAGTAAAAGAAATGTTCCTCCCCAACGTGAGGGAGCATCAGACTAGCATTATCCTGAATTCAATACTGAGTTGGAGAAGGACTGGACTTTCTTTTCCTCTATTGGGCTGAATAAATGTGGACATCCATTGTCTCCTGTCCTTGGTACTCCTGGTTCCCATGGCTACACAGCAGATTCTTTATTATCAGTCCTATAGTTCCAGGTCATTGAATGGACTTTCCTGAATTTCCATGCTGCATCTAGAAATTGAGAGATTTTTCTTTATACATAATAATTTGCCTATATCCTATGTTTTAATGCATGTGTGTAAATTCTCAAGCCAAAGAGGATCAATGATAAACATTTTTCTTTCTGTATGATTTATTAATATGCATATATAAAATAGATTTATTGTGTCTTCCTCAATGACCATAACAGGCACATAACTAGAAGACAGAAAAATAGATAAGTAGATAGATAGATAGATAGATAGACAGATACCTAGACAAACAGACAGATCTATAGATGGTAAAATCTCTTGGTTCTGTTGCTGCAGAGAAGGCTGGCACGAAGATATTTGGGCTGAAATGATCACCTGAAAACTTTCCTGTTAGAAAGGAGTTAAAACTTCCTAGCTGATTCACTTAGGTAAGAAGACTTAAGGCACAAATTGATTATGATTTATGGCTTATGAGAATGACAGCAAATAAAGGTTAACTGAAGGAACAAAACACTTTCTGGGGAAAATCCTATAGCAAATTAAATGATCTTGTAAGGCAATATGTGCTGAGGTCACGCATTACTGACAGATCTGTGCTCCTGTTTGGAAACATTCTTAGGAAGCTAATTGGATAAAGAGGAAGAAAGACTTATAATTGATGTGAAGTGAATGATATTGAATCTCAGTATAGTTATGTTACTAAATTAATATTTTAATGTAAAGAAATTTGCTAAACATACAGGGAAATGTCTGTAGGTGTGTGTATAAATATTTCTCACATGGAATATTTGCTTAGCTGGAGCTGTAGATGTGGGGTAAATGTTTAACCCATATCGCAGAAATTATGAATAATGAAATAAGGTTATGATTACACTAAAAATCTCATGCTGCTTTCTTACTTATGTGACCAGAATTAACATTGCTCCATACTTCGCTTTTTCTTTGCTACTCAAATTCCCAAGCTTCTCTGCCTCTTGCTTGTGTTGGGCCAAGGTGGTCCCTTCCTCTGCAGTCTGTTACCTACTCTACCCTTTCCCCTCCTTGCTTTGTCTCCTATCAGCACCCTCCGAGATGTGTTTAAGGAGTTACTTCTCTTGACAGTTTCCTGACCTCATTTTGTTGTCATAGCACCCTGTGCTTCATTCTGCTAGAAGACTAAACATTTTGATGGCGTACTGTAATGTTATTCCTACCTCTAGCCTAGGAGTTCTTTAAGACCAGGTGCTTGTTTGCGAATTATGTATCCCAGGCTCTTTGAAGTCAGTGGACATTCTGTCTTCATATTTTTCTTCATGTAAGAAAATAAAGTGTGTTGCTAGTATTTTTAGTAAATCTAGAAACATTATTCATATTTCATAATTAATACACCTGTAAATATGACTCTCCTCATAGCTACATTATGGCATGGCATGCAGAAAGAGCCCGGGCAATTCAGTGGAATCATAACGCTTATTCTTCACTTGCTAAATGTGCATTTTAAGGTAAGTTTGAAGTAACTAAAGTCTAATTAATTTTTTAAATTGTAATGAATGAATTACACAGCAAAATACCATATTTGTAATTAATGTTACTGAAATGAACAAATTTTCTACCCTTGCATGACATGGAGTCTACAAAGTTTTAACATAAACCTAAGAATACAGCTCCATGTAGAAATCTCTTAGAACACGCCATGTAGATAACAACCGCACAATACTCTAATTCCCATCTCTTGAAATTCACAAATTAAAAATTTAAAAGCCCATTTGAAAGACAGCTAAGGTACTCATTTAATTTCAACTCTTGGCAACTAATTGTTGCCTGAATAACAGCTGATTTTTCTGCTGTGATCATTCGCAACATTGTAGATGGCTCCTGAAGGAACAAATACTCTAATGGTGAGCTGTGTCAAATTGACCCATGACATCACTCCGGCTAATGAGTAATAGAAGACAATTAGCTATTCAAAACCTGTTCTGAGAAAGTCATAAAATAAGTTTTACAAGAAATCCATTGACTTTGCACCTTTCTCCATAGACACTGCAAGTGACAGCACCCTTCTCTCACACAGATCCCGAACAACAGGATTCTAAATAGCACCTGATTGAGCTGCAGACCTGGGACGTGCTCAAAACATTGCCAGCTGCCAGCTGGAGTGTCTCACATCATCAAGACCAAATGGATTGGATAAATTGGACAAGAAGGTGGCCTGTCAAGTCCGTGCTGAGATCCACATTTTGTGGATCTCACACAAAATTATTTGCTTCACATTCTATTGACAGGCAGCAGTTGATGCAAAACTGTAATGTTTCATCAGTTATTAACAATGGAAATTAATACTTCAGTATTATACGATTCAGACTTCTACCTCCAAAACACGTTTCATACACCTTCCATGTATCAAAGAGTTATTATGTTAATGAATAAATATTTTTTAACCACAACTCTTACCACACTTCTTAGAAATCAACATTTAAAGGTGTATAAAACCTTTTGTCTGCTTTATTAGAAAGTTGTTTCCTGTAGGAACAAAGTTTTAACTTGCAAACATATAGCAACACTGGCAGGTTTAAATAACCAAGAAAATGCTAAGAATTTAATTTAAATAATATAGGATTTAACACACAAATTGCAAAATAAAGAAATGAATGGATGTTCATTTAGACTAATCCAGTTTTCGAGAATTTAACAATTGCTAAAGTTTAAAAATTTGGTACTGAAGTGAGAATATCACACTTGTTAATATTAGGAATTTGCTTTTGTCACACTTCGGTGTTTCTTATCATATTTAATCCATCTATTAAAATTTTTTTCCGATGCCAAGCACATATGAGTAGTGCAGCCACAAATGAACAGTTCCTTTTCTCCTTTTAAGACCTGCATTCCTTCTTGTAAAACATGCTTTCTGTAGCTAGCTAGCTTTTAGTGAAGGACGCAAATTTTTCTGTGAAACCTCGGTTGGTTATTGAGCAGTGTCCAAGCCCATTATAAGGAGAGGCAGCTGACACGGTCAAGTTCCTGTCTTGCTCTGGGCTTTCTGACTGGTGCTCCTCCCTCCACACCTGTACTCTTGTTGTCACAAGAAAGAAAGCACAGAATGAAAACAAACTAGCAGCCTGGTGAAGTCTCAGTGGGATGAACTTTACTTGACCTGGTGGTCAAGACACCTGGAAGCAGAAGAGACATCTGATTTTGTAGAACGCAGCTCAAAGGACATGTCAGTCAGGTCTGAGATGTAATGCTTCCTCCATGGCTTGACCAGACATTTTCTTTTTCTCTATCTCCTGTGCACTGAATAATATTTTTTTTTCTGCACTCTTCTGCTCATATGCTGGTTCCGTTCCCCTAAAATGTCTCCTTTGAAGACAAGAAAAGATTGTGAACTCTTTTATGTCCAGAATACCGGAATGTAAATGCAAGTCTACTAAATTGTTAAAGGCCAGGAACAAGGTGATATTGGCTCAAAAAGAAAGGGGCAATAGGAGATATGTGTGCTTGGGAATGATGGTTCAGTGGGTAAAATTGTTTGTCCTCTCAGCCTGGTCACTTGGTTTGATTCTCAGAACCAACATAAAAGTGGAAGGACAGAGCTAATTTCACACAGTTGTCCCTTGGCTTCCACATGTGCCGTGATACACACATCATGCAGGAACACACACCCCCACACTATATTGCTGTGAGACAAAACTCTTGTACATTGTAAAGATTTGTAATATGTATTGGTTTAATAAAATGCTGATTGGCCTGTAGCCAGGCAGGAATTATAGGTGGGACGATCAAACTAGGAGAACTCCGGGAAGAGGAAAGGCAGAGAGTCTGTCACCACCCAGATGCAGAAGAGGTAAGATGAGAATCCTGCACTGAGAAAAGGTACCAAGCCACGTGGCTAAACTTAGACAAGAATCATGGGTTAATTTAAGTTGTAAGAGCCAGTTAATAATAAGTCTGAGATAGTAGGACAAACAGTTTATAATTAATGTAAGCCTCTGTGCGTTTCTTTGGGACTGAACAGCTGTGGGACCAGGAAGCACAGAAACTGTCATCTATATGATATACAAAATAATGGGTAACACTAAGTTAACTCAATGTGATATGAAAAAAGGCAAGAAGTTGGGAGAGGGTATGTTGGAGGTTTAGAGAGGAATCTAAGGGGTGAAATGGTGCATAGATATTACCATATGTCATTGAATATAGATATGAAATTTTAAAAATTTGACTGAAAGTTAAAAGGGAAGAGGTTCAATTTAAAAAAAAATAGAATATTCAAGGTGACCTACTTTGGAGTTAGCATTAAAATGTGTAGACAACTAAATAGATATAAAAAGCAAATTAAAAAATAGGAAAAACCAATTAGAAACAGTTCTTTGTACATCATGTGCTTTCTGTAAATTACACAGTATTAGTTTTTTGGAGTGTTGCAGCTCACAGTCATTTCTTTTTCTGGGTTTTTAGAAATTATTTCTTTTATTTTTTGAGATTATAATTACATCATTGCCTTTCCTTTTTCTTCCTTAAAGCTCTCCATATACCTGTTCTTGTTATTATTAAAACCCATGGCTTCTTTTTTCATTAACGGTTATTATATACATATCCTGGAGCAGCTTCTATGTTTTTAACAGAAGCATCTGGTTGGTAACACTCCTTTTTATTGAAGCTAAGGGCTTTCTACCCAAGCTAGTGACTATGTTTTAGACAGATTGGTCTTGTTCTAATACTTTCAAGTTCATATTTGCATAGTTTTGTTTTACCCATTGGCTTTTCACTGGCATGCTATATAAATTAAAATTGCCTTTATCTCTGAATACTGTGCATGTAAGAGTGAATGCATGTGCATTCATGTATGTGTAAGTATGTGCATGCATGTGCATGTGATGATGCATATGCGTGCATCTATAAGTATGTCTGTGTACATGTTTTTCTCTCTGTGTATATGCTTATTTTTCAAGATTAGCTTCTTGTAGTTACTGCCTGCATCTTCATCCCATGAAACAAAATATTCATTAATCATGTCAGAGGGTTTTATTTTCATAGCCTATAATTCTTTTTCACTGTCTGAGTTCTGAAGTATCTAGCCCAATGACCTAAGTCTTACTTGAAGGTAGGATATTAATCATTATGAGAAGGAAAGCCCACAAAATTACAAGTTGAAGATAATCCTGTATGGGGAAATGTTACTATTCAGACTTTGCAAGTACCCTGAGAATAAGTCTTAGTGCACACTTTATCAAAAACACATTCATAATAAGGGAAACGAGTACAGGTACACGGAGTATTGAAGAAAGCAATTCATAACTCGCCATAGAATTAGCACTTTATGCAATAAACAATTTTAATGCAAGGCAGAAGTTGGAATTGCATCCTGCTAATTCCACCAGATTCCCACTGTCTCATAACGGAAGAAACCCAACTATTTTACTTGAAAATTTCCAGAGCTACAGTAAGACTTTGTGTGATTAAAAGAAGGTAAGTCCGGAATAACCAAACCTTGGTGAAAGAAAAAATTTAAGTATTTCAAAGAACAAAGAAACTTCTGAGTAAAGAAACTTTGAGGGGATCTGTAAAATATAACAAAGGAAGGGAGCAAGAGACAGAGTGAGAAACCCCAGGCATTCTTTCCTTCCACAAAGACTTAGTAAGCTCTACTTGGGCCATTACAATTTTCTTCTTAAGGACTCTGGACAAAACAATAAGACAAAACCAAACAGGTGCATCAAAATTAGGAATTTCTGTGGTGTTCATTCCCTTGTTCCCCTCTATCAGTAGAGTGCCATGTTTTTAGGAGAGCCTCCCAGCTCCTGGCTTCTTCCTGAGTGAAAACAAAAGGCTAAATGTATGCACAAATGTTCTGATAGTTCTGAACAATGCCCCAGGAAAAAGCTTCTAGTTCATCAGCCACAGGCCTGGTAGAACCTGACTTAGTTTGCTATGGTTGGAAGTTTCATTCTGGAGAAGGGAATATGAATTCAGTCAGAAAACCTGGTGATTGCCGAGACATTGCAAAAATTTCCAGTAGCTGAAGGCAATTGTAAGCAAGCCTGATGACCTGAATTTCATCCGTGTAACCCAGCATGATGGAAAGGAGAAGCAGCTCCTCTGAGGGGGCCTCTGACTCTGCCACATAGGCTCCAACAAATAAACAAACAAAGGTGATAAAAACGTAAAACAAAAAGAGATCATGGCCTGGGAAGATAGTTTAATGGATCAAGTCCTCGTCAACCTAGCATGAGGACCTGTGGTTCTTAAAGCTTACAAAAAGCCAGGAAGGTGTGGTAGCCCAGTGGTAGCCCAGTTATTCTAATGCTGTGGAAGCAGAGACCAGGAATCCTCAAAGCATGCTGGGAAGCTGGCCTAGCTGGAGTTCAACAAGAGACCCTATCTCAGTAAATATAGCACTGAGCAATAGAGGAAAACACCTGATGTCAGCTTTGCGCCTCCATATGTATGGAGTTGTATGCAAACCTGAACATAGGTTTGCACACATCTAAATAAACACATGGATACCACACCTGTGAACACACACAAATAAACTCATTACAACATATACACATAAACTCACACACACATAGATACACACTAGACCACAACATGCACACACATATATTCACATGCACACACATTCACGCATGTGGGTACACATGTACTCAAATGAAAAAAAAATGAATAATCGAAAATTAGAAATTCTGTCATATATAAGACACAAATGAGCCTTGAGGAAACTGTGCTAAGTTAAATAAGCCACTCAGAAGGCAGAGCATTATGTGAGACAATTTACAAGAGCTATCTAAAGTACTCTACTCACAGGTCCCACATGGAGTTAGCAGCGGGGGGTGGGGGGATCCAACCTTACAAGGAGATTCACTCCTTTCTACAGAGGTTGCACATGGAGGGGCTGAAAGGTCAGCTTTCTCTCGGCACATCTCTGCCTTACAGCATGTGAGGATTCAGTGTCTATTCTGGTAGATGGAGCAGGATGCTTTCTTGGAAGCAGAAAGTAGCCCTCAGTAGATCTCAGACCCATTGTTGTATGTTCTTGGCACATCCTAGCCTCAAAAACTGTGGAGAGTGTGCTTCTGTTCTTTATAAATTAAGGGACTCAGACAGTGAGTGTAAGTGACCTTGGACTGCAGAGTTCTGTGACCCTTGGAGGCACTGTCATGCCCTCCTCTTCAGAGAATGCCCAGAATGAAGTCTCAATTCTCCAACTCACACCCATCACTTGTCTTCCAGATCCAAACATATTTTAATCACTAAATTCTATGTCTGTTCACTTTCTAAGCCAACTTCAGCTAAGTTCAAGATTTAAATTCTTAAAAAAGCATTCTTCTTTGATTCATATTTTTCTGGTTTGTTCCATGCTCAGCTACAGAACTTAGCTCATTTTCTAATGCAGAGAAAGCTTAATACAGAATACCTTAATATATCAGCAATTTATTAATTCATAAATTTATATATTAATTCTGATTTCTTCTTTTGTTCAGAAAAATCTAATTACTTTAGAGTTTGTCAATGATCTTTAAAACTTTCCACTAACTCACGAACTCAATAATAATCCAATACATTTATTGAATTTCTCTGTTATGTTATAAAACCTTCTCCAATTGCTATTTCCTTATCTCACGAATTCTACTGAAAGCATTTTAATTTATTTTCAAACTTGTAGCTCAAAATTCCAATTTTCTGATCTGGAGTTGGAATTTTCTTTGGGCTGCTAACTGGCTCCCAAATAAAGGCGTATGAATGCTCAACCTTAGCTTATGCTTACCATACCAGCTCTTTTAATTTAACCTGTTTTTATTCATCTATTTCTGCCTCATGGATTTTTATCTTTCATCCTATATGTCCTACTTTCATGCTTCCTCTATGTCTGGCTGATTGGCCCCTGCCGGATCTCTTTCATCTTCTTTTCTTTTCTCCCTCAAGCAGAAATTCCTCCCCCTATTTACTCTCCCTGCCTAGAAGTTCTGCCTATACATCCTCAATATTGGCTGTTAGCTTTTTATTTGACCAATCAGGGCCTTAGGTAGGCAGAGTAAGAACAGCAACACATCTTTACATAATTAAGCAGTTATTCTGCAACATAAACAAATGCAACACATCCTTACATAGCAGAAGAAATGCCATACATCTTTGCATAATTAATCAAATATTCCTCAACACTAATTACTCAACACAAATAAAAATGTGAAATGTTGAATACAAATTTTCAATAATTGTGTTACAGAATTCTAGTTTTATAAGCTTGTCAATCTGCTTCTTTGTACCTCTATAATTCTCTTATATGTTTTTATAAAGACAATACTAAAGCACTCCGTCCCCATTCCTTTATTGTCCTGTATGCAGAGCTTCTTTAGGTTTTCATCAATGGAACACTAGATTATAAAAGATAAGAAAAAAAAACATGTCATGGATGAATGAGTATTGGCAATATTGTATTATACTTGATAATTGATTAAAATTTAATTTGTAATGATCAATTATTTGTCTAGTTCCTCTGATGAGCCATTATTCAATTGTTGAAAGTTTATGGTGCAGATATTTCCTTTCTTTGTTCATCTAGGGGAAGGTAGTTGGTTCTTCCCATTAATCCAATTTGATCTGAAATCCCTGTGTATTTGAGGTTAGACTGGAACTTCTCCTTCCTTGGCCCCCCTGAGTGGCACATACAGAAAGACTTTTCCTTTTGATCAAATAAACTAAAGGATAGATTGATTTCTTTTACAATGAGGCATTATTTTAGTTATCAAGAATGCAGCAAAATTCTCTGCCTTCATATATATTTATTTAGTGCAGGAAAGCAAGAACTAAAATAAATAATAATAGGCAATGATAATGAACTAAATTGATGATGTGATAAAGAATGTGGAGAAGGCATGCTTTAGACTTCATGATCACAAAGGGTCTTTCTTAGTCATAAGGCTGAAGATAACATTTAGAATTATGAATGGAGGCAGTCATGTTGAATTAGATGTACAAAAATCTGCAGGACAGTTTAAGATCGTTCACAATCTTTCAGCCCAGTTTGTTAAAGAACAAAATTATGCTTGTGATTATAAAATAGTGCCAAGTACCTAGGAGTCTGATGTTTGTAAAATGGAGAGAGAGAGAGAGAGAGAGAGAGAGAGAGAGAGAGAGAGGATGGACAGGGAGAAGATTGTCTATGTGAAGGCTACTAGGCCTCAGTGGAAATATATATTTGGCTTTTTGAGACAGGGTTTCTCTGTAGCTTTGGTGCCTGTCCTGGAACTAGCTCTTGTAGACCAGGCTGGCCTCAAACTCAAAGAGATCTGCCTGTCTCTGCCTCCCAAATGCTGGTATTAAAGGTGTGCGCCCCACCATCTGGCTGGAAATATTTCTAAGTGTGATGAGAATATTTATAAGGAATTTAAATCTAATCACTAATTTTGAAAACTTTATTGCCTACTGTTTAGAAAATCCGTTTTAGAAGGACATAGAAACAGCTGCAGAGGCAGTATGGGGTCTTGGGTAGTCATTTGGGAAAACATCATAGTTTCCTGTTCAGAGAATACTTATAACTGATCTAATTTTGAAATAAATGTTTTAAGCATACCAGAAATGTCAATTTCTAAGCAAGTTGTACTGAGAGGAAGATATAAGCCTAGTTTCATCTTCACAATTGTGTATGAGAAACTGAAAGAAAAAGAAAAGACTTAACAAATCACTGGTGATGTCATCCAAAACTTAGCCTGGGAATTCAGTCTTCAGTTACCTCTAGGTGTATTCCTGGATGTATATATTTATGCAATGTTGAGAATGCTGGGTTAATGTGGCTGGAGAGATGGTTCAGCACTTACTCTTCCTGTAGAAAACTGCATTTGGTTCCTGGCACTCACACGCTAGTTCATAACCATCTAGAACTCCATTCCTAAGGAACCCTTTGCTTTCTTCTGAACTCTGATTGTACTGCACATATTTGGTGTACTCATATTTGGGCAAAATATTGGACATAAAATAAAAAATGAGTTTAAGAACTTTATATAAAATGTAGTAGTATCTTATTTTTAAATGATATCAAACATCTGGATATTCAAACAAATATGAAAGTTTAACATAAACAACTTTAACTTTCTTACAGAAAATTTATATTTTCTAGAGAGACGACTGTGATATTCTTTTGAATGATGTTAAGTACAGACAAAATATGTCAGTTTGTCAGGTATTTTATTTCTGTGCTATATTGAGTCTGTGGGTTTTGCTTTATAAACTGTTAAATCTTATTTATAGACTATAGAATACTTCCAGAAGAACTGAGGTCAACATAGCCCTCAAGCTTAGTTTTTCTCCATTTAGGAAAATAAAACAAAGCTGTGGTATTTCTCATTCTTCCTTTGACTGACTTTCACTTGCCATTATTGAAAATTAATGGAACTCAGTCAGCTGAAGTTTTCTCAATTCACATTTCTCTACTTTAGGTTTCTAGACAAATAAAGACTTTGTATGATTTATTGGATCTCTCCTGATATATATATATATATAACTACATGTTGAAGAACAAAAACCTCAGAAAAGATAAAATATGTCATACATGGTATTATCAAAGATAGTGAAGGACTGCTATATGGGTTTCTGACCCATGGAGAACCAAAGCTTAGATCCAGAGAATGAAGGTTACTTGTAATGTTTTGGACCTACCAGTATCTTCCAGCTCCAACTCTGCCTTTCCAGTTGGAGGTGCAGATCTGGGGATGAGAGTCACAAAGTCAGTCCAGCTTATTAATGTTTCAATTAGAGACTTGAGTAATGCAAGATGATACTGGTTGGAAGGTGAGAAAGTCTGGCATGTGGATTGGTTCCAGATGTCAAGGAAAAAAAATTAATATTTAGAAAAGTTATTGGAGTGGTTTTTTGCATGAATATGTAAGGAATTCTAAAGAAAACAGCACTTGGGAAGGCTGTGGAGAACACTCAGAGGGTACAGTTCTCATTGTTCAAGGAGAACCTCAGTTTAGATCCCTAGCATCTTCACAGCACCAGGGTTTGATGGGATGTTTCTGTGACCCCAATGATGGAGGGAGAATTAAGTGGCTTCCTGAAGCTTGTTGTCCAACCACCGTTGCAGCAGTGATCACTCCAGTGGTGAGACTTTGCCTCTCCCAAAAAGGAGGAGGAAGGGAATTGAGGAAGATTTCCTGATGTCAACCTCAGGCCAAGAGAATATTTGACTAACATTTATCACAACTTCGGAGAGCTCCTGGCTATTGCAGTATGATGAATCAAATACCGCATTAAGCACATGCTGAGAAAGACTAGCAGATGGAAGGGTGATTCATCCTGCTGCGAAATAGGAAAGTATAAAACAATCATTACACTAATAGGTGTGTTCAAAGGGATGAAAGAGCAAACATAGAGTTCCAATGAGTCAGATACAGAACAGAATGAGCAACAAACCGAGTAAAAAGGTAGTAACTGTAAACCAAAGCACACATAAGTGTCCATGAGTCCACACTAACATACATAGGCATGTGCAGATAAATTGAGGAAGAAAGCTTCATGGTTCTCTCTAATCCTAAAACAGGTCTGCTTTTTCTTAAATGTGGTTTGAATAGTCACTTCATCCAAAGAACTGAGAATCAAAATAGAGAGGAAAGACTTTTGAAATGGAAATTGTGAAGTATCTGTGTGATATTAGGAATGCTGGAAGCAGGACATGCTGATCACGTATGGTAACTGTATCAAGTATGTAACTAGTTATAAATGAAACCTTGTTCCTTTTAGAAAGACAAGCTTCCTAGGAACACAATCAACTTTTGATAATAGCTATAGTTTAGCGCTATGGTTACAGTGACTTTCCTTCAACATTGATCTGCTGACAAATTTTCTTTAATGATGTATTGATTTTAAAATAAAATGAAAAGGAAAGCAAGGATGTTTTATGGATCAAAGAGCAAAGATATGCATTTGTTCTAGAAGCAAGGACACACAGAAAATACACCTGGCAGGCCTTTTTAACAAAGCATCTTTAAAGAGGCACACAGCACTGGCAAAGTCATGAAACTGAACACATAACAAGAATAAAATCAAAGCACAGTTATTTTTGCAACTACTGCCTGTATTTAATACTCACCTCCTATCCCCATTTTCAGTTCCTCTAATAGTTTCAGCCTTACATAAGAATTCCATCTGTGAGTGCAAGTCAAAATATAAATTACACACATATGGCAATATGTGTGAACTCACCTTGGTAACACAATCAATGACTGTGTGAATTTCCTGAAGTCAGAACACCCTATTTCTTTACATTTTATGCAAGACATTGAAAATATATGGCTTATATTTAGACACATATTCATATCCTCTATCTATTTGCGGTCCCTTTGGACAGACATGGAAGTCATAAGTAAAACCCTTCTTGAATAAAAGAACCCAATATATTGGTAGCAGTGTGTGTGTGTGTGTGTGTGTGTGTGTGTGTGTGTGAGCGCACCCATGCACAAACATGTATACATTTTTGTATGTGGATGAGTGTTCACAAATGCCACAGCCATACATGCAGATCAGAGCCACCTTGGGTTTCAGTTCTCATCTTTCACTTTGTTTGGGGTAACATGGGGGGCTCCTGCTTGTTTGGGTTGGGGTTTTTGTCCTCTCACCAGGTACCCCACAACTGTTTAGCCCCAATGAAAAACACACATAGGTCTCCATAAATTATATGCTGATTAGCCCATTAGCTCTAGCCTCTCTCTGGCTAACTCTCACATCTTGATTAACCCATTTTTCTGATCTATGTTAGCTCAGTACCTTTTTTCAGTGGGGCAGATCACATCCTGCTGCTTCTGTGATCTGGGAAGGAGTGGAAGGAATCAACTTCCTCCTTCCCAGAATTCTCCTGTTCTCATTACATCATTTATACTTCCTGTCTGGTTTTCCTGCCTATATTTCCTACCTGGCCAATCAGCTTTTATTTATAACATAATTGACAGAATACAGACAATTCTCCATCACCACTTCCCCCTCTTTAAAAAAAAACAAACAAAAACAAATGAAAATATCCATAGTCCATTTTTTGGGAATGTGGGCATAGTATTCCAGGCTGGTTGGGGGTGCTGATAATCTTATGGGGACCTAAAGAAAATTTAGAGTTATGATCAAGTCCTGACTGAAATATCCTGTGAGTCTTGATCATCTCAGACAGCAGTCTTGAACCTGTTCTGGATGAAGAATTCTGTCATCTGGGCCATCTGTTCCTACCGGAGATTTTTCAGGTGGTCTTCCTTGAACAAAGCTGATTTTTCTTAACTCTGAATAAATCCACAGCCTCTCATTTTCCGTGGAAACAAAAGCAAAATCTCTTCTCCAAAGTAACATACCTTTTGACTTCAACTGTGAAGTCAAGGCATTTTCAAAATATCTATCTTGGATTAATTCTGCAGCATTTATAAGCAAATATCCTTTAGCAGCTCCTTCCTCAGCATTCAAACAATTCAAAGAGAGCATAATAACATACAGTATCAAGATTCTCTGTGTATTTTCCATCTTTATGTGGCTTTATTTTAGCCTCTATTTCTTTTATTTTTACTTTTAACTTTTGACTTTTTGAGACAGGTTCTCTGTATATCTTTGTCCTGGAATTCCCTCTGTAAACCAGGCTATCTTTGAACTCACAGAGATCCGTCTGTCTGTGCCTCCCAGGTTACTCTCTTTCTTTTATTTTCTTTTTTATTTTGAGAACTTTAACCCTTAGCCTGTATATATTTTTAACACACTGTAAACCATTTAGAGGTTTTCTTCCTCTTTGAATCTCTCTTTACTGTAGTTTGGGATAGGTCTATTGTTTATAACTGCCTATACTAGGGGAGCTGGGCAATGAGCTTCTGGGACTCCTGTCAACTCCTCCAATCCCTGCGTAAGAGCATTGGGACTTATACTGCTTTTTAATGTGAGTTCTGGGTATTCAGGCTTAGTTCCTCACATTTGTACAACACACATTTTTATCTACTGAATCACTTTCTCATGCTCCAAATAACCTTCCGATTGTCATAATACCTCAGGGACTAGGGTATATAAAAGTGTGACTTTTAGAAAGGATACATAAATAACACATGATGAGAAATCTTAGGTGCACAATATTCTTTATAATACAATACGGGTTTCTAAGAGGGTGTGAGGATGGTTATTGCAAGTTATATAAGCCCGAGTCTTCCACACTGTAGTTAAATAAATGCCTTTGTAGATACGAACTTGAACACCTCAGAAACAACACCCTGAATAGATATACAAAAGTATTGAGAGCAGTACAGTGATTACTAACAAGCTAAGTTCTTCTGATCACTGAAAAGTAACTGACAAGCAGGAGACATGAATGACCAAGGTATAAGCTAAATCATATTTAGGTGTGATATAAAATAGATAGTGCCAAGTTTATTTTATTAGCTTTCACATCATTTTGAAAATTGAAAATCCAATATCTTTCAGCTTTGCTCTACCTAGAAGCTCACACGTTTTTAAATTATCGTGTGATTATCTCCATTAAAATCACTTCAATGTAATTATTTTAAGTGTGATTTTTTCTGACAAAATTCATTTTATCACTCAGTGTATTGCCTTAATAATGTAGTAATGAACACAATCCTTTCTGCAATCAACAAGATGGTGTGGTGTGTTATTTTTAATCAAAGATGTCACAGATGAGACAATTAGATATCAAGTAGGAAAATGGATTGTTTCATTAGAAAGCCAGGGCCAACACTAATTGGATTGTGTGTGTACTCCTACATATGAAAGCACAGAAAAGCATCGTGAACTTCACAGTGGCTGGGTGACCTTTAAGCATGATTCTTTCCCTGCAGTCCAACTTTGACCTTTTCAGATAATGCCCCTGAACTTGCGGTGTACCAGTGTTTGGCAAGTAAGTGTCTTTAATGAAATCAACAGCTGGGTTGCCATGAACTGTTTCCCCAGCCGAGGATGACAACGTCTTAGAGCCACTGGAAGCTTTAATGGAAACAAACTTGTTTACTTGTAGAAGCAAGGCTTCTTGCTTGAAGAGACTAATCAATTCTTTCACTTAATAGAAATTTTAATTGAAGACAACATCCAGAGGTGAAAGTAGCATGCAGCTAGCGGCTCTTCTTGCCAGGCTACAATATTAATTGGGACTGTCCTAATATTTTCATTGTTGAATTCACCTGACAGAAACACTAAATTACATCAAAGTTGCTTAGGCATGAATTTTCTGAGAGGCAATCTTTCTAAATTCGAACATATGTAGAAATCATAAAACTGATCAATTAGAAGGATAATTTCACAATTTGCCTACAATGCAATATCATTTCTGCTTCCCTTTACCAATGAGGTATGAAATTCACCTCATGCTCATATCAATAATAAGGGTAATTTGTTTTGAAGCAAATATTTACTCTGGAGGTATGATTTAACACTTGTTAACTATTTCCTATTTTTCTTATTTCTCATGAACATTGTGTGCTATATTTTTACAGTCTTTGTGTGTGCTCCGTTGTATGATCAAAAGCATGTATCAGCAGGGAAAATTAGCATGGCCCCTGAGCAAGGATGACATGAAATTTTTGAAGCCTTTAAAAAACAAAGAAAAGGTCAATAGGTTTCTTGAAAGTGTCAAAAGATAATAATAATAATAAGTAATAATAGCAGTATCAACCTAGAAAAGTGACAATAGCCTAACAGTGTGTCATTTTGTTCATTTCTTGTGTGCTCTTTCCAGAAAAGTAGATTTACAAAGAAACTTTCCTACTACAGTTGCCACACCCTCAAAGATCAGTGGAAGAGAACTTGAGCAATTATTCTTACACAGGGCTCAGCACTGAGAGGAGGACATGATTTCTTTTTGACTTTCTACCTTCGTACTCAAGAGAGAAACTCATGCATCATCTGAGAGCCATCTCCTTCCTTCATTCACGCTCTATGCCATTATCCCAGAAATATTTCAAGCATGCCTTCCATTTTCTGTTTTATTTCAGGCCCACCACGTTTCATACATAGACCATACCACAGCCATCCTATATCTATCAGACTTTCTAAATGAGAACTATGACCTATATGTCTCTGTACTTGACATACTCAGTGCAACACCTGGCACACATTAGGTGCTCATTGAATGTTAATGGTAATAGAATGCATTTCAGTTGCATAATACCTTTTCCATTTCAACTTTAGTGGGAGTTTATTGTTAATGGTTCTGTTTACAGTAAGTTTAATAGGCTTTCCAATAGTCAAAATGTCTTTTAAAAGAATGGAAATCAAGTTCTATTTAATGGCTCACACCTTTAATTCCAGCACTTAGAAGCAGATAGATCACTATGAGTTGGCAACCAGACTGGGTGACATAGAGAGTTCCAGGCTAGTTGGAATTAGCATAATAAACCACCATAGTAGAATAGCTTCAACTTGTTTGTGAACATTTAAATGTCTACCTGTACTTGACAGTATAGATTTTTGTTTTGGGTGTAGTATGTGTATGCGTGCATGAGTATACCACAAGTCACCATTAGGCATCTTTTTTAGTTGCTCTCTACATTATTTTTTTAACAATTTGTTTTTCCTCTCATTTAATATGCACATGAGCACAGGTGGCATCAGTGGCCAAAGCCTTTGATAACCCTGGAGCTAGAGATACAGAAGAACATGCTGGGAATCAAAGTCAGGTAATTTAGAAGAGCAATCCATATGTCCGTCTGCTGAGCCATTTCTCCAGCTTTATCCCTCTTGTCTTTTGAGACAGCCTGGGGCAGGTGGTCACAGCTTCTGGGTGTTTAGGACTAAACTAACCACGTTATATCTAGAAGACAGTATTTTTATAACAATCGTCTAACTTCTTTCACAGTCTTTCCAACCATTTTCCATAATGTTCCCTGGGCCTTGGAGGGAGAAAAGGGCTCCATGGAGAATCTTCTACTGATGTTTTGCTAGGCGAACAAGTAGTTAAAGTGTCTTCTAAATATTTCTGTCTAAATCCATGTACTAGTTCATCCCTCTACTGGTGGTTTCAGAAAGAGAAGATCATGCAACTCACCTCTGCCTTTGATGTGCATGAGTCTCACTTGCCAGATCTACCATTGTGGGGGGGCACAGGAAAGACTCTCATTTAGGGGATAATGGGCCTCTTGACCTCATTGACATTAGCAATCCAGTTAAACTTGGTCCCTTTTCTGTTATCGGACATTTATAGTATTATTCTCACTGTTTAGTTGTAATTGTACTTCTTAAAACTAAGGCTAGAAGATTCCATGGTTTTTCATTTTGATCTCTAGACTTCATGCATGTATCCACATGGAGACAGCACACACTATGGCTGATTAATTCACTTCCATCTTTTCCAATATTTCTCTTGGAAGAGGAAGGTTTACTGATTTCCTCTTGCAACCTTCCTGTATGTCTTTACACAAGTCTTCCATGGGGGCAGTTTCAAGTGTCTGGGACCTCCAAAAGATGTGCATAAAATAGATCTCTAGCCTTGAGGAGTTCACAGCTTTTATAGGAGAGATTTATCCATAAAATATTTAGGATACAGCAACATTTTGTGTTATCATCAGAGTATACAAAGTAATGATACATAAAATATAAGAAAGAAAAGACACGAACAAAGGGGATAAAGTTTTCTTCAAGTAGACAAAGCCATTTTATCTCCGAAAGCTATGTAAACTTTAATTGCTCAGAGCAGAGGCAGGGTAGACAGAGCACCAGGCCGATTCCTACTGCCATTGCTTCACACATTTCATCAGAATCTTTTCCAGTACTCAGTTTTTCCATCATCTTCTACTTTAATGATAATGATCCTTCATTGTTATTATCAGACTTTGAATTATAAATACCATTGGCAGATATTTACAACTATTTTCTCTCCATGTTGAGCGATTTTTAAACTACACTTATTGTTTCTCCAGATTTACTGGCTGCCAAGCATGGGGTGTTTCCCCTTGTGGTGTTCACATCTATCTATGTAGTTTTTCAAGTCCAATTCCCTAGCCATTGTTGCTCGAAAATTCCAACTTCTCCCCATCTCTGTTTATATATACTTTGCCATTCCTCATTTCCTGAGCTGTTTCCAGTACTTTTTGTTCTCTGTGTGACACCAGTGACATTTCTTCATATATTTGATATGTATTTATTAAGGGAAAAAGGTAAAATTGGAGTGTATATTATAGGGCTCTGAAAAGAAATGGAGAAGACATTGTTTATCAAGTCTCAGAACTAACCATACCTGAACCTTCAAGGTGAGCTGCAGAAACATCTTCCTCAAGTGAACTGACCTTGTTTGTTGTTGTTAAAGGTTTATTTCAATGTTCATTTTTGCACATGTGAGTGTCTGAATGATTAAATGCTACACATGTGCAGATGCCTGTGGAAACCAGAAATGGTCATTGGATTGCCTGGAGCTGGATTACAAGCATTTGGGAGATGCCCAACTCCTGTTTTGGGAATGGAATACTGTATCTGTGGAAGAACAGCAATAACCATCTTGATCCTCTGGACTGACATTTGACTGGGCAAAACCAAAGGCTAGGAATATGCTCCCCTTATCTTTGTTGGACTCTGGGGTCTCTACCCACAGTCTATCTAGTGACTGAGTCTTTGACCAGTTTGTTTTCTTTCAGGACAACTTAACATTTACTGCCACAAATCACATTTCCTCACCAACCAGTGGTATATTTTACAACTCCTGTAAGGTTTAAATCTATAGACATAAGACCTATTTTTTTAAAAAGTCAAAAATATTTCAGTATGGCTTTGAATGTATTTGTTTTAGCATAATAAAACAATGTAATTTCTACGTTCTTAAATAAGTTGACTTCATTCTTAGTTGCTAGCTATTTCTATTACTACTGCTGAATGATTACTTCATTAGGATCAGGGTTATAACTCATTTACTTGTTTAATCTCCACAGCTTTGCTTAGGAGAACTACTTTTTCAATATTTAAGAGCATTGAATGTTGGCTTGCTTTATTTTCATTTTAGTTTTTCTTTTTTTTTTTTTGGTGAGGGGGGATTGTTTTACCTCTTAGCAACTTAAATATTTCTTGAGGTTAATTCTATTGCATATTGAGAAACTGAAACTCATAACAATTATCAAACAGGGAGCCATTGTGGATCTACAGAACCTGGCACTAGGGAAATTTCCAGGAATCTATAAGTATGATACCAGATAAGACCTTAAACAACAGTGGAGAGGCTGTCTAAACTGTAACTGGATTGATGACTTACCTTACTTGTCATCATAGAACCTTCATGCAGAAACCGATGGAAACAGATGCAGAGATAGATACACAGCTAAGCACTGGGCCGAGCTCCCAGAGTTGGATCGAAAAGAGGGAGGAACTATAATATGAGCAAAGGGGTCAAGACCATGATGGGGATACTCACAGTAACAGCTAACCTGAGCTATTGGGAGCTCACTGACTCTGGACTCACAGTGGGGGAACCTGCATAGTCCCTAAAGAGGTTCTCTGAATGTGGGTGACAGTTGTGGGTGGGGGTTGGGGAATGAAGGGTGGGAGCAGCAGGAGGAGGGGAGCGAGTGGGAACTGGATTTGGTAAGCAAAAGAAAATAGCCTCCCCACCCCCACCGAAAGCAGTTTTCTCTGTAGCTTTGGAGGCTGTCCTGGAACTAGCTCAGGTTGGCCCGAACTCACAGAGATCCACCTGTCTCTGCTTCCCAAGAGCTGGGATTAAAGGCATGCACACCAACACCCAGCTGAGAAAAGTTTTATTTTCTTTTAAAGATCAAACAGAAACAAGTGACCATGAAATAAAGCAATTGGATTTTTCTCCTTAAACAAGTAGCTTATTTTAGAGTTCTCATTCTTTTTCACTTGTAGCCCTTAAACACAGATGTAATCAATACCTTGATAATTCAAGGTATGCTCCATTTGCTCCTAAGGAGTAACTCTCATACCAACTATATGTTCTCACTGCTTTTGTTTGCTTCTTGATCAAGGTTGTTGTTATTGCTGCTATTGTTGCTGCTGTTGTTGTTATTGTTGCTGTAGTTTGGATAACTGGAAGAGAGAGTAACTAGCAGTCATGTTTGTCCTGTTTCTGGTAGGCTGTGTTCTTCAGTATCCTTCTTTCTGGTTTATGTACCAAAAGTACAGAAAGTTAGAGAAGAACCATGGCAGCTGCATGTAAGCAAAGATGTCAAGGGACCCCACTCTGGTCTGAATACAGAACTTCCCTGTGAGGAACCTCATGTGTTGATTGATTTTTGGATTATGGATTCTCTAGGCTTTGCCTACAAACTCATAGATTAATCGCTCAGTGGATCCACAGTTGATGGTGTTTCCAAAAAGTAGTTGAAAGTATGAGATGAGATCCAATTTGAGGTAGAGAGTCAAGGGGGTCATGACATGTGAAATTATCAAATATGTGGTTGAATCTTATTTCTTTCTCTGCTTCCCAGTCATGGTAAGATAAGAGGCATCTTCCACTCTGTGTTTCCATTCTGGCTTGCTACAGATCAGCACAGTAGAGCAAGCTCTTATGGATTGAAACCATTAGCAAAAAGTCTATCCTTGAAGTTGTTCTCTGGGGAATTTGGTCACGAAGATGAAAAGCTGATGAATAAGGTCTTGATGACAAAGTGCAGCGGGAGCTGACTGACTGGTCTTTTCTCACCCACCTAGCTCTGAGACTGGTTATTATGGAGACATGGGGAAATGCAGTCTGCCAAGAAGGGGTCTGTTCCCACAGGGACTGTGTTCATTTCTTGGACTCAGTTCTGGGGAGCAACAGGATTGGGGAAGCAGAGGTGATCAAGGTTACAAATACCTAAACAGCATTGTCATTTGCTCTACATATCTCCTGGATGAAACTACTCTGTTCTGTTGTTCTGCTCATGTCTCCATCTTCCGGTATACCCCCACCGTGCAGACTCTCATGGCCTAAGGAAGCGTCCTTTTTGTGAATAAACAGCCAACACTCGGTGATACCACAAGGCCCAAGCCCTTCTTTTTGATCCTGACACTGAAAAAAGAAATAAAACTAAGCAAAACCAGAGGAAAAGATTCCTGTACAATTTTGTTCTTTCCTGCATCCTACCACTGGGATCTTTGGGGGTCCACATTCTCATCTTTAAGTGCAGAAAGATAAGATCTTTCATGGGGCTTTTTTCCCCATTCTTTATCCCTAACCATCCCTTTTCTTTTCCTCTAATTCTGCCTGAAAGAAAAATAGCCTGTGGCATTTAGACCTGGGATAAACATGACTGGAAAAGTGAGAAAAGGTAGCCAATTAGATTGGAAATGCCTGATTTCTGTTTTGCCAGTATGTGGAAATAGGGTACAATCATGCCAGTATTATGTGTTTCCTTATTCCAGAAAAAAAAAGAAAAGAACTAATAATTATGAACAGTCTGAAAAGCCAAGAAAACACTGCACAAGGCAAACTGAGGCTCTGACAAGGACAAAGAACCATGCTGATGCTTGCTGCTTTTCGTAGATGTGCTGATATGCAGTGATATTTGAGGTCAGAGCTCTTGATTTGGTGGGCCAATCATGGACTGTTTGGCAAATCAATCTGTAAGAAGCTTGAAAAATCATTAAGCCAGAAATGATACTGGTTTGCATAACCATATATAACTTCTCAAATCATTGTTGAAATGTAAAAGAATCTTTTGCTTCCTATAGTGTATAATGCCCTGAAATAAAACTATAGAAAAAATAAAATGTTTCTGGCTGGTCGTACTTTACTATAGAGTTGTTGGAGCCGTCTTGAAAAGCACATCTGAAGTCTGAAGATGCTCTAAATTACCTTCCTGCCTGAGGTACTTACAGCACTCTCTCATCCTTTCGAAACTCTATTTTAGTTCCAGAAATAAATGGAGTAATTTTAGCTCTCCCAGTCAGGGAGAGGGACAAAGGTTCTCCTAAGTGAGCAGTGACTACCTCAGCGGCAGAATATGGATGCAATTGATACGGGCAAGCAGACAGAATGCTTCAATAAATGTAAGAAAATGTCATGTGATGGGACACTAAATTACTGGAAACATCTAATTAAAGACACTGGACATTTAATAAGTACTATTGACAAGACTGCTTAGACTCATGTGCCAGGAGTTTTTGAGTTTTTAAAACAAAAGAAATAATAATAGGATTAATGTGCCTCTTTTAGTCTTACAAAAAGTGGTGAAAAGGAAGCACAAGGTCATTGATTTCCAGGTCAGGAAGTGTTCTTCATGAACAGTGTATTCTTGCTCACTTAATTTCTTTTTGCTTCATGTGAAGCTTTATTTTTATCAAAGAAATGTAAATATATAATTTAAAACTTCAAATGGCACTGTAGGCTGGCAAATGGCTCAGTAATCTCCTATTTATATCTTCATTCCCTAGAGGGTATTTTTTCTGAGATTTTTAATTACATGCCTATATTAGTTCTTGATTTTTGTCAAAGATTGACATTATTATGGATTTTCTATTATTGAATTGGTGATTTTCCCACCCTGTAGTCATCTTCGTTTACTCATACAGCTTTACTTCATCTACCCTCTTAATATGTTCATACAGATTTCTCTAGATCAATTTTCAGTTCTTATATTAGTCTGACTTTGGAAATACTACATACAGTTGAGAGAATAAAATACAATGATTGTGTTTTACCTCTGTGTTTTTTTTTTGCTTTTGATAATTGCTACATATATTTTCCCACATGATATTCTTTCTGTCTTTAAATATCTAGTTTCTTAACTTTCACATTGGACTGAAAAATTTCTCTGAAAATATCAACTTCATGAGGCTATAATTTTCATTGTTTTTAACCATTTTTACATAGATATTATATTATGGATACTGGCCCAGTATCCATGTATCTAGCCCCTATAACTGTAATGCCCATTCTACATCTGGACTTGGCTACATCTTGTGTTAACCATCTGAAGAATACCAAAACCCACATTCTTCCATTTGAATAAGCACCTATGCATTTCTACCTCCATCATGAGACCATGCCTCTGAGGAATAAGAGTGAAATGAGGAAGAGTTTTCTGTGCAGGAACAGCATGGCAGTCAGCGCCTGACAGCTATCAGCTGTATGAATGCCTGAACAGGTCTTGCCAAGGTCACCTTGACCTAGTATAGACACATATAACTGTTTCGCTGGTGATACTACCTGAGAGAGAACATAGCATTTAAATACACCAAATTTTGAGGGGCTCAGGACTCTCAGTTTAGTCCCAGTTTTCCTTAGCTATCTATCTACCATTCCAAGACTCTCCTGGGTCCTGCTACATCATTTTGATTTCCCCCTTCATTGCAGTAAAGCAAACAGGAGTGTCTTAAGAATTTTGTTTTCCCAACCTTTCTCAAGACCCAGCAATACCACTTTGGAGTATATACCCAAAGGATGCCCAATTGTATCACAAGGACATGTGCTCAGCTGTGTTCATAGCAGCATTGCTTGTCATAGCCAGAACCTGGAAGCAATCTAAATGCCCCTCGAACAAAGAATGGATATGGAAAATGTGATACATTTACACAATGGAGTACTACACAGCAGAAAAAAATAATGACATCTTGAATTTTGCAAGAAAATGGATGGAGCTGGAAAACATTATTTTGAGTAAGGTAACCTAGACACAGAAAGACAATTATCACATTGTACTCACTCATAGGTGGTTTTTAAACATAAAGTAAAGAAAACCAGCCTACAATTCACAATCTCAGAGAACATAGACAACAATGAGGACCCTAAAAGAGATATACATGAATCTAATATACATGAGAAGTAGAAAAAGACAAGACCTCCTGAGTAAATTGGGAGCATGGGGACCTTGGAAGAGGATTGAAAGGGAGGGTAGAGAAAAATAGGAGAGCAGAAAAAAAGTATAGCTTGATAAAATCAATAAAAAGGAATCTTTATTCCATTGACAAGGGTCTAGATTTATGAGGTCAAATTTGAAAGACCTGTTTTCCAAGTTTCTTCCCAGATTTTTTTTTCATGATTAACGAATATAAAGACATACTGAGCTCCAATCTAAAACTTCACATTTGTTAAAATGTTTTAGCTCTTATTTTTATTTCAAAATTAGAAAATATTGTGATATAATATTTTCAATGAATTTCCCATTACATAGAACATTTAATTGATTAGAACTGTCTAAAAAAGATGTTATTACAAACTATTAGTTCTTTTTTATTTTCATTACTACATTGATAATTTCCAATTTCTCCCTGTGCAGTCACCAGTTCTGATGTTTTAGAAAGTATAGAAGGATCTCGTAATTTTCAATGTTTTTATGTTA
This sequence comes from Microtus oregoni, assembly GCF_018167655.1. NCBI lineage: Eukaryota > Metazoa > Chordata > Mammalia > Rodentia > Cricetidae > Microtus > Microtus oregoni. Next base: position 4,906,673 of record NW_024544542.1, read on the forward strand.
TTTTGTGAAAGAATTTCTAAGACCACATTTCTACTAGTTTCTCCAATGGGTTTGTAAATTTGTCTAGTAGATTATCTTTTCTTTCTAAAACTTTTATTGTTTTATCTTTTTCATCTTCTTTCCTCCCCGTCCCTTTCATTTAGTTTTGTTTTCTATTATTTTGCCTCATTGTATGTGTACTTTTTCTAGTGCAAACGTGGTGCCTCAGGTCTCATGCATGCTGGACACACCTTAACTCTTGGATGATCTTGGGTGCACTGCCCTTTGTAGACCTACAAACTAAAAGCAGATACAAACCCGAATACAGAAGTAGATCATAATGACTTGGTGTTTTCCTCAAAGGCCAAGAGATTATGGGCTAATTGGTTGTCTCACAAGGGTTTGAATCTGTGGACCTTTTCTCTCATGCTGTTTTCCCAAAAATGCACTGTAGGTTTGTGACAGGACATTGTAACTCTGAGAGTAATTCATTTGGAACAAGGGTGATAGACTTTCCCGCATTCCCACTATCTTCTCTCTCCTGCTATCACTCCTAGATATGGCTTATGTTATGGACTCGCCATTTTCTCTGTGAAACTTTCCATAGAGGAAGACTGTTGGCACACGGAAGATATTTTTGTGGATTAGGGGCCTCAAGGAAATATTTCTGAGTGCAGCTGTTCCTTGAAAAGATGTGCTCTAAAGTCAGTTCACTTGACTTATTTTCCTCCTACATTCTCAGTGCCCTGACTTCCAGTGTCTCTGTGCAGGTGACAACACTGATTCTCCTGACACATCTCCTCTGTCCTCTTCTGTTGTCCCCTGACCTGTCCATAAACTGTCATTACTGTCCACCTGTGGTCCAACTTTAAAGACAAAAACATCCTTCCATGCTTCTGACTTTTGTTTCTCTTGACCTTTCCAGTATTTTGAAATTTTAAGGATAACTTTTACAGAGCATGTGGAAATGCAACATGTTTGTATCATGCAATACTAATTATAAAAATTGTGTGTTCAGGGTTTACATGTCTGAAGTTTACCAAAAATACTGTAATTGTTCTCTCTGCTAGTATAGCTAATCGAGTTAAGGCTAAACATTATTTAATTGAAAAACTGCACACCTTAGGAATAACAGTATTTATTAATTTGAAAATCATAAAAATGCTAAATTATTTTAAGTTATGTCTTTTCATGAGCCACGGGAATAATATACGTAAATGCATATTCCATATTCCATTTGCCCTTGAAAAGTGTATTCTAAACTAGTTAAGGAGGGTTGATTCTGGAAAAAAAAATGTGAAGAAGACCTTAACTTGTTAATCAAGATCAAACTTATCTTTTGCAGGGGAAATATGTAAGCCTGGTGTGCAAGCATTATTTCCTAGCAAATTTAAGAGTAGTGACTGTTTTAACCTACTATTATCTCTGTAAATAATGTTTTCTCAGAGCCTAAGTTAATGAGGTAAGGCTAGGAGATCAGCTCATTAAAGCTCTAAAAATAGAGGCGGTGATAAATGTGGTGTCAGAACTCCTAGGCAAAGGCAATACCAGGAAAGCTAACAGTGATCAATGCCCATAGAACATCACAACACTGTGCTCATTTAATGACATCCTTATCTGCTAATAACTCCTTTCCTTAGATTAGGATTATTAAAGCTTCAGTGAGAACCTGTGACAATACTGACATTTGCTTAAGATTATTTGTCTTTGCTTAATTCTTGGTTGATCTGACATGAAATACAATTACTAAGTCTATAACCATATTTTCTTATAAATAAAAAATAAGAGAAAATATTTATCAATGATAAATTATTATAAAAGACTGCCTTAACAAACATTTGATTTCTTTGATAATAATTTGGAATAGCACAATGATGTCAAGGAGTTTTGTTCAGCAGTTCTGATTTTATGAGCTTGTGAACTTTGAAAAATGCATACCTGTGTTTGAATGCATAGTAGCTAGCTAGTTGTGTGACATAGGTAAACAGTGTTAGGGTTGAATACCAAGTCTACCATGCCATGTTTTAGGTATATAACTCAGGGAGAGTCAATCACTCTGAAGTTTTGAATATGTGTCTTTACAACAGGGGAAATGACACTCTTCTCCTCCAACGTGAAATTTGTTTTCAGCACGGCTCTAGCTACTTATGGAGAATAGTTTTATGTGTTGTACATGATATCGACTACTAGTAAGTCAGTGTTGGATTTTTCCAACTGCCAAAGTTATCAATTCATAAAGATATAAATCTTAAAATCAAAATGCTTAATTTTCCTTAATTATGATTCCACATGACTTAAAAGCTAATGCATTTAGTTCTGGAGTCTATCTCTAGAGAGTATGTAAATTTTTCTGAAGTTGTTAGTGTTTTAGATCAGTTTTCTACTACCTAGCAGAGGGAAAACATATGTGTCAGAATAAACTAGAGAACATTTTCAACTTTTTTACAGTCTCAAACTAAGAGAGTCTGACATACCATGTACATCCAGTCAAAAACTCGGTTTCCAGCCCCAGAATGAAAACTCTGAAAGCCAATATCCAGAGGTCACATGCCATCAGTGGTGAGGTGCTTTAGAGCTGTGCTTGCTTCCAATTATGATTGAATAACTCAGTTTCTATCACTAATTTCAAGATTAATGACACTATGTAGTATCAAAGAATTACTCAGGTTTAATAAATTCATCTCAATGTTATAAAAACTGCATGCAAATTTTAATTAGACTGAGAAGTAAAAAAAAAAAACACTGTTCTCATGTCCAGATGACTTCAAAATGCTAAAAGAAATTCACCCCTTTAGTCAGTGTGTGAATCAGAATTTCTGGTTTAAAGATTTTTTTGTTGCTGTTGTCTCTATGAGTTTTAGTGATGATGAAAATCACTCATGAAGTCCCTATTATGTTTGAAGTACACTCTGATGTACCTGTATGATCTTATTTAATCCTTCTATCAATTTGAGAGGCTTCTTGTTGACAAATATCTGATTGGATTTAAGGTCTTCTCCATGAGATTCAATCCATCCCTAACACTGTTTGGGTGGCCAAGAACTAAGAATAGATATCCCAGGAACCCAAAGTATAACCAAAGAATCCTGTTCTGCCTACGGGAATGTAGTAATAACATGACTCCTAATGACATTCTACTATACTCATAAGTTAATGCCTTGTCCAGCCACTATCAGAGAAGCTTTATCCTGTGGTATATGAGAATGAATACAGAGACACACAGCCAGACAATGTATACAGAATGAGAGACCTTAGAATACTCAGTTCTAAATGATCCAGTCCAAGGAGCAGTCAGGGTTCCTACCCTATGGGAAGTCCAAGGTCCTCCCTGCTTCTCGCAGGTCCAGGAAGGTGAGCATCCAAAAAGACTAGGCTCCCACAAAGCCCATCCATGTAGTAGAATCAAAACCCAGAGTCATTGTCCTTGGCTTCTCTGTCAGCCTCCACCGTCAGCCACATTTAGAGAGTCTGGTTTGATCACATGCTCCATCAGTTCCAGTCCAGCCTTGGTGATCTCCCATTAGATCAGTACCACCATCTCAGTGGGTGGACACACCCCTTGCGGTCCAGACTTCCATGCTCAGGTTCTCTCTCCTTCTACTCTTCATATGGACCTTGGGAGCTCACTTCAGTGCTCCAATGTGGGTCTCTGCCTCTATCTCCATCCATCGCCAGATGAAGGTTCTATGGTGATATGCAAGATATTCATCAGTGTGGTTATAGGATAAGGCCAGTTCAGGCACCATCTCCTCTGCTGCCCAAGGAACAAGCTGGGACATCTCCTTGGACACCCGGGAACCGCTCTAGAGTCAAGACTCTTGCCAACCCTAAAATGACTCCCTTAATTAAGATATATACTTTCCTGCTCCCACATTCACCCCTCCTTCATCCCAACCATCCCACTCTCTCAAGCTCTCCCCATCCTCTCCTTCTCTCTTCTCTCTCCCCCTCTCCCTTTATTCCCACCCCACCACCGTGCTCCCAACCCTTGTCTGGCAATCTTGTCCACTTCCAAAATCCAGGAGTATAACTATATGTTATTCTTTGGGTTCACCTTCTTATTTAGCTTTTCTAGGATCACAAATTATAGGCTCAATGTCCTTTATTTATGGCTAGCATCCACTTATGAGTGAGTACAAACCATATTCATCTTTTTGGGTCTGGGTTACCTCACTCAGAATAGTGTTGTCTATTTCTATCCATTTGCATGCAAAATTCAAGATGTCATTGTTTTTTACTGCTGAGTACAACTCTAAAGTGTATATGGAACTTCTGTTTGCTTCTCCGCATCTATATGTATTACTTGTGTTTTTAAGAAGGTTGTTTTCTTTTTTTCTTCTTTTTTTTTGGTCTTATTCTAGTTTGTTTGTTTATATTTCCAATTATTATTGTTGTTATTAGATACCTATCTCTATTTTAATGAGGGATCAAAAGAAATGGTATGGATTTGGGTAGATGCGGATGTGGGGAGGATCTGGAAGGAGTTAGGGGAGGGAAAATCACAATCAAAATATATTGTATAAAAATTTATTTTCAGTTATAAAAAGATCCTTATAAAAGAATTGTTGACTTTAGGATGAGCAAGAGGGATCAGTGTGTAAAGACACTTGCCATCAATCCTGCTTCTGAGTTCTATCCTCTGGTCCCACAGGGTGGAGAGATAATGACTCCTGCTCATTGTCCTCTGAGATCTGTATCTCACTATGGCTGCATATAACTAAAACCACATTCATGCACATGAATACACAAATGAATAAATTAAAACATTTTAAAATTCATAATGCTGTAACAACTCATGGGTTATTCAAATCAGCTTCACAACTTACCCTCTGATTTGGGTTAGAATGACTTTGTCATTGTATAATTTTCTATCTGTGACTCTTAGTTCCATTCCACCAAACCATAAAAAATATTATTCTTAACTCAATTGAAATATTGTAGATATTTGAGGATAATTCTGCCTAATTTTACAAATTAATAGTTGTATTCTTATTTTAAAATTATGAAATTGGGTTTCTATTTTTTATTAGGCTAATTCTTTCTATTGCAATCTACTTTCTCCTTATTCCTTGTATAGTTGGTGCCTGAAACTATACATACATTTCAGTTTCTAGAAACCATTACTCATTTTCTCTGATGAACTTTGGTCTACTTCCCAAGGTTTAGATTTTCTGTCACAAACACCTACCTATTTGTGGAGGCCCCAAAATGTGAGCCTGTTTCCACTTTGGTTGAAGGTCAGAGTTTCAGCTTGTTAAAGTTGTTGACAACAAATATAGCTACACACCAAGTATGGCTACTTGGTGTTTGGATGCTCACCTTACTAGACCTGGAAGGAGGTGGGAGGTCCTTGGATTTCCCACAAGGCAGGGAACCTGGACTGCTCTTCAGGCTGATGAGGGAGGGGGACTTGGTTGGGGGAGGGGGAGGGATATGGGAGCTGGTGGAGGGGAGGAGGCAGAAATCTTAAATAAATAAATAAAGATGGCCAATACAGGTAGATCCCCTCCACCTTGACTGAAGGTCATAGTAGATCCTCTCCACCCTGACTGAAGGTCATAGAAATCAAGCACACTTCTACTCCTTTTGAATTAAGATGTTTGACTTAAAAAGTGGCTGCCATCAGGATACTTGGTCTAGGGTAGGTTTACTGCCTAAACAATAGAATGCTTTTCTCAGGAATTAATGATTTGATGGCTCAAAGTATTGAAACAAATAACTGTTCTAGTTGTCACTCGTTCTCTCTTCTACCCCCTGTTGTACTGGGGTATAAAAGCATATGGAAAATTAAACGTGGGTGAATTTCAGTGTTCACTGGAACTCCCTCCTGGTACTGTACTATGTTTCTGCTTTATTATTTTTTACTTGCGACTTCATACTCTACTTAATTTTCTGATATCCATGCTCCTGCCCTGATAAGAGGTACACATGTTGAGGCCAGTCCCTGACATCTATTATGGATTACCTGATCCATATAGCTTTTCATATGATACTTCTGAAAATCTGGAGCAAGAATTAGACAGGACAATGTATTCACTTAATTACCATTTGCTTAAACATATAGAAGATATGGATGCTTTACACAGTTTATTAATATCAAGAAGTTAGTTAATATTTTCTTTGATGAATATAGGCTGAGACAGAATACCAAATATTGGTTTATTCTGTGATTGACGTCTTTGACTTTGCTTAATTCTTAGTGACTTAGGAACCAACCTAAGTAACATATATAGCTACAGAGAAATGAAATTTAAAATGAGCAACCTATGTAATTTCAGTTTTTTGAATAAATTGAAAATGATATTCTTATAATTGTGTGGACAAAATTTTAAAAAGTTAATGCATACATCAAGTGTAAATAGATTTCTACTTTTATGGAATGATGGAGAATTGGAAGACACACTTGTGTGAATAGTGGAGTGTGTTAGCGAAGGACCTCATGGCTGTGTGCGTAATGATACAAAAGCTATCCACCAATTGTTCCCAGAGTATATTATCTTAACCGTTCCCCAGGTTACTTCCTTTGTAGAAACAGTCAAATAACTAAAATGAAATCATTTGATAAAACCTCATTTTTATATTATTCTTATATGTTTAGAACAGAACAGATTATTTAGTCATAGTTTATGATCTTATACTTCTATTTTTGAAACAAATGGAAAATTTCAAAGGAAAAGATACTTTAGGTATATTCCCTTTATCTTTTAAAATAATTTTAGACATTAAATAAAATACATTTGCATCTCAGGGGCACATTTTTCTCTAACATTTCTCTCAGAGGATGTTTTCTTTGTATTCTTTTTAAAACCATATTCTGACTACAAAATAGTCTTTTCAGCATATTTTTTTCTGCTCTGTAGAACACCAGCTCTCCTTTGTGATTCTGTTTTTATATGGTTCTGAACAAAAGAATGGTCATTCATGATGGCTTTTAACACATAGATAATACATAACAAATGATCTTTCTACAACTTCTAAAACATTACTGTATATATGTGTGTGCATGTAGTGTATATATAGTTTCATTATAGTATATATAGTATCCTATACATAAAGAACAAATTAAATATGTTTATACTTAATCTTTATTCTTCCTTTTCAACTTGATCCATGATTTGGAAGAAATAATATTGTAAAAATAATTGGCCACCAGAAGCTATCCACAACTGGTTATTCCCAATCAAAATTGCAAAATCATTCTTCACAGACATAGAAAGAAAGACCAAATATTTTGATGGAGGTAAAGAAGACCAAGAATGATCAAGAAAATTCTGACAGAAAAGAATACTGTGGGAGACATATTCATATCTTATTTCAAATTATCCTGCAGAGCTGTAATATTACAAACTTCTCAGCTCTGTTACAAAAATAGATATATGGAAAATAGAATAGACTTGAAGACCTATGTATAGATATAAGCAATTATAATTAACTACTATTTGACAAGGAAGCAAAAACGTACATTGGTAAAAGGATAGCACTTTCAATTATTAGTGTTGGCAAAACTGGATACATGCAGAAAAATGAAATTAGAACCTTATCTCTCACCATGCACAAACTTAGCTCCAAATGGATCAAGGAGCTCAAGATAAGATTGTATACCTTCAAACTGCTGGAGACAGAAATAGGAAAAGCCCTCAATTTTTAGCACAGTATGGGCTTTCTGGATACAACTCTGATGAATCAGGAAATGAGATCAACACTCAACAGATCGGATCTTATAAAATAATCCTCCTCAACAACAAAGCAAATAGGGTGGAACAAAGGGCAGCCTTTGCTAGAGGTCTCTAGGGAGAATGAAAATGCATATTATACAAAGAACGATTCATAAACTACACATTTACATGACAGATAAGCAGACCAAGTACAAAGTGAAGTGTGAACTGAACGGAAATTTCTCAAAAAAAAAAGTGAATGGAAATACTTAAAAATCTGTTAAAATGGTGGATATATTTAGCCACTAGAAAATATGAATTAAAACTACATTACAATTAATCTTATCCCAGTCAGAATATCAGGGTAACCAGTGACAGCAAATGATGGTGTGGATATTACAAAAAGGGAACACTTACGCACTGCTGCTAAAAACATAACCAGTACAGCCATTTTTGAAACCAGTCTGGAGGTTTCTCATGAACTAAAATTAGAACTTCCATATGGATCAGCTATACCACTCCTGGACTTATACCCCCAGCTTTACTTACTAATAAAGAGATGCTTATCTATTTATGTTCTTTGATTGCAGAGACTATCTTTTGAGGGAGAGTTTGAGTGAATTAACCCAGATAGATAATGATGTTCATAGAAGACAAGAGATCTTAAATGAAAATCTCAGTACAAGGCATGCGATACATCCCTAGCAGCACAGGAGGCTCTAGAAATCCCATACAGCTAGGCTATTCCCATTGATTATCCACCATAACTACTATATTGTAAGATTCTATAGTTGAAGGTATCACATACTTGTTAGGCTCTAACTAGTTAGTTTCTGACCGAATTTGAGGCCTGATTTATAGAAGGCAATTTTGTACTTGGAACTGTACTCCCGATTAAAGGTCCATAGCTATGGAAGACATAGGCACCAGGGTAAAACCTGCTAGAAATACTTGGCTAAACAATTATATTGTCAAATTTCCTTCTAAATACTCATATTTTTCTTGTTTACATTTTTCTTTTACTTAAAATATCTGATTTTGATGTTTTGTGTTACCTTTTTAGAGATTTCATTTTCAAAAATATGAAAATCAATTTTGGTGGGGTTTACAAACTTCTTAAATGTCATCTGCTCATTGTCTCTGTGTTCTTTATACCTGTCCCTCTAGAGAACAGACTAAGAGAATTACCTTAGCAGTTGACAAGCATTACTAAGTGTGGAGATAGTGCCCGATTTAGGCTTCCCAGGGACTGTTGTTTTGCTTCTTGCACTCTGTTTTGCTTTGTTGCTTTTGCTTTGTTGTGTTTGGAGATTTGGTAAATCACTTCATCAGATTTTCCCATTGGACCATCAGGTAAAAGGTTTTGAACACCTGCCAGGAAGAACATCAGGAAGTATCTTTTATCCCGGTCCTTCTTTTCCTTGTTAGGTGAATGGTATATAGCTTGGGGAAACCTGAAAGGGTTACAGACTTAAAATCAATACTCCTGCTTCACTCATTATCTTATCTAATTATTTAGTAATATTTTTAAATGTGTATTTTATATGCCAAGAATTAAAAATTGGGAAACAAATACAATCTCCACAATAATGTGTGTATAATGTATCAATATATCAATATCTATCAATATCTATCTATCAATATCTATCAAATATCTATCAAATATCTTTCCATCTATCTATCATCTATCTATCTAGTAAAAATGCAGTCTGTTAAGTGAAGGAAATAAGAGAAATACATGTATATTGGCAGTGTTAGTGAATCCTTAAGTATCTATTCAAGCAATAAAAGTAAATATTTAGCTTGATTTTGGGAAACTAAGAGTCTTTTGGATTGTCCTTTTAGTGTTAATTGGCAACTTAACAAAGGAGAGAGACCCAGACTTCCAGATCTAGAAAGCAACTTAAATGATAAAACTGAAGTACATGATTTGATGTAAAATACAGTTTGTTGTGTTTCGTCATGTTCTATACTTGCTCTTGTTTGGCAGCATCACCAAATGCCAATCAGAGAAGCACAGAGACTGAGTTTAGGGTAATCTTTCATATAAAGAGCTTTATATGAAACTTCAAGAATTTTAGATTATACTCATAGAAGTAAAAATTTATTTAAAACATTATAAGGCAAAGAATTGTGAAATTATATTTCTAGATAGGCAATTTTGTGTGTGACCAGGAGGGTGATTTTGGGGAAGAAAGAAGGAGCAAGGAGAACATTTAAGGCACCTCACTGCTAACCCAATGTGAGTTATATTCTGCAGTGAATTGTGCTGCTTAAATGTAAAGTTATTGAACTTCATGCCAGGTAACTTAGTTTTTCAAACACTGATTTACATGATTACTTTGATAAACTCTTTTTTACAGCACTCTAAAAATCGTATGCTTGATTTTCCTTGCCTGGCCAATTGTGGCAAGTGGCTCTGATAGACATTATTTCATGTCCTCCTAGGAGAACTAATGTTCGAATGTGTGATATGAATAGAGGTCACCTGAATCCACTAAAATGTGACCCTTCAAGTAAGCCTTTGTCCGGATAACAAGCGGAAGACTGAACTATGCCTAAAGTCATGAATCTATAATCTATAACTGAAAGAATATTGGCGATTTCTGCCAAATGATAGAGACTAGAGCAAGCAGGTAGGCTCACTTTCCTTCTCTTGGAGAGAACATTGCCCAGATGGCACTGGGATTCTGAGCTTCTCTTTTTTTCCTCCAAAACTGAGAGCAATAGTTTTTTTTTTTTTTTTTTGTTCTTTTGCTTCAGAGTAATAGTGGAGCCTGAAGACATCACTGAAAACATTCATAAACTTACTGAATGCTAATAATAAAAGTTGATGGAGGAAGGACTCCAAGCATAAGGAATAATATATGTATCTTAGCTAGAATTGCTCTCCAGGGAAACCTGAGCGAAAGGCTTGCAGTGTTCTTTTATTTAATCAGGGATTCTAGGGAGCAGAAGCAAGGGACTGGGCGAGTGAGTGGAACAGGGAAGCACAAATGACAGATGTATGTTGTCATAGCTGTTTGTTTAGGACATGCGTGTGATTCTGTTGCCACCTCATAAAATTCATGTCGGAATGGATCCTCATCATCATCACCCTCATATGTACTCAAAGCAGGAAATGCAGAAACAGCGGCAGCAGAGACAGCGGAGTCGTGCAGGCAAGAAGCATTGCACATCCTTGGACCCTTTGTGTCTGGGCCATCTGTGGGCAGAGGCTGCCCAGTGTGAGGGTAGAGCTCCCTGATCCATTCAACACTTTCTTGAATTCTCTTTAAAGATTTGCCCAAAGGCGTGTTTGTTCATTGATGAAGATCCCTTCAAGCTGGAAATCAAGGTCCTTCATCATGCTGATCAAGAAACCGTTCTGTATCCTCAGCTCGCAACGTGGAAAAACCTGGGATAAATGGATTTTGAAGAATCGCCATCAGCTTTAATGCCCTGATTCCAGAAACTTGGCTGTAGGTGGCTTATTGAGAGGAACAGAGGAGGAAAATGGAAGTGAAAAATAGAAGAAAACTTTTAGACAGTTTTGCAAGCGCTCTGATGGGGGAAGATAGAAGTTCAGTCTCTACTGGCAGGGATGGAACTGCGGATAATTAGATTCGGGAGATAGTATGTAGTAGGTCAAATGAGCACTTGGTAATGGATTAGATACCCAGGAGGACATAATAGTTAAGGAACGATGTTTCGAGAATGACACGCTAGCATTCATCTTATGGAGATTGATGAATGTTTGTGTCAGTCGTTGACGGGACAACTAGAGAAAGAGCCATATTTAATACAGAAGCTTCAGATGCCTGTAAGATATCTGAATCACCAATCCATGCAGGTAGATGGATGTATAAATCTGTTGCTCAGAAGAGTAAAGTCCACAGAAAGGAGAAATAGCAAAGTTTTCCACATAAAGAGACTAATCACTGCTGTGTTTCAAGAAAAAAAAAATGGTGTAGAGAAGGAGCAAACAATGTTGGAAAGACAGTTCTGGAGAAATTCTAATTTTGATGGTGAAGGAAAGAATGCTGGGTTTTCAAATATAACTATAGAAGAGGCAGAGACAAGGCATCAGTAGAGTATCTAAATCAAAAACTATACATGAGATAGGAACAGTGGATTAAAAAAAATGGCCAAACTCATGTTAAACTTCAGAAAGAAAAAAAGAATTGCTGCTGGTTTTCTAGTCTCCATGCATGAGAAGATGAAGGTTAGCACGTTAAGGAAATGAGTGAGTTTTGAGCATTTGGAAATGGAGAAAATCATGAGGCATTTGAGCATACTCCTCTAGAAATGCTCCCACAGGCACCAGCTTGGCACAGAAACTTTTTACTGTGCAAGACGTGAACCATGGTGCCTTGTGCGCTGCTTGCCATTGTTTTCAGATCAGAGCGACACAAGCCACCACACAAAATAGGTTTACTTTTTACAGATAATCACCAAAGGACAACATAAGCCCAGGTTTCTGATTGGAAAATCTTGAAAGTCTCAGAAAAGTCGCTCAGCAGGTTTGGAGTCTTGATTTTGCAAGTTTCACTTCTACACAGCAGGCAGATCCTGGAAGGTGTCTGGGCCAAGGTTATTCATTTCAGTGGGGTGACAGGGGCTGTGTTTCTAAGAAGTAAACAAACACAAAGCATAGGCTGTTTGGGCCAGTCTCTCTCCATTTCAGCATGCTGTGCCCCAAGGTTTCCTAACTTCATTCTTGAACAGTAGAAGCTCCAAAGAGTAAAAGCTGGTTCCAAGTAAAGTCACATAAAGAATGCCATACACTAGTAACTGCTATACATGTTTCCTTCTTGTGAATACAGTAAGGATCAGAAGAGATAATAGTGCTACCTCCATTGAAGCATGAAGAAACAGGCTGAGGAATGTCTCATCATTGCCTGAGAATCACAGAGTTAATAAACTGTGGAAAGAGGATGTGAACCTCTGCGGTATGATGAACAGTGCATTGCATTTAACTGCTTTTGCTGTAGATCTAACATTAGGGTCAATCTGCTTGTGGAAACTCTATTCTTTGTGAGCCAACATCGATTGGTTTTAAAAATCATGAGAAAAGAGAAGAAATATGAATACAACAAAGAAAGCTGTTGAGGGTGGGAAGGCAGATCCAGGTGAGATTTATACAGATAGTGTGGTGAAAATGAAATTTATTGTTGTTTTAAGTGACAGAGTGCTTATTAGAAAAGCACAGGGGATGCAGAAGAGGACAATACAAGGGAAGTGAACCGTGTGAAGCCTATTTAGAAGGTGGCGAGTGGGTAGATGCATTAGCAAGGTCAAGGAGAATGAATACTTCCATCAGTTATGGGAATCAGGCCATCTCTAGTGACCTTAGAAAGTTCTGTTAGGGACCCTGGCAGTGACGAGGACTGAACTGCTGCAGAGAATGAGGAGAGAGGCTGGATGCTGCAGATGTGCCTGCAAGTATTAGACATTTGATGAGTAATCTAAAGGTTGCTTCATTTTACAAAAAGGGAACGTGGCTAACAGGGAGACATTTTTTAAGATAAAAGAGATATTTTAATGTTTTAGGTTGCAAAGGAAAAGCTGGAGAGAACAGAAGTGATAGAATAAAGCTTACAGGGAAATGTGAGAGATTTTGCTATCAAAGGCTGGGAATGAACCTTGTGTTTTGGAAGCAGATTAAATTGATTTTATATAGTCAATATGGGAGCAGGGTTAAGGATTAAAAGGTTTCAGTTAAAATGGAAAAATAGACTAGAATTTTGAGCTCTTCTGCTTTACTTATTGCTCTTTCTCTCTCTCTCTCTCTCTCTCTCTCTCTCTCTCTCAGATTTACAAATGTGAGAAACTAATGGGACTGGCTAATATTGCAATTCCTATGAACTGCAATATCTGGTCTAATCTGTGTGCTGATTTAATTCTAATTTACATAGTAGCACTCAGCAACTTGGGCTGTTATTTAAAATATGAAATAGTGCTGTTGACTCACAAGACTGCTGAGTGGAGTTTTGTGCCAGAGGCATAAACAGCAAGTGTCACTGCAAGGGCGTGCGTGGTGGTCTCTTAGACAGGTTAGCTTCACAGTAAGAAGAGAAAAGGAAGTAATAATCGGAGGGGGGTAATATTCTCCTTGCAAATATTCTGGCAATCGGCAGACTGATCACTTGTGAATTTTAGGAGTAAAGTGTACTGAGAAAGCTGTATTTGTTTTTCTAGAAAGAGAAATTATTTCAGTAGCACCCATTTAAGTTTTAAAAATGGTGCCTCAAAGTTCGAAAGATTACATTAGTTAAATGATATTAGTGTCATCCTTATCAATGACCAGCTGGAATAATCTACTAATGAACTGGCTATCCATGTATTATTGCACTGAGAAAAGGGGATATTGGTTCAACGTTTGTTCTTGGCCTTAACAGTTGGCAGAGAAACTGGAAATTTAATAGTAAAGAAGATTTGGGCTTTTGGAATTTGGAAATCACTGTATACCATCCTCACAGTTTCACTCATGTGATCTCCTTATTGAGATGATAACATATACTTTATTTTAGTTTCTCTTTAGGAATCCTTGCAAGGAGCTGTGGAAACAAAATCCCATATTCCTAAATACAAGGTTATGAGTGATTATAGTTTTGCAAATATTTTTGCAAGTAGCCTGGTGGGCTGAGGAAGGAATGGTAGCTCCGCTTCTTCATTTCAATCAGTACCAAGAATAATAGAAATCAAAGCATGTGCAACATCAGAAAGGGTGATCTCATCTTTAACAACTTGAGTGACTGATGCTCCAGAGATGAGGAGCCTGCACGGCTCTGGGAAAGTATGAATTTGACATGCGCTCTGATTTAAATCATAGCTCCTTAGCTTAATAGCTGTTTGACCTTGAGCAAATTAATTAACCTTACAAATCCCAAGTTTCTGAAGTACGGATCAAGGCTAATAATACCTCTCTCAGAATCACTGTTTGAATTAGAAATAAAAAGCTAGGAGTGTAGCTCATGGGTAGGATGCTTACCTCTATCCAGTACATGCCCATAAAACAGCACAGCTTTATCCGCTGTACAATAAATCTGTTGAACTGGAAACAAAGGAAATCATCTTTTATAATGATTAGTAGTTGTTCATCTATTTATTTTTACTTTATATTTTAAGATTATCATGAAATTAAAATATTTCTCCCTTTCTCTTCTTCTCTCCAAACTTTCCTCCCCACTCTCCTAACTCTTGGTTTCTTTTTTCACTAATTGTATATATATATATATATATATATATATATATATATATATATGAATATCTATGCATATAGATATATATATCCCATTCATTCTATATATTGTTACTTATATGTATGTTACCAGTGTTACAATTTTGCTGGACTTCCCTGTCAATGCCTTGTTCCTTTAAGAGACAAGCTCCACCCACTCCCGATCTATCCCTTCCCCCTGAGCAGAGGCAAGCTGGACTCCTTTGGACTCCATGCCCTTCCCTCTTCTCCCCTCCCCTCCCTCATCTCTCCTGTCCTTGTAAAGAAGCAGCTTCTGTCTCACTTCCCCTTCCCTTCTTCTCTCTCCTTTTCCCTCTTTCTCTTTCTGTCCCGCTATTTCTTCCTCTTTCTCTCTCCACCCCCATACTCCCTATGCTCCCAACACCCACTAAATAAACTCACCATATCCAAGCTCTCTCTGCATGGTGTATTTGTCTGTCTCTTACCCACCGCGGTGTCCCATGCAGTGAATCATAACAACCATGACTAACGATTTGGTACTGGACAACCAACTGGTGTGCTCTTCCCTGGGTAATGATCACCTCTCCTCTTCCCATCTTTCTCGGTTGCCTAAAGGTCCTTGTGTATGGTTGAGATCTTATTGGCTTTTCCCCATCTACGTTGGCAAGTCTTTTGGTGTTGTTCATTTTCAACATGTGCTTGGACAGTTAGACGCTGCTAATAGTATGTGGGTGTAGTTTCTGATCTTATACAAGACAAAATCTCACAGCAAACTTTGTAGTCCTCTGGCTCTTACAATCCTTTTACCCCTCTTCTGTAATGTTGCCTGGGTGTCAGGTGTAAGAGGGATTTATAGATGCATCCATTGGTACTGGGCTTGACAACTCTCCATTTTGATTGGCTGTAGTTTTCTCTAGTGTTCTCTGTCTGTTGCAAGAGAAGTTTTCTTGATAGAGGGTGAAGACTACATTTATCTATTTAGATTTAGCTTGGAAACAATACTCCAGACATATTTATAGAGGGTTATCTTGATTATGATAATTTTTGTAGGAAAATCCTCATCAGGGGATCCTGGGCTACGTGAAATGGAAAAAAGAAATTGAGTGGCAGTGTATGTATTTTGTTTGCTCTCTGTTCTTGATTGTGGGTGCCCTGTTACCAGCTACTTTGAGCTCCTACAGCCTTGATGTTGCTGCCATGATGGCAAATGATTTGAAACAATCTCTCTTAAGTTGCTTTGACCACAGCAACAAACAGTAAAAGGAACTAAGATGATGTTTTAGGCTATTTCTCAAGACATAGTGTATATAACTGATATAGCCTTTTCTTATAGTTGTTAAGATGCATTAATTTATTCAGTTCTGTCTCTGCATTTGAGATACTGGCTATGTCCCTTAATCACTTTTGTTTCAAGGAGTCTTCGATAATGGGTTAATGTTTTCTGGGATTACACTAGGATGATAAGAAGACGGTTGAGTGGTGACAGTAACAAAAGGAAACGTTCTAAACCTCCATCCATTCTAATCAGTTCTCCAGGGCAGACTCTTCAGAGAGTTGCTTGTCAAGGTTGTGGTTTCTCCATCTACTGCTTCCTGGTTACACAGGAAGCCTGTAGGCTGTGTATGAATAGAATTGGAAAGTTTCACTACACTTAGACATCTATATTTTTCATCTTGCTTCCAAATTGTTTTCAAATACCTAGCCTTTTCTATTTTTAAACTTTTAATTATAAAGAATGTATTCCATTCCCTGTTTTATTTATCTGACAAGTTAATTTTGTCACTACAGATGATTAATATTTAAAGAGTCACAAATAATTATTTTTTTCTCATCATGTTTGTTTAACCCTATGGGACTCTAAACAAATCTCCTACAATACAAATACAAAGTCTATTGAGACTCTTAAAGAAGAAGGAAATGGTGCTTTCCTCTTTAATTTTTACCCTGAGGTATCTCCATATTTTCAGCAGGAGTGATGTGGTTTGGTTTCATTGTCTCCCGGAAAGATGAAAACACCACAGTCACCTTCAGTAGGACCTCATTAGTAGAATCTACAGATTTAAGTCCCAAACTCATGGCTGATTTTCTTACATTTTCTCTTAAGCAGAATATTGTATTCTAAGATGTTGAAAGACAAATATAGTCTAGGAAGAATTGCAGAGATTTTTGAGGTGTATATTTTTATCATGGTTTCCCTCTACTTGAAGGGAAAAAAAGTTCCCTAGGAGATACCCCATGGGACTTTGACCCAATGTGAAGAAACGAAAAGGCTTCCAACACAAGAGTGGTTTAGTCTGATCAGCTTCATGGAGCTGTGTTGGGTAGACAATCTAGCTGTCTCTTGAGAAACATGAAGGAAGAAATAAAGCCCTAGTTTGTATCATTTTGAGGTAGCATGGGCCAAGCTGTAGCTAGTCATTTGAGAGCATGCACTGCAGAGAGGCAATGCAAGCTGTGTTCATCATAACCCAGCAAGAAAGCTAAGAAGCAAGACTTAATCAAGCAATCAGGTCAAATCAGTTCAAGAAAGAATTATAGCCAGAGTTCAATGAAAATGCCTTACTCTGTAGGTGAGAAGAAATTGAAGTCAAATTGCATCATTGTGCAACATTTTAAGTTTTCTAATGGAAGGGAAATCAAAAAGTTTCCCAAAATGAAGAAAACAAAAATAACAAAGCAAAAAAACAAACAAACAAACAAAAAACAAATGTTGCTTGAAAGTGACTAAATTAATATGCTTGGGCAAAGGTGGGTGTGTAGGCAGAGGGTGCACCAAGTTTGCCCAGAGAAGAATCTCTGCACCCAGGACAGCCTGCAAGCACCAGCAAGGGCCACAGGGGGAGCCAGGTCCTCAGCCTGGGATCCAGAAATGGGATTTTACTTGATCTCATTTTCCTTTTTGAACTAATTGAAGAGTATAAAAAGGATGAAGGAAGACAAACCAGATTGGGCATTGCTGTAGTTCTGTTTCCTAAGACAGCAGTCCTTTAGTCTTTAACAGCAATTAAAAAAGAATATTCCTTCTTCTTAAGTACTGACTATATATGAGGGAAATTAAAAAAAAGTTGGGGTTATCAAACTTTATCCTATATGACTCACATTCTGAATTCCAAAAAGAAGCCTATTCAGTAAATTAATCTTTACAACAAATATCTGAAATGGGTGATCGGTTACTACTTTAGTTTTTACATGAGGGGTTTGAGCTAGAGTTCCTGGCTTCTTATATAGGGATAAATAAAATGTCATAAAGCTTTCTGAGAAGTGTTCCATACTTACTGACCAATAATTTATCTTCTCTTTATAGGGGAGGCAGTGTTTCTGTGAACCAGGTATTCTTGGAATTTACTTATATAGGCTAGGCTAACCTCAACACTATGATATACTGACTTAAATTCTTGAGTACTGGAGACATCATAAATGTCAAAAAATCTGGGAAATACTTTTGAGGATTTATGATGACCTCCATGTGAAATGATCTAATTTTCTCATTTATAATTCTAAGTTTTATGTATACTGTGTGCCCTGCCTACTCCCTACCCCCTGCAATCAATGTGTGTGTGTGTGTGTGTGTGTGTGTGTGTATGTGTGTCATCAAGGCACACATAAAACTAAAATCTTTGAACAGATATTAAAAACAATATAAAATTCAAGAAAGAAAACTCTAGTTGTTCTGAGGGAGCCCACACAACATTAAAAACTCACCTCCAAATCTGGAAAATGCTCATTTTCTTATTACTCTCAATTTAATTTAGCTAAAGTAGCATAAGCAAATTG
The DNA here is from genome assembly GCF_018167655.1 of Microtus oregoni. Classification (NCBI taxonomy): domain Eukaryota; kingdom Metazoa; phylum Chordata; class Mammalia; order Rodentia; family Cricetidae; genus Microtus; species Microtus oregoni. The sequence goes on from NW_024544542.1 coordinate 4,925,264, forward strand.
CTTTATACTAATTATGACTGTTAATATGCTACTTGTTTTATATGTTTTAATTTGTGAATACGTTATTAGTAAAAATTAAAGAAGAAATCTAACATTTAACTCTTGTCTCCTCTTTAAAACAAAACAAAACAGAGACAAACAAAAAGAACTCTGTTTTTCTTGGAAAACTTTTTAGTTTTTCTATTGAAATACTCTTTCAAAAATAGCATTTTTAATTAGTCTTTGAAAATTTAATGCAATCAACCAATTAATTTGATTGTATCTTCCTTCTTCTAATTCCCTCTAATGGTCCTCACTCCTTACCTGCTGTGTCTTCCAACTGCACATCTGCCTTTTGTCTATGTTTGCTTGGTTTTGAGACAGAGTCTCCCTATGTCTATCAATACAGAGACAAATGTCCTTGTCTTTCCAAACATCCACTTGCCTTTGTCTCCTGAATGCTGGAATTAAAATTATGAACCACATAATGGGCCCACATACTCCTTTTGCTATTTTTAGATACTCCCTAAGTCTAATTAGTGTGGCTCTGTGTGTATGCATACGGGACCTTTCTTTTGAGGACAAGCAACCTGCTAAGAGTCCCATTCCCAAAGGATACTCAAGTTCCTGTGCCAAGGGTGAGAACCATGGACAAATGACAACAAAAGAGAGGTGGGGATTCTCTAAGGGCTCAGGTCAAAGTCGAAGATAGAAAGCACAAGGAGAGGGTAGGGGATGTGTTAGCAAAACTAAGGATATATACAGACAATTAAGGAAATCCATAGGTGGTAAGCTAATTAAAAATATTATATAGGAACTGGAAAGATGGCTTAACTTCTAAAGCAGGTACTCTTCCTCCAGAGGACCAGTGCTCAGTTCACTCTCATTAAATGGCTCACAGTCACCTGTAATTGAGTTACAGAGCACCTAATTCTCTATTTTCACCATAATGGGCACCATATCAATGTCCACACACACTCAGACACACAGGTATACTTATAATTAAACAAATTAGTTTAAATTTGTGCATGTGTGTGTGTAAATGAGTTTGAGCAGAAGTGCCCTGCATATATTGGTAGATAATACTGCTTCTAGAAAATATGGGATATCAAACAATAATATCATTGCCAGACACAGAACACTTCCATATGAGAAGTCTCTCTAATGTTTGTTTTTTGAACTCTGTCAATAAATTATCAAATAAAATGTATGGCCACTGGATGGGCAGTCAAAGACTTGAATTGACTGGATCACACACAGCTTATGTAATGGTTTCATGTTTCAGAGACATATTTGTAAGAAGGTGGGTCCTGGCAATTCATTGCCAATCATTTTATCCACATGAGTACAGTTTTCTCAGAAATCAAAGTTGCGTTTATAATCTTCATCTACTAAGTGTGGCTTGACTGGAATAATAATCATAGTTAAGAATACGGAGTCCTCCCCTCTTTTGTAGCTTTGACAATTTGAATTAGATTTCAAATAAAATCTGAACAGAAAACTAAAAAAAAAAAAAAAAAAAAAAAAAAAAGAATACGGAGTCCTAAATATAAATTATTTATTCAAATTCTATCCACCAGAAAGAAGTAACTACTTGTGGAGATTCCTAATGTTCCCTCAAGGAGGAAAAGGGTTTTCTAATAAAGAGTAAATAAATAAACATTTTAAAATTATTAAATATATTATGATATAATAAATGATTAAGAGATGCTATAATTTTTTTTTTGTTTTGTTTTGTTTTGTTTTGTTTTTTTTTTCGAGACAGGGTTTCTCTGTGGTTTTGGAGCCTGTCCTAGAACTAGCTCTTGTAGACCAGGCTGGTCTCGAACTCACAGAGATCCGCCTGCCTCTGCCTCCCGAGTGCTGGGATTAAAGGCGTGCGCCACCACCGCCCGGCTAAGAGATGCTATAATTTTATCAATAGGAATGCCCCCTCATGTTATTCATAAGTAATATCCAAAATCAGAGGTCATGACACCTCTAAATATCTGGGCCCATAGGTTTTATTTCTAAATTGTCTGTTACTTCCAAAATGATAATAATTAAGCAACATAAATATAACATCTGGGACCCGAGAGTGTATGAACAATAGATTTAATAATAGAAAGATGAATGAGGGAGTTACAAAGAAAAAAAAATATGACATGGATGAGACCTAAGGAGTTAAGATGGCCTCTCCTCAGTGAGGAAAATGCCCTAAAGCTAGCCAGTTGTATCTATTGATCAGTCTCCTAACTTTAATGAACTGAAGCCCTACACTTAAAACATGATAGTGCCTGTTGAAATCTCTAGATTTTATAGTAACAGAGAAACATTGAAACTCAGTGATTTAATTCTGAGGAACCTTTGCAGAGCTTTATACACAGGTCAAGTCTGCTGGAAAGAGGAGTTGGGGAGACGAAGATCACTGCACGAGTCACATAGGGAATCTAAGCTGCTAACGTCCATTGCTATCACTGCACGAAGTCTGTGCACAAGTTCCAAGTGACTACTGGGTTGAAATGAAAAGAACCATTTAGTACTTCTGTCCCTTATTGCTGGGCCATACCTAATAACAAGGTCACACCTAACTGCATAGGAAAAACATAGTCTCTCAGTATGTTGACAAATAAATAAAACTTCATAAATTACTCCCCAGTATCTAGCACACAAACAACTAAAGAACTTGCTTTGAATGCTCCTAGATTTTTCCTTCAGATGTCAATGAGATTCTACACCATTTGTCCATCCCATTGTAAGCTAGCTGACCTGGTGACAAGTGTGATTCCTTAGAGATTTCCAGATGATCTTGATTCTCTTGGTGCATAGGGCTTTATTGTAGTCAATCTGGTATTGATATAAAAGCAGGAACTTCAAAACCATAAGAAAATTAGATTCCATCAAATAAAGTACAACACACACACACACACACACACAAAATGAAATGTTTTCCTAACTTATATAATCCCTCTTTTGCCTTGTTCTGCAACTTTGATAAGCAAAGTGAGGAAGTGAGGTAGCAATGCAAAATTCAACCAGACTCATAGGAGTGTGTAGATTTATGCCAAAATACCATCAAAATGCTTCTGTCTCATTTTGGGGAGGGTATTTGAAATATTTCATGAATTATACATTATTGGATTGTCATTGGCTAGAGGTAACGAATGTTCTATGGGATAGGAAATATTGAATGCTCCTCTAAGACTCCAAAAACTTGTACAAGTTGGGTAATGGTGGTGCACGCCTTTAATTCCAGTACTCTTGGGAGGCAGAGACAGGCAGATCTCCATGAATTGGAGGCCAGCCTAGTGTACAAGAGCTAGTATAAAGACAGGGTCTAAAGTACAAAAAATAAACAAACAACAAAACAAAGCAAATCAAAAACCTTTTATAAAGAAGATGAACTTTCTATTTCACTGGGCATTTTTACCATCATGGTTACCATTTTTCCATTTTGACATTCTCTACTCAGGCAAAGAGAAACCCAGCCACAGTAGTATATGCACAGTCTGCTAGCAACGCAAAATCTTAATGAAGACTGAAAGCACAACGTGCCAGAGCCCACAGATGTGAGTCCATTCACCTTGACTAAAGGTCAGAGAGTTTGAGCTTAATCTTGCTCTCTCAAAGTTGTTGATAGCAGGTAGGGCTACAAACAAGAGATCCTGACCTGCGGTTTATTTACTTAGTATTTTGAGTATAGAGGTGGATTTATTCCACCTTGGCCAAAGGTCAGAGAATTTAAATCTTCCTGCTCCTTCAAAGGAGATTGGGCAGGAGATTTTAGGGAGTGGCTGCCTGCAGGATACTTGGTGTAAGGGTGTGGTCATTACATGTTCTGTCCAAACAACAGGGTGCTTGACTGAGGATGCTCTGTTTATTCTTTATATCACATTAATGAAGTATGTTGCCTCCCATCTCCCCTTTTGGAGTGGGATATATAAGCATGTGGAAAAATAATACTGGTGACTTCAGTATTCACTGAATTTCCCTCCCGGTGCTGTTCTGTTTCTGTCTTTTATTTCTCTCATACCTCTATTCCCTTTTCTAAATAATTCTAATCCTCACCCTCCTACCCTGGAACATGGGAACTCCATCAAGGCTGGGCCCTGACAATTGAGTCACATAGATTTCAAGGAATTATATGTAAATGTGTGTGTGTATACACACAGACAGATATATCCATACTCACACATACAGTTCAGTCTGCCATCTGCTTCACCCAAAGCATAGCTGTCATGCAATCAACAGGATTTATGCACTCAAAGATACTCATATGATCACAGACTCTGAACACTTCGTGAGGATTTTCTTGTCTATTACATTTGCTTTCTAGTTATCTCTAGCTTGTAACAAATACAGATCCCTTCTTATTTCTTGTCTGTAGCTTAAACCATGAAACCAAAGTTATCACAGAGTCTGTTTAATCTGGTTTATCCATCTACTCCTTTAAGACTTAAACTTATTTAGAGAAAAGAATTAAGAAGGAAGATATGGAAAAAGGAATGTACATATAGTCTACTTTTATAGCAGACTGCTATTTAATTTTGGAAGCCATCTTGTGTAACTTTCACAAGCCAAGAACTGATAGCTTCTTTCTTTGATAAGAAAATCCCACAATAAAAATGGCAAAAATAAAAATTCCATGTGCATACTTATCTTTGTTCTTTCACAGAAATTTCCAATAAGTTAAAAAGAACTAACTGGGAAAAAAGTCAAATATGAGATTTTGAATAATGGTAGTAAATGAACAGCAACTTTCTGTACATTTTTTTGCTAAAATGTCAGTTATTGTAAAGTATGCATATTATGTAACATTGTTAGTGGATAGCTATTGTTGAAAATATTGGTTTTATATTTTGAATTATTCCAATTTTTGGTAGCATTTTATGAATTATTCAAAAATGGAAATTCTCATAGGAACATGCACAAAAGTATCTCCACACTTGGACAGCTAGGTATGGTTAAATAGTGTAGCAACACTAATAACCTGGTGTATTAATGCTCATCTTGTTGTGCATAGTCTCCCTTTGAAAGGTGGGGAAGGCTATTTATGTTGTTCCAATTAAATTGATGGCTAAATTAGTTCACCTCACTCAATACTGATTGCTGTTCTGTCAGTCAAAAGGAGAACCCCAATTTGGTTTCCTGATTTCCAGATCAAAAGTACCTTCAATTGATAGATTAAAACGTTGAAATCTATTTTTCTTTTGCTACGCTAAACGTTTTTAATTATATAAAGTGATATATGTTCAGAATTTCAAAGCACAGAGTACAGAATGACAATTTATAAAACAGTGAAAATTTGTTAAAATCTCTCCCGTCCCACTTCCCCTACTGACTTATGGTGTAGTAAATTTTATACTGTTCCCTAAAGGTATGCATTATTATCATTTTTGTCTCTAACTCCAAGAATTATTTTGTGTTGACCTGAATGAAGAAGTATCTTCAATTACCTTCCCTGCAATCTGTCCTGCGTTGCAGTTGTACACGTTGTGTGGGTGGCTTGGGTGGGTAGTCACGGGAATATCAAAAGTCCTACTAATTTTTTAAAAATTGAATAGGACTTTATGGATATTTGTTTTCTGCAAAGAAATTTTTATTTGTGTTGTTTTGGATAAGCTTCATTTTCCGTTTTTATTTCTACTACGAAGCAGCATGGCCACAATTATTCTTCCATCATCTGCAGAAACACACCTACGTGTCCCCGTGCCTCTGTCGGAACGAGTCTCATTTCAGCTCTTTAGAATCAGAAAAGCTGCTAGGCGAATTCCCTTAATCATGCTGCTCTCCTCTGCCTTGCGCCTGAAAGGCAGCAGGTGCTGAGCACATCGTCCAAATTACACCAGTCGCTGTGCGTGGTGCTGTGTATAGTGCAGCCACAATGAATTCAAATCCCATCCAAATACATCCTGGAAATGTTGGTTTGACCCCTAATTATCTGGTGCATGTCCGCGAGCCACCCAGCGAGGCTGCAGGGGTGGCAGTGAGGCATTATTCTTTCTCAGCGAGCGCTTTCCCTACCTTCTCAGCAGACAGATGAGTCCCTTATCAGAAGGAGCAGATGGCAGCGCGAGTCTGTTTGAAATTTCAGACATGCACTAGGAGAACAGTTCATGGAGTTTTCCTGTTAGCGTGTGCTACATAGGAAGACAATTGGAGTGAGAAATCTGGGATAAAACTTCTGAATTTTGGCTTAGAAATACGCCTCGCATTATAAGTGAACCATTCTGTAAGGCTGGGATTTAAAGTGAGACAGTTCGTTGACCTTTGGTATTCTGATATGTAGAGTACTGATAATCATCTCACATTTCAGAATTCCTGAACTTTGCATAATGAACGGCAGTAGAATCAATAATGAATTTAGGCTTTTTAACAATTTTGCAAATAATTTTATATGCAGGATTCCTTTTAATTCTCAAGATAAATTCATGTTTTCATTTTTTTTGCAGATAAAGAAGCAGAATTTTTTTAAAGGTAAAATAGTTCATTCTATAAAATAGGATTAAAAAATAGCAACTCCACAAATTAAAGGTACTACTCAAGATGGACCTAAGAGGAGAGGTTTAAAATGTGCTTAATTCCCTATGTCAATCCTCATCACAGGGACTTATCTGTAGAGTGCTGACTGAGATGAGTGAGAACATATTCCTCTGCTTCTATTTCTCGGAAGACAATGCAGACAACTGCTAGAATATTTTCCTTAAAGGTCTGGTAGATAGAGGAGTTGTCTGTCTCACCTTATTTCTTTGATAAGATTTTAGATTGTGGACTTGGTTTTGTCTTGTGTGTGATTATGGGGTACACGCTTTTGTAAGAGTGTGTATACGTATGTATATGCATGTATTTATGTATTATATTTGCATCTATTTGGTTTTGTGAACTTTTATGGTGGCTTAAAAACCTCATATATATTCTTCAGAGGATATCAGGGATGTGGAAATTTATAGGAAATGGAAACAAAGTAAGGATTGGAGGATCATACAGTGGATATCTGTGTAGACAAGGAAGGAAGTCATCATGAAGGTCAATGGTAGTGAGGCATCATTTTTTCGATCAGATCTATTTCTTCAAAATTATTCTGGGGAAATGGCTATTATTGTGTTTATTGTAGTGGAGTCTTCGGTTTCTCATAAGAGATGGTTCATGCTCTGTGGTGCTCCCCTCAGTTCTAACATTTGGTTGAGTGCTCCTGTTAAGGGTGATTGCATCATGGGACTATCTCGTTGTTTGTTTCCTTTTAAGTTACTTACGATAAAAATGTCCAATGATTAGTGGATTATTCTTGGAATACAATGAACTACTGGAAAGAGAGTCTCAGGAGTAAAATGTCAAAGGACTGTGATTAAACCCAGAAAAACTTATCTAGACTAATTGACTAAATTGTGCATTTATTAATGTTCATTTTATCTCCAATACAGAACAGTTAGAAAATATTTTTATTATTTATTGCTCATAATTGCTTTTTGTTTATACAATGAGTCCTTTAATTTTCAATGTATAACTTGAAATGATATCAAATTTTTATTTGTATTATAGCTATCAGCCATTTTTGCTTCTTCAAAATCATTTTTTCTTTTCAAATAGGAAGTTTCAGTGCTGCATCCCTGTAGAACTGGTTGCCGCACAGAAATGGGGAGATGTAGGGATGTACCATATATCTACCCTGTTTCTGGTGAATATTTCTGTACTACCTAAAAGAAGTTGATGTGTAGGCCTGCCTATGTGAGTGTTTCATGGGAATATGAATTGGTGACATTTACTCTTAATTTTTATCTTTAGAATATTATCTTAATATTTTTCTGAATTTCTACGTTTGTTAGTCTCTCTCTCTCTCTCTCTCTCTCTCTCTCTCTCTCTCCCTCTCTCTCTCCCCCTTCCTCCCTTTCTCTGTAAGTTATTAAAGATAGTTGTAAAAGCTACCTCAATTACCTGTCCTTATTCCAAGCATGTTGTAAACATGGCTGTGTGCAAAGCTTTTTGTTTTGTATCTTTCTGTTTAATTGTTAAAATTCTTTTGCTTTTCTGACTGTGTAGTTATTTTTATTATTACACCAAGTTAAAAGTTGTATATACTCACAATGAAAGAATGTTATTTGTGTGTGTGTGTGTGTGTGTGTGTGTGTGTGTGTGTGGTACAGGCTCTTAAAATTCCTTGACTGTTGGTTTCCTTAAAGACGTATTTTAGACTTTCCAGGGTGTTAGGTTTGGTTCTTCTTTGGTGTAGGGGTATTACTCATTTTTCATGGGATGTGGAAAATGTGGAAATTTTAATAAGGTGCAATGCTTGCAGAATGGGGTGCACTTCTCAGATGATCTTTTTGAGCCCGGAGTACAGTCCTGCAGACTTCTGACTCTCTGCTTTTCTTTCAGGACCCAACCAAAGCTTTTAGGGACCTCTGGAGGCCTCTGTGCTCCATTCTTTAGGAATATCCCAGTTCCTTTCAGCAAAATCTATATCGCCTGCCTCAGGCTCATCAAGCCAGTGAAACTATTATTTACTGATTCAGATCTCTCTCTCTGGTTCCTTCAGCCCATCCAGTGTTCTCTTAGGAGAAAACTGATCTCACCAAGTGTTACCCTCTTCTCTCGAGGATCACTTCCCTTCCATGTTTGGCCACATTGGCCATTCACCAGTCTCTTCAGGAGACTAATTTCTATAACCTGGTACAGCTAATATCTGTGATGGACCAGATGGTTTGTTCAGTAATGTGTATTCCATTCTAATCCTAACCATCTTAAACCATTTGCTCCTCCAATGGTAAATACCAGAGACAGTATGATGGCCTCTGCCCTTGTCTTCTTGTCCATCACTGAAACTGCCACCATTTGTAAAACGTTTGAGTAACTGTTAGTTCTTATCAATATGTTTTTATTTATCTTTTGATTTTATCAATATTTACTTTAACAAAAGTCATATCACTTTTACATAAGCAAGTCTTTGTTTCAGATTCCTGAACTTACTTTTGTTTCTTCCTTGACTATATTTTTATTAAATTTATTTGTCAATTGTCTGTATGGACATGTGGGCACCTGCATGCCATAGCATGTGTGTGGAAGTCAGAGAACAAGTTGCATAGGTTGCCACCCTCCTTCTACCATATAGGTTACAAAGACCAAATCTTATGCCGTCAAACTTAGGCGAAGATACATTTACCTGCTGCCCCTTCTTACAGGAGCTCTGGTTATATTTTTATAAATGTCCTTTCAAGAAATGTTTTTATTGGAAAAATTTTTTCATGACCTTCAAATGTAAATAATATTATAAACAAAATGAAACATAAAATAGTTGTATTATTTTATTGTTCTGAATAAATTATTCCTCTACTATTTCATCTCATGTTGTTGTTAAAGGTTCTGTGCTAATTTCATTATTTTTTATGAATTATATGCTTTTTTTCCATTTATGGCTTTTTTGCCTGTTTGTTTTTGTTTTTCGAGACAGGGTTTTTCTGTAGCCTTGGAGCTTATCTGGAAACTCTCTCTGTAGACCAGGCTGGCTTCAAATTCACAGAGATCTGCTTGCTTCTGCCTCTCAAGTACTGGGATTAAAGGTATGCATCACCACCACCTGGCTCCTTCTGTGTCATTAGTGACTGAAATTTCAGTGTTAGGAGACCACAGAATTAGGACTTTTCCATGTGAGGTACACAGGCATTGGGGCTCAGGAGAACAGATTCCAAGGGCAAAAGATTTACCTTTTGGTACTGATGATTTGAACTCACAGGGAAATTTGCATATGCTGTTCTCTCTCTCTCTCTCTCTCTCTTTCTCTGATGGAGGAAGGTCATTGGTTAAATAAAAAGAAACTGCTTGGCCCCCATTGGTTAGAAGATAGGTGGGAGGAGTAAACAGAACAGAACGTTGGGAGGAAGAGGAAGTGAGCTCAGACTCCACAGCTCTCCTCTCGGGAGCAGACGCCTCAGAGAGATGCCATGCTCTGCTCTCCCGGGCAGACGCACGTGATGAAGCAAGCCGCCAGGTTAGACATTCTGAACCTTTCCCGGTAAGACCGGTGCTCACAGATTATTAGAGATGGGTTGATCGGGATTTGAGAATTAGCCTGTAAGGGCTAGAGCTAAAGGGCCAAGCAGTGTTTAAATGAATACAATTTGTGTGTTGTTATTTCGGGTAAAGCTAGCCGTGCGGGCGGCTGGGATGCTGGGGACGCAGCCCTGCCGCCTGACTTACTACATCTCTCTCTCTCTCTCTCTCTCTCTCTCTCTCTCTCTCCATTGCTCTGAAAAAGACACAAAGAGACTTCAAGTTTCTCTTTCCTTTGTTCTGCTTAGAGTTAATGAATCCACTCCTTCCTACCAATTCCTGTACCTAGATTTTCAGCAAAGTGATGAGCAATATTTTATATTTGAGTGACATTGAAGTATTTCTTTTACCATTCCTTTATATAGCAGTTTTCCATCTAAAGTTATTATTTTATCTTGTCCATATCCATTAGTGTGTCATTTAGGATTACTATTGCTGTAAAGAAACACCATGACCAAAAGCAATTTGGGGAGGAAAGGGTATTTTTGTTGTTGTTGTTGTTTATGTTTTTCACTCACAGTTCCCTATAACAATTCATCATTGAAAGCACTGAGGGCAGCAGCTCAAAAAGAGCAGGATCCAGGAGGCAGGAGCTGATGTAGAGGTGATTGAGGAATACTGCTCACCTGTGTACTCCACCTGGTTTGCTCATCCTTCTTTCTTTAGAACCCAGGAACACCATGCCAGGGATGGTACCACCCACAAATGGGCAGGACCCTCCCCTATAAATCACTGTTTCAGAAAATGTCTTACATGCTTTTGCACAGCCTGATCTTCCAAAGGCATTTTCTCAACTGGGGCTTCATTTTCTCAGATGACTCTGGCTTCTGTCAAGTTGCCTTAAAACTAGTAAGCATAATTAAACTCATCTTTTCCCGTGTATCTTCACACTTTTTTCTCTTTCACATAATTCTTCCAGTTTTCGCTCTGTGAAAAACTTCCCTATTTTCTTTTCATTATTCTTCTGGCATTGCTTCTCTAAAATGTTTTTTCTAAGAGCCCTCTCTTTTAAATTCTTCTATGATCGACTTCATTATTTTCTATAACAGCTTAGTTTCTTAAATCTTTCTAATATAGTATTTATTTTTTCAAAAAACACTCCTGTATTTTAAAGTCTTATTTGACTTTACTTATCCACTGGTTCTGATAAAAATGACTGTAATACATTTTCTGTGTCGTAGATGTCTAAATTTCCCCTATAAACTGATCATTTATTGTCTTGGGACTAACGTTCCACTTTATGTATTAGGAATTTCTACAACAGACAAGCATTGGACTATGATTTTCTTCTGCATTGAGGATGAAATTGAGGGGTAAAAATGCATATCGGATGTACCTAAGTTTTTAATTACCCCCTCACCACCTATTTGTCTCAATTTCTGCTCCATGTGTGCACTACATTATTTAAATGCTATAGAAAAATTATCCTACATAATTGAAGTGACTTCTCTTCTTTGTCAATTAATCCTTATTCATTTAAATTGCATCTTATGAATGTATCTCGATCAAGGCTACAGTTCTCAAGCAATATAAAAATTATAAATTGTCAATCAACAGGATATTGCCTCATGTAAACCAAACATTTCTAATTCTCTCCTAATTTCTTAAATTAGGTTTAAGCACCATAGAAGTCTCTCAATTTTCAAGTTTATGCTATCTCATTTGGAGAGATAATACCTATTAAATAGGAATTCTATTAATGCAGTATAATCTTCTTCTATCATATTATTGTTAAATAAGAGAGGATTTGTTTAGTTTAAATTTATTTCAAATGTATAACAATGGCCTAAAGCAGGCAGTGTGTCCTTGAAAAATTTAAGTTATCTTTTTATAATAATTTGTAAAAGTAAAATTTCTTAAACTACACAGATAGCTGATTCTTTCATATGTTTGCAACAAGAGCACAATGCCTATTGATCCTTATATTTAAAGCCCAAGTAAGTTACCAAAAGCCTAAAGATCTAAGTGATGTATTTACAATAGAGTAGATAAATGAAACATAGTTTTATTAAATTATAATAAAGGCCAATGATAACAAGACTGTCAATGTGAACAAGAGTTCATTGATTCTTTAAGGTGTGGGTGGTTCATTGTCCTACAATCATGGTGATTTCTTGACTGATTTTGACATATGCACAGACATTAATACAGCATTTAAAGCTCAGTCTGTTGTGAGACTAAATCTTTCCCTTTTAAAATCTATCTATCTATCTATCTATCTATCTATCTATCTATCTATCTATCTATCTAATCTATCATCTATATCTATCTTCTATATAATCTACTTACATGGTGGGTGTGTGTGTGTGTATGCACTTGTATTTACAGGTGTCAATAGATGCTGGAAACACTCATAAAATCTCCTAGATCTGGAATCAAAGGTTTTTCTAAGTTGCCAGTGTGGGTGTTTGCAGCTGAGCTCTGGTAAGAGTAGCAAGTACTATTAGCTGCTAAGCCATCTTTCTGGGTCTGAGAGTTCATCATACAATGCAAAGTTCATTTGTTGCTGACTTTATGACTGTAGGAGGAAGGCTGCTTGTTGGTTCCCAGATACACAGAAACTATATTATTTAAATCACTGCTTGGTCCATTAGCTCTAGCTTCTTATTGGCTAACTATTACATATTAATTTAACCCATCTCCATTAAATTGTGTATCCCCATGTGGCAGTGGCTTACCAAGTAAAATTCCAGTGTCTGTCTCTATCAGCACTACATGGCTTCTCTATGACTCTGCCTTTTCTCTCCCTGCATTCAGTTTAGTTTTTCTTACCTACCTAAGTTCTGCCCTGCTATAGGTCCAAATCAGTTTCTTTATTCATTAATGGTAATCACAGCATACAGAGGAAATTCTACATCATATGACTGTGTGACTACTCTCAATTCATTTTGAGAGACTATTATTAGAATAAAAATTTAAAATTAGAATGCACAACAGTAGCAAAATTGCAGTTATAAGGAAAATAATTTTATGGTTGGTGGTCACCACAAAATGAGGAACTGAACTATAAAAAGGGCTCCAGAATTAGGAAGGTTGAGAACTACTGGTCTGTCTAAAGCTTTGTATTTCAGAGTGTAATCCTGAACACCTTCACAAACTAGTGGTAAAGATACCAGAAGAGACAATGCTCTTAAGTAGACATTGCCATATAATTTAGGTCAATCAGGAATCTCCTGCTAAGGGTCCATCAGCAAAAACCGCTGAGTTGAAAAACAATCATGACAGCACAGACAAAAGTGGATCAAAGTTATTGCAACTGAAAACATTTATAGTTTTTCGCATCTGGAACTTTAACGGAATGAGCTTAAGTGTTTTCTTACATTTCATTTTTTATGTGTTAAAAAATATTCTACTAAAATAACTGTATTTGGGAGCAGGATATAAAGATGTGTGGATTTACCTTAATGACAGAAAGACTAGCTGAATGACTCACACTGCCATTCATAGAGACAAAGGCTAAGTTATTAAGGGAGTGGAATAGGTCCAGTTGCTACTCTTAAGATGCTTTTAGTTTAATAACCATAAGCAGAAATTTCTAGCACATAAGTAAAGCAGCTGAGGTATTTTTCTTTTCAAACTATAAAACATGTAAAATTATTAATATGTGATATGGAAGAAGTGAAAGTGCTCATAAGTAGTAAGTTGTTCTTTATTTGATATCATGTTTGATCTCAAATTTTTGGTAATCAAGCTATTGCTTCTTATTATCAGATGAATTTGTGGGAGCAAAACAGCAGCCAGAAACATAGAGCGACAAACAGATAAGACATATTTTCTGTTCCAATGAAAGCTCCATTGAAGCACAGTTTGCATTTCCTTTTCTCTGACAGTACAGTCTTACATGATGCCTGGCAGAGTCCAGGTGACTGGATTATTTTGTCAAATCAGAGAAGCAATAAGAAGTTGAGAAGTCCCAGACGTGATCTGTAAGATTTTCCCCCTTTAAATAAATAACCATTCTATTAATCATAAAAAAAAACAACAAAAAAAAAGAAGTTGAGAAGTCCAAATCTTTTTCATTTGCACTGTGACCATGAAGGTGGATAATAAGCAGCATGTGTATTTTTTCTTAGAGATCAGGTATATTGGTGGCATTTTGAAATTATTTTTATTTAATTCCTTAATATCTAACAATTTTGTTTATGTTTCACAAATAAAAATGAGTTTTAAATAAAAAATCAACTTATTTTAGTTCCATAGCCAGTACAGGAAAAGCCTGATGTTTGAGCTGCATTTCCTATATTAAAATTGGAGAAGTTTTTCACTGTTATGATATATATATATATATATATATGTTAAAAATATTTTTTATGGTTTATTTAACTTTATTTTATGTGCATTGGTGTGATGGTGTCACATCCCCTGCAACTGGATCTTCAGACAGTTGTGAGCTGCCATGTGGGTGCTGGGAACTGAACCCGGGTCCTCTGGAAGAGCAGTCAGTACTCTTAACCACTGAGCCATCTTTCCAGCCCCCTAAAAATATTTTTAAATAGATAAAGGAGATAGTTTTAATGAAAGTTGGGTGTTTTCACTTGATTGTAAGATGATATTGAAATATACAGAGGTTAAAATATTGTCTCAACTGAGACAAAGAGACACCTTTTAAAACTTACACTCTCTGTAGTACTGACAACACTAAATTTGATCTTAGTAATGGAATAGAGAATATTTTAAGATTGTTGACTAATAATTCTTTTGGTGGTCAAATTAAAACCAATATTTCTTGTTTGAAAAGAAGACTGAATCAATTAATGAACTTTTTTCTCAGTTTGGAATCTTATGTTCGTTCTTTAAATGTATCATTGCTGCTAACATTAGATGTGCGGAAAATTGTGTTTATTTTCTGTGGGCACTATGTGAATTTTTATTCACAAATATATTTGTATTGGAGATAAAGAAGTGTGTGTTGGTTACTTGTATTCTTGTTTACGGCTTAGATACTTTGAGTTTTCAGCTGGGCTGCATTTTTTGTTATTTGTTAAAGTTTTCTTTGTGATATCTTTCCCATTCTAACATAGTAATGCTGGGAGTGACGATGGCTTTTTTCTCTTCTTCTTTGATGCTGATATAAGAAGATGTGTGGATGTGATATGGTAGAGACATGTATTAAAGAAAGAATATTTCTAACTGAAGCACTTTGCAGGACTGTCACAGCCTTAGGGTGGCATTTGCAGATAATGCTCCTAGTAACAGCAGACCTGGAGGCAGTGATGCTTTGTTCCGGAAGAACACCAGGAGAGTTCAATTTGATCAAGTTAAAGATGGCCACCTGTGTCTGAAATGGCTTCAGGCTAGCCATAAATAAATAGCAATCTATACTAGTTAGACAGATCTCTGCCTTGTAACTAGTTTAGTATGTGCCCGCGCTGCCTCTCCATCTGATATGTTGCAGGGATAATAGCATGGGCTGAATTCTCAGGGTAGCTCCTATTATCCAGCTGAAGCGTGCCACTGGTCCATCTGAGGCTGCAAGGAACTGACACCACAAATCACACAGGGAGATGACCCACTAGAACAGTATCAACATCATGAACAGTAGGTACGAAACCGAATAAAATATCAGTCAATGAGACATTTGAGCCTCCAGATACTGTTCAACCTATAATGAAAATATCCTTCAAATTTTTGTTTATCAGGGCCAGTCTCAGAAATCTAATAGAGAATCTTGCAAGTGATTTCATCTCGAAGGTTCTGTTTTCCATGGCTTTTACACAGAGAATTGAATTTATGGACTCTTCATGCAGCAGTGGCTATTACATGCAAGGTGCCAATGACTACTTGATTATCTCGGAAGGCCCTCAAAGCCAGTTGAGCATGAAATAGAGGACCTCTTCAAATGAAAGGGATCAGAATATTCAACACAGTTTATAAAGTGTGACAATTCTATTATGTAAGTTTGAACAGCAGCCACTGCTGGAAAAAAACACATGAAAATATCCAAAGGAAAAATAGCTTGGCAGAGTTTAGTGTCCATGACAAAATATAGGCTTCATTATCAGCAGGAGAAAAATGTTATATTTTTCACATGGATGCCCTGTCCTGAAAATATAAATTGTACTCTACACAGACTGTAGCACAGTATCCAATAATGTGCAGCTATTATGCAATAGATAATCTTCATAATGGGTAGCTTCACATATTACATAAAATGATTTCTCCATGATTAGTTTGCAAAATTATTGAGAATATCTAGGCATTTTAAAATTATTTCCACAGTGTCCCTTTCTTTCCTAGTATTCACAAGAAACAGTCATGACTGTGAAGTAACAAAGAGTAGATTAAGTATTGGTCTTTTTGAAGGAAACAAATGCTTTCTTTAAATAAACTTTGAAAATTAGAGTAGCTTATGATTTGTAGAATCACCAAGAAAACAGTGTGAAGCTCCCAGGAACCCTGCTCTGTTTTAGCAGCTACAAACATCTTACATTGGATGGCTTTGCCTGACATCTTTTTTACTGACCATACAAGACATTACATTTTATTTATTTTTCATGCCTCATGTTTTCCTTTATAAAATTTTCTCAGCTTCCTGGTTTTCCAGACCTTGACAACTTTTAGAACACTGGTCAGGCACTTTATTTAAATGGGATTTCAAGCTGGGTCGTGGGTTTGAAGAAGAATACATAGGTAGCAAAGCAATTTTCTTCATATTAAGTAAAGGCTCTTTGTTGTCAATGTAACCTCCCAATGTTGAGCAAGATACTTAGCACATTATCTGAAGAAAATTCCCTCTCCCAACTCTATTGTGTTTTCATAGAAAGTCACCGTGTGCTGTCCTCCATTCAAGGGTGAGGGTCTGCCTCAACTCCTCAGAGAAGCAGCCACATCAGTTATTTGAAATTCCTTGGCACTGGATATTTTCTTTTGGTATTTATTATATACATACTTATACATATATATGTTTATATGCATACACACATAAAATGAATGGCTCATGAATATCACATTTGTATGTCAGATTCTAATTCAACGCAGTTTTACTCCTTGATACCTTTGTTAATTCGATGGGTTGGCTTTTTCACACTCTCTCATTGTTTAATATTGTTCTTTATTTGATTTTCACACATGCTAGCAAAGCAAGAGGATACAGACCCAATTGTATACTTCTTCCAATAGTTCTAGAAACAACTATTTCTGAAAGGATTCTGGGCCTGTTTATTTTCTCATCTATCTGTTTGTTTGTTTGTTTGTTTATAGATAGATAAACAGACAGACAGACAGATAGGGTTATGCAGCCCTGACTGACCTGTGTGTAACTCATTGTGTAGACTAGGTTGGCCTCAAACTCACAGATATCTACCTGCCTCTGTTTCCAGGATATTGACTTCAAAGTGTGCAATATGATACCTGTCCTCTGAGCCATTTATAGGAGAACAGAATCAGGAGACAAGGTATGGGGACAGCTATGCTTGTGACAACTACGGTGTCACTGATTTATGATCCTTTCCTCTGACAAAGCAAAATGTTTCTCGCATGTATCTGCATTTATGCTCACCCAGACATAATTCAATATTCAGTAATCTGCATCATTTAAGATAAGTATTAGTTTGTACTGTTTTGGGCATCCAGTACTTCAGGGCAGTCTTCAAAAACTGCATGTTCTGTGTACTCATCTAGGGACTGCTTCGCAAACTTATGTTGATTTTTATTGTTCTGAAATTTTGTTAAAAGGAAGCCAGAAATATTTTCTGCCTGAGTAATACCTTCATTCCAAGTACACATTTCAGAATTTTACACAGAATTAAAGGGTTAAGAAAAGAATCTGGTAGTCTGACACTTTTTTTCCTCCATCTATGTGTGGCAGGTTGCTGTACCATTCATGTATCCTTTCTCGCTATGGTCTTCATCCGTAGAAATCAAACTGTTCTTTTATTGTTCCTATTAACTTCACAGAGTTGTTACTGATATGTTGATTACACACCTGACTGGATGTTCTATTGCCTGAGAAACTGTTTTTATAAAGAACTAATATGATCCCACTACCACAGGCAAAATGAAGTTTTTATGTAGCAAGACTCTGAAGTGATTCTTTTGAAAAACTCCCTGGTTGCTTATATTGTAAACTAGAGTTGGAGTAATGTTGTTCTAAGTGATCCTCAACATGCTTTCCGTCCTCAGATTCACTGATTATCTACTTTCATTAATACAAGCTCCCTGTCCTTTGTTCCCATTAAGATGCAATGCAAACCAAATAACCACAGTTTTAAAAGTTATGTGGTACCTGAAAATCAGATTTCAAGAATTTGTTTTGTTTGCTATAGACTTTCTGTTTCTGGGCTACTTACAAATCCAGTTTTAAAAAATGACCTTCATAGCAGTTTGAGAAAATAAAACCAAACTAGGTCAATGGAGATGTGTTATTCCAGAATTCAAAGCTCAAGTCCATTGTGGTTGATGGGAAATGTTTTATCGTACTGTTGAAGTACATATTCTTTGTTGATCTGCTTTGAGATAGCAAGATTCAGCCCTTAAAAAACAGAGACTGTTCTTCCCCATTTAGATAGGGTTATCCATAGAAAAGCGGCCAAGTGATGATACTTAAACTCCTTGGGGAAGACGTTAAAGAATACTTAAATTTTTTTTTCTTGGTATTGTGTAAAGACTCTGTCCAAGGTCAGGGAACACTGCACGGTAGTCATTACAGTTATTAAACAGAAAACTTAAGTACATACATTTTTGTTCTGAGATTCTATAAAAGTTTATTTGATAGAATGGAAGTCCTCACAATTCTGTGGGCTTAGGTTTCTTCGTCTTTGAACAAGGGCACTACTTCTTTCTCCTTAGGATTTTGAGGGATACATGAGGCAGCCTAAGCAAAGATACACTGGACTCCATAGTCTGAACGTCCCATTCAATATACCACAATGGTAAGCTGTTGCTTTTTCACTTAAGGGATTTCTATCACATTTTGGTTAGTATTGTGAAGAGTTATCCACAGCTTCCTTACTTTTAAACAAAATTTGTATTTGTTTAGATATTTTATGGCATTTTTATTTTATTCTTTTCCTCTCCCAATTCTTCCCAGACCATCTCCATAATATTCCTCCTCAACTTCTATCTATCTATCTATCTATCTATCTATCTATCTATCTATCTATCTATCTCAAAAACAAACAAACAAGAGAAAGTATAAAAACAAAAAACAGCATACAAAAGCCATTGATTCCATTTTGTGGCTGGGCGATGGTGGCGCACGCCTTTAATCCCAGCACTCGGGAGGCAGAGGTAGGCGGATCTCTGTGAGTTCGAGACCAGCCTGGTCTACAGAGCTAGTTCCAGGACAGGCTCCAAAGCCACAGAGAAACCCTGTCTCGAAAAAAAAAAAAAAAAAAAAAAAACAAAAAAAAACCCCATTTTGTGTTGGCCAGCTACGCAGGGGCATGGATCCTGCCCTAGAATCCATAAATATACCAGTGATATTCCTTTGAAAACAACATATTTTTTCTTTCCCAACATTATCAATTGTAGATTGTGTCTTGGTTGTGTCCCTTTCCTCTTTACAGTGATGGGATTTTGCCTGCTTTGAATCAGCACAGGTTGCGTATATGCTATCATGGTCTCTGTGAAGTCATAAGTGCGTCTATCCTAGATGCATCTGTTGTGGCTAGATAACAGTTTCCTTGGAGTCATCCACTCCTCTAGCTCTTACAATCTTTCTGCCTCCTCTTCCACATAGACTCCCCATTTAGGCTGAGTGCTCTGAAGTATCTCATTTCTCTACACATTTTCCAGTTGTGAGCCTCTGTGTCAGTTACCATATATGCTGAGAAGAAGCTTCTCTGATGAGAGTTGAGTGATGCACTTATCTATAGGTATTGTAACATGTCATTTGGTCATTCCATTGCTATGCTTTAGCAGAGTAATATAGTATGTTTTCCCCTAGACCCATAACCTGTCTAACTTCATGTCACTTTTGTAGCATCAGGTATCATTGAGTGGACCTTAAATCCAACTTTAAAAAGTGATCCGTTACCCTTGTAACATTTATGGCACTATTGAACCGTTATATTTTGTATGCACGTCTCAGCTGTAAGGTTTGTAGCTGGGTGATACTGATGATTACCTTCCTCCTCCAGTAATGTGAAGAGTGCCTTCCAGTGCCATGAATGATGGTCAATAGGGATAAAGCTTCTTGTTGGGTACCAGTTTGATTCTCCAAGTTCAGTGGCATACATTACTGGTCTTCAGCAATAGACTTGATGGCTTACCATCAAGTTATAGAAGGCAACAAATACCCTTGAAAATAAATAACCTGCAACACGTAAAGAATAAGGAGTCGATATAAACCCTTCAACCAGTGATTCAACAAGGTGCAAACCATTCCATGCATGAGAGTGTATTTGGTGATATAAATTGTCTAGTCACCATTATATGGTGACTCCACTTGAATTACATTCACATATATATTTTCTATATTTCCATATGGCTTTTCAAAAGGCCTTCCATGTTAGTTATCCCTCATTATCTCACTATAATTCTTCTTTATCCTGCCTTCCTATCCTTTCCTCTATTCTTCTATTATTCTTGCTATTATTCTATTCTTGTGATGGAGGAAGGTCATTGGCTAATAAAGGAACTGCCTTGGCCCATTTTATTGGTTAGAAGATAGGTGGGTGGAGTAAACAGAACAGAACGCTGGGAGGAAGAGGAAGTGAGCTCAGACTTGACAGCTCTCCTCTCTGGAGCAGACGCCTCAGAGAGACGCCATGCTCCTGGCTCCTGGGCAGACGCACGCTATGAAGCTCCGACCCAGGATGGACATAGGATAGAATCTTCCCGGTAAGCGCACCTAGGGGCGCAACACAGATGATTAGAAATGGACTAAATTAATAAGTGAGAATTAGCCTAGAAGAGGCTAGATAGAAATGGGCCAAGCAGTGATTAAAAGAATACAGTTTCCGTGTAATTATTTTGGGTAAAGCTAGCCGTGGGGGCGGCTGGGTGCTGGGGACGCAGCCCCGCCACCCTTATTACTACATTCTTGCTTCTGCTTTATGTCTTTATAATACTACATTTTATTTCTTCTGCCTTAGTGGACCTTCCTTTCCCATGGTACTGTACTATCTACCATAAATGTCTAAAACTTAAAAGATAACATTTACATATAAGAAAATGTAATATTTGTCTTTTGGAATCTTAGTTTACCTCATTCAGAATAATTGTTTCTAGCTCCATCCTTTTATCTGCAAATTTCATATCCCATTTATGTACACATCAGTTGATGAAAATATCTGACTATTGTGAACAGAGAAGCAATGTACATAAATGAAGAAGATTCTCTGTAGTAAGAGGTAGAATTTTTTGGGTATATGTCCAGGAGTGATATAGGTGGATATTTTGTGAGATTGATTTTCAGTTTTCTGAGCTGTACATTGATTTTTATAATGACTGTACTCTGTATATTCCCACCAGTAATGAATAACTGATCCCCTTCCCCTATATCTTTGCCACTAGTACTGCCATTGTTTATTGCTATTGATCATTCTGACAGGAGCAATATGAATCTCAAAGTAGTTTTACTTTCATTTCCTTGACAGAGAATATTAGTGAACATTTCAGTTATTCTGAGCCAATTGTGCTTCATTATTGAAGAACTTTCCACCTACAATTCTTCTTAGCAACCCATTTGTTAATTGGATTATTTGTTTTCTTGATTTTTGGTGTTCTCTCTGTGTCTATGTCTATTTCTGTTTCTGTCTCTTGGATCATTTCTATATTCTATATTTTAACCCTCTAACAGATGGATTGATACAGATCATTTTTCATTCTGTGGGCAGTGATTTTGTTCAAAGCATTGTGTCCTTTGCTATCTGGAAACTTTTCAGCTCCATAGGGTTGCATTAATTGATGGTGTTAGTGCCTGTGCTATTGGGTTCTGTTCAGGAAGTCTTTCCTGTACCAGTGAGTTCAAGCCTATTGTCCACTCTCTCTTCTGTAAGATTCAGGGTACCTCATCTTGAGGTCCTTGATCCATTTGGGATTGACTGTTTTGAAGAGTGAAAGATACAAACCTATCTTTATTCTGTTGTGATTTAGAATAAAATAGTCCCACACTAACCCAGAGTGGAGTATGATAAAGGTCTATTTATCAGGGGGTAAACTCACAGAATATTGATTGGCAGTCCTCTGTGTGCTCAAAGAACTGAGCCCTCAACCTGCAGTGAAGGGATTTGTGAAAGCCCCTATATCTGCATATGTATGTAGTACCCGAGACCACAGCCAAAGTGGACCAGCTTCCACAGGCCCTTGGCTGAAGGAGTTCCCGGCATTATTCTTTTGAATGTAGCCAACTAATTTGACCAGAACCATTTGCTGAAAATGCTGTCTTTTCTTCAGTGTTTAGTTTGGCTGCTTTGTCAAGATCATGTATCTGTATATATGAGGAGTTATATCTGGGTCTTTAATTCTATTTCCTTCATTGATCAATGTTTCTTTGTTTGGCAGTGTTATGCTGTCTGTATTACCATAGCTCTGTTATACAGCTTGAAATCAGGGATAGTGAACTTCCAGAACTTCTTTCATTATTTAGGATTGTCTTGCGTTTTTTGTTTTATTATGTGTGTGTGTTTTATGTGAAGTTGACTCTTGTTTGTTTGTTTTTCAACTTCTGTGAAGAACTGCATTGGAATTTTAGAGGTTTTAGCCTTGATTTTTCTTGTTATATTTTTGTCAAAGGCCTTTTCTGCATCTAATGAGATGATCATGAGGTTTTCTTTTTTATTTTGTGTATGTAGTAGATTTTGTTTACATATTTAATTTGTATATGTTGACCCATGACTACGTTTCTTGCATGAAAGTAGCTATGATCATGGCAAACAATTTTTTATATGTTCTTGATTTGGTTTGCAAGGATTATACTAAGAATTTTTGGTTGGCTCTAGAGATGGTTCAGTGGTTAAAAGCACTGACTGCTCTTCCAGAGGGCCTATATTCAATAACCAGCACCCACATTACAGCTCATAAATGCCTCTAACTCTAGTTTCAGGGAATATGACAACTTCACACAGATATACATGCAGACAAAACACCTATACACATGAAATAAAAATAAATTATTAAAAAGATTTCTTTTTCATCAATGTTTATAAGTGATATTAGTCTATAACTTTCTTTATTGTCTTTTTGTGTTGTTTTCATATCAGAGTAATAGTGACTTAATAAAAATATTGTGAAATTTCATTCCAGTGTTTAATTTTGTGGAAATATTTGAGAAACATATTAGTTCTTTGAAGGTCTTTTAGAATTCTTCTCTGAATCCAGCTGAACCTGGATTTTTTTTATTTATTCATTATTATTTTAATTTTTTTGGTTAAAAGAATTTTTGATCACTGCTTCTATTTTGCTAGGGGTCTAGGTATGCTCAACTTGTTTATTTTATCTTAGTTCAATTTTAGTATGTTGTATATTTAAAGATATCTCTCCATCTCCTTTAATTTTTTTTCAGTTTGGGGACATACAGATTTAAAAGGATGTGCTTATGATTCTGTGAATTCTTTTGGTATCTGTTGTAAAAGGTCTTACTTTTTTTTTTAAATCAGTTTAGATCTTTATTCTCCATTCTATTTTTTTTTTTCGGCCAATTTGGCAATTTTCTCAAAGAACAAATTCTCCATTTCATTGAGTCTTTGTATTTTCGTTTTCTATTTTATTGATTCAACCCTGAGTCTGATTATTCCCATCTACTCTTTATGAATAGTATTTATTCTTGTTTTTTAAAATAGTTGTTAAGTGTGTCATCAATTTATTAATATGTGATATCTTAAGCTTGTTCTTTTGTTCATTTTTCAGTTTCTTTGTTTTGTAGGTACTTAGTGTTTTGGACTTGTCTCTTAGAATTCATTATATTCTGTAGCTTTGTAATGTTGTTTCTATTATCAATTTTAAAAAGTTTTTATTATCCTTGATGATTTCCTCCTTCACCCAATTTTCATTTAGTAGTGAGTTGTTCAGTTTCCAACTATACATTTTGCAACTTCTATTGTTGTCTATATAAAGCCTTAATCCTTTATCTTCTAATAGAATGCAGTGTGTTATTTAAATTTTCTTATCACTGTTGACACTTACTTTGTGTCCCAATGTGTGACCAGTTTTGAAGAAAGTTCCCAGAGCTGTTGAGAACTTCTGTACTCTTTAATGTTTGCATGCAATGACCTACAGATGTTAGTTTCCCTCGATTTTATGATGTTACTTACCTCCAGTGTTTCTGTGTCCATACTTTCTATCTGATGACTTGTCTACCTGGTAAGAGTGGGGCATTGAAGCCACCCACCATCGTTGTATGAGGACAATAAGTGATTCAGCTGTAGTGATGGTTATTTTATGAATTTGGAATCTTTGTATTTGATGAAAAAATGTTTAAAAGTGAAATATACTCAGTGCATTTTTTCCTTTAATGAAGATTTGGTGTCTTCTATTTTTTTTTCTGATTTACAATGTCTATTTTATTTGATATTAAAATAGTGGTGCCTTCCTACTTCTATGTACCATTTGCTTGGAATGACCTTTTTAATATCCTTATCCCTAAGATGATGACGATCTTTGATGATTTTTGGATAAATCACAAAGACTGACTTGTTTTCTGAGTTTGTTAGTATCTGTATTTCATTGGGGAATTAAGGTCATTAAGAATCATTAATGATCCCGAATTTCCTGAGAAACCGCCACACTGCTTTCCAAAGTGGTTGCACAAGTTTGCATTCCCACCAGCAATGGATGAGTGTACCCCTTTCTCCACAACCTCTCCAGCAATGGCTATCATTGGTGTTTTTGATTTTAGCTATTCTGACAGGTGTAAGATGGTATCTTAAAGTTGTCTTGATTTGCATTTCCCTGATCGCTAAGGAAGTTGAGCATGACCTTAAGTGTCTTTTGGCCATTTGAACTTCTTCTGTTGAGAACTGAGAACTCAAGAACAATGGCAATGGGTTTTTGATCCTACTGCACGTACTGGCTTTGTGGGAGCCTAGGCAGTTTGGATGCTCAACTTACTAGACCTGGATGGAGGTGGGTGGTCTTTGGACTTCCCACAGGGCAGGGAACCCTGATTGCTCTTTGGGCTGACGAGGGAGGGGGACTTCATTGGAGGAGGGAGAGGGAAATGGGAGGCGGGGAAGAGACAGAAATCTTTAATAAATAAATAAACGGAAAAAAATTTAAAAAAAGAATCATTAATGAGCAATGCTTGCTTATTTATTTCTGTTACTTTGTTGTTATGGATTTTTTTTTCCCTTCTTTTCACAAAGTAGTCTGGGATTAATTACTCGTTGTACTCTCTTGGGTGTACTTAAACTTTTCTTCAGACTGAAGTTTCCTTATGGATTGTGTAATGATTATGCATGAGAGGGATCTTAGAGGAAAAGAGTCAAGAGGCCCCACAGCGGGCAAGAGACATGGACAGAGCTTATGCTGTTGGGGGGGGGGGGTGGAGTTTTATTGAGATTAAGCCAGTGAGGAAGGGAAGGGAAAGAGAAAGAGAGTGGCAACAAAGATCTGTTTGCCCCTTCGAAAGAACAGCGGGAAAGGGGAAAGAAAGAGGGGAAGTGGACAGAGCTTGTCTCTTGAAAAGACCATTTGTGCCTGCACACAGACTACGTAGTGAATTAGCAGCCACAGGACCCTTGGCTGGCCAGGGTACTGCCTGAGTGCGTCCCACAAGACCCTGGGCTGACCAAAGTACTGCCTGAGTGCATCTCCACCAAGTGGCAGGCCAGCATAATGCCTAAATCCTAACAGAGTAATAGACAGGAATTACTTAAATTTGTTTTGATTGTAAATTTTTTTCTTGTTCTGTCAATTGTGATTGATAGTTTTATGAGGTATAGTAGTTTAGCTTGTAGAGCATCCCTCCAGGCCCTTCTGGGTTTCAGAGTCCCCATTGAAATATCAGATGTGATTTGGTTAGACCTAATTTTTATGTGACGTGGTCATTTTAGCATGAGGCTTTTACTGATTTTCTCTGTTTTTTCCATTTTGTTTTTCAGAGCTAATTTACAAAAAGCCTTTCTAACAATTTGGTTCAATGTTTCTTTTAAATGGCAATCATGTACAATGTCCAAGTCTTATTACAAAGAAAAAAAAGTTTTTTCTTCATTTTGAGTTGGTTTGTCAACTCCTACATGAACATAGATATTTGAAAAGTTCATATAAAGTCATTTACTATCAATTTACATATGCTAAAATGGTGAATGTGTTATTTTTTTTAATCAGCTCCATATCCTTTTCTGAAATTAGTGATTTTTAATGTAGGATATGAAAATTCAACATGAATTTGGTTTCCACTGACTTAATTGCATACAAAAGTAAAGTTGGTGATAAATGTTTTAAAAACTTTTGTTTAAGGTTTTATTGATGACACACAAAGCCAGCTTCTGACGAAGGCCAGCAATGTGCTTCAAATTGGATTCTTCACCTTTGGTGAAAATAATTGAGATTTAACTACATACGACGGTATCATGCATGAAAGTAGGTTTAGGAACATTGGACCTGAAAATAAGGTGTGACTATAAGTGTTTTCACAAAAGACATAGAGAGAAAGAGAGAGAGAGAGAGAGAGAGAGAGAGAAGAAGAAGAAGAAGAAGAAGAGGAGGAGGAGGAGGAGGAGGAGGAGAAGGAAAGAAGGAAATCACAAAAATAGTGGATAATTATGTAATAAATTTTGATTTTTTTTTCAAATATCTCTAGTTGGCTACAATCTATTAACCCAATGGAACTTTCCACATAAAAGTTATTTGCCAAATCTTATAGAAGGAATTTTCCATCATGAGATACTAAGAAGACATAGTCATCCAAACCCTAATAGGCTACAGGATAAGAATCTGCTGTCTCTGTCTTAAGGGAAACTAAATCTTTTTCTGTGAAAGGAAGCGGTCCTTTTGTTTTCAGATAGTAACTGAGAAACATACTATAACTGTGCTTCCATTCATTTGTTTTTGCCCTGCTCAATGCAAAGGAACTTTCGCACAACACCTTATAACTTCATGGACCCTATTTGTGTTCTAAAATGACACTAACTGTTTCTAATTATAATCCCTTCATGTTCCTCTTCTGCTCACATCTATTCCCTGTTGTGTGAAAACATAAGACAATGGCTTCACCTCTCTCATTTTATCTAAGGCAAATAAGAATGTGACTTTAGTCAAAAAGGAAAGATGAAAATTTCGAATGCTATGAATTTTTCGTCTTTGTGTTTAGTTGGGTGTAGAAGAAACGGTGACCATTATAGAAATGGGTACAGAGACAAATGAAAAGATCTACTGTGGTGGTTTAAATAAGAATGACCCTTGTAGGCTTTAGATTTGAATGCTTGGTTATCAGAGAATGGCACTATTAGAATGCATGCCCTTGTTGGAGTGGCCTTATTGAAGAAAGTGTGGCACTGGGATGGCCTTTGAGTATCAAATGCTCATGTCAGGCTGAGTGTCTCTCTCTTTATGCTGCCTATGGATCCAGATGTAGAGTTACCTTTCTCGGCTCCCTCTCTAGCACCATGTCTGCCTGTGTGCTGCCAGGCTACCTGCCATGTTGATAATGGATTAAACCTCTGAACCTATAAGCTATCCCTGACCATTTATAAGAGCTAATGTGGTCATGGTGTCTTTTCATAGCATTAGAAGATTGACCAAGACAGAAGTTGTTACAAGAGACTGTTTTATCATTGCTGGGATAGGCCTGATGGTGCTTCTGTTTGCAGAAATGTGGACTTTGGACTTTGATTAGGAAAGCAGATGAAAGCTTTAAGTGTGGCTAAGTGGACCATACACGTAAGGACATGTAAGACAGTGGCAGTGAGAGTTACTTGAACTAAACCTCTTAAGAGGGTTCAGCGAAGAAGAATATCAGCATGTGACCTAGAGACTGTTCTTGTGATATTTTGGCAAAGAATGTGGCCGCTTTCTGCCCATGTCCAAATAACCTGTCTGAGGCTAAATTGAAAAGTTGTGGATTAATGGTTTTGTCAGAGGAGATTTTCAGGCCACCTGGTATTTTCTGTGTTGATTATTCTTTGCCACTGTTATGCAGATCTATAATGAAAAAGAGCAAACCGAGTGAGGAAAAGTATAGAATGTGCAGTTTGAAGAGGAAAGAAATACCAGGAAATGGAATGGAGTCAAGTCCAATGCTCAGGGAGATAACAAGTTTAAAGAGAAACCTACTACTAAATGCAATAAAGGGAATGGTAACTTCATGGCAAGACCACACCTAGCTTCCAACTTGTGAAAAGGAATTAAAGAACAGTTTAGGACTGGGTGTGGTGGCACACGCCTGTAATCCCAGCACTCAGGAGGCAGAAGCAGGCAGATCTCTAAATTGGAGAACAAGTAGGTCTACAGATTATGTTTCAGGTCAACCAAGCTTAGGCGGTGAAGGAGATAACTGAAAACAGAGGGCTGGTAAAAATGGATTTGAATTGGGGGGGGGGGTGAAAGCAGAAAGGACCCCAGGAAGCAGCAAAACTTCAGATTTGTCACCTGGTTCTGGTTTCAGACTCAAGGATGGAAGAAAGGCGTTATGGAATCTCGCTCTGTAGCTAAGGAAAGTTCCCAAGGACCAGGCATGTGTCAGGAATGCCTGTATGGAGGCCCAGAGAGTCCACTGTGTGAAGCTGTGATGGTGACACCTGGATTGCCTTGGAGACTCCAAGACATTGGAGATACCAGAGTTGTGAGATACCTGCCAAGGAGAGCTGCTAATAGGAAGTAGATCCAGCCCGAGGAAAGAAGTATGTTTCAGTTAGTAAATGTGAAAGGAGTTAGAGATCTGAAGAACACTTTTATATCAGGCATGGAGATGCAGAGTTTGGAATTTGTCCAGGTGGTTTTCAGCCTTGCTTTGTGTAAACGGAGAATACTTATTCATTTCCCAGCTGCACAGACTCAAATAATCACATAGAAGCTGTATTAATTACGACATTGTTTGGCCTACTAGCTCAGGATTCTTATTAACTAACTCTTACACCTCAAATTAACCCATTTCTATTAATCTATGTATATATTACCATGAGACTGTGTCCTACTAGTAAAGTTCTGGTGTTGGTCTCCTTCAGCAGCTACATGGTATCTCTCTGACTCTGCCTACTGTCCCTCTACATCTCTTCTGCTAAGCCATTGGCCTAAAGAGCTTTATCCATTAGCCAATAAAAGCAACACATATACAGAAGGACCTCCCACATTAGCTTTGGTCACTGTGCTCCCTTTCTTCCCTTTTGACATGGTAATGTATATCCCTTGCCATTGTATGTTGGAAGTATGTGACATGCTTTTCAATTTTAACTTTCCTGCGGCTTACAGTTAAGAGACTGCCATGATCTTTAGAAGAGACTTTCAGCTTTGCAATTTAAAACAGTGTTGAGACAGTTATAGACTTGTAGACTTTTGAAAGTGGACTGAATGTGCTTTTGCATTATGATATTGCTGTAAGAACATAGAATCCAGGGTGTGGAATATGGTAGTTTGAATAAAATGGCCTTCGTAGGCTCAACGTTTTGAATGCAAGGTCATCAGGGAGTAGTGTAAGTGTGGCCTTGGCCTTGCTGGAAAAAGTGTGTCATTGGGGGTGGGAAGGTTCCAAATGCTCAAGCCAGGCCCAATGCAGAACTGCCTGTGTCCCGATGTAGAACTCTCAGTTCCTTTGCCAGCACTATGTCTGCCTGCATGTTATCATGCTTCCCACTATGCTTATTAACATGATGATAATGGACTAAACCTCTGAACTGTAAGCCAGTCCCAATTAAATGCTTTTTTAAATAAGAGCTGCCATGGTCTTGGTCTCTCTTCACAGCAATAGGAAAATGGCTAAGACATCTATAAATCAACAAAAGAAAATATTCTAACGGTCTTGTGGGGATGATATTGCATCATTCCACTGAGAAGTGGCTGAAGCAAAGAACTGACTGTATGGAGAACTGATAAATTGTGTGGCTGTCCCTTTAAATATACAAGATATTTAGAGAGAGATATGCCTACATTCAGTTTGATATTCAAAAATGACTTGAGTTTTCTGGATTGGAATACAGTGGTTTTTAAGTAACTTAGTACTAATAAATGGCACCTTGCTTTCTGTCCCTTCAGTCCTTGTGGTCAAAAAGGTTATAAGGAGTTGATCTTTCGGGCATTTTCTAATACTTATAATTTTTTTTCTTTTTTAAGATTTTGAGGCTGAGTCTCAGGTATCACAGTCCAGAAAGCCTCTGGCTATATAAAGAGGAGGGATTCAGTGTGATTCTTTCTCACACTCATTCCTTGTCACATCCATCATTGCCCTCTCAGCTGCACTGATACCAATCCCAGCAGTTTCTCCTTTTCTTTGAGTTGTCAACACCTCTAGAATGCAGCTTGCAAGAGAGGAGGACTGTTGAGCTTTGTTGTCATTGTTAAGGTTCCCGAAAGTTGTCATAACTTTACCCATGAGGAAGAAAGAGTGCTTGCTTTGTGACTTGCCTCCAAGGAGGGTTCCCTGAATTAACAAAACCAAAGCTGCTCTGCTGGATGCGAGATGCCAGTGAGGGAAGTGAGCAAATGAATGGGACAGCTGCCTCCTAGGCACAGACTGACTAGAAGGACTTTACCTAGAAGTGGGCTCAGAAGGGAGAAGGCGGCATTGCCCTGGCAGATTCTAGAGCACTTGAACAATCAATGCAAGGAATCAAGGTATGGCACAAAAAAGGAGCTAATGTGTTTGACTGCCACAGGAACATTGAAAGTAAACAATCTGAAACCTCAAGATCTGAATTTCTGACCTATGGAACCTAGAGCAGAGCTGTATCTGTACTTGATACCATGAGGACTTAACTGTGATCATCAAAAGAGAATCTATTAAATAAATCAAAACTCCTTCCTAAAAAATATACTGAGTTAGGAACTGTGGGTAGAAGGCAAACTCTCCTACGAGTTTTACCCATCATGAAGAAGTTGCCATCTTCCTATGTCGGTAAAAGAAAGCCTTTTACTTCTTTTATTTTACTAGGTTGCACTGTCATTTCATATATGTATAGACTGTATATTAAAAATCCCCCCAACTCCTCCTACTCTCTTTGTCCTTTCCACGCTTTATTACTTCTCTAGCCTGTTTATAAATCTAACAAAACATAGTAAGTCTAACCACTAAACAGAACTTATTCTCAGCAATTTTCTTATAACCTTTATAAAAGACTAATTCTAGTGGATTAAAACATAGTTTGCCTACTAACATTTCTTGGGTTTTTTGGTTACTGAAGAATTTTAAATGAACTAATGAGAAAAAAATCTATAAATATTTTAAAAACCATAAAAGTCTTTGCAAATGTCACCAGCATATGCAGACAAAGACAGACGAAAATAACATTTCTTGAGAAACAATTATATATCTTGGACTCTAATGATTTCCAAAACTTTTTTGTCTTTAAGATATTTCGAAGAAATATGTAATTGTTTCCAATTCATTTTTAAAGAAAAACAATGTACAATGAGAAAAATAAATGAATCTGGCATTTGAAAGCAAGTTCGTCCACTTGCAAAATCTGTGTTCTGAATTTTTCTCCAAAGATAATAAAACATTTGCAAAGTTTCTTCCAGTTTGGAAATTCTAAAAATGTATTTAGATCATAACATTAACCATCTAGCAAAACTTCAACATGGCTAAATGCAACTCTTCACATATACCTTCTCTGAACCTGGATACTGGAAGTGGATTGAGAAAGCCAGGCAAATGCTGACTGAACTAATTTAAAATTCATGCTTACAAACCTCAAAGGGACTGATATCCTACCAAGACACACCTGCTTTAAACATCCTTGGTAAGTTTACTCTATCACTCAACTCTCTCTTATAAGCTCCTCTTCCCGCAAAGCTCTGAAATCTGTCTCTTTACCCTCAGCTCCTTAGCAAATCATTCATTCACAGAGGGTTTGAGAAAGCTCTAGATGCATCTGTCTATTCTTATATTCCAGTATGTCTGAGGACCTTTTGATTTTGTTTCTCTTATATCACAATGGACTGGCTAGCTATAGTAATCTATTGGTACCACACCCATCTATGCTTCTGATGTCAACTCCTTATCAACTAACAAACTTTCTTCCTTAAACAATTCATTGCCTGTCAATTACTGTCTGGAGTTCAAATGTGCTAGAACATTACAAGGAATATATACATGTGTATAAATGTACATAGACACACATGCACATATGTGTATTAATCCTTGAGTCTGCAGTAACAGAATGCGACAGACTAATAGACATTTACTCCTCATAGTCCCAGACCCTCCTGGTCTTCAGAATTTGCCTTGCTTCAAGCTTAACATTTTCAAGCTAGATCTTTGGAAATGTGAGAGCCAAACAGCACACATTGAAATGGGTTCAACACTTTTCTTGACCTGAATAATGTGATGTATTTTATTCATAACAAGAAATACTCAGAAGTTTCATGTGTATATATGTATATATATATTATTTTATTCATTTTTAACAACTTGACCACTCTTTCCCCTCATACCTTTCCTTCAAGTCTGTTCCCATATCTCCCCTCTGCCCAACCCATCCACTCCCCCTCAAATTCTTTTCAGAAAAGGGCGGCCTCCCATGAATATCAACCACACATGGCATATCAAGTTAAAGGCTTAATGAGGCAACCTGGTATGAGAAGTAGGGTCCCAAAAGCTGGAAAAAGAGTCAAAGACAGCCTCTGCTCCTACTGTTAGGAGCTCCACAAAAACGCCAAGCTAATACAACTACCACATGTATGCAGAGGGACTAGGTTTGCCCAATGCTGGCTCCCTGGTTGTCAGTTCAGTCTCTGTGAATCCCTATGAGCCTGTGCTATTTGGTTTTGTTGATTTTCTTGTGATGTTCTTGATACTACTGGGTCACACAATCCATCCTCTTGTCTTTGTTCTGCAGGATTTCCTGAGCTCTACCTAATAGTTGACGGTGGGTCTCTGATCAACTGTTAGATGAAGCCTCTCTGAAAAAAAAATCATTATCTAAACCTACATAGTTAGTCACTTTTCCATTTACTTGATGGGATTCTATGCCTAGTGGATGCTATTTGAAAGGAATTGGGTGCAGCTTCTGTTACAGACAATGACTTCCTTGTTGTGGATACAAAAAACTACTGATGCAGCAGTATTGAACTTCTGGTAGACACTCCTGTAACAAGCTAATGTAATTACTAAGGATTTTTTTGAGGTACATCTGGACGCCAATTTTAA
The DNA here is from genome assembly GCF_018167655.1 of Microtus oregoni. NCBI lineage: Eukaryota > Metazoa > Chordata > Mammalia > Rodentia > Cricetidae > Microtus > Microtus oregoni. The sequence continues at coordinate 4,958,448 of NW_024544542.1, forward strand.
AATATTCTTCATCAGTAATTTAGTACTACACCGTTTTCTTTTTAAACAGCAAATTTTCACATGATAAGTAAAGCATTGTATAAGTACATCACTAGATGGATTATATGTGCACAATATATACTTATTTTTCACAAATATATATGCACATGATATTTGTCTTTGTGGAAATTAAATCATAAGTATACCTCATAGACTTATCTGCTATAATTGAGACATAAAAGAAAAGGTTTTCCTAATTTGTCTGCTATTTACATATAGTCTTACGTCTGTTGTCCAGATAACATTATGTAGTTATATTGGTCCATTAGATTACATTCTATTATTTCTTAAAGTAAGACATCAAATTCACTGTCATATTGTCAATACAATAAGCTTTGATTTTTGCAGACTCTTAACCATTCTTAATTTGTAATCTCCACCTTGTGTAACCTTGACAGAGCTGACCATGCTCCCTTTCTTAAATCTCCCTCTTCAGGAGTCATCTCAGACACCGAGCAGTTTCTGACAGCTTTCTACTGATCGGCGCTGGACCAATTGATGTGGGCATATGCTCTGGCTCATCCAGGATTGCCAAGGGATAGAGCATCAATAATCTTAAAGGACTCACTTTTTATTTTTTGTGACTGCAGAATATGATTTCAAGATGCTATTCCTTTATTTTTGTGCCCTTACACACTCATTTGCATTTTGCTTTGTCAAAATAGAGACAAATCTCCCTGGTCCCAGAGCTCATGATGACCTGATACACTAAAACACTACATAACTATACAGACTCTTGGCTGGTACTGAGAACATGAAAGACTCAGAGTAGCAGTGTTTGTTTTGCAAATCAGGGCATTGCAAGATCTTATCAATTTTTGTTTTCAATAGTAGTGAAAGAAATCAAATGAACTGTTCTTCTGCAGAATCTTATGAGATTCAGAAACCATCTACCAGGACATGGAGAATTAAAAGGACCTAGCTCTCTACAGAATTATAACCTCCCAGTAGACATACAGACGACTTTATATCACTGTTGCACTCTGTCCTGATATTGAAGTTATTAAGAATGTATCTCTTCATTGTTATTATTATTATTATCATTACTTGGTTAATAACACATGTGGCTTATATTTAATTTGCCTTATCTTGTTTCTTAGGTATCTCTTCACGTGTAGCTCCAGTTATATCCTTCTCTCTGAATGAAACAAGTGACTCTCTTCACTTCCCTTCCTTTTTGTCTGGGATGCAATTTCTCAGGTAGCCACAAGATGTCAGTCTGTCCAGTCTCTAGGCACTATCTCACCCTCCTCTAAGCTTGTGCTGTGCTTGCTTAGAACTCCTCATTCTGTCGTAGTAGCCATCCATACTCTTTAGAAAACTGACTGACACTGAGAAGTGTTTGTTTTCATTTTTGTTGTCTTATCTGTCTTCCACCAAGAATATAAACCTTTGAAGACAGGCATGACAGTGTACTAGAAGATCAGCACTTGGGAGGTTAAGAAAGTCCATCTATAAACCTCCTATATTTCTATCCCCTCTCTCTACCCATATTTGTAAAACTTCATGCATTTGTGTTTATATTTTTATAGAAATTAACATGTAATAAATATTAATGTTGCTTATTATCTATACCATATATATATCAATATACATGTAACTTATAAAATAATGTCTATAATCTAATAATCTATAGCTGTATTTTAACCAATACAGATAACAAATACAAAATATAAATAATAAATTATTCTCTTTTTGGTATTCTTGAATTCCCAGTTATAGGACAGTTTCTGTTTATATGAGTTTCACATATAGGAAGTGCTCAGTGAATATTTAGTTAATATATGATTAAATAACATTCTGTTAGAAATAAACCAAGAACAGATCGATTTTAGGCACTTGAAATAGAGAAACAAAACAAAACAATTCCCCAAAACAAAATAAATACCCCCCCAAAACCCTAAAAAACAGAAATGAATGAAGAAAACAAATGCTTTACAGTTTGGTCACACCAGGGCTGGATTGGGGGTTTGGGGGAAGTCTAATTGCTCTACAGAATATCAGTGTATATTTTGTTATTTCAAAGGAAAATGATGAGACAGTGGCTAGATACTATGTAGATTTGGCCGTGAGACAGAATAACTGGACCTTTTCTAGGGTTAGGGGCACTAGTTGCCTCCAGTACTCCATTTTCTGTTGGGAGACATGTTTTTGTTTGTTTGTTTGTTTGTTTGTTTTATGGTTCTATTGTTTGTTTTTGTTCTTTGTTTGCTTGTTTTCTAAGTCCGGTTCTGAGAAAATGGCATAGACCTTCTATTTTAAAGATCCCTTCCTCCATATTTGAAAGAAAAAGTGTATCAGAGGTTTTATGGATTGTATATATAAGATGCCCCATTCCAAGCCTGGAAGAGATCTTTGTCTCTGTGTCCATTCCTTTGGTAGGTGTAAGAGAGAGGAGAGCAGGGTATTTGTGTTTATTTCCTCCAGGAGATTCTGGTTCCAGTTCCTAGACTGAGACGATTACTCCATGCCCTCCTCTTCATTACTAAACCATCCTGACTTCTCCAGATTTGAATGTTCCCATCATTCTTTTGATGACATGACATATAAAAATCACCCACATAAAATCATTCAAGAGTTTTCCCACCTTCACAATTAACCACCCCAAAATATGCTGTCCAACCTCTTAGCAATGATTGTCTCTGAGAAGTTTCCCTATTCTGTATAGTTTGGATCTTTACTTCCACGTTGTAATAAACTTCCTCACATTTCCATACTTTGCCTCTTTCTCTCTCTCTCTCTCTCTCTCTCTCTCTCTCTCTCTCTCTCTAATTCTTTGTTTTTCAGGCTCCTGACATGACAGATAGCAGTATGTATCTTATCTAATGTATCTTATCTATCTCTCTGGTAGTCTTTCCAGCTTTGACGAGCCATAGATTTTACAGTACAGCAAGAAGGGAGCAAGTGATTGCAGTGTGTTTATCAACGGGATTGTGTTTGCTCTAAGAAAGCCTGAGTCTCTTAGCTGAACTGGATTTCTTTTAGTTTTGTGTCCAGGTTGTTGCAAGGAGTTGGTCATGGTAGTAGTAGTGGACAGTTTTCTGTTTTTTTTTTTTTTTTTTTTTTTTTTTTTTGCAACACTGCTCCAGGTTAGGCACTGATCATTATGAGATATTAAAATCATTTGAACTTTATTAAATTTACTTTTCTTGAATACTTATATTCACCAGGAAAATTTAGTAGACTGCTAACCAACTACCTTCCTTGAAAATATTGTGAAAATGTGGTGTGTGAAAAGGAGAAGATCAGGGAGACATTATCATTTCTCACAAGGAAATAGTATGAAAATACTGTAAATACAGTTCATATGGAATCAAATCAATTATTCATGTTCATTTTAAAATACACTTTTTATAATTACCTTATGCTTCAGTTGTCATTGGAAATACAAGCAATGCCACACCTTTTATTCCTAGTGAGGTTAGGATGCTGTAATTCCTCTTTTACGTCAATGTTCAAAGTAGCTATCACACAGTATCATATGCACTGGGTTATATTGATTGAATTTCGGTGTTTTGAGTTTGTTGCAGTTTTCAATATAATTTTCTTCTTTCTGCTTTTCCAACATTCTATTACTGTCACTCAAGCAGGGAGCCAAATTGAAGTTTTGAGATGGTGACTTGATAATTATGATGCTCCGTGTCATTCCACACGTCAATAAACAGCCACAGAGAGCAACACTGCTGACTTCCAGCAGAGACCTTGTCCTGGCTTAATCAAAGAGTGTTTGACTAAAATGGGTGCTGATTTATTCTGATGAACAACTTGTAGTATTGTTTAGAATTTGGAGTAGTTTTCAATATGTAATTTATTCAAAATTTGCAAATTTATTGAATATCTATTACCATATGCCAATCATGTAGTAGGTTTAAAATCGACAATGATATCAAATTACAGTAGAGGGAGAAAAGGAAGAGTATTTCTGATTACTGAGAGAGCATTGAAAATGCTATTTTAGCCAAAAGATAATAATAATAAAGGAAAATCAACCAACTGAGCTTTCTTCTTTCTTTTCAGTGGTCATTTACAAGGACCAGATCTCCCAAGATCTTGCTACACTATTAAAGATCACAGAAGCTTTGATGGGATCATTTCCTTAAACATCTGGTCCAGCTATTAAGATTTAAGGCTGTTGAATGTAGGTACCACTATGAAATACTAAATAAATAAAATGTCACAAAATGTTTTTAAAATTTATAGTTTATCACCTACCAGTTCCAGTATTATCATTAAGTTTAGAAGTAAATTGCATTTATTTTTTATTTATTTGAGGCATAAATTTATTATGAACTCATACTACATTGTTTACTAGGCATAGTGTCAATCAAGTGGACTCATCCATCTTTCCCGATCTTATAAAGTATAAGAGGGAGTCATCATTAAAAAAAAATATCGAAAAGAGACTCCGATTAAAGTTTGTAAAAATTATGATGATAATATTTCTGCTTGGTAGATAAAGGCACTTGAGGCTAACCCAGCAGCCTGAGTTCAATGCAGGGACCGGACCTTACATAGGGAAAGGAAACAACTGACTGCTGTAAGCTGTCCTCTGCCCTCCATGAGCTTGCCTTGGATACGCAGAGCACCATTCCTCCAAAACAACTATATGTAAACATATTAAGTTAAAATATAGAATATGTAAGGGCTGTTGGCTGCATAGTGGCTAGTGGTTTATTCAATTATGATAATGCCTTGTTATATTTGAAACTGATAAGAATTTAAAGTATATTTGTTTAACTTGTGTAACTCCAATCATGAAAGAAGTTATACTCTGTCCTTCACTTAACAAAATTCTATGGTTTTTGTTTGTTTGATTGTTTTTTGTCTTTTGTTTTATTTTTAACTTTACAATGCACCACTGTCTCGTGCGTCCAGTGCTATACTTTACGCTTGGAGCATTGATTATTTCTCCTGGTCATCTCTGGTGTGGGATAATCCTCTCATGATACACACGGGCTGAGAGTCACAGTTGTCAGTTTTCCATGCCTTCACCAGGATAAAAAAATTCATTCTATGATATACTGTGCTTTGAAGCTACAGTGGTGCTTGGTACATAATATGCATCCTATGTCTTGCATTCATTCTTCATATGCAGTATTTTCCACTTAGGGTGTATTTATTTGGGCATAAACCTAGAACACATTTAGAAATGTTGACGTATAATTAAATTGCAAACTTCAGTAGTTTTTATTTTTAAAAGGATTTTATTTATTTATTTTAATTATTTTATTTTTGAGATTATCATATAATGCCATTTCCCCTCCTGTTTCCTCTCTCCAAACAATCCCACATACCCATATATAGTTCTCTCTATAATTCATAACCTCTTTTTTCATTCACTGATGCTACAAAACCATACATGCATATTCTTAACTACTTACACCCAGCCTGCTCATGCTGCAAATACTACTTGTGTATATGTTTTTATGATTGACCAGTTAGTATTGTATAACTAATTGGTGTTTTTCAATGAAGACTACTTCTCTCACACTTAGGATCCCTTAGTTGTCTGCAATTGTGTTTTGATTTTATGTGTATGGTGTGTGTGTGTGTGTGTGTAGGGTTGAGGCTTTCTGATCACTCTCTTTGCTACTTTGGAATGTCTTTTTTGTTGTCCTTTTTTATCTCATGCTTATGCAGTCATATTGGTGATATTTTATGGGTCTAATTTTTAATATTAGTAGGAGACACAATCTCTCAGGAAACTTCCTCATCTTATGGCTCTTAGAAACTCTCCCCATGCTTTGTCAATGATCCTTGAGCCTTAGATGCCTTATAGATATGTCACTGGGACTGGGAAATATGCAACAATCCTACCCACCAATGATGCCTGTTAAGCACAAGAATGGCCACAGGACTAACATCTGTGAGCATATGACAGTGGCATACATACCACGGTGGTAACCAACAGATCTTCAGTTGGAAATAAGATCAGCTCAAAAAGAAAAAAAACATGCCTGACACTGGAAACCTAGTTAAATATTTAGGACTAGAGAAGTTATGGATCTCAGAAAATAACCTAAAACTGCTTGACTAAACCAGTTTACTAAACCAGTATAATCACAAACTATATTCTAAACATTTGCTTTTGTTCTTAGAGATAATATAGTCCTCACACATCACCAAGAAAATTTCTATTTGCAGCACATGGAGACTATTGCAGGAAAAATTATGTTTCTTAGTCTATGTAATGCTTAAGTTAAATTTTCTTAAAGATTACATTTTAACAATTAGTCTTTTGACATCTTAAGCTGTTCTGGAAATCATATCATAAATCAGGGTTGTGTGAATTCCAGATTTTCCCACTGAAGCCTCCTATATGGTAGTAGTACAGGCTTTCACAGCCATGGTGATCTTAAAAATGCTTTCTTTAAATAATTTTGGTGCTTTTTGGTTTTTGAAAATGAACAAAATCTGCAAATATGGTACTTAAAACACCAAAGAAACAAATCTTTGTTATTAAAATCATCCTTTGCTGTAAATGTGCATCCATAAAATATATCAAATATCACTTGTTTAGGAAATAACTTTTAGTTTTATATTGTCAGAGAAAAAAATTTGATTTTACTATTTTGTATTTTTTATTGTAGTATTGATATTTTAATAGCAACTTTTAATGCCAAGTAATGTACCAGCAAGCACCTTTCAAATCATATATAAATTCAATATTAATTTCTCTTCCCCAGAAAGAATATTTCATATGGACAGAAAAGCTGTACCTTCTCTGCCATGATAATAATGCTCCTATTAATAGCACGTAAAGATCAAGTCTGGGCCTGAGGGTTTCCTCCACAAAGACTTCTACTTATGGGTTTAATGAAATTCCAATCACCTTGTGTGGTGACACTCTAAGTTGATCATCACTGTCCAAACATTGCTTTCCCTGCATGTTTGTTTTTGGTAATTAGTCTGATTTGATTCAATGCAGGATAAAATGGCAAACATATGCAAATTTAGTCTTGAGGGAATAGAATCAAGATTAGTAGTGTTCATGACTCTGGATGGCCTGTTTAGGGACAGTTTCTAGCTACTAGAAAGCATAGAGAAGCTACCCTAGGATCTTTTCTTCTAAAGCAAACATTATGATTTCTTGCTTTTTTTCATGATTTGTATCTAGATTAGGTTCATAGCTATTACACCACCTCTACAAAGTAAATGAAAATCAGTATGTCTCTCAGACTTAATGTTGAGTGTTAATATTATCATGAATATTAATAAGTGCACAGTGTTCTGTGGTCACAACTGTATGACAGAACATATTCCTGAACCGCCAATCATAGTAGCAATCCCCCTCAAAACTAAACTCTCTGAGAACTAATCAACTTCATGCAGCTATAGTTTTCCTTTTCTAGAATGATAGAAAAGCATATGCATAATGTGCTTCATTCCTCTTTGATAAATGTTCAAGAATTAACCAGGGACTTGACATAGTTATAGATACTCCTTTATAATAATCGCATTCATTTTTTTCCATTGTAATCTGTAAATTTTTGGCTCTTGAATGTCTTTTTCGAAACTGCTAACAAAAAAGACTAAGGTGTAGCAGCATAAATGAATACAGACAAATTGTGCAAAATATACACAGCTTTAATGGGGAAATTAGACTTACAGTACCACGGTTCCCACAGAGAACAGGAAGCAGAAGGGGCGGCTGGGCACATGCCCAGCAGATTTATAGGTAAACATTCGCCCAAGGCAGACATGCCCCCTAAGGCTGGGCTTAATCCTAAATCTCCCCCTTTTGTCTAAATAAGACAGAACTAAACCAAATACAACTATATACAATAATAACAAATAATAAATATAACAAACAATATTGAGAACAAAAGTTTTGCTAGACATTCTATCTCAAGGAGTCTAAATAATGTAGAGAGTAAGTACAATTATATAATCTTCAACTCCGTCAAAGATCTGAGAAGGGAATAAATATTACTTAACAAACGAGAGATATCCAAAATATGCAACAATTGACAGAGACAACTGACTACCTGGGCAATCACCCAAAGTCTCGTTTGCAAGGTTGAGTCAACCAACTTTGGCTAAGGCCTAACATAACTGACATACCATTATTAAAGGCAAGGAACTTTCTTAGAACTATCCTGCCCTGTCTTGGCAGGATAAGACAATCCTGTTTCATCCACTTAGGGATATTCTGTATCTTTGTCAGAAGTTGAGGTATAGGCTTTTCTTAACACAAAGGCCAGTTCTGCCAAGAAGACAAACTTCCAGTGGAGTGTCTTTGGTGTTCAACGTCCTCACGAGAGTAGAGTGGCATTGCCAGGAGTAGTTGTGTCTCGTTGGCACAGATTTCTAGGTTAGATTAAAGGCCATTTTCTACAGCTCTTCAAAGAGGCTGAAGATTATACTGTCTATACTAAATATAATCTCTATGTATCTAAAAGACCTGATTAACCTAAAAATAAATATGACAAACATATAATTCTCAATACCTATCTAACTTGAAGACTAAAAGAATAAACAACTGTGCAATATATGAAGACAATGATCTTCAACTGTAAACAATGTCATTACATATCAAATGTAAACAATGTTATTATATAAATAGTATCAGAGGTAGAAATGTACATTGTAATATGGTAGATGTATTAATACAATATAGACAAAGTTATAAGCATACTCTTATATAAAAATAGAGGTAGGAACACTCACATTCAATATTCAATATATCAATATACAGGAAACAGTACCAATACAAATTTTTAAAAACAGCAATTCACTTATACCAATCATCCCATCAAACCAGTTAATCCCCTTTTTTTTTGAATATACCCCTAATTCCTCAAAATATCTCTCCATCCCCTCAACCCTAAACCAACCACTAAAAGATGTCCCTAATCCTGAGGGCAAACTCTGTTGGGAAAGGGGACATCATCCTCTAAGATTGCTTCTAGCTGACATGGGAGATGTTTTTTTAGGGGCTCCTGTGAAAGCAAATGATGGTAAAATTTCCAAATTAACCTTTGACCTAAGAAAATTATAACTAGTCTCTGAGCATTTTGAGAAGGTCCGGCCAGAGTGTTGTCAAATAGGTAAACATTAGCCAGAGGCGTACACGCCCCCTAAGGCTGGGCTTAACCCTACACTAAGGTAATAGTTAATAAAATTGTTTAATTAATTACAGTTATACTGGTTAAAGTTGTAAGTAGATGTATTATTCACAAACAAAAGAAAACACATGTAAGTTATAGTTTAATTCAACATAATTTTTTACTGTTAGTCTTTTATAGTAGACTATTTCATTACTTTTGAGCTGCTGATGAATTTAATTTTACCATGATAACTTACTATTAAATTTATCAAAAATATGCTAACGAAAGCTAGTAAAACTCCCTGAAAATTGGTCATAGGAAATTAGCATAGTATGGGCTATGCATTCATATTATGGCTTCAGATATTCCAGCCATCTTGAAGTATTCAGAAATCTACCATGTTGGGAAATAGTGAAGCAGTTTTATGACAAGTTGGACAAGTATTGCTCTTCCCCTTCAGAGTTCTAGAACAACTAGGACAAGGTAAAGGATTTCCAAGTGCACAGATTCTCAAATCTCACTTTTTATTAGAATATGAAGATACCGCTACACATATGTGTGTATGCACGCACATGGATAGTTTTTAAAATGTTGTACTTCCTTTCTTGAATATCCCGTAGCTTCCAAAATTATTTTTCAAGCTGGGGATCAAGTCCTTATGGAGTCATTTTTTCTCCAGGTTGTGAAGTCAGTATCACACATATTTGAAGAAGTGCTGAAAGATAGAAGCTTTAAAAAAAAAAAAGATGGGTATTGAACTAGTCTCTTCCTATTTTTGTGACTTAAGCATGTTTCATAAGCCTTCATAACATTTCTGAAGAACTGACAAATAGTGTGAGATTAAAAAAAAATGGTGATTTTCATTCCTTAGAAGAGGAAAATAATCCTCCAGATCAAATGGCAAGGTTCCCATTGTGAAACTCCAAGAGGCAATGGATTCCACAGTTAGTCACAAATGAAGTAAGCTTCATTACTTTTCTTGCTTCTCCTCTGGTGACAGCAGGCACAGTGCCAGTTCTTATAGGCACATAGTAGGGGTATGCAATAACTAGAATCAGGTCAGTTCTAAGGTATCTTGGCTTTGATTCAGAGCAACCAAGGGTTAACTTACAAGTGCTGCAATTTTAATGTGTGACTATCTCCAGATTATAGTTCCCTCCTATAAAAAAGAACAGAGATAAATTCCTCACAAGAAATAAATAAGATAATGTTTAGCTGTGCAATCTACTGCTAATTATTTAATGTATTCTGATACACAGTAGTTACTTATCATCTCAATATCAATGTAGTTCATACTCCTAGTCTTAGGCTATGAAATTCACAAGAAAGAATCAGTAAACATTTTGTATTTGCCTAGTGATTATTCCAATTTTTGTGGAAGATACACACAGATGTGTTAATGGAACAAACATATAAATTTCCCTTCTCTGGTCCTATTCTACAGCTGACTTTTATTGTTCTGTTTTCAAATCCTGATAACTATTGTCAATGAGTCTGTAGAATTCCTTCTCACTGTCTGAGTCGCCATGCCTCTCTGCTTTATTGGAGCAGATGCTGAAACATCATCCATGATGTCATCTAGTAGCACTCTTGTCACATCACCTGAACTAAAGCTTAGCTCCCCCCTCTGAAAACACCCCCGGAAAGCTTTTTCATGAGCAACTCCATTAGTACTGGATAACTTAGGGCCTGGAAGAAGCATCTTGGTGGGGTTCTAATCAATAGGACACCAATATATTGGTTTAGAATATTGCATTTTTCATACGTAGTAGAGAGAGAGATAGAGATAGATAGATAGATAGATAGATAGATAGATAGATAGATAGAATTGTATTTGGAAAAGTACCTTGAAAGATACTTTGGCATGCAGATGCAGTAGTTTCAGGATTTCCAAATCTAAAGCCTGGAGAGATGCTCAGTGTTTAAAAGCAAACCCTGCTTTTGAGAAGGACCTCAGTTTGGTCTGCAGCATCCAGTGATAACAGCTCACATTTGCCTGTAACTCCAGCTTCAGGGAACTGATGTTATCTTCTAGTCTAAATGGGCATTTTCACTCATTTACATATGCACACAATTAAAAACAGATACTGAAAGTTTAAAAAATTTTCAAATCTAATACTCATTTTTATTAGGCAATCATTTAAAATACACATATGACGATATGTATGTTATCAGAAATGTTCCTATTATAATCTCAAAATGAAAATATAAACTAGCTAAAAATAGTTTTTAAATTATATATAATTCCTGTGATATAAAATTAAATGTAAAATTAATCTGAAATGCAGTGTGGCATTTTAATATAAATTCCTTCGGTGTGACTAAATAAGAAAATTCAGTGAAAGATACTAGCAAAGTTTCATAGCTCACAGTTGGTTTAAGAAAGATAAAAGTAAAAAAATCAGAAGATGTCTTTACAGAAATATGGAATTAAAGAATAATAAATAATAGTAGTATTAAATAAATGAGCCAGATTTTGTTCTTTTGTTTAGGTACTAGATGGTAGAAATAAGGATTTAACTTTTCTTGGCATACTGTAATATGTTAAGGATAATTAGATAATGGGAATGAAGACAATGAAGAAAGCGTTTCAAACAGCATAGACCAGACAGGATAATTTCAAATTAATTTTTCGTGTTTATACATGAGACTAGGGTTTACTAAAGGTTTACAGAACTCAAATCGGATCCTATTATTTGTTAAGAAACATGGGAAGTTGCTACAACAAAGATTTGAGCATAACGGCTTAAATACAGAAGATTTTTCTTCTCGACATTCAGTGTAAAGATGAGTATCTCAGGGTAAATATTAAGGCTCAACTCAGGACACATGCCATGGTTCAGTGTGGTTTTCATTTCCTAGCACCAACAAGGCAAAGGCACATACATGGCTGGCAAGACTGGGAAGGATCCAGGGCACCAAAATAAACCAAGAAGAAGCCGAAATCTCTGAGACAAAACCCTACATTCACATCCACATTGAGGAATGATTCAGTTTATATAATTTATAAAAAGGCCCTAGGGTACCAAAGGAGCTAGATGGAAATCAAGCAGGAGATGAATGACAAAGGCAGAGGTGCTTTAAAGTATGTAGGTTAAACTCGGGAGATCAGCATGGAAAGCAACCGACAAAGTCTCTACATAAAAATAATTTTGTGGATTTTTTTATAATTTATGCATATTTAATTATATCATCTTTGTTAAACAATTTCAATGAGATCTTTTTATTTCTGGTGTCCCTGATAATTTAACGCAATTTAGATCTCCCATTTTTAAACAATTAATAAACCTCAATTTCTCTCTTATGTATTTGTAATTGGCTTTTAGCCTTTTGGTCACAACACTACTTCATAAAGACACCTGTTTAAATAGAAAACACTATGACACTAAATTAGTTTTCTTCCAAGGAGTGGTTATGCAAGTTTTAATTCTGTCCAAAATCTAGCATAATTGGGTGCATTAAATAATGCTCTGTTTCAAAGTCATTTTTAAATTAAATCTGTCTGAATTATGGGATAATGTGTTTCATATCGACTTCAAATGGATTAATCATCTAAGCTGATATTACAAGTTCATACAGATTTTTACATTTAAGCATTATACCTTTTAAGTAGCACATGAACAGGAGAAATATTTTTTCTTTTTCTTTTTTATTTGGGAATTTATCTTTTCATAACTGCAGCAGATATAGGAGTTTATTTGGTGAGCAAGTTTTTTAAATATGATTACTATTAAGTTTCTTGATACTCAGCTTGCTTTTCTCATCCTTGCAAAGACATCATTTGTAATTTCAAATTGACATTAAGAAGAGTCATCATTTTTAACATTTCAATTTAATTTAAATTCTATATGATTAACTGAAATAATCCCCATTAGAAACAAAAAAATCTAACAATCACTTTATAATAAATTATTTATTATGCTCTTATTATCTTTTCAAAGTTTAATAAATATATCCACTATTCAATAGGCTACATTAATCAAGGTAACAATTTATAGCTATTTTGTGAAGCCCTTAACTAAAACCACTGGTGGTTAACTGAGATTAATGGTTATTGAAACAAACACTAAATGCTTGTTGAATGTGTCTTTCAAACCTTCTCAGTGATTCTTCATACTTAGTAACACATCTGTTGAATAAATAATATTGTAGGGAGGACTTTTTATATAATCTGATATATAAAGGTTATAAAAGTTATTGTCTGCTTTATAATCACTGTTAGTGTTTCAGTTCTTATCCTCTAAGAAGCAGACGTGAAAACAATGTTATGCACTCAGAAAGTGTGTTAGAAAAATGACTATGGAGCGTGAAGAAGGAACAAAGACAAGGACTTTCATCGTGAGAGCAGGAAGCATGGAAGGACTTGAGGGAAGGCAACTAGGAAGTGCTGAGGGAGGCTAGGGAGGCAGGGAGGAATGCAATTCTATTTGAATAAAACCATTTAAGATGCAAAACAAACAAAGACAGGGACTGCCATCCAAACCATAATGACTCTTACAGACGTGAAAGAGGAAGGCAAAGATGAAATTCTAAAGGCTAAAGGACACCAGACTATAGATGTGAAATCCCAGTGGGAGGTCGTGGCTGAAGACATCTGCAAATGGTGTCTTTTGATCATTAGAATGACTGTGGTAGTGCCTTGGTTATGGTCTGTCAATGACAGAACCCCTTGTCAGTTCGAGATACTAGTACGAATTCAGTGACAGGTCATAAAGCAGATAGACACAGCTGAGCCTGGAAATGTGAACTGCTTTTCGGAAATGATCCAACAGCCGACACAATGTTCACACTGCAGTAATTCTGAAAGCCATGTTTTCTCTATGACGTTAATTGTATATCTTCAATCAGAACTTTTCTTTTTTATGGAGGATATTTTAGTCCACTTCTAAATGATCTTCCTTTCTTTGTTTCAACACTGTTCATTAGCTAAGTCATCCAAAGTTCTTTGGTTGAATTAGAGTATCAATTCTGGTTTGAACATATAATGTTCAATCTTCATTCTTTAATGGAAATTGTGACTTGTTAGATATTTATATACAAAGTATGTAAGACTAAAGGGTATTATGCTGTGGAAAGTAAGTCAGGCACAGAAAAAAAAAGAATACTATATAATTGTGTTTGTATAAAGTAGGTGTCTTTTTTTTAAAAAAAATCAAATGAATAGGATAAAAATACAGGTTAATGGTTAACCAGGGGTGACCAATAAGAATAATGGAATAAAATTTAGTTGCAATAAATTATTACAAAGTTCTTTACAGAAGCATGTGTTTCTAACATCTTAGAGTAATACAATTAACAAATGGTAGATGGTATTTAAGGTTTTAACTCCCAAGTTTATGTTCCTCTATTAAATGCTTCAAGGGTAATCAAGTGACAGTCATTTGAGGATGACTGGTGGCAGTTCTTCCAACTTAAAAACATAGCTGAGTCTTTTCTGATAGTCATCTTGGAAGGCTGATGAAACTGGAAAAAAGTATAGAAGTATAGTGTTTTCCTTAAATGCACTCACAATAGCCTGTTCCACTTAATCATACTCTTTCGGTGAAATCTTAATTGCATGCACATGTGTGTGCATGTCGTGACTTCCCTTAACATGACAAAAGGGAGCAGAGCCTTTCGCACACACAGCTTACCTCCCATGAAGCTTCTGACACTGAGTGCAGTAGCATTTTCTTCCGTTTGCAAAGTCACAAGGACTTTTCCCCATTACTCCAAACTGGGAATATGGAAATTACAGTTTCGCTTTAGCTCTAGAATATTGTTTCTTACAGTGAGAGCTAATATCCATTAAAATTGTACCTCCTGGAGAACCTGTTAAAACTGCAGATGTGGGCTTCCTGCTGACTTACTGGAGTAGCTCCTTTAGGGCACTTCGTGTAACTCTTCCTTTCCAACTGACAGTTGCTCCTGAAGGGAGGAAGTAAGTTCAGAAACTCAAACATTAAAGGAACACACAAACTCAGGAAGCTCATTAAATTTACCAAGCTCAGAAAACTCAAATAGTTATGCAATTCATGAGGCTACTTGCTAAGTTATCAACACAATTTATAATATAGAGGCGACCCCTTCGAATAGATGTGCATGCCTGTTGGGTAGGATTTCCAGAGAGGCAGGATTTCTGATCTGTCAAGCCACTCTGAAGTGGGCTTTAAGAGGACAACATACTGGCTTTGGGGAAGCCTAGGCAGTTTGGATGCTCACCTTACTAGACCTGGATGGAGGTGGGTGGTCCTTGGGCTTACCACAGGCCAGGGAACCCTGATTGCTCTTCGAGCTGATGAGGGAGGGGGACTTGATCAGGGGAGGGGGAGGGAAATGGGACGCGGTGGCGGGGAGAAGGCAGAAATCTTTAATAAATAAATAAATTTAAAAAAAAAATAAGAGGACAACGGCACCTTTCACCCATATCCTTGTGGGTTATTGCAAAATAGACTTGCCTGGAACTGCTTCTTGGATATGTCTGTCATTAATTCTTGTTTGGAATAAGTAGATATTTATTTAGGTTTCCCCATGGAAAGTCTTGCAGCACACTAAGCTAGAGAAAGATTAAACTTTTTATATTTAATAGAAATATCAAGCATTTCGTAAACTTGATGTGATCTTCTTTACATTGGATGTTTTTTATACACCTAAGGTTAGCCAGCTTCATAGCTCAGTTTCTGCAGTGAGTTGGATATGTGTGAATTAACATGGGATTAATAGGATTGTCCTGAGTACCTGCTCCTGGCTCCTTTGCTGTTTTTATTAACTGCATACTGATTTTAAGGGATTTTATAAACACTAATTCTTGACATTTTCCTCTGTCTTTCTAATGTTCTCACCAGATTTTCTTGACATAATTTGTACCAATGCTGACTTCCATAGTGACTTCATTTTCCTGTAAACATGCTTGGTTGTTTCGGGAAGAAGAGTTGCAAAAGCAGATTGGTGTTCAGTGCTTACAAGAATAAAGGGAATTAAAGAATGAATTCCACACATCTCCTTAGAGAAAAATCAATGAACTGAAGCTTAGCCAATAGCCATGTTGATTTCTGAGTTCTGATGTTAGAATCAATCACTGATCTGACATGGAGCCAGGCACAGTGAATGTTCCCATTCATTATTTATACACAGAAAGCACAATCACATACTTAGATGAATTTGCCTGTGACCCAGTAACAGAAGTCAAACTTGCAGTTCCAAAGGAATACAGTAGGCAATTCCAAATGGATTACCATGGTCTTACTTTATCCCACATCTGTAATTAGTACTGGGTAGTTTGACTGATAATCCATTCATATTCTTAAGGATTATTTTGTTTAATGGTGATTTTGAAGTATAAACTTTAGGATTATGCAGTTTTTGGCTTTGGTTAAAGGACAGAAAGGCATACATAATTACCAAGGTGTGTTGTTACTAAATTTCCTTGAATCTAAGAAGTACTGATGTGTACTACTGATATCGATGGACCTAAGATCAAGCATAATTTTCATTTTTAGCAGAATTGTTGTCATCATTTGAAGCAAACGTCCAGAAACGGTGTCTTTTGTCTATGCCATGAGAGATGGATGAATGCAAAGCCCTGTAGTGGCATGTATAAGCTATCCAAAGTTAATCATATTACAGAGAGTCTAAGACCCATGAAATGACATCATCTATGCAATATGATATAACAAGGATTCAAGAAATGTAAACAGAAAAACCTAGCCTGCAGGATTAGGCTGAACAACTACTGAGTTCTTTCTAGAGATAGGATATTTACCTAACATTAAGCTTGGTTAGGACAGGAAAGCTTTATTTCTATAGATGCTGGAAAAGATGAGGTTGATAATTACAAGGGGAAGATTCTTGTAAAGTCCAGTGTTACGTGCTTCATGTTTGACCTAGATTATCCTCTCCCACAGTAGAATTGCTATCTGCTACCAGGAGTACTTAAATAGAGCGTGCAGAGACTGAACCTCCATGAAAATGGCCCAGAGGACCTGGCAAGGTCATCGTTCAATCAATAATGAGGCTGCAGTATATTCTCTATGATTCAAACCAAGAAGAATTTGTATGTCTGATTTTATCTTGGGATATCCCAGTAAAGTAAAAGATAAAAAGGCAAGAGTATGGATCAATTGATTAACATATAGGAGGTCCTGGTTTTGAGTCTTAACCATGAAAAAAAAAAAAACCAGACAACTTGACATGTGCCTAAAATATTAACTACTTGGAAGTAGGGGTAGGAAGATTAAAAGTACAAGAGCTCTCTTGGCTATTTGAAAGTCTAGGCAATATTAGTTACATGAGACATGGTCTCAAAATATAAAAGGAGGGAAGCAGAAAGGAAGAAAGGGAGAGAGAATGAATAAAGGAAAGAATCAAGGGAAGGAGGAAGAGATGAGGAAATAAGGGAGGGAATAAAGAAAGGGAAACAATGGGGGGGGGGACTTGTGTTTGCTTTGAAGTCTTTCTATCATAAATTCTCCATGAAAACTGTTAAAATATTCATTTGGATTATTTATTTCTCCTTTAGATATGTTTGCTAATGACATCAATTAATTTGTTTAGGCATTATCTAGTATTTGCCTGGGAGTTCTCATTCTATGATGACTTACTGACTGTGTGTGTGTGTGTGTGTGTGCTTGTGCATGTATGTACGCTGTTTGAGAGTGTAGACACAAATACACACAAGCGCAGAGTCAATTACATGATGTTAGATAAGAATAAATTTGAGAAAAAAGAAAAAAAAGAAGAAAAAAAAGAAAAAAAAGAAATAAAAGGAAAAAAAGAGAAAAAAAGAAAAAAAAGAAAAAGAAAAAAAAGAATAAATTTGAAGCACAATTACTTTTATTGGCCGAGGGTCTATTTGGAGAGAGAAATTGTATATAGATAAAAGGCATATTTATATTACACACACAGAGAGAGATATATATGCATATAAAAGGGTGTGTATAAACCTTATGCAGAGCATAGACCCCATGAGTGGAGCTCTCATACATTTTTAAAGGTAAAACGTGACTAATCATAAAACAACTACAATGTAAGTTTCCTTACAAAGTGTAAACATGACACTTTCTAATGAATTGTCAAACAATTGTAGACATTAGCACACATTCTGTCTTTAGCCCTAACATATGTGCTTAACCATAGACAAAAGCAATTAATGTAGAAAAAAATCAGATTTTTATCTCTTTAAAATTTCAACTCTGACAGTTCTGCAGATGAAGAGCTGCCTTAGATCTAATGAGCACCATCCCCATATGTTTTAGGCTCTTATTTGCTACAAAATCTAATTAAGCCATGTGAAAAAAATTAGTCTCTATAAAATTACACATCTAAGAGAAATGACAGGTTTTTGATAGTGCCAGCATATATCAACAGAGGAGCAAACTCAAGTCACAGGACTGTGGTATTCTGTGGTATGACAGCACCAAATGACTTAGGTACTTCTGTCACTTTGGATAACCTGCACACAATTTTGTTTTCTAGGGTAACTAAATAAATGGCTGTTGGTCTTTTAAATTTGAGAATATTTTGATCATGAGAACATGACTTCAGTAGAGTGGGCTTGAGAGGAAGATATCAGACCTGGCAAAATCTCAGTATAAAGTAATATTGAAGTTGAGATTTTTGAAAAGCAAAATAATGACAATAAATTAGCATAAAAATTACTCAATCCATCTTACTTTATAAGTTAGGTCAAATTGATTTCATATTATTTCTTACATATCTGTAAACTATTTTAATTGATGTTTATTTATATTTCCAATTATATTTTAACATTGAGTAACTATAGCTTGCTGTGCTTATTTCTACAAAGCAAGGCAGGTATTAATGAGGAAGAAATTTTAAAAGTAACCAGAAAAACCATGGTTTTAAGCAATAGACGTAAAGTGTTTTAGCCTTCACTCTTGTCCTGAGGTAGAAATTCCACCAGCAGTCATTTTATTTTTTTCTTGGTTTTTCGAGACAGGGTTTCTCTGTGGTTTTGGAGCCTGTCCTGGAGCTAGCTCTTGTAGACCAGGCTGGTCTCGAACTCACAAAGATCCGCCTGCCTCTGCCTCCCAGGTGCTGGGATTAAAGGCGTGCGCCACCACCGCCTGGCCAGCAGTCATTTTTTATCATAATTATTATGCTTTTTAAATGTCCCCATCAAGAGCTACATCATTTGGAACTCAAAATCTTGCTATAGCTTCGGATAGCTTGCATTCACTGAAAAGCAAGATAAAAGTTACTAGGGCTGTGTTGGGTTTCAGGCAAAGAGGATTCCAACCATGCTCAACTGTCACAGCCTTTTTTTTTTTTTTTTTTTGCCTCTCCCTTCACAGTGGCTATTAAAGAAATGAAAGGCATTTTGTTGTGATTCTCTGAGTCTGTAATTCTTGTTTATCCAGAAGAAGTTTGTCAAGTTGCCCAGGCAACTAGACCTAAGCAATCAGGGGCCATTGGTGATACATCCCATATGATGGACACATAGTAATTACAGGGCTAAATCTTTTAGCTTCCCACTGTCATTTCAGATTTGGAGACAAGTTGGCAGCAAGCATACACTGTGGGATTCTCATTAAATCAATGGAATGCAACCTCCCTCTTCTTTCTGAAAACCTAAAACAGGGGCTCCCTCTCCATTCTATGTGTCTGAACTCTCCTCAGAAGCCCCCCAGCATCCTGCCTGATCATGGTGTTGAAAACTCCTAGAATAAATCTGCTACCCCAAATCATAATCCCATTCAATGTTCCTTTCAAAGCCAAACCTTGCACGCTCCTGATGTGGGAAATACTTCTGTATATGTTTTATTGGTTGATAAATAAAGCAGTTTTAACCAATAGCTTAGATGAGTAAAGCCAGATGAGAAATCCAAACACACACACACACACACACACACACACACACACACACACACACACATCTATCTCTATCTATCTATCTATCTATCTATCTATCTATCTATCTATCTATCTATCTATACAAAGAGAGAGAGAGAGAAGGAGAGTAGGTGGAGTCAAAGAGATGCCATGTAGTTGCCAAAGAATAATAACACCATCACCAAAACCTTTCTGGTAAGCCACAGCCTCTTGGTGATATACAAATTAATAGAAATGAGTTAATTTAAAATATCACAGTTAGGTAGGAATACACCCAAGTTGTTGGCCAATCAGTGTTGTAATTACTATAGCTTCTGTGTGATTATTCGGGTTTGAGTGGCCAGAAATGAATGAGCAGTCTCTGATTACAGGCTATGGTGGCTCCTCTGCCCTTTCTTTGATCAGCAGAGTTCTCAGTGAATACCGTGGGCTAGTGAAGAGTCATAGGGTCAGATTGTAGCTTCTAGAGAAGATTAGAGATGTGAGGAGATGAAGAGATGTATCAATGTAGCTGACAATGGGATTTTATCAGCAGACCAGGAGAGAAAAATGTCAGGAGACTAACTATATTTGACAAAATCATATTCGCTTTTGAAAGTGAAACATTAAAGATAGTAGGATAATTATAACTTCCTTCAGTTAACGGCCAGAATTAAACCTTATTTTTTTCTTATTTCTATTTAAAGTATATTTTTTTGAAATTTTAGACTGCATATATTTTTAACTGTGCATATGTTTTATTTGCACTCTTGCTTTATTATTTGTGTCTTGTTTAATAGAACTTTTGTGTCTAATTATAAACAGTAAGCTTTAGGCGTAGGGATGACTCACTAGGAGAACTTCCTCTGTGAAGAAGTTCCCTCAGCATTTGCTTTGGGATTCTAATTTCTTTGACCTATTTCTAGCATTATTTGAAAATTGTTTTATAGGGCTAGAGAGTTGGCTCTTGCTTCTCTTGCAGAGAAGAAAAAAATCTTTAAGTACGTGTGAAAGCCTTTGCTGCATGCATATACACATATACCTACTAAAAAATAAATCTCGAAAAAACTACTTTCCTTTCCTAGAAAACATGTTCAATTTTCTCATCAGCTGAAGGACCCATTTTTTACTTTCATTGTTACTGTACATTAATTTTCTTAATTAAAACAATCATTCTATGCAGATATTATAAAGATGTTAGCCAAGAATGTGTATTTATCATTACAGATAGAAATTTCTTCACAATACTCCACGTTTTCTTACCTGGTAATATTTCACAAGTTCACATATTATTTTTCATAGCAAGGTCCAATACTAGTTACTTAGCTAGACATGAATATGAATAACACAAAGTCTTCAAATCAATCTAAAGAATGGAAGAGAAAGACTTGAGTCCCATAAATTACTTACATTATCATTAAAGCTTTTTTATAAATTTTTTTATATAACTGTAATAGTCAATAGAAAAAGCTCATGTGACCAAAATACAGTGCATTTCAAGGGAAATAGAAGGTATTGGAGAAAGTTGGAAGAATGCTGGTGAGTTATGGGAAAGCAAGGGTGGGTGAGAGTGGAGGGAGTTCCCCAGAGCTACATTGTAACATGGCCTCTTCAGAAAACAAACTCCAATTCTATCATATGGTGAGTTGCAGAATAAATTATACATGCTACTTCAAAACTCATAGGGAAAAATGCTAGGAACAACAATAACAGAACAAGTAAAAACAAGAATTTGGTTTGCAATAGGACAATCAAAGTAAACAGCAACTGAAAGGAAAAAATGAAGTTAGATTTTAATAAGGCAGATTAGAATAAACAAACATAGTTCAATAAAGTTAAAAAATACCCCCACGAAACAAGAAAAAAAGATATTTTTAAGCCTTGCATGGTTGCAGCAACCTGTAGTCTTCATACTTTTGAGATGGAGGGAGAAGGAATGAAATTTTGAGTCCAGGTCAGCTATGTGCCAGGCTTTAAGACAGTGAGGGCTACATGAGACCTGTGCTTTAAAAACCAAGAAAAACCAGAAAAGAAAGAGAAAAATACCCGAACAAACCACCTTCTATTTCCACTGCGTACAGGATGGACCACATTATTTTTCTAGATGAACATGTATAATCACAACTTCGATAAAAATATAATTTAGTGACTAAATCAGAAACATTGTTGTTAAGTAGTTTCAGTTCGCTACTCCCCAAACATTGCCAAGTTCACACACTCATTTTCCTAAATATAGACAATATGTCAGCAACAGAACCAAAGCGAAAACCCAACTGGCATTTCAATGTCTACACATTGTAGAGGCCTAGGAGAATCAGTGTGCAATTTGTATATTTCTGCATTTATTTTTTTGTTCTTATATATACAACATTGCAAAATATCACAGTTCTAATTAACGTGAATATATGCAGACAGAAAAGACCATTAATGGAATGGCCTGTCACCAGCACTGAAAACAGATTTTAGCACCTGAGACTTGTTTTTAATTGATCCCTTAGGGGACGTGAAATGAGCAGTTACTTACCTGCCTCAAATGAATGCCTTACTTTTCCCTGTCCCCTCCACCGTTAATACTTCCATTGTGATCACTAATGTCTCCAGTTTCATTTACTTATTAGATCTGGCTGTTAACTCACCATGAGCAATAATTTCTGAGCACATGAATACGGAATGGAAATTGCTTAATTACTGAAGTTTTATTTGTGCTTTATTTATAAATGTTTGACTGGCTAAAGCAGAGAGTAAAATGACCTTGGAATTTCTTTTCACAAGTGCAGTGCTTTTCTGGGTTGTGATTGCATCAGACATTTTGTGGCATCATGTGGAACAAGTTGGTAAGTTGTCTTTTAAAATAATGACAGGTGCAGATAAGGTCAGTCAGTGTGGTCACTTTGCCCAGACTTCCCTATTGCTTGCTGCTCTATGCTGGTGGATTCAAAGTGCTGAAGTGAAAAGCTTGTTTTGTTTGTGTTCTGCACTGAGAATGGGTCTGGGGTCTTGGACCTGTTAGGTGAGTGTTCTGTCATGCATCTCTATACCACACAGCCCTGCTTTTGGGTTTCTCAGGGCAAAATGAGTGTAATTTATTTTTAATAATTCTGCATCTGGCAAATTAGTAAAGTTATACTGAATTTCATATTTATTTTTAATCACATTTTATTTTATCTAATGTATATGAAGCCTTTTGCCATATCATTCTTTTGTTAGCCATTACTATAATGCTGCTCAGTGAAACCTGCATCTCTCATCTGGTGGTTTCTAGAGTGTATTTAAGGAAAGAATTGACAATGGCAGTCTTGACTGAGTTTTCTGTCCTGCCCAGTTCCTACAATCATTAAGTCCCAAAAAATCACCTATAGGTCTACATTAGTTATAAACTGATTGGCCCATTAGTTCAGGCATCTTATTAACTCTTATAACTTATATTAGCCCATTATTCTTGTCTATATTAGCCACATGGCTCAGTACCTTATTCAGTGAGGCAGTCTCATCTTGGTTCTTCTGTGGCTGGGTCATGACTGCAGACTAATACTTCCTTCTTCCCAGAATTCTCCTGTTCTCATTGACCCACCTCTAATTCCTGTCTGGTTGTCCCACCTATACTTCCTGCCTGGCTACTGGTCAAACAGCGTTTATTTAAATATAATTGACAGAATACAGACCATTGTCCCACATCATGGCAGGAATGTGAAAACATTTAGAAAATTAAATGTAGCAATCATCAATAGTTCCTTAGCTCTCAAATAATACTTATTTTAACAAATCAGTTCACTATCTGAAAAGAAAAGCATTTTAGATTTACATACAAAGATCAAGTGGGAGTCCTTTTCAGACCATATATAAAAAATTATTGGAGGCTATTGATGTGGGTCTAAAAACATGTCAATTGCCAATAAGAATGCATATTTATTAAAAAATGGGCTTTCAAAAAACATATTAAAGCAGCAAAGAAGGACAGAATATAGAGAAAGATAATATTATGTGAGCAAATGGTAGTTTAAGCAAAGTATTCATCAAGACTAAGTGGAAAAACTAAACAGCATTAAAATGTTTTCCAGTACAAGTTAATGCACAAGTCTATTGCATAGGGTTGGGGTACTTGCCACTTTAGGAGAGTTTTAGTGACCGATGTATTTCAAGTGTGTACTCAAAAATGGAAACGTGAAGTCTGGTAGAATGATTTAAGCGTTTGCATTCAACTTTAATTACGAAGACATTGAGAAGATTCTTGCATCCAGATTGCTGCAGGAAGTGAGCAGGTTGGATATACAAGATCAAATAGTGGTCAATACTCAGATGTTTCTGAAAAATTGACAGAGTAAATGCAGATTAATCACCAGGACCAGATGGTGTCTACCCAGGGGCTTTGAGGAACTCTAGAGCGAAACAAACAGTTGGCCCCGCGCAGCCAGTCATTTCAAAGGAAAACGGTGGGAGAAGGAAGACAAGTTGCCTGCAAATTTAACTCCTTCAGGGAGAGTCCTGGGACAAACTATGTATCAACAATAAAGAATAATTATCACACACTTCAAAACTGTGCACTCCACTTCCTCGACAGCATCGACAAAGCCCACTCACCTTTGAAATTGTGAGAAGTGAATGAATTTGTTTGTAAATTACATAAGTAAAAGTTTTTGCTGAAGAAAATGTACACATTTGTGCGTGTCTTTGTGTCTCTCACTCAGGTGCTTCTGTGTGTCTGTCTATAAGCAGCAGAAAAAGATGTAAAGACTAAGACTGGAACTGGGTTCATCTTGTTTGTTTTTAGGGTTTACTTCACTGTTGCCAATATCAGAATGAGGTAAAGGATCTCTTCACACTTCATCTGTATTGTTGGGAAAATGTGGAAAACGTAGAGGAGGCCTCTTGGCTCTTCAGATGACATGATGCTTGTCCAGGAGACATCTTTCACTAGAAGATGAAGTTGTAATTCTAACATTAAAATGCTGGCAGATCTTCTCAGGCATTACAGAATTTTCCGCAGCACTGAGACAGAGCAGGAGAACGTCATCTCTCAGCCGTGTTAGCCTTCGCCATTCGAGCTAATTGGTGTCAGAAGGTGAAACTGTGGCTATGGCAACTAAAGAAATAGAAAGTGTTTGAAAATTAAATGTATCGAGTCCCACACACTTTTATTGCCTTATTATATTCTTGTACTCCCTTTTCTCCTGTTTATATTTTGTGTCCTGAATAGGGGAATTAAGTTGTGATGCCTGACACAATAATAAGATCTCAGGTTTGGTTTTTTTTTTTGTTTTTTGGTCTCTAGAACTGGCTTCAGTTATTCCCCACATCTTACCATATTTCCTTTTTATTGAAGCTATCAAGTTTCTGTTTATTCTGCCCAATTTTATCTTGATTAATTTTCTTCTTATTTTGCTGAAAAAAAGAAAAGAGAAATGCAAAGTGAGTTTCTGCATTTTCCCATGAAAGCCCTATCAATGCACCTGTATTTGTACCAACGGGGACTGTTATCCCTCTATCACAATGGGTAATATTTCTCTTCTACTCAGGTTTCCTTCCTGCTTTCCTTCTGATGCCATCCTATCTCTTACCTGTCTTCTTGGTTTCGGCAATGATACCATCTTTTTGTTGAGTATCCACCTTTCTGCTCAGTCAGTCCCACCCCCATGTGGATGCACTGCCTATCCCTGTGCAAAAGGCAGACAAACTGACACCTCATAACAATAAAATCTCCAGTTACTACACCCCTGTTCAGGAAAACTCCCTAAAGGTGTTGTTATTGATAGGAACTACTGTTTTTCTTCTGTTCACTTCAATTAGTGATTGTTTCTTGCTAAAATAAATATTATTCTTATCAAAAGATCTAGAGGTCTACATGTTTCTGAATTCATTAGTTATTCCCTGTTCTATCCTAAAAGTGCCTTGACTTCTTTCTTCTTTCTTCTTTCTTTCTTTCTTTCTTTTCTTTCTTTCTTTCTTTCTTTCTTTCTTTCTTTCTTTTTGTTTTGTAAAAACATTTTGTTTTGAGCATTCTGTTCTGGGTTTTCTTCTATTTCACTGGTGGCTTCAGGTTGTCTTTGCTAAGAAACTTTTTTCTCACCTCCAACTGAGAAGAATTTAAATTTCAATCTCAAGTAGATGTCTGCTTGTCCATGTTTACTTTAGCATTAGTTCTAATAGCCAAAACCTAGAAACAAATCTATGTCAATTAAGAGAAGAATGACAGGAATATAGTGTCCAGACAGGTAAAATACTATACCCAGTATAAAGAAGATAATCACATGATTGTTACAACATGTTCTCCAGGATTCTCTAGAAGAATAGAGCCAACAGAATGTATATGTTTTAAAGGGGAGGGGGGATTTATTGGATTGGCTTCTAAGATATACTAGGAGTAGTTAAAAAATGACTGATTTATATAAAAGAGCCCAATAAAGTGCCATTCGCTTATTCCCTGGGGCTAAAAGACTCAGTGTTCTCAATCTGGACCTGAAGGCCTGGGGGATTCTTCTGTCCATATTGGAAGAGCGGAAAGGGTGGGTGTAGTGTCTGCCATGTATCAGAGCAACACCTGCAATAGACGAAATTGCCAGTGAGAGTGACAGCCAAGAAAACACAGCAAAAAAGAATTCTTTTCATCTGGGCTCACAGGTCTGCCGTAAACATCCACGTTTAGCGTTAGTAATACTGCTCCAGGTACTTCAGATTCACCAAGAACTGGATCTTGCATTAATTCTTCTCAGCACAAAACAATTCATAACTGAGAAATATAATAAAATAGCATTATGCTATGTATGAAAATACTTAAGAGGTAATTTTCTCATAAACTGCAGCACAAGCAAGAATGAAGGGGGTGCCATTGCCTACTTGCTGCAGATGAGATGGGCTACATTCTCCCCACATCTTTCTTACCATCTCGGGTGGACAGGGAGAATTCAGCATGTCATGCAGTAAGCACACAGTATTAGGGACTGGCAGGACTCAATTCATGCTGCCATTCAGCTGGAGGGACAAATTTGTTCAAGACATGGAATCATCATCAAACCTGACCTCCAGGTTTCTCTCAACCTGGTATTATTATGTTGGGGTATTTTTAAATTTTTTTGTTAAAAAAATTATATCACCAAATCCTAGGGAGGCTCAGGCCTTGATGGTGGACGAACTGGCGTAAATTGGGGTTCTCACAGAGAAAATGGAAGGCAGCTTAGAGGGTTTAAACAAAACCAGATTTGCTTCAAACACAATGATTCTGTCTTCTATCAGCATTACACAGAGAAGAAACTTCTAAATATAGAAGCTAACGGACAAAAGTCGGATCTTCTTTATAAAGGTGCTGAGGAGAGAATGTGATGCTGTGAATATCATGCAAAATTAACCTGGAAACCGTCTTATGCCGTGAGTCATCAACAAACTAGCTCTGTCAACTGCCTTTGAGAGATGATTCATTGGTCATGAATCTCACACATTCAAAGTGATATTTTTCTAGCTGATCTCTTCATACTGATTAGTCTATTTTGTAACAAGGGAGGTAAGGAAAGAGAGATGGAGTATTCCAGATTTCCAACATAATTATTTAGGTAACTAATGTAGTTCTGTTGAAGGAATGTTTACTATACAATTATGTAATTCTGGGCTTGCGATAGGCTCTAAAATTGCAAATTAATATTCTCCAGTGACACAGCAAATAAGACTAGAAACGTTTCGGGAACAATGGACAAATTGAGACAAAATTTGTAAAACTGACAAAAGTAGAGCATAAGATGATGGAGTATTTGGTCTTCTTCGAGGAACTAATGGCTGAATTTAGTCTTTAACTGGGAGTGGAATATATTTATGAGAGCAATTAGGGAATAGCAGCATGCTGAAGGAAGGAGACTGCAAAGCCTTGAGGCAAGGAACTCAGTCATGAAGTCCTAACTCCAATTGGATGTTGTTAGAAAAAGAGAATAAAGTCAGGGACCGATGTCAGCTGAAGCTGAGAGTTAAGCAGTAAGCAGATTGCTGAGGGGCAGCAGAAGTTAACATATAGACTTGGGACTTGATTCTGAAGGTCATTTTCATTCAAATTCTAACAACTGGGAAATAGTATGAAAAAAAATTTGATACTTTGGGGTGTGATTGGTGAAAACAATATCAATGTGATGTTTCTCAATCCAATACACTAAAACCATCTTATATAAATCTATATTTTCTTGCTTTTTTTTTTTGATTTTTCGAGACAGGGTTTCTCTGTAGCTTTTTGGTTCCTGTCCTGGAACTAGCTCTTGTAGACCAGGCTGGTCTCGAACTCACAGAGATTCGCCTGTCTCTGCCTCCCAAGTACTGGGATTAAAGGCATGAACCACAACCGCCTGGCTTTAAATCTATATTTTCTATCTTTTTATCCTCCTCTTTTTTTTCTGTATTTCTTTGTATTTTCTTAGCTTTGTTTATGTCCATCCTTAACATTCATGACATACTCTTGTGTATGCTTGTTAGCCCTTACTAGAATTTTTAATTTCTTCAAGATTCATGGATTGTACATGTTAGTAAATTGATTGGATTCCCTTTCCTTCTACTCAATCCAACCAATCCAACATGCAAATGTCTGCTAAACACAGAACCAGAGAGTCTATAGGCTCTGCAGTCAGCACTTCCTTGAATGAAAATTTGAGGCAGATAGAGTGGGACGCTGAATGTCAAAGCTGGGCATGTCAGCTGACTGCAAGAGGAGATTAAAGAATGTGTGTTTTATGCTAAAAAGCAGAATTTCTAAAAGTCATGGGTGAAGTAAGAGGCCATGGTAATGTAATCTGGGTCAGTGATAGGCTTGTTCAGAATAAATGCCATCCAAGGACAGATGCAGGGCAGATGTGAAGCATTGAGTTGACGGAAATTCCAAACAAGATTAATACATGGATTCCAGATTGAAGAAGAAGGTGTCAAATGTTCAAGAAGACTCACACACCAGAGAAACAGACCACTAAAACGCAGTGATGCATGTCTTCTGTATGTCAGATATCAAGCCAGGTCCACTGGCAGTGGTGACTATGATGCTAACTCAAAAGTGCATAGGTTGTAGTGCTGACCTCTGACCCCGCTTCTTGGAGAAAGGAGACTCAATATCATCTCAGTATCATCTATTCTGTCCTCTCAGCAAAACTACTTAGTCCCCCCACCTTTCTGTTTGGCTAAAAGGGGACACATTAATTAGAAACACAATAAAGTTGTTAGCAAAGGGGAAAGCATAAACATTTGCAAAGCTTCAAAAAGAAAAATTGATTGCCTTCGGATAAGTTTGTTTATTCAGGTATTTAAATGATGTTCATCATTGCAGCATCTGGGGTGTTTAACATCTTAGAAAATCGTTGTTCCTGAAAAAAGTCAATTTCCACAACAGAAAGCAAAATAATTGAACTAAAGTGTTGCCTGCAGTATTAAATGACCCCCAAACAGAACAAACCTTCCGTGCTCAAAATAGAAAATATAAGAAGGAAGTTAACAGAATCAAAAATAAGGCAAACATGGGCAAAGATGGCTTTTTTAGTGATTTTAAATGATCATCAATAAATCATCTTGACAGAGTATGGCCAAGTATTTATTATTCTTGACTACTTAGCTGTATTTAGAGATGAGCACAGCTGAATTTCTTTGAATTTTCTTATTATCACTTTGCCTACAAGGAAATTCACATTTGGATTACTGAGTTACTTTTGTTTGTGAGAATCTCTCTTTCAAGATGCCAGATTCATCTGTCAAGAAAAAAATACTTGAAATACTTGTTGAGGAGTTAATTTTATTATTTCAATATTTGTTAAATGATCTTATAGTCAGGTGAGCACTTAGGTACACACTGTTTTCTTTGATCTGTTTTCTCCCCTCTTCCCTACGTTTGAACATTCTGAAGTGCTTATTGGTAAACTTGCCTTCAGTTGAATTTTTCACCATTGTTGCGAAAAGAAGCTCATGATTCATTTTTTCATGAAAAACTCTATAGCTTTAACACTTCTAATCATCACCAATTTTCTATTATATTTACTAATATGGTATATATTTTCAAAATCCTGTTGTTAAAAAATTCTAAATAAAAATCTTTTCTTTCCAAACCAAAAAAAATTATCTAGACCTCCAGGACAGGAAATCACACCTTTTACATTTATTATCATAAAAGAAAACAAACATGACATCCTAGATTCTCAAATCCTTGCTAAATGATGGATTTATGTAATGCATGCAGATAAATTATTCTGGGTTTTAAATAAATAAATAAATAAATAGATTTGCAGCTAATAAGTTTCTGAATAAAATTTGGCTTCACAAAATCTGTTAAGTGTCTTAGAAAGATCTCCTCTGTTATGTTCATCAGGTACCTCTTAAGTGCACTGAGATAGCACGGGGGGGTGGGGGGGGTTAGTGGGGAGGGTATTAAATTAACTGCCTGAAGCAGATACTAAGATCCTGGTAACAAGACTCATTCCAAAGTTCTGGGAAGATCAAAATGAGTCAAAATGGGCATCTTATTACTGTAGCTTTCGAGAAGAAAGAACAAGACTATGACTTGTTTTAGAAAATAGCAACACAGACTAAAACGGAAAGAAAAAAATTGTGAAAATGGCTTCTAGCATCTGTAGTCTTTTCATTTTCCCTTTTCTCTAATTAAAAATGTGACCATAGAGAAAGCACTTCCCCCAAAATTCTTACTTATTATTTACATCTGAAAAATATCCAAAGCCACATGAGTTACATTATACTAACATCCTCTCAGCCTAGAGATTTTGTCTTTATCTGACATATTTATGTCATTATGGGCTTCTGGAGCAAACCGATCTTTTCTTTTTATAGGGTGCAATAGTAAGGCATAATTCTGCATGTGGTAAAAACATTTCTCGCTCGTATTTCACAAACTCTGATTGTAACTAGATAATGGTTACTATTTTTTTCTAAATCCTGATTTGTAGATTCAGACGTTTAAAGTAATTATACTCTATTCTCAAAAAAAACCAATTGATTATATAATTTATGCACTGTTAATATGTTTCTTTTTTCTTTCTTTCACTTTTTTTTAGATTTGTCTTTAAGGTTTCTTTTAGGGTTTTTTTGTTTGTTTGTTTTGTTTTGTTTTGTTTTGAGTCAGATCTTCTCAATGTATCCCTGGCTGTCCTGGAACTCACTCTGTAGACCAGGATGGCCTTGGATTCACAGAGATCTGCATGCTTCTAATAGGTTTCAATTAGATCTCACTCATTCCAGATAAATCTGGTAGAAAATACACAGCAGGTAAGTTAGGGATACCATTAACAGGCCTGAAATATATCAACTTATCATTTATAAAGTAAGGCAAATTATACTGAATAAACCTTCTGTACAATAAAGCTAAAAAGTCTATTTTCTTTTCAATTCTTTAAAATATGAATTCTACCACAACTAAGGCAGAATTTTCTCAGTTACATTGTTGAGAAATACATGCATTGAAATTCTTGGCAGATACACAACAAAACAAAGAAATTGTATCATAGGGCACATCAGGCATTTTGCATGTTCTCAGCGATAACATTTTACTGGGTCATCTTAACAAGTGCAACTGGGTGGAAAAGTCATTACATGCTTTAACAAATAGACTTTCATTTGTTAGCTAGCATACATATAGAGCATGTAGAAAGATTTGAATATCATACCTAACACTAAGTAAACCTAAAGTTGTGTCACATACTTGTAACTCCAGCACTTGAAAAGGTAGATGCAGAAGAATTAAAAATTCAAAGGATATATAGTTTGTTGCCAGCCTGAGATATATGAGATAAGCTCTCAAATAACAACTAAAAATAAATAAAAGTTTAACAGAAAATACTAAATATACTTATAAATTCATGTAAATCCTTGTCCACAGAACCTACTTTTCTTTTTTAATATTTAATGTTTGTATTGAAATATAATTACATCACCTCTCCCCACTCTCTCTCATTCTCCAGCTCCTTCCAGTTATCCTTGAACCCCTCCATGTCTGCCTCAATCTGATAGATTCTTTATGATGATAACTGTTAAACACATGCATTAATATAAATATAAGTAGAACCCTTTATGTCCTTTTTTTTTGTTCTTTGTGTGCAAATGATTTCCAGGCTGAAATCTGGACTGGACAAGCAATCATGTGGCACCTCCCTCACAGAGGTTCTCCTTCTCCCAGAAGTCAGTAGAAGTCAGAAGTTATCTGTGCTTCATTGTCTAATGCTGAGACTCTGAGAAATTTCCCTTTTCAAGTTAACAAGTCTATTGATATTTACATGGTTCTGGTCTTTTTCATTTAGCCATCTCTATGACAAATGCCAGAATCCATTTTTGCTTTGCTTTCTGATAACAAAAAAAATTCTGCCCAAAGGCAACACTAATAAAAGCAGAAACCTGACATGCTATACACTGACTAATATCAACTGTAATAATCTGTTGATAGTGGAGTGCGCAATGATTTGCATTTCCGCTCTACAATTTTTTTTTTAACATGAACAAGCTGTAGATGGATATGATCACATGGTCTTCATCTTAACTTGGGAGAATTAAAGTATTTCCATCTAAGAGTGTGAGGACCTGACTTTTCAAACTCCATTTTAAAGAAGGAGCTTCATCTTAAGCCATATAATGAAACCGGGGTGGGAGGCATCTCAGTTCCAGAAATGTGGAATTTGAACTGATACCCTGAAAAGAGCCAATTAAGAAGCTAGAGAGCAGGGTTATAAAAACATCGAGGTTCAGATGTTCCTAGGAGGATTCATCCTGTCCTTGAAGATACCTTCTCAGTTATTAATGGCTCTTTGTTGGGGTTTTCATTCCCCCAAATTGACCAATGGTTTCATAAACTACCTTACACTATGCCCTCCTTACTCAATCCCAAGACGACAGGGCATGAACTCTCCTGATTACAGCGTTTCAGCTTTAAAAACTCCTCCCCAGGCTTGGTGTGTTCCCTCACTACACTGGGGTGCTGGAAAGGTGTAATCCAAATTTGAGTTTGTATATTAAAGATCGTCAAGAAATTTGCATCAGAATTTGGGCTCCATAAATTCATTTGGGGATGATTAACTTTGGCATAACAAGAGGAGAGTTCCTTAAGGTTCAGGAACATTCTGTTCTAGTGGGAGGCTCTTAAAGACTAAAGAATTAAGCACTTCTGGAAATCCCTAGATGTTCCAAAGTTCCCAAGCTCTTCCATCCTCAAGGATATATAAAGATAAGATTGGCTGAGGAGAGAACACTTTCAGACTGACCTGTCCAGTTAACTAGTTGCAAGGCGTGCAATTGACCCAGGATAGCATCTTCCTTGAGTTATTCCCTTGCTCACACCTTCCTTTCCAGAGATGCAGCTGCCTTCAAGTCATCCATCTTTTAAGGCGCTCAGATAAACTCAGTGTGTAGCCAACACCGACTTTAGTGGAACAGATTCTTTTTCTGTCCTCAGGGCCTGAAAAGACACACTTTCCCATCCCCCTCAGGGAGAATCACAGGGCATACTCAGTGTCAACTCCTTGGTGCAGGATATATTGACTGGAAAGCATTCTTCAGAGACTCTTGTCTGAATTGGTACCATCTAAAGAGCCATCCCAATAAACTGTGTTACACAAATCTGCTCAAAGCACTGGGTGCATATGGACTGAGGAGACTTCTCTTTTGAGCTGTGAAGTACTTTCCTTGTTCAGCTGGTCATGAGTTTGCCCTCTTCCCCATAACTGTGTGGATCTGGGTCTGTCTTGTCTGGGTCAGGAAAATAAATTATCGTGGAATCATCAATTGTCACAGAGATGTGTCATGTTTTGTTATGAAGGTCAGATGCTATGGTGCATGCCTATAATTCTATCTGTCCTGTGAAGAACATGTTGATGGGATTTGTGACCTTCCTCGCTTGTATTTAAAACAATGCTTCACTGGCTTATTTCAGAAATTTACCTGACCACAGTCTGTGTTCAAAATATTGACCTTAATGTTTCTCTTCAATAAACATTCTTTCAGCAGAAGGACTGCCAATCAAATCCACCATTTCACAGTCTATCACCTTTGTTGTGTAGTCTCTTTGTTCATTAGATTATTCATCTTATCTCAATTGATATGTATTTTTTGCCTAAGAAATCACATTTTATGATGTTTGCTTCATATCATTTAAGTAATATCTTTAAGTAATATAAAAGTATCTTTCTAGCAGAAAATAAAGATTCTAGATTCAATGGAAACATTTCTTAATGAATGATCCTAGTATTCCCCAAATACACATGCTCTGTACTGACCTTTTTTTTTTTTTTTCAGAAGTGTCCTCAGGAGTAACTGTGTTAGTGGTCACATGCTATTCTGCTTATGTCATTGTTGACTTGTCTTTCAAAGACTCAGCAGGGAGGAATTTTTGAAGTAGCAAAATATTCTAGAGCATGTATTCTGAAGAATAACAATTCTTCTAACAGACTCATCAGCTGCATGTTTAGCTGAGTTTTGAAAGTATGATTAGGATACAGTCCTTGGAATTTGATGATTTACTTAGGAAAAATTGGAGTTCACGACACCTTCTGAAATCGATATAAACAAGTTTATACTTACATATATTTATAAAAAAATGAACATTGTAATACATTAAATTAGTTTTTAATATCTTTTAAATACAAAGTAATTAGGACATACAATTATATAAAAATAACAATTAAAATTTCATAAGCCAACATAGATGATAATCAAAAATTAGTTCCAATGATAAAAGTTGCACAATATAAATTGTAAAATGTTAAAAACCACATGCTATTAGATATATCAACTCATTTGTAGTAAAAGTACAGCAATAAAGTAACTAGTAAAGCAATACAGAAAAATAAAGGAAACAATGAGTAAAAATTTAAGGTAGCAGGACTCTTTAGGGAAAAAGGGGCCAGTGTGTGAGTAGCTCCTGAGAGACAAACACTGGGACATTTAATTTCTTTGATATTTTTTTTAAGATTTATGGCACATTTCATATTGCATATCAATTTATCAATGCACTCCTGTGATTATTATTAAAATATTTGAAATACTAAAAGCTTATTTGATTATTTCTAGACATAAAGTCCCCATTCAAATCCAGATTTCCTTCTTCATAGTTCTTTGAATAAAGGGAAGCAATAAAATCCTTGATGTGGCATGTAGTTTCTCCAACATCCAAATGGGTACAATTAATGTTTAAGAACCTTGACTTGATTTTAGAACTGGGAAATAATAAATTGCTTCTGGATATTTTAGGAAGGTGAAAAAGACGTTTCTAAGATTTTGATTTTTATTATGTCTTAATTTATTAATTGACAGTTTCATATAGGCATATACACACACTGATTTCTGTCATCTCCCTCTTAATTTCTGCACATTTCTGCCTACTCAATCCAATACCATTCTCTACAAAAATTCTTTCTCATAGCCCTGTCTATTTTTCTATTTTTTTTGTCTTTTTTTTTTTTTTTTTCTGTGACGCATTGAGTTTAATCAGAGGCATCTATGTGACCATGGGTTTGGAGCTTTCTATACGTACCAACTGCTTGCTAGTGTGATTTAAGGCCATCTTCACAAGAGAAAACCCATGCCAGGTACTGTAATCCCATCAACAGACCTTGCCTTGAAGGACATAGGCCCAAGAAAGGAACTTACTACTGTGTTTAAGTAATTGACACAGCATCAAACTACATCTTAATGACTATGTTTATACTAAAGACAAAAGCTGGTCTCAGACATGGTTAGAAACTAGTGAATTATTAGTGAGTTTTGCTGGGCCCTCTGCTTTATGAAAGTTATTTAGGTACTCTTTGATGACCATTGAATTAGCCTGGATTTGAATTTTTTTTTTTTTTATTGAGAAAAGGAGAAAAAAAAAACAAGTTTCCACCTCCTCCCAGCTTCCCATTTCCCTCCCCCTCCTCCCACCCTTCTCCCCCTCCTCCCACCCTTCTCCCCCTCCCCCCACTCCTCTCCCCCTCCCTCTCCAGTCCAAAGAGCAGTCAGGGTTCCCTGCCCTGTGGTAAGTCCTAGGTCCTTCCCTCTCCGTCCATTCCTAGGAAGGTGAACATCCAAACTGGCTAGGCTCCCACAAAGCCAGAACATGAAGTAGGATCAAAACCCTGTGCCATTGTCCTTGGCTTCTCATCAGCCCTCATTGTTCGCCATGCTCAGAGAGTCCAGTTTTATCCCATGCTTTTTCAGTCACAGTCCAGCTGGTCTTGGTGAGCTCCCAATAGATCAGCTCCACTGTCTCAGTGGGTGGGTGCACCCCTCGTGGTCCCGACTTCTTTGCTCATGTTCTCCCTCCTTCTGCTCCTCATTGGGACCTTGGGAGCTCAGTCCAGTGCTCCAGTGTGGGTCTCTGTCTCTATCTCCATCCATCACCAGATGAAGGTTCTTCTTACTTAGCTTCTTTGGGATCACCAATTGTAGACTCCGTGACCCTTGTTTATGGCTAGAAACCAATTATGAGTGAGTACATCCCATATTCATCTTTTTGGGTCTGGGGAGCCAAAAGTATACAATGGAAGAAAGAAAGCATCTTCAACAAATGGTGCTGGCATAACTGGATGTCAACCTGTAGAAGAATGAAAATAGACCCATATCTATCACCATGCACAAAACTCAAGTCCAAATGGATTAAAGACCTCACTATCAGTCACAACACATTGAACCTGATAGAAGAGAAAGTGGGAAGTACCCTATAGAAGATGGGCACAGGAGATTGCTTCCTATATGTAACCCCAACAGCACAGACATTAAGGGCAACATTGAATAAATGGGACCTACTAAAACTGAGAAGCTTCTGTAAAGCAAAGGACACTGTCACCAAGACAAAAAGGCAACCTACTGACTGGGAGAAGATCTTCACCAACCCCGCAACAGACAAAGGTCTGATCTCCAAAATATATAGAGAACTCAGGAAACTAGACTTTAAAATGCTAATTAACCCAATTAAAAAATGGGGCACTGAACTGAATAGAGAATTCTCAGCAGAGGAAGTTCAAATGGCCAAAAGACACTTAAGGTCATGCTCAACCTCCTTAGCAATCAGGGAAATGCAAATCAAAACAACTTTGAGATATCATCTTACACCTGTCAGAATGGCTAAAATAAAAAAACTCCAATGATAGCCTTTGCTGGAGAGGCTGTGGAGGAAGGGGTACCCTCATCCATTGCTGGTGGGAATGCAATCTTGTGCAACCACTTTGGAAATCGGTGTTTCGGTTTCTCAGGAAATTCGGGATCTACCTACCCCTGGACCCAGCAATAGCACTCCTGGGAATATACCCAAGAGATGCCCTATCATAAGACAAGAGCATTTGTTCAACTATGTTCATAGCAGTATTATTTGTAATAGCCAGAACCTGGAAACAACCTAGATGCCCTTCAATGGAAGAATGGATGAAGAAAGTGTGGAATATATATACATTAGAGTACTATGCTGCAGTAAAAAACAATGACTTCTCAAATTTTGCATGCTAATGGATGGAAATAGAAAACACTATCCTGGATTTGAATTTTTATGTGAGTTGTCTTATTGACACATCAATGCCATACTATTCATGTCTACTTTCATATCATATTTTTCAGTTGAACCAGATGAAGCATTTATACTTCAGTTTATTCCAATGAAAGTATATTGTATCAATAGCAGGCACAGGAATTTTCAGAGATATATTGGCTTTAGTCTCCATGAAGGCAAAGGGTCTTTCATTTTTTATTGAATATTGTTGTATACCTGGAAGTGTTTAGTTTAAGAGTGAGGGTAGGAGATTTGAGATGGGAGCAACTCTTATTATAGAGCACCCATGTTCAATATGTAGAAGATAAACCTTGTAGAATGTGAAGTTTTCTTTAATGTAATTTGTCTTTAATTATGGTCAGATGTGGAAACGTTAAAGTGAGATCAGATGAACTGCAAATAGATTAACAGCCCGAGTTGGTCAAAGCACACTAGGCACACATGATGCAATGGTATTGCACTTCATTAATCTTCAGTCAGCCTCTGGGATCTGGTCACTATTCATAGCTATACTGTAGTATTAAATGAAGAACTTGTGGGCACCAAAACTTCTGTGTCTACCACATTCCTATTAAAATCAAATTTTCTTTGCTTCATTGTCTGTTTCATATCATGTAAATGAATTCTAATTAATATTTAATAGTTAAAGTTCCAATCTTGCACACTCACTTAAGTAAAATGAGGAGTAGCTTTGTGTCATGTGTTTTTCAGTACTGCTTTGATAACATCAATCCCTCATTCACAAAGAATAACATCACAGGAAGGCATTGGTGTAGCCAGAGGCAAGAAGATCACTGTGCTGTGAGTTTGAGGCCAGCCTGGTCTACAGAGGGAGTTCCAGGCTCCAGATCAACACTGTCTTGAAAAATCAAAATAAACAAAGAAACAAAAGAGGATAGCATCACAATAGTGCACTCCAGTCAGGTGAAGTGGTAACTATTTAGACATTTTCTTCTTATTTTTATTTTGAGACACATTTAAAAGGAAAGCTTTTGGAAGTTATATAATGGTATCTGTGTAATTTAGTCATTTATTCTTAAATTTTAATGAATACACTTAAATTATGACAATACATTTTGCACCAGTGGTCAGGAAAACTGCTTATGGTGCCCAAGGCTATTTAACCTACAGTACTGTAAGCAGTTGTGATGTTCACACGTAATTATTTTTATATATCACAACATTTCAATTAATACTGTTTCCATGGAAGCTATAGATTTTTACATTGCTTTTCAATATTTGTAAGGTCTAACATAATTTTATATAATATTTATGGCCTATAAAAGTCTTATAAGAAAGTGATAGAGAGGTACCTTTACTCACATATTACTGAAATATTAAAATGTGAATAGGATCTGGGTTGGGGAGACTGCTCAATAGTGACATCATTGACACAAGGTTAGTATATGAGATCAAATCTCCCAAACCCATGTAAATTGAGCACTAGAGTGCATGTATGTTATCCAGTATCCTTAACGATTGGTGCTTGTAAAAATCGGAGAATCCACAAAAGCATGTGACCAGGACAGCCTGGCATATAGGGCAGTGAACAAGAAATTCTACCTAACATGGCATATGGGAGGATCTTCACCTGTCAATGTTGTTTTCTGATCTCCACACACATCAAGGCATATAATGCATTCAAACCCAAACACACATGCATCACATAAATCTCTCTCACATACATATACTAATCATGCACACACACAAATGAATGCATAATGAAAACATTTAAATATTAGTAGTCTTTCTCAGGATATTTAAATTAGCCATTTAAATATACCCAACCAGTTTTGTTTTCTAGTGGTCTTTAACTTTTATTATTTCTTGTTCTCATCAATAATCCTACCATTTTCTCTTTCTGTAACTTTGTGTGTAGGAGCTAAGCCAGTAGGGTCTGGTTAGCTTCCCAACACCTATCATGTTCACAACAACAGCTGGAATTCAAGAAAGCGATAATTGAAAGATCTCCAAACTCCATGAATTTTATTCACAAAAGCGTTTTAGCAATAGACAGTGCAGCAGAAGAAATAAACATGGGCAGCTGCAAGGGCCACAGAAAACCAGTTACAGCTCTGTGGAAAACCCCTGCAATATAAAGGATACAAAGAGAGAAATTCATCAAGATCATCTGTAAGTCCCACAAGGTGCACAAGTGGCCAGGTCCCTCCTCCCTTCCTCCAAGGACCACTGGCTGCCTGGTTCCACCCACAGAACAATCTAACTAACTGCCCTAAAGGCTGAACTGGCCCCACCCCCACAGAGTAAAAAGCCCAAGCTCTGAATTTAAAATCCCACCTATAATTTCCCTAAAAAGCTTCAACCTGGAAAGCCCCATCCCATAAATAATCTTGTGTAAACCCTGTCTTCTGCTCAGTTCTCTGTTACCTGAAGCCAGAGCAGAGGCAGCCAACCTCCTGGGTTTTTCCCTCCCTATAAATAAAAGTTTTGTTGTGCCATGTGACTGTGATATTCCTTGACTCTCAACTGCCAGATATCTTTTCTCTCAAAGCTGAACACTTACATCTTCTGTTTTATGGTGGTGGTCAAATCAGGCTGGTCAACTGAGTACCCTAAAGCGCACTTAAGTCTATACACTCTTAGCAATGAATGTAGAGAGACCGATGTGCAATAACTTGGGCACAGGGGAAATCTTGAACTTTACACAGCATATTCTATTTCCTTACTTAATAAAGAGTCTGTAGTGATTGATAAACACCATCTTTCAGGGTCAAACCAGAGGTTAAACCTGTTAGTCTAGGTAGAGCACATTTTTTTTTTTTTTTGGTTAAGAATAATTGCAGAGAAGTAACAGAATATGGACATTACAGTAAACTATTTTTAAGATTTTTCAGACTAGGTTTAAGTTCTAAGCACAGTTTACTTTTCAAACATTTGTTACTCTTAAATATATATGATCTTCTCAGTCTGTATAATGTTACTTATATGTATGTTTTCAGGGCTGACCATTTGTTTTTTGACAATTAATTGGTGTCCCATCCTCTGGAGAAGACTGTTTCTTTCTGCTCTCAACTTTCCTGAGTTGCCTGGAGTTCTTTTTGCAAGGTTGAAGCCTCATGGCTTTTTCAAGTTCACTTTGGCATGTCTCTTGGTTTAATATTTAAATTTCTAAATAACACCATGTATCTAGTTTTGAAAAGACAATGCTACAATGTTTGTCTTTTATCTACTAATTGGATTATTTTGTATCTGCTAGTACTATTTATTTCTTTCAATATATTGTTCTGTTCTTTTTTTCTTGCTGTTTGTGTATTCTGATTCTCTTTCTCTCTTTCCGCTAGCTAGATTTAGAGTAGTAGTGTTTTATCTCTTCTTGTTTGAAGAGCCTGTCCTGTGTTTACTAATATTATTTTTATTTTTAATTGTAGCCTAACATAAATAATACAGACAAGCACCTTTCATATTAAGTCAGACTTTGCACTCTCCACATTAAATAGTGACACATCTTCCCAAGGGGATGTCCATATCCCTGATGGGAGGAACTTTCTTCTCCATGGTTGCATGATCCAACTCTTTTCATGGTCAATTTTCAATGAATATTTTATGAGAGCTCATCTGTGTAAACTTGAATGTGAAATGGTTAGTATTGTCCTGACTGTTTTTTCTTATAGAGACCACTTTTGAAAAACAGTTCACCATAACCATATCTCCTAAATGTCTCAGTGTATGTAAGCCTCATCACGGTGCCCATGTCCACATTTCACACAAGAATGAGCTTGCTTTTCTCCTCCATCACATCCTTTATTGTTCTTCAGATAATGTAATAACTTCCGATAAAATAGAAGTTCTCTTCTCAAATATCACAATTTCAGTTTTCTGC
Organism: Microtus oregoni; assembly: GCF_018167655.1. Classification (NCBI taxonomy): domain Eukaryota; kingdom Metazoa; phylum Chordata; class Mammalia; order Rodentia; family Cricetidae; genus Microtus; species Microtus oregoni. Next base: position 4,999,645 of record NW_024544542.1, read on the forward strand.
CTGTAACAGAAAATGATGAAAAGCAACAGTAGTCAATCTTTTATGTCAAGAAGATACCTTTACATTTGAGGAAATAGCTATATTTTGTTCATTTTCTTGATTTATTTTTTCCTTGCAACCTACCAAATTATGATCCGTATAGTAATGTGATTGCTAGTGTTTTAACAAAAAACATATTCAACACGAGCTATTTGAGGGAAAATGAACATGAAAAGCGACAGAAGAAACTCATGTTTTCAATAATGAAAACGTAAATGGGGAATACCAGAAAGCCTGTTCTCATTCCCTGACAAATACACAATGCTAATAGCTTCAACAGAATAGTTCATAACTGGAATTGCTAACGATAGGAGATGGTTTTCAAATCAACTCTTTAAAATGACAATTGTACCAAAGGCACAACCGGAATTGTTTTCAATTTTCAAAGATCAGTTTGCTTGCATTGCTTCTTTTTATTTAACTAAGAGGCGATATGGAAAGATAATTTTTATAAAAGGAACCCAAACTGAATTGTTACCTTAAAATTAAAGATTGAATCACTTTTATTAATATATAAAGAGTTTATTACTGGTGGTCTTCTATTTATTATTGCTGTCCATCTGGATATCTAGCTTATTTTATTTGGCTTCTGGGGATGCCGTATTTTAGTTGCTAGAAAAAATGGGAAATTTGGCAAGCTCTGTTCTTAATAGGGGCTTTTAGAGCCAAGCATATTTTTTTAATATTTATAGTGTTTTAATTTTCATTATTGTTAAATTCACATTTCATTGATGTCATTGACACTAGTTTTCGGTTCAGTATTTAATTTTCATATTAATTTCTCACATGCAGATGTTCTCTCAATTGTGTTACTGAAAGAATGATACTAATAACATGAACATTTGAAATATAAGCTTGTTCAAAAGATTATTTTATTATTTGTTTTACTATTCCTATTTGGAGGATATAGATATTTTATTACTGTATAATTGGAAATCCAATGAATCACATGTGATTATTTTTACTTGAAGTTATTGACTGATCTTTCAATTAATTTCGGCCAATATTGGCTGAAAATAAGGCAGACAACAAAGAAAGTATGTACGGCAATAAATGTTTATGGCAAAGTCAATACAGTGTAAATTGTGCATTTGTTTTTAACACATTCAAAGTGTGTGTGTCTGTGTCTCTGCGTGGTATATGCACATGTGTGGAAAGCAGGTATCATACTCTATCACTCTCTGTATTATTATTTTTGATAACATTATCTTTAAGACACAGTCCTTCACTGAATATGGGGCTTAATATTTGGCTAGATGGAAAGGACAGTAAGGCCCTGAATATGACTTTTTCCCTCAACTCCTGGTACTGGGGCTACAGGCTGAGTGCTACCACACACAGTCTTAAATGGATGCTGATAATCTAAACTCTTGTGTTAGAATCACTTTATTTCCTGACCCTTGCACTGTTTAGGATTTTGTTTAGAAGATAAAAAACCAAATATATGGATATTGCACCCACCCACTGAGATGGTGGGGCTGATCTAATGGGAGCTCACCAAGGCCAGATGGACTGGGACTGAAAAAGCATGGGATAAAACCGGACTCTCTGAACATGGCGAACAATGAGGGCTGATGAGAAGCCAAGGACAATGGCACTGGGTTTTGATCCTACTGTATGTACTGGCTTTGTGGGAGCCTAGCCAGTTTGGATGTTCACCTTCCTAGACCAGGATGGAGGGGGGAGGACTTTGGACTTTCCACAGGGCAGGGAACCCTGACTACTCTTTGGACTGGAGAGGGAGGGGGAGAGCAGTGGGGGGAGGGGAAGGGAAATGGGAGCAGGGAGGAGGCAGAAATTTTTTCAATAAAAAAATAAATTAATTAATTAAATGAATATACTAAACCAAAAAAAACTAAATATATGGCAATTTTAAAAACTACTGAATTTAAAGAAAATAAATATCAAACTCATGTTATTTGATTATCCAAATTGGTTATCCAAAATTGATTATTCAAATTGGACAATGTAGCTGTCATTTTAAGGAAATATGAAGTAGGGAGAGCCGGTCCTTTTGTTTTGTCCTGCCTAGCTAGCTTAACCCCAGAAATAATCACACAGAAACTGTATTAATTAAATTACAGCCTGGCCAATTATCTCTAGCCTATTATTGGCTAACTCTCACATCTTGATTCAATCCATTTCTTTTTTTTTATTTTTATTGAAAAAATTTCTGCCTCCTTCCCGCCTCCCATTTCCCTCCCCCTCCCCCCACTCCTCTTCCCTCCCTCTCCAGTCTGAAGAGCAGTCATGGTTTCCTGCCCTGTGGGAAGTCCAAGGGTCCTACCCCCTCCATCCAGGTCTAGGAAGGTGAACATCCAGACAGGCTAGGCTCCCACAAAGCCAGTTCATACAGTAGGATCAAAACCCAGTGCCATTGTCCTTGGCTTCTCATCAGCCCTCATTGTCCGCTGCAAACTTGTCCAACCCCTTTGGAAATTAGTGTGGTGATTTCTCAGGACATTCGGAATCAACCTACCCCAGGACCCAGCAATACCACTTTTGGAAATATACCTAAGAGATGTCCTATCATTTTACAAAAGCATTTGTTCAACTATGTTCATAGAAGCATTATTTGTAATAGCCAGAACCTGGAAACAACCTAGATGCCCTTCAATGGAAGAATGGATGAAGAAAGTGTGGAATATATACACATTAGATTCAACCCATTTCTAATAATCTGTATAACACCAGGAGGTTGTGGCTAACCGGGAAAGATTCTTTTTTTTTTTGTCTTTTTTTTTAAATTTATTTATTTATTAAGGATTTCTGCCTCCTCCCCACCACCGCCTCCCATTTCCCTCCCCCTTCCCCGATCAAGTTCTTCTCCCTCATCAGCTCGAAGAGCAATCAGGGTTCCCTGACCTGTGGGAAGTCCAAGGACCACCCAACTCCATCCAGGTCTAGTAAGGTGAGCATCCAAACTGCCTAGGCTCCCCCAAAGCCAGTACGTGCAGTAGGATCAAAAACCCATTGCCATTGTTCTTGAGTTCTCAGTAGTCCTCATTGTCCGCTATGTTCAGCAAGTCCGGATTTATCCCATGCTTTTTCAGACCCAGGCCAGCTGGCCTTGGTGAGTTCCCAGTAGAACATCCCCATTGTCTCAGTGTGTGGGTGTACCCCTCGCAGTCCTGAGTTCCTTGCTCGTGCTCTCTCTCCTTCTGCTCCTGATTTGGACCTTGAGATTTCTGTCCAGTGCTCCAATGTGGGTCTCTGTCTCTTTTCATCCCCTGATGAAAGTTAATATTCGGGAGGATGCCTATATGTTTTTCTTTGGGTTCTCCTTCTTATTTAGCTTCTCTAGGATCACTAATTATAGGCTCAATGTCCTTTATTTATGGCTAGAAACCAAATATGAGTGAGTACATCCCATGTTCCTCTTTTTGGGTCTGGCTTACCTCACTCAGGATAGTGTTCTAACCAGCATCAGTCTGAGCCAGAAGCTTCATGGCTTCTGCCACACTGCCCTTCTTCCCAGCAATCTGGTCTGTCTACTCTGCCCACCTAAGTGCTGCCCTTTCAAAAGGCCAAGGAAGTTTCTTTATTCAACCAATGAAAGCAACACATAGACAGAAAAACCTCCTACATCAGAAAAGAACTCTTAAAAAAAAATCAAGTCATTTGGAGGATTATTATGCCCTGAAACTATCAGTTTGTGAATAAAGCAGGACAATTTACTTTAGATGAAAGATAATGTCAGCTTTTGTTTGTTAACCTGTGACAAAACAACTTAGTTTGAAAAGTATAGCTTATCAATCCTTGACATATAAAGTTCCCGTCTTCCATTTTGGACATGAACATTAACACTACCTAAAATTTATTTATTTTAATATGAATCTTGGTGAAAGGCATATGCTATCACCTTCATGTTTTCTTTGTGGGTTAGAAGATTTAAACTTCACTGTGCAACTGCAAGTTGTATACTTTCTCCATTACACCATTGTATTCTATCAGATAGTCTTAGACCCAGATTATAAGTAGAAGCTTATTTGTAGGAAATGTATGAGGACATGCCTTTGAGACCAACTGGTATTAAAGGAAATAAAGCTGACTGACCCCCTTCATGATTGGAAAGCAGAGAGGATGAGAGGTGGTCTCATGCATGACAGAACCTAAATATGCTGCATTGGATCATCTCTTTGAAAGCTTCCACAACCTCTACTTATCATTATCCTTGGATACTTAGACCTTAGTGACTATATATATATATATATATATATATATATATATATATATATATATATATATATATATTTCATGATATGGGTTTCTCTGTGTAGCTCTGTCTGTCCTGGGATTCACTTTGCAGATCATGCTTGTCTAGATCTCACAGAAATTCGACTGATTTTGCTTCCTGCATACTGAAACTAAAGGCATGAGTTGAGGAATATGCCAATTACTTTTACCTAAGGGAGATTGTGTTGTTTTGTGATTCCTGTGGTAGCCATCTTGGGAGAGTTCTACACTTGCTCTCAGTTAGGTATATCAAGCTAGTTCTTAAAAAAGAAGAATGGTGCACATTCATAGGTTTCAAGATTTGTATAGAAATTATTCTATGTGTCTGCAGCCATGTGTTAGATTTTGATTCTTTCTCCAATACCGCCATAATCTCCCCTGTTCCTGTATAATAGGACCATTTTACCAAAAGTGCTGTACAGATTCAACTCAATCTCCACCAAGATTCCAACAGACTTTGAAGAACAATATTCAACTTCATATTGAAAATCAAAAGAACCCAGGATAACTTAAACAATTCTGTATAATAAAAGATCTTCCAGAAGTAGCACCACCCCAGATCGCAAACAGTACAACAGAGCTATAGCAATAAAAATCCCATTATATTGGCATAAAAACAGACAGGTGAATAAATGGAATCGATGACCCAGACATAAATCTACACACCTATGACCATCTGATTTTTGATATTGAACCTAGAAACATACACTAAAAGAGAGAAAACATCTAAAACAAATAGTTCAACAGAAGAATGGTTAAAAAAATGTGCATTCATACAATGCCATATTAGTTGACTGTTATGGCATGAAAATGGAGGAACTAGCAAAAATGATCATGAATGTGGTAACAAAGACCAAGAAAGACAAACATGTTATGTTCTAGTGAGAACATTCCATAAGTGGATATTAGCAGTAATGTAAAGTAGAAACAGTATAATCCATAGACCTAGAGAAGCCATGTAACAAAGAGGGCTCAAGTGGAGTAGGTTGTAAGAATCTCACTGTGAAGGAGAACCAGAATAGACATGGAAGGTAGAGGTGTGCTGGGGGAATCAGGTTGATGTAGGATAGAGGGAGAAAGTACTGGGGGAGACAGCTAGAATTGGAGGATGTCTCTGGCATGTGAAGGCCCAAAAATTTGAGACTATTCCTACCTTGTCTGAAGGTTAGAGAGTTTGAGGTTGCTCAAGATTACAACAACCAGGGCTACACTTTTTGACCCTAATTGTGGTCACTTAGTTATTTTGACATTAAGATGGCCCAAACAGGTAGATTCACTCCACCCTGATATGCAAGCATACTTCTTTTCCTTCTTTTGAAATAGAAGGTTTGACCTTGGCAGTCCCTGCATTGAGGATACTTGTTCTGGGGTGGCTTCACTGCCTAAATATCAGAATGCTAATGAATGCGTTAATGACTAGATGGCTTAAAGTATTGAAACAATTAACTTTTCCAGTTGTCCTTTGTATCATGTTAAAGAAGTCTTTTTTTGCCTTCTGCCTTCTTCCCCTTTTTGTATGGGGGTAGGGAAAATTAAATGGAGGGGAAGTGTGGGGAGGGTGTTCAGTATTTTCTGAAACTTCCTCAAGATACTATTTTATGTTTTCTGTTTTATTATTTTCACTTGCATCTTCGTCCTCTTTACTATTTTTCTGATCCCCGTGCTCCTACCCTGGTAAAGGGTAATTTTTGTCAAAATTAGTTCCCGACATGGGACAAGCTAGAAAACTAATGTAATGGGAACTTCTAGGAATCTATGAAAGTGACCTTAACAAACACTCTTAGTAATGAGAGATTCAGAGCCTAAACCAGCCATTTCCTACAACCAGCAAGTATTCCAGTGGAGGAGCCAGTTGGGCTATCAACCAAGCTACAAAAACTTCAACCCACAATTTGTCCTGTCTGCAAGATGTGCTAGAGTAAAGGTCTAGCAGAACTTGGAGTGGTCAATCAAGACTTGTCCAACTTTAGGCCCATGTCACAGTATCTCATGCCTGAAAATGCCTGAATAGACAGGAACCCGAGACTAGACAGCCCAGAGGCCTAGAATAGAAAAAAAAAAAAAAAACAAAACACTGTTAAATAATGTTTCCTTAGCCAACAAACCTCTCTGCTAAAGCAAATAATCCCAAATAGATCAAACTAGAAGATGCCCAGGTTTAATAGATGGCAACATTTCTGGGTGGCACCCTGGAAACCAGAGAGAGAAGAACAGAGAACAGAATGACCACAAAACAAAACAAAACAAACAAACAAACAAAAAACTGGAAGACCATGTGTTCATTCTCTAGGAGGCAGTTTAAATAGCCTGGGGTGAGTGGTCTTGACATTCTCTGGGGGAGGGGGTCACCATTTGGCAGGCTTTCATGGAGGTGGAGTTTGGATTGAGGCAAATTCCGGGGGAGGGAGCTTATGCCAGGAGCTGGGGTAAAGCCCCCAGCCAAACATTTCAGGCTGTTTTGGATAAGGATGTTAGGGGCTGAGGTGATGCTTTTAACTAAACAGTTTTTAGACTTCTTGTATATATGAGTGCCAGAGGCCTGGGGTAAAGCCCAGAGCCAAACAAACACAACTGGCAAAAATAAGTCAATGAAATTATTCCTAATGATATTTTGCTATACTCATAGACTGGAGCCTAGCCCAGTCATCATAAGAAAATCTCATCCAGTAACTGATGGAAGAAGATTCAGAGACCAACAGCCAAACATTTGGCAGAGCTTGGGGAATCCTGTGGAAAAGGGGGTGGAAGGATTGTAGGAGCCAGAGGGGTCAAAGACAATGCATGAACAATACCCACATAATCAACTAAACAGGGCTCATGGGGGCTTTCAGAGACTGAGCCAACAATGAAGGTTATGCTTATATGTTATGCTTGTGTAGTTTGGTGTTCTTGTGGGATCCCTAAAGGTGGGAGGGGGACTGTTACCGGTGACTCTTTTGCCTTACTTAGGACTTTTCCCAATCACTTGTTTGCCTCAAGCAGCCTTGATATGAGTATATATGCCTAGTCTTATGGCAACTTCCCTTGCAGTGTTAGGGTGATATTCCTGGGAGGCCTGCTCTTTTCTTAAGAGAAAATGAGGAGAGGACATGGGGACAGGAGAGGTAGTGGAGGAGGGACTGAAGGAGAGAAGGGAGGGGGAACTATGGTTGGGATGTAATATGTGAAGAAGAATAAATGAATAAACAAACAAACAACAAAAAAGTGAAAGAACTTTCCCTTTGCTAGAGTTAAACACAGTCATTTCTCTAAGAGGGTAGGCAACAATGTAAACAGTATTCAGTATGAGACAAATGAAGTAATTTTTCTCTGTTTCTATGTTAGGCCCTCTGCTTGATAAATGCCATGTGCAAATTTAGATAAAAATTATTAACATGGCCTGCAATTCTTTTCTTATTTATCTGGATACTTGTCTTAATTCCCTTATGCCCTCAGAACATGTGTGGATGTAAGACAAATAAAACATGGACATTACCCCAGGTAGCCAAAACCAGTATGTATGAATTGATTTTGAGGGGGGAATTGCCAAGACAATTAATCCCTTGTTGTATTATAGAAGGATTTTAAACAATGGTTTTATTGTCTTTGTTTATTCATTTCAAACTTCAATTTTACAGTTATTTTACTGCTTGTCTATCAAAAAAGCAAGGGGATTATTGTTACAGTGAATCCCAAGTAGGTATCTGTTTACTGTGAGCAGTAATGTTTCAGGTTTTAAATTAAAGCATAGCTAATATCAAGTAATGTTAAAATGAACAGAATTAAATTTTCTAAAATATCTTAATGAATGGAGGTACCATGTTTCTCTTCAATTAAGATACAATGTTTGAGGCAATCGTAAAATTTACAATTCTCTTTTCATCAGACAGAGTAATTATAGACATGTAATACAGGGTCAAGGTCATAAGAAAAATGATTTTTTGCTTTTTCTCTTTAGATAGAACAAGTTAAGAAACAAAATAAGTCTTGCAAATATAAAAATAACACATACCAAAATAAGTATTAAAAACAACTAATAAATAAGTTTTTTCGATGGATTTGCCTTTCACATGACAATGAGGTGTCTTTTTTTGTACATCGGCTGTGCTTTGAATTCTCTTGCCTCCCTCCCTCCCATCCCTGCCTTCTTTCTTCCATATCTTTTTCAATGTTCACTACTTTCTGCTTATTTTGTGTCCCCAGGAAGATTAATTAGGCCCCTCTTGTGTGGTCTCGGGTTTGGTCCTGTCAATCAGAGCCTGATGTGCTCACTAGATGACTAGATATTATGGCCCCTTCCTCCTGTAATGTATTGCAACTGTTGAGGGCTAAACTATAAACAAGATGTTCATACCACACTCTTAAGACACAGGTGCCATTGGGTAAGAGAGGGGTTGCAGAAAGAATTCAGGAGATAGAAGATAATGAGAAGGTCTGTGTAACTCTGCCTTCTAAGCATGGTACAATCATGAACTCATGACAGCTTTGCATCCTGGCACTGGGATGATGAATGTCATGCCCACCCAAAGGTCAGAGAAGTGAACTCAAGAACTCTACCACTTACAGTCTATTTATTGCTATACTTTCCTAAATGGGTTCCTTACAGAATTGCCACATCAAGATTTAAAAAATATTTCAGGAAGACTTCTATCTAAGAGGGAATCATCAGTAGCACTTTTGGCATATTTTTTTAAAAAACACCAAGAAATCAGAGCAGACATTTGTATGTCAGTTACTTTAAAGATTTTCAACATCATGATATGAGTGTTAGCCCCCAAAGGAGGGAGAACAGCTCAGGATAGTTGTGATTGCCTGCGTTAGAGTTGGCTGATGTGTTATCAAACTTTCTGAACCAGAGCTCTCCTCTTCCTGTGTTAAGGCAGCTGTTTTCCAGCATAAACTAACAGAGATACTTGCATGAACAGAGACAGGTATCACATATTTTCCCACAGATGTGTACATAGTGAGTAATTAATTTAAAGTAAACAAAGTCGGGGTGAAAGGAAAAGTAGAGTGCAATTGATGATAAAAGGGAAAAAGAGAAGATAAACTCGGTCAAAGTAAACTACACTTTATATAAATGCATAATGAAGCCTATGACTTTGTACAACTGTTATGCACTAGTAACAATAATGGTGGAGGTGATAATGTTGATAATAATGATGGTAAAAGGAAGCCTTAGGCTTCTATTTGCAAATTACATGTTTTATACAGTTGTTCTAGGGACAATATAAAAAGACTGCCTTAAACTTAAACTATGCAGTAAAGATGAGTATAGTCAAACACACTCCATTTTACCAATATAATTATATAGATCATATGTATGAAAAGATACTCATTCAACATTTTAAATACGTAATAATTTTTTTAAATATTTGAGAATTTCTGATGAATACATTTTGATCAAATCCACTTCCATCCTTCCATTGCTGTCTAATTCTGCCCACGCCACTTTTTCTTCCCACTTTCATGACTCTGTTCTACCCACTGTCAGTCCACTTAGCACTGCCTCTGTGTGTATGGGTGCAGGACATCACGGAAGCATGGGAAGCTCCTGTCCCTCTCCCAGCAGCTAACAATTACCGATGACTCCTGAGCAAGGGATGTAAATTCATGAACTGACATGTCATACATGCTTCAGTTTCATGTGTCTTGATATTGTGCAGGTTTTATGCATGTAGTCTTAGCCTCTGTAATCTCATGTGTATAACAGCCCTGCCATGTGAGCAAATATCATTTCCTTTAAGATGTCCACTACATCTTGTTACTGTCTCCCCTTTCTGAATGGGCTTAGTATTAAAGGGCATCCATTCTAAAATTACACTTCTTTCATGAGGATTGAGAGATACACTAATTTATTGGTTACTGATACATATTTAGGATACATTTTATTACTATGTATGCTTAGTAGAAAAATAGCTTTAATTTCTTCTCTATACACTATTATAAAGGCATTTCTAGGTTTTGAACCCAGTTAACTGTTTCAGGCATATAGAGATATGTCTTTGTGGATTGTCATTTAGAATCAATCAGAATGTTTGATTGCTTACTGCTATAATATTCATGCCCCAAATGGACAAGAGGACAGATCTTGTCAGCCCAGTTCCTGTTTTAGCTCATAGATTTTACAGTTGGGTAGTGTTGGTGATTAATTTCTCTCTGCTAGTATAACACAGCACAACATTATGAAAGTTCTTCTGTAGCAATTCAGCATCCATATCAGAATCAGCTTAATATATTTATTTCTATAACTCAAAAATATGTTTTTTCAGCAATAGAAACTTAGCATTAAATATGAACCATATACAAGAGCAGTGCCAATAATACTTAATATTTCTGAAGGTCTATGGACTCTACTGACCAAGAATCAAGAAGAAATAACACTTATCTGGCACTGGGGTTTTTATTTTACAATCACTGAGACCTAGAAAATGCATCATTCTGCTGTTATAGGATGGCTCCATTTAAACTCCTTTTGTATAACTATATGGATGCATCTTAGGAAGCTTCTGAAGTATTAGGTTTCCATATAGCTATTGTGTGAATAATAAAAACCAAGAGACAGAAATAGGGGTTGAACCTGAAAACAAGAAAAGCAAGGCAACCATGCCACTAGAGAAGTCTTACTTCTACCATGGCTATGCAACTTCAGACTAAGGAGACAGCTTCTCTCTCCTATAACTTTATATTCCTTCTAGTGTTGGGATTAAAGATATGACTCTTTAGAACTGGGATTAAAGGTATAGGGCACCACCACCTGGGTTTATTTCTTCATTGATCTTATGTAGCCCAGGGAACTTTGAACTCAGACATCCATCTGTTTCTGTCTCCCAAATTCTGGGATTAATGGTGTGTATCACCATTACCTGGTCTCTAGGGGGTTTTATCTTTGCCTCCAGTCTTTGAGCAAGATTTATTTCTTAAAATATAACTAATATACCACTATATTCCCCTTTTGTCTATAATAAAAAGGCTATAACTTATATAATAAAAATATATGCAGTAAGTATATTAACTGAGTAAGCAGGACTTGCAAATAAGTGACTTCCAAAAAATGTGAGTAAGAACTGTAACAGCCGGCTACCTGGACAGTCAGCCAAAGTTCCTCTGAAATATTGGGGCATCATTGTTCAACCTATAGGCCAAGCAAATCCGACAGACTTTTCTGCAAAGCAGGATAGTTTTAAGGGCTGTCCCTCCTCATCTTGATAATGTTTTGCAGTCATTTCCTTTTGTGTCCTGCTTGTCCAATTAGGACAGCATACTGCCACAAAGAAAGTAAACTCCATATGGAATTTTTTATAAGACCCATTATCTTCTCTGAAGTAAATTGGTGCTGCCAGGAACAGACATGTCTCGTCATCATCACACACACACACAAAAAAAAGATCCCCTGTTACTAAAACATATTAGATGCCATATTCTGTGTATCTCTGAAGTGTTTGAAGATGGCCTGTCTGTCTTAACTATATCCTCATTTGGCCTTGAAAACATACCTAATATGACTACAGGTTCAATTATTATAGATAAATAACTACTAACCTATATTTCCTTATTATCTAAACAATTCGTAAAAAATTTTAAGGACTACAAATTTGCATTGCATTGTTAAATGAGTTATTTAGGTACAATATCTTGAATAAGAGCAGAAATATATGTATAGTATATTCTAACAACATTAATCTCAATATAAAAAATTCATTATTCAAAAGTTCAATCCAATGTAAAATATTTAAGCCTAGTAGTTGCTTTCCAAAAGTAGATTCAATAATCTACCTTTTTATCTTATCACATCTGTATTCCCCCTTTTTTTCAAAACAAAAACCTTGAATCTAATTTCCTGTGTTTAGCCTTTTTCTGACCATTATCAATAATAATTTGTAACTAACCCCCTAAACAATGACAAATATTCATAATCCATTGTATAATCAAACACCTCCTCTTAGGAATGTGGGCATCATATTCTTAAATTTAGTTTCTGCAGTCTGGGGGCAATTGTATCTTTAGAGAATCCTGAAAAGAAGAATTTTTGGTTAACTGTCAAGTTCTGAGAGAGGTAATTTTATTATTTGTTGTTCTATCTCTGCGTAATGGGAAAGTGCAGGGATTGTCTCAAGTCCTAGCTAGAGTAGTCTGTTAGGCTGGATCATTTCAGCTAGCTACCCCCAAATTGGTCTGACCAGTCTGTAGTCCAAAGCCAATCCTTAGGTGGTGTTATCATAATCCTGGAGGAGTTGCCATTGTGGGACCCTATTCTCCTTATGGAGACTTCAGAGGTCACTGTTAGGTATGCTCATGGTTCATTGCTGAAAACTGATAGAGACTCAAACCCAAAATTATGTATAAGAAGGTAGATAAAATTTATTTCTAGAACTAGTTAGTACTCTATATGGCCATTAATATCATGATAAAAGTTTTAAAATATTATATATATGTGTGTGTGTGTGTGTGTGTGGTGTGGTGTGTGTGTGTGTGTGTGTGTGTGTGTGTGTGTGTCTCAGCAGTTAAGAGCACTGCCTGCTCTTCCAAAGATTCTGAGTTCAGTTCCCAGCAACCACCTGGTGGCTCACAGCCATCTGTAATAAGAACTGGTACCTTCTTGGGGAAGAGACCTGTTCAGTCATCTTCATCAGTTTAGACCATAGAACCCATATGGACTAACTAGTTCTACAGAATCCCCATATATCTGCCCATGCATGCTTCAATATTGCCAGGGCATAAATTTCATATATGTGTGTGTGTGTGTGTGTGTGTGTATGTGTGTGTGTGTGTGGTATACCTCAAAAAACTATCAAAGGGTCAATATAAAACAAAAGAATTATGAGATTAGTAGCAATAAAGTAAACTTTAATTTTTTTCTTCTTTTCCATAATATGGTTTCCTTAAACCATATCATGGCTCTTCTGACACATGACAGAGATTTTGAATTTCCCTTTAATAATCATGCTTTGGTTTAGAGAAGGAGAGAGTCACCCTCCAACTCCAAGGCAGCTTTAATCTTTATTTAATTGGACTGGAACAAAAAAAGACTATTTGCATTATCTGTCTGTAGAGAACAGTAGAAACAAACATTTGGGAAGATTTATGAAACTTTATTCTTTTCAAAATATGCCAATAGGCCAATTTTCTCTTTTCTTGAGATGTTTTTCTGGATGAATTGTTCCTTTTCTTCAGATGTCTCATTTGTTCAATAGTCTTTCAATTCCTTAGCTGGATACCATTATTCTTCTGAAAAGTCAGAAACAAAACCATCCTCCAACCCTAATTCTGGAGAGATCCTCTTTTGACAAGTTTTATCTAATCAAATTAGAAGCATTTGTTAGATTCAAAGGTTAGTTTAGGTTAAAAGACCAAGATATCTGATGAACAAACATCTCTTCTAATTAAGAAGTGTCTCATGTTCAAATCAAATCTTTATCAATTTTGATGGTATCCATAGCTTTTCTTCTCTTGTGAAAATAAAAACAAAACCCTTTCCCCAATATAACACATGTCCTCATTTCCATTATGAGGTCAGTACATCTTTCAGGTATCTCGGTTGATTTAATTCCATAGGTTTTTTTTTTTTTCTATTCAATGTGTCTCTGCACTTGCTGTTTCATTTTCATTAGCATTTAGAAAACTCAAAGTTAATAAAGCATTATGCAATCATTCCTGGGGGTAATTTTTATCTGTTTCTGTTTATTTAATATATCCTTTAGAGTTGTATTTGATCCTTCTATAACTGCCTAATCTGTAGAATCATGTGGTATACCTGCAATATGCTTTAGATTATAATAAGAAAAAGACTGCTTCATTTTCTTAGAAACGTATGCTGGAGCACTGTCTGTCTTTGTTTGGAAAGTATACCATGATGGCCATAACTTCTAGCAAATGTGTGATTACCGAATCGTCATTTTCCTGACCTCAAAGCAACTGTTCATTGAAAGCAGAAATGGGTATCAATGGTGTGATGTATTTATTTTAGTTTTCCAAGTTCTACAAAATATAACACATCCTTCTGCCAGTTTTCAATTTTTGGGGTGTACCCTTTGGGTTACTTCCCATAGCCAGTGGTGTTTTGTTTTATAAAAAAAAAAACAAATTGACATTTCCTTATAATTTCCTTACTTTGTTGTCATGTAATGGAAAAGTCCTTCTTTAAACCTTTGCTATTGACATGATGTTTTTTTGTGAGATTCTGAGAACTTCAGCACATTTCTAATCAATAATTAATCTGTATTTTCTTCTGCTAGAGGACCCGGCAGACCTGTATGGGATCAGATTATGTTATGTGTATGGGATGATGATGCCTAGTCATGATTATACCTTGTACCTGAGTAAATAATGAAGTCAGTTCTGTATCACCTGGTAGAAACTCAGCAGTTTCAATATGCAAAGCATTTCTTTCTGCAAGTTTCAAATTGGTAACTATGTTGACAATTTTTTTAAAATCCCTTAGTGCCTTAAGAATAGCATGTAATTCTGATTTTTGGACAGGATTATGAAGGCTTTATTCCTTTTTACTTAAATTTTCTCATTTGTAACCCGCCTTTCCTGATTTATTTTTATCAGTATAAAATGTAGGGGCTCCAGTAATTGGTGTGTCACATACAATGAGAGGAAGAGTCCAATCAGCTCTCTTTATAAGTTAAATTCTCTCACTTTGACATAATTGTTGCTAATGTCTCTCAAAAAAATTACTTCAAGCTTTTTTCCAGGGTTGACTTTCTTCCCATAATATGTTAATTTCACCATTAGTAAAATGTACCATAATTTCTGCTGGGTCTATTTCTGCTAATTTACAAAGCCTCAATTTTCCTTTTAAATTAAGTCATAGAACTTTCCACATAGGTTTTTAATTTTTTATAACTAGCTCAATTGATATATCATGGGACTCTTAATTTAAGGGTTGTGGGTTTGAGTGTCACATTGGGAGACAGAAATTGTGATTCAACCTGAAATCAAAAAAAAAAAAAAAAACAAAGCAACGAAGCCACTAGAGAAGTCTTAACTCTGGCAAGTCTTGGCAACTCCAGACTAAGCAGACAACCTCCAACTGAATTGGTTTCTCCATTAATCTTGTATAGCCCAGGGTAGCCTTGATCTCACAGAGGTCCCTCTGCCTCTATCTCCCAAATCCTGGGATTAATGGTGTGTATCCCCATTGCTGACCTCTAGTGGCTTTAGTTTTGCCTCTGGTCTTCAGATATTAGTTTTGCCTTTTGGTCTTCAGATAAAATACTAATATTATTTGTATTTTATTAAAATACAAATATAAATAATATACCATCTTGTTTAGCTTTCAAAGGTCTTTATTATTAGGACTTCCTTATATATTATTTATCTCCCTTGGGCTCTTTGTTCCTAGACAACTTTATTCTTTATTCCTGCTCCATTATTCCTCTTCTCATTGAAGCAGCTGCGTTCTTTCTCTCATCCTTGGAAATGCACCACTCAATGACCCTTTACTTGGTTCCTCCCTTCTTTTTTTTTTGGTTTTTTCGAAACAAGGTTTCTCTGTGGTTTTGGAGCCTGTCCTGGAACTAGCTCTTGTAGACCAGGCTGGTCTCGAACTCACAGAGATCCGCCTGCCTCTGCCTCCCGAGTGCTGGGATTACAGGCGTGCGCCACCACCGCCCGGCTGGTTCCTCCCTTCTATGGGGACCTGAATTTAGTTACACACAGTAGAGTTGATAATTCTGTATGACTTAGATATTTATCTAAATGAATGTTTTAAGTCAGACCATTTTAAGTATTGCTGAAGACTTATTACAGAGCAGAGTGTCTTGAATAAAAGCTTAGTATGCCTTTTAGAAAGTTACAAGTATGTTAATCTATGACTACACATTCTACTCCTATATGTTCACATAAGAGATCTGAAAGCAATGTCCACTAACGACTTACCTGGGAACGAATGCTCATGAAAGCTTTATTTAGCCTAGTCCCAAAGCAGAAGCAACAGAGGCAGTCATTCTAGATAAACATGTTTCAATCTAGGCTCTTTGGAGGAATGCTTCTTTGTATTTAAGGAAAGAGCAAGTGATATAGACCACCATGCTGATGTATCTCAAAGTTCTGATGGTGATGGGGGCAATATAAGAAAATGACAAATTGTATATAGTCATTTATTAAATATTCTAATAAATGGAAACTAATATTTAATAAGATAGAGCAAGCTTTACTTGATTGTGAAGAATTCTAAAACAGCTGAGACAGCAAACTTTTCAAAGGACAAAGCATATATTTCAGGCATGGTGTTTTGTACATGAATTATAGTGATCATTTCTCCAGTAGGTGTTTAAATACTACAAAGGCTATTATTTTTTCCTATAAATAAGCAGAGATCATTTCATACCCATTTTTCTCAAAAAAAAAAATGAAAAGTAAGATGAAGCTAAAACTGACTTTGAATGATATGGTAAAATACTTAGATAATTCTAGGACTTGAGAGGCAGATATAGACTTATATCTACTGATTCAAGGCCAGCTTGTCTACATGGTGAGAAATATCTAAAAAAAATATTAAATACAAAAATAAAAACTGTCTCACAGTTCAATGTGATTTGTAGACTAGTGTCTCTCTCAGCTATCATCATCTTGTAGTAGATGGGAACTAACACAGAGACCCAGAACTGGACAAGGCAGAGAGTGAGGGACTTTGGAACACTCAGTTGTAATGGGATGTCTTCTTTTAACCCCTCCCTTCAGGGATCAGAGAATTATGTGGTAGAAGAGATGTAAAGATTATAAGAGTGAGAAAAGATGAATGAGAGAGAGAAAACCTTGTCTTCCAGGTACAAATGGACTGATACACTTATGAACTCACATAGATTGTGGCAGTATGCATAAGACCTTTACAGTTTCAAGTCAGACAGAATCCCAGTGCTGAGATGGGCAAGTGGACATAATATCCCATCCATATGTGCATTTGTTAGCGTGAGTATGTGCATTTGAATTCAGGAACCCATGGAGGTCAGAAGAGGGCATGCAATCCAGTAAAGCTGGAGTTTAAAATAATTATGAGCAACCTTATATGCTGGAAACTGAACTTGGGTTCTCTGAAAGAGCAATACAAACTCTTTTCACTGCTGAGCCACGTCTCCAGCCCCTTAACTGCTTTGTAATAATTGTGTTCCCAGTATAGTACAGTATTCACTAAACTGTTTCAGATACTACTCAAAATTACTTTTAAAATTTCCATATTATGAAATTTAAGACTAAATGCTGAAAACTATTCTACTACAAATGAAGAGTATAATAAGATTGAATACTTGATTATACAAGGTCCTTGTATACTCTGACCTACGTTGTAGAGAAATTACAGAGACCAAGAAGTAAAAAATGGTCTCACACTATAACATCTGCTCAATTTTCTACTTCAGTTCATTAATACAGAATTATCCTCATATGGTTGGCTTAATTTTTACTCATATTTGTCAGGGTGAATTCATTTAATTAAAATCATTTTATTCAATGAACAAAATCAATAAAGCAACTCATCTAAAAAATGCAACCCCAGTAAAGCTGCAGTTATTAGGAGAAGGCATCAGGCTCTGAATTAATCTGGATTATGTCTCAACATAATTTTACTGACCAAACTCTTACAAAAAGATGATCTCATTATAAGAATATATCTAAGCAGAGAAACAATGATAATATAGATTTATATATTATAAAAATTAAAAGGAGGAATATATATATATATATGCATTTTCTCCTTTTTATTTTTCTAATGCCTATGAAAAAATATAACATTAAAATCAGGTACAATGGCATGCACAGAGGAACTTTACAAACCGAGATCACGTTACTCTGATTGCTCTTCCGAGCATCATTGCCATCATGATTTCCAGTGTTACTATCTTTTACTGTCACTGCTAAGAAAAGATAATGGTTTCAGAAAGGAGTGGGGAGAAAAGGAAAAATTAGCTAACTCCAGCATCATAATATTTAAATGTGTTATTCTATTTATCAACTTACTTCTTTATTGTTTAGCGATATTGAGGATTCTGCACAGGTTCTTACAGACACTAAGGAACCACTCTACACTCAGTAATATCTAAACCTGGTATCCTAGTTGTAAGTTAATCTTCTGCTTTGAAAACCTCAGTAGAAATGAGAGCATTCCCATAACCCGTGGGTTGTTGTAACTCCAGATTTAATAACAGAAATACAGAAAAATGAATTTAATTTTAAATTCAAAAAATAGCAAATTATACCCACTGTGGGCATATTTTAGAAAAGATTTGGAACACAAGCCAAAAATCTGTTTATTTGAATGTCTGGTTTAGCTTTTTATTCTGTATTGTATGTGCAGTTTGCCCCTTTCACTCTTTCTTGTCATTCCTATGATGTGTGACTCCAGTAAAGTTTGTCAGAGTAACTTTCATAAATCATAGAGTGAAACAGTTTTATATGGTTTGAAGCTCCATAGCATCAGCTGAATGCTGAAACAAATTCCTCCATGTTGTTTAGTGAAAGTCAGTCAAGTTGAAGAGATAATGTCAGAATGAAAAAAAATAAGAGCAGGGAAGCACAAGAAGAGGAAAGCGACCGAGAGCAATCACCGTCACAGTGAATAACTTGTTCAGTTTGCTGTGCCACCAAGTGTGGAAATGTGTTGGGAAGGACATGTGCCCATAGTTCTGCTTGTCCTATGAAGCAGAGCTCACACTGATGAAGATTCTGTGGAATATAAACACAGCACAACATGTAAAAGAAAGGCCAGAATAGGTTAGATAGCACATTCAATCTGCAGGTGCACTATCAGTTCAAGAATGGATCTATCCACCCACAGAGGCAGGCCCACATAACAGTATTTCCGATGGATTATATTAATCCTTTTTCTTTCCTTTTTCCATTTTCCTCTGCTTTCCTCCTCTCCCCTTCTCAACTCTTTCCCCTCTTCTCTTTCACTTTCTCCTTTTTCTTCTTTCTTCCCTGATGTGGGATGCCCTTCTGTATATGTGTTGCTTTATTGGTTGATGAATAAAACTTTTTTGACCAGTGGCTTAGCATAATGAAGCCAGGTGCTGCAATAGGTCCAAAGCAGCTTCTTTATTAACCAATGATATTCACAGCAGACAGAAAGGAATATCATATCAGTTATTGGCCAAACAGTGTTGTAATTAATATAATTTCTATGTGATTATTCAGATCTGGGCAGCTGGGAAATGAACAAGTAGTCTCCTGCTACACTCCCTGCTCCTGTAAGATTCTCAGACTCTCTCATCTGGAGTCAGCTACAACCCCCAACACATTATCTAGAATACTGTAATAGCCAATATATGGCCTCCCTTATGGCTAGACCCCCCCCCTTGAAACCTCACAGTGAGGATTACAATTCAATACGTGGTTCATTGGAATAGTTCAGGGGTTTCTTCAATCACCATGACCAGCAAGGTAACATCCCATCTGTGGGAGTCAGGAAGGCAGTTTGGTTCATCTTGACTCAGTAGTCAGTGTTGGTTCAAACTTTGGGAGTCTGACCCTGAATAGTTTATTTTAGACATATTTAAGCACTGCATGATTTAGTGAAAAAGTGTCCAGTGATAAAACCTCAATACCATATGCACAAATAAAACTTAAGACAAGACTACATGAAAACTCTTTGAAAAGTTTGTGACATCCGCCATAATGATGTGTTCTATAGATTGACTACATGTGATATCCTCCATAACAATGGATTCTATAGAGTGACTACATGGAATATTTTCCTTAAAGATGGGTTCTATAAACTGAGCCGTTCATGATAAAAGTCTGAGAGAGGCTGCAGAGTGGTAGTACAAAGTCACTAGACAATTTACTCTGTCTACTCCCAGTCTTCTGGAAAGAAAACAGGTGATACATTTCTCTTTGAAGGGACAACCCTCTGCATTTAACATTCCTGGTTCTTTTATTCCTTATCTGTGAGCACAAGGACCTCTGTATCTCCTATAGAATCATGTAAATGTAGCACTTTTGATGCCAATTTGTTTTTAATTGGATTGACAGAGTTGGTTTACTAAAATATGGCAATTTTATTCTCAAATATGTATAAGATACAAAGAACTAGATTTTGACATTTAGGAATCAGATTATAACTCAGAATGTTTGCCAAATCATTTATTAACTGAGATATGGATAAGTTCTTATATTTAAGTGGAATATTAGACATATGAGTTTTTGTTTCATTATGATTTCTGAACACATTTGCATATGTATGTGTCTATGTTTCCACGTGGAATATTTCACAGGAACATACTTTTAGAGCCGATAACAAGGCTAAATATTTTACGATTCAAAATCTTTCTGTGAGCATTCTACAAATATATAAAAATAAATATCTGCATATTAGGACTTCTTAAGAATTTAATTTACAATCTATTTCTATTTTCATCTATAAAATACATGGTGGTTATAAACATAATAATATTTGAGAAAGAGTAAAGTAAAGTTGGAAGTTATGTGATGAATTGAAGGGAATGCAGAATTCTCCTTGAATTGAATAGTAGAATTTCAAGTGCTTTCTAATGTCTACTTTCTTCCTGCTGGAAGCATTTGGGCCACTCAGAGATCACTCCATGATAAATGGGTGTGATTAGAGCCAGCTAGCTGCTTACCATTTGTTACTGGACAGGACTGCTAGTTAGCTTGGGCTCTGTCCTGCTTTAGGTCACACAGGTCATGTGCAGGCTTAATAAGAGTCAACCTTAATTCTGTAAATTTGACATAATTTTTTTTTTGAATGCCACAACTGCCTTTTACACATCGGCTGTATAGTTGTGAGTGAAGGAGAATTTCCATTTGATCCCTCAGAAGACTTTGTGATCCAGTTCACTGTTGTACTGCAGTACCCAGGGAGTTGAGGAAACTTTCTATTGTGATTCAAGGAACATCTAACTCTTGCCTGCCTTTGGCCAGAATTCAGGGGTGTTCTCTCAGACTCTCAGTATTTTCTTTTAAAGAGTGCTTATCTGTCTTGTCTGACTGACCCTATGTATCTGAGCTTAGGTGAAGTTTATGCCTTACTTCTCTTGTGCTGATACTAGCTAGAATAGAGAAGAGAGTGTTTAGTGGAATAGAGTCTTCAGTTGTAGCACAATTAATAAAAAAACAAACAAACCTGGAGGCAGATACTAGGGTTCAACCTGAAGGTCAGAAAAGTAAAACAGCCCACCACTGACTCTTACCTCTACCTTAGTCCAAATGAGGATCCTGCCCTCCAGGTATCCTCAAAGTGAAACAGCCTGAGAGCTATCTCCTCCCATTTGTATTTCTTTCTAGTGCTGGGATTAAGGGCATGCATTACAACTACCCAGTTTCTAAGGCAAACCCGTGTGGCTGCTGGGATTAAAGGTGTGTGTTACCACTGTCTGATCTGTAATGCTGATCAGGGTGGCTGTTTTACTCTGATCTTCAAGCAAGCTTTATTTCTTAAAATATAAGTGAAATATTACTTCATTCAGTAACTCTTCTGAATGAATCCTCATATTTACTACTCAGCTCATCATCTATTTAGAATTGATTGCCCACAAAACCTCTACCCCTTTGTCATCATTTGGATATTCCTTCACACTCAATCATTGAGTTGCTAACTTTACTGCCCGCCGTGTGTGTGTGTGTGTGTGTGTGTGTGTGTGTGTGTGTGTGTGTGTGTGTGTTTTGCGGGAGAATTGTCTGTATTCTGTAATCATATTTTAAATAAATGCTGATTGGCCAGGCAGGAAGTATAGGTGGGTCAACCAGACAGGAAGTAGAGGCAGGGCAATGAGAACAGGAGAATTCAGGGAAGGAGAAAGCCCATTCCTCCCATTCCTGCTTAGACCACCAAAAGATAAAATGTAACCTGCCCGGCTGAGAAAGGTACCGAGCCATGTGGCTAATGTAGATAAGAAAAATGGGTTAAAATAAGCTACATGAGTTAACAAGAAGCCTGAGCTAATGGGCCAATCAGTTTTATAACTTATGGAGATCTGTGTGATTTTCTCTGGGACTTGCCTGCTGTGGGGTACCAGGCAAGACAGAAACCCCAACAAGCAGACCCCTCATGTTACATGTGTGCACATTTATATATGGTGAAGGAGGTAGATGGAACTATTTTGTAAAACATAGCTATGCTTTAAAGTGTTAGCTGTTTACATAATAACAAGTTCTTGCTTAAACATTATATTATAAGATGTAGCAAGTCATATTCTTAGAATGGAGGGATTGTTAGATGTTAGAAAATTCTACTTTACATAGTTTTCGTCTTGTAGATTCCTGATTGTAAAATACAGTCACCAATATTGATTTCAATACATATATCTACAGCATATGTATACATGCTTTCACACAGACATGTTGTATTTCATTATTTGTATTAATTTTCTTAAGGACTGCTATTATTTCATATATTTTCACTATGGTATTATTATCATTCATCTTTCTTCATTTATCAAAGTTGTCAGTATAATCTCGGTTGACATTGATTCATAAATAAACTCAGACCTGAATTAAATGTAGAACACTCTGGGATTTCATACATGCCCTTGAGTATATTCTATCCCATATCTGGCTTGTGAGTGAATCTACTTCAAGTATCATATCATCCAGAATGAGGAACAAACAATACAATTGTATCCTTACCTTCCATCCCCATAACACAGCTATGGTGGTAAACAAATCACATGGGATAAATGTTTCCATTACATGTAATTGGTCTTTATTTTTATAGCCCAGTCTTACCACACAAAAGTAGTTATTGCATACTTACACCTTTTCATTTTCATCATCATCTCCTATTCAGATGAGCTGATTGGGAAAACTCTAATGAGTGGTAGAATTTGATATCATGCAAATGTACTTTCCTAGATGATGAGTTTATTCTCATCTTTTGCTTAAGAAGATCAACTCATAAATAACACAGATGAATCAAACCTATGCATACATAATGGCTTAGAGACAGCTCCACTCTTTGTGTGTATGCCTATCTTCAATTCTTTTTTCTATATGACCACTTTGAATAAAATTTTCAGTAATGTTTTTATAATTATAACCAAAAAACACATGAAGATAAAAGGTTATGTACTCTCTGAGTACTGAAAAATTTTGCTATTATTTGAAATTTATTCATAATAATATTTGAAATGAATCTTGGAGAAAGAATTTATAAAACAGATTTTAGACCAAAGTAATCATCAAATTTTATGGAAGCTTCCATTTGGCATATTACAGTATTAATATGACACCAGGATAAACAGACTGTAGCATATCTCAAACTATGATATATTAAAGATCATAAAACCCCTTTGAATGCAAAGATCTGCTTATTAAAAGCATCAATATTGCATTTACTGCACACAGATAAAATTTACATCAAAACACTTCATAATGAGATGGTGGAGAGTGTGAGAGAAGTTATGAGGAGAAAAGTTATCTAAAATAATAATCATTTCAATGTAATAAATGTCTAAAAAATGATGGCTTAGAGCTTCTACCCTTGGCGCTCAGTAAGCAGTTATCCTGTCGAAACTGCCACCGCTGTATGATAAGTGTTCAAAAGGCCCCACTGGAATATTGACAGGCCTCACATCTTGTATGTGTTGTGGCGATAAGAAGATTAAATTTATATTTACTTTAGCTTATTGCTGAGCCTTGTATTCACAAAAGAGACACATTTTGTTAAGTTTTATGGGATGATGAGCGTTATCTGTAGGAATAAAACAGGCACATGCTTGCTACTCTTTTCTTAATCACGATAGCATGTGACACTTTACCCTGTACCTTGGAAGCAGAGAAACAGAAGCAGTGTGTTTAAGCTCTCTGTCTCTCTGTCTTTTTGTCTCTCTGTGTCTTTGTCTTTCTGTCCCATGGCAAATTTATCCTGCTACTTTGAGATATATTCATCTATATAACTGCGCTACACTTTCTGTCATTGGGACAAAACTTGCATCTGAAGCAGTTTCAAGAAGGAAGTGTTTATTTTCTCTCACAATGGTCTTTCCAGGTAGGAAAGACATGACAGGTGGAGTCAATAGTGGTGGCTGCCTGTGGAACAACTTGACCATGTTGTGGAAGGTCTAGAAACAGAAAACGTAAAGCAGCTCACTTGGTAGTTAGGACACAGCTGCCACCATTCTGCAAACTGAAAATCTGCTGCCTCTAGGAAGTAAGGGACCAAACACATGAGACTGGAGGATAAGTTTCATCTTTTAAAATATTTAATATTATAGCCGGGCGACGGTGGTGCACGCCTTTAATCCCAGCACTTGGGAGGCAGAGGTAGGCGGATCTCTGTGAGTTCGAGACCAGCCTGGTCTACAGAGCTAGTTCCAGGACAGGCTCCAAAGCCACAGAGAAACCCTGTCTCGAAAAACCAAAAAAAAAAAAAAAAATTAATATTATAAATAAACTCATAATTTTGGGGTCCTCTGAAGTTGGCCTCCAGGGTATTATTACTTCTCTGCAGGGGGAGCTTCAGTTTATTGTGTTTAGTCTACTGACAGGATAAATGAGTCCCACCCAGCCACCAGGAGACTAGCAAAATCTTATCAAATGTCCACTGAATAGCATGTCCTCTATGTCAAAACACCTGAGTTTTCTCAGTTTTGCTGCTGTGCAATGACAATCTGTAACATTATTAAAAATGCATTTGTACAATCTCTTGGTTATTCCTACAGTGATGTAACATGCCATAGTCTTACTCCTGTTCTGCCCATTTACCCTCACGTTTATATACCTCGCAACTTTAACGTATTTCAAGGTTAAACATAACAGATTAAGAACTAACTAAATGATTATCCATTTGATATCCATCCGTATATATGATATAAGTCTATTTTCTTGCTGTGTTTTTACACAGTACAAACAGAAAAAATTCTTTTAAGATATATTGATTTTGTTTTAAATCATCTTTTTAATATTATGGAGTTAAGTGTGTACATTTTTACTGGGTGACACATATATCTTTTCATTTTTATTCATTCTAACAAAATAAGGGGGATAATTTTTAAAAGACAGGTTCAATAAAGATATATTAAAATAATAAAATAATATATTAAAATTAATATAGAGCAAAGATTTGTCAAATCTTTAAGAAAGAAGATCAGATGAAAGAAAGTATGTCTTGAAAGAGTAGGGAGTAGGGAATATTTTGCCTTGAGTTCAGTTATCACTGGACCTCATTAAGTTGTATAATGCATTATGTCTCTATTTCTGTCTTTAAATGGGATTCCTACATTCCCTAATCACATATTTAATACAGCAAAATTATGGACCAGGCTCTGTGTTATTTATTAGATATAGAAATAGGAAGAAATGGGGTGGGATATTCTTAGATTTTCCATACAGTTCATATTCCATCCCAGAGTAGAGATGCCTGAAGAGATAATGTGTACATTTTAGTAGCAGGCCTGACATATAGAAAGTAACCAATATATGGCTACTTTTATTTATGTTGTTAGTTTTCATAGCACTATCATTAGATACACCTGACTGGTTGAATGTGCAGTCAGAGTGTAACTTAAGGAATGGAAGTGAGGGCTTGAAATGTTCTGAAAAATAGCATCATTAGATAAATTTGTTCAAAGATGATATAACTGAAATATTATAAAGTTGTTTTAGTTTATTACTAACAAAGGTGGATGCACAGGAAGATGTTAAGAGGGTCTATCTAAGATAATAGATGATACTTAGCTGTCTAGAGAGATGATAGATAGATAGATAGATGATAGATAGATAGACAGGTAGATAGATGATAGATAAACAGAGAAATAGATGGGATTAAGTAAATATATTGATGAATATGGATAGACAGTAACAGGCTGTTGACATGTGTATCCATGTGTGCACAAATATTTGATATGTTTGTATAAATATCTGTCGTTTTGGGAACTGTCTTTCTAGGGAAGGAAGAGGTGGGAGGAAGAGGAAGAGAAGTGAAGAGAAATGAGGAGGAAGGAGGAAAGAGAGGGAGCACAAATAAACATGCACATGTCAATACTAACAGCTGATACTAGCAAACACTGGGCATGAAGGTGTCCTGTGAATGCACCATATTAGAACTTCTCATACACACATCTTTTACTTTAAATCTCATTTTAACTTTATGAGTTGATGACGTAATTGCCCTTCTTTTGCAGAGTAGGAAATTTCAGGACACAGAGGTAAGGTTGTTTTCCAAAGATTTCACAACTTCCAATGAAATTATCAGACTAATATTTGAATTATAGTAATCTTGTTTGAGAGTTTATGTGATAAGCACTAGAATGCACTGCCATCGTCTATGTAGCAGACGCCAATCAGAAAGGATCAGCCTGTTGGATGGGCTGGATAGACTTCACAGTAGGATTTCAAATCACTTGAAGCAGATAGAGAAGCCCATCCCTTTCTGGAGCAGTAGCCTTCAGAGAAGAGGAAGCCGGTGTGGAAACAGGGCAGGCAGAGTGAACAGATGTAACTGCCCCAGCAGCAATAAGCCCAGCATCAGTAACATTCAACTCCAACCCTAAGCCTATTGTTGGAATGCATGGATCCACCACTCTTTTGACTTCCCCTTTCTATCTGCTCTCATTCTGATGACCAGATACTTGGGATTTTTACCTGAAATACTTTTCTTTTATCCCACTTTTTTTTTTTTTTGAGGAGGCCATGCACATGATAACCTTCTTCATGCTCTCTATGTTAACTTCGTCAGGGGATGTAGCCTGTTTAAAAGTCTAAAAGGTACACAGTGTACTCCAACAACCTTCAGACATCTTTACAATTCAAATGTATGGGCAGAAGCTTTTAATAATCTACACCAGTCACTGTGGCTGGGGTCAAGAGCGGCATTGAGTTCCTCATCAGGTGATGTGAAAGGCTTGTGACGATCAGAATGAAGACACACTGTGCTCTTCCTGTGAGCTTTCTTACCTCACTGTAGTTGGGAGGGCATTCTTCGAGTTCCTTTGCAGTTATCCACCCCATTCTAACAGTATCAGAGCGATTCTTTCTGCTCTCATCTCTTCAGAACCTCAGAGATATATTTGTTTACAGTGCTGGGACCTAGATTTTGAGAAATAAGCCTTGAGCAAGGGAGATTTTATTCAGAGCTCTCGTCTCTCAGTTTATAGGCAGCCGGCACTCTTTGTTTGATCACATAGGCTTTCTCCTAGCATGAACTGGGGAAGAATGAAATGAGAGCAAGGGAAGCCTAACCCTCTCTG
The DNA here is from genome assembly GCF_018167655.1 of Microtus oregoni. Taxonomy (NCBI): domain Eukaryota; kingdom Metazoa; phylum Chordata; class Mammalia; order Rodentia; family Cricetidae; genus Microtus; species Microtus oregoni. The sequence goes on from NW_024544542.1 coordinate 5,027,046, forward strand.
AGAAGTGGATGAAGGGTGGGGTGGGGGAGAAAGATAGAGGGAGCAGAAGGAGGGGAGGGAGTGGGAACTGGGATTGAAATGTAAAATTCCAATTAAAAAATATTTAGCAGCATTTCCCAAATGTTACTTGCTTGCTCAATTCAATGATGTTAGGCATGTAGCAACCAGAGACTTGGCAAATATTCTCTCTATAGCCACCCTACATTTTGTAGATTGAAATGAATTTGGGCCAGATTGCATACCCTTCATCATGTGTGTGGGAGGGGCTTGCTTAAAACCTTCACAAACAATTTTAAATACAAAGTCAAAATTATAAATATGTTGAACTTGATTGGTGAGTCACAATTTGTTCATCCCTCTAAGATCCCACCTTCCAGAATGGTGATGTCTATAGGATGGAATAGTGACAAATACCAAGGAAAGGGATTCAGTATGGGAGTAAAACAAAAATCCCAAGGGAAGCTTTGTTGGCTGATGATTGCTTTTAATGTTCTTTCTTCTATGATGGTAGAGAAGTGTAATAGACACAGATGCATTTTCTGGTTTTATTTAGCAAAAGAACAATAAGAAAAAGAACATGAAGAACTCTAAATGTTTCTATAACCTCAAGAAACAAACAAACAAAAAACCTGTCACATGTACAGATTCTGTTCCCACTACAATTGCATTTAGAGACTGGCTTCTGAAAGTTAAGTTAGGGCATGGTGTAAGCACTTATCAATAGGATTAACACTTACGGGAGACCCAAAGGGCTCTGTTGCTGTCACGTGAGGATTTTAGAGAATGGTGTTGGTCTGAAGGCCAGAGGTGAGCCCACATCAAGACTTGGCCGTGTCAGCAGTCAGCATCCTCAGCTTGGGCATTTATCTTCCAAAACTATGTGAAATCTGTCATACTGTCTGCAATGACCTTTTATTTATGCTCTCAAGAACAAAATGTCATTCTCTAGGGTATATCTTCCTCCCCGATGGTTTCAGTAGATGAATTAATTGTGTGCGTGTGTGTGTGTGTGTGTGTGTGTGTGTGTGTGTGTGTGTGTGTGAGAGAGAGAGAGAGAGAGAGAGAGAGAGAGAGAGAGAGAGAGAGATTAATCCCTTGTCATTTCTCAAGACCGTGAGGCCACTTTTACATTCTCTGGTTCCCACAAGCAAATGGTATTTTTTAAATTATTATGGTGGATGGAAAGAAACATTTCATTATCTCTAAAGGGACTCTTTGACCTAAGATCTCTCCTTCATTTACACAGGGAACTGATACAGTTAGAGTTCTGGCAATTTTTGATTCCATCCATTAATAGCTGGCATCTACACAGTCAGATCACTGTTATCCTGTGACCTTGTGGTTTTTCAAGAGGTGGCAGAATCACCATTTTAGGCATTTTCTTCACTTACTGAACGGTGACATTGGAAAACAGCACCAAGCAAATGCTAAGAAGTGAATATATATATATATATATATATATATATATATATTCACAATATTGTCACTTCCTTTTCTCACACGTACCTTTTCTGATCTGTTTGCAATTGACTATCTGACTTTGGGTATTGTGGTGACTTAAATCTGATCTCCCCATGGCACACATAAATATTTCTTGGTCTACAAATTGTGTGGAGACTTCCTAGGTAGTGATAAAATTTATTACTACAGACCCTCTGATCAATAAGTAACCATCAAAGATTTATCTAGTTCAGAACATCCTGGCACCAAGTGGAGTAAATACATCTTCTTCTGAATTTGCATGGCTGCTGAGAGTACTCATTTCATTAGCAGCCTGTTACTCTCCAGTGATATGCAGAAATCAGTCATTACAACACTTTCTAGATAGTCTGCATCTATACTCATCAACATATTTGTGAAATCCAGTTTCTATGCGTATTCTTACCAGGCACATTGTGTGTGTGTGTGTGTGTGTTTGCGTGTGTGTGTTTGTGTGTGTGTGTGTGTGTGTGTGCAAGTGCCTTTATCTATAACAATATATTTGCCCATCTTACACTTGGGAATTTTTCTGTATGTACAACACATCTGGTATCTTTACTTTTTAAATTGAATTTTATTTTTACTGTGGTGGGGTGAATATGTGTGTGTGTCTGAGCCTTGTTATGTGCACATGTGTGTACCAGCCCACAGAGTCCAGGAGATAGGATTATATCCCAACCCCTGGAGCTAGAGTTTCATGTAGTGGTTATCCACCTTACACAAGTGTTGTACTGAACTCATATCCTTTCAGAAAGTGTTGTGTGTTATTAACCCTTGTGCTATTTCTCCAGCCCTCCGATCTTTTTTGAAGGACCCCAAAATGTATGGAGATTCAATCACTATACCTGTCTCACCTCCACATTTATAGAGGATTTTGCAAATAAACACATAGCAAAGCTTCTATGATTGTCTATTGCTAGTATGTTAAAATAATCTAGAAATTAATTAAGCAGCATAGTTTAGGTAGAAGACCGGAGTGTGGCTGTTTAGTATACTAACCTTCATTTACTCTCTCATTCTCCGATTTAGCGACATAAAACTACATTCTCCATTTATGCTGGTGTAATTTAGCAAGACTTTCTAATATTTTTTACCACTCTGTTTTAGCTTTAACCCTGTTTCCTGCAATATGCAGATATTTGTCTAACATTGTAGGCTGGGCGTCTATTTGGATGGGAAAGAAATGACAGCATAGAAGATGATTTTAGCACGTAGGTAGCTAGCAACCTCTAGAGAGATAATTATGGAAATAACTTCACCCAACTTTGAAGGCTTCGGATTCTCATGGGAAGGTGGTATCCTGGGACCAATGCTTCATGTGCTAGTCTGCCACAACATAGTCAAAGTTATGTTAACATGGTATATTCAACAACATTGTGAAGTATGTATTCGTCAAACAGGAGAGTAGACCCTCCTGTTCTGGGGCAGCGCTGGAATACTCTAAAGTTTAAAAACCAGGTAGTGTCATAAAATAAGGGTATGCACATGTGCTTTAGAAATAATAAGAATATTTAAAAGAATTAACTAAAATTATTGAAATAGATTGGGGAAGAAGAACCAAAGTGAGGAAGATAACTATTGTTTCTAGGTGTAATATATTTTAAAACCACACATGGAGGATATGGTAATTCAAGTAAAGGCATAGAGAGGTGTGTTTAAAAGTATGGATTAATGTAGCTATATTAAATGTGAAGAATTTGTTTTCTAAGATTGCCATGAGAAAATAACACAGCTTAGGTCTCTTCACAGACATTAGTTTCCTCATAAATTTATAGAGTCTAGAGTTTCTCCATCAACCTGTCTATACATTTAATCTCTTCAAAAAAGCATCAAATTTTATTTTGGGTACTAGGTAGTTGTAAAAAAAACAAAACAAGGCAAAGCAAAATGAAACAAAACAAAAAGATACACAGATTACTAGAAAAGGGTTAAATTAAGATGTAAGTGTTAGCCAATAAGAAGCTAGAGCTAATGAGCCAAGCAGTGATTTAAATAATATAGTTTCTGTGTGATTATTTTGGGGCTGAGCAGCTGGGAACTAACAAGTGGTCTCCTTCAACAGTGAGAAGTTGGAGGGAGGTTACCTGGGAAGGGCAGTAGAAGGGAGGAATTGGAGGAAGAAAGGGATATAAATCTATTTCAATTTAAATCCTACTGGGCGGGGGGAAGAGAAAACCCCCAAAGAAACAAAACAGCAACAAAATCCCCAATCTAAGAGTGGTGGTGAGCATTTGTAATCCCACCCTGGGAGGTAGAAGTGGGGATGTTTGAGTCTCACTGGCTCTCCAGGTCAGTTTATATTTAAATGCCTGGTCAGTGGGAGACCTTTCCTTAGTAAAGAAGGTGGTCAGTTTCTGAGAAATGAAGAATGAGGTAGACTTTTGTTCTTCATAGACACACACACATACACACACACATGTGTGTGCACACACACACACAGAGACAAAGAGAGACAGAGACAGACAGACAGAGCACGGGGAAAAAAACTTGAAGCCATAGAACTTGACTGCATACATTATGAGTCTCCTATCAACCATCCGTATACTTACATAATTATAATCAATTAATTACTCTCTCCCATTGCACTCTACCCAAGAGCTCATAAAAATATGTAATAATATAGTTATGATGTTTTCTGTTTTAAGAGGAATATTTAACTCTCCCAAGACCCCATCTCTTCACTAAATAGGAGGATAGATTTTTGTGTCTGTCATTTACTTTATATTCCTGAAATTCAGAGTGACAGCTCCACATAGGGGCCACTTTCACTGACTTATTGTGTGTTACTCAGTTTCAGAGACTTTAAGGGAAAGACTGGGTGAAACTTCCTCCAGACTGGTAATAACAGACAGTAGTTATCTAAATATCAAATAACTTTTTAAAATCAGTTTCAGACAGTAAATTCATTAATTAAATTTAATCATTTATTTTACATTCCTACTGCAGTTTTCCTTCCCCCTATCCACTCCTTCTCTGTTTCTGTTCAGAAAAGGCGGTGGTGAATATCCTTCAATCCTTTCTGTGTCTTCCCCACCTATAAACTAATTAGGAAAGAAGGAAATTTAGACAAAAAAAGAGAGTGATGTGTTTTCAGGTCTAGAAATCTGGAGATTAGCCATGAGAATCTCTCAAACTCATAATTATATTGTAACTTCATCTCCACTGACACTGTAGAACTACTTGAAGGACTTCTATGAGTTTTAGGTTTCAAATTAATAATGCTTCAGATAATTAGCAGGAGAATAGAGAAGCTTAACTAACGACTTGGAAGGATGAAGTCTGTTGAAAGAAAGAGAAAACGTGAGTGAAATTGTATTTGGTTCATATTAGTGTTTAATCAACACACACAGGTTAATGGGTGGTAAGGTAAGTCACAGGGACTATGAACCCGAAGTTCATATTTCAGTAGTAGATAATGTTTTAGAAGTCCAATAACACCTTCCAGGAGTTTCCGTCACTCGCAAATTAGAGACATAGATTATAATATGGTGAAAATTAGTCCTACTCTGGTGAACCTAGAGTAACAGTCCATTAAGTTCAGAATCTGAGCTCTATAATTGACAATTTAAAAACTTTAAGCATCTAGATGTGAACTACCACAAGCCTTATTTTTATTCTAAAAATAGAGCAAAACTCTTTAAAACAGCAAATCAGCGATGTGCCGCTCTCTCTGAGGGAAGGAAGATGCTGCATCACACATTTTTGCATTAGTGCCTTCATTGCCTCAGAAAAGAGTGTGACTCTCAGCCTCACAGGCTGATATGCAAATCGCATCTTTCTTATGACTTCACAAGCATCACCAAGGATTGATTGTTCTGTAACCCTTGCAGATCCCTGCCTCCATCCAGGCATCACACCAGCCAATAACTGCTTTCTTTCCTGCTTCACAAATACATTTTATCCAGGCTTTATATAAAATGGGGGACATTACAGTCAGCCTGGTGAATGCATGCTGAAACTAGCGAGATATGCTGTTACTGTGACCACCGTATCTGTTAATGACCCACCTCCCCACAAAAATATGCCCATAGAGCAAAGGAATAGTCCTTTTCATTAAATATTTACTTTCTTGTTTGTTTTGTAGTGTTATAACCAGTACTTAACCTGACATATTTTAGGCACACAATTAATTTTGGAGAATGAATTAATGTTTAAATAAATGAATGTATTTGTCTTTTTACTCAGTCCCATTGACTCTGATCAAAACCAACATTACCAGTTATATAGAACCTTTGTGGTACTAGGGTTTATATATTCATGTTTGATGTTCATACATACAGATGCCCCATCTGTAGGTGATGTGCTGCATGAACAGTATCCCAGTATCAACAGAGCATCTCATCATTTCCATCCTGTCTATCTGCAGAGCTATAAACCTACCTCCTTTTTCAGTCTCTGTCAGTGAAGCCCAAGGCCAAGGCGTCAGTTAATTGTGTGTCTGTAAAGCTTAATCTTTTCTCCATAGGGAGAGGAACCTTCCTAGTTCCTCACAGGCACCAGAGGTAACTTAAGTTTTCGACTCTTTGTGTGGGCACTAGTCACATGGAAGAGAGGAATGTCCTGCGATGTAATCACATTCTACAGGTCTCAGCTCTTGTCATCATTTTGACATTTTGGTTACAACACATTAGCTTTAGAAGAGCATGTGCTGTCCATAACACATGCCATTCCCACAAAGCCATGCCACCTGAAGGTTAGCGACACAATGGCCTTGAAGAGACAGAACAGCATAAAACTCTGTGTGGCAAAGATAAGATATGTAGTAGTAAGGAAACTTGGTAACCACTGCTTTCCTTCGTCTGTTGAAACATCCTTCTTTATCCTGCATCGTTAACTCTCACAAAATTGACATTTGTGTTTTATCAGGGTTCCCAATCAGAAAATGAAAACTCATGTCATAGCCTCAGAAGCAACTTCTGAAGACATGCATTCACAAATAAGAGCTGCATTAAGAGAGTGCCCCATAGAAACAGCAAAGGATCAGGTAAGCCTGGATAAGAAAAAGGATAAGATGAATGTTGTTCCTTTTGCGAAACTACAGCTCCCAGCATTCCCCTGGACTATGGATACCAGCGCGGGAAAGCACAGGATACCTTTCCCAGAAGCCTTTGCATTCCTCGTTAAAAGGCGAGGGTTGCCATGCCCCCCTTCCCCCCCTCTTCTTTCGTTTCCGCACACCTGTACCTTACCTGTCCTTACCCCTCCCCCATTAAAGTGCACCCACGTGGGACGGCCGCGTGTCTGTGTCTCCTTCCCTCGCATAACATCTTCACTCTCTAACCCCGCAGACAAGAAAGGCAGAAATAAGAACAACAATGAAAATACTTGTGCATGTGCAGTCTTGGCAGTTTTGGCAAAGGTGCATTTACCTAGATCTGCCAAGTGTTTCCTGAATGCCCTTTGTACCTCAAATTTATGCTCACCACATAATGAGAAGTATGAACTCCTATAGATTTCCTGACTTCTGCATAAGACAGCCCAAGAGGATTTTATGGGCTAAGAGAAATTTTCTGAAAAATAACTAAGCTCTCTGAATTAGGGACTTAAAGCACAGAACATGGATCCCCTTCCTTTCCTAAGTGAACAACACAAATAAAATTAAGTAGTCAACCTACAACACAAATACTATCTATGATTTAATGATTTAAGGAAGGAGCCACAGACAACTTTTATACCAAACCCTAAAAGTAAAATTGTTTTTCATCAGTCTCTCTCTCTCTCTCTCTCTCTCTCTCCCTCTCTCTCTCTCCCATCAATTATCTATCATCTATCTATCTATCTATCTATCTATCTATCTATCTATCTAAGCTCTCTAGGCAGGCTACCAACACTGCTCAAAACATTGAGCTGCAGCTGATTTGACAGAGAAGTCCAAATACTTGACACTGCAGAATAAAATACTCTGAAAATTTCATGCTTAAAAACAATGCATATGGGTTGCAAAAACAGTTTACTTTTTTTTTATTTATTAAAGATTTCTGCCTCCTCCCCGCCACCACCTCCCATTTCCCTCCCCCAATCAACTCCCTGTCCTCCTCAGCCCAAAGAGCAATCAGGGTTCCCTGACCTGTGGGAAGTCCAAGGACCTCCCACCTCCATCCAGGTCTAGTAAGGTGAGCATCCAAACTGCCTAGGCTCCCCCAAAGCCAGTACGTGCAGTAGGATCAAAAACCCATTGCCATTGTTCTTGAGTTCTCGGTAGTCCTCATTGTCCGCTATGTTCAGCAAGTCCGGTTTTATCCCATGCTTTTTCAGACCCAGGCCAGCTGGCCTTGGTAAGTTCCCAATAGAACATCCCCATTGTCTCAGTGTGTGGGTGCACCCCTTGCGGTCCTGAGTTCCTTGCTTGTGCTCTCTCTCCTTCTGCTCCTGATTTGGACCTTGAGATTTCAGTCCGGTGCTCCAATGTGGGTCTCTGTCTCTGTCTCCTTTCATTGCCTGATGAAGGTTATTATTCAGGAGGATGCCTATATGTTTTTCTTTCAGTTCACCTTCTTATTTAGCTTCTCTAGGATCACGAATTATAGGCTCAATGTCCTTTATTTATGGCTAGAAACCAAATATGTGTGAGTACATCCCATCTTCCTCTTTTTGGGTCTGGCTTAGAAATTGAAGAGGACACTAGAAAATGGAAGGATCTCCCTTGCTCTTGGATTGGGAGGATCAACATAGTAAAAATGGCAATTCTACCAAAAGCAATCTATAGATTCAATGCAATCCCCATCAAAATTCCATCAAAATTCTTCACAGATCTGGAGAAGACAATAATCAACTTTATATGGAAAAATAAAAAACCCAGGATAGCCAAATCAATCTTATACAATAAAGGATTGTCTGGAGGCATTACCATCCCTGACTTCAAACTCTATTACAGAGCTACAGTATTGAAAACAGCTTGGTATTGGCATAAAAACAGTTTACTTTTAAGACAAATGCATTTGTAAATAAAGCAACTTTTGTTTTAAATATACAAATTTGTGTTAGGTGGCAAGCTGAATGTGCTTGTTGGAGCCTGTCCTAGAATGGAGAATTCTAGAGTGCTAACATTCGTCTCTTCCTTAAGTCCTGTGGCCCATGCATCCATCACCCATGTTACTGGGAGCTGCAAATAGAAGATTCAGCCCTCTCTGGTAGAACACAGTTGACATGGTGACAGTGAGTGTTTAGGTTGTAAGATCCAGATAGTCACTATTGTACTTTGGAGTTCTGGGATTCCAGGGTCACTTCTGATATATAGATGTTTTATAACTTTAATTTTTTTCTACATATGACTTTTTTGGTGAAATAAAATGCCTTCGTATTTACCAAGCCAACTTCTGTAGTTGTTTTATTTATTCAAAGAAAATAAGGCTGAGTATCTATTTCACCTACTCAATTCCTGGATTATTGCCCCATAACAAGAAAGGAGATGCCATGTGTAGCAGGGGAACAAACTATGTTAGTGGCTTCAGCAGAATGAGCCCCATGAATCTATGAATTAGCACCAAGAGGAATGCCCAAGGGCTGGCGAGTTCTCTGCTGAGCTGCAGGCTTTTCCGTGCTGCTTTAATTTTGAACCAGGGCATTATCTTTGACATTTCTCAGTTGAGAGGTATTTTTTCTAGATAGTCTTTGGGGATTTAAAGTAGGCTAAAAGGCTTTTTGAAGGATGGGGAAATGATGCTTTTATGTTTGTTATTTCCACTGATGCTATTATTGAGAAAATTAGCTCAATACCAAGAAAACAGAACAAACAACACACGATTACTTCAGTTTGTTGGGCTCTGCATCACTCTAAAACAGAAAAAAAAATTCTTATTTCTTCAAATAATAATATACAAAATTAACTGGGAGAGAGGAAATTAAATACAGAAGCTTTTATGAAAATGCCTAATGTTAAATATTAGTTAACTATATGCTCTTATCTATCAAAGAAGAGATTTAAATAGCAGGGTTTATAACTCTTTGCATTGGTTTTGACAAATGAAAGCAAATTCACAAATAAGTGCCTTAAAAACTCAACAGAGACTGCCAGAGTATATTATGGAAATCCAACATGGTAATGATCCAGGCATGTTCAGCCTCAGCCTCACTGAAGTGAATTCCAACACTTGACAACAATAAAGGCATTCATGAATCAAAAGCATCCATGAATGTCCCCAGGTAGCTTAAAATATTATGTAAGCTAATTAAGTATAAAAATCATTGCGAAATCTATTAAGAATAAATTACCTATTCTTTTTTATAAAGGACAAAATTTCAGTCTGTAACTATATCTTACTGCGTCTCAGAATAAAAAATTCCATAATCATAATTGTTAGAGACTAATAAAGGAAACACTTTCCTTTGCTGTCATGTTTTTAAAAATATAAAGCCTATATGAGGTGTATGGAAGGAATATTTTGGAGGGAACATGCTTATAATCCTTTTGGGACCATAGAAAGTAATTTTGTGGGTGTTTTTTCTCTTGGCATTGGAGGTAAATGCATACATACATGGGTATGCTCATCTCATTTTGACAGATTTTATATTTGTAAAATTCTTCCTACTTCTATGAATATTTATTTTATTTAGGTTTATTTTAGGTGATAATAAATAACAATTCGGGTACCTCATTGGGATTTCTAGTATAATAATATGCTTTCCCAACATTGCAGCTGTTTTTTTTTTTCTCTTTGGACATGCAGTGCAACTTTATAGAAAACATAAGAAAGTCATTGCTTTTGTCCAATCTTACAACCTTAGCCTTTTGATTAAAATGTCTACTATATTCATAAGTTAATGCTATTATAAATATAGTTGGATTCTCATCCACTGTTTTGAGATATTTATCATCAGCAAATTTCTTTGTAATTTTTCTATAAATATTTATTAATATATAGCATTTAATCTTCTGTTGACTTTTGCTGTGAGTATGACATATTTACTTGTACCTTAGTTTTTTTTTAAATTTATTCTTTGATAAACACATATATGTATATAGTGAATTTTGAGCATATCATTTCCATTATTGTTTATTCCCCTTGCATGTCTGGTTTTTTTTTTCCCCCTCAGCCTACAGAGTTCAGTTAGAATTCCTCACATGAGTATGGGATGTGGTCATACTTCCTAGAAAATGGGGACAACGCTATTGAAGAAAGATGACTTTCACTTCCTACCAGCCTCTTCACTCATAATTACTTAGCCAAGGGTTGGGTCCAAGGGTCCATCCCTTGTTGTCAGTGGAATGGTGACTGTCTCCATCTTTCCAGGCTTGTGAAGGCACATGAGCTCCTGTGTGTTTATGGTGCAATGGCATGCCATTTCAAGAAGACAGCGTGTCACAGCACTGTTCCTTGTGTGCTTTTCCACTTTGTCTTAGAGATTTCCCTTGAGCTTTGAAGATGGAGGAACTGTCTCATTTAGGGATGATTACTGAGCAGTCATTTATTTTGTGCACTTTGACCAGTTATGAGTCTCTGCTTTTCACTGTGAACAGAGACTCCTCTGACCAAGGCTAAGAGCGGCATTAATTTATGGTCATAGACACCAATATTTAGAGTACAATGTCTACATAGCAAAGCAAGAGTAGTAATTTTCCGCATAGTGCCTATGCCCTCCCCATCCATGGCTGTTGAATAGGCTTTTAGTACTGGTTAGTGCTGAAATAGTCACACAATTGCTCCAGTAGGCACATGCTACCTGGCAGGCTGGAACTGCAGCACAGGAAGAACTCTTCAGAGTAAGATCATGGGTGAGGATCTGAGGTGCTTCAGAGAGTCACCAGTCTGACCATTACTACATTTTAACAAAGAAAAAAGGCTTTTATTCAGTTACTGAGGTCAGCACTGTGAAAGTTCTTTTTGCCCAGAGATTTTCACTGTTAAATATGAATGACAGCCATCACAGATTCCATAACATTTCATCACTATGAAAATATCAATTGGGGGCAAAATCTTCCATCTGAATTACAACTTCATCTCTTTATGTCCTACAACCAAACTATGTGATAGAGCAATAGAGTTGTACCTAGTTTCTTTAAGAATCTGGCATATATGGTAGAGTACCTTTGGGGCCACCCTGGAAAACAATTCCTAGGAAATATTTAATTTCTCATATTGAGATGTTGATTTAAAAATCCATTACAATTATTTTTCCACCTCTTTTGTTCCTTTATTTTATGTTTGTCTAAATCCCAACATATAAAAATTACTGTAAGGTGGGGAAGTTATTTCACTTATTCTGAGCAACTTGGAAATATTGTTTTTTTTTTGTTGTTGTTAAAAAAATATCAAGCATTGTAGTTTTGTTCACACAGGATAATATCACATGAGACATGGTGTGATTGAAAGTATCATTTTTTATTCATCTACATATATATAGCTCAATTTTTCTCTTGCCTTCCTCCCACTTCTCCTTTGATCCTCTCCCATGATGTCTTCACTCCCAATTTACTCAGTATTCCTGTCTTTTTCTACTTCCCATGAGATTAGATCCATGTATATTTCTTTTAGGGTTCTCTTTGTTGTCTAGGTTGTTTGGAAACAAATATATACTCACTCATATGTGACTTTTTGATATCAAGCAAAGAAAAATCAGCCTAAAATTCAAGACCCCAGAAAGTATCATTTTTAACTACACTTGTCTGGCCACACATAGAACACTGCATTCACTCTCTTCTATATACTTCACCGTTAGAGGAAGAAGGTTAGTCAGAGATAATTGTAAAGGAATACTGACCAGTAAAAAAAAAAACAAACTATATTCTAATGGGGAAACGTAAAATTAATACTGCATTACAATGCTCAGGTTTAAGCATAAAATTTTAAATATCCTTAACATGAAAAGTCAAATAATAGGTAAAGTACTGGCTTCTATTAATAGAGATCTTTAAATATACTCTAAAAATATATTCAGAGTAATAGCACAAACATAGCAAGAACTAAGAACTAAGTAACCTGACACTGCAAAGACTAGGAATGGAGAAGGTAGTGGAGAGTTGGTTGAAATTTTTTCAGTTATCGTCTCCAGTGAACTTTGTGCAAGGTAGTTGCTCAATGGGCTTATTTTAAGTGAGCAATGGAATAAGCTCTAGTGATCAATCACGCAGCATGGAGAACATGTTAATAATAATGTGCTGCATATTTCGAAACAGCTAAAAAGTAGGCTATACTAAAGGCACTACAAAGAACAATGAGACATAAAAGGTAGATTAATTATCCCTATTTAATTATTCCACAATTTACCACGGCTTGATATTGTGCACCATTAAATATGTAAAATGGATATTTGACAATTAGAATAAAATTTATTTAAAAATTTCAAAAAATTTCAAAAAATTTCATGACAGTTTATTATTTTATTTTCATGATAAATAATTGAACATTGTAATTAGTAATCACCTCAAATTACAGACCATGAAGGACGAGGAAGATATGTTTCTACAAGCATCATCCTTTGTTAAATTTTTTTGTAATATTCAAAGTCAGGTATATTCATGCTGTTTATACTTCAGCAAAGATTCAGAACTGGGTCATATTTGGCAGCTGTAATCTCTATAAGGAACAAACATTTATTTGCTATGTATACAGGCACGTAGAACAAACTCTTATAGAAGAATCCCTCACAAACACAAACACCCTGAAGATGCAACATTGCCATCAGAGAGAAGAGTCTTATAAATACTCAAAAACACAAAACACAATAGCCAGTAAGGTCACTTTCCAAGAAGATATGATACCTTTAATGTACAAGCACGAAATCAGAAAGTTAAAAGTGATATTTATTTTTACTATTTGTTTATTGCAATAGTTATTGCTTAATTGATACTTATTGCTTAAAAATGGGAGGATTTTGCAACATAACAATTATAACTCTTTCCCAAAAACATACATGAAGACGGGCTTCCCATGAGAGCTGCATGTCAGAATGTTGTGTCTGGCTTTTAGAAGAACTACTAACTCAGGAGAAACTTGTTATGGGTTTAGTTGTCCATTTTGTACAGTTCAGGTGAACTTAGAGAATTCAGTCCTTGTGAGAATCATAAATTATCATTTTAGAATGATTTTTGTATTTTTCATTGACTTCATCTAAACTCACAACTACATAGCTTGATCATTTTCATCTTTGAGCACATGGACACATATTTATGACTTTAATGGAAAGACACAAGGCATTTTTTTTCCATATTGCCCATCTGATTATACTGTGGGTAGATATTTTTTCCTTTTTATATTGATATAATTTGTGGTATATTTTATTGTGACCATAAAGTTTCATGGAAAATAGATTTGGAAATTTGATAAATAGAATAATTAATTCCTAGGAATAATATATGTCAATCTTAAGTGTCTGTCAATCTGTTATTAATCTTTTAAACAAAGATTATTTTGTTTTCAGATAATATTTGGTGTAACATATGGGTCTGCTTGTTGGGGTTTCTGTCCCGCCCAATCCCTCAGCTGTTTAATCCCAGAGAAAATCACATAGACATCCCCATAAGATTATAAACTGATTGGCCCATTAGCTCAGGCTTTGTATTAGCCCCTTTAACATATATTAACCCATTATTCTTATCTATGTTAGCCACATGGCTTGGTACTTTTCTCAGCCAGGCAGGTTACATTTTGCTTCTTTGGTGGTTTGCTAGACTGCAGGAAGAGCTTCCTTCTTCTCAGAATACTCCTGTTCTCATTGCCCCGCCTCTACTTCCTGTCTGGTTGACCTGCCTATACTTCCTACTGGCCAATCAGCATTTATTTAAAACATGATTGACAGAATAAAGACAATTATCCCACACCAATTTGGTTAAGGCAAAAGTCAGAAATGGTGATGAGAAGACAATGGCAACAGAGAAGGAACGATGTTTCTGAGGACAGACACAAATGCAAGGGTGGAGGAGCCAAAGGGCACAGACAACACCCTGGTGGTCAAAAGTGCAAAGTGAAACAAACCAGAAAATACCAGCAATAAAATATCAGATTCCTCCACCTGATATTAGTCCATGGAAACATCTAAGCTAATGAGCTCTGATACCATAAACTTGTGTTTTTAAACCATTTCATCAATAATATTCTCTTACAGGAGCAAGAGAAAACTGACAGAAAACTGAAGTCTGGGCCTTAGATACACTGTCTCTGGATTAATTTGCTCGAACTCAGTTGAGTGTTTTCTTGTAGCACAGTTGACACTTGAGAGTTAACAAGGTTGTGATATTTAATATTTTACATTGGTTAATCAAAGGAAGTTGGGATTGAACTGGGTGACAATTCCTCTCTCATCTCTGGAAAGGCTGTCAGAAGGTGATGGGTTAAGAATAATTATCTAGAAGAAGAAAAATGTGGGCTCTGTGAGATAGGGCTCTCCTCAGTTCCTGATGGTGCCTCCTACTGTGGTTTCTCATCACTCCTGCTCTTCTTGACTGTCAAAGAAATTAAGCCTTCACTACCCAGGCCATTCTTCCTTTTGCTTTCCCCAAGGTATAAGTCCCTGTGTGAAGTTAAGAATATGTGGGGTAATAGGTCAGACTCTGATATGATGGGGGGACTGCTTTCTTCACTGAGCACAAAAGAGTAATTTTGAGATCCAGCTCCACTGCATCATCTGATTCTAGTAAGCAAATCCTCTGAATCAGATTTTTATCATAAACGTAGAGACTATATCTACTTTAAACTTTATCACTTTTTTGTTTTTAGGTTGAGAAACTTATGTGAAGAAAATGATTACAATTATTTTATATGCACATTAGTTAGAATTTGATGACATTGATAGCATTTAAATGTCTGTCAGTATAGTTCAGCATAAGAGCACACACACGGCAAGCTCTAAGCCTCAGTCTGATCTTTAGATCCCACGTCCCCAAACCTACATCATAGTGGAATATGCAAAGCTCCATCTAATAGTACAGCAAATATTGTTGTGCATCTCTTCTGTATACAAACAAATTTTATAAACTATTTTAAATATATTTTTGATTCTCTGATTTTTATGTGATGTCTTTTACTATTTGAATCTTATACTTTTTCATTTCTGAGACTCATCTAAAATAATGCTTTATATTCTCAGCCAAAACCAAATAAAACCCAGTAATAAGCCAAGCAATAGCTTTCAATGCCCAAGGAAATTTACAGTGTTTTCTCTTTCAGAACTTAATGAAATTATGACAAATCTGAGATTTGAGAGAGCTATCTCTGAGCACATAGCAAATACAAAAAAAAGAAAAGAAAAAAAAACAAGAAGCAGAATTAATCACAAAGGACAGGAGACAAGCCCAAAGAAAAGAACAAAACTTTGTCCAGCATAGTTTTATTTTGTACCAGTTCAGATTTCTCCACTCCCCTCCTCCTCTCCCTCTGTTCTCTGAAAACCATGCATGAAGCTGGTGGGAGAGCAGCACTACTTGTTGGCTCATCACTGTGTACTCTTTTTCCTTTTGATAGAAAACTGCAGAATTTAATACAAATAACTGTGCTTAATAGCAATTTCAAATAACTCAAAACAACTGCAGAATAATCGGTCATTAAATGAAAAGTTATTGTGTAGGTAAGCATGAAAATGGATCAATGGGAGGCAAATTTGATATTTGTGCAACAAATTCATCATTAGATGAATGGCTTTAATGTCTTATTTTCTTGCAAAGCAACAACTGATTATTTATTGGGTCACAGAAGGAAGAACAACTTCAAGGCACAGGTCACTTTCTGCTGGTGAGATTTGTAGTAGACTGTTGCTTACCACAGTATAACTGAGGACTGGAGCCATTGGTAAAAAACAGTCCCGTAAGAGAGTAGACATTGCTGTGACTGATACAGAAACCAAGCTTGACTATTGTTGAAGCATTGGTGTGGTCAAGTGTACTGAATGCCTTATACCTCCACGTTGGGAAGGCAGAGGTAAAAGGATGGTGATTACTTCCAGCAGAGTTAGGGCTACATCATGAGACTTTGTCTCAGTTGAAAACATAAAAATCAAAGTAGAAACAAAAACAAGGGATAAAAACAATCCACTTTATGTATGCGCTAAAATAATGGCATATGTGGTGCAATAATGTGAACATTATAATGCTTTAGGAAAGATGAAAGGTAATGTAATGAAATACACCTAATCATAGCATTAATTTTTTGTAACTCAAAATCACACTTTTCAATTGTTTCTAGTTTGTGACAAAGAAAAGTAACCTGGTACTTTTCAATTATCTTAGGAACTAAACGCTGTGGCTTTTGCTTGCTGAAATAAAAACCTGTATATTGCCATATTCTAAAACAAAAACCAAGGGTGGTAATTCTCCATTCAGTTTTTTTGTTTGGGTTATCCAAGAAAGTCCTAAAACAATGTAGAATATTATTGTTGTCTGTGGTTACACCTCAGCGGTTGAAGGCAAGTTCCTTTTGCTGGACATATTGCTCACTTAGGGTTTAATACTTGGATGATTCGAGCTGGATCTAACCTGAAAACCTCCTTCCCTAAATACTAGCTTTCATAGTTCCATAAGGTGCTATACAAGCTGCTAAGGGAATAAAGCAAGTGGCAGAACTATCCAGCTATGCCACCTATGAACCATAGACCAGCATGGTGAAACTGCCTTTAATATGCAATGGTCGTACTAAGATGTTGGAAGTAAGAAATCCAGAATACCTTCCTGATAAAAGTCCTAGGGAATGTAGAGAAAATGCTCACCATAATAAAAACCCCATAGTCAAAATCACCTTAGTTAGATAAAAGCCTGAAGAGGTTCCATGAAATCAAGAAAAAGACAGCGATTTGCATTACCCAAAATCACTTTTAAAATTGTTCTCAAGGTATAAGCTATATCAAAAAGACAGGAAAAAGGAATTAAAGGAATATAAATAAATAAAGAGAAAGTCAAACTATCCCTTTTTGTAGATGATATAATACTATAGAGATCCCAAAAATTATATCAGAAAATTTCTAGTAAAAACAAATATGCAGATCATGGGCACATTTCAAATAACAATAGTCTCAAAGAAATAAAATATTCAGAATAAGCTAAGTAAGTAAAGATTTTATGGAATGAACATATTATGTCACTGAAGAAAGACACTAGAAAATCAAAAGAAATCCCATGCTACAGATCATTAGATTAACATTATGAAAAAAGTCCTCCAAAAATATATTTACAGATTCAATACAATCCCAGACAATGTCTCTATTTCCTTCTTTGCAAAAACAGCAGAAATAAACAGCCCTAAAGTTCCTGTGGAACCACCAAGACCCCAGATAGCCAACAAGTCTGAACAAAAAGACAATTCAGATCTTAAGATATATGATAGAACCATAGTTCTTAAAACAATATGACATTGGGGCAAAAAAAAAAACAATGTAACAAAATTGAAAACTCAAACATGAGCCCATGTAATTTCAGCCACTTAATATTTGACAAAGATGGCAAAACCTATGCTAAAGAAAATATCTCCAACAAATGCTGTTGTAGAGACTGGTTATTAATGTGCATGAGAAAGAAGTTAGACCTGTGTCTATCATCTTGCACAGAAAAATTCCAAGTGGATCAAATATCTAAAAGCCTGAATCCTGAAACACTGAAACTACTAAAAGAAAACGTAAGCAGTACCCTAATTGATACTGATGTAGGAAAAAACACTTCCCAAATAGGAGTCTTTTGTCCAAGAATTAATGTCAACAGTTGACAAGTGAGATTTCATGAAACCAAATGCTTCTGTAAAGTTAGAGAATAATCAGCCAGGTGAAAAGGAAGCCTGCAGAATGGGAATCTTGGCCAGCTATACATCTGACAAAGTATTACAAATCAGAATACGAAAGGAATTCAGAAAACAGTGTCCAAAAATAACCCCTTTAAACAATGGACCTGGAACCCAAATGGCTAAGAAATATCTCAAAAGACTTTAATCATCCCTAGCAATTAGGGAAATGCAAGCAGAACCATCTATGACATTCTATATTACCTAGTAGGGATTGACAAAGATCAATGGAACAACTAACAAAAAATTCTGATCAGGAGGCAGAAAGAGTACAGTCATTCACCTTTGGATTACAAACTGATATAGTAACTATGAAAATCCGTGTGGCGAATTCTCAAAAAGCTAAAAGCAAATCTACCATATGACTGAGCTATACCACTCCTTAGCATATGCCCCAAAGATTTGACATCCCACTCAACAGATATTTGCGAATCCACATTTATCATTGCTCTATTCATGATAGCTATGAGTGAAAATGACCTAAATGTTCTTCAACTGGCATGGGTAATGAATAATGAAAATGTGATATATATCACACACACACACACACACACACACACACACACACATATATATATATGTGATATGCAATACTATGTAGCTGTAAAACAGCAAAACCATAAACTTTGCAAGTATATATGCTTAGAAAGGATCATATTGATGAGGTAACTCAGACCTGAAAGACAAACAGCACATGGCCTCTCTTCTTAGAACCTCCTAGCTCTAAATCTTCATATGTGAATACATAGTCTGAAGTAACTATAGAACCAGAAAAGTAAAATAGGAACATTGCCAAGACAATGTTTTCATGAAGCAGTAGAGAGGGGATTAGCAGGATACAAGTGACCTGATCCTGGAATAGGAAAATGGGACTCCTTATAGTGGGTGAGGGAGATATACACAGAAGATGGAAGGGGTAAGGGCAATAGGAGTATACAAGTGATGTGATAGGGGAAATAAGAAAAAGGAAGGGGGAAGTTAAATACAGAACAAAGGACTTTTCAAAATCCCACAAGGAATCACAATATTAACCACCTCTACAAATCCTGTAATACATGTAACTCCATCTGTCATACACATATGTAGTCTGAATGAACATTTCTCCTGTGGGTCAGCAGTGCTTAGTCAAAGAACCACCTCATAAAGAAATGAATATAAGACTAGAAAATCCTTTTCTGAATTGTTAGCCAATACAGCTCAAGAGACTCCTAAAACCTATTGATATTTTATTTATTTACCCATCAGAGTTGGACGACAAGTCTTTGCTGAAAGCACCATGCACTTCAGAAAAAGATTCCAGAGAGTCCTGAGCTGAAAATGGCATGGATGGCCCTTCCATGAAAATTAGCTTTCGTGTTTCCAGAAGGGGTTATGCAAGCTTCCAAATGGGGACCCAGGCAAGATGCCTGTGAACCACAACAACCAGCATGACAAGGTCACCTTAAGAGTTCAGTAGTTGAGCCTGTATCTTGATGATAAAAATCAGCTCTCTAATTGATCTTAAGGTCCATTCAATAAGCAAGAGACAATGCCTGGCATTGCAAACCTAGTTAACTACTCAGTGCTAGCGAAATCGAGGTTTTGGGTGGATAATCTCTAACTATGAATTTACTAAACCAGCATACTCCCTAACAACACTCTGCAAACATTTGTTTTTCTATCTATAGATAAGTGTCGTATTCACTCCACATCAAGGAAGTTTCTCTTTGAAACTCAGAAAAATCATTACAGGAAATCACAACCAAAGACATTTCTGAGTCACAAAGCCCAGTCTCAACAGATATCTAAGCAATGTTTTCCCACACCTAAGACTAATGGTACATTATGGATAGGAGGAAGGGGAGGGCAGGAAGATTGTAAGAGCCAGAAAAGCAGGAAGTTTTCTGTGAGGTTACTTGTCCCCATTATATTAGAATTACTACTCATTAAGCCTCACTAACAACTACTCAAATATGAGCTGAATAAGAGTGACATCAATGAACATGCCAACAGGACAGAGAGAAGCCCACTGGATCTAAACCCTACACAAAGAACTATAAGCAATTGTGTAAGGATGGGAGAGGGAGAGGATGTTTTCTCCTGGGAAGAGCACACCAATTTTTGTACAGTGCCAAGTAGTCAGTCCTGAAAATATACATACATATGACATTATATGGAATTAATAGATTGTAGTTAGGAATATATATGTCTATACATAAGCATTCAATAGCAATTAGTTTTAAAAGGAGAGGTTATGGATTTGAAGGAGACCATCAAATCTGGAATAAACAGTGTTTGGAAGAAGAAAGAAAAGGGAAAAATAATTCAATTATAATCTCAAAAATTAAAAAAAACAGTAAAATAAGAAAATCTAACAATGCCATTTTGCTATATAAGTATAATTCCTTATTATATTCTAAAATATAATTTTAAGTAACAGACAAGATTGTGTGTGTGTGTGTGTGTGTGTGTGCGTGCATGTGTGTGTTAAAACAATTTTTGGGTTGGGTGGTAATTGCACCTTTAATTCCAGCACATGGGAGGCAGAGGCAGGTGGATCCCTGTTTGTTCAATGCCTGGCTAATCTACAAATTTAGCTCTACTGCAGCCAGGGCCACATAAAGAAACTCTGTCTCAAAAATCCAAAAACAAAAAGCAAGACAAAATTGAAGGTGTGCATGTTTTACTTACAAATTCTTCATTCAAAAACACACCTTGAGAAATACTGTCTTGAAAATCCAAAAAAAAAAAACCAAAAAACAAAACAAAAAACACACCTTGAAATATGTTTTACTAAATTGATTCAACATATATAATTATCATACAAGAGGGCCAAAGTAATATTCTTCAGTAAATTATACATAAAATTGATTGCTATGGACAGCTTACTATTTACAGGCCTGGAGAGAGAACTGGGACGTTAAGAACACTTGGCACAGTCATGCAAACTGATATTCAGTAGCACCTGCAGCAGGTGGCTTGAGTAAGTCTGTAATTTCAGCTTCAAGGTATGACATCCTCTTATGACCTTTTTGGGTGCCTGTGTCCATAAACTCCTACACAGAGACACGTGCACACAAATGCATCGTAAACATCTTAAGGCAGAAGCTCAGTGCCCAGTGTGGCTTGAAGTGGAGGTGTTTCTACTGGCTGTTCCCTGAAGTGCCTTCTGCGTTTTTGTTCCAGTGTGACTTTAATGGGTATCACAGGATGCAAAATCGTAGTTAAGAGATCCCTTGTCTGACTTCCAGTTGTAGTGTTGTCAGGCTCATGGTTACCTAATGAGATCTTCCTTAGGTCTTTAAGAATAAAGATAAAAGAAATGGTTATTCCTCTCATCTTTGGGATTTTTATTTCATTAGCATGAGGAGACCTAAGTAGATCACACCTGTTAATTTATACACCATTGTTTCAGTGGCAGTCTATAATTACTCCTCCATATGAATGATGTAAAGATGTAAAACAGTAATGATGTAAATCAAACGATGCAAAGAAGACCAAGAATTAGACATCATTTTGGAGTACTTTTTCATTTTAAGACACAAAGCAGGAACTTGGTATTCATGTTAACACAAACTAAGTAAAGCTCAAATTCAGTGAGACAGTGAACTTTACTTGTATTCTTCTATACACACAGACACATATAAAGTTTATTCAGGATATATTATTATCCAAAGAATTATAGACTTGATTGTCACACATACAATAGTATTAGAAGGAAGTAGATATTGTAGGTTTCAAGTATCTTTATCACATAAAAGTTATAATGAAGCTATTTTTTTTCTTGCAGTTATCTAAAAATATGCCCAAAGACAGTGGAAATATGGTAACGATCAAGGCCAATGACAGATTTTTTACAGCACAAGTGTAGCATTTCAACCACAGATCTGCTGTGCTGAGAAACCACCCCCATCATACCAATTCTTATTTTTGACCTCAAACAAGCAAGTCATTTTATAAGTATCATTGCTTCCTGAAACTTGAACTTCCCATGTGTCCTCTCTTCTATTAATCAATATGCATTGTGCTGCATACATGTTTTATTACCTACTTATACCTAAGCTCCTGTTAGAAAAAAAAAAGTATGTCCTTGTGATCAGCTTTTCTCTAAGTACATATTATCTGATAAGAAAATTTGAGTGCATATTTATGGATGCCAGATTAAATATACTATTTATTTATATTTCTTATATAACCCTCCAGATAAAATTTACAAGGGCCTCCAATCAAGGAATCACGTGCTATAGTGGCCTGTATCCCCCAGTATCAGATCAAGGAATCACATGCTATAGTGGCCTGTATCCCCCAGTATCAGATCACGGCTGTTAAAAATGCACTCTTCCTCTTTCTTTAAAATGCTTCAAAACAAACAAACAAACAAAAAAAACCCCATAATATGAGACAGCAATGCAGAATGCCCTTCAGGGGAACTCATGAATCTTGGAAACAGGTCATTTTGGATATGTGGAGGAACTCTTAAGGAAGAAGTTTGAGAAGAACGCTTACATGGGAAGAGTTGCTGAGAATTCCCAGAATGCCTCACACCCTGCTCTTTCCTGGTCTTAGCTGACCAGAGCTTTCCAATAAACAATAAGCCAATGATTGGGAAGGTTGAACCAAGTCACAGAGTAGTGATCCCAAAAATTGGTAGTCACTTCAATGGGGAGCTCACCAACAACTAGAAAATGAAATCCTCATCTATCAAAACAGTCCCCTAGCTGTTGAACTGTTATTGTCAAAGACAAAAGCAAACATCCAAAAAGCACTAATCATAGCCAAACTTTATGAAAGTGAAAAAAAAAACTTGACAAGAATAAATATCTGTAAACAGTAGTAGTGAGGCCAATAGAATTACTGCAAGTAGCACATTTAGGAAAAAAGATTAAGATGCTCAAAATCTATTAGAAAATGTAAAAATATAGATGCATATGATCCTTTGTGATAGCCAGAGTCCCCAGTTGGTTGCTCTATGATCTCAGAGACTAATTAGACTGCTTTATGTCAAAGAATACTTTGCAGATGTAATTAAGTTTCTAATTACATTTCATGAGAATATCCATGTGATCAAAATCTGATCACAAGACTTTTAAAAGGTAGACTATTTTCTTCAAGTCTTGGAGATGAATTGCAGTGACACTTTGAATGTGAGATGGACTTAAAGAACATGTAGACAGATGACTCTAGAGGCAGAAACAAGATGTGACTTAAAGTCAATAAGGAATATATATATCAATAAAGAATATACACACAAACAAATATATATGAAAAATATATTCCTGTTGCTGAGACCTAACGTTCTATCAGAGACACATTTATGAAAACATTAGGAATACCTTAACAGTATATTGTAAGTTTTAAAACAAATAAATTTTGTTTTGATTGAAAACTGCAGAGAAAAATTTAGTTAATTTCTATATAATGTCAACAATCACTTCTTACATGTTTATATATCATCTTATTACCTAGAAGTATTCAAAACTGATCATTATGAATTTCAAATGTGAAACTTTTATTCATTCATTCCTTTAATTAATAATTAATTAATCAATCAATATGGGGTTTTCCTATGTGGTCCTAATTGGCCTAGAATTCCAGGTATAACCTGGCTGTCTCTGAAAGTGCTGTGTTTTCCTTGCTCAGCCTCACAGGTGCTGTGACCACAGCAGCGTGCCACCACACTGAGCTCTGCAAAACTCCAAAATCATACTTAACTCTACATTCTTCTCTTCCCAATAAATAATCACGGCGTCTTTTGGCTGCTCTTTCTGAGTAGCTTTTCCCACATCTCTCTGATGAAGGCTACTTTCTGGCCTGGTTCTTTCACACTTCTGACATAATGATGAGCCAAATCACACTCTCCTTACCTCTTTCTCAGTCTACTTTTTTTCAGTAATGCCATGGAATGTAACTCCAAGGCTTTTAAAATTACAAAGCTTTCTTCTGAATGAAATTATTTAGAGTTCTCGTTGCCTATTTAACAGTACTTTTTTTTTTTATGTCTACAGTCACAGGCTTCTTAAGCAGCTTCTGCTGCTCTTCCATAATTATCTAATATCTATTTTCTGGGCTATCAGTTCCAAATTGTAATGCAGTTAACAAAAGTCCATTGAATTCATCCTTGATTCATTACATGTCAACTTAGATCATAACATGATTTATGCACAAGATGCTTGTCTACTTCTTACCTAACTTTTTCTTTTCCCCAAATGCATTTCCTATTCCATATAACCCAATAAATTCTTCTGTTAATATTTCATGTAAAAGTGTTTTTATTCTATTGCCAAATTTCAATGACTCCTGAATAAATTATTTACATAAACTTGGGTACTTGGGCTCAAACTTCATGTTTGGTTTCACAATACACAATGTTTTGACAGGGAATTTAAGATTTTTATATTGTTAATTATTTATGGGGTGGAATAAAAATGAATTAACTGTTGATGAACTGTAGTAGGAACTAATTTTTTATATTAAATCATTGATTATTTATGAAGATTGGAAAGTTCTGTTGGTGCTAAGTGACATAATGTTTGTGACACTTGCCAGAAGATAATGCCAACTATGGCATTGGCCTGTGCCCTTCATTTATTCAGATCAATACTGAAGAATGATGGGATGATGGTCAATTTTGTGGAATCAGCCCCATCTCTTATAATTCTATGGCCAAAATGCAGTTTTGATGCCACAAAAGTTCTTTCTCAGGTTCTTTTCATCTAGCAATGGCTTCAGTTAGCAGTAACTTCCACTTGGAAAAATGATGCAGTTGATACATAAATCCAATGCACTAGTAACAGTGAAATACTATGAATAGTGTCAGGATACTCCGATTTCTTTAAATCATGAAGGTCTTTGCTCATTAAGGATAATAATGAATGTAACAAATAAAGAAACAAAAAACCAAACAAAAAAAAACTACTTTGAAAACTATTTCAAGTCAAATGCAGCCCATTCTGTAGATACTGCTTTTTTAGAATTTAAAGTAATTCTATTTCTTCAGATTTCAAGAGCAAAATATTAAATTTTATAAATGATAGACAATAAGCAAGTATCAACATACATATGCATTTAGTCATAATGTATTTCCATATATTTTAACCAATTTAACACAAATCAAATTTTATGATATATTTCTTTTGTGCAGTGTCCAGTATTGCTCTCTATATTCACTTTCAGACTGATAACCTAATTTTTCTCCAGAGGTGCTCAGCTCCACTGCTCTTCAGTTTGGCTCAACCACTTTCTATCCGTTGACCTCAGTGATGCTTTGTGGCTCTTGCCTCCCATTTTGTCTTCTGTAATTTTTATTTTGGCTTCAATAACATTGTAAGACATTTCCATTCTCCTTGTTTTCATTCTTTGTTACTTTGGTTTTACATGGGTGTGGAAGAGTCCACTAAAGAGTGACTCTTTTTATCTCCTCCCCTTTCCCAATTAAATGCTTTCTTGTGACTAGAGAACAAACTCAAACAACCCCAGCTTGATAATGAAAGAATGTCAGGAGGCAGACATGGCTTCCTTCTCATTCCTCACCCTCTTCACAGCTTATCTGTGCCATGACCCAGGTCATCAGAGTCTCTGTCACTTCCCTATCATTGTCTTGTACTATGAATATACAACATTGGCTACCCCTATTCCTTTCCCTTTCTGTGTCTTCCCTACCATGTGTTTGTGTGTGAGGTCCATGAATTGGGGAAGCTTTCTTTGTTCAGTCCCTACATTAAAATTCAGAGACTGGATATATCATATATGCAACAGGAGAAAAATGGTCTCCAACCCTCTCTACAGGTCTGACATGCATTATTTTTTTTAGCATTTTAGCATTTACTCTCCATTTCTCATTACTTCTTGAAGACAGTAACTCTAGTTTATACTTTATTTACATGACATCCATTATGTAACACAGTGACCATTAATACAATTATGCTCAAAAATTCAAGTAAATAAATATTTCATTTGTATTCAAATGCTGACACATGGTGAGCGCAACCATAATCTCAGAAGAATACAGACTCATGCATACACACACTGTATTAATAACACATGCAACACATTGTGAATTTCATATTATCTGTTTCAACTTTGGTAGTTTCTCATCCCACATAGTCCAAGAATTTAAACTATTTTAACCTATTATTTTAAATATTACCCTATAATATATGTTATTGTAAAAACTCTGATTAATTCAAAGACATCACATGTACTGATCATCTTGTCTATTATACCTAGTAATGCCTTTGTTCAAACTTTTTATGAAGTTATTTAGTTCTTAAATTTAATTCGTTGTCAAATGCTTACAGCATTTATTCATTATACTTTTGATTCATTGTAGGTGGATCTAACTGTCAAACTGTATCTTATCAATGTTTTCACAGTCTCATAAAACTTGGGGCTAGAGAGATGACTCAGTCACTAAAAACACTTACTGACTTGCAGAGAGATCTCCAGTTTAGTGCCTTGTAGTAATAGGTGCCGCGGGGCGGCGTCCCTAGCACCCCAGCTGCCTGGCTAGTTTATGGCCCGAGATAACAACACACAATTGTATTCATTTAAACACTGCTTGGCCCATTTCTATCTAGCCTCTTCTATGCTAACTGTCGCACCTGGACTAGCCCATTTCTTATAATCTGTGTAGCCCACGAGGTGGCTTACCAGGGAGATTCTAGCCTACGTCCATCCTGGGTCAGAGCTTCATCGTGTGTGCTTCAGAGAGCAGAGCTATCATGGCTACCCGGGAGAGGGGAGCATGGCGTCTCTCTGAGGTGTCTGCCCCCGAGAGGAGAGCTGTCGAGCCTGAGTTCACTTCTTCTTCCTCCCAGCATTCTGTTCTGTTTACTCCACCCACCTATGTTTTAACCTATGAGGGCCAAACAGTTTCTTTATTGCTTAAACAGTGAAATCAACAGATTGATATATGACACACCCACATCACTTCCCCTTTTTCTGTTTAAACAAAAAAAGGAAGGCTTTAACTTTAACATAGCAAAATTACATATAACAACACAGTTATCGAGCAAGAATTACAGTTACAATATTTATATCTATTTTGTCTTTTATCATAACAATGGAAAACTATAACTATAACTATCTATCTATTCTGCAACTCCATCAAAGACTCCAGAAGAATACAATATTACCTAAGCAAACAAAAAGTAAGCAATTTTCAAAAATCAAGAAATGACAGAGACATCTTGCTGCCTGGACAGTCACCCAAAGTTCCTCTGTACCATTGGGGCATCCATCTTCAGGCTACAGGCCCAGAGTATCCAGCAGACATTTCCATGAAGCATGAAAATTCAAAGTCAGTTCAGTCACTATCTGTTGTGTTCTGCAGAATGTCTTTCAGACTCCTTCATGAATCAGGAACCCCGAAAGATCATCTCACCTTTAGGCAAGTTCAGTAGTCCTCTCTCTGCGGGTTCTCTGTGTCCAGTTTATGCAACAGTCCAGGCAAGAGCAGTTTCTTGCCCAAATGGCTATCAATCTCCATAAGGTGCCTCTTCGATGCCCATCTTCTTCTTGAAGTAGATTGGTGCTGCCAGGAGCAGACATGTCTCATTGTCATGAAAAACCCTAAGTTATTAAAACATTTAAAATGCCATATTCTGTAGTCTTTGAAAAATATGAAGAATACCTATCTAAAATATATCTATGTACATCTAGAAAATCTTAACTAACATGACTACAAGCTTGACTATTATTGATTATCCATTAACAACCTATATGCATTACATTTTTAAGTGAACTACACAATCACAATAGATTAATCAAGATCAGAAATACATATACATATAACAAAATTGACCTTAAATCTCTGTCAATAAAGCAAAATCTATACTAATGCAAATTATTCATATCTATATCACATCCCCCTTTAAATGTAAAAGAACGTTTATAAACCATATTTGGGAACATGGGAACAGTTTTTTCTCTCCAAACTGCTTCCTGCTGAATGGGGGCGTCATTAATTAGGTCTTTCATGGTATAACCTGTGTGCTAGTTTTATCTCAGTTGGCAGTTGAGCAAAGCAATTTTCTGAAGATGTTCACACCACCCTTCAGGAGGGTGTGGTCCATCATATCACATCGGAATAGAAGAAATGAACAGGGTCTCATGCTCTGTGAAAACAAAATAAGAAATTCCTTTCCAAAGCATCATGTCCTTAGATCCAAATTTCAAAGTCAAGGCATTTCCAAAATATTTCTGTTGGATTAGTTCAGCAGCATTTATAAACAAATATCTTTTAGCAGCTGTTGCTCCTTCCTCAGCATTCAAACAATTCTAACAGAGCATAATAGCATACAGTAACAATATTCTCTGTGTATTTTCCATCTTTGTACAGCTTTGTTTTAACCTCTATTTCATTTATCTTTAGTTTTAACTTTGTGCTTTTTTGAGACAGGTTTTCTGTATCTTTGACCTGGAATAATTCTGTAGACCAGGCTGTCCTTGAACTCTCAGAGATCTGCCTGTCTCTGCCTCCCAGACATTGGGATTAAAGGTGTACACTACTACACCTTGAACTCACAGAGATCTGTTTTTCTCTGCCTTCTAGGCACTTGGATTAAAGGCTTGTGCTACCACACCTTGAAGTCACAGAGGTCAATCTCCCTTTGCCTCCCAAGTGTTGGGATTAAAGGTGTGTACTACCACACCCAACTACTCTCTTTCTTCCCTTTTTTTGTTTTTTACTTTAAGAACTTTAATGTTTAGCATGCATATATTTTTAACATACTGTAAACCATTTAAACATTTTCTTTGACTTTGAATCTTTCTTTTACTGTATATGTCTCTTTTTTGACCACATAAATCCTTAATTTAGCAGGCAGTATCAGTAGGATTAAAGCCATGGCTTTGCCAGCTAGATCCAGTCTATTCCTTAGCTTTCCAGCCTCATGGCTGAGGTACTGGCTGTATCCATGTTTACTGCCACAACTCTATGGCATTTCAAGGTCCCTGCCAGCAAGTAAGTTGCAGCATTATGTCCACAGACAACATACAAGTCCTCTCTCTGTAGTCGGCCCTCCTGCTTCAAACAGTCAGAGTTTGCCCTTGCAGGATGGCCCAGAAAGCCGGCATTTTAAAACAACACAGGTTTTTTCCTGCTGCTGAGTTAGGAAAATTTCAAAATAAAGGAAGTACCATTTTGTGCTAGCTCTGGGGCTGCCAGGTAGGAGCGGCACTCAGCATTTAAATCTGAGACTGAACGTGCAGCACAGAAATTCTTTTCAACCAAGTTACATCCAAATCTGACACACAGAGCACTGTGCAGTCTGAAAACACGTCTCTGTATGGCGGCAGGAATCCGCCATGCTCTTCCACGTGCCTAAGCCTGATTCGGCCATCTGCCCAGGTGCAGGCGGGAGTGCTGAGCTATCAGAGTGTCTCAGAGCACTCTCCTTCCGATCCCAAGTGGGAACACAAACATTCAGTCACATAAAAGCCACTGAAATGCTTTAAAGCCAGAGTTCTCGCTGGCAGTACAGCCCCAAGAAGCTGCACTTTAAATTGACACAGCGTTTTTTCTGCTGCTGTTGCTGAATCAGGAAATCTCTCTACAGCATGCCACCAACAAACAGCAAAAATCTGTATTAAACTCTCTCTCCCTTATTTTTAAGCCTTCTCAGGTTTTTAAGTGGGTTTAGTCCATCACGTCTGGGCTCCACTCTGTTGTAATAGGAGCGGCGGGGCTGTGTCCCCAGCAACCCGGCTGCCTGGCTAGCTTATGCCCCGAGATAACAAAACACAAATTGTATTCATTTAAACACTGCTTGGCCCATTTCTATCTATCCTTTTGTAGGCTAACTCTCGCACATGGACTAGCCCATTTCTTATAATCTGTGTAGCCCACGAGGTGGCTTACCAGGGAGATTCTAGCCTATGTCCATCCTGGGTCGGAGCTTCATCGCGTGTGCCTCAGAGAGCAGAGCTATCATGGCTACCCGGGAGAGGGGAGCATGGCATCTCTCTGAGGTGTCTGCCCCCCAGAGGAGAGCGGTTGAGCCTGAGCTCACTTCCTCTTCCTCCCAGCATTCTGTTCTGTTTACTCCACCCACCTATGTTTTAACCTCTGAGGGCCAAGCAGTTTCTTTATTGCTTAACCAATGAAATCAACAGATTGATATATGACACTCCCATATCAGTGCCTATCACGAACATGCTCATGTGGGATTCCCCTCTGTATGCTGTGAATACCACTGATTAATAAAGAAGCTGTTTTAGGATAGAGCAGAGCTAGGCAAAGAAACCTAAAGTGAATGCTGGAAGAAAGAAGGTGGAGTCAGAGAGAAGCCATGGAGAGAGATGCTGGTACTTTACCTAGTAAGCCACAAACATGATGATGCACAAATTAATGGAGATGGATTAATTTAAGATATGAGTTAGCCAGAAATGTACTTAAGCTATTGGCCAAACAGTATTGCAAATAATATGGTTTCTGTAGAATTATTTCAGGGTTGAGCAGCCATAAACAAACAAGCAGCCTCTTATAACAATATGTTATCTCAAAACAACTAGTAATTCCAATTACAGGGAATCTGACACCCGTTTCTGGCTTCCACTGACTTCTGTATATATATGACACACACATAAACTTATACACATACATGTAAATTTTAAAAAATAAATTCCAAGAATCAAAAATCACTTAACAAAAACCCCAGTATCAGATATAAGAACACCTTATTTGTGGTGTAGTCAGGGTTATTTAAGAGACTCTCAAATCATGCAACATATTGCTGTTAGCCTTCATTGCTTTGAGAGGTGGAAGGTAAATCCTTTCTTGAAAACACCATGCACTTTTGACATGACCCACAAGGCCCTGAGCTGGAATTAACCTGAATGCTTCTTCCCTGAGGAGTAGCTTT
Organism: Microtus oregoni; assembly: GCF_018167655.1. Lineage (NCBI taxonomy): Eukaryota > Metazoa > Chordata > Mammalia > Rodentia > Cricetidae > Microtus > Microtus oregoni. The sequence goes on from NW_024544542.1 coordinate 5,058,061, forward strand.
TTTGTTTCCAGAAGTCAACATGTCATCTGTCATCTTCTAAAGCAAGAGAACAGCCAATAGTCTTACCCAGCTTTGATGCCTATGGACCAAACCATGATCATCTTGGCACAATAACTTTAAAAGTGAAGTAGTGATACACATAACTTGGATTTAGCCAATAGTTCTCTAATTGGTCCTACGTCCCTCTCAACAAGAGGGAAACCCTGCCTGGTACTAGAAACCTATTTAATTCTTTAGTACTAGCAATGTCATGCTTCTTGGAGAGCCTACAACCACCAATTTATTATGTCAACATAATCCTAACATTTGACCTTTTATCCATAGTTAAGTCTAGTGCTCAGCTTTTACAAAGGACATTTTTCTTTTCAACAGACCACTACAGAAAACCAAATTAAAATGCAGCTCTGTAAAGTCCAGTCCTAATGGATGCATCTGCAATCAAATTCTGCAGGGAAAATTCACAGATTATTGCTGAAGAGTAGCAGAATGATTGTAAGAACTAGAAGATCAGACAGTTTGCTGTGAAATTGTATCTCCTGGGAATATCAGAAACGACACCAAAAAAAATCCCACCATGACTCTCTAAATATACACTGAACAAGAACGACAACGACAACAACAGCAAAAATCAAAAAACAAAATAAGATATGACAAAGTTGATGGGAAGGAAACCCTACAAGGCCTTAACCCTACACAAAGACCTACAAGCAACTAATGAATGTTGAGACAACGATAAACAGTCTTCTCCAGGGAAAACACATATACTGATTATTTGATACCAAATGTTCAGGCCGAAATCATATAGACAAGAAACTTTATGCAGACTGTGCAAGTCATATTTAGGAAGAGATATGTATGTACCTATGCACATATGCATGCAACACCATTTGATGACAAAAGAGTTCATGGATTTGAACAAAGCAATGGGAGTATATGAGAGGGTTGCAGGGAGAAAAGAGGAGTATGAAAATATGTAATTATATTATAATCTCAAAACTAAAAGAAAATGTTTTTAAAAATTATTTAGATATAACAAAATAACCATCATGGGCTAATATGACAAAGAAAACTCAAAGAGTGCTACTGTGTATAAAGTGGTATCATGAATAGTTTTGTATCATAATTGCCTTCATATTTTCTTGTTCTCATTGTAGTTCAATAAGTGTTTGAGGTTTAATCATGCCTTAGCCTTTCTGTTTTATTTTCTAATATCTTATCTAATGTAATACTTCATTTTTATATCAAAATTTTTATCTCTATAAATGAATCTTTACATTTAATACAGAAATTTAGAATGTTTCAAAATAGTTCTATATGAAACAGATTAGATGTTAGCCCTGTGCTCACATATTCAATTTATATCAATATTAAACTCCATATAACACAAAGTATTATCTGCATGCTTATCATTATCTAATTGCTGAATGAACTCTCTTAACAGAAACTTGGCTCAGGGACACAAGTCTCAGAGGTACACTCTCCCTTAACCCTTTGCTTACAGAAGTCAGCAGTAAGAGACAAGATTGACTCTTTTCACCCTAGGTGCCTAAGACAGGGACATGTTTGATTAAAATGCATGTACTGAAGACAGGTAAGTCTAGGAAAAAGGGAAAAATGTTCGTCTAAAGCAGATGCTATCATCTGTTCTGTTGTAGAAGTACAGACCCTTTTAAAATTAATAAAAAAAAGGAGGAATATGTGGAGGTCCAAAATGTGAACCTATTTCCACCTTATCCAAAGGTCAGATATTTGTAGCTTACTTCTGTTCTTTGCCTGTTTCTAACTCAAACAAAGGTCCTACCTAGATTTAAATCAGAGAGTTCTGATTGTTCAAGGTTATAGTTAACAGACGTGTCTAATATTCAGTGATGTGGGAGTGATTTCTTATTAACAAAGAAACTGCCTAGACCCATTTGATAGGCCAACCCTTAGGTAGGCAGAGTAAACAGAACGGAATGCTGGGAGAAAGAAGCTGAGTCAGGGAGTCGCCATGATTCTCCCACTCCAGACAGATGCAGGTTAAGATCATTCCTGGTAAGCCAGCTCTTGGCCTACACAGATTAATAGAAATGGGTTAGATCAATATGTAAAAGCTAGCCAATAAGAAACTGAAACTAATGGGTCAGGCAGTGTTTAAAAGAATACAGTTTCCGTGTAATTATTTCGGGTAAAGCTAGCTGGGTGGCGGGACACAGCCCGCCGCTCCGTATTTCAACAATTCAGCCCTTGTATTTCAGGTATAGAGAACTAGATCTGTTTCTAACTCAAAGAAAATTCTAAGGATCCAACTAAGTTTCTACTGCCTAAAGAAAATAATAATGGATTCCACCCAAGGTATAGTTTGCCTGCAGTTTGTTTTGGTCTAGGGTGTGAACATTACTTGTCTTGTTCTAGCAATAGAATGTTGAACTAAGAATGTAGCCTAAACCTCCAACTGGTTAGTGAGTTTCCTTATGTCATGTTAATGCAATTTTTAAATCTTACTTTTACCTTTTGGGGTCAGGGTATTCTAAGCATTTGGAAATTAATCACGGGTGATTTAAGTATTCATTGGAACTCCCTTCTGGTACTTAAAAAATGCCAACAGCAACAACAAAACCTTCTTAAGCTTGGATACCCCAGAAGCAGCTAGATACCTGCACGTAACTAGCCTTGTTCACCATTTATAGTTCTGGTCTTGAAGCTAAGGATTAGTCTTAGGATTCTCACAATAGTATTAGTAGAACAACACCACTTTCCAAGTCTTTCAATTGCTTTTTCTCTGTGTAGCTATATGGAATAGAAATTAAGTGATGAATTATAAACAGAAGAACAATGAATTATAAACAAAAGAACAATGTCCAAACCAAAAATGTATTTATTAGCAAATAGGAAAGCATGGATTTCCAGTGTCATTAAGCATGACATCATGGATTCTCCCACTACCTATTATAATATTGACTTTGTCTTTTGACATAGTACATAAACCAATATTTCAGTATTTGTGGTTTGACTAGTTGTTACTTTAGGATGATTAAATAAACCATCAAAATTTGAATACTTCAAAATTACCATTTAAAAAGTTATGTTCTGTTGTGCTCATTGTTCTCTAGTAGATATTTGCCAGGACATTCTGTATCTCTAGGTCTTTGTCCTGTAGATTATGGTTGTTTTCAGCAGACAGAAAGCAATGTTAATGAAGTAAAAGAAGAGGAAAGCCTGATGCCACAGGATGCATAGTTAGGGTTGCCTCTGCCCAAACCTGTCTTAGCACGGGTTTAGATCTTTTCTTATTGCTGAATCTCCCTCATGCTTATTTCTTTTCAACATTCTCTAAAGAGAGCCTGAGGTCTCTTTATCAATGTATCCTTAGTTTTGACAGATTTACCTGTGATATTTTCAGGGAAGATGTGGACTAATAAGGTAAGTAGAGAAACAGTGGCTCTAGGACCGGGTACTAAAAAATTGATTACATGAAAAATCACCTTTACAGTAGAAATGACTCTGTCATACATGATGTGCTTGCCATTATAACTATTTAAATCACATGGCAGAGACAGAAAATAATGGACAGTAAAATGTAAGGCACAGAATGATCAAATGATTGAGGCTGATAGTTGCTATGGAAATGAGAGATTGTAATAACTATAAGGGCAGCTGGTTACTCTTGATGTACTTCCAAAGAGGACACACAGTAAATGACAAATAAAAGACCATTAAGGCCAATTCAGAGCATGCATGGGAAATCAGGCTGCCTCACTAGCAGCTTCAAAGGAAGCCTTCCTCTGCAAAAGAAGGAATCGAAGTGTGAGGACCAGGCTCAGATCCTGTTTATAGGGACTACAAAGCAGGCTGCTTAATTAAATATTAAACTCCTTCCATCGATTTTGTATTTTTGTATTAAAGCAGCGGTGATCACAAGATGAGAGTTGAGCATATATATAGGCAGACATTAATTAAGTCTGGGAATTTCAAGAGCAAATCCCACTGAAGTTGTCTCAGTGCAGGGATCAGGAACATGGTGCCAGTTCAATGTGTTACCTCTGTGCTGTGGAAAGATAGCACACACTGATGGGTGATGCATTGAGAGTCATGTCATAGGAATGGATACCTGAATAGAGCTTCTGGTAGAGACATTGCTAGTCTGTTGCATATTTGCATCATATAATAATGCTTTCTAGCTAACTCTACTTGGTAAATGATCCCATCTGATTAGGTGATGACTTTTGGTAGAATAGTACATTAATCTTGTAAAGGAAATTGGAATTTAGTGAATAAGATGATCAAAGCCAGATTTTCTTTCTTTTTCCTTTCATTCCATACCATTAAATAGTACTTAAAGATTATTCCACTCTATTATATGAACAATTGTGGTTAAAGGTATAGTAAGTAAATTTACAGCACAACTATTCTGTTATTTAAAGGTCCTTGATAAAAGCTTATACAGTGACCAAAGAATCTCATTTAGAGAAGAAAGAGCATATATTGAGGAAAAGAAGACCTGCTGCTGCATTTTTTTTAACTGTTAGATGTATTTTCTACAATTCCCTCATTCTTATTTTGTTGCTAGAGAAGCTGGCTTTGTTTTCTGTACCAGTGAGTTCTCATTTGTGCTGGATGAGTCATACACACACACACACACACACACAAAACAAGAACAAAACCAGTCAACAGAAGGAAGAGCTCGAGGCTCTACACTCATTCCCAAGATTTCCACCAGATGTCAAAGGTTACAACTTCACAAGTCGTTCTTAAGTACTGATATTTTCCAGCTTCTACAACTGTCCAGTGCTTTCAAAATCTCAGTTCAGTGTACAAATAACTCACTGACCCTGCTGCTCCTCAGCTGCTCCACCAACCATACTGATTTTTCACAGTTTTCCCCATTTAAAGGTAGATTTTCTTAATATTCTTCCAATACAACCCTGCAATAGCACAGTCTTTTTACTGTGGAAGATGACCTGGAAGGACAAGGACATAGAGTAGCTAAATAGTAGCTATCAAATATTACTTTGATCTTCTGTCTCTAATATTTAAAATGGTAAAAATCATCAAGTAAAGTTGATGATGTAGCTTGAAAATACCACTGACAGTCTTACCCTGTGGCAGTTCAATCCTGATTTAGATGAGCAGTTGAGATGAAAATACTAGCAATGTCTCCTGCTTCCATCTCTTGAAAGAGACTTTACGAAAATGTACTCTTCTGAATCAGCATGTTGGAAGTAAATACAAACTGTCTTAAATAATTCTGACCAGCTAGGGGAAAGTCAATAGTGACTGCTGTGTGAATAGAATAGTACATTAGTTAAATAATTTCTCTTCGGCAGTCACCTCTAGTGACTGTCTCCTGTACTCCTGTATATATATTTGAATCTTGGTCATTTTTAGTGCATAGCTGTGAAGAACTATATAATTATTATGAACAATTTTTTATATCAAGAAAAATACTATGGTATTTGCAAAATAAAAGTAAAGGTTTAATCTTAATTATGAATTCTTGTCATTTTTCTTGCTTTTTTCTACAATGTGGGTAGAGGTGAAGAAATATAAGTTAATAAAGCTAAATATTGCTAAGTTGGCAGATAAAGTAGCTTATCATTATCCGTATATAGGAATATGATACAATATGTAGGTATGCTATGAATGAGTATTTATAGTTTTGCAAAAAATTTATTTTGTGTTTCTTAGTGCTATCTTTACACCTTTACCATAGTTAAATAAAACATTTAATTTAGGTCCCAGGTTTATGACACTTAACACAAACTGGTTTCAAGTAATATGAAAAATTGCTTTCTCACAGAAAAAGAACTTTTTGCTTTCTACCTAAAAAACAACCATTTTTAATATTTGTATATAGATTTAAACTAAAAATCTCTTAATTGATAAGTGCAAAAAAGATGCTTTCTTAATATTTCTGGAAAGAGAAATTATATTACATTTGTAATTTGGTAAATATAGAGATAATTAATCATTAACTATTTCATTTGTGATTGTTTCGAACCTTAGGAATTGATCTACATTCAAAGACTTGCAAACATCTATAAGAAGCCAGTGTCTATCAGTTTATATATATGAACTAGAAAGAAGGCTGAGGATGCACTCACTTAGTAGACTGCCTGCCTGGGATTCAGAGACAACTAATTATCTAGGCAATCACACAAAGTCTCATTTGCAATTTTGGGCCAACCAACTTTGGCTATGGCCTAGAGTAACTGACAGACCATTTTCAGAGGCAGAAAAATTTCAAAACCATTTTACACTGTCTTGGCAAGTTTGACAGTCTTTTCTTTTCTTTCTTTCTTTCTTTTTTTTTTTATCCTGCTTGTCCTGTCCAGATACCATGTATTTTGTCATGGGCAGTTCCTTGCCCAAAGGTCAGTTTTGCCAAGAAGAAAACAAGCTGGAAGTGGAGTGTCTTTGGTACTCTCTTGAGAATATTGGTGCTGCCAGGTGCAATTTTGTCTCATGTCAACGGAACTCTAAATTATTTAAATGCCATATTCTACAGCTCTTTGATGTGTTTAAAGATTAGCTATCTGTGCAGAATACAATTTCTATGTATCTAAACAACCTAATTGTTGCAGGGGGCTGCTTGTTTGTTCCCGGCTGCTTAGCCCCCAAATAATCACATAGAAACTGTATTAATTAAATTACTGCTTGGACTATTAATTCTAGCTTCTTATTGGTTAACTCTTACATATTAATCTAGCCCATCTAGATTTATCTGTGTATTGCCATGTGGCTGTGGCTTTCTGGCAAAAGTTTTGGCACTGTCTCTGGCAGGGCTACATGGCTTCTCTCTGACTGTGCCTTAATTTCTCCTAACATTCAGCCCAGTCCTCCCCACCTAGCTCTGCTCTGTCCCGCCCTACTCTGCTATAGGCTCAAAGCAGTTCTTTATTCATTAATGGTAATCACAGCATACAGAGGGAAATTCCACATCACCTAATTAGTCTGGCTAAAAGTACAACAAACATGGATGACTATTGATAATTCTTAATACCTATATAACTTAAAGACTAAGAGTTCATATTTGAATATTAAACAATCTTTAAACAACTGTGCAGCAAATGAGGAAAATGACCTTAAAATGTAATCAATGTATAAGTATCTTGATCAGAAGTAGAAATGTATAGTGCAATATGACAAATATATCCTTGTAGTAATAAGGGCGGTGGGGCTGCGCCCCCAGCACCCTGGCTTCCTGGCTAGCTTATGCCCGAAATAACAACACGCAAACTGTATTCATTTAATCACTGCTTGGCCCATTTCTATCTAGCCTCTTCTAGGCTAATTCTCACATATCAATTTAGCCCATTTCTAATCATCTGTGTAGCACCCCTAGGTGTGCTTACCGGGAAGATTCTATCCTATGTCCATCCTGGGTTGGAGCTTCATCACGTGCGTCTGCCTGGGAGCTGGGAGCATGCCGTCTCTCAGAGGTGTCTGCTCCCGAGAGGAGAGCTGTGGAGTCTGAGCTCACTTCCTCTTCCTCCCAGCATTCTGTTCTGTTTACTCCTCCTACCTATCTTCTAACCAATGAGGGCCAAGCAGTTTCTTTTTATTTAACCAATGACCTTCCTCCATCATTTCCCCTTTTTCAGTTTAAAACAAAAAAAAAGTGGGCTTTAACTTTAACATAGCAAAATTACATATAACGAAACAATTATCAAGTAAAAGTTACAATAATCTTTATCATAACTAAGGAAAACTATAACTATAACTAACTATTCTTAACTCCATCAAAGACTCCAGAAAGATACAATTCTACCAAAGCAAACAAGAAAATAGCAACTTTTAAAACTCTAGAAATGACAGAGACATCTCGCTGCCTGGACAGTCACCCAAAGTTCCTTTGTACTGTTGGGGCATCCATCTTCAGCCTTCATGCCCATGGTATCCAGCAGATATTTCCATAAAGCATGAAAATTCAAAGTCAGTTCAGTCACTATCTGTTGTGTTCTGCAGAATGTCTCGCAGACTCTTTCATGAATCAGGAACCTGAAAGATCATCTCACCTTAGGCAAGTTCAGTAGTCCTCTCTCTCTGGGTTCTCTGTATCCAGTTTATGCAATAGTCCAGGCAAGAGCAGTTTCTTGACCAAATGGCTATCAAACTCCATAACGAGCCTCTTCAATGCCCATCTTCCTCTTGAAGTAGATTGGTGCTGCCAGGAGCAGAGTGTCTCATTGTCATGAAAAGTCCTAAGTTATTAAAACATTTAAAGTGCCATATTCTATAATCTTTGAAAGATATGAAGAATGCCTATCTAAAGTATATCTATGCACATCTAGAAAATCTTAACTAACATGACTACAAACTTGACTATTATGATTATCTATTAACAACCTATATACATTACATTTTTAAGTGAACTACACAATCACAATCAATATCAGAAATACATATACATATAACAAAATTGACCTTAAATCTCTATCAATAAAGTAAAATCTATACTAATGCAAATTATTCATATCTATATCATATCCCCCTTTAAATGTAAAAGAACGTTTATAAACCATATTTGGGAACATGGGCACAGTTTTTTCTCTCCAAACTGCTTCCTGCTGAATGGGGGCGTCACTAATTAGGTCTTTCATGGTATAACCTGTGTGCTAGTTTTATCTCAGTTGGCAGTTGAGTGAAGTAATTTTCTGAAGGTGTTCACACCACCCTTCAGGAGGGCGTGGTCCATCATACCAAATCGGAATAGAAGAAATGAACAGGGTCTCATCCTCTGTGAAAACAAAATAAGAAATTCCTTTCCAAAGCATCATGTCCTTAGATCCAAATTTCAACGTCAAGGCATCAAAATATCTCTGTTGGATTAGTTCAGCAGCATTTATAAATAAATATCTTTTAGCATCTGTTGCTCCTTCCTCAGCATTTAAATAACTTAAAGAGAGCATAATAGCACACAGTATCAAAATTCTCTGTGTATTTTCCATCTTTGTGCAGCTTTGTTTTAACCTCTATTTCATTTATCTTTAGTTTTAACTTTGTGCTTTTTTGAGACAGGTTCTCTGTATCTTTGACCTAGAATAACTCTGTAGACCAGGCTGTCCTTGAACTCTTAGAGATCTGCCTATCTCTGCCTTCCAGGCATTGGGATTAAAGGCTTGTGCTATCACACCTAGAAGTCACAGAGGTCAATCTCCCTCTGTCTCCCAAGTGTTGGGATTAAATGTGTGTACTACCACACACAACAACTCTCTTCCTTTTTTTCGTTTTTTTACTTTAAGAACTTCAACTTTTAGTCTGCTTATATTTTTAACACACTGTAAACCATTTAGAAATTTTCTTTGTCTTTGAATCTCTCTTTACTCTGTATCTCTCTTTTTCTGACCACATGAGTCTTTAATTTTCCAAGCAATATCAGTAGGACTAAAGCCGTGGCTTTGCCAGCTAGATCCAGTCCATTCCTTAGCTTTCCAGCCTCATGTCTGAGGTACCGGTTTTAGCCATGTTTATTGCCACAACTCTATGGCATTTCAAGGTTCCTGCCAGCAAGTAAGTTGCAGCATTATGTCCACAGACAACACACAAGTCCTCTCTCTGTAGTCGGCCCTCCTGCCTAAAACAGTCAGAGTTTGCCCTGGCAGGATGGCCCAGAAACCTGGCATTTTTAAACGGTGCAGCTTTTTTCCTGCTTCGGCTGAAAACCGAAAAGCATGTGTTCAGCTTTTTGTCAACATTGTTTAAATGTTTCATAGCAGGACCTCTTAATGAGCTGCAGGGTTTTGCAGCTAAAGCTGAGTCAGGAAGCTTCTCTTAGATGAGAGCGCTTGCTTGCCTCTAGCAAGCAGAGTGCCACAAATGCTTTAAAGCCAGAGTTCACTCTGGCAGCACAGCCCCAAGAAGCTGTGCTTTAAAATGACACAGCGTTTTTTCTGCTGCTGTTGCTGAATCAGGAAATCTCTGTACAGCACGCCACCGACAAACAGCAAAAATCTGTGTTAAACTCTCTCTCCCTTATTTTTAAGCCTTCTCATGTTTTTTAAGTGGGTTTAGTCCATCACGTCAGGCGCCATTTGTAGTAATAAGGGCAGCAGGGCTGCATCCCCAGCACCCTGGCTGCCTGGCTAGCTTATGCCCGAAATAACAACACACAAACTGTATTCATTTAATCACTGCTTGGCCCATTTCTATCTAGCCTCTTCTAGGCTAATTCTCACATATCAATTTAGCCCATTTCTAATCATCTGTGTAGCACCCCTAGGTGTGCTTACCGGGAAGATTCTAGCCTATGTCCATCCTGGGTTGGAGCTTCATCGCGTGCATCTGCCTGGGAGCTGGGAGCATGGCGTCTCTCTGAGGCATCTGCTCCCGAGAGGAGAGCTGTGGAGTCTGAGTTCACTTCCTCTTCCTCCCAGCATTCTGTTCTGTTTACTCCTCCCACCTATCTTCTAACCAATGAGGGCCAAGCAGTTTCTTTTTATTTAACCAATGACTTCCTCCATCATATCCTTAAATTATATTAATATACAACATGTGTTAAGCAGAGGTAGAAGCATGTGTGCATATAATATGACAAAAAACTTTGCATAGGTAAACAAATATTATAAACAGAAATAGGAGCATATTCAATATAACAAATATAATTGGAATTTGTATCAATATATAAGAATTTACACCAATCTAAATTATCTATAAATAATAGCTCACAAGTATTCTCTTTATTGCTCATAACTATTATTAGTGTGAGTAAGCTCACACTAATCTATTATCCCATCCTTTTTCCTTTTTTTTCAAAGAGATTCCTGAGCCTATATAACTTTCACTTCAATCACTAACCCTATACCAGTTATAATCAATCCCTAATTGATGTTCCTAACCCTGAAGACAAACTTTGCTGGGAGACGGGATGCCGTTCTTTTAGAATTACTTTCAGCTTTCTTGGCAGAAATGTTCTTTCTATGGGATCCTGTAAAAACTAAATTGATGGTTAAGTTTAAAGATTACTGTCTGGTATAATTGCACATATTCTTTGAGTAGTCAATAGGATTTTTCTGAGTACTTATTTGAAGTTCTGGCCAGAACATTGTTAGAAGGTGCACCATTTCGGGTAACCAAGTTGGAATCACCTTGAGCAGCTGGTACCACAAAGTGATCTTATAGTAGTGCTATCAGCAATATGAAATCTTATCAACCAGGTGGAATTGTTATTTTGAGGTTTCTGTCCTGCCCAGTACCCGCAATTGTTAAGACCCAAAAAAATCACACAGAAGTCTAGACTAGGTATAAACTGATTGTCCCAGTAGCCTTCTTACTAACTAATTTTTATAACATACATTAGCCCATAATTCTTGATTGAGCCATGTGGCTTGGTATCTTATGGTGAGGCAGACACATCTTGTTTCTTCTGTGGCTCTGTCATGACTGCAAAATGAGCTTTCTTCTTTTCAGAATTCTACTCTTCTTGTTTCTCTGCCTCCACTTACTGCTGGCTACTAGCCAATCAGCATTTTATTAAAATACAATTGACAGGGTACAAACCATTGTCCCACAGCAGTAGGGCCCATCTATTTCCTGGAAACTACAAAGATTACTGCAGGAAGATTTATTGTCATTGGGGAAAACTTAAACATTATTTATATTGATGTATATTCAACAAAAGGTATGATGGAGGTGAAGATATCTATGGGGAACATTAATTTTTATAAAAAAATTCTTTCTTCTTTCTGTTCCATACCAGATGATTCCTGATATGAGAGAGATACTCTTATTTTTCTTTTAACAACAGGCTTGGATTTAGAGGATAGCCATTGTCCAACTCCAAAACCAGCTTTAATATATATATATATATATATATATATATATATATATATATATATATTTATTTATTTCTTTGCCTGAATATATTTACTGTGCAGATGATATCTCATAGTAAGTCAGATTTATCTTTGTTTGGTGATCCTTTCTGGATAGTTATCTTTTCTTCTTTAAAGATCTAGATGTCTGAGGTCTCTTGATTGTTTAGAAGAATGGTATTTTCCTGTACAGACAAAAACAGAACCCTGCCCCAACCCTTATGAGGTTTCTTTAACACCTGTATAATTGTCAACTCTATTGATAAGCTGTCATTTCTCTTTCTCAAGATATTTTTATTTTTCAAACTGAATCTGCTTTAATTTTGCTAATATCCATAGCTTTTCTTCTCCTGTGGAAACAATAGCAAAACCCCTCCCCCAAAGCAGCACAACTGGTTTCCATTCTGAGGGCAACATATCCTTGAAATACACTGGCTGATTCGATTTAGAATTTTTTCTATTATCCAATGTCTCTCTGCTGTCATTGTTATTTTTCATTAGCATTAAGAAAATTCAAGGATGATAAAACATTATGCAATCATTTCAGGGGGTATTTTAATCCCTTTATTTTGTATAACATATCCTTGATAGTTTGATTTGATCTTTATATAACAGGCTGACCTATAGAATTATTTGTTATTCCTGTAATATGCTTTATATAATAATAAACAAAAAGCTGTTTCATTTGCTTAGAGATATAAGCTAGACCATTATTTGTCTTTATTTGTGTAGGTATACCACTGATGGCTATAACTTCTAATAAATATGTGGTTAATAAATCAGCCTTTTCTGAGCTCAAAGCAGTGCCCATTGAAAACTTGAATAGGTGTCAATGGTGTGGTGTACTTATTTTAATTTTCCAAAATCTGCAAAGTGGAGCACATCCATTTGCCAGATTTTATTTTTTGAATACCCTTTGGGTGACTCCCTGCTGGTAGCAGTGCTTGCTTAGAAAAGGAGCAAGTAGGACATCTCCTTATAATCCCCTTAGCTTGTTGCAATGTAATAGAAAACTCTTTCTTTAAACCTTTGTTATTGACATGTTTTTATGAAGTTCTGAGTCTTTTAGCACATTTCCAATCAATAATTGATCAATTTCTGCATTACCTGGTGCTAAAGGACCTGACAGACCTGTATAGGATTGGATGTGTGCTATGTATATGGGACAAAGCCTACTCCTGATTATATCTCGAACCCGAAAGAATAATGAAGTCAATTCTGTATCATCTGATATAAATTCAGTGGTTTGAATATGCAAAACAACTCTTTCTGCATATTTTGAACAAGTAACTATATTAAGTGGTTCTTTAAAATCCCTTATGAGAACAGCATATAATTCTGACATTTGCACAGAATTATAAGAGTTTTGTTCTACTTTACTTAAATCTTCAGATTTGCCACTAGCTTGTCCTGATTTACTTGCATCAGTATAAAACGTATGGAATCCAGGTATTGGTGTGTCATATGCCATGTGGAGTAGGATCCAAGTAGCTGGCTTTATAAGGTTGATTTTATCAATTTTTGGATAATTGCTATTAATCTACCCTATGAATCTAACACAAGTTGTTTACCAAGGTTCATTGTCTTTGCGTATTTTTTAATCTCATCATTAGTAAAAGGCACTATAATTTCTGCTGTGTCTATTTCTCAAAATCTCAATTATCCTTTTATATTTAATTCAGAGACCTTTTCCACATAAGTTTTTAATTTTTTACTTGGTTTATGTGGTAAAAAGATCCATCCTAAAATAATTTCTTCCCTCTGTATCAAAATTCTTGTAGGGAAAATTCTGAAGGGCAATATGACTAGAATACAATCAGCTCTAATTTGTACTGTCCATATATTTTTTGCTGTGGGATTATTCACTGGAGCATGGCAAACAATTTGGAGACACTATTCTCCACCTAAACCCCATCAACTGTCAATCGCTCCCTAGTAGTGGTTGGGGTCTCATGAGCCCTTCTGCCCATATGCTAGATACTGACTGGTTTACTTTTGTGCCATCTTAGCCTGGCGACCAGCACTGCTGTACATCCATGAGTAAAGAGGTCCTGTCATGGGCAGAAGACACTTTCACTCTGATCTTCCGAAGTCTTTGGTTTTTATTATGTTTCTTTGCCCTCTTTCTGATGGTCCCCGGGCCTTGGTGCAGATATGTGCTATAAAGGTCTCATTTGTGGCTAAGCACTCCACATTTACTTATTCACAGCTCTTATTTTATGAAAAGCAATCAACAGGATAATTTTTCCTGCTTAGTTTGTTGCTATGCCCTTATTGCTTCAAAGTATATCCAACCCTCTCAAGCACAGCTCAATACACAGTTGTTGGCTAAAAGCTATGCTTTGTGCATTTTCATATATACCGAATACCTGTTTAAATCAAATTACAAAAGCTTTACTTCTATAGTGGCTATAAAGAAATAAAATAGATCTGTTCCACAGAAAGCAAGTAAGAAACAATGAGTTTTCCTATTATTAGCACAGTCCTGGCTTACCTGGCATGTGGCAGTAAATCAATTGGTTTTAATACTTTTTCCTTTCTTCCCCATTTTTTTTTGATTTATGTCCTATGTTAAATTTCTACCCATGATTATGCTGACTAGAATAACAGTCATACAGAAAAACAAAGAACAACAAAAAAGCTAAATATAGACCACATCAATAAAAATGTGTGCTCCCTGAATTATATATACAATTAAATGTTGAATCATAATTCCACAAGCAATATAAGGCAACAAATAATGTCACAGGATTTTAAAATTTTAACAACTGAGCTGTAGAAATAGAGGGACTCATTTAAAATGAAATTGTTTTGTCATTTATGTTGGAAAACCTTTAAGGATAGATGAGTAAGAGACTGAGGAGCTAATGGTTCCAAAACAGGAAAAAATAAAATTAATTAGAGTTAATCAATGCAAAAAAAACAACATAAGCAAAAAACTGTAATATAAATAATAGAGACAAATAAATGCAAATGAATTCATAATTCTAGTAATTCCTAAGGGAATCAGTAGCCAAATTAAAGAATTTGATTTCAAATAAAAATGCTAATATAGACTATCAAAGAAAGGATCATCTGTAGTTGACTAATAAACATTGAAAACTATTATAGAAACATGGAAAAGTATAAAAAACAAAAATAAAATAAGGCAGTTGATGTAGCTATGCTAACATTAGCAATAATTTTAGGCAAGAAAAAAATGTTATGACTAAAAAGATATATTTCAATATACAATAGGGTCAATGCTTTCTGGAGGATAATTAAATCTGAATTTTTATGTATACATATAAAACAGCTTAGGTTCATACTATAAGAAGTAAAATCTCATAGAAATTAAAATGTAATAAAAGAAGAAGAAGAAGCACCATCACCTAGTTACCGTTCATACATCTCTCTTAATAATAGAAGAGACAGTGAAAAAAATCACCAAAAACACAGATAATAAAAAGTGATTTTTTAATAAGTAAGGCACAATTAAATTAATATATAGTGTCATGGCTGAATCTCCAAATTAAATGGTAAGCAAATAGAATGTGCTACAAAACTGCATTATATGATAGCATTAATTGGATATAAAAATTTCATAAACAGAAGTGCTGATGCGTGTCAAACCTGAACCAAGAATTGAATCGTGTGAAGAGAATAGGGAGTGGTGTGAGAAAACTCCAAGAAACAAGACAAGTGTCTTGCGACCTCAGTTCCTTCAAAGCCTTGGAAATGTTCTTGTTGGAATGTGATTCCATGCACCTCCCTTGTGTTAGAGATAGGTGTCAGATTACTTCTGATTTTTCAATCAAACTGTTATTGTTAGTTGTTTGTATACCACATGAAACTCATCTAAAATGTAGAGCTTACCCCATGATTATTCATCTTATCTCATGTGATTCCTCTTACTCCACAGAATATGAATTGTGTGGTGCTCCATATAAAGGCTTTTGTATGAGATTTAAGTTTGTCAAGTCTTCAGGCTTCACTATCCCAGATTCCACCACCTCTAGAAGCATATACAATACAAATCACAATTGCGCTTTTAGGAGGTGATGTTACACAGAAATAAATATTTGTGGATGTAATATTTTACTTCTTGTCTGCCCATTGATTTGTTCAGTTGTAAAATTTGATTAACATGTGTGATTCTTAATTTTGATATCGGTGTGTTCCAAAAATTACTTAAAAATTAGTATACTGGTACTTCCTTTCATCAGTCTAAATCACCTGTTTGTAAACAAAGGATAATGATCACAAGAGCCATCTAATAAATCCATTGCTATTCATCCATATCCGATACTCTTTGCTTCCAATAATATTTCAAATTCTCAGGGTTGCTTGTATCTTTTCCAGAGAAATGGTTTTTCTGTTAACAGCTCATCGAGATTATTGTATTCCCTATAGCAAACACCGCACACAGCTCTGAATTTTCTCTTAAGCATAATCATATAGTGAAGAACTTTTACTTCTTTAATAAATCATGAAAAGTAATATTCACACATTTGTAATTTTTTTGCCCAGATATATTTTGGGATCTGAGCTATACAAAGTGCTTATGATACTGGAAGACAGTACTATTTCAATTTGTAAAACTGGACTGGCTAAGTTATAATGAATTTTAGGCACCTTAGGCTTCCAGAACCAAATGCCATAAACAGGAAAGTTTGTGCACAAAAGAAGTTTATTTCTCACAGTCTTCTCAAGGCTGCACAGTCACCTGACCAAGGCTCTGGTACCAGGCATACCATGTGCCAGGGAAAGATTTATGTCAGTTTCACAGAGGGAAGACTCTTTTCTCATGAGTTTTGATACAGTAGAATGAATGTCAGGGTTTTCTATGATGTCTGCGATTGGGATACCATTCATGAAGGCTCCACCATCAGTCTTAAGAAAAACATATGGAATACAATTAGAATGGATGTACAGCTGTCACCGAGGGTCATCACACTGAGGATTAGAATATGCATCATGAGCAATAGAAACTTTCATTCCCTAGCAAAATGTTATCTCGTAGTAAATAGGATTCTCATAGGTATTTTGTCATTCAGCTCAATAATTCACTTCTTTTCTTAAGAAAAGTATAACTTTCCCAAAGGAATTCTTATAGCCTGTGCTTTTGACAATGGCCTATATATGTTTGCCCATAGAAAGAGAATATATGCACCTCCTTTGTGAGATGGGAATAGCTGAAGAAGTTTCATGATTGAGTGAATGACATTTCTGATTTCCCCTAAAGTGTCCTCCTTCTTTTCTCTCACCTCTGAGGTTTGAAAGTGGGCTCAGACTCAGGCTCTGTCTGACAAAGTATGTGTCCACAGAGGTATGAAAAGATTATGAAATCTGACTATGAATTTCAATGATCCCTTGGTCTTTCCCATAGGAAGGGGAAGAAATGACTGAAAATTAGGTTTTATTGAGCTAATGAGGCTCACTGGAGAAGGTGGAATTTTGCTTTCACTATTTTGCTGAAGCAAGCAATGGGGATTACAGCTCATTTTGCATATTCCTTCATCTATTTAAGCCACGAATCGTAAAAATGTAAAAGACCAACTCAAAATTTTACATTAAAGGCAATAGGTGAGTGAGTGAATCTAACATTCTCCGGACACTGTTACTTTAAGCAGCATATTAAAATTTCACAAACATTTTACTTAATAAGTATTAGAAAAATTTTTTAGATCAGTAAGTCACATCCAGTGGGCATTCACATAAGTCCAGATCCTCACAACTCATACACGATGGAGGCAAATGTTAAAGATTCCATCTTGTGTAGGCTACTGCTGATGAACTGTAATAGTGGGTAACTAGCATATTCACTTGATGATATTTTGCTGAGTATTTTCATTTTGTGACTTTTTACTGTTTTGCATTGCATCATAATTTGTGGTAGATACAATTTGCCTTTCATCAAACTGCTTTGTTTGCAATGTATCATGAAAATGCAATTAGAATGTTGATAATTTGTTGATCATATTTCTGGATTTCCATGGAAAGTGTTGAGTAGGAATGAACGAATATTCTGAAGTGAATTTATAAAATGCTTACTCATTTATTTAATGTGTGTGTGTGTGTGTGCTTGAGTGTATGTGCTCCGTGTGCATGTAGTCCTAGTAGAGGTCAGAAGTTGGCATGTGATCTTCTGGAATAGGATTACAGGTGACAGCGGGCCATCATGTGGGTGTGGGTGATCAAGCCTAGGTTTTCAGCAAGAGCAAGAAGAGTTCTTAACTGGTAAACCATCTCTATCCTTCTGAAGTGAAATTTGATAAGAAAGTTTATTATAAATCAAATAGTTACTTTACAGAATACAGTGCATTACTTGAGCTGCTGGAGAGTGTTCATAGTCATTAGAATTAGTGATATTTAGTTATAAAATGTTAATATTGTCATATCCCACAGTATCTGACATACTCTTGAGTATAATAAACAGCATTATTTTATAATGATAAAAACATGCTACAAGATAAGATTCAGATACAATTATGAGTACCAACTTCAAAAATAAAAGAAATGAAGAATATTTTAGAATAGATAAACAAATAATACAAGCTTGCTTGTTACAGATGGTAATGGATGTTCCTTGTGTTGAAAGTCTCCTTCTAAGAGGTGATTCAGAAACACAGATTCTCCACTGCAGATCTGGCCAGTTTTTAATATATTTCTATATTTCATTTTGCATAATATCAGACTTTGGAAAAGGAAAAATATTTGGAAGGGTTTTTTGTATGGGAACGTGACAAAACCCAGGTGTGGGAATGGAATCAATCATTGCTATTCATATTTTATTGTTCGAATTTGGTTACAAGGCCATGATGGATACTGGGGAAATTTGAACCATGTGCCTATGGAGAAAAGGAAGCAAGGACGGGAAAGTTTTAAACAAGCTTTGAAACATGATTATTGTAACTTGACACACATCAGTATTATGTACCTCATTCATTGAGAGAGAGATGAAAATCTCTTCTTAACTTCATATGCAAAATCAAAAAACCCAGGAGAGCTAAGACAGTTCTGGCCATTAAAAGTACTGCTGGAGGTAAAACTATCCTTGTATTGTAGAACTGTAGTAATAAAACCACATGGGTTTCACATGAAGTCAGACACATCTGGAGTTGAATGGAAGACCCAGACATAACTTCACACATCTATGGACATCTAATTTTTTTTTTAAAGAAGATGGAAATACACATTAAGAAAAAGCAACCATATTGAGCAACTGATGTTGGTCAAACTGGATGTCTGTATGTAAAAGAATGCAAATAGAACCATATTTATTACCCTGTCCAATTGTCAAGTCTGGTGGATCAAGAACATCAGCCTAAAACCTGAGACACTGAACCTGATAGAAGAGAAAGTGAGAAACAGCCTTTAACACATTGGTATGGAAGATAACTTCCTGAACAGAACAGATTGCACAAGACTAAGATCAACAATTAATAAATGGGACCACATGAAACTGAATATCTTTTGTAGGTAAAGGGTAACTTCATTCAAAGAGACAGCCTATGGAATGGGAAAAGATTTTTACCAACTCCACATCTAATAGTGGTCTAATATCCAAAATAAATAACGAACTCAAGAAATTAGACATAAGAAAGCCAAATAACTCAATTGAAATGAGTAGAGATCTAAACAGAAAATTCTCAACAGAGAAATGGCTGAGAAATGATTAGAGGAAAACAAATGAAAAAAAAAGAAGGAAAGAAAGAAAGAATTAGAGGAATATTCAAAATCCTTAGTCATTAGGGAAATCCAAAGCAATGACTCTGAGATTCCAGATACAAATAGAATGACTAAGATCAATAGCACAAGTCACAGCTCATGCTGGCAAAGATGTGGAATACTACCCATTGTTGGTAGGACTGCAAGCTTGTACAGACACTACAGGAATCAATATCTTCAAAAGTTAGAAATTGATCTACCTCAAGATCCAACTATACCACTCTTGGACATAAACACAAAGGATGCTCTATCCTATCACAAGAATGTGTGCTCAACTGTGTTCATTGTGGCTTTATTCTTAGTAATCAGAAACTGGAAACAACCTGGATGTTCCTCAACTGAAGAATGAAAAAAGAAAATGTGGTTCATTTACACAATGGACTATTATTCAATCATTAAAAAAGTAACATAATGAAATATGCAGTCGAATGGAAACAACTAGAAAAAATCAACCTGAGTGAGTTAATCCAGATGCAGAAAGACAAAAACAGTCTGTACTTTCTTAGTGGATATTAGCTGCAAAGTAAAAGATATTCATACTATGGTTCAGAGACTCAGAGAGGCTAGTATCTTACCAAAAGCAATCTATAGATTCAACACAATGTCCATCAAAATCCCAACAAAATTCTTTTTTTTATTTAAATCTTTTTTTTTATTGAGGAAATGAGAAAAAAAAACCAAGTTTCCACCTCCTCCCACCCTTCTCCCCCTCCCCCCACTCCTTTCCCCCTCCCTCTCCAGTCCAAAGAGCAGTCAGGGTTCCCTGCCCTGTGGTAAGTCCTAGGTCCTCCCCCCTCCGTCCATATCTAGGAAGGTGAATATCCAAACTGGCTAGGCTCCCGCAAAGCCAGCACATTCCGTAGGATCAAAACCCCTTGCCATTGTCCTTGGCGTCTCATCAGCTCTCATTGTTCGCCATGTTCAGAGAGTCCAGTTTTATCCCATGCTTTTTCAGTCACAGTCCAGCTGGCCTTGGTGAGCTCCCAATAGATCAGCTCCACTGTCTCAGTGGGTGGGTGCACCCCTCGTGGTCCCGACTGGAGGAAGGGGTACCCTCATCCATTGCTGGTGGGAATGCAATCTTGTGCAACCACTTTGGAAATCAGTGTTTCGGTTTCTCAGGAAATTCGGTATCAACCTACCCCTGGACCCAGCAATAGCACTCCTGGGAATATACCCAAGAGATGCCCTATCATATGACAAGAGCATTTGTTCAACTATTTCATAGCAGCATTATTTGTAATAGCCAGAACCTGGAAACAACCTAGATGCCCTTCAATGGAAGAATGGATGAAGAAAGTGTGGAATATCTACACATTAGAGTATATGTGGCGGTAAAAAACAACGACTTCTCGAATTTTGCATGCAAATGGATGGAAATAGAAAACACTATACTGAGTGAGGTAACCCAGACCCAAAAAGATGAATATGGGATGTACTCACTCATAATTGGTTTCTAGCCATAAATAAGGGACACGGAGCCTACAATTGGTGATCCTAAAGAAGCTAAGTAAGAAGGTGAACCAAAGGAAAAGCATATAGTTATCCTCTTGGCTATGGGAAGTAGACAAAGTTGCCGGGGAGAAAATTGAGATCTTGAGGGTGGGGTGGGATGGGGGTAAGGGGAGATGGGGAGAGAAACAGGAGAAGGGGAGGAAGGGGGGAACTTGGGGAAAAAGGAGGATTGGGATAAAGGAAGGTTGGATGGGGAGCACGGAAGCACAATTCTTAGTTAAGGGAGCCACCTTAGGGTTGGCAAGAGACTTGTACCTAGAGTGGCTCCCAGGTGCCCAAGCCGAGGTCCCCAGTTAATTCCTTGTGCAGCTGGGGATAGGGAACCTGAAATGACACTATCCTATTATAGCAATACTGACGAATATCTTGCATATCATCATAGAACCTTTATCTGGTGAGGGATGGAGACAGAGACAGAGATCCACACTGGAGAACTGGACTGAGCTCCCAAGGTCCTAATGAGGAGCAGAAGGAGGGTGAACATGACCAACAAAATTCTTAACAGACCTTGAAAGAATAGTACTCAACATCATATAGAAAAGCACAAAACCCAGGATAGCCACATTGTCTCAGTTTCTGTCCTGCCCGGTTCCTGTTGTTGTTAAGTCTCAAAAATCACACAGAGGTCTACATTAGTTATAAACTGATTGGCCCATTAGCTCATGTTTCTTATTAACTCTTATAACTTCTATTAGCCCATTATTCTTGGCTATGTTAGCCACATGGGTGACAGCGAGGCAGTCACATCTTGCTTCTTCTGTGGCTGGGTCAGGACTGCAGAAAGCAGAATCCTCTTCTCAGAATTCTCCTGTTCTCATTGACCTGCCTTTACTTTTTGTCTGGTTATTCTGCCTATACTTCCTGCCTGGCTACTGGCCAATCGGTGTTTATTTAAAAAATAATTGACAAAATACAGATCATTGTCCCACACCATAGTCAAAATAATCCTGTACAATAAAAGAACTTCTGGAGGCATCACAATCCTTGAATTCAAACTCTACTACAGAGCTACAGTACTGAAAATAGCCTGGTATTGGAATAAGAACAGACAGGAGAACCAATGGAACTGAGCAGAAGACCCGGATATTAATTCACACTTATTCAAACATCTGATTTTTGACAAAGAAACAAAAAATATCAAATGAAAAAAGGGAAGCATATTTAATAACTGGCGCTGGAATAACTGGATATCAACATGTAGAGAATGAAAATAGACTCATATCTATCACCATGCACCAAACTCAAGTCAAATGGATCAAAGACCTCAACACAAAGATAGCCACACTGAACCTTATAGAAGAGAAAGTGGGAAATACACTTGAATGCATTGGCATAGGAGACCACTTCCTAAATATGACCCCAATAGCATAGACACTGAGAGAAACAATTAATAAATGGGACCTCCTGAAACTGAAAATTTCTGTAAAGCAAATGACATGGTCAACAAGAAAAAAAAACAGCCTACAGAATGGGAAAAGATCTTCACTAACCCCACATCAGACAGATATCTGATCTCCAAAACATACAAAGAACTCAAGGAATTGGACACCAAAAAATGCATAATTCAATAAAAAAAAAGGAGTACAGACCTAAACAGAACTCTCAACAGACGAATCTAAAATGGTAGAAAGACACTTAAGGAAATGTTCAATATCCTTAGTCATCAGAGAAGTGCAAATCAAATCAACTCCATAAGAATTGCCTAGATCAAAAACACTGATGACAATTTATGCTAAAGACATTGTAGAGAAAAGGAAACAATTCTGTAATGCCTGGGGGAATACAAG
The DNA here is from genome assembly GCF_018167655.1 of Microtus oregoni. Taxonomy (NCBI): domain Eukaryota; kingdom Metazoa; phylum Chordata; class Mammalia; order Rodentia; family Cricetidae; genus Microtus; species Microtus oregoni. Next base: position 5,080,865 of record NW_024544542.1, read on the forward strand.
CTGATACAACCCCTTTGGATGTCAGTGTGGCAATTTCTCAGAAAATTAGGAAACAACCTTCCTCAAGACCCAGAAATAACACTTTTGTGTATATATCCAAAGGATGCTCAAACGTGCCACAAGGACATGTGCTCAACTATGTTGTTAACAGCATTGTTTCTCATAGCCAGAACCTGGAAACAGCCTAAATGCACCTCGTCTGAAGAATGGATAAGAAAAATATGGTACATTTACAGAATGGAGTACTACACAAGCAGAAAAAAATGACACCTTGAATTTTGCAGAAAAATGGATGGAGCTAGAAAACATTATTTTGAGAAAGGTAACCCAGACACAGAAATACAATTATCACATGTACTCATTCATAAGTGGTTTTTAAAAATAAAGCAAAGAAAACCAACATACAAATCAAAAACCCAGAGAACATAGACAACAATGAGGACACTAAAAGAGACATACATCGATCTAATCTACATGGGTAGTAGAAACATACAAGATCTCCTGCATAAATTGGGAGCATGGGGACCTTGAAGGAGGGCTGAAGGGGAGGTTAGCTGCAGGGAGGGATCAGAGAAATATGTGGAGGTCAATAAAAATAAAAAATAAAAACAGGTAGCACTAATATTCATCCAACTAACTACTCAATAAGGCAAAAGGGAAGAGACATTTTCCAACATGTTCTACAGAGCCTCATGGAGCCCACAACCTGACATGATGACTTGAGCTTCTCCCTTGATCGCAAATCTTTGAAAAAAAGCACTGACTTCCAACCGTAAGTTTCCTCTGACTTTCATATCTGTGTTTGTGACACAAACAGACAAATACACACACAACAAAATAAATGAAGAGAACAAAACAACTCTAAATGAAAAACAAACAGAAATTCTAAAGCAACTGTTTATGGACATAGACATGACCATCCTTATTGAAAGTACTTGAAAATGTCCAGGAAGTTCAACAACACATAAAGAAGGCCACATTCCTGCAAAAGCTCAGTTCTTTATTGACGAAGAATAATTCTACCATGAAAGTTGACAATTAAGCCATATAAAAAGAATACAGGATTAAAAAAAAAACCTTTAGGTACAATAATAAAATTTAATCATTTTTCCAGAAAACAGTTTCAAATTAAGATAACTTTATTATGTGTGACATGCTGGACTCAAAATGTAAATTTTGAGAGAAAATTAAGACAGGCCACTGAGGATGAGGACATGGAATAGAAGGACAACAGTCTCCATGGGATAGTCCGCAGGGTTCTGGGCAGGTGCCTGGGTGTCCAGCAGGCAGAGACTATTTAGAAAAAGAGTGATGCAGTGTCCCTAGGTTTTTCAGAATGTAGGCTTGAGCTCCTGATTCTTCAGGTAGTAGAAACTTGTGTGAGTAGCCTTGTCCCCACCCCAAAGTGATTTTGAAAGTGAAGAGAGCATTTTTGGTCCAATGAAAATAAGAGAGTCTTGGAAGAGAGCAGCCAATCAGACCGTACCATCAGTTGAGTAGATAAGAAACACCTCCTCCAAATCATGGCTTCATTCACAGTCTGTGCACACTGCCTTTGTCACTGGTGTCCTTGAAGTGAAAGCTCTGCCTTCAACCTCACAGGACTGACACCAACTGTCGTTTAGACACCTAACTTGTACTGTGCATCCTGATCTCAGGCCGGATTGGTGACATGTACAGAACTGAGCTAATTAGATTGGGTCAACAATCTGGATGCCCTCATTGTTCACAATAAATTCAGGTGACCTGTGTCTGCTCTACAATGCTTTGGCACTCACTTGGACTGCACTTGGGGTCCTGTTAGAGCAGGGTTACTGCAGAAGGCTTTGCTTCTTTATTCCTTTTTGGCAGTAATATCTCAGCTAGGCCATATCACAACAATACTTTTTCCCTTCCAGAGTCTCATTTCAGTCCTGAAAATAGACTTGGTTTATGAAGGAGGGGTTTGTGTTTGATCTGTTTCTAGTCTGTCCTTAGTGAAAGGGTCATCAGGCAATATCTGTGCACTGTTGACTTGAGATCACCAATAAATGGATCATCAATAGGACCCAAATATCCATACCTTTAAAGAACTAGGATTCTAAACTACAAGCAAGGCTCACTTAAAATTCCAGCATCCTCTACTTGAATGTGTATTGACCTTTCCCTGAGAGTCCCCTCTCTTCCTGAATGCCAGTACTTAGGTTGATGTAAAAGCCTTTACTTTGTAAAATTGAAAAGTACATCATCAGTTTGCCATGGCCTATTATACCAACACTGGTCATAAATAGCCTAAAATTAAAAAAAATTAAAATATAACCCATTAAAAGCACTATTTTGTTTACTCTTTCCTCATTCCTTGCACTGCTTTTGTGATGGGTCATTTTAATCCAAAAATCTCTGTATCTCCGTTGTAGCAAGTTCCAAAATTTAGTCCATTCATGTATTTTCTTGAACGTTGGAAAACACACTCAATGACTTGGAAATATTCCTCAAATTTTTGTATGTACTTTTTCTATGTCCTACGTATTCCTGGTGAACCTGCATCCAGTTCTTTTAAGATGTTAGATTTTATGTGTTTTTTTGAGAAAGACACACATAGAGATTTCATCTAAATCTCTGCTGCCACTTCCTTTCCTCCTGTGCCTCATGTTATCCCATGTATCGCTGCCTAAAATATGAATTCTTACATGAGTTCATTGCAGGTATATGTATGGATTTTTGCACATGTATAAACATACATATTTATAAACTTTTGAGTCCATTTAGCTTTGTTTTATTCATCTGTGTGTCTAGAGAATGAATGAACTATGTCAGAACTTGTCCCTGGAGGAGACTGGTTTACCCTCTCTCAGTAGGGGTTGACGCCTAGCATTGATGGTAAAGGAAAGGGAAAACTTGTCTTTTTTATATATGAAAAATAAAGTCAAATTCCTCCCCTAGGCCACTATTTTTCAAGCTTTATATTTATTGTTTTCTACACTCCTTCTCAAAAGTCTCTCATGTTCATCTTCTTGAAAATACTTTCTCTGATCAGTTTCCTTAATAATATTCTTATTCTTGAATTCTATTTGTTTAGAGACTGATTTACTTTCTCCATCACATCGATGTCATTTTGAAATTCTATTCACATCATTAGTGTTGTAGTACATACCTTTATTCCAGCACTCAGAAGGTGACATCAATAAGGTCCTACATTGAGCATATTCTTGGGATATTGACCTATTACATTTCCTATTGCTGATAGACATGATGATAGAAACAATGTGGGGAAGAAAGAATTTATTTAGCTTACATGTTCTGATCAACGTGAGTCACTTAGGGATGTTTGAGCAGGAACTCAAGCACGTGCTGGGGCAGAAAACATAGATAAATATGGCTACTGTCTTACTCAGTTGACTTATACTACATCAGTCCAACTTGAAAGGGTAATGTCACCCACCGTGGGTTGGGATTTCCCATATGATTCAAAAGAAAATGAGTCCTGTGGCTGATCACCAACTGCAAAGTCACAAGCCTACTTTCAGATCCTCAGCATGTTAATGTTTTGGTTAGTGAGCCATTTTCCTAGGAAATGCATGGATTAGCAATAGATTATATTAGTTGAGTGAGTCCACATCCAGAAAGACAAATATTAAGTTCTTTACATAGACTGTTCTTAGCTTCCATTCTTCAGATGCAAGTATAAAACATGGAGGAAGAGACAGGGCTACCTGGAGTGAGTGGATAATTTGATGTATATGTGTAAATAAGATTTTGATATAGTGGTGGGGATATTTAGTAGGAGCTGAAACCAAATTATGTATGTATTTGTAGGGCTTTGGATGTGTGGGAGGACATAAGTGGTAGTTTGATAACACAGCCATGTTTGTATAAGAGGCTGTGGCTACAGGAGAGTTATCACAGGAAGACCAGCATCTTGATACCTTGGTTGGACTTTGGTTAGAGTAGAGGATACATATAGAAATTCACATCAAGCTGTGGGCTGAGGTAGGGGTTGTGGGTGAGTTTGAATCAGTAGAGCATACTAGTAGCCACATTTTGGACAGTTTTACGTTATGAAGGGCCAGACACATAGACATGCAAATATTTGTGATGTTTTGCCTATGAAGCCTAGACTTGTGGTGTTTGTGTATTTGTGTGTGTGGGGGGGTGCGTGTGTGTGTGTGTGTGTGTGTGTGTGTGTGTGTGTGTGTGATGTTATTAAGAATTTTGTCACTGGGTTTGGGGTACTGAGCACTACTGATCAAGTACCGATGTTGGTACATTGAGGCCTCGATAATGAAAGGAAGAACCTATCATGACCTGAGCCCGCATCCAGTGTCCATGATCTGTATAACATAGGGGAAGCCAGCAGGACTGGAAACATAGGCTGGAGAGTGGGCCTTTAGCTGTAAGGAAGGGGATACCTATTATACCCTGACACATATCCATTTGCGTGTGTGTATGTTTGCTGTGTCTATATGTGTGTGTGAGTGTCCTGTGTTTATATGTATATATATCTAGTGTGCTGCTGTATGGGAGGGCTATCAGATACCATGTCATATGTGTATGCTTTGTGTATTTGTGCTTATGTATGTGGACTATGTATGTAGCTAGCCTGACACTAGCTGAACCTGAACACATCTCCATATGATAAGCTCTATTTATTGGCAAAGTGTTGCATAGAGGCACCTGTCACCTGGCTGTAGGGGACCTGCTATGCAACCATGTTTGTGTAGGTGGAGATTTACCTGTAAGACAATAGATAGAAAGCCGAAACAGACATGTGCCTTGTATGAATATGGGGATAAGGAGCAGGATGTAACACCTAGTTTTGACAATGTGTGATTTTGGTTGTAGGGAAGAGATATGTCCTAGGACCAGATACGAAGAATTGTATGTATATGTTGAACTTTCACTATAGGGAAAGGGTACCTAACAGGATCAGAGAACTGACATATGCAAGACACTTCTATGTAAGGCAGGCAAGGAAAACCTAGCAGGTCTTGATTCTGGGTTATGTGTGTGATTTGTGTTTATGAGAAATGGTACCTCACAGGAGGAGATAATGAGATCTGTTTTTATGTTTGGATGTGCATGTCTCTGTGTATGTACACATGCGTGTGTGTGTGTGTGTGTGTGTGTGTGTGTGTGTGTGTTTGAGAGAGAGGAGAGAGAGAGAGAGAGAGACAGAGAGAGACAGAGAGAGAGAGTTTCTTTATGTGGGGCTTTGCATGTATGGCAGGGAGAAACAAAGAGGCCAAGACATCTAACCCTGTGTTTATCCTCTCAGCTTTACACCCCAAGTTTGGTTTTATTTTTGAGAGTACTTATCAGGAATTGATATTCAACCAATCTGACTTTCAGTGCAGGGCAGGAAATATTTTGAAGAAATAGCCACTAACCAATTTATGTAAGATTTCTCTGTGAGGAGATATCATCAAGTACTTAATAGGAACTGGTGTATTCATGTATGCATATTTGAATTTATGCATGATAGTGTCTTTGTGTGTGTGTTTGTGTGTGTGTGCGTGTGTGTGTGTGTGTGTGTGTGTGAGAGAGAGAGAGAGAGAGAGAGAGAGAGAGAGAGAGAGAGAGAGAAAGAGGGCACATTCTAAACTATGTAAGATTGATGTTTATGCAAGATTTTTCTGTGCATGATAACATAAAGAATCTGATATGTGCTGGTGTTTTCATGCATGTGTGTGTGAGCATGCATGCAAGTGTGTGTGTGTGTGTGTGTGTGTACATGTCTGTGATGCATGTACTCTGTTGATATGTGGTTTCGTTGTTAGGTAGGAAATACCTCACTTACATATCACCACCCATGTATCTACTGTGTTAGTGTCTATAGAATAGGGGACTCTGGAAATACCTTGTTCCAAATCATTGGGTGGTGGTGGACATGCCAGTTGGCAGATCTTACATGTCATGACATTTAGTCCTGTGTGGAAGACATTAGTTGGAAGGAAATGGTAAATGTAACAGAACCTGGCATCAGAATCTGGTCTGTGTCTGTGGGGCTTGACTATGGGTGAGGGCTTACCCACTGTACCTGAAACCAAGATCACTTTCTCTTGTTCCAAGTTTCTTTTGTTTCCCTCCTCTCCTCCCCTCCCCTCCCCTCTGCTTTCTTCCCCTCCACTTTCTTTCCTCCCCTCCTCTCCTCTCCTGTACTCTCCTCCCCTCCCATCTTCTCTCCTCTCACCCCTTCCCTCTCTTCTCCTCCCCTCTCCTGTCTTCTCCACCACTCATATCTCTACCTACTCCTTCCTCTTCTCTCCTCTTTTTTAGTCCCCTATCTTATCTCTCCTCCACTCCCCTCTCTTCTCCTCCCCTCTCCTCTTCTCCATCAACCCTCTCCTCTCTTCCCTTCCCTTCTCTTCTCCTCTTCTCCCCTCTACCCTCCTTCCCTTTCTTCTTCTTCCCTCTCCTCCCTATTTTTTCCCTCTCCTCTCCTTCCATCCTCTCTACTTTTTTCCTACCCTCCCCTTCCCTCTCCTTTCCTCCACTCTCCTCTTCTCTCATTTTCTTTCCTCTGCTCCTCTCCCCTCCCATTTCCTCTCCTCCCCTTTCCCTTCTTCCCCTCCCATCTCCTCTCTTCCCCTCCCATCTCCTCTCCTGCCTTCTCCTCTCTTCTCCTCCACTCACATATCCCTCTTTTCCTCCTCTAGTCTCTCCTCCTCTCTATTATCTTCTCCTCCCCTCTTCTCCTCTCTCCTCTACTATTTCCCTCTTTTTTTCCTGCCCTCTCCTCTCTTCCCCTTTCCTTTCTTCCCCTCTCCTCTCACCTCCCTTCTCCTCCACTCACATCTCTGCCCTACTCCTCCCCTCTTCTCTACCCTATTCTACTCTCCTCTCCTCTTTTCTCCCCTACACTCTTTCCCCTTTTTCCTCCCCTCCCCTTTCCTACCCTCCCCACTCCTCTTGTCTCCTTTCCTTCCTTCCCTCTCCTCTCCTCCACTATCTTCTCCTTTCCTTTCCCCTCTTATCTTCTATTCTCTTCTCCCTTTCCCTCCTCTCCCCCTCCACCCCTCTTTTCCACTCACATCTCCCCCTTTCCTCTCCTTGCCTCTCCTCCTCTCCCATCTCCTGGCATCTCCATCCTTCTCCTTACCTCTCCTCTATTTACATCACCCCCTTCGACACACCACTTTTCTCCTCCCCACTACTCTCTTATACTCCATTGCCCTCCAATCTCCTCTCCTTCCCTCTCCTCTTTTTACCTCCCCTCTCCTCTTCTCCCACTCCTCCTTTCTCTTCTCATTTCTTCCCTTCTTGTCCCCTCTCCTCTCATACCTTCTCTTCCCTTCTTCTCTCTTCTGCTCTCCTCTCCTTGACTCTCTGCTCCTCCAGTCTCTTCCCCTCTACTCTCCACTCATCTCCTCTCCTCTTCTACTCTCCTATACTCTACTCTCCTCCCTTCGCTTCCCTTCTCCTCCCCACCTCTATCCTCCCCCTCCTCTTCTCCCTTCCCCTCTCCTTTCCTTCCTTCTCCTCCCCTTTCCCCCTCCCCTCCCCTCTTCTCTCCTCCTTTCTCCCACCTCTGAAGGCATAAGTCACAAACAATGCCACACCAGTTTGGAATTATGATTAATAGGGTGGTATTTATTTAAAGGGGAAAAAACTTACAGATCACCATCAGCCCTCTGCGCAACCAGGAAGGGAGTCTAGTCGCAGGTGGAGCAGGAAGTGAAGAGAGAGAGGAGAGGGAAGTGACAGCTTTTTTAAAGGGAGAGAGACCACACTCCAATGGGCTGATATCTCAGCAGCTATAGGCTGGAGGAGTGGGAGGACCTCCCGCAACACACCTCCCCTTCTGCCTCCTCCCCTTTCTTCTGTTCCTGTCCCCTCTCCCCCTCCCCTCCCCTCCCCTCTCCTCTCCCCTATCCCCTTCCTCTCCTCTCCTCTTTCCCTCTCCTCTACTCCCCTCTCTTTAACTCTTCTCCTCTCTCCTCTCCTCCCCTCCTCTCTACTCTGCTCTTTTCTCCTACCCTCCTCTTACCTCTTCTCTCCTCTCCCCTCCTCTCCCCTCTATTCTCCCACATCTCTTTCTCTCTCCCACTATCATGTATTTGTGTTTGCAACTTGGCTCTTCAGAATTGGGAACACAGCAGGTCCTGACTCTTTGTGTGTGTGTTGGATTTGGATGTAGCAGAGGGTATAGCTAACTTTATCTGATCTGTGTCCATGTATGTGTGTGTGAAGCTTTGCCTTTAGAAATGAAAAAGGCAGGAACTGTCAAATAGCATATCATCTTTGTATGAGTTTCTCTGTATAGTATGTTCTCTATCTAATAAGGAATGTTGGCACAGGAGAATCTTAACACATTAAAATGTCTGTGTAAGACCAGTGATGTAGACAGACATGCTGTCGGTTCCTGCCATTTTCTCCTCTATAGGCAAAGCCTTATATACATGGATAGATAGCAGATTCAGCTAGTTATAGCCTCCCCTATAGCCAAATCCACACGCAGACAAATAGATTTAAGGGCTTGCTGGGTGCCCATTCCTTAATATCCAAATTAGACAGACAAACACAAGCAGGAGAGAGAGAGAGAGAGAGAGAGAGAGAGAGAGAGAGAGAGAGAGAGACAGACAGAGACAGAGACAGACAGAGAGAGACAGAGAGAGACAGAGACAGAGAAAAAAGACAGAGAAGAGGATTTAGGAACAAAAGATCCCGATAACAAGTTTGGCCTGATCTTGCTGTATGCATACTGGTGTCAGGTGTGGGGAATGATCCCCCTGTGTTCATACTAAGCAGTGTGTGTTGGGAAACATGGTGGTGTGCAGCAGGGATTCACAAATTAGTATTGTAGTATTGCAGTTAGCAGAAGCTTACCACTGACACAAACCTAGAATTGTATGTGGATTTTGCAAGGGAGAATGGAATACACATGAATTCTAGGTCTCAGGCCCTGTTGGTATATATCTCCTACACTGTTACATATCAAACCTGTTTATGTGCCTTCTCTGTATTTCGAGTCCTGAATGTGCCACTTGATGTCAGTCCCTGAAGAACTCCTAACCATTCACGCCACTTTCACTGCTGCAAACTAAACTACCTTGTAATCTACAATGCATGGGAAATTATCATGGACTATGCAGCACACTCTCTGACCAAGTGACCAGGGGGTGCAATTTCTGTCTAGTAGCACTAAAAAGTGACTTGTAGTTGGGGTGGAAGGGTGTTCGAGTTGAATTTGATATACAGTATGTTTAGGGCTTCATGGTTTGGTTCCCGCAAGGCTTGATATGGAAGAAATCACATAGGGCTTTTCAAGGGGTGGTATCCTGCTGCTTCTAATACCACCCAATGCATTGAGATGGTGGCAGACATCTCAAGCAGTGCCAATTACTAGCAATGCTGTTTAGCACAGCAGATGCGAGGGGACATTTGTGAAGGATCTTTACTACTACTGGTGTGGGAGTTGTTGGGAGAAGAAACATCCTGAACTGCCATATTAATGTATATGGGTGACAATGTATGAGTGTATGAGTAAGAAAAGTGTCAGGTAAGGGCTGATATCTAAATGGATATGTGAATTGTGGCTGCGGATGTCCATCAGGGTCTGACACCTAGCTGTTTTGAGATATATGTGAGGTTTCCAGCACAGACTGATTCCTTGTATACTTTGTGGAGCAGCAAGAGGCTGTGTTCTGCATGGGTTGACATCTAACACTGAGACTGGAGCAGTGCTGGGGAATGTGCAGCGCTAGGCTCTCTGGTCTCCAGCAGCAGCATGGAGACTCATGAGCTCAAGCAAGTCTTACATCCGGGCGATCCTCAGCATCCCTCTTCTTCTGGGCTGAGGTGTTTGAGAGTCAAGAGTATAGTTGACCGTCAGAGGGGGAAATGAGCCTCCAGCTGTGGAGAGTCTTCATTCTGCTTCTTTACCATATCTTCATGCAGTAACGTTGAGGGTCACATGGGTGTAAGAGTGGTGAGCAGAACACATCTGGTTGTCAGCCTGGACACTCCTTCCTGCTGCACATCACTGAACCATCTTGTCTTAGAACAGGGATTTGTTGTCTGCTGGGCTGAGACAACAGTGTCCAGGCTTTGTCTCAATGTCCTACAATACAGTCTCCCTCCGTCTGTATTTTTTTGGCTAATGTCATTAAAACTCGTGCGGCCAGAGTTCATCTTCTGTGCTGTGTCTTTCTTCTTCCTTAAGAGGCTGGAACTTATGTAGATCTCTTCTGCATCTCTTACATGAATTTTGTAGTGTTTGCATGGGAGTCGGCTGTAGTAATTGAATTTGTGTTCAGTTTTCTAATGGTTCCTTATAGTTTGCCTTTTCATACTTGCAGATTTTTGTGGATAGATCATGTTCTCTGCCTTGATTTTTAATGGTGTCCTTGCCAAAATCAGCTGATGCGATGTAGGTGGATCTCTTGCTGGGATTTGTGTTTGAATCCATGTTTCCATCTTTGTTTCTTTCATGTCCAACACTTTGGATCTCTGAGACTTTGCGTGAGGGGCTGGAACCAGAGGTGAAGGGTCTGGAGGAGTCGCCCCTGTCCTCTGCCATCACTTTTAGGATTGGACCCAGTTGGATGTTATATTTAGTGCTTGAGTAGCAGTTTGACATGTTTCAAGTCTATCTGAGAAAAGTTCTGTCAGCTAAACAACAGTGATAAGAGTGGAGGACAGGGGTCACTGAGAGTTTAAAGTCCTTTAGATAAGAAAAATGTTCTCTTTGCCAATTGGTGTAAATTCAGCAGGAAACCTACTTTGGTACTTTGGTATTTGTTGTATGTGTATTTTCTCAGTATAAGTGACTGACATCAAGTGTACCATTATCATGTGACTGGTGGCCTGACAGAGAAGGTTCAAGGACACTGCCTCTTTCAGGAACTCTAGTTTAGAGGCTGTGCACACATGCACTTGTGTGTCCCAAGGCTCTGTAGTGACACGTTCTTTCTCTGCTCAGGTAGTTTTCCAGGGTCAGCTCTGAGAAAAGAGAGGCATAGGTGACATTTTTACACTATCCAGAAACACACAGCATGAATGTCTGCTGGAGATTTAAAGGTAACATACATTGGATGGCTTTCCTAGGGGATCCTTCTGTTATCCTCAGATCTTGACGAAAATTGGAGCAGGTTCTGAAGCTGGATGATGGAACATGAACCATCTCACTGCCCTGCACAGGATGTCCTCCTGAAGCTGTGTAGAACTTCTGAGCTTTCCCAAACTCAGAGATGACCTTTTTCAACACTGACACTAGGGCTGAGTGTGCAAGTCCTCAGGTTAGGTATCCTCTTGGTCACGATTCAGGATGTGGCCAGGCACCTACAAGAGAAGGAATATTGTAGATCGATGGGGAAACTGGCTGAGAGTTCCACATCCACAGGCACAAGAACTGTGGTTTTGGCAGATAATGGCAGGTTTACTTTATGAAATTCAGGAATTAAAGAGGCAGGTATAATGCTCATTGTTGTCCAAGATGACCTTCCCCACGCCAACATCATTAGGGGTTCATCAGGGGCATCAGAGGACAGGGAATGATTTCTCTGCAACTTTTCAGACATCAGACTCTGGAATCAAAAGAGGAAAAGCATTTTCCCACCAACATGTCTAAACATAGGCACTCTGCTTCCTGCACCTCATCTCACGTCCTCTTGTCTACATTAGACAGGATACATACTTGGTGAAAATGAGCTTCCACAAATGATGATGTCCCAAAGAACCTGCAGATAATAGGAAAGGGTGACCAATGAGACATCTGGAGTTGACTTGAAGAACTCCATGTGACCCACCTGTACCAGACGGCTCACCGTGGCTATGTAAACCAGTCAGTGGGTGTACTTTAAGCATTGTGCCAACCACATATGTTATGACCAAAAGAACATCTAAGGGCTAAGCTTTGTGCTCTGTGAGGAGGACACCTGTGGACAGCTTAGGGATAAAGCATGTGAAGTTCCTCCTACAAGTAGCTAGTAATGACAGACCCTGCCCTTGCTCCATCCAACAGAGAGGCAGTAAATGAGGGAAGTGATGGATGTGGGGGTCTGAAACTCAGCTGACTTCTGTTCTTTAAGGTAAAAGGATAATGATAGCAACTTGCTTTAGTATCAGGGAAAGTCCTTGTTATCCAAAGGCAAATGTCAAAATAAACATCACAGCTGGTCATTCTGAGATTTGCCTTTGTAGAGTCTGTCATGTGAGTCTGGAGCCCATGATTCTCATTGGTTGTATCTCCTGGGTTTCACTGACCTGGCTACTGTACTTAAGTCTCCCCTTCCCAGGCACTGCATTCAGGAAAGTATATCACGATTGATACTTGCCTTAGTAATCACCACTGATGCAGAGCAGGTATGGCCACATAAACAAGAAGGTCTGCCACTCCAGTCTGGTATTCCTTGCAAAGCTGTGTGCACTCTGGTTCTCATGGTTCTTCAACCCAGTACAGACTAAGCATCTTGCCAGTTGCAGTGATTGTTCTTCCATACAGGGGTAAGATGATGTTCACCTGTTATACACAAACTGTTCTTCCATAACAGCTAGGGACAGTGGGAAAGATGAGCTACTTGACACAATTTATATCACAATCACTCTGAATCCATGACTCTGTTGTGTGTCCTCTTACCTTTGTTCCTCTGCATCATGAGCTTAATGACCACGTCCCTGGAGTTGAAAACGGTTGACTCTGGAAGCCTCATGCTTATCTTTCTGTGGATCAGTATCAAGGATAAAACACATCACAGATACCTCTCTAATACAACAGGATGAAAATCAGTGTTCTCAGTGCTACCTTCAGCCATGAGACCCACAGATAAGCCCTGGCATTCAGTCCCTTCTGAGTGGCCACTCTTCATTACATCATTGGTTCTGCAAAGAGGGTGTCCATGACAACACCATTGCAACTTTCAAAAGAGGATCCTAGCAGAATGCTTCTAATCAATAGTCCAAAGTTTCTGTGTAGGTGTGACCCTCTGACCCATGATGTGGGATCTAACCAAAAAGTAGTTCCAAGACCGTGGAATAAGTCAGGTGTCCACTGTACACCAGTATCAGGACAATCAAGCAATACCTACCTTGCAAACTGGAGCAACATCCCAGAATTTCATCCACAGTGATACACATTTCCTTGCTGCTTGCTGTCACTTTCCTGTTAGGAGACAAATATGGTTCTGACAAGCACCCCACAGTAAGGGCCCCTTCACCAACAGCTAGACTAAACCAGCAGTGGGTGTGTCTCCTGTGAAAAGAGGGAAATGGATACAGGCTGCCTGTAAACACAATATAGGGAGGAGAAGGGAGGGAGGAGGAGACTCACTCTGTCCAGTGTGGAAAAAAAAATCTCTCTTGGCCTTGACCTTGAAGGGAAAGACAGATGAATTAGTATTGATATTGTATGTCATGGTAGACCAGCACATTGGGACTTCTAATTCAAGAGTATCTCGGGTGAGAATTTTGGCACAGGGCTGCTCTCAGAGAATGATGCGATTGAAGGCAAGCCATTGGACATACCTCCTGTCAACAATGGTTGTCTGTGGAAAAGCCTGTGGTTGGTGCTGGACTTCTCTGTTGGAGTACACGACACTCTGTCATCTGGACTTCCTGCATGGCTCCCAATTTGCTCCCAATTTGGCTATCTCAGTCAATAGAACTGGAACCTCATCTTCTACAATGATTCAGTACATAAGATGATAATGACCTATGGAAGGCACAGTCTTAAGAACTTGGAAATATATTCTTCAGATTCTTGATTCTTATATCCTTCTGGATCATCTGTTTTCCGTTGGCTCTTCTTCTTGTACTCTTCGTGGTCTTTTTAGTTTTCATCCCTCAAAGCCTCTGATGCTCTACAATTCTTTCTTACTTTAGATAACACTACTTCTGACTGCCTCTAAAGCCTCTACTTCTTATACACTATTGTCTACTTTACCTTAAACATTTCAGGGTAAAGGTTGTGGTGGGGTTTTGAAGCATTCCTTTTGAAATAAGATTTCCTAATTTACCTACCCTAACTATCATGTGATGGTCACAAAGGACATTAGAAAACATATAGATTAATAACAACTGAAGTGCATCTTGGGCACCCCATTTAGCTGTGTGTGTACACGTGCACTGCTCTCTCCTTCCAGTGGTGCCTCTTTCTTCTGAGAAACATAGCTTTTTCTTGAGATGGGCAGACAGCAACACAGAAATCTCACACAATTCCCAATTCTCTTCTTAACCCTCTTCCAGCCTTTGGACAGACTGCTGGCAGAGGCTGCACTTACATCTTCAGGAAGGACACCTTTTAAGTTGTTCTTGGATGTTGTCTGAAGGGAAGATCTCTGAGTTTCATGGGGTACAGTGGTGCTCATACCCTGAGGTGTCTCCCTTTCCTTTCTTACAGAGGGTGTACTCTGAGCATCTGAGCTATTCTTTGGGGTGCTCACTTCCTGGGGTTTCTCACAGGACAAACACTGTGCAGAAGAAATGCACTCAGAGACTGGGCATCTTGAGGACCACTCATTGCAAACCACGCTACTTACTGCCAGACTTCTGCTCAGGAGAGGAGTAACCTCAGGAGCACACGTGGGTACTGGGAGCGGGGAGGTTTTCCTCCTTCAGCAGGCGGCACAATGTGGTAGGCATGCTCAGGCTTCTGCTCCCCTGCTTGCTTGAACACTTCTCATCACGCCCCTGATGTTCAGCCAGCAGGACGAAGGTGGGAATGGCAGGCTCACTCATTCTCCTCTTAGGAGGAAGGGAACGTGAGAGCACCTGCTGATGACACAGCAACACAGGCCTGCAAGGACTTAGTGGCAGATTTCATGAGTTCCTGGGATGACTCCTGGTTTAAAATTAGGCATGTGGCCATGATATTATTGATATTTTTTTTCTCACGTAGACAATCACAATGAGATCCACAAGCAAAATGTTTTTAGAGAGTGTGTAAGAAATGTAGTACTTGATATCCTGCATTTCCTACTTCATGTCTGGATAGGTCTTTGCTTTGAATGGGAACCTGACTGTCACCATTGCATATAAAACTACTGCCATACTCCAGATGTCAACTGCCCTTGCATCATTCTCTGTGTCAGCGAATTTGAGCACAATATTCAATCGTGCCGCAGAATCCCTTGAACCTCTGCCTGAGGTGACTTGATGTTTGATCTAGTATCTGAGACCAGTTTTGACAAAAATGCCACTTACCAGGTACGGGACATGGGGATTAGGAAAATAGAGAAGAGGACAAAGTCACAAATAAAATAATAAAACAGAAATCAAAGGATAGTATTGGGAGGGAGTTTCAGTGAATACTGAAATTACCCATGTTTAATTTTCCATATGCTTTGTACCTTAATACAAAAGGGGGAAGAAGGCAACAAAAGACTTTTTTAACATGATACAAAGGACAATTAACACAGTTAATTGCTTTAACACTTTTAGCCATCAAACTATTAATCCATTTATTAGCATTCTGTTGTTTAGGCAGTGAACCCACTCTAGAGGAAAACCATACTAGATGAGAAGACAGGTTAGGATGTTCTGCAAGGAGTTGAAAAAGAGAAAAATGGTTAAAAATATATTGTATAAAAGACTTTCAATGGTAAAATGTCAAAAGAGACTGGTATGAATGTATTCATGTATGAAATCTACCTCATTTTTAAAAAGAATTAACACTAATATTAGTCCAACCACTCAATAAGATAAAGGGGAAGAGACACTTTCCAAGATGTTATACAAAACCTCAAGAAGCTTATGACCTGACATGTTGACTTGAGCTATCCTCCCTTCATTCCAAATATATGAAAAAAAAAACGCACTGACTTTCACCCATGAGTTTTCCATATGTGTGTGTTGTGACACCAACAGATAAATACACACACAACAAAATAAATAAATTCAGCATATATTTATAATTCTAAATATAAAATAAACAGAAGTTATGAGCCAACTGTTTATGGACATAGACAGCACAATCTTTATTGAAAGTACCTGAACTTTACCAACATGTTCAAAAACACATAAAGAAGGCCATGTTCATGCCAAAATCAGTTATTTACTGAGGAAGAGAAGGGTATTTCTAACATAATAGTTGACAAATAAAACATATGAAAAGAATACAGGTTAAACAAGCCATAGCTCTATAATGAAATTTAATTATTTTCCAGAAAACAGCTACAAGTGATCTTATTATGTGTGACTTGCCAGTCTCAAAATGTAAATTTTGAGGGAACATTAAGACAGGACACTGAGGACACGAAATAGGAGGACAACAGTCTTTCTGGGATGTTCCACAGTATTCTGGCCAAGGGCTTAGTTATCATAACCAGCACAGAATCTTTAGACAAGAGTGATGAACAGAGTCCCAGGTGGATATGTATGTAAGCTTGGCCTCCTGATTCCTCAGGTAGTAGGAAGATGTGCAGGTTGCCTAATCCCAACTTCAAAGTGGTTTTGAAAACAAAGAGAGAATTTGGGGTTCATTAAAGGCAAAATAGTCTAGGAAGAGAGCAACCAATCAGTCTATACCTGGTGTTGCTTGAATAGATCAGAAACACCTCCCCCAAATTTGCAGCTTCACACACTGTCTTTGTGCACTGTCTGTGCCACTGGTGTCCTTGTAGTGAAAGCACTGTCTCCAACATCACAGGACAGACACTATCTCTTAATAAACTGCCATCACTGTGTATCCTGATCTATGGCCTGATTCTTGACATAAACAGAACTGAGTCAATCAGGTTGGGTATCCAATTGGGAAGCCCTCATTGGTAAGATTGAAGTCATGTGATTTGTGTCTATTCCCTAATTCTTTGGCTCTTACCTAGACTGCAAATGGGATCCTGTGAGAAGAGGGTTAATGCAGAAGTCTTTGGTTGTTTGTGGCTTTTCTGCAGAGACATGTCACATAGGTCATATCAAACCATACCTCCTCCCTTCCAGTGTCTCCTTTCAGTTGTGATAAAAGACTTGATTTCTAAAGGTTGGATTTGTGTTTGATCTGTTTCTAGTCTGTCTTGAGTGAATGGCTTTTCAGGCAATATCTCTGCACTGTTGACTTGGGAATCACCCATATATGGGCCATCAACAGTCCCTCAGAATTACCATCTTTCAAGAAATAATATTCTGAAACAAAAATAAAGGCTATCTTAAAAATCCAGCATCATTGCCCCAATTATCTGCTGACCTTACAGAGATGGCCCCTCTCTTCCTGAATGTCAGAATTGGGTCTACGTAAAAACTTTTACTTTGTAAACTTGAAAGGTACATCATCAACTAATCATGGCTTATTATAACTACACTGGTCATCAATAGCCTAAAATTAAAACAAAACAAAATTAAACCCATTAAACCACTATTTTCCTCACTGACATTCCTCATTCCTTGCACTACTTTTGTGATGGGTCACTTTAATCTAAAAATATTTTTCTCTCAGTTGTAGTAAGTTCCAAAATTTATCCCATTAGTGTATTTTCTTGAACTTTGAAAAACATTGTCAATCACTTGGAGAAGAGTCCTCAAATTTCTGGATGCAATTTTTCTATTTCCTCAGTATTCCTACCCAACCTGCAACCAGTTCTTTTATGACCTGTTAGACTTCATGTGTTTTTGAGAAGGTTAGACTTCATGTGTTTTTGAGAAGGACACATAGAGACTTCATCTAAATCTCTCCTGCCACTTCCTTTTCCCCTTGTGCCTCAGCTTATCCCATGGATCCCTGCCCCAAATATGAATTCTTACATGAGTTCCATGCATGTATGTGTATAGTTTTGTGTACACCTAGGAATACATTTATTCCTAAACTGCTGAGTCCATTTAGCTTTGTCCCATGGACCACTGGACTGAATGACTTATTTGGGAGCTGGTCCTGGAAGAAAACTGGTTGTTCCTCTCTCAGTAGTGATTGACACCGGGCCTTGTTGGCAAAAAGCAAACTTCACTTCTTGATCTATGAAAAATAACGTCAAATTTCTCCCACAGGTCTGTGTTCACCAAGTGCCTTATTTCTTCTTTTTGATATCCCATTCTCCAAAATCTCTCATGTCTATGTTCTTGAAGATATTTTCTCTAATTAGATTCCTTAATAATATCCTGATCTTTAAATTTTATTAGTCTAGAAACTGATTTACTTTCTCCATGACATCTCATATTTGAAATTCTATTCACGTAATTAGTGTTGTAGTACATACCTTTATCCCAGCACTCAGGAGGTGGCAGCAATGAGATCCTAAGATTGAGGGTACTCTTGGGATACTGACCTACTATGTTTTCTATGGCTGATAGACATCATGACAAAAACAATGTGGGGAAGAAAGAGTTTATTTAGCTTATATGTTCTGATCAATGTCTGTCACTTAGGGAAATTTGGGCACGAACTCAAGCAGGAGCTGAGGCAGAAAACATAGACAAATATGGCTACTGTCTTGCTCTGTTGTCTTAATTACTTCAGACCAATTTGAAGGGGTGAATTTACCCACAGTGGGTTGTAGTTCCCCACATGATTCAAGAAGAAAATGAGTCCTGTCACCAACTGCAAAGTCGCAAGCCTACTTTCAGATGCTCAGCATATTAATGTATTTTGTTAGTGAGCCATGTTCCTAGGAAAATGCATGGATTAGGAATAGATTATATTGGGTGAGTGAGCCCAGATCCAGAAAGAGAAATGCTGAAAGTTCTTTACATAGACTGTTCTTAGTTTCCATTCTTCAGATGTGAGTATAAAACATGGAAGAAGAGGCAGGGGAAAAGCTACCTGGAGTGGATGGATAAATTAATCTATATGTGTAAGTGAGATTTTGATATAGTGGTGGGGATATGTAGTAGGAGCTGAAATTGAACTATGTATGTATTTGTAGGGCTTTGCATGTGTGGGAGGACATATGTGTGGGAGGATACAGTTGCTCGCACTGCCATGTTTGTGTAAGAGGCTGTGGTTACAGGAGAGGGAACACAAGGAAGAACAGCTTTTTGTTTCCTTGATTCCTTCCTTTATTCCTTAATACCAGTGTTTCAGTCTATGTAAAAATGTATACTTTGTAAACTCAAAAGTTACATAATTAACTAGTCATTGCTTATTATACCTACACTGGTCATAAATAGCCTAAAATTAAAGTAATGCTAAACATTACTTTATTGAACCACTATTTTCCTCACTTCTTCCATTCATTTTGTTATGGGACATTTTAACTCAACATTTCTATTTCTCAGTTGTAGAAACTTCTAAAATTCTACAATTTGTATGTTTTCTAGTACATGGAGGAAATATAGTAAATCTCTGGGTGGGTGAACTTGTCTTCAAACCTGGATGCATTTTGTACATTTCTTCAGTATTAGTGCTCAATCTGAAACTAGTTTTTTAAGACTGTTGGTTTTCATGTGTTGTTTTTAAGAATGTCACTCATAAAGCATGAATGTAATCCTCTCCTTTCAACTTGCTTCATTTTTGTGCTAAGAAAAAATATTTAGATGTGTGTATGTGTTTATTTGTATGTGTTTATGTGTGTACCTGTCCTTATGTCTTTGTCGGGGGGGGGGGTAGGGAGAGTGAGAGGGAGAGAATTCATATATGTGGGCCTTTAATGTAGGACAGAAATAAAACAGGCCCCGAACCTAGCCCTGTATGTATTTTCAGGGCTATGTACTATTGGTTTGGTTGTGTATTCAAAGCAACTTATGAGGAAGAGACGTTTAGTCATAGGTGACTTTCATTGTAAGGGGGAAATACATTGAAAGTCTTGCTACCTACCAATTTATGTTTATGTAAGTTTGTCTGTAAGGGGTAACAGGCAGAACATGATACATACTAGGGCATTTATGTATATGTGTCTGTGTGTGCATGCATGCAGGTAAGTGTGTGTATGTTTATAGGTGCTCCAGTTGTTATGGAGGGAGCACTTCACACAACCCATCACCACCCATGTATGTGTGTCAGTTGCTATAGAAGAGGAGCTTCTGAGCAGTACCTAGCACCAAACTATGCATGTGGTGGTTGTGGCTATAAGGTTCATGACACCTAGCCCTGCTTGTAAGGCTTTGATTGTAAGGAATAGGAAACATAGTTGTACCTGGCATCATGGTCTTGTGTGTGCCTAGGGGACTTTGACTATGAATGAGTAGACACCTACTTGACCCGACACCAACCTCTCTCTTTCTTGGTCTCATGCACTTTTGTTGCTACCTACTCTTTCTCTCTCTCTCTCTCTCTCTCTCTCTCTCTCTCTCTCTCTCTCTCTCTCTCTGTATGTGTGTCTGTCAATCTGTTTTTGTATGTGTCTGTCTGTCTGTTTTGTGTGTGTGTATCTTTTTCTTGCGTGTATTTCTGTGTGTTATTAGGCAATTCAAGGTTTGGAACTCAGCAGGCTCTCACATCTATTTGTGTGTGTGTGTCTGTTTGTGAATTTGGCCTAAGATGAGGTGATAACTGAATGTGATCCCTTTCCATGTATGTGTGTGGGGAGTTTTGCCCGTGGATGGAAAAAAGTCAGTAAATGAAATTACACATACTTGCTTTTCTGTGTGTGTGTGTGTTTGTGTTTATTTTCATGCACTTTTTTTTGACATATTGAGTACACCTAATATTACCTAACACCATCCATGGGTGTACGTGTGGTCTTTGCTGTAGCAGAGAGTCTAGCCAATATAATGTAACACCTAGCCATGCATTTGTACGTGGACCTTTGCATTTGTGAACGTCTTACTGAGGATGAATTGACACACAGCCACGCATGGGGCCTTTGACAATAGGAGCTTATTCCTTGTGTTCCTAACAGTTAGTGGGAGTAGGGTGGGTCCTTTGGACATGTTGCCTAGTCATCTGTGAGTGTATCTCTCTCTCTCTCTCTCTGTGTGTGTGTATACCTGTTGCAATAGAAAATTTGGTATCTAACTAAACATGAGTCTTAGCCATGTGTGAAGAGCTTTTTTTTTTTTTATAAAGAAAGGGCTACCTACCA
This sequence comes from Microtus oregoni, assembly GCF_018167655.1. Lineage (NCBI taxonomy): Eukaryota > Metazoa > Chordata > Mammalia > Rodentia > Cricetidae > Microtus > Microtus oregoni. The sequence goes on from NW_024544542.1 coordinate 5,101,726, forward strand.
ATTCCTGGAAGCTGCACTTGTATGTTCGTGATTGCATTTGTTTCTGACTGTGTGAGCCTGTGTACTTGTCTATAAATATGTGTGTTTGTGTGTAAATATATTTGTTTTTGAAAAAATGTGTGTTTGTGTATAAATAATAAAATACATTCTATTTTAGATGTAGGTGCAGAGATGTGTGGGGACCTGTTGTTAGTTCCTGACATTTCCCCTCCATTGAAAAAAACCGCACACACACACACATACACACACACACACACACACGCATAAAGATTAGATTCAACTAGTTACAAACTGCACCATAGACAAATTAGCAGACCCCCACCCACACACACACACTTACACACACACTGGGTTTGCCGAGTTTCCAAACCTGAATAGTCAAATTATATACACAAGCACACACGTAAGAAAGACAGACAGACACAGAGAGAAAGAAATGGGGTTGCGGAGGAAGGAGGAGGGAGGAAGAGGGAGAGAGAGAGAGAGAGAGAGAGAGAGAGAGAGAGAGAGAGAGAGAAATAGTTGGGGCTTTGACTCTAGAACAGGGAAAAACAGAGAGGCTCTGACACCTAGTCCCCTGTGTATATTCAGGGCCTTATACCATGGGTTTGGTTGTGTATTCAAAGATACTCATCAGGAACTGATACTTAGCTGTAAGTGACTTTCAGTGAAGGGGAGCACATACATAGAAGGACTTGACACTACCAATTTATGTTTGTATAATCTTTATTTATGAGGTGACAAATTACTGAACCTGATAAATTCTAGAGCCTTCATGTATGTGTATGCATATGTATGCATGCATTTCAATGTGTATGTGTGTTTGTATTTATGGGTGCTTTAGTTGCTAGTGAGAGATCTCATATGATCTATCATCATATGATCTATCATCACCTATATGTATATTTGTGTCAGTGGCTATAAATAGGGGATTCTGAGAAGTACCTTAAACCCAACTATGCATAAGTGGTTGTATCTGTATGACTGGGCGACTTTCGAGAATAAAACACCTAGTCCTGTTTTTAAAGATTTGGTTATAAGTAAGTAGGAAATGAAGCAAAACCTGGCACATGGTCTTGGATGAGTATCTGAACGGCTATATAAGAAACAATGTATTCCAGATACAAGACTGATGAGCATGTGAGCTCACAGAGGCTGCAGCTGTACAGAGGAGCACACAAGAGGTCAATTCAGGTGGTGGTGCTATCATTGAAAAAAAGTGGAAATGGAGTTCCATTCCTAACTAAGGACACATCTATGACTTTCCTGGAGGCAGAGGAATAATCAGTTTTCTCTAATGGTTACACACTGGGATCTTAACAAGTCCATTTGCTAGGAACCATGACCTGGAATTATTGGCACTCAGAAAATTAACCCAATAAGAAATGGGGTAAACTTTTGAGTGTATTTTTATTCTTTCAGGATATCTTATATGTATGTATTGCAAATTTTGATTTTTTAACTTGTTTTCTTACAGAAAGAAATCCAGAATACTATAAGACAAGGCAGGTTAGAAGGTTCTGCGAGGAGTTGGGTAAGGATGAAAATGATCAAAAATATATTCTATAAAAGACTTTCAATGAGGAAATGTCAAGAAAATAAAAGACTGGCTTAAATGCATTCATAGATGGATTCTACCTGATTTTAAATAGAGGCAGCACTAATATTTGTCCAACTACTCAATAAGGGAAAAGGGAAGAGAGAGTTTCCAACATGTTCTACAAAGCCACGAGGACCTGCCACCCAAAATGATGACTTGAGCTTCTCCCTTGATCCCAAATCTTTGCAAAACAGCACTGACTTCCAACTATAAGTTTCCTCTGATTTTCATATCTGTGTTTGTGACACAGACAGACAAATACATACATAGCAAAATAAATTAATAGAACAAGACAATCCTAAATGTAAAATTAACAGAAATTATAAACCAGATGTTTATGGACATAGGCATGACAATCCATATTGAAAGTATTTGAAATTGTCCAGCAAGTTCAACAACACATAAAGAAGGCCGTATTCATGCAAAAGCTCAGTTATTTACTGAAGAAGAGAAGAACAATTCTAACATGAAAGTTGACAAATACTGACTGAAAAAGCATGGGATAAAACAGGACTCTCTGAACATGGCGAACAATGAGGGCTGCTGAGAAGCCAAGGACAATGGCACTGGGTTTTGATCCTACTTCATGTTCTGGCTTTGTGGGAGCCTAGCCAGTTTGGATGTTCACCTTCCTAGACATGGATGAAGTGGGGCGGACCTTGGACTTTTCACAGGGCAGGGAACCCTGGCTACTCTTTGGACTGGAGAGGGAGGGGGAGAGGAGTGGGGGGAGGAGGAAGAGGGTGGGAAGAGGGGGAGGGAAATGGGAGGCTGGGAGGAGGCAGATATTTTTTTTTCCTTTTCTCAATAACAAAAAGAAAGTTGACAAATAAAACATATGAAAAAATTACAGGGTAAAGAGAACCTTTACATCACAGGTCTGACACCAATTGTCATTTAGACACCTAACATGTACTGTGCATCCTGATCTCAGGCCTGATAGGTCACATGTACAGAAGTAATGAATCATATTGGCTCAGCAATCTGGATGATGACCTCATTGTTTATGGTATCTCAGGTGACTTGTGTCTGCTCTACAATGCTTTGGCACTCACTTGGACCTCATGTGGGGTCCTGTGAGAGCAGGGTTACTGCAGAAGGCTTTGCTTCTTTGTTCCTTTTTTGGCAGGGATATCTCAGCTAGTCCATATCACAGCCACACTTCTTCCCTTCCAGGGTCTCCTTTTCATCCTGATAATAGACTTGGTTTATGAAGGTGGGATTTGTGTTTGATCTGCTTCTAGTATGTCATTAGTGAAAGGGTCATCAGGCAATATCTGTGCACTGTTGACTTGTGATCTCCCATAAATTGACCATAAATAGGGCCCAAAGATTCCTACCTTTAAAGAACTATGTTTCTGAAATTAAAAACAAGGCTCACATAAAATTCCAGCATCCTCCACTTGAATATGTGCTGATGTTTCCCCGAGAGTCTCCCCTCTTCTTGAATGTCAGTACATAGGTCTATGTAAAAGCCTTTACTTTGTAAAATTGAAAAGTACACCATCAGCTTGCCAAGGCCTATTATACCAACACTGGTCATCAATAGCATAAAATTAAAACAATTCAAAGCATAACCTATCAAAACCACTTTTTTTTTACTCTTTCCCCATTCCTTGCACTGCTTTTGTGATGGGTCATTTTATTTAAAAATCTCTGTATTTCCATTGTAGCAAGTTCCAAAATTTATTCCATTCATGTATTTTCTCAAACTTTGGGAAACACTGTCAATCTCTTAAAGAAATTCCTCAAATTTTTGGAGGTAGTTTTTCTATGTCATAAGTATTTCTGCTGAACCTGCAACTGGTTCTTTTAAGATGTTAGATTTTATGTGTTTTTTTTTGAGAAAGACACACATAGAGACTTCATCTAAATCTCTCCTGCCACTTCCTTTCCTCCTTGTGCATCATGTTATCACATGTTTCCCTGCCTAAAATATGAATTCTTACATGAGTTCCATGCAGGTATACATATGGATTTGTGTGCATATATAAACACATTTATTTATAAACTACTGAGTCCATTTAGTTTTGTTTTATTCATCTATGTGCTTAGGGAGTATATGAACTATGTCAGAGCTTGTCCCTTGAAGAGACTGGTTTCCCCTCTCTCAGTAGGGATTGACACCTAGCCTTGATGGCAGAGAGAAAACCTGTATTCTTCATATATGAAAATTAAAGTCAAATTCCACCCCCAGACGTCTATTCTTCAACCACCATATTTTTTATTTTCTACACTCCTTCTCCAAAACCTCTCACGTCCATCTTCTTGAAAATACTTTCTCTGATCAGTTTTCTTAATAATATTTTGATTCTTGAATTCTATTTGCTTAGAGAATGATTTACTTTCTCCATGATATCTATCACATCTTTGGAATTCTATTCACCTAGTTAGTGTTGTAGTACATACCTTTATCCCAGCACTCAGGAGTTGGCAGCAGTAAGATCCTAAGATTGAGGATGCTCTTGGGATACTGACCTACTATGTTTTCTATGGCTGATAGACATCATGACAAAAACAATGTGGGGAAGGAAGAATTTATTTGGCTTACATGTTCTGATCAACGTCTGTCACTTAGGGAAGTTTGTGCAGGAACTCAAGCAGGAGCTGAGCCAGAAAACATAAAGCAAATCTGGCTACTGTCTTGCTCAATTTACTTATACTATTTCAGACCAATTTGGAAGGGTGACATTACCCACATTGGGTTGGGGTTTCCCACATGATTCACCAAGAAAATGAGTCCTGTGACTGGTCACCAACTGCTAAGTCACAAGTCTACTTTCAGATGCTCAGCATATTAACATTTTTGTTGGTGAGCCATCTTCTTAGCAAAATACATGTATTAGAAATAAATTACATTCTATGAGTAAGTCCACACTTATGCTGAAAGTTCTTTACATATCCTGTTCTTAGCTTCCATTATTCAGATGCGAGTATAAAACATAGAGGAAGAGAAAGAGGAGAAGCTACATGGGGTGGCTAGATTATTTGATGTATATTTTGAGATTTTGCTTTAGTGGTGGGGATATTTAGCAGGGGCTGAAAGAAACTATGTATGCATTTGTAGGGCTTTGGATATGTGTGTGTGTGTATGTGTGTGTGTGTTCATGTATGTGGACTGTACTGTAGCTAATCTGACACTAGCTGGACCTGAGCATATCTCCATATAATAAGCTCTATTCATAGGCAAAGTGATGCACAGAGGCACCTGTGACCAGGCTGTAAGGGAGGGTGAACCATGCAGGACCTGCTATGCAACCATGTGTTTGTAGGTAGAGATTTACCTGTAAGACAATAGATAGATAGCAGAAACTGTCATGTGACTTGTATGAATATGGGGATATGGAGCAGGATGGAACACCTAGTTGTGATCATGTGTGACTTTGGTTGTATGGAAGGTTTATGTCCTAGAACCAAATATGGAGACCTGTGTTAATATTTTGAACTTTCACTATAGCAGAGGGTACCTAACAGGATCAGAGAACTGAAGTGTGTAAGGCAGGCAGGGAAAACCTAGCTGGTCTTGACTCTGGGTTATGTGTGTAATTTGTGTTTAGGAGAAGCGGAACCTCACAGGAGTAAATAATGAGATCTGTGTGGATGTGTGGATATGTGGATGTGCATGTCTGTGTGTATTTCTTCGTGCATTTGTGAGAGATGGAGGGGAGGGAGGGAGAGACTGAGTTCCTATATGTTTCACATTTGATGTATGGCAGGGAGAAACAAAGAGGCAAGCCCGTGTTTATTCTCAAAGCTTTATACCCTCAGCTTGGTTGTCTTTTCGAGGGTACTTATCAGGAACTGATATTCAGCCATAGCTGACTTTCAGTGTAGGGCAGAAAATACATCGAAGGAATAGTCACTTACCAATTTATGTAAGATTAAGTGCATGTAAGATTTCTCTGTGAGGGGATAACAGGAAGTACTTGATTCTAACTGACGGATTTATGTATGTGTATATGCATGCATGCATGTAAGTGTCTGCGTGTGTGTGCGCACGTGCACGTGCGTATCTGTGGTGTATATATTGCATTGATGTGTGCTTTAGTTGTTGGGTAGGAAATACCTCACTTATCCAATCACCACTATCACTTCTGTGATAGTGGCTATAGAAGAGGCAATTCTGAGAAGTATCTTGTTCCAAATTATGTATTGGGTGATGTTAGACATACCAGTTGGCAGATCTTGCAGGACATGACACTTAGCCCTGCATGGAAGACTTTAGTTGTAAGAAAATGGTAAATGTAGCAGAACCTGGCATTAGGAACTGGCATGTGTCTGGGGGGCCTCGATTATGGGTGAGGACATACCTACTGGACCTGATACCAAGATCTCTTTATTTTGTTCCAAGGTTCTTTTGTTTCACTCCTTCCTCCCCCTCCTCTCCTCTCATCTCCTTTCTTTTCTTCTCTTCCCCTCCCCTCCTCTCTCCTACCCTCCCTTCCCCTCTCCTCCCTTCTCCTCAACTCACATTTCCCCCTTCTCCTCTCCTCCCCTTTCCTCTCTTCTTCTCCATCTACCCTCTCCTCTCCAACCCACTCCCCTCCTTCCCTCGTCTCCACTCACATCTCACTTTTACTGATGCCCACTTTTCTCCTCCTCACTACTCCCTTTTCCTCCCCTCATCTCTCCTCTCCTACCCTCCCCTCCCTTCTCTTGTCTTCTCTTTTCTTTCCCTCTCCTCTCCTCTCCTCCCCTCTCCACTTCTCCCTTCCCCTCCTCTCTCCTCTCCTCTCTTCTTCTTCCCTCCTCTCCCTACTCCTCTCCTATTCCACTCCTCTTTCTCTTTCTAGATACAATAAAGAAAACACAAGCTGATGGAATTATAGAAACAGAAATTATAAGAAAACGATCATGAACCACAAACACAAGATTGAACAACAGAATACAAGAGATGGAAAAAGAATCTCAAGTGTTGAAGATACAATAGAGGAAATAGACTTGTCAGTCAAAGAAAACATTAAATTTAACAAAAAGCTTAACTCAAAATATACAAAAAGTATGGGAAACCATGAAAAGACCAAACCTAAAATTAATAGGTATAGAAGAAGAAGAATATATTCAACTCAAAAACACAGAAAATATATTTAACAAAATCATAGAAAGAACCTTTCCCAACCTAAAGAAAGATATACCTCTGAAGATACAAGAAGCTTACAGAACACCAAATAAACTGGATCCAAAAAAAGTCCCCTCACCACATAATAGTCAAAACAGTAAACATACAGAGTAAAGAAAGAATATTAAGAGCTGCAAAAGCAAAAGGCCAAGTAACATATAAAGGCAGACCCATCAGAATTACACCTGATTTCTCACTGGAGACAATGAAAGCCAGAAGGTCATGGTTAAGTGTTATGCAGGCATTAAGGGACTATGGATGCCAAACCAGACTACTATACCCAGAAAAACTTTCAATCACCATAAAAGGACAAAACAATATATTCCATGACAAAACCAGATTTCACCAATACCTAGACACAAACCCAGCCCTACACAAAACACTAGAAGGAAAGCTCCAACCCAAGGAAATTGCCTACACCAACAATAATATAGACAATTGATTGTCTCATAGTAGCAAATCCCCATGAGAGGGAAAAACTCACAAATTAGCATCACCAACAATGAAAACAAAATTAACAGGAGATATCAATCATTGGTCTTAATATCCCTTAATATAAATGGACTCAACTCACCTATAAAATGGCACAGGCTAACAGACTGGATACAAAAACTGAATCCATTATTGCCGGGCGGTGGTGGCGCACGCCTTTAATCCCAGCACTCGGGAGGCAGAGGCAGGCGGATCTCTGTGAGTTCGAGACCAGCCTGGTCTACAGAGCTAGTTCCAGGACAGGCTCCAAAGCCACAGAGAAACCCTGTCTCGAAAAACCAAAAAAAAAAAAAAAAAACTGAATCCATCTTTCTTCTGCATGCAAGAAACACATCTCAAACTAAAGACAGACATCGTCTCAGAGTAAAGGGTTGGAAAAAATACACCAATAAATGAACCTAAGAAACAAGTGGGTGTAGCTATTCTAATATCTAACAAAATAGACTTCAAGCTAAAATCAATCAAAAGAGACAAAGAAGGTCATTTCTTAAAAGTTACAGGAAGAATCCATCAAGAGGAACTCTCAATACTGAACATCTATGCCCCAAATACATGCAGAGAATACCCATGTATTTGGGGCATAGTTGTTCAGTATTGAGAGTTCCTCTTGATGGGTACTCTTATATGTAAAAAAAATACTAATAAAGCTTAAATCATACATTAAACCCACACACTAATAGTGAGAGATTTCAACACTTCCCTTTCACCACTGTACATATCAGTCAGACAAAAAATGAACAGAGAAATAACAGAACTAACAGATGTTATGACTCAGCAGACATCTATAGAATATTCCATTCAAGCAGAAAAGAATATACCTTCTTCTTAGCACCTTATGGAACCTTCTCAAAAATTGCATACTCGCTAACAAAACAAACCTCAACAAATAAAAAAAAATTGGAATAACCCAATGTACCTTATCAATTACAGTGGTTTAAAACTAGATATCAACAGAAATACTAATTCCAGAAAACTCACAAACAAATAGATATTAAACAACATTCACCTGAATCATCAATGGGTCAAGGAAGCAATACAGGGAGAAATTAAAGACTTCCTAAAATTCAATGAAAATGACTACACAAGCTGCCCAAATTTATGGAACACAATGAAAGCAGTGTTAAGAGGAAAGTTCATAGCACTAAATGCCTAAATAAAGAAGCTGGGTAATCTCACACTAGTGAATTAACAGAACATTTGAAAACTTCAGAACAAAAAGAAGCAAACTCACCTAAGAGAACTAGATAGCAGAAAATAATCAAATTGAGAGCTGAAATCAACAAAATAGAAACAAAGAAAACAATACAGAGAATCAATGAGTCAAAGAGTTGGTTCTTTGAGAAAATCAATAAAATAGACCTTTATCCAAACTAACCAAAAGGCAGAGAAAGAATATCCAAATTAACAAAATCAGAAATTAAAAGGGGGACATAACAAAAAACATAGAGGGAATACAGAGAATCATCAGGTCATATTACGAAAACTTGTACTTCACAAAATTAGAAAACATAAAGGAAATGAACAATTTTCTGGAAAAATACCACTTACCAAAATTAAATCAAGACCAGATAAGCAAATTAAACATATAATGGCTCAAGAAATAGAAACAGTCATCAAAAATCTCCCAACCAAAAAAAATGTCTTGGAGAGATCAAGATACAAGGAATATACCTAAACATAATAAAGGCTGATATACAGCAAGCCAACAGCCAGCATCAAACTAAATGGAGAGAAACTCCCTGCAATTCCACTGAAATCAGAAAGAAGACAAGGTTTTCTACTCTCTCTCTATCTATTCTATATAGTTTTTGAGGTCCTAGCTAGAGCAATAAGACACCAAAAGGAGATCATGAGGATATAAATTGAAAAAAAGAAAAAAGAAGTCAAACTGTTTGCTGATGATATGATAGTTTACTTAAGTGATCCCAAAAATTCTATCAAGAAACTTCTACAACTCATAAACTCTTTCAGTAATGAAGCAGGATACAAGCTTAACTCAAAAAAAAAATCAGTAGCCCTATTTTATACAGATGATAAAAGGGCTTGGAAAGAAATCACAGAAACAACATCCTTCACAATAACCACAAATAGCATAAAATATCTCAGAGTAACTTTAACCAAACAAGTGGAATATTTGTATGACAAGAACTTTAAATCTTTGAAGGAAGAAATTGAAGAAGACACAAGAAAGTGGGAAAATCTCCCATACTCTTGGATAGGCAGAATTAACAGAGTAAAAATGGCAATTTTACCAAAAGCAATCTACAGATTCAATGCAATGCACATCAAAATCCCAGCAAAATTCTTCACAGACCTTGAAAGAACAGCACTCAACTTCATATGGAAAAGCAAAAAATTCAGGATAGCCAAAACAATCCTTTCCAATAAAAGAACTTCTGAAGGCATCACATTCCCAGACTTCAAACTCGACTACAGAGCTACAGTATTGAAAACAGCCTGATATTGACATAAGAACAGACAGCAGGACCATGGAACCGAATAGAAGACCTGGATATTAATCCATACTGCTTCGAACATCTGATTTTTTGACAAAGAAGAAAAAATATCATATGTAAAAAAGAAAGCATATTTAACAAATGGTGCTGTCATAACTGGATTTCAACAGGTAGAAGAATGAAAATAGACCCATATATATCACCATGCACCAAACTCAAGTCAAAATGGATCAAGACCTCAACATAAAGTCAGCCACACTGAAACTTATAGAAGAGAAAGTGGTAATCACACTTGAACACATTGGCATAGGAGACCACTTCCTAAATATAACACCAGCAGCAGAGACACTGAGAGGAACAATTAATAAACAGCACCTCCTGGAACCGAGAAGCTTCTGTAAAGCAAAAGACATGGCCAAGAAGACAAAATGACACCCTACAGAATGGGAAAAGATCTTCACTAACCCCACATCAGACAGAAGTCTGATCTTCACAATCTACAAAGAACTCTGGAAGTTGTTTATCAAAAGAACACATAATCCAATAAAAAATGGAGCACAAACCTAAACAGAAAACTCTCAACGAAGGAATCTAAAATGGCTGAAAGATACTTAAGGAAATGTTCAATGTCCTTAGTCATCAGAGAAACGAAAGTCAAAACTACTTTGAGATTCCATCTTACACCTGTAAGAATGGCCAAGAACAAAAACACTGATGACAATTTATGCTGGAGGGGTTGCGTGGAAAAGGGAACACTTCTGCATTACTGTGGGAATGTAAGCTGGTACAGTCCCATTGGATATCAGTGTGGCAATTTCTTAGAAAATTTGGAAACAACCTTCCTCAAGGCCCAGTAATACCACTTTTGGGTATATATCCAAAGGATGCTCAACCGTGCCACAAAGACATGTGTTCAACTATGTTCATAGCAGCATTGTTTCTCATAGCCAGAACCTGGAAACAATCTAAATGTCCCTTGAATGAAGAATGGACAAGAAAAATGTAGTACATTTACACAATGGAGTACTACATAGTAGAAAAAAATAACAACATCTTGAATTTAGCAGGAAAATGAATGGAGCTAGAAAATATTATTTTGAGTAAGGTAACCCAAACACACAAAGACAATTATCACATGTCCTCACTCATAGGTGGTTTTTAAAAATAAAGCAAAGAAAACCAGACTACAAACCACAATCTCAGAAAACTTAGACAACAATGAAAACAAAGAGAGACTTACATAGGTCTAATCTACATGGGAAGTAGAAAATAGAAAAAGACAAGATCTCCTGAGTAAATTGAGAGCATGAGGACCTTGGGGGGAGGGTTGAAGGGAGGAGGGAAGAAACAAGGAGGGGAGCAGAGGAAAATGTAGAGCTCAACAAAAATCAACAAAAAAAAATCTATCCAAATCTACAGTGGAATTTTAATGTGAAAATACAGCATTTGTCATCATAAGTGTCTTAGATATGGATTTTTGTGTTCATTTATTGTTGTATAATATATTAGTTTAAAAAGGTCAGTGCAATCACGTTTTTAACTTGCCTACTAAGGATAACAATGATACCTCTTTCCGGAGCAAGAGAGATGAATACGGCACTGTGGACTGTGTCTGGTGTATACTAACCACCTAATAAATAAATTAAATCATAAATTTATTCAGCTTTTGTTAATGTTTGACTATAGATCCTTATTCTGATTTGACCCAATTTCATGCATAAATAATTAAATAAATACCATTAGATTATATCTTCAAGCAAATTTTAATTTAGATTTCATAATCTATTAACTTTTCTGAAAGAGATACTTTAACCTATCTCTCAAAAAGAATTTGAATCCTGAGGATATCTGGCTATGGTATAGTGTTGAGTTAAGCAGTCCCTACTATGGAAAGACAACAAAGGTGCATATGATTGGAAACTGACATATCTTCTGTCTACACCATTTAAGATAATCTATTAATATTTATACATACTGAGAAGAACTACTTTTCTGAGGAGTACAAGAGATGGAGATGTTTGAATTAGGATAGGCAAAAATGGCAAAAATGTAATTTTAGACCTCTTTACTTTAACCTCAAGCCTATTAAAAATGTTTAGTATCCCAGAGAGGCCTGTGAACTCTTCTTGAAGGATGTCATAAATTTTTAAAGTGAAATATTGTATCTATACCTAGGAACTTCACCTCTCTTGTGGGACTGGCAAGCTCACTTCTGTTTGGAGATTAAAACAAGACCTACTTTGAAATATAAAGAATGCATACAGTTATGTTTATGCCAACACATTCATTGTTGGAAGGAGCTTCTGTGTGTTGGGAACCTGCCAAATCTCTACACACAACACAAAAGAAAGGTGTGTTTTGTACCAGACTGAACTGCACCTTTATTTTAAGAATAAAGTTTAAACCAGACCATTTTTTGACATTATTGTGAACAAAAATCAATGTATATTTCTCAAAGAGAATGATAAGAATTTAGGATCAAGGCAAGTTTTTGTCTGTCAAATCCCTTCTTACTGCAAAAGTATAGATTAAATTTCAAAGTCTAAGATGCGGGAAAGATTCATCCGGAGTTTAGCTCAGTTCCTTCTCCTGCAGAGGAACTGAACTTTTTCCCAGTACTCATTTTGAGAGAGTTCCTGTACCTATAGCCTCTATGGGTACCAGTACTCATATGCACACACACACACACACACACACACACACACACACACACACACACTTACAGATGTGCAAAATAGACATACATGCACACATACTACACTCATAAACCACATATACACTAATATACAATACACAACACACACATATTCACATATACAAAGACACACAGACATATCACACGGATTCAGGTAAACATACCACATACACACACATAGATACACATACACCAAATACACACAATATACATACATTTACTCTACACATACATTCATGCAAACACATCACAAGTATACACACTCAGAAATACAAATACACTAAACATGAATACACACAATAAACATACATGCACACATGCACACAAACCATACACATACTCACACACACACTTATGCACATATACACACAGACATTCAAAGACATATCATGGACAAACACACACATACACACAAACACATCATATAATACATACTTATACATACACATACATAAAGTTAAAATCTACTAACAACTAAGAAATGTTGAGAGGGAGAAAAAGCCATTCCCTAGAACCATTCATTAATTGATTATCTAATACGAAATGGTCAACCCTGAAAATATACATACCAATTGCATTATAACATGTGAATAATTTGTTTTTATGTGTTATATTTATGAAGGGGTGTAAGGAGGTATATATTAGAGGGTTTTGAAGGAGCAAGGGAAGGGATAAATCATGTAATTATATTATAATCTCAAACAATAAAGGCAATAAAGTTTAAAATATAAAAGTTAGTATGTGACCAAGAAAAAAATAAATTTAGTTACATTCATTTTATCAGTACTTATTTTCGATAAATACATTGATGCTGTCCTTGATATACTCATCTCTATTTATCCTATATTATTGTTTTATTGTCCTGCTGTGAGAATCATACAGAGTAAATATACACAGGATATGTGGAAGCTGATGCTTGTGTGGCCATTGTGGGATGAGTTATGTATACAGATGGTATCTATGTTACAATATGCAGCTATTATATCAATTTTTTCAAGAAAACTACTGTAAGTCAAACCACAATTGGTAAAGTAAGACAACTGTTATTGATGAGAGATATAATTGTAAACTTTTAAGTAGAGACCTAATATGAAAACTTTATTCATTTTTCAAAGATGGTACCTAGAGCTAAAAGGCCTTTGCAGACATGTTAAGGGATAAACTGACTAAACACTTGAGCTAATATTTAAATTGTTGCTGTTTGAATATTTCTCTTTGGTAGTAAGCAAACGTATCATCATTTTAAATTTAAAATTTAAAAGTATAGCCATTTTAAATTCTTTTTCATTTTTCTTAAGTGTTCTGTTTCTCTACTATTCTCAATTACTCACTTCCATGGCAAAAAAATATTAAACATTCCAAATGGCAATTTTCTCTTGAATTCTGTAACATCTCTTAATGAAGAAAAGATTAAGAAACAGTGATTAACTCTTTCAGATATAACATCTAATATCAAGATCAGCACTGGAAAATAACTACTTGTTTAGTTCAGTAATGCAATTTGTTTACATTGAGAATGTAAAATTGAAAACAATTACAATATCTGTTATATTCTCAAGGGCTACGTGCCTACCACACCATGACTTTTCGCGCTTTCCTTTCATGATCCAACATATCCTTGTCATTTCTGTACCAAGGACTACAGAAACACTGGACAGTTATTGGTACTTGTTTCACTAGCTGGCATCTCTATGTTCACTAGATGAACTAGAGAGATATTACAGCTTTACAACCAAAAGCAATGTCCTCTGCTGTCTGTATGACAGTGAACTAGGTATTGGTTAGATTCAGTCTAAGTCATGTGAAGACTAAGTCACTTATTTTTAATAATTTCAAAGGGAAAAAGCCTTCATTTTGTAATGTAAAATATGTCAGATGTACATAAACACATATATGCATATTTCATGATGGAGAAGCTTAACTAATTTAATTTTGGTTGTATTTAACATAAATCCATTTTACAATATTCATAAGATAAATGCTAATTGTTTGATCTTAGTTATTTAGCACTGTAAGTATGAACCCAAATTTAATAGACAGAAATCTTTTCTTCACAGGTGAAACATGTTTTATATTTACATACAAAGATATATATATATAAACATATATATGTTTCATATGTATATAAATATATATGCATAAAACCATTGGTGAAAAAAGAAGTCAGGAATTTGAAAGAGAGAAAGTAGCAGTTCAGGGGTATTTTTGGAGAAAGAAATGGAAGGGTGAAATAATGTAATTTTATTATAATCTTAAAAAATGAAGTATATAATTTTAAAAATTCTTGTATATAGATGTTTTAAAGTTAGTTTTAAAATTACACTTTTAAATCTGTGAACTGTATTTCAAAGCCGGTTTGTTCTAGAGGAAACAACCTTTTATCAACCTCATCTTAGCTGAAAAGTCTTACACAACTGTTAAAACAGATATATAAAATTCCACATGAGCAAATTCATTATGAAATGCATATAATTTAATGAGTTTTTAGTCTATTCACAGGGTCGTGAATATAATTTCTCTCCAGACTTTTTTGATTCTAGTTTATACAATCCACAACTTCTATGGTTATTTGGTTGTCACTTTACATAGTTTTTTGTTATGATCATATTTATTATTTGTTGAAAATATAAGCTTAAAGTGGGATTTTGCTGAAACTTTTGTAGAGGAAATTGAGATATAACAGATGCCCTAGTATCAAAGTGAGTATGACCTCAAAGGAAGTTTTTTTATGAAATAAATATTATTTGGTTTCTTAGTGGAAATGAATTTCTCCCACTCATATACCAACAAGCACAGCCAGTCATGGTGATCAACTGGAGCACTGAGACTAGAGTGCCAAGCTCATGTGACTGTCTCAGCTTTAGTTCTCCCAAGTGTTTGTCTACCTAGAATCCTAAAATGTGGTATTTACAAATAACGACCTTGAAATATGTAACTAAAAGAATGCGATTATGAAGCTCTAAATCTAGTATGACTGATTTTTCTCAAAAGAAAAGGGAAGCCGGGCGGTGGTGGCGCACGCCTTTAATTCCAGCACTCGGGAGGCAGAGGCAGGCGGATCTCTGTGAGTTCGAGACCAGCCTGGTCTACAAGAGCTAGTTCCAGGACAGACTCCAAAACCACAGAGTAAACCCTGTCTCGAAAAACCAAAAAAAAAAAAAAAAAAAAAAAAGAAAAGGGAAACTGTAACATACAGAACGAAGAGAAAGAGGATCAAATGACACCACAGCAGAAGTTTTTAGGAAGTTTCTCTAGGCCACATGATAACAACAGTGGACTGTAATCACCAGATGTAAGGAGTAAGAAGAAAAATCATTTTCTCAGATCTTGCAATAAGAATGTGAGCCTAGTAAAATTCTTTTTTCATACTTCTAGTTTATAAAACTAAAATTCAAGAAATACCTGCTATTTTGGTCTCAGTCTATGGTGTCTTGAACAGTAGTGCCAAGAAATAGTATAAGAACTCAACACACTCTTTGAACTGCTCTCTCAACATTCGCTCTCTAGGTCTAGTCAAGACAGGGTCATCAGGGCCTTTTTAATGCTCTCTGGGTTCGAGTCCTTCTATTTCTGTTTGTACTTTGTAGCTGTCAACTCAATCAAATGAATGAAGAATATACTAAGAAGCTCAAGGATTCAAGTTCATACCATAAACCTACTCTGAAGAAGATGATGTAGCAGTTAGATTATACACACTTAACATCTCTGGCACTTAATTGATACTATATTCCTTTGTGTATGTGAAAATATTGAAGATCAGGCCTCAAGAATGATAGTTGTACTGAAGTAATTTTTTTCAGTTAAATGTAAGCTTTTAGCTTTGTCTGTACATGTGAATCCACATGTTGGCGCTCTTTCACACCATTTGAAAGTGTCTTTTTCCTTGAATCTACAGCCCTGACATTGTCAAAGGAGACTGGACATCTCTTACTTTGTGTACCTCCAACAATCAGTGTCCAAGGCCATCTCTTAAACCCCTTTCACAAAATCCTGTCTTGAAAT
Organism: Microtus oregoni; assembly: GCF_018167655.1. Lineage (NCBI taxonomy): Eukaryota > Metazoa > Chordata > Mammalia > Rodentia > Cricetidae > Microtus > Microtus oregoni. The sequence goes on from NW_024544542.1 coordinate 5,118,090, forward strand.
CCTTGATCTCATTCACTTATGAAAGCAGCGAATCTCTGTTTTCAGTGACAGACTTATAAATAGCTTGAATAAAGAAGAACAATCTCAATGCCAGTACCTACATTCTACCTGTTTCTGACATGGGTTCTTTGTATATCTGCCACATATTATGAGTTTAGAAGATGATGTTGCAGTTGTTATACAAGGAAATCAAAATTGTAATGAAGTACTCATGCTATGATGAATTTAAAAGAAGAGATCACTGGGAATGCTTGTTACTCTTGCTAATATTCACCACTGGCCTGATAAACATGGTAACAAGTCATAGATATTTGAAGCCAGTAACTGCAGCTTCAAAAGGATGGATGAAAAGTGCCAAGCACCATGTTGTAAGCATATTCAACACAGTTTATTAGGCAACACTAAGACTAGCACGAGCCTATTGTTTTGGCATTAAACACTTCCCAAAGAATTAGGGAAGAATAGCAAATATTGTTAGTGACTTTTCATTTGATAGAAAATAACAATTAACCAAAAATGTCTTGGAAAGCTAATTCCAGAATAAGATGAACATAAAGAAGAAAAACTGCTACCAATGTATGATAAAATCTTCAAACACTGCCCTGACTGTCTAATTAACCAATAAATACATCTTTGCTCATTTTTACTAGTGATTTCTTATACATTGTGTGCTCCTAAGATTTCTGTAAATTAAAATTAAAATTAAAAATTTTATACACAGAGTCCCTATGAATCTCTAAAGAAGTGACATTTGATGTAGGTGGGTCTTCTTTCTATGTGTTGCTTTCATTGGTTAATTAATAAAGAAACTGTTTGGCCTGATAGGTCAGAACATAGGTGGGTGTAGTAGACAGAACAAAATGCTGAGAGAAAGAAGCAGATTCAGGCAGACACTATAGCTCTTCTCTCCAAGATGGACACAGGTTAAGATCCTTCCTGTAAGCCACTATCTCGTGGTGCTACACAGATTATTAGGAATGGGTTAATCAAGATGTGAGAATTAGCCAATAAGAGGGTGAATATAATGGACCAGGCAGTGTTTAAAAGAATACATTTTCCGTGTAATTATTTTAGGTAAACCTAGCTGGGTGGTGGGATGCAGCCCGCCACTCCATCTACAGACATTAAGTATTAAAACTAGGAGGAAAAAAAAACTTAAGGAAGTATAATAGAAAGAGTATCTTTTATTTTCTTTTATTGACCTATATGTTTTTCTCCACTCCCTTCCTCCCCCTTTCCCTTCTGCCCCTTTCCACAATCCCCATGCTCCCAATTTATTCGAGCTCTTGTCTTTTTCTACTTCCTATGTAGATTTAATTCATGTAAGTCTCTTTTAGGGTCCTCTTTGTGTTCTAGGTTCTCTAGGATTTTGAAATGTAGGCTGATTTTTCTTTAATTTATGTCTAAAAGCCACTTATGAGTAAGTACATAATATATTTTTCTTTTGGGTTTTGGGCTACCTCATTCAATAAGATGTTTTCTAGATCTATCCATTTTTCTGCAAATTTCAAGATGTCATTTTTCCAATTGTATATTGCTCCATTGTGTAAATGTACCACATCTTTATCTATTCTTCAGTTGAGGGACATTTAGGTTGTTTCCATGTTCTGGCTATGACAAATAATGCTGCTATTATGAAAATAATTAAGCTCATGTTCTTGTGGAAGAATTCAGCATGCTTTGGGTATATTATATACCCAAAAGTGGTATTGCTTGGTCTTGAGAAAGGCTGTTTCCTAATTATCTGAGAAATCACCATACTGATTTCCAAAGTGGTTGTACAAGTTTGCACTTCCAACAACAGTGGAGGCATGTTCTCTTTAAAACATATCCTCTCCAGCATAAGTTGTCATCAATGTTTTTGATCTTGGACATTCTTACAGGTGTAAGATGGAATCTCAGAGTTGTTTTGATTTGCATTTCTCTGATGGCAAAGAATGTTGAAACATTTCCTTAAGTGTCTTTCAGCCATTTTAGATTCCTCTGTTGGGAGTTCTCTGTTTAGGTTCATATCCTTTTTTTGTTTCTGGATTACTTGTTGTTTTGATGACCAATTTCTTGAGTTCTTTGTATATTTTGGAGATCAGACCCCTGTCTGATGTGGGGTTAGTGAAGATCTTTTCCCATTCTGTAGGGTGTCATTTTGTCTTCTTGGCCATGTCTTTTGCTTTACAGAAGCTTCTCGGTTCCAGGAGGTGCTGTTTATTAATTGTTCCTCTCAGTGCCTTGTGTTACTGGTGTTATATTTAGGAAGTGGTCTCTTGTGCCAATGTGTTCAAGTGTACCTCCCGCTTTCTCTTCTATAAGGTTGAGTGTGGTTGGTTTTATGTTGAAGTCTTTGATCCATTTGACTTGAGTTTTGTGCATGGTGATAGATATGGGTCTATTTTCATTCTTTTACATGTTGATATCCAGTTGTGCCAGCAACATTTGTTGAATATGCTTTCTTTTTTCATTTGATATTTTCATAGGTGTGTAGAATGATATCCAGATCTTTAATTTTGTTTCATTGGTCCTCTTGTCTGTTTTATGTTAATATCAGATTGTTTTCAGTAGTTCTGTAGTAGAGTTTGAAGTCAGCTATTATGATGCCTCCAGAAATTTCTTTATTTTACAAGATTGTTTTGCTATCCTAGGTTTTTTTACTTTTCCATATAAAGTTGAGTGTTCTTTTTTGAGCTCTATGAAGACTTTTGCTCAGATTTGATGGGCATCGCATTGAATCTATAGTTTGCTTTTGGTAAGATTGCCATTTTTACTATTTTAATTTCTCCTACCAAAGAGCATGGGAGATCTTTATAGTTTCTGGTGTCTTGTTTAATTTTCTTCTTCAAAGACTTAAAGTTTTTGTCATATAGGTCTTTCACTTGTTTGGTTAGTTACTCCAAGATATTTTATGCTATTTGTGTCTATTGTGAAGGGTAATGTTTCTCTGATTTTTTCTCAGCCCATTTATCATCTGTATGAAGGAGGGTTACTAATTTTTTGAGTAAATCTTGTATCCTGCTACATTACTGAAGGTGTTTATGAAATCTAGAAGTTCCTTGCTAGAATTTTTGGGATTACTTATGTAAACTATCACATCATCATCCAGTAGTGATAGTCTGGCTTCTTTTTTGATTTTTATTTCCTTGATCTCCCTTTGTTGTCTTCTTGCTCTAATTAGAACCTCAAGTACTATATTGAATAGATATGGAGAGAGTAGACAACCTTGTCTTGTTCCTGGTTTCAGTAGCATTGCTTTGAGTTTTTCTTCATTTCATTTGATGTTGGCTGTTAGTTTTTTGCCTTGATTATGTTTAGGTATGTTTTTTTGTATCCCTACTCTCTCCTTGACCTTTATCATGAAGTGATGCTGTATTTTGTCAAAGTTTTTTTTCTTTTTTTGAGCATCTGATCAGATAATCATGTGTTTTATTTATAGTTTGTTTATGTATTGGATTATTTTGTATGTTGACTCATCCCTGCATCTCTAGGATGAAGCCTAATTAGTCACAATAGATAATTTTTCTGTTATATTCAGTTTGCTAGTATTTTATTGAGATTGTTCCATAATTCTCTTATTAGTAATGTATTTGTGTGGTTTTAGTATTAGGGTAATTGTAGCCTCATCAAAAGAGTTTGGCAATATTTCTTCTGTTTCTATTATATGGAACAATTATTGGTATTAGTTCTTCTTTGAAAATCTTGTAGAATTCTGAGCTGAAACCATCTGGTCCTGTTTTCTTTCTTTCTTTTTTTTTTGGTTGGGAGATTTTCATGACAGTTTCTATTTTCTTAGCGGTTATAAATCTATTTAATTTGGTTATCTGGTCTTTATTTAATTTTGGTAAGTGATATTTATCCAGAAAATTGTCCATTTCCTTTAAAATTTTCAATTTTGTGGAGTACAAGTTTTTGAAGTATGACCTGATGATTTTCTGTATTTCCTCTGTGAGAAGAGTATTCTTTAAGATAAAGAGTTATTTTTAACACTCAACCCTATATGCACTAGTAGTTGAGTTGAATATGCTGGAGCTAATGGGATGGCTCAACAGGTAAAAGGATTTTTCTTGCAAATCTTGTGATCTAAGATTGATGTTTAGACAATATAAAAAGGTCAGATGTAGTATAACATACATCTAAAATATCAGCTGTCCTACAATTAAATGTAAGGTGGAAACAGAAGAATTTTTAAGCACTCATAAGTCAGTGAGGCTCATTGGCCAGCAGGGCAGGAATACATTGTATACCAACAGAAATAATAGACACTACCCTAAGTTGAAGATAAGAACTAATTCCTGAACCTTGTCTTCTGATATTCACATGTTCACTATAGCATGAGGGCACCTCTACATATATACATACACAACAATGTTGATGATGATAAGAAATAAAAATAAATAAAATACAAATAGAAGCTGAACTTTGTGTAATACAGAAATTCTTCACAGATAGTTGTTTTATGTTTTTATGAACATATTGGCATCTGATGCAGGCCTAGGAGTCTAAATACAAGGACTATTTTCATTAGCCTAACTAACATCAATCTCAAGAAGGAAAGGAGAGAGAGAGAGAGAGAGAGAGAGAGAGAGAGAGAGAGAGAGCCTAATTGTTGATAGGATTAAGAATTTGTAAGACTTTCTTACAGCCAAAGACAACACCCAGTAGAGAATAAGGCTAGAAAGAAAGCACTTCATTTCTTAAAATGAAGAAGACAAAGATTGACTATTGATTATGTAATTCATAGGTACATCAACAATCAAAACACCAAACTTCATATCAGTTCAGTGTTACGGAGACACTGGTGAAAGAACAGAATTGTTGAGCTCTTTGAAAATTCCCCTGCAGAGACAGTGATACTGAATTCTTGTTAAGACCCAGATATTACCAGTAGACTGTTCAAATATTACTTCACAGGGGACTTCCTTTTGGCTTTGTCCACTCTCCCTCCATTTGCTATCTGTCTGAATTTATAAACAGTATCTTGCTACATTGATACAAGGATGTACAGTGCTCTCTTCATATTGCATCTTGTTGAGGAAAAGAAGTCATGATAATAGAGTTCATCATTTATTAATTAATACTGTAAGTTAAAATAATGCAAATTCACTCTTCTGTTTTCTGTGAGTTATCTGCTGTATTGACTGACTATGAGGGGAAATAGGGAGACAATTTTGGCTGAGATATTTAAAGCTGTGTGGAAAGAAAAATTATAAGCTATGAGGTTTCTTAATATCGGTTATCACAATTTCATTGTTATTGCCTAATTACAGATGTGCTTGGACAGTATTATGCTAAGTGAAATATATATGGCAAAGAAAGACTAATTCACCATGACCACATTTGTATATGGAACCCAGATACAAAACTCAGACTTCCTGTGGAGAGGAGTAAAACAGAGAAGACAATGGAGGAGGGGTTAGAAGATTTTAGCCAAAGGATACAACAGTGCTATCAGAAGTTGAATTTTTACAGTGCTAATAAAACATAGGTTTCACTTTTCTTATACAAAATTGGTGTGAAATAATTTATTCATTAATTTGCTTAATATATCTATTACATAATGTAAACTTATTTCATAACATCATGCTATATAAGTAGATTCTTTTTAATTCATGAATTTAAAATTGATTTATTTTGTTTCTAATAGCACAAGACATCCTATGATACATTATGATATGTAACACTAAATGGAAGGTTTGTGAAAGCTCTCCAAAGTTTTAGAATACAACTATTTTCTGCCTACCTGTTATATCCTAGTGTCTGATTTCAGATTTCCTCTGTGAAGATTTCTAAATGACCTTAACCTGGTGCCTTTTCATCCTTCCTGCCTTACAAGCATCTGGAATTGAGTAAATGCTGCTGCCTATAGTTTCTTTGTCTGTACACTGACTTCTAAGGCTGCTGGAACAAGGACTCTGCTCCTGAGCCAAGTGGCAGGATGATACATTTGTGGTCCTGTTTGATCAGTGTTCTCACTGTGATTTCAGTTGAACTGTGTTTCACTAGGCAATGCTCTTTCTCATATCCTACAAGAAGTCCTTCATGTCCTATCCTTGATTTCTCTTTGTTGACATTTCTTTTATTCTTGATGTGTCATGTACTCGATGGCTTCACAGAGAGAATCCATCAAGAACTAGAAGTAAATCCCAATACTGGAATCTAAGAAACCAACAATTCTGTCTCCTTCTCATTAAAGGACACTCCTGTCCTTCTCATTAAAGTAGAAGTTCCCTATGTCAGATCCTTCACTGGTCTTGCGTTTTTGAAGACTGTCAATTATTGCATCTTTAGGATCTCACATTATTAGCAACCTCATAATCTTTTATTCTTATCTAGGCACATTTTCAGTTTCCACATAACCCTATGCAGATTTTTGTCTTTTGACACTCACAAAGAACATATTATTTGCTCTTTATTAGATTATTGGGGGCAGGATGAGATTCAGGAAGAAACTGAGTAGGAAATGCTGCATTTCAGATGTCTCCCTGAAGGCTTGCCTGGAGAGTCAGTGTTGAAAGGCTCAGTCTTGTCACCTCTCTTTAGTCTGCTGGTCTTCCTCTTGCTGGAAGGAGTGATTTGAGATGAAAGAACAGAGAGGTCTTGCCACGTTCTTGTTGATTCTGTTTACAAGTGTTCATTTCTTACTGCCTTGTGAGTTCTTTACCCCTTTTTGACTAGGCAGTGTGGAAGACGTCCCTGACTTTCAACACTGGCTACTTCATTGAGACATGACCTCATAGAAGAGCACTCAATATCAATTAGTGACCAAGATGTTTTTATTTCTTCATAACAGAAATGGATTTTTGACAAGGGCAACACACTGATAGGCCACTAAACTTGCATGCATGCATTGATTGAAATCACTAGCTTTCATTACCAAAATGTAACCTGGTGACTTGGTCTTATTGCTAAGAGTCTTATAGGGATATTAAATCTTTGATTTTCTATGATTTCTAGGATTAAGCATTGCAAAATTTGTTCTTTCTTTTTCTGATTTTTGGCAGTAGTTGTCGGGAACTCGTTTTTTTTTTTTTCCTGGTTCTCAGTTTCTTTTTTTTTGTAATTTATTTATTTATTAAAGATTTCTGTCTCTTCCCCGCCACCGCCTCCCATTTCCCTCCCCCTCCCCCAATTAAGTCCCCAACCCAGCCCGAAAAGCAATCAGGGTTCCCTGTCCTGTGGGATGTCCAAGGAACCCCCACCTCCATCCAGGTCTAGTAAGTTGAGCATCCAAACTGCCTAGGCTCCCACAAAGCCAGTGTGTGCAGTAGGATCAGAAACCCATTGCCATTGATCTTGAGTTCTCAGTAGTCCTCATTGTCTGCTATGTTCAGAGAGTCCGGTTTTATCCCAGGCTTTTCCAGACCCAGGCCAGCTGGTCTTGGTGAGTTCCCAGTAGAACATCCCCATTGTCTCAGTGTGTGGGTGCACCCCTCGCGGTCCTGAGTTCCTTGCTTGTGCTCTCTCTCCTTCTGCTCCTGATTTGGACCTTGAGATTCCAGTCCTGTGCTCCATGTGGGTCTCTGTCTCTGTCTCCTTTCATCGCTTGCTGAAGGTTAATATTCAGGAGGATGCCTATATTTTTCTCTTTGGGTTCTCCTTATTTAGCTTCTCTAGGATCACTAATTATAGGCTCAATGTCCTTGGTTTATTGCTAGAAACCAAATATGAGTGAGTACATCCCATGTTCCTCTTTTTGTGTCTGGCTTACCTCACTCAGGATAGTGTTTTCTATTTCCATCCATTTGCATGCAAAATTCAAGAAGTCCTTGTTTTTTATTGCTGAGTAGTACTCTAAAATGTATATATTCCATACTTTCTTCATCCATTCTTCCATCTAGGTTGTTTCCAGGTTCTGGCTATCACAAACAATGCTGCTATGAACATCGTAGTGCATATACTTTTGTTGTATGATAAGGCCTCTCTTGGGTATATTCCCAAGAGTGGTATTGCTGGGTCCAGGGGTAAGTTGATCCTGAATTTCCTGAGAAACCGCCACACTGCTTTCCAAAGTGGTTGCACAAGTTTGCATTCCCACCAGCAATGGATGAGTGTACCCCTTTCTCCACAACCTCTCCAACAAAGGCTATCATTGGTGTTTTTTATTTTAGCCATTCTGACAGGTGTAAGATGGTATCTTAAAGTTGTCTTGATTTGCATTTCCCTGATCGCTAAGGAAGTTGAGCATGACCTTAAGTGTCTTGGCCATTTGAAGTTCTGTTGAGAATTCTCTGTTAAGCTCAATGCCCCATTTTATAATTGGGTTGGTTAGCCTTTTACAGTCTAGTTTCTTGAGATCTTTATATATTTTGGAGATCAGACCTTTGTCAGTTGCAGGGTTGGTGAAGATCTTCTCCCAGTTAGTGGGTTGCCTTTGTGTCTTAGCGACAGTGTCCTTTGCTTTACAGAAGCTTCTCAGTCTCAGGAGGTCCCATTTATTCAATGAGGTCCTTAATGTCTGTGCTGCTGGGGTTATACATAAGAAGTGGTCTCCTGTGCCCATGTGTTGTAGAGTACTTCCCACTTTCTCTTCTATCAGGTTCAGTGTGTTCGGACTGATATTGAGGTCTTTAATCCATTTGGACTTGAGTTTTGTGCATGGTGATTGATATGGATCTATTTTCATTCTTCTACAGGTTGACATCCAGTTTTGCCAGCACAATTTGTTGAAGATGCTCTCATTTTTCCATTGTATACTTTTAGCTCCAAGGATTTGAAATATCTATTTGACAAGAACTTTAAGTCTTTGAAGAAAGAAATTGAAGAGGACACCAGAAAATGGAAAGATCTTCCTTGCTCCTGGATTGGGAGGATCAACATAGTAAAAATGGCAATTCTACCAAAAGCAATCTATAGATTCAATGCAATCCCCATCAAAATCCCATCAAAATTCTTCACAGATCTGGAGAAGACAATAATCAATTTTATATGGAAAAACAAAAAACCCAGGATAGCCAAAACAATCTTATACAACAAAGCAGCGTCTGGAGGCATTACCATCCCTGACTTCAAACTCTACTACAGAGCTACAGTATTGAAAACAGCTTGGTATTGGTATAAAAACAGAGAAGTCTACCAATGGAATTGAATAGAAGACCCTGACATTAACCCACAAACCTATGAACACCTGATTTTCGATAAAGGAGCTAAACGCATAATTTGTTCTTAAAAATAGTTTGGAATGTTTTCATATGTACAATGAGTTTACATGCAATGAAACTCAGTCTAAATGAAATTCACAGTTGCTATGTACTTTACACACATAGACTGTAGAAAATCTTATACAGTATTTTATGTACCTGAGTTTTGACCATTATGCATCATTTGAGATAATATGTGGAATTCTCCACTTAAGACATTCTTTCCTGCCAGGTGGTGGTGGCGCACGCCTTTAATCCCAGCCCTTGGGAGGCAGAGGCAGGCGGATCTCTGTGAGTTCGAGGCCAGCCTGGTCTACAAGAGCTAGTTCCAGGACAAGAACCAAAAGGCTATGGGGCTGGAGAGATGGCTCAGAGGTTAAGAGCATTGCCTGCTCTTCCAAAGGTCCTGAGTTCAATTCCCAGCAACCACATGGTGGCTCACAACCATCTGTAATGGGGTCTTCTGGCCTGCAGGCATACACACTGACAGAATATTGTATACATAATAAATAAATAAATATTTTTTTAAAAAAAGAACCAAAAGGCTACGAAGAAACCCTGTCTCGAAAAATCCAAAAAAAAAAAAAAATAAGACATTCTTTCCTGTGCTCAAGGTACTTCAAATTGAAGTTTTCATAAGAGGACAGTTCAGCCGGGACTTTTATTAATATTACTTAGTCATGAATTACTTGATTTCTGGGTGTCAATGTTGAAATTAGAAAGTTTTCTGACCTGTGAGTAGTTTATGTGCTAATAGGTATAAGTTTAATTTTAATGAAGTAAATAAATGTTGATGTTATAAGAGTTAAACATTTTTTAACTTTTAAAATTGATTTTATTAAGCTATACATTTTTCTCTGCTCCTTTCCCTTCTTCTGCCCTCTGCTTCTGCCCTCTCCTATTATCCCCATGCTACCAATTTACTCAGGAGATCTTGTCGTTTTCTACTTCCCATGTAGATTAAATCCATGTATGTATCTCTTAAGGTTCTCATTATTGTCTCAGTTCTCTGGAATTGTGAATTATAGGCTTGTTTTCTAAGCTTTATGTCAAAAAGTCACTTGTAAATGAGTACATATGATGTTTGTTTTTCTGGGTCTGGGTTATCTCACTTAATATGATGACTTTTAGATCTATCCATTTGCCTACAAATATCAAGATGTCATTATTTTTTTCTGCTCTGTAGTGCTCCATTGTGTAAATGTACCACTTTTTCCTTACCCATTCTTTGGTCGAGGGTCGTTCAGATTGTTTCCAGGTTCTGGCTATGACCAACAATGCTGCTATAAACATAGTTGAGTATATGCCCTTGTGGTATGATTGAGCATTCTTTGGGTATATACCCAAAACTGGTATTGCTGGGTCTTGAGGAAGGTTGTTTTCTAATTTTCTGAGAAATTACCGTACCCATATCCAACATGGCTGTACCAGTTTGTACTCCCACTAGCAATGCAGGAGTGTTCCCTTTACCCCACATCCTCTCCTGCATAAGTTGTCACTGGCCATTCTCTTACAGGTGTAAGATGGGATCTCAGAGTTGTTTTGATTTGCATTTCTCTGATGGCAAAGAATGCTGAACATTTCCCTAAGTGTGTTTCAGGCATTTTAGATTCCTCTGTTCAGAGTTCTCTGTTTAGGTTTCTTCTTCTTCTTCTTCTTCTTCTTCTTCTTCTTCTTCTTCTTCTTCTTCTTCTTCTTCTTTCTTCTTCTTCTTGAATTACTTGTCCTTTTGATGACAAATTTCTTGATTTCTTTGTGTATTTTAGAGATCAACCCTCTGTCTGATGTGGGGTTGGTAAAGATCTTTTCTCATTCTGTAGGCTACCGTTTTGTCTTGCTGACTGTATCCTTTGCTTTACAGAAGCATCTCAGTTTCAAAAAGTCCCATTTATTAATTGTTTCTTTCAGTGTCTGTGCTACTGGGGTTATATGAGGAAGTGGTCTCCTGTTCAAATGTGTTCAAGTGTACTTTCCACTTTCTCTTCTATAAGGTTCAGTGTGGCTGGCTTTATGTTAATGTCTTTGATCAATTTGGAGTTGTTTTTGCGCATGGTGATAGATCTGGGTCTATTTTCATTCTTCTACATGTTAATATCCAGTTATTCCAGCACCATTTGTTGAATATGCTTTCTTTTTTCCATTTGATATTTTTTGCTTCTTTGTCAAAAATTGGGTATTCATAGGTGTGTATGCATATGTTTTTATCTAATGTAATGACCACAGCAAGAAAAAAAATCTTTCAAAAAACAATGAGTATATATATATATATATATATATATATATATATGCAACAGAAAATAGAACAAAAATAAAAGTAAAACAGAAACAAAAACCTCTAATGGGTTCAAGTTGCTTTAATTGTTTTCTTTAGTAAGTACCTTTAGCAGTATCTATGGAACTAGGTTTACTAAAATATGTATCTTTTTTTCTATTAGCCTAAAAGTGGAAATTATCCTTTATCTTTATTTATATATACTTAAGTGGTAAATGTAAAAGTTCATTTATTGCAGTAGCAGCAGCTAGAGAAAATTTGCATCGAATTTCTCATTGCTTTGAAGCCTGAAGTTGTGACGAGTGTGTCCCATGGCTGCTCTTTCACCCATCTGTCTTCTCCTAGTCTCCCTCTCCAGCTGGGCTCAGGCATAGTAACTTTTTAGCTGTCCTTCAGATGTGCCAGGCATGTACTGAGATACCCCTTCCCCTGAATTTTGGTTCTCTGCTTTTTCTGTACAAAACTTAAATTCTAGATTAGGTTTCTGTGTGTGATTGTACATAGCTGTTGGTTACATTGAAGGTATTAGGAACAAACACAGGTCTTTATGCATGTTAAAAAGCTGGTGTACCAGGGAACTTTATACAGGCCCCCCAAACAAATGAATGGAACTAGAAAAGATAATTATGAGTGAGGTAACCCAGATCCAGCAAGTCAAGCATGGTATATACTCACTTATAAAAGGATATTAGCTATAAAGTAAAGGATAACCATGCAACAATCTACAGACCCAGAGAAGCTAAGTAACAAGGAGGGCTCAAGTGAGGGCACATGACTCTTACCAAGAAGATGAACTAGAACAGATATGCCATTGGATGGGTGAGGGGTCGGGATGAAGAGGTCAGCAGGGGAACAGAAGGATTCAGGTGAGGGGAGGATGGAGGGTGAGTACTGTTGATGAGGGGGAGGAAGAATTCTAAATGTCAGTGAGGTCAAGGACACCAAAAGAAAGTCCACAGAATCAGCTAACCTGGGCTCATAGGGGTTTTCAGAGCCTGTGTGGGACTGACCTCTGCATCTATGTTACAATTGTGTCATTTGGTCTTTTTGGTGGACTCCTAATAGTGGGAGTAGAGGCTGTCTCCTACTATATTGCCTGTTTGGGGGACTCTTTTTTACTATCAAACTGCCTTCTCCTGCCTCAGTAGAAGAGGAGGTGTCTATTCTCACTTCAACTTGATATACCGTGGCTGGCAGATATCCATGGGAGGCCTGACTATAACTGCAGATATACCGTGGCTGGCAGATATCCATGGGAGGCCTGCCTAGAACTGCAGATATACAGTGGAGGGATAGAGGATGGGGCAGGGTGGAGTGTAGTAATAAGAGCGGCGGGGCTGCGTCCCGGCACCAGGCCGCCCACATGGCTAGCTCTAGCTTATGCCCTGAAATAATTACACAGAAACTGTATTCTTCCAAACACTGCTTGGCCCATTATATCTAGCCTTTTCTCTGCTAACTCTAGCACCTGGACTAGCCCATTTCTAATAATCTATGTAGCTTAAGAGCTGGCTTACCAGGAATGATCTTAACCTGCATCTGCCTGGAGTGGGAGAATCATGGTGACTCTCTGACTCAGCTTCTTTCTCCCAGCCTTCTGTTCTGTTTACTCCTCCCACCTATGTTTTAACCTATGAGGGCCAAACAGTTTCTTTATTGCTTTACCAATGAAATCTACAGATTGATATATGACACTCCCACATTAGTGGAGGGGAGGTAGGAGGAAAGATTGTGAGAAGAGTAGGGAGGGGAAACTTTGGTCAGGATGTAAAAATAAATAAATAAACAAAAACAAAAAGAAGAATAAGAAATATCATTTGACATAAAATACAGCAGATAATTATTTTTACAAGATTTTCTAAAACACAGGTACGTGTGTATTTAGGCTACACCTAAATAGGAAAATAGGAACTGTTACTTAAACTGTAAAATAGTGTCTATGGCTAACAGAAACCTTTCCAATTTTTCCTATATTTAAAGAAAGCTAAAAATAGTGCTGATGTATTTATGATTCCTGGGCCCCTAGGCAGCCATCAGAGAATCCTTTGCGTTCATTTCTTTTTCCTTGGCTTTTGAACTACTTAGCCTTTAAGTAACTTCTATTTGAATGACAGAGAAATATGATTTCCCTTTCAGTTCTTTGCCTGGAATCTAGGACAAGCGTATTCTGATATGTCACTTTTCTGTTGTTTTTCTAGACGTTTTCAACATTAAGTTAAGTTTGGCTGCCTCCGAGGACATTGCCTTGCAGCATGCCTCTCAGGAAACTTAGGCACAGGAGGTGAATAGCCAGGTCCCATGCTTTCTTTATACTGCAAATTTCAAACTATTAGAAACCATTTCTCTTTGGAAAGGGCTTACTTATATACTTGACATTTGAAAAAGTGCTATCACCAATGTTTATAAGTTTTACAGAATATTTTTAGCTCCTATTGGTCTCCTCTCTGTGATTAAGAATGTAAGTTGGTGGTGTTTTTGTTATTTCAGAATTTTAATGTTTTTATATCAATATGAGGTCCAAGAGGAAATGAATAATTCATTCTTTATCGTTCATAAAAAGACGCTGCAAAGAACAATTAATGCACGGTTGGGTTGTTGCTTTATTGGCAATATTTACCTAGAGTAGAGGGAATGCTGGGTCCTCTCCAGCATGATAGTGAAGTTGGCATGATATTGTAAGCCTCTTATAGAAACTGCAGCAGTGAGGAAGGGAGGTGGAGCCAGAGAGATAGGAAATTCAAAGTCATCTTTCTCTGCATGGTGACTCTGTGCTCATCCTGTGCGACCCTATCTAAAAGAAAGAAAAACTCCATCAGGAAAAAAAAAATGGATTAGGAAAATTAAAAACAAAAAAAAAAAGAAGAAAGGAAAGCAAACAAGCAATACCTCTCAAAAAGTAGGGCGTAGAATGCAATGGTAAACAGGGAAGGAAAAAGGGGGAGCTCTGTTTTGTTATTTATTGGCCGACTGTCTCATGCCATCTATGGCCAAGGCTCTAGGAATGACATTCTTGTCTCCAGTTCCATAGTTCCATCTCTGTTTTTCTTTATCAACCATGACCCATACACACTGGCCACCTAGTGGGTCATCAGATATGACTCCCCAACACTGTTCTTATGTTATTTGCCTTTATAAATAATATGAATTACATGACAGAGTAGTGGACTGTGTGTTTGTGTTTGGTGGTGGTATGGGGACTGAACTCAGCTTCTCATACATACTAGATACGAGGTATACTGTCTCAAACTGAAATAAAAGATTTATTCAGGTCCTCTTTTAATCAAGATTCCTGATTCTTTCAGAATGCTTCTTCCTCTTTACTGAGAAATAACCTTGCCAGAGAGTCTTTGATGACTAAGCAGTTTCAGTACACAGATGCAATTCTGATGTGACTAAGCACTTTTGACACTTCTCTGCCCAGGCTTCCCTCTGCTCCTTAGCTCACGCTCATCCACTCTGATGGCCTTGGTGCTTTGGCACTGGCTCCCACTTCTCCATCATTTCATGGAGGTTCCTTAACTTTTGGAAGCATCCTCCTGCAAGGAGTCACAGGTCAAATATCAGTGTTTGAGCATGGCCTCACTGCATGCTCTTGCCAAACAATTCCTCTTTATATTCATTATCTCTCCTACAGCAAATAGCATTTTCAGTGAAGCAAAAAGGTTTACCTATTTCAAGATTAATATTTTAAAGTTTCACCTAAAGAGTTCCCCGTATTACTAGATTATAAATTCTTAGTTTTTGTGATCACCGAATTAATAAAATCTTTAGCCAGGGTACTTTTCTTTTTAAAACATTTTACCATGTAAATGATCAGCATACAAAAACTGTGAAATTAATTAATAAACTCTGTGAATTAGGTAAGTTTTTGCTGTTGACAATGTTTAGATATGTGTTTCAGTATGGTATTTGTGCATATTTTTATGTATTATCTGAATCTTTTGTGAGAGTATTACATTTATTTTAAATTCCAGAAAAAAACATTGCATTTTGGAATATTACAAATAAAGTTATAGAGTGCACTTGAAAATGTTTGCAATGCTCTTTTAAAACCTCAATTTACTTTGAGATTTGCTCACAGAGCAGTAAGGTGCACTTCCAACTTTTGCCTGGTGAGAGTTGTCATTCACACTGCTCACTCCATCACAGATGTCCTTAGCACTCAGAAAATGGTCATTTATGTACAGTGTTAGAACAAAGAATTGGGCTTTGGCTCTGCTTAAAAACCTCAAATTTTCATAGGTAAGAACAACAGATTACTGCCTTTTTGGAATCTACTCCCTATGACAAAATACCTTGCTCAACCTTGTTACAAGGGGGGGGGGTTGGTCAGCCACAATTTGTTATGCCAGACTTTGTTGACTCTCCAAGGGAAGCCTTACCTACCCCCTCTGAAGAGTGGATGGGGGAGGGAGGTAGAAAAGAGAGGAGGTTGGGTGGGTGGGGAAGGGAGGGCTGGGGAACTGGACTTGGTATGTAAAACACAAAAAAAATTGATAAATAAATTAAAAAACAACAGATTAACATCACCAAGATGATAAAAAATCCTTTGATACAATCACCAACGTATTCCATGCCATGTTTTGTATTGTTTCAGTGTCTTTCATTTAAGCTTGTAGTATACTGAATCAGGCACCCTGTAACAAATTCTAGAAAATTCTCTTTTTTTTATATATATTAGATTTTGAAAGGTTTGTGCACTCTGATAAACCTCTCTGCCAATGCAATAATCCGAATCAGACCAAATCAAATTGAATTAAACAAAGCCCAGGTTTAATTGATACCAATCTTCCAATGGCTTTCCAGCCCCCTGGATAGGACCTGGGGAAGGAAGTCCTGAAAACCACATTTGTTCTCTGGGAGGCAGTTTAAATATCCTGTGGGAGTGGTCTTGAGCATCTCTTGGAAGGGGTCATCTTTGGCTTGCTTTTTCAGGGGTAAAGTCTGGACTGAGGCAACTCTCTAGGGAGGGGGCTTAGGATGGAACTTCCACATGAATGTTCCAGACTCTCTAGATATATGGACGCTAGAGGCTGGGATGAAGCCTTAACCCAAATGTCCCAGACTCCTTGGGTATATAGATGTCTGCCGGGGACTGGGATGTGCCTTCCATTTAAATAGGTCAGGTCTTCAAGCTGTTGTGACTTGTCACATATTATCCTAGCGGCTGTAATGACCTCTGTCCCTGACCATGTCTTTGAGGAATTCACTCACAACAATTTGTAATCCATGAAGGACTTCTGTGTAGCATGAACAGGCGCTGAGCAAGGAATGCGTGCTTGCTTTCTGCCTCAGGTTTCCTATGGGTCCCTGAAGATGTGTTTTATAGTTTCTCGTCATAGGATCAGAGAACACTTTTGCTTTGCTGCTACTTGCAATTTTCACGCAAAGATTCTCCTTAAAAAGTTTTACAAACCAAAAGATTTAGGAAGGAAAATAAAATAGACTAGTAAAAACTGGCCTTCTGGTCAATGCCCTTCTCTCAGTAATAAGATTTGACAAAGGAAATTTTATTGCACCAGAATAAAATTTGTCAAAATAAAAAGTTGTCAGCTATGGAAAAAGAAACACGTCTAAGTGAGTTTAGGATATAGCTCAGTAGAGGCATGCTTTTTTCGTCATGCTCCAGGCCCTAGGTTCAATGTTTAGCCCAGAAAAAAAAAAAAAAAAAAAGCAAACATGCACTGTGTGATTCTGATCACTGAGTGATAGCATTCTTAAAAGAATCATTTGAGTGGAGATACACAGATTTGTTTATGTTCACAATTGCTCATTTTGGATCCCAACCTTAAGAACAATGGGAGAATATTGAACAACCTTTCTTTTTTTGTTACAATTAGCCCTGTTTTGTCAGGCTGACTTCATATACTACAATCTAAGCTCCAAACCATAGATGAACTGACCTGTGACTTCTTTGGAACTTACAAAGCCTTAAAGCAACTCTGTCTTAAGAGGCAGTTCCACAGTTAGTAGGACACGAAAATTTCAGTGTTTAATGGGTGGCTTCAGCTAGATGGGATAATATGTGCTACATGCACAATGGTACTCCTAATTATTGATGAAGTATGTTAGTAGGGGCTAAACTGGATTACAGGTGGAGCAAATCGTATATTAATATATAATGTAAAAACATGAAACTCCAGTCAGACTTTACCAAAAGGTCCAATTCACCTAGACTTGAATATTAAATTTGGAAGTACTTTTCTACATAGGAAAAGTATTATTGCTTAGACAGATAAACCGCTGTTTAGTATCTTATTCTGAAAATAGTTTTAATGGTTATCTTCACTCATTGGAAGAATATAGCATAACAAACCCAATATTATAACTATGATTAATATTTTTCCTAATATAATTTATGCTGCAGAGATAAATACCATGCATAACCAGAAGCAATTTTTTTATTCTATCATATAGGTTATAGTTCATCATTGACAGAATCAAGGGATGGAGTTCAAGTAGGAACTGAAACAAAGAACATGGAGGAACACTGTTTATCAGCAAACTCTCTGGCTCACGCTTAGTTAGCTTCATTTTACAGCCCATGGTTACCAGCCCAGGAATGGTGCTGCCCATATCAATCATTAAGAAAGACATTTAGCAAAGAAACAACTATGGGCCAATCTGAACAATCTCCACCCGAGACTCTTAAGTAACTCTAAGATGTGTCAAGTTGACTTTACTTAAAATTAACTGGGACATTTATTATTTGTATTGTTGTTATGTGTTTGTGTGTGGTGTGTGGACATATGCTTATATGTATGTGAGTCCTCAACAAGAGATTGATTTCAGGTCTTCCTTTATTGCTTTCCAAATTACATTATTAAGACAGAGTTGCTTAATGAATTTGGAAATCAGTGATTATGTTAAACTGATTAGACAGCAAGATCCTGGAATCCTACTGTCTCCACCTACCCGGAACTATGATTGCAGTTATTCCATGTCCAGCCGTTAACTTTTTAAAAGAATTTTATACAAAAACGATTACATTTATATCATCTATACCCTTTCCTATTTGCCCGCAACTCCTCTTCCCATTGCCATTCCCTCTCAAGTCAATATTCATGACTGCTATAATTATTATTACATATGCATATATATTCATATTACACATAAACACATATACACACATGTATATCCTGAGAGCTTAAAATTTTCAAATTAATTTCTAATCTAATTCCTTGGTCAGAGGAGTTTTATGACATCTTAGATTCGGGGAGATATGAAACTAACCATGAACGAGTTTCAAAGAATTAAAGCCATATTTTAGAAAGAATACCTACTGGACTCTAATTTATTGTACTTCCTGTTAGACCACAGTCTGTTTACTGAACTCTATTAAAGACCTGTGCATTTGTACGTATCTGAAACTAAAAAGCACTCACTTATTTAACATTAGCCTATTCTTAATCCTGTCTGGTTGTAGTACAGATTAACTGAAAAGCAGCACACAAGGAGTTCCCCATTATCATTAGTTCTTAAGCTTAGGGTGTTTTCGAATTGTGAAGAAAATCTTATTTCATTCCTTCTTTCGGAGAGTGCTTCACGCTAGTGTTGTGTCTTTTAGTTCCTCCTTCTCAAAGTGAGTGTTCTCATGAATGTTTTAGAGAAAAGGAAATTCCTCAAATGCACAGATTAGTAATTTTTAATAGAAAGTCTAACAGTTAACTTTGCCAAATGCAAAAATGTTTACTTCTACATCCTCCACTTGAAAATTAATATATTTTTAGAACTCTAGAAGTTTAAAACCCAAAAGCTTCAAATCATGTAACCTGTTCACTGGTGTTATATAAAAGCCACTCTTAGGCTCTGATGAGTTTGTCATTAAAATAGTGTTGGGGAAGGACATGAATGTGTCTGGAGTGGGCAGTAATCATAGCAGCACTTGGGATGGGAAGGGTGAGATCCATCAAAAAGAAACATAAATGGTCATTTGGAAGAAATCATGTCTGGAGGGAAGAGAAAAACAAATGGTCATTATGTTTCTGTGGACACCTACATCAGGGAAAGCAAAAAGGAAAAGAAGCCAGGATTTAATGTTCTTGTGGGCCTCAGGTCTATAAGAAAAAGGGGATCGGCCTCAGCCCCCATCTTACAAAAGGGAATATAATTATGATTTAAATATATGTTGTATGTTGAAATTGTCCTGGACTAAGAAATTACAGCTATCAATGATTAGGAAATGTGAGCTAATACTTTGATTTTGTTAAAATTTGTTACTGTGTTCATTATAAAAAATATAAAGCCCTTCTTTCTTCTACTGTTTTATTCAACGAGATTGTAATTACTACAGATACTTTTCAAATCCAACTTGGAATGGGCCTTCTGAGAAGATATGTTTTTTTTTTCCATTATTTTCTTTTCTGTAATTTCTCATAGACTATGGCATGATGTAATTTTGGTAGAATGATAAATGCAGTATTTTCTAGGCAATGATTCCATGAGACTCAAATGCATCACTAAGACTGACAGTTGGAGGCTATGATGGACATCAGTTCATTGTTTATTACTGGTTTAAGAAAGGATTTGGTGGTCAGCTCTATTTCTGATCATTAGAGCCACCTCTTTTAGCAATATGATGTTCTTCAAGGACGCTGATGCCCGGTATGTGCTGAAGTTCAGGTATAACGTGCTGGCCCTTTGGAAAATCCTCCCCCTGGAATATAGCCCTAGTACTGTTAAGTCGAGACAATCAGGGATGTATTAGGTCTGTTTTTCATGTGGGTTTGTCCCTCTGCCTAATCTTGCATTCTCTCTCTGCCTTCTAATAGAGTTGATCCCAGTGGAAGTTATTCTCTAGTGTGCCCTGCATATTAAACTTCCAAACAGATTTTTCTAGAAAATATAACCGACAGCTAACTCTAAAAATGCAATGCTTATTCAACCTAGACAGAAGCCATTGAGTTATACTAAAGCTTTTAAGATATGCAAGAACACATTCCACCAGGAAAAGAGTCACTTATTCTCTATGTGCAAGAGACTCTCCTTCAATTGGCTGTGGCATTTTGAAGTAAAATAACTTATCTGCTGATAATGGAAAGTGCCAATGTCAATGTCAGGGCACATTTGGAAGCAAAACTGGAATAGTGTATTAAGTAGAGACCTGAAAGATGTGAATGTACTGCCTAGAATGTACTGTTGTCTTATAATAACATGGACAGAAATACCATGTTATATACTACAGTTAT
This sequence comes from Microtus oregoni, assembly GCF_018167655.1. Lineage (NCBI taxonomy): Eukaryota > Metazoa > Chordata > Mammalia > Rodentia > Cricetidae > Microtus > Microtus oregoni. The sequence continues at coordinate 5,138,675 of NW_024544542.1, forward strand.
TCTTGATAGAAGGCAAAGCAGAATTAACCAGAACATCTACTCCTACTCACCCCCCCCACAAAAACCTCTTAAAATTTTCTTTCACATGAATACATTTCAATTCTAATAATGACAGGCACTATATTATGTATTTTTTCTAATAATTTAAAGAAAGGTAATGGCATCTCTAATCGGAATAACTGACTAAAATAATCTTTTAGAATACCATTGTTTTCTTTTATGTTAATAAGAAAAATTGTCAGTTTTATAAGCTTTGTATATTTCCTTTTCCATCTTTTTCTTGAATTGTTTTTGTGGATAAATGTAACTTTGAAGTTAATTTCAGACATTTCAAGCTTTTACTATTAAAATAATCTCTTTCAGTAATCCTTACACTGAAGATATTTTATATGTTTTGAACATTACATTATATTCTCTTTTCTTTGTATCCTAAATTGTAAGACTATTATGGAGCATTTAAAATATTAGTATAAGTAAATGATATACTAATGATAAATGGCAGGTATATAAGTTTTTTTATGTGCGTGTGTGCGTGCGTGTGTGTGTGTGTGTGTGTGTGTGTGTGTGTGTGTGTGTGTGATTTATTAGAATGGTTTATAGGCTGTGGTCCAGTTAGTGAATGGAATTCTACCAATGGAAAATCCAAGAATCCACTTGTTCAGTTCACAAGGCTGGATGTCTCAGCTAGTCCCCAGTATGTGCTCAGATCCCAAAGAATTAGGCTTTAATGCCTAATTAAAGGGAAAGAATAACCTTACCAGTGAGAGCAAGAGCAAGTAGGCAAAGAGAGAGCAAGTGCCCTAATTCCATGTTCTTACTATAGATTGGTAGTAGAGGATGTAGCCTAGAAGAATGATTCCTTACCCAATCTGACTACTACAATGAGGTGTGTGTGTGTGTGTGTGTGTGTGTGTGTGTGTGTGTGTATGTATGTCAATACTTCCTTTGTTTGGACAGTTTTACCTTTCAACCTTTCTTTTAAAGGATCCTGGTATGTATTCTACTGCATGTAAAATGGAAGACTATTTTAAGGCAAATTACTTTGAAATTGAAATATTGAAAAAAAACAACAATGAAATAAGCTAATAATTTCTATATAGCTTACATACATAATTCATGACAGATATCAAATATAATATGGAAAGGTTAAATTCACTAGAGAATTAAAATATATGATGTAGTTAACTAAAGCTATTAATTAAATTTTCCATGAGAATAATTAAAAGAATTTTAAAAATAAAAATTTGGGATATATGGCTAGCTGGTGGTTATTAGTTATTAGTCTCCATGTGTCATCTTCTAGGATATGAAGATTAAGTTGTTTGTAGGATTCTAGGCCACTGATGTCCATGTGTAACCATCAAGACATATTTTAGAAAATACAGTATATTACAAAAATTGCAAAAGATGGTTTTGTTCTCTGTAAAACACATCCAATTTAAGTATTTTTATTACAAATGTAAAATCTTCCAACATCACTTGACAGTCACTGTTCCTTAGATAATTAATTATAAAATTTTTTGTTGTATTAACAACTTCATGTAGCTTATAAAAATACACTTATTGGGCCAAAGTCCCAGAAGGTAAAGCCAGTGTTTAGGCCCTAGACTCTGGAGCAAAATCCTGGGCCCCTCCTCCACCCACCTCAATAGCAAGGGCAAGACTTCTACATTTAGGGTGTTCCAACATCCCTCCACCTGACCCTGTAATTTATGAGTCCCACTTTGTCCCCAAACTCACCCATCCCCAGGACCTCAGTGGTTCACAGAGACAGAAATTTTACAGAGCAGACCAAGAGAGAACGAATCCCTGAGAGACAGACACCAACTGCAAGGAATGGACAGAGTGGCAAAGACAGTGCCTGCACCAACTGGAGGAAGAGATGAGTAGATACCAATGCAAAAATACATTCAAGAACCTAAAAAGCAATATGGCACTACCATAACCTAGTAGTCCTACAACATGAAAACCTGAACATCCCAACCCAAAAGAATCAGAAGAAAACAACCTTAAAAACAACTTTATGAAGATAATAGAAACCTTTGAAGAGGAAATAAAAAAATTCCCTTAAAGAAATCAAGGAAAAGTCTAACAAAAATTGGAAGAAATAAATAAATCTCTTAAAGAAAGCCAAGAAAAAGCAAACAGGTAAAGGAAATAGTTCAAAACTTGAAAACTGAAATAGAGGCAATATAGAAAAAAAACAAGCTGAGGGAATCCTGGAAATGAAAAATCTGGGTAAATTAACAGGAACTAGAGACGCAAGCATAATTAACAGATTGCAGGAAATGGAATAGAAAATCTCAGGCAATGAAGATATTATAGAGGAAATAGATTCCTCAGTAAAAGAAAGCATTAAATCAACAAAGTCATAATACAAAATGTCCAGGAAATCTGATACACCATGAAAAGACCAAACTGAAGAACAATAGGCATAGAAGGAGAAGTCTAGCTCAATGATACAGAAAATATAGTCATCAAAATCATAGAAGAAAACTTTTCCAACCTAAAGAAGGAAATGTCAATAAAGATACAAGAAGCATACAGAACACCAAATATATGCCCTCCCAAATCCCCTTTCCACATAATAACCAAAGCACAAAATATACAAATAAAGAATAAAGAAAGAGCTGCAAAGGAAAAATGCCAAGTAACATACAAAGGCAGACCAATCCGAATAACAATTTCTCAATGGAGACTCTGAAAGCTAGAAGACCCTGGACAGACATTATGCAGACATTAAGAGGTTATATATGCTAACCTAGAATACTTTGACTAGCAATACTTTCAATCACCATAAATGAAGAAAACATATTTTCATTACAAAACCAGATTTAAAAAATACCTATCCACAAATCCATTTGTGCAGAAAGCACTAAAAGAAAATCTCCAACCCAAGAAAGATAGAGGCATTCATGAAAACACAGGCAATAGGTATCCCATACCAGCAAATTCTAAAAAAGGGAAACACACACATACACACACTACAACCAAAATAGTAACTGAAATTAACAATCACTGCTTACTGATATCTGTTAATATTAATGGATTCATCTCACCTATAAAAAGGTACAGGATAGCAGAATGGATATCAAACAGGATACATCTTTTTGCTGCATCCATGAAACACACCTCAACTTCAAAGCCAGACATTACCTCAGAGTAAAGGGTTAGGAAAAGACTTTCCAATCAAATGGACCAAAGAAGCAAACTGGTATAGTTATCCTAATATCTAACAAAAAGACTTCAAATTAAAGGTAATCAAAAGAGATGAAGGACATTTTATATCAGTCATAGGAAAAATCCATACGATGAATTTTCAATCCTGAACAGTTATGCCCCAAATACAAAAGCACCTACATTTGTTAAAGAAATACTACTAAAGCCTAAACTGCACATCAAATCTCACACACTAATAGTGGGATGCTTCAACACCCCACTGTTACCAATGGATAGGTCTACCAAACAGAAAATTAAGAAAGAAACAAGGGAATCATCAGATATTATGTCCCAAATGAATTTAATAGAAATCTATAGAACATTGTACCTAAACACAAAAGAATATGCCTTCTTCTCAGCATCTCATGAAGCCTTCTCTAAAAGTGACCATAAAGAAAATTTCAAAAGATACAAGCCAAAATTGGAATGAACTCCTATATTTTATTGGACCACCATGGCTTTAAGTTAGAATTAAACAACAATGGAATTTCCAGAAAGCTTGCAAACTCATGGAAACTGAATAATTTTCAACTGAATCACACCTGAGTCAAGAAAGAAAGAAAATAAATAAAGCCTAGAATTCAATGGAAATAAAGGCACAATACACCCAAATTTAGGAGTCGTTATGAAATCAGTACTCAAGGAAAACTTCATAGCACTAAATGCCTACATGAACAAGTTGGAGAAATCTCATACTAGTGAGTTAACAGAACACCTGAAATCTCTAGAACAAAGAGAAGTAAACTCACCCAAGAAGAGTAAATCCCAAGAAATAAGCAAATTGTGAGCTAAAAATCAATAAAATAGAAACAAAGAGAAAAATACAAAGAGTAATTGAAACAAAGAGTTGGTTCTTTGAGAAAACCAACAAGACAGACAACCCTTATCCAAACTAACCAAAAGATACATAGAGAATGCCCAAAGTATCAAAATCAGAAATAAAAAGTGGGCCATAACAACAGATACTGAGAAAATCCAGTGAATCATCAAATCATACATCAAAAACCTATACTCAATAAAATTGGAAAATTTAAAAGTTTTGGTAAGCTTTCTTGATAGGAACTGTATAACAAAATTAAATCAAGACCAGATAAACAACCTAAATACACATATAACCTCTAAGGAAATAGAAGCAATCATTAAAAGTTTCCCAACCAAAAAAGTCCAGGATCAGATGTCTTCAGCACAGAATTCTACCAGAATTTCAAAGACGAGCTAATTCCAATACTCCTCAAACTGTTCCACACAATAGAAACAAAAGGAAATTTGCCAAAATCCTTTCACAGTTAACCTGATATCCAAACCACACGATGATGCAACAAAAAAGGAGAACTATAGACCTATCTCCCTCATGAACATTGATGCAAAAATACTCAATAAAATACTGGCAAACTCAATCCAAGAGCAAATTTATAAAATCATTCACTATGAACAAGAAGACACAGAGCGAATACCCCAGAGATGTAGGGTTGTTTCAACATATGAAAATCTGTCGGTATAATCAACTATATAAACAAGCTAAATGAAAAACAACATGATCATCTCATTAAACGCTGGAAAAGCCTTTGACAAAATCCAGTACTCCTTCATGATAATTGTCTTGGAGAGATCAGGGATACAGGGAATATACCTAAATACAATAAAAGCAATTTACAGCAAGCTGACAGCCAACATCAAATTAAATGCAGAGAAACTCAAAAAGATCCCATTAAAATCAGAAACAAGACAAAGCTGTATACTCTCTCCATAACTATTCAGTATAGTACAATTTTAGTTAGAGCAATAAGACAACAAAAGGACATAAAGGGGATACAAATTCAATAGGAAAAGTCCAACTTTTAATATTTGCAGAAGATATTATAGCATACTTAAATGACCCCAAAGAGTCTATCTGGAAACCCTCAGAGCTGATAAAAAGTTCAGTAATGTGGTGGGATACATGATCAACTCAAAAAAAAAAAATCAGTAGGCCTCCTATATAAAAATGATAAAAAGGCCAAGAAAGAAATCAGAGAAACCACACCCTTTACAAATGCCACAAATACAAAATGCCTCTGGGTACCTCTCACTAAACAAGTAAAAGACATATATAACAAGAAGTTTAAGTCACTGAAGAAAGGGAAGAAGACATCAAACATGAAAAGATCTTCCATGCTCTTGGAGAGGTAGGATCAATATAATAATAATGGCAATCTTACCAAAAGCAATTCACAGATTAAATGCAATCTCCATCAAAATCCCAACACAATTCTTCACAGACCTTGAAAGAACAATACTCAGTTTAATATGGGAAAACAAAAACCCAGGATAGGCAAGCAATCCTGTACAATAAAGGAACTTCTGGAGGCATCACCTTCCCTGACTTCAAACTTTGCTATAGAGCAATAGTAATAAAAACAGTTTGGTTTTCATATATTTTTTGAAAAACAAAAGATACAATGGCACTACAGAAAAAGGAACAAAGGGATACACCTTTAACAAATTGTGCTGGCATAACTGGATGTCATTATGTAGAAGATTGCAAATAGGTCCATATCTATTGCCATGCAAAAAAAGTTCAAATGCATCAAGAACTTGAGCATAAATCCAATTATATTGAACCTGATTGAAGAGAAAGTGGGAAGTAGCCTTGAACTCACGAATACAGGAGACCATTTCTTAAATACAGCACCAGCAACACAGACACTGAAAGAAACAATCAATAAATGGTACTTCCTGAAGCTGAGAAGCTTCTATAAGGCAAAGAACAGGGTAAATAAGACAAAATAACAGCATAAGTAAGGGAAAATATCTTCACCCACTCCACATCTGACATAGGGTTGATATGCAAAACATATACAGAACTCAAGAAACTAGACATCAAAATGAAAAATAATCCAGTTAAAAATGGGGTGCAGAGCTAAACAGAGGTTATCAGCAAAAAAAAAAATGCCAAATAGCCTAAAAATGTTTAAGGAAATGTTCATCATCCTTAGCCATCAAGGCAACACAAATCAAAATGACTCTGAGATACCATTTTATACCTGTCAGAATGCCTAGTTAAAAAAATACTGAGGGTAACCTTTTTTGGAGAGGATGTGAAGTCATGGGAACACGCTTCCCCTGCTGATGGAAGTTCAAACTTGTACAGACACTTTGGAAATCACCATGGCAGCTTTTCAGAAAATTTGAAATCAATTTACCTCCTGGACACATACCCAAAGGATACTCAATCATACAACAAGGACACTTGTTCAACCATGCTCACAGCAGCATTATTCATAATAGTCAGATCCTGGAAACAACCTAGATGCCCCTTAACTGAAGAATAAATAAAGAAAATGTGGTACATATACAATGGAGTATTACTCAAATGTAAAAAATAATGACATAATGAATTTTGTAGGCAAATAGATATAAATAGAAAAAAAATCACCCTGAGAGAGGTAACCCAGAATCAGAAAGTCAAACCTGACATGTACTCACTCATAAGTGCATATTAGACATAAAGCAAAGGAAAACCAGACTACAATCCACAGCTACAGAAGCGAGGTAACAAGGAAGACCAGAAGAAGAACACATGGATTGCCTTGGAAAGAGTAATTAAATGAGATCACCTAGGTAAACTGGGGGTAACTAGGAGTGGTAAAGGGGAGGGTATAGGAGATAGAACACGAGAGAAAGGGATGGTCCAGTGGGGAGAAGGACAGGGAAGGAGAGCGATGAAAGAAAGATTTTAATAGAGAGATCCACTATGGGGTTAGGGAGAAACCTGATGTTAGGGAAATTCCAGGAACCCACAAGGAAAACCTCAGTTAAGACTCCCAGCTTTAGTGGAGAGGGTGCCTGAAGTGTCCTTCCCCTGTAATCGGATTAGAGTATTGTAGTCAGAAACCACTTGTTGGTTCCTGACTGCTCAGTCCCGAAATAATCACTCAGCAGCTACATTATTTGCAACACTGTTTGGCCAATAGCTTAAGCATATTGCCAGCTAATGCTTATATTTTTGGTTAACCTATTTCTATTAATTTGTATATTGCCACGTGGCTGTAGCTTTCTGGCAAGGTTCCAGTGTGTCAGTCTGTGGCTGCGGGCTACATGGCTTCTCCCTGATTCTGTCTTCTTTCTCCCAGCATTCAGTTTAGTTTTCCATGCTTAGCTCTACTCTGTTCTATTGCTGACCAAGGAAGTTTCTTTTTCATTAATCAATAAAAGCAGCACATCAGTGTATACCCCAACTATCATCACAGAGCCTTCATCCAGTAACTGATAGAATCAGATGCAGAGATCCACAATCAAGCACCAGGCCGAGCTCTGGGAATTCAGCTGAAGAGAGGAAGGAGGGAATATATGAGCAAGGAAAATCATGATCCTGATGGAGAAATCTACAGTGACACCTCACCCAATCTCTTGGAAACTCATGAATTCTAGACCGATAACTGTGGAGCCCCCATGGTACCGAACTAATCACTCAATATGTGGGAGACAGTGGTGAAGCTTTGACTATCTAAAAGGCCCCTGGCAGTAGGGCCAGAATCTATCCCTGCTGCATAAACTAGCGTGTTGGAGCCTATTTTCTATGGTGGGAATCCATGCTTAGCTTTAATGCAATGGGGAGAAGCCTGGTCCTGCCGCAACTTAATACCCCAGACTTTGTTAACTCCCTATGGAAGCCCTTATTCATTGGGAGGAGTAGATGGGGTGGGCTGGGGGGAGGTGAGGGCATGGGAAGAGTGGTGGAGAAGAGAACTGTGGTTGGAATGTAAAATGAAATTAAACTAAATAATTAAAAATAAAAGTAAAATAAAGAAAAAGAGAAAATGCATTCTTTTAAAGCAAAATTCATGTGGCCTGTGATTCTGATGAAGTTTTTATTTTACTGCTTTAATATTTTACATTGAAAAATTATGAGTTTTTATGCAATTGGTATGTTAAGAGTCCAAGTATGATGAATGAGTAATAGGAATTCCTCTTTTTAAATTGACTAATCATCAATTTCTCTAATAAGAAAGCAGGTTAAAAACATGGATTTGAATAAAATGAAAAGAAACAAATGGCAATGATTATCACAAAATCAATCCTTTAGGAAAACAAGCATACATAATTTTTCTTTATTAGTTTACTTACATCTATGTTATTAGAAACTTTGGAAAGAATCATCCCTGTCATAAGCAATAAAGACATAAGATAAGATCTTTCACTTCAAAGTACGGAAACAAAACCCAGATGGGATAAATAATTAGGCTGAGAGCTCTCTACTCAAATACTTAGCTTAGCAGGGGCTTTGAAGTCATCTTGTTTAAATGAACTTATAGGGAGAAAATCCTCTCTTGAGCACTTCATATAATGTCTGAGTATTGGCAGCTACTGACATTTTCTTCAGTTGTAGAAGAATATGAAACTAAGCATGCTTGTCTCTCATCTCACAAATATGTAAATAGGAACACCGTGTGATAGGGACTGGGCCAGCCTCAGCGGTAAGAGAGTCATAATAGTAAGCAATAAATGAGCTCATGGCAGTTACAGTATACTGCAGAAATCATGGATTCATTCATATAAGGAATTAACTGTGAGGTCTGATGGGGACACAGTATTGGATCATTTGAGAATGAGTGATAGGGTGACATGATTGATATCACTAAAAATGGGATGCTGCCTGGCATCATGTGGTACAACTTGGGATCTGAAGTTGACCATGTAAAAACAGAGAATATTTCAAATAAATGATCCAATACTGGGGAAAACATCAAAAGAGGCAGAAATCCAATGCAAAGTATAGCTAAAACAATAGAGTAAGTATGAATAAGGACAGAGAGACCTTGAGTGGCCGTTGTAGTGGAAAGGAATTACCTTAAAGTTAAGATTTTAATTCCAGTGTTGACTTCATCTAGGATTTAATATTTAGTAGTCTACTAAGAAAAATGAATATATTTATGTTTCATGATTCCTAATTATTATAATCATCCATCTACATCTATGCTGGAGCTAAAGAAATGGTTTTCTGATTAAGAACATTTGATGTTTGAATTTGATGTTTGAAGACCAGGGTTTGGTTCCCAGCACTCACATGGTCACTCATAATGCTCTATAAGTCTGATTCCAGGTGGTTTAACGCTCTCATATGTTCTCTATGGGCACTGCATGTATGAGGTTAACATGCATAAATTCAAGCAAACATTCATATAAATAAACTAATAAATAAAAAAACTCCATTTTTAAAAAGTGCATATGATCTTCTGACAATTAAATCAGTTAGGTATTTAAGAGTCTTCTGCTTCATTTTTATTTTCTTTTGAACTTTAACTGATGGTTTTAATTATATTAAAAAGAAAAATGAAATTACCAAAGTTTACAGGATGAGCAAAAGCAGTGTTTAAGGGAAATTACAGTAGTGAATGTACATTTTATAAAACAAAGATCCAAACTTCAGACAGTTTGATAAGCCAGAGACGTTCAATCTGAAGTAGACATTCAATTTTATTGTGCACAGGGCCAGTCATTTCTATACTTTCACTGGTCATTAGACTAACAGTAACTCTTAGAAACAGATCTATGATCAGAGTGTCATGAGATTTACACTCTATGAGACTTAAGGAGGGAAAGAATTTCAAGAACACAAGAGAAATTAAGGTAACTACACTTCCAAGTGTTTAAATTGTCAAAAAGACAGATAATGGTGACTAGATTTCACAGTGGATTCTGAGCCAGGTACTTTGGTATTCAAATTGGATACAAGAAATAATACAGTCATACATTTTAGTGCTTTGGAGATCCATTGTGATCTAACTCTGTGTAGACTTTTATATTTATTAATTACTGGATAGTTATTATGCAAATTCTCTTTTCTCTCCTGAGTCCCTATCCTTCCATTCCAATCTTCAAGCTTTGTTTATGGTGCTGTTTCCTGATGACTTAAAGTTTGTCAAGATTATCAATTTGTTTTCTGAAACTAGATCATTAGGTTCTACTGTCTCACCTAAATAATTTCAACTTCTCAAGCCCCCATCATTTGTAGTTGACATCATTTGTATCTGCACAACAGTGCAATTCCTCTGGCTTAGTCAATGAATTTAATACCAGTTGCAAAGTAAGTTCTCTTTTGGATCATTTATTATCAATGCTGAGTGCAGAAATTATCAATCCCTAGAAATGGACCCATTGCCTCAAACTCAGATCCAACTGCCTCCACCGAATGCAGCTGTCAATGTAAATTACACAGAACATCCATCAGTAATCAGTTCACTTTCACTTTCTTTTAAACAATATTCAGTTATAATTAATATAATTGATCATATTAATATAAAATGAATGTATAATATAAACATATAATAATATACTAAACATACAACTTAATGTAACTAGTATAACATATATGATAATATAATAATAGCATATTACTATGATATATTAGCATAATAGTAAGTCATCAACTAAGGGTTCTTGTCAAGATTATTAGTGACCTCTATAATACCAATTTTAGTTACCAAATCCCAAATTTTTATCTTCTTTTCATAAGTATTGACAGTTGGTTATTCACTGCTGCTCAGTCTATATTTGCTTGACAGGAAATTGTCTTCATTTTTCTGTTACCTCTTGATAATGTTGCTTGTTTCCCTTAAAAATTTTTTCTTCTTAACTACAGAGAGTATGTGTATCTCAGATTTATCCCAAGTCCTTGTCTTCCATCTTATTCTAGTCTATTCCCAGTGATATTATCTTGCCTCTTATAAAATGTCATCTATAACATGAAAAAATTTGCAAATAAGATATATAAGTTTGCCTCTAGGTGTCAAGTTAATATATTCATCTCTGTTCTGTATATGAGTGTGCATGTTTGCATATATGAGCTTTAGGGTGAATGTTTCATTTTTTGTTGTCCCTTCATCCACATTATTATTTCATCCACATCAGTAAAATAGGCCAGTTCCTATAAAAATATGCCAATTCATATAGAGCAAAGGTATCTACTCACTACAATACCCACAATCTTCTCCAAGACTCTGTCATTGATATTGAATGACTAAACTGGATTCATAACTACTCCTTTCCACCAATAGTGTGTTCTCGCACTGATGTCAAATGATGTGATACTTCTTAATATTTCCCAATAGTATCCAACCTCAGTTTGGAAAAATCAAAGTTGTCTTTCTGTTAAAAGTGCTCACACAATTGGGGCCTTCTTCTCAGACTTCATTGATGATACTGTTCCTTAGGTCACCCTGACCATCCTGGTCTCATTGTGTGTCAAGTCTTGACTGCAGTGGTTTCTTGGTCTTTCTGTCTGTTCCCCAGTTACCTACATATACAGTTTCTCATTTCACTATGAGTTCACAAAATTATACTTTCTCATCTAGGACTGTTGGGAACTGTGAACCCCCAGATCCTGAATTTCTTGTAAACAACTTGTTTTCTCCTTATCTGAGTGCCTATTGCTCCTCTGAGCACTAGACCCTCAGGAGTTCCTGATGGCAGGGGAATGGTTTCTGGTGCATTTGGCTGGGGCATTGCTATCCCTATATAAGATGCCCCTGGACACAATAAAGGGGTCATTCTTGGGACATTCCTGATTCAAGGATGACCCATGTCTCTGTCTGTGAGTCTTTATGTGTTTCAAGCTCCAGCCCTTTTCCCTGTTCATGAACTGTATTGTAGCACACAGAGTGGAGACAGGCGTGGTGTGACACACAGAACTTTTGTGTCCATAAAATTGCAGCTGTGTTCATTTTAATTATCTCACTCTGTTTCTCTGTCTGTCTGTCTGTCTCTCTCTTTTACTTTCTCTATAAAGTTCTTTCATGGGAAACTGTAGCTTCACTTATTTCTTTGACTGTCCAGACCTTTTTTCTAACATGCAGACTTTGTAGGACTAGCAACTTTTACTTTCCGCAACTGTTTCATAAAGTGCCTGACTATCAAACATCCATGGTTGATAACTGCTATTCATTCATTTATTTTTGATGGAACATGTCCTATGGTAAATTTGGCAATAAACTACAAAACCTATCCCAAAGATCTTATAACTTGCTTGGGCTACATGATGTCCCAGAAGATGTGGATGAGACAGAATGCTAAAGAAAGAGTGTAAATGACAGGTTATTTTCCTTTCAGTTAATGGCTCTGATCTCTGTTCCTACTGAGAACAGCAATTAAATAAAGGCTCAGCACCCCCTCAGGTTACAAGAAAGACGTTCTTGGAGAAATACTTCAGCTGTTTCCAAGGTTGAGGGCCAATCGATGTGAGGCACGAGGAGCAGAAATTTAACGAAAATCTCTCTACTTTATATTGACATTGTGACAGGCCTTTCGTCATTCGTGCAGTGTTGTCAACCAGCCTTAGATTAGGCAGTAGATTAGCTACTTTTTTTTTCCTAAAGAAACTTTGACTACTATTGTATAAAGCTCATTGTATAGCCAACCCAATTTTCCAGTTCTGTCAAACTTAGAGAACAAAACTGATGTTTGAAGTTTTTTGTTTTTTTTTTCTTCCTCAAACAGTATTGGCACTCAATTATAATGGACAGCATTTCACAACCTGTTGGACTGATCCCTTTGGCAAACCTCTGTCTTCAAAAATCCTTACATTATGATTCACAACTGTAGCAATTTAAAGTTATGAAGTACAAATAAAAATAATTTTAGGGTTTGGGGTTACCACAATATGAGGAGCTATATTAAGGGGTCACAAAACTAGGAAAATTGAGAACCACTGATCTTAGAATTCTGAAAAAGAAATGAAAATCCAGAGCAAATAGAAACATATGCATAAAGAAGTCATTCATAGAGAAGGAATAATAAGATGTCATGGGTTTGAAAGAAAGTGGGGAGGGGTATTTAAAATTTTGAAAGAACATAAAGATTATTGGGTAGAGGATAGAGAATGATCTAGGAATAGTTGGGGAAGGGGTAGGAATACTTCATTATATAGTATATAAAAATATTTACAAGAAACAGCAAACTTCAAAAGATAGAAATTAGAGGTTCTGTGTTTATGAGTTAAGTGTGACCCAGCTTTTCAACAATAATGTAAATTGTAATAAACAGTGATGCTTTCAAAGTTTAGAGAGAAAGTGGTTCTTGTTCATTATTTTTTATTTTCAAATGCATATACAGAGGCAGTGTTCTCTTTAATTGTTATTACACCAAGAACTACTTGATAATAAAGGCATACAGGGGCTGAAGGCAGGCCTTAGCAGTTAAGAGTATGCGCACTGCTCTTGTAGAAAACCCAGCTTGGTTCTCAGGCCTGGCATCAAATGAATGACAAGTGTAACTCCAGTCCCAGGGCATCTGACACCATCTTCTGGTCTTAGAGTTTTGCATGCATGTGGCACAAAGTGACTCAGGCAGTCACACATATGCATGCTGACATACATGTAAAAAAAAACAAATGTACCTTAAAAAAGATAAAGACTGGAGAGGGTTTCATTGGCAGGAGGTGAGACAGGGTAATAAGAGGGAGAAATAATGAAATTCTTATATCTGTAAAACTGGCAAGAAATAATAAATTTATTCAGTTTTAAAAGAAGGCTCAGACTGTAGAGACTGAAGCAGGACTCAGTGTAGACACTTGAAGCTATAACTCTCCAAAAACACTCAGGAGGGAGTATCAGGAACAGGCATCATTCCCAGCTTGGCCTGAGCAAATGATAGACATTTCATGTGAAGCAGTAGGATACACAATTAGTACACAGAGCAGCAAAATTTTGAACATCCAAACTGAAAAAAAAATAGGTAAAAGATTCATTCACAACACTTTTAAAATCTATTGTATTATAGCAAGCACACACACGTGCGAGTACACACACGTGTATGTTTGTAGTATGTGTGCTTGTGTGTGTGTTCACGTGTGCATGTGTACATGAGTGTAAGTGCCTATGGAGGCTAGAGGTACAAGATGCCCTTAGAGTAAGACTTAGAAGCAATTTTGTGCTCCTCAATGGGGGTACTAGGAACTGAACTAGGGTCCTCTGCAAGAACAGTATAAAGATTGTATAAATCTGTGGTGGTTTGGATAAGAAAGGCCCTCATGGATTCATAGATTTGAATAGTTAGTCATCAGGAAGTGGCACAATTAGGAAATGTGGCCTTGTTAGAGTAGTTGAGGCCTTGTTAGAGTATGTGTTTCACTGTGGGTGGGCTTTTAGATTTCCAACGCTCTAGCCAGGCCCATGGTCTCTTTTCCTGTTGTCTGAGGATCCAAGTTATGGTGTCTCTTTACAGCAATGGAAACTCTAAAAATCACTTTAAACCACTTACCCATCTCTGTAGATCACACTCATAATAATTTCAAAAACTAAGGATATGAACATAGCCAAGGATATAGAGGACTTTGATGATAAAAATATTATGACACTATTAAAAGAAAATGAAAAAGAAACTGAGACAGTGGAAAGAATTCTCATGTTCATGTAATATTTAATTCATGTAAAAACATGTCTGTTATGAGTCGTAATCTATAGACTGAATTCAATTTTTACCAAAATTCCAATAGTATCCTTCAGAAATCCAGAAAAGAAGTTCAAAAATTAACAGAGAGTTAAGAAGGACCTCAAATAGTCAAAGCAATCCTATGTAAAAAGAATAATGCTTGCCCAGAAGTGTAGATGACTCAGAGATAAAACACTTGCAGAACAAGCCTGAGGACCAGAATTCACAATTGCAGAGCCCACATGAAACAAAGCAGATGTCCAAGCAAGCCTGTAATTCCAGCCTTCCAGAGGCAGAGACAGAATATCCAGGACAAGCTACCGAGCTAACTTAGCTAAGCACTGAGTTCTGGCATTATTGAGAGAAAATAAAATGGAGAGCAAAGGAGGGAATTCATTGGTGCCCATACACAAGTGCATCCACACACAAGTAAATACCCAGGCTTACATGGACACCACAGGCAGGTGCGTGAGCACATGTTCATGCACACAACACAGTATGTAATATCATGCTAAAAATATCACAGTCCTGTAAAAAAAATTAGGGAAAAGAATGGATAAAACAGAAGTATATTCATAGAGCTATAGCAACCCAGTTTTTGACAAAGATGCCTCAAGCATACATAGGCAAAAGGCTACATGTTTATTAAGTGGTACTGGTAAACATGCATCTTCATGTAGAAGAAACACCAGATTCCCTCTTACAATAAGTAGAAGCCATTAATCACGCATTGAAAACTTTTGTATGTGACTTGAAATCTTGGAAATGTTTGAGCAAAATAAGAAAGCCATTCAAAGTACAGACAAAGAGCAGAGCGTTCTGAAAGGGACTCTACCAGCATAGGAGGCAAGTGATGAAATTACACAGCTTCGCAGAGAGAGGGAAGCAATATGAGGCAACACAATGGGATTTTGTGTTGCATACTATTAATCAAAGTGCCAATATTTAGAACATATAAATAACTGCAAAATTTAACCCCATAAACAATCTATGGATTAATAAATGGAGTAATAATGTGAATAGAGCGTTCTCAAAAAAGAAACACAATGGTCAATAATTTTGTAAAAGGTGATCAGTCAATTTTTTTGGCGTAAAGAAAACTAAAAGTATTTTGAGGTTCAACCTACCCACAAACAGAATATCTATCATAAAGGAAACAAAAGACAACAAATATTAACAAGGATGTGTAGAAGTAGGGGAAAACATATATTTACTGCCTATGGAAATAAGTATAGAATTTCTCCTCACATAAAAATAAACTTAGAACGTATGGCCCAACTATACCTCACATGGATATGACTCTAACTTCTACCTCAGAGATAGTTTGACATCCAGACTTACAACTACACTATTCAGAACAACTAGAAGATACAGTAGCATGGAAGTTCAAAAATAAATGATTGAGTAAAGGAGCTATGGAACATATTCACAAAGGAATTTGATTCAGGCATAGAGAACATGGAATGATGGCCTATGTGAGAATATAGATGGATCTGGAAATCATTGTTATGCAAAATAACTAGATTCAGAAGGAAAAGAACTACATATATTCTATCATAAGTAAAACCTATGGCTATGTCTATGTGTGTGACATAACTAGAATAGATGTATGAGAGAGGAAGGGAGATCATAAGTAAGATTGGTAATGGCATCATATATATATGAAATCAGAATTGATACAGTGGTGAGGGGATTGGGACCAAGCAAAGGAGAAAAGAGGATGATATAGAGCAATACAAAAACTGAAAAAAAAATTAAAAAAAGCTGTTAAAATGCAAAGATTAAACCCATTACCCATTATTTTAAATAAACTTATAAGTTAAGTAGGTTATATATTTTGTATCATTTGAAAGAGAACTTTGAACCTTTTTTTAACATAAGGAATTACTAATATACACTTAAATATTTATTTATATACAAAATTAACTGTTAAACTATCTTCTTGGTTTTGTTGATATCTAACATTTTTCTAAAACATTACAATATAGTATGAAGAACATCTTTGATGTATTTCTAGAAAAACTACTATATTGCTTTGTATTTTCTCATAAGTCATTAAACTTCCTTCTTACATATAACAAAACATGTCAGCAGAAAAATTCCGTACCAAGAACACTTGGAAGGCAGAGTAGGGAAAGTTCCAAGTGTTCAAGACCAGCTTAGCCTGGTCTATATTACAAAAAAAGAAGTTAATAAAGTAAGGCATTTGGAGAATAACAAATAATACTTATGATTCATTTTATCATACTTGTGACTTGTTAACTCAAATCCCTATGGTCTGAGTTTATGTATTAATGGCAAAAGAAATAATACACGTAAAATCATAGAAAAGGTAACTTTTATTATAAACTTACTAAACTATGAAAGCCAAATGTAAAATTCTAGATGAATAAGAAAAATGTAAGTTTCACACCTACTTGTGGGTTGTTGAAGAAAGCATGCCCAAGTTCTTTAATTGTGTTGTATCTGTAGGTGAATCTCACTTTAGGGCAGGACCCGCTTTCAAAAATATGTGGGCAATACAAAAATATGTGGGCAATTACAAATTCAATGGAATCTTCTTTTAACGGAAAAAAAAAAACAGACATGATGACACATACATTTATTCTAACAACAAGACTTGGAAGGCAGAGCACGGAGAGCTCCAAGGATTGAAAGTCAGTTTAGATTGAAAAAGAAGATAGTAAAGTGAGACATTTGGAGAATCTTTCCAATTAATGCATTTTCTCTTGTCTCCACTAGAAAATCCCTTTCATTGGATCTTCTACAATTTTGAATTTCTCTCTCATTTCTTGTCTTCCAAAGACATTTAAATCCCTGCCTGTACTTCAGTAAAGAACAACTTGCTACCATATTTTTGTTTCAATCAAATAAAGTTTTTGTAAAGTCCTATTTGTACTATATTAAAAATTACTCAAAGTGTAAATATTTTATAATTATTTGCCAGAAAACTAACATAGCATAGAATAAACACTACCTGTCAATGTTATTCATTTTAATTATTTATCATTGCAGTTTAAAGCACAGTGTTAAGTTAGTTGTTACATTTGTGGTTTGAAAAATTTAAATCTCCATGATATTTGATTTCACTACAGTTCCTAAAATTAAAGCATGTGTTATATCTTGACTGTCATATTTTTAGGTAAATTTGAAGATATTTGGTAAAAGTTATTAATATCAGTACATCAAATGAAACAAAATAGAACTGGTGAACTTTAAATTACAAGAAATATTTACCAAAAGTTCCACGAAAAATGCAACAGTATGATCAAGTATAGTGTTACTCAGTGACATCCCAGTACTTGGAGACTGAGCAAGGAGAATCACGACTTCTAGGCCAGAATAGTTTACACAGAAGGAACCCATCTCTGATCATGATATGGAGAACATAATATTTAACAGTATAAAACCAATATTAGTAATGTGCCCTCTATTTGAAAATGGTAAGGAAGTAGTAACTTCTTGGTAAAATATATATATATATATATATATATATATAATTGTGAATCATTGGAACCCAAAAATACTGAAACACCAAACAAAAATAAAATAAAATTATTTAGAATTTGAAATACCTGATTTCTTGAGGATGAATAGAGAAATGAAAATTAAGTATGTATTTCTGAATGGAGGTCATATATACTCATTAAATATTAGAAATATTATGTGTAGACTGTAGATAAAAAAGCAATGAATTCGATCAAAGAGAAATGCTATGGAAAAGATAAAAGAAACAAAAATGGAAACACACAACAGAAGGGTATTTCAAAGCCTTCCAGATAATTCAGTTCCTAAATTTCTGAATTCTTTTTAGGGAAGACATGTCTAAAATTGAATATGGAAAACTTGGTGCTAAAGCATGAGGGAACATATAAGAGAGTGTATTTGAATTAAAGAAAACAATACAAAAATTCATAAAAGAGTAATTGAGGAATTAAGATGAAGCACGAGAATAAATATTCTGGAATTTTCAAGTGAAATAATGATAAAACGATAGTCTACAGTCCATTTTCTGGAGCCACAGTGTTAGATTTCAGCAGCTGATCCTAAGAGCTGAAACACTGGAAGAGCAATCATGAAGAACGCTCTTTCTGACTCTATATTTTGACCATCTTAGCTCCACTTAACCATTAATAATTTTCATTACCCTTACCTTCATGTTTGGCAGGAACATCTGAGCCATTCTGTCGTATTCTTTGAGGTCTAGTAATTACAAAATGGAATCTTTGGACCCCAGATGCCCATTCTAACTTCTAAGAATAAACTAATGTCTCCAACAAATTCTCCTGGGCTTATAAAACATAGATTATCCACCATGGTAGAAAGTAATGTGAATTATATAGTTTATAGAATATGTGTAAGTTGAGGTGGAACTAAGTGGGTCACCACTGGGCACATATAGTGTCATTCTTCCTGTTAAAATTTGGTTACTTCTTTTTCATCAAAGTTAAAAAAATCAACTTGAGAATATAGCTGACTATGCTATCTGGCATGTAGAGTACACACACACACACACACACACACACACACACACACACACAACAAACACAACCAATTAACCAATCAACCAAACAAACAAAAATACCCACTTTATTAAATGAGTGAGTTGATGGATTCTTATAATCTGCAAAACTGAAGAAATGTACCTTTTTATCCACATTGATTATGTTAAAAATGTTGATTTTTAAATTGAGTTTTGGCATCAGCATAATGTGGCGGTTTGTATAAGAGCGCTTCCCCATAGGTTCATGTGTTTAAATGTTTGAAAGGATTAGGAAATGTGGCCCTTTTGGAGAAAGCATTTCACTGTTGTTGGGCTTTGAGGTTTCAAAAGCTAATGCCAGATTCAGTAGCACTCTCTTCCTGCTGCCTGTGGATCCTGATGTAGAATTCTCATCTCCTCTCCAGCAACGTGTCTGCCTGCATGCTGCCATGATGATAATGGATAATGGATCAAACCTCTGAAATTATAGGGAAGCCCCAATTAAATGTTTTCTTTTGGTCATGATGTCTCTTCACATCAACAGAACACTGACTAAGATACCCACTAAAGGTACAACTGCTTCAAATCAAATTCAATGTTACAAACTATCAGAGAAATAGGAGAAAATAATCTGTGCCAAACTTAAATAAGGCCATTATGTTAATCCTTGACTATAAACATATAAAATATGCTATAAAGTATATAACTCTCAAAAAATAATATTAATTACAATATTATAGCTATATAGTAATATGATTACAACATAATTAACATAATTATAGCATAATGTGATTTAAATATTTTAATAGTTACATTTTCTAATTTGCCAATATTATTTGTTTTCCTTGATGGGGTAGTGGAAAAAGAAGAAAGAACACACACAAAGGCACACATACAGAAAAGCTGGGATCTGATGGACCATGTGCACATTGATTGAGCTACAGTGACTAAACAGCAACCTGGAACCTCAACATTAATTATGTACAGCACAGAGAGGGAATTAGAGAGTTTTCATAGGTCATCTCTATAGGTGAGCAGTGTCAGGCTGTAAATACATGGGAGGATAAAGACGCAGCTGTTAGTCTTTACATGCACAATCAGTAATTCATCAGCATTGCTCCCACTGTTAACATTCACATATGGACCACAGAAAGACTTTGCATGGTCAGTTGTTTATTAACATTCACATTGCACACCCTCTCAACATGTGGACCACAGAAAGGCATTTCATCCTGAGCCTTACCCTGGGGAAAGGCTTCACCATTCCCATGAATCTATGGTGTTGGTCCTTGACATGACCGACAGTGTCAACAGTACACATTCACTCAAGACTTCATCTACTCTTCACGCATTGATTATTGACTTTCACCTCTCTCCATCATTTTTTTTAACGTATAGTCTATTCCATTTTCATTCAGATACACTTAGCTAAGTTTACTAACAAAAATGCTGCAATTTCAGTACATAATTTAAACTTATTAGAATATAAAATAGATCTATCAATTTGCATGAATTTCTCTAAGCTTTTGGGGAAGTAAAAGGAAAGTAAGGAAATTGGAATGATTTTCCATGAACTCTCCAAAAAATGGTTTTAAAATTTAATCTTCCTTAATACCTATAAAAGTAGAAGAATAGAAATAGAAATTTTAAAAAGCATGAAAGATTAAAGGTTCCAAAGTTTTAAGACAGTTTTATAGACATTATAGATGTGATTGTAACAATAGATTATATGCTGTATCATATACCAGAGATTTAATTATGAACACTCAATTACTAGCTATCAGAGTTGAGCAGCAGACCAGCATCCAAACAAAACATCATGAAAAAGCAAAAAGAAATGTAGATTGCAAGATCACATAGAACTGTTACATCCTATATTCTGAAGGAGAACAAAATATAAATTTCTGAAGTTCGTTTTCTGTATGCTAAACAGGAATAAACAACTGGAGAATGATAATGTTGCCATGGAAATAAATCCTTCATGTTTGCTCCTTTGAATACTGAGCTCCATCTTCTGTATTCATGCAATTCACGCAGTTACAAACTCCCTAACTAGTCACATACACACACACATTTACACACACATACACGCATGCACATACACATGTACACACACATACATTCAGAGAGAGAGGGAAAGAGAGAGCAAGAGTGAGAGAGAGGGAAAGTCATGTCTTACTGATGTGTATGAATCTATTTCACTTGATAAGATATATTAACCCATGACAAGCATATTCAAAATTTCACATAAAACATTAAAAAAGAAAATTTAAATAACAATAGAATAAAACATTTAAATGAGTTAAATGACACCTGTTGTTGTACTTTCCTTTTCAGCATTAATTCAAAGTAATTTACCCTTGATCTTTTCTCTTTGAAAGAATTGTATTTGATAGCAACAATCTGAGTTTAGTACTTTATTTAAACAGGACATTTCAGTGTCCATCCATTCAATTGTTGTGAAGTCCTACTTTTTAGCTGACTTTTGTCAAAACAAACATAAAACGCCAAAAATGTGACAAAAAATCTGTCTAACTGCAAATTGTGTTGATATCACTTAATTACATTTTAAATGTAGTTTTCTATTGTTCTAAAAGACTTTGACTAGGCTGGTCGGTGGTGGCACACGCCTTTAATCCCAGCACTCGGGAGGCAGAGGCAGGCGGATCTTTGTGAGTTCGAGACCAGCCTGGTCTACAGAGCTAGTTCCAGGACAGGCTCCAAAACCACAAAGAAACCCTGTCTCGAAAAAACAAAAATAAAAAATAAAAAAAAGACTTTGACTCTATAAGACAAAAGAAGGTTGATATGTTAGAACACTTTCTCCTTTAAAGTTTCCTTCTGTTCTTATGCTAGATTGGTGCTGGATTAATCATAATCATTCTAAAACAAGAGAGAGCTATTGTGCTATAATTGATCCAAAAAGATTCTCCCGGCAGATTGTGTGCATGTATATGATAACCAGTGAAAAGCAATGGTATATTGGTGATTTCCCAATATGAGCTTAATATTTCATATCTGGTTTTAAACTACCTCCAGGACATACTATTAAAAAGAAATTTAAATCATTGTTATAACTTTTGAAGTCAAATTTAGCACTGGAGATTTTTTAACATTCTCAGTGAAGCATTAGGAAAATTAGGCAATTTCCTAGCCATAGAAATAGTTTCATATCCAACAATTATTTTTGTGTTTCATATTGTGGCATATCAAATAAAATTCTGATTTCTGTATTAATAAATGTATACATTAAAGAACTTTATCAGTTGAATATTTGAGATAAAATTAGATAGTGAGAAGCTAATACTTTGAGGAGAACAGAGGTTCCCAGGTACAGAAATCTCCAAAGGCCATTGTACTAGATTCTGGTCATGTGTTCAAATTTAGTCAATATTCTAAATAATAAGGAATTGTAGTTGCTTTAGAGTCAAGCAATTATTGCTAAGACTGGAAAGTACCCACTAAAATAATTTTTCCCTGATAAATTCATAGGTTAAACTTGTCATATAATCAGAGAACAAATAATTGGTTTTTTTAAAGAAAAATTGGGATAGGCTTTTGCAAAAAAAATAAAAGATAAAATTTGTATCTAACATCTTGATGTATACACTTCTAATTGTGTCATAATTGGTATGGTAAGATTTCAGCAGAAAAGTCGGGGCATTTTCTTATGTTTCCTATTCTAAGTTTGGCTTCCATACAATTTTCAGACATATAGATATGCAAATTTTTATTGGTGATGTATTCTTAGAAATGTTTGCATTCCTTACATTGAGTTTTATATAGAATTTTTAATTCTTCAAGGACTCTTATAACAGTTTCAATTCTATCAGTAATATATGCCAACTGCCTCACAATTACCAAAAGAGATTTGTTTTTTGTTTGAATTTTTTAAAATTATCTTCTGCATTTCTGATATGACAGTCAAAGAATAAGTTTCTCTCCTTCTAAGTTCATCTCCATCACATCTGGAATATGTTTTACTACTATTTTCAGATAAAACCAGTTATATTTTCTTCTTTTTACTTTCTGGTAATTATCATAAGTACTAAAATCCACTTCACATATGTTCATGTACACTAGAGATGTGTCACTAAAGAAAAGAAATAAAATAAAACCATCCCAGAGTAGTTAAAAAAAATACATACCTAATAAACTGCCTCTTCAAAGCAAATTTACTGAAAAAAAACTGATAAATAATATAAGCATTCTGTGGTACAGCATGATAAGTACAAAGAAATTTATATTATTCTAGAACCATCAACTGATCAATAGGCTAAGACAGTTTACCTTTTATTTGGAGTTATAGGACAGGCTTTGAATTGAGTACTTATCATCAAAATGACACCTTGATTGCAATTACAACTGTACAAAAAAAGGACAGATAATCTTCCATGACACATTGAGAAGTACTGGTATTATGAAGCTTATTCTGTTGTGTTGACAATTTTAATAATGCTGTATCTATCCTTCATCATATGCCATGCCTAGTTGAAATCTAATGACACGGGTCCTTTGCTTAGGTGCAGCTGCATATTTGAAGGGTCTCAAAATACATTTTGTATCTTCTCTTGCTTGTGATGCTTTGTGTATGAGAGTGCATGTGTTTGTGTGTACATGCATGCGTGTGTGTGTGTGTGTGTGTGTGTGCCTGTAGCTGACCAACTGTCTGGTCAGTGAGCTCCAGATTCTGATTTTCCTCCTCTTTCCTCTCATTGGGGATTTAAAAGCATCTTCTGTTGTATTTAGTCTTTTTACTTGGGTTCTGGGGATTCGATCTCAGGACCTCATCATTGTGTGGCAGACATGATGGAGGAAGGTCATTGGCTAATAAAGGCACTGCCCTGGCCCATTTTATTGGTTAGAGGATAGGTGGGAGGAGAAAACAGGACAGAACACTGGGAGGAAAAGGAAGTGAGGTCAGAGACTCCACAGCTCTCTCGGGAGCAGACGCCTCAGAGAGAGACGCCATGCCCCAGCTCCCAGGCAGACGCACACTATGAAGCTCCGACCCAGGATGGACATAGGCTAGAATCTTCCCAGTAAGACCGGTTCTCACAGATTATTAGAGATGGGTTGATCGGGATGTGAGAATTAGCCTGTAAGTGCTAGAGCTAAAGGGCCAAGCAGTGCTTAAAAGAATACAGTGTCTGTGTAATTATTTTGGGGCATAAGCTAGCCGAGCAGGCGGCTGGGGTGCTGGGAACGCAGCCCCGCCGTCGCCCTTATTACTTCATATGGCGCCCAAGTGGACAGCTGCTTCCACATTAAGCCTGAGACAGCTTGAGAAGTAATTCTAGAACAAAATGAAACCATTGTGCCTGGTTTCTTGGTAGCAGCAATTTCTCGGTTCTACTCTGCTTGCTAGAGGCAAGCCAGTGCTCTCATCTAAGAGAGGCTTCCTGACTCAGCTTTAGCTGCAAAGCCTGCAGCTCATTAAGAGGTCCTGCCACGAAACACTTAAACGTTGTTGACGAAAAGCTGAAGGCATGCTTTTCGGTTTTCAGCCGTAGCAGGAAAAAAGCTGCGCCGTTTAAAAATGCTGGCTTTCTGAGCTGTCCTGCAAGGACAAACTCTGACTCTTTTATGCAGGCGGTTTGTGCGGTTTGCGAGCACAGGCTGCTGAAGCTCGCTTGCTGGCAGGGACCTTGAAATGCCATAGAGTTATAGCAGTAAACATGGCTACAGCCAGTACCTCAGCCATGAGGTTGGAAAGCTAAGGAATGGACTGGATCTAGCTGGCAAAGCCACGCCTTTAGTCCTACTGAGATCGCTTGGTAAATTAAAGATTCATGTGGTCACAAAAAGAGAGATATACAGTAAAGAGAGATTCAAAGACAGAGAAAATTTCTAAATGGTTTAAAATGTGTTAAAAATATATGCAGACTAAAAGTTAAAGTTCTTAAAGTAAAAAACAAAAAAAGGAAGAGAGTTGTTGTATGTAGTAGCACACGCCTTTAATCCCAGTGCCTAGAAGGCAGAGGCAAACAGATCTCTGTGAGTTCAAGGTGTAGTAGTTTACACCTTTAATCCCGAATGCCTGGGAGGCAGAGACAGGCTGATCTCTGAGAGTTCAAAGACAGCCTGGTCTACAGAGTTACTTCAGGTCAAAGATACAGAGAACCTGTCTCAAAAAGCAAAGAGTTGAAAGTAAAAATAAACAAAATAGAGGTTAAAATAAAGCGTACAAAGATGGAAAATACACAGAGACTTTTGATACTGTATGCTATTATGCTCTCTTTGTATTGTTTAAATGCTGAGGAAGGAGAAACAGATGCTAAAAGATATTTATTTATAAATACTGCTGAACTAATCCAACATAGATATTATAAATTTGGATCTAAGGATATGATACTTTGGAAAGGAGTTTCTTATTTTGTTTTCACAGAGGATGAGACACTGTTCATTTCTTCTATTCCGATTTGGTATGATGGACCACGCCCTCCTGAAGGGTTGCAGTGAACATCTTCAGAAAATTGCTTCGCTCAACTGCCAACTGAGATGAAACTAGCACACAGGTTATACCATGAAAGACCTAATTAACGACGCCCCCATTCAGCAGGAAGCAGTTTGGAGAGAAAAAACTGCGCCCATGTTCCCAAATATGGTTTATAAATGTTCTTTTACATTTAAATGGGGATATGATATAGATATGAATAATTTGCATTAGTATAGATTTTGCTTCATTGATAGAGATTTAAGGTCAATTTTGTTATATGTATAAGTGTTTCTGATTTTGATTAAGGTATTGTGATTGTGTAGTTCATTTAAATATGTACTGTATAATTAAGAAATATGGGTTGTTAATGGATAATCATCGATAATAGTAAAGCTTGTAGTCATGTTAGTTAGATTTTCTAGATATATAGAGATATATTTTAGATAGACATTCTTCATGTCTTTCAAAGATTACAGAATAGGACATTTAATGTTTTAATAACTGAGGACTTTTCATGACAATGAGACACTCTGCTCCTGGCAGCACCAATGTACTTCAAGAGGAAGATGGGCTTCAAAGAGGCACCTTATGGAGTTTGATAGCCATTTGGGCAAGAAACTGCTCTTGCCTGGACTATTGCATAAACTAGACACAGAGAACCCGCAGAGAGAGGACTGCTGAACTTTCCTAAGGTGAGATGATCCTTCGGGGTTCCTGATTCATTTTGAAAGAGTCTGCGAGACATTCTGCAGGACACAACAGATAGTGACTGAACTGACTTTGAATTTTCCTGCTTTATGGAAATGTCTGCTGTATACCATGGGCCTGAAGGCTGAAGATGGATGCCCCAACAGTACAAAAGAACTTTGGGTGACTGTCCAGGCAGCGAGATGTCTTTGTCATTTCTAGAGTTTGAAGTTTCCCAGTTCTTGTTTACTTAGGTAATATATCTTTCTGGAGTCTTTGATGGAGTTAAGAATAGTTAGTTATAGTTATAGTTTTCCTTAGTTATGATAAAGATTATTGTAACTTTTACTTGATAACTGTTTTGTTATATGTAATTTTGCTATGTTAAAGCCTTTTTTTTTGTTTAAACCGAAAAAGGGGAAATGATGGAGGAAGGTCATTGGCTAATAAAGGCACTGCCCTGGCCCATTTTATTGGTTAGAGGATAGGTGGGAGGAGAAAACAGGACAGAACACTGGGAGGAAAAGGAAGTGAGGTCAGAGACTCCACAGCTCTCTCGGGAGCAGACGCCTCAGAGAGAGACGCCATGCCCCAGCTCCCAGGCAGACGCACACTATGAAGCTCCGACCCAGGATGGACATAGGCTAGAATCTTCCCGGTAAG
The DNA here is from genome assembly GCF_018167655.1 of Microtus oregoni. NCBI lineage: Eukaryota > Metazoa > Chordata > Mammalia > Rodentia > Cricetidae > Microtus > Microtus oregoni. The sequence goes on from NW_024544542.1 coordinate 5,165,572, forward strand.
ACCGGTTCTCACAGATTATTAGAGATGGGTTGATCGGGATGTGAGAATTAGCCTGTAAGTGCTAGAGCTAAAGGGCCAAGCAGTGCTTAAAAGAATACAGTGTCTGTGTAATTATTTTGGGGCATAAGCTAGCCGAGCAGGCGGCTGGGGTGCTGGGAACGCAGCCCCGCCGTCGCCCTTATTACTTCACAGACACTTTAATAACACAGTCATCTCCTCATCACACTTTCATTATGTTCATATTACGTCAACTCATTTACTTTCTTTTTATGTTTTTATTCTTTAATTAAAATTATTCTTTTCCTCACACATCTTTAATATATCCTGGTTGTAGTTTCTCCCTATCTACTACTCTTAGTTCCTCTCCACCTGCTCTCTCCTCCAGATTCACTCCCTTTCTGGTCCTCACCAGAAAAATAAAATATCATAAGATAAAATAAAATTATCATATCATAGTTGTACGCAGCAAAACAACAAGAGAAAAGAATTACAAGAGCAGGCACGCGAGTCAGAGATCTCATTCACACAGTCAAGTGGTACAGGAGGTCCTTCTGTTTATGTGTTGCTTTCATTGGTTAATCAATAAAGAAACTGCTTGGCCTGTTACATCAGAACTTAGGTAGGCAGAGAAGACAAAACTGAATGCTGCGAAGAAGGGCAGAGTGAGAAATGCCATGGATCTACTGCCTGAGATGGATACTGGTTAGAATCTTGCCGGTAAGCCACAGTCATGTAGAGATACACAGATAAATAGAAATGGGTTAAATTAAGACATAATAATTAGCTAAAAAGAAGTTAGAGCTAATGGCCAAGCAGTGTTTTAATGAATACAGTTTCTGTGTGGTTATTTCAGGTGTAAGCTAGCCAGACAGCCAGGACAAACAAAGGGCCCCTCCTCATGTAACAGTCAAGAGTCTGATAACAAACAAAACCACAAGCCATTAGCTATAATGTATACTCAGAGGAACTTATGCAGGTTCTTGTAGGGCCTGTGCTGGTTGCTTCAGTATCTGTATGCACTATCATATGCACCTTGTTTAGTTGACTCTTCTGGTGTCCTTCATCCCTTCTGGCTCTTACAGTCTTTCAGTCTCCTCTTCCTTGGTATTCTCTGAGCTCTAAAGGAAGGATTTGATGGAGACTTCTAATTCAGACTCTCTCTGTGTGTAATGTCCAACTGTGGGTATCTGAATCTGTTCCCATCTACTGCTGGAGGAATCCTCTCTAGTGATGACTGGATAAGACCTGGATCTATAAGTATAGCAGAATACTTTTAAAATCATTGCTGGTGGGAGTGAAAACTTGTATAGCCACCATGGGATTCAATACAATAGAAGGAATTGAATTGATTTACCTCAAGAGCCAGCTACATGACTCTTGGGCACATACCCAAAGGACACTTTATTCTACCACAAGGACTCTTGCTAATCCATGTCATACTATCCAGAAACTGGAAACAAAACAACCTAGATGTTTCTCAATAGAAGAATGAATAAAGAAAATGTGGCACATTTAAACAATGGCATATTGCTAAGCTATTAAAAATGACATCATGAAAATTCAGAGAAATGGATGGAACTAGAAACAATCATAGTGCATGAGGTAACCCAGATGCAGCAAATACATATGGTATCAATGCACTTATAAATGGCTATTAGCCAAGCTACAATCTGTAGACCCAGAGAAGTTAGGTAAAGAAGAGGAGTCTGGAGGAGGAACAGGGATATCCCTGGAAGGGGTGTAGAATATATTTTATGGGCAGACTGAAAAGAGGGTCTGGGTGGGGTGGGGAATAGGTAGTCAAGGAGATTGGGTGGAGGGAGAGAATTCTGGGAAAGACAGCTGGAATGGGGCGGGCATTTGGAGAGTGCTGTTGAAATGGGGTGCAGTGAAAACGTCCTGGAATCTCTGAAGGTGATCCTAATGAACACTTAGGCAGGGGAGATATGCAACTTCGCTGGCCATCTCTTGTAACCAGTGAAAACTTCCTGGAATCTCTGAAGGTGATCCTAATGAACACTTAGGCAGGGGAGATATGCGACTTCGCTGGCCATCTCTTGTAACCAGGCAAGGCTCCAATGGAAGCACTGGTTTGCAATCAACCCAGGTTTTGGCCAAGGGGTTCCCAGGAAAATCCTCAAACAACCAAAGCTGTTAATAAGACAAAAGTTTGTTTTTCTCAAACTGACAACCATACCCCACTGCTGAGAACAACACCCACATAACTTTCTGAACATGGAAAAGTATTGAACTTATGCCTACATTGAGCCCTTACTTCTAGATTCTTGCTCCTTTGGTGAAGGTAGTTTCTCTCCATGCTACCAAAAGAGAGACATGGACTTCAAGGCAGCCACAAAACCTTTGACCTATAATCAGTCAATCTTGTAAAATATGCAAGGCCATCATGGCCCCAAACTGGTGGGAGTAGCTTACGAAACAATGTCTGAATTGATATAAGGCTGACTCTACAAGATGAAACCCATACCTGACACTGGGTGAACAAGAGCCAGAGACTAGCTAGCCCAGACACCTGGGATAAAAACAAACACAACTGGTCATTGGCCCACTTCTGTACAGGACAATGGTCCTATTTTACAGCATATTTTTACTAAAAACCTAAAAAACAAGTATGATAGATCAATAAATTGATTACAGTTTGATATGGTTCAGAACATTATCTGAGCATTGACTCTAGACAAATTGTTAGGCAGCTGTACATGGTGATTCAATAAATACTTTGTATCTTGCTTTAGGTGATTGACCATTTCCTATCAACTTAACTGAAAGATACTTCAAAAACAGGAAACTGGGTTTTTTTTTTCAGGCAATAAACAATTAGAAAATAAATTCTAATGTTTGAGGAAGTGGTAATTATTCTGAGACTTCTGATGAAAACTATCTTATAAATTCTAAATTGCTTAGTATCACACAGTAAATAAAGATATTTTAATATTTCTGTTAGGATAAGGAAATAGTATGTGTAGGAGCAACATTTTAAATAACCTCTTGGAATTATTCCATGGCTGTGCTACCATGCCATGATTAAACTTCTTATTTTCATTGGTCAATAAAACCAGTGATTAGTGTGAGCCAAGAGGCTGTAAAATTTCTGTTTACTGCTATCAAGAGTTATTGACTCAAGAATTTAATATTTCTTTAAAAATAAAAGGGTATGAACTCATGAAAATATAAACCCCTCCAAGCCTTTTATAGCAAAGAAGGTTAAATTTCAGGGGATGGGAGAGTGGAAATTGTACAAGTTAGGGTTGCTCATGGAGACCTCACATGGAGAATTCAGGGTCAGCTTTGCCTGTTGTAAGGGTGAGTTGTAGAGCTGCATACTGTGGAGAGAACCTCAAGGACATATCCAGGAATACAATAACCCACAGTTTAGATGATTTACTAAACACCCACAATAACAAAGATAAGGGATTATAAGTAGCCCTGAAAGAGAAGGAAAATGAACTCTCTGAATTCTGGATACATTAAAAATGCATAAGAAACCTTTTATGGCCTTTTTATATAGTGTACATATTAGTAAAAATAATAGGTGGTACAGCCACAGACTACATGCATAGCATGGTGAAGCCTTGGGATCTATCCCCAGAATTCTCTCAAAATGTGTATTCAAATAGAATGAAATGGTGTTGTAGAATAACAATTCTCCATGTTTTATTTCTTAGTATTTTTTTAACAGCTGAATTCCTCATCCATTGACAATGTAAAACACACAACAACAACGGAAACATAAATAGGTACATGATTTATAAACTTATCGAAATGATCAACTTATGAACTTCGGTCCAAGACTGAACGCTAGCATTTGTTGTGTGATACTGGTTGGTGCAGGAATAGTTTTCAGTATCTCTCACTTTTCTCATTTTCAGCAAGTGAACGACAACAGCACCAGTGGTTCTTTGAGGCATGCACGAGACAGCACATTATGGGAGAGGCTCTGAGCACAGTCAGCTTGTGGAGTGAGAGTCACATGCGACAAGTGAAGGTGCCCTGTATTGTTTGAATAGGTGCAACTGGCCCAGGTCACAGCCAAGCCTGCACAGTTCCTCTGGGATCAGCACAAACATCTAGCAGAGAAAAGCCTTGTCTTTTGCTTAGCTGTGATTCATCTTTAATGAAGAGAGCTGAGTCCTAAAGTTGTGGGAGTCAGGGACCAGCACACTGCTACGGCAACAAAAATCTTAGAGACAAATTATTCAGGGCAGCTAAAGAGAGCTGGAGGTCAGTAATAACCTCTCTTCCCACAAGGCCAAGCATTATAAGCTTCAACTAAGTAGTTGATACCAGGCAGCTTGGAGAAAGGTCTGAGGTCATTTCTTTAACAGTAGTGGGGAGTCAACTGTTTAAAACGTCGTAAGTACTAGACAAAGTGTAGCTATTTGACTATTGCTTTGTGCAAGCGATGAAATGATCCTGTCAGTGTAACTCTTTTCCAGGCACTTGCTTTGGGTTTGTGTTTCATTTACAGATGGCTGATATTAGTTATGAATCTCACCTTAATTGATTATGATAATTATCATAGTTATTAGGATAAGAGAATGGAATTTGCAGATTTGAGTTCTAAACTGTGCTAAACTTTGCTGTCTTGAAAAATGTAAAGTTTATTTAGTAAAACTCCCAACATCTCTCATACTTTCAGTTTTGTCAGCGATAACTGTCATTATCATTCACAAACATGAGAATGCCAATACTTCCAAATAAACCTGTAGGTGAAAGAATGTGGAAGCTAGTTCGATACAATGAAAGACATTAGTACACCAACACGTCCCTGATATTAACAACTAACAAATATTTTCTACTAACAACAGTGTGGAATATCCATTTATGGGGAATTTTCACACCATTTTGAATCTTTACAATCACCCGAATCACCATGTAATGCTGTAATAGCTTGGTGCCAGTCTTTTTATCTAAAGAAAATTACCATTCCATCCAGGGCTGCCTGGCTTTCTTGGGTGAATAATACATACACGGAAAAAGGGGAATGAAAATGACTCCTCTCTCTCTCTCTCTCTCTCTCTCTCTCTCTCTCTGTCTCTCTCTTTCTCTCCCCCCCCCCCCCAAACAGGGTTTCTCTGTGTAACAGCTTTAGCTGTCATGGAACTAGCCTGTCTTAAACTCACAGAGCTTCACCTGCCTCTGTCTCCCAAGTGTTGGAACTAAAGGCTTACACTACGACTGCCCTGTGACTCTTATCTCATATCTCTTAACTGTCCCTGTGAAGACAGAGGAAGGGTCTATGCTGCATTCTCAACGAAAAATATGCTCATTCTTCCTTAAATATATTATGAAAAGCATATGCTAAAATCACCATCACTCTGTCTCCAACTCAAATGCTTATACTCATCACATGCAGCAGCCACTATTATGTGGCTCTTTGCATGTAATTTAGAGGACTGCATAAACATACATGCAAATTACAAATACATTTTCTTCTTAAAGACGAAAGAACTACTTCCTTTACCTGTAAAACATATTTGAAAGAGCTAGCTTATAAAATGAAAGCCTCACATGTTTGAGGTTACTATCCAAGATTGGCTGTTTCTGTCCATATCATTCAGAATATTCGAGGTGACGCTTTGCAGAGGGGTATGTGACAGAATCACACTGCTTGCATCAAAAGCCATAGAATACAAGAGGAAGGGAAGAGACGTGAGGGCCCGTGATCTCCTGAAGGCCAAGAATCCTATCATCTAAGAACATCTCACTAGCTACCTCTTCTACAAAGTCCTTCAACACCACCCTGGGGACCACACCTTAAAATAGAAGACCATGTAGAGAATCCTAGATGTAAGCTACAGAGATGCACATGGATTTTCTTTGTTTTACTTTGTAAAGTGCTAATGCTTGAACCCAAGAAGACCATGTAGAGAATCCTAGACAGAGATGCACATGGATTTTCTTTGTTTTACTTTGTAAAGTGCTAATGCTTGAACCCAGGGCTTTCCATATGCTAGTTAAGTGCTCTGTCACTGAGACACATGCCCAGTACATTTACTATTTTCAAAATTTGTTCAAATGGAGGAAGATTTGTATGTGTGATTCGTGAGCATTGATTCTTCCTTGCTACCTAACTACAGGTATTGTTTATCTTATTATTTGCTGGCTGGCCATATAAGCATACCTTAAAAAACATATTTATTCAGGGATGTAATTTTATGGGATCACTGCTCTTCAGAGTTTACTAATTATCTATGATTAATCCATGAAGACATTAGAAAACACCTTTTGCCAAGTGTATAAACAAATATTTATGAAATTAAAACCAGAATGAGAATTTGTGGGTTATAGATATGCATGTCCTTATTCAGCTTTATAAAATATTTATGTATAATTTCTATTAGAATATCTCTAGAAAAAAACAGGATAATAGTCATTTCAACTCATCTGAATTTTTTAAGTTTTGTCTAACATTATTATTTAAAAATAATTCTAAACCGGAGAAGACAGTTATCTGGAAGACATTTGGAAATCATGCAAACCTCTGACTCTTCAAAATTCAGACTTAGCAATTTTGGAAGAGATCATGGCATTGATATTTATTCAAGGACAACCCAGGGATTGAATATAAAGTCTGAGCTGAGAGACCCTATGCCATGTCAGAGAGTCTTCTGCACAGTATTTTAGTACAATGGTTGACAGTTGGTAAACTTGGAAAAAAGCGACTGTTTGTAGGAAATAGTACCTAAGTAGGTCAAAGTCTTATATGTAGTGAATTCTGTTTTCAGATTTTATTAAGATATGCAGTTTGACACAGGAAATACATTGGAAGATATTTTATGGTAACTCTAATGTTGCACATCTTCTCCTTTAAGTGAGGCAGAGGGTATTTTTAGTTAATTTTAAAATAATTTTATTACCTTTTTATTAGTTTTATGATTTTTTTTTTGTTTATTGTTTTTCGAGACAGGGTTTCTCTGTGGCTTTGGAGCCTGTCCTGGAACTCCCTTTGTAGACCAGGCTGGCCTCGAACTCACAGAGATCCGCCTGCCTCTGCCTCCTTAGTGCTGGGATTAAAGGCGTGTGCCACCACCGCCCGGCTAGTTTTATGAAATTTTGATGCAATGTGCAATGTGTTTTGATCATAGTATTACCTTCCTCCATGTTCTCCCATTTCAATTCTCTCTTCCCTGCTCACACCAAGTTGTATCTGCCATTTTAGAAATCCCATCAGGTACAATTTGTTCTATACATTATTGGATGGTGGCTTTGAACTGGAGCATAGACTACATACCAGGGACCACACCTTTAAAAAGATCAGAAGATGGCCTACACAAAATAAATGCAATGGCATTTTGAAAGTTTTGTATGTTTGTTTGTTATGTTTGGTTTGTTTGTTTTTGTCCCATACTGCTGTTGGTCCCACACTTTTTTGTTAAATGTTGGGGTTTATCGTTTAAATTTTACGGTTTGGTTTTATGAGTTTTCTGTATGCAGGAATGTTATGTGACTCTGTATCTGTATGTGTTTCTAGTGCTTTTTCATAGGTTCCTTTTGAAAAATATGTTTTTCTGTTTTGTTCTGTTCTGGTTTGTTTGTTTTTATTTTATTTCAAGTTTTTTTTTTTTTTTTTTTTTTTTTTTTTTTTTTTTTTTTTTTTTTAGATAACTGTATGCTTTTTAGAGAGAGAGAAAAAAAGTGATGGATTTGGGTGGATGAGCTTTGGAGAGGTGCTGGAATGAGTTGGGGGGAAAAATTGATCAAAACATATTGTTTGAAAAAAATTACTTAAAAAAACCAGCCTTTTGATCTCCCAGCATGTGCCAATGGCAATTGGCTCTTTATCTAGGGTGTGGGACCTGTGCTCATCTCCCTTCTCCACGCTGGATATGTATTATTTGGCTTGAACGTTCACAGGAATAGAGTAATGAGTTTATATGTCAAACTCCTCTGCTATTTTTGCATTCATCTACTACCTTGTATGTTTTAAATTGATGGCTTATTTATTTCCCTTAGACTAAGAGTACTATTATAATTAAATTCTCAATAAATTTGAATTTAAATTAGATATTGTGTTTTATTAAATGTTCCAACATGTTTCTTTATTATTAAGAAATAAATGGTCTTTATTTTTTATATTTGATAAATATTGTCAAATCCAATAACATGACTGTATTTTTCGATAATTCATTAGTAATTCTTACATAGGTTTACTTCTATGTTTATAAAATTCCTTTTGCAACACAGAAATATGTCAATGAGGCATTGTCTGTATTTGATTTGACAGGATAGTATATAAAATATCTAGAAAATATTTCTTTTTTTTAACTTTTTTTTATTGAGAAAAGAGAAAAAAAAACAAATTTCCTCCTCCTCCCAGCCTCCCATTTCCCTCCCCCTCCTCCCACCCTTCTCCCCCTCCCCCCACTCCTCTCCCCCGCCCTCTCCAGCCCAAAGAGCAGTCAGATTTCCCTGCCCTGTGGTAAGTCCTAGGTCGTCCCCCCTCCGTGCATTTCTAGGAAGGTGAACATCCAAACTGGCTAGGCTCCCACAAAGCCAGCACATTACATAGGTTCAAAACCCCGTGCCATTGTCCTTGGGTTCTCATCAGCCCTCATTGTTCGCCATGCTCAGACAGTCCAGTTTTATCCCATGCTTTTTCAGTCACAGTCCAGCTGGCCTTGGTGAGCTCCCAATAGATCAGCTCCACTGTCTCAGTGGGTGGGTGCTCCCCTCGTGGTCCCGACTTCTTTGCTCATGTTCTCCCTCCTGCTCCTCATCGGGACCTTGGGAGCTCAGTCCAGTGCTCCAGTGTGGGTCTCTGTCTCTGTCTCCATCCATCACCAGATGAAGGTTCATAGCCAAGAGGACAACTATATGCTTTTCCTTTGGTTCACCTTCTTACTTAGCTTCTTTGGGATCACCAAGTGTAGACTCCGTGACCCTTGTTTATGGCTAGAAACCAATTATGAGTGAGTACATCCCATGTTCATCTTTTTGGCTCTGGGATACCTCACTCAGGATAGTGTTTTCTATTTCCATCCATTTGCATGCAAAATTTAAGAAGTCATTGTTTTTTAACGCAGCATAGTACTCTAATGTGTAGATATTCCACACTTTCTTCATCCATTCTTCCATTGAAGGGCATCTAGGTTGTTTCCAGGTTCTGGCTATTACAAATAATACTGCTATGAACATAGTTGAACAAATGCTCTTGTCATGTGATAGGGCATCTCTTGGGTATATTCCCAGGAGTGGTATTGCTGGGTCCAGGGGTAAGTTGATCCCTAATTTCCTGAGAAACCGAAACACCGATTTCCAAAGTGGTTGCACAAGATTGCATTCCCACCAGCAATGGATGAGTGTTCCCCTTCCTCCACAGCCTCTCCAGCAAAGGCTATCATTGGAGTTTTTTATTTTAGCCATTCTGACAGGTGTAAGATGATATCTCAAAGTTGTTTTGATTTGCATTTCCCTGATCGCTAAGGAGGTTGAGCATGACCTTAAGTGTCTTTTGGCCATTTGAACTTCCTCTGCTGAGAATTCTCTGTTCAGTTCAGTGCCCCATTTTTAATTGGATTAATTAGCATTTTAAAGTCTAGTTTCCTGAGTTCTCTATATATTTTGGAGATCAGACCTTTGTCTGTTGCGGGGTTGGTGAAGATCTTCTCCCAGTCAGTAGGTTTCCTATTTGTCTTGGTGACAGTGTCCTTTGCTTTACAGAAGCTTCTCAGTTTTAGTAGGTCCCATTTATTCAATGTTGCCCTTAAAGTCTGTGCTGTTGGGGTTACACATAGGAAGCGATCTCCTGTGCCCATCTCCTGTAGGGTACTTCCCACTTTCTCTTCTATCAGGTTCACTGTGTTCTGACTGATAGTGAGGTCTTTAATCCATTTGGACTTGAGTTTTGTGCATGGTGATAGATATGGGTCTATTTTCATTCTTCTACAGGTTGACATCCAGTTATGCCAGCACCATTTGTTAAAAATGCTTTCTTTCTTCCATTGTATACTTTTGGCTCCTTTATCAAAAATGAGGTGTTCATAGGTTTGTGGGTTAAAATTCGGGTCTTCTATACGATTCCATTTGTCAACTTCTCTGTTTTTATGCCAGTACCACACTGTTTTCATCACTGTAGCTCTGTAATAGAGTTTGAAGTCAGGGATGGTAATGCCTCCAGACAATCCTTTATTGTATAGGATTGTTTTGGCTATCCTGGGTTTTTTGTTTTTCCATATAAAGTTGATTATTGTCCTCTCAAGATCTGTGAAGAATTTTGATGGGACCCTGATGGGGATTGCATTGAATCTATAAATTGCCTTTGGTAGAATTGCCATTTTTACTATGTTGATCCTCCCAATCCAAGAGCAAGCATTTGACAAAATTCAACACCCCTTTATGATAAAAGTATTGGAGAGATTAGGGATACAAGGGTCATACCTAAATATAATAAAAGCTATATACAGCAAGCCGACAGCTAACATTAAATTAAATGGAGAGAAACTTAAAGCCATCCCACTAAACTCAGGAACACGACAAGGCTGTCCACTCTCGCCATACCTCTTCAATATAGTACTTGAAGTTCTAGCAATAGCAATAAGACAACATAAGGGGATCAAAGGGATTCGAATTGGAAAGGAAGAAGTTAAACTTTCGTTATTTGCAGATGATATGATAGTGTACATAAGCGACCCCAAAAACTCCACCAAAGAACTTTTACAGCTGATAAACACCTTTAGTAATGTGGCAGGATACAAGATAAACTCCAAAAAATCAGTCGCCCTCTTATACACAAAGGATATGGAAGCAGAGAGGGAAATCAGAGAAGCTTCACCTTTCACAATAGCCACAAACAGCATAAAATATCTTGGGGTAACTCTAACCAAGGAAGTGAAAGATCTATTTGACAAGAACTTTAAGGCATTGAAGAAAGAAATTGAGGAGTATACCAGAAAATGGTAGAAAATATTTCTAATACATGGAAAATAGTTCCCTTTTAATCACTGTTCACCAGACATAAGAGGGAATACGGATTTCTTGAGAAGTTTGAATTATCTGTGGTAGGTAGCATTAATGCTCTTTGAGTACATAGAGTAAATAACAATAATATTTTTTAGTATCTGTTTTGGCATCTTTTGTTTAACTTGTGGTTTAGAGCACATTTTATATGTGCATTATGAATTCTATATATAAGTCATTTCATTGATTTTTCTCTCTCAATATTTTTGCATGACTTTATTCTTACTCTATTCAATAAATAATGAAAAAAATGCCCAACCTTGCAGAGCAATCACCAGAATAAATATTTGTAATTTTCTTATTCTTATTAAAATAACCTTTAATCTCAAACAGTTCCTTAAAGATCGATTGAAGACCAATCTTTATGCAGACTGGACACCATGTTTTGCTCTATCATAAATACCAGTGATAATCTGCCTTGACAAAATGAATAATAGCCTAATAGCTTTTGGTCCCCTATCATGAGTTCACCATGAAGCCATCCGTTAGAAGCATTTATTTAGTAAAACCTTTTTTATTAGGTATTAGTAAGGCAAGATAGAAGAATCCCAGCCCTTCTGAAATTGGTAGTGATTCATAGTGATTTTTAATAGATGCCTCTAAGTAGATCCAAGATAAACAGCATCTGTCTGGCTGAGCAGGTGGAAAGAACTTAGGTGAAGAAATGTTTGAATCTTCGTGACTTCAATAAGCCCTACATAAATGAAAATCATCAAAGGTCACCAGAAAGACATAAAGCAGTAATTAACATATTTCAAAATTTTAATGATTCACAATAATAAATGTACTTGAAAGTTTATCATCCTGGATCTATTAATTTCTCATTAAATACATATTTCAAACACAAGTTTAAATAAGGGAGGTAAGGTAGAGACCTTCTTTGTGTGTGACATTTTGAATGAGTTGCTTTTCAAAAATCAACTTTTTTACAAATTAAATAAAAAATAAGCAAAAATAAAATTTGATACAAATAACATCAAATAAGTAATCAAACTTGGTTGTCAGTAAGCAAGGTTGCCAATAACCAGTGTATTGCACAGAGAGGAAAAAGAGAACAAAGTTACCTTTTGAGCATAGTACCCAGATTCACCCATTCAGATTAACACAAAACAAACCTCAGGGATACTGATACTAAATAATAGATGTGTTGGCCATGTGATGTGTAATAGCAATTAAGAAATGTGTGTGTGTGTGTGTGTGTGTGTGTGTGTGTGTGTGTTTAGTAGAACTGAGCAAATGATGAGAGTGATTATTACATGAAGCCAGAGCTCTCATATAACTAACAAAACACTGGACATTAGCTCCAGTATACTCTTGAAAAGAAACATGATACAGAATAAAAGAAGATGTAAAAACATTGTACATTACTGATCAAAATAGAGCCTTCATAAAGAGCATATGAGTTATATTATGTGTGTGCAAAACTATGCTTGCATGAATGAACCTAACACTTGTATTTAAATAACTGTCCTTTGCTAAAAGTAGTGATGGAGTCTGCTCTGTTTCTAAGACTAGAGTAAGAAAATTAGAAAGAGACTGTGGGCTATCTTGGAATGTCAGAGAAATTAAAGAATTTTTTAAAATTTAGTAGTCATACATATGTATGACTACTTTCACATACCCCCATAAACAAACAGCACCGTACAAACAAGAGAGACTAAATTGCAATTAAGAAGAATCGAGGAAGACCATAAGGTAAGCCAGGCATGAGACAAGGCTAAGAAGAGATAATGAGAGGAACACCATCATGATACATAATGTGTATATGTGAAGCTTCCAAAATAAATATTTTAAAGTAAAAATACAGAAATAAATGCATGGCAAAAGGCCAGGATATTCATTCAGATTAGATCTCATTATGCAAATGTGTGGAGTTTTGACAATGAAAGATACATTGACAGCACTCAAAACTCATGGGAACGAATAAGAATCCAGGAGTGAAAACATGCCATAAACTAGCATATTAAATATATGTATTAGCAAATTAATAACCAAGAAGAAAAAGCCCTTGCTTATAATAAAATAAGAGAAATTAAATGCAGAAAATGACAGGATAAAATTCCTGCTTCTGAGGCATCATATTTAGTTGAATTGGTTGTAAATCATCAACAGATGCCTAATGTAGCACATGAAAATGTGAAAACAAAATTTGAATTTATTTCCATTGTATAAAATGAAAATAGTTCATATTATGATGGAGAAATTTGTCATTTTTCATACTCACAAATGAGGAAGTTGACATCACTAATATGAAGTTCAGCTGGCATGATGTACCTAGTGAGATGCCCTGAGAAAATCACGACACTTGAGTCATGCTTCTGAACAAAAGACATTCCTTGAATGTAACCATGAGCCACTGTCAGACAACCTTGTCCGTTAACAAGCAAATAATTAAAAGCAAAGATGTTTAGCATGATAAGAGGTCAAAAAGATGTGACAACTAAACCCAATGTTTGATTTCCATTTGGTTTCTGATTTGGAAGAAGAAAATACATAGAGGAGGTGACTGGATTACCAAAAAGTTTCAATATTGGATATCTGCTAGGCAACAATTTGTTCACATTTAAGTTTCAGGAATTTGAATTGCACATATAGAAATGAGGGTCCTTTTAATAGGAGATGCACATGTTCCAGTATTCAGTTATTCTCATTATCTAAGAAAAGATGCAGGAAAACCAATGTGGCCAAAAGTTATCAACTGTTGGACCCAGAGGAAAGGTAGAAGAGGGCTTCTGTTATGAAGCCTAACTCTCAAATTTACCTAAAAATGAAAAAAAAAAGAATATAATAACAGGAGCACTTCACACCAGATTCCAGAGAACTGATCAGCAGCAATGTTTTTAGAGGTATGCCTGACATTGTCAGACCTTTCGTCAATACCCTCAAACAGCATTGCTACCTTCTGAGTTCATCCATCTCACTCACCAGACCACTGGTCAGCTACTGCAGTGTAACTATTCTGAAAATAACATACAGCCTGTTATAACATTTGGGTCATTTGGACATTTAGATTTTTATTCTTGCAACTTTTAGCTAACATTTCAGAAAATTCTGTAGTAAATATTTCTACAAGTTGGATCATGAGTGAGGAAATACATGCATATAAATGTACTGGTTAGGGTTTCTCTTGCTGTGAAGAGACATCATGACCTTGGTAAGTCATAAAGGAAAATCTTTTAACTGTGGTTGCTTACATTTCAGAGGTTTAGTCCCTATCATCATGGCAGGACACAGTGGTATGCAAGCAGTCACGGTGACTTCTTGATCAGAAGGTCATAGAAAGTGGAATGTCTTACTGGGCATATAAGACCACAAAGCCCACCTCCTTGGTGACACACTTTCTTCAACAGGACCACACTTTCTAATAGTGTCACTCCTTTTGGAGACCATTTTATTTCAAATCACAACAACATATATCTATACTGTATATGTATATGTATATATATGCACTCATATGTATACATGTATTTATATAGATAGGCATATATAATATACATCACATATATCGTATATAAACATATAAACACATGTGTATGATCATAATAATACCGTGTTATCTTTTCTGGTGTAATGTAACACCTTGTGGGTAATATTTTCATGAATGAAACACATTTAATATTTACAATAGTTTAACAAGTAATTACTCGGAATATATGCAGTACACCAAGAAATGGTGTTTATTTAATAGCAGAATGTTGGAATTGGGCAGGAAAGTTTTCTGGAAGATTTCCAGGGAGAATTCTAGAAAATATTCACAAATTAAATAGGTGACAGTGAGGAGTCAAGTATGAGTAACATTGAAATAATTGTGCTGTCTCTACAAACCTGTAAGTGGAAACAGAAGCCGCGAAAGGAGAGCTGTTGGGATCAAGTTAACACTGGCTGTGAAAGAACATGCATGATCTGTTTTCACAGTGTGTCTGAGCCACACAACAGGTTAGTTCATCTGACTAGAATCTAGAAAGAACAAAGTTGCAAGTGTTTATTTATATATTTCCAAACTCATGAGAATTACTGAGCTCATCAGAAAGGCCCAGAGCTCAAAGCTCAGAGAACACTGTTCAGACTTTCTCTGAGATGCAGCATTCTTTGCACCTTTCACTCTCATTGCTTTCTCACTTATGCAGCAATTTTATTTGTTTTGAAAATGCATTCTTCAGCATTTCTTCAACAGGGATTTTTTTAAAGTTGATTTATTCACCATTATTTTGTGGAAAACAATGGCTGAAACTTAACTTCATTTTTTGTCTGTTTGATTATTTATTTATTAAATTTGTTTCTGTACAGAAGCATGCTATGTAGCCTGAGTGTGTTAGAACTTACTGTATGACCATACTGGCTTTGACCATGTGGAAATCCTCCTGTCTCAGCCTTTTAAGCATTGGATTACAAGCATGTGCCACCATATTGGCTTTTTTGACTTTACTGTTTCCCAGGAATTCAGTTAGTTATTTTTAGTAGAGCATTGTTTAGTTGTCTTGTATTTTCCCTCAAAATTGTTTTTCATTATTTCTTGCTTTTATATTTTTATTAGTAAGTAATCCTGTTCTAATTTTTACAAACAATGCTCTGTTGTCATGTAGTTATTTTGGACATTGCTCAGAAGTCTGAGGGAATTTTATTTTCCAAGCAACCACTGAGACAACTGATTCTTAAGGGACATATTTAGGATGGAGCTGACAACCAATTGTCCCTTTAGAAACCAGTAACCAGTGTAGTCTTTACCCTTGAAGATTACATCAGTTGTAGCTACATTACAGAGAAAAGGAGAAACAGTGTAGGCCAATTAATTGGTTCAGTTACAACAACATATCACTAACTGGTATTTCAAATTATTTTTTATTTTTCCATTGGGAGAAACATGCATAGTATCTTGGAGTTAGTCCAGTACTGACTCTCAGACCATTTTGTAGTATTTATATTCTAGTCACTGCTTAACATATTTTTATCCCCTATAAAATATCTTTGTGATAGATTTCTTTTAATCAATAAAGTGAGCAAAATGAAATCTTAAAGACATACACAAGTTAGATAAATTAGGAATAAAAATATCAACACAAAAATCTCTGGGTATAGGCTATTCAAATATTTTAAACCTTTATAAAAATTCTTTTCTCTGAGTGGTTAAATACTACATTGACAGAATCAAATCTTTTATATATTGTAGTAAAACCTATAAATATATGCTCATGAATGACCTTAAATGCAACCTCTGTGTGATACACATCAGGAAAAAAATGACTGGGGAATCCAATCTAATATGCTAAATATAAATTTAAAATGGAAAATCACACACTTCAACATTTACAGAGAAGCATGCTGCATAACAATATTTAATATTTACAACATGTACAGGTATAAATTGAATCATGTTTGTTTGTATTGCTTTTGTCTCAATAAATTGAAAGATAATCTCTGAGATAAAAGTATCCAAGAACAAATCCTGTGACAAGGATTCAGAGATCATGACTGTTCATACATTCTTCTTGTTAAATAGATGGAAACATCAGATAGCCACAATTCACAGCGAAGCTTTGTAGAAGCAGGTCTAATTCTTCATGTCATAATACATGGGTCCCACCCTGAGAATATTACCTTACACATCCATCTTTTCTGCTGCTATCCTCAATCAGGCTTATAAAATAATGTTCCTTGCAAAAGCAGAGACTAAATAGTTTAGAATCTAGGGTAAAACCAAACACTGCAGCTCTTAAAACAAAATAAAATAAACAACCAAAACCAAACAAAAGCTATCAATAAAGTGATTCCCAGTGATACCCAACTATAGTCATAGATCAGTGTTTTATTCAGTCATCAATGGAGAAGCGTCTTCCTGCAGCAGTCAGGAGCAGATGTAGAGACCCACAGCCAGAGATTACATGAAGAGATAGTCTAAGCAGGATGTCTCCATCAAATCCCTTCCCTCAGAGCTCAGGGAGCACCCCAAAGAGGAAATGGAAAGAGTGTGAGAACGAGGAAGGATGGAGAATACCAGGAGAACAAGGGCCCCTCAAATAACTAAGCAAGGCACATATGAGCTCACAGAAACTGAGTCTCCATACATTGGTCTGCACTAGGTCCACTGCGCACACACTGTAGCTTTTAGCTTAGTATTTCTATGGATGAGAATGAATGGGTTTTTGACTTGTGCCATCTCTTGGGCTTCTTCCTTCTCTTGGATTGCCTTGTCTAGCTTTGATATGATGGGTTTTGATTTGTCTTATTATATTTCATTTAGTCATGTTTGTTTGTTGTCTCTTGAAAGCCTGTTCTTTTCTAATGAGAGACAGAAAGAGAGCAGATCTGGGAGGGGAGATGGGGAGGAGATGGAAAAAATAGAGGGATATGAAACTATAATAAGAATATATTGTATAATAAAAAGAATATATATCCAATAAATTAAAAAAGTGAAAAAGCAGACTAAGCTAATCTGAAATTGGAGTTATTGTATTAACTTTCAAACATAGTCTATGTCTTGATTCAGAACTATTCAAACACCAAACAACCAAACAATTGCAAGTCAGATATGTATGTTCCTTTAAAACTCCCACTTAAATGGAAGAAAATATTGCAGAAAAACCTCGTTTTGTTTGGCCTGTCATCATGAAGTAATTTAATTTAATGGTTTATTAGTAGCTGTCAATTGTATACTTAGAACATAAGGCAATGCTGCAGGTGGCTTTGAACAAGCCTGATAATAAAAATGTAAAACAAATGTTCCCTAGGAAATTCTGGTCTATTTTTGTATAAGCTTCATATAAAGTTAAATATGCACAAAGCTACTACTAAAATATAACCCTAGAGAGAAAAAAATAAATTATTAAAATATTTGAAATAGTAAAGACTTTGTTTC
The DNA here is from genome assembly GCF_018167655.1 of Microtus oregoni. Taxonomy (NCBI): domain Eukaryota; kingdom Metazoa; phylum Chordata; class Mammalia; order Rodentia; family Cricetidae; genus Microtus; species Microtus oregoni. The sequence continues at coordinate 5,183,402 of NW_024544542.1, forward strand.
CTGAGATACAGCTTACTTGCATTTATATAATATGAGACAATAAAATAAATATATGAAGGAACAAAAAATGAAAATTTTGTTGGCAACAAATATTATGATGGTTCACATATGTTTTTCAACAGCACCAATTTCCATGACAGCATGAGGGGAATTATAAAAGGAAATTAAGGATTGTGCTTTTTTTTTTAAAATTTGACCAGTTTCCTATATAGCTATTTTAAGGTCGCCTTCATGTATTGTGTGGTGTTTCAGTTTGAATGTTGAATTTCTTCAAGAGTCAATGTGGTAAAATTATCTAAGGTGCATGAGCGTTTAGCATGTGGGTTCTACTAGGAGGACCTTCAGTCATTGGGTGCTCATATGAATGCAAACGAAGGACTCTATCTACTTTGCTGTTTCCATATGCTAGAAAGATACCAGTCAACACCACATGCTCCCCACTCATGCCCAACCTCTATCTTTTGATCTTTTTACCACAGAAGCTATTATTTGAGATCATGCTTCCAGATTTTAACAGGTGCTTCTATGATAGAAGAAACTCCATCAGTGAGAGAAAATTCCACTCCAGGGGACCATTATCCACCTGCCAAACTAAGATTCAGGAATCACCAATGGGATCCTGTCATTTTAATAACCCCAAAAGATAAATGCTATGATAAAACAATTGACACCAAGACCTCAAGATGAGTAACCTAATGTGTTTTAGTTTGGGCCAATGAAGAAAATGAACATTCTAATGAATCACATGTAACCCACAGGTAAAGATTAAAAATCACAGAATACAATGTTAAGGTCCTGCCGAGGAGATGACAACACAGCACAGAGTGAGGGAAGGTCTTTGTTGAATGCGCATTTCTCAGTTTTTACGTATTATAGAATTAATTGCAAATAAGGAATGAATCACACTTATAAAATTAATTTAACCAGTTCAATTTTTTCAACATTCTGTGAAGATATTTTATTTTTTATTATGTTTTAACCCCAAAACTTGCTTTAATAAAACAGTATTACAGGGCCCAGTGTTGCTCAATGTTGAATCAAATGAAAACTTGGGCAATCATCAGTGCGGCGACTGGAGATACATCAAACTGACATCAAAATATCTTTTACAGTGTGTGGGCGGTGGCACATGCCTTTATTCTCAGCACTAGGGAGGCATAGGCATGCGGTTCTCTGTGAGTTTGAGGCCATCCTGGTCCACAGAGTGGGTTCCAGGACAGGCACCAAAGTTACACAGAGAAATCATGTCTCTGAAGATTGAATTATGATAAATATATGTCCTATGAGAAAAACTTACAGAGAGGTTTTTAAATTACATTTAGATAATGCAGATAAGAAGATCAGCTAGGGCAAGAGCTCGAGGCAAACCAGAGCATGTTTTGAGCTGAGTGAAGTAAACAGCTGCAGATTCAGGAGGGAAGGCATCAAGCTTAGGACAATAAGAAGCCATGAAAGGAGTCTAGGACACCCAGCAATATGGTCTAATTTAGCTTCAGAAAGATTAATCTAAAACCATCTTAGCTAGGCCGTGGTGGTGCCGGCTTTTAATCCCAGCACTCAGGAGGCAGAGGCAGGCAAATCTCTGTGAGTTAGAGGCCACCCTGGTCTACAGAGCAAGTTCCAGGACAGGCTCCAAAGCTACAGAGACACCCTGTTTCAAAAAACAAAACAAAACATAAAAACAAACTGAAAGGAAAAATGCCATCATTCTATTTTGTGTATGCTGGATGAATTACCTATGAACTGACGAAGAAGAATTGTAACTGCTACAGAGCGCTTTGATGCTATCACCAAGATGATCTTATAACCATCATTAAGATTAATGATTCTATAAATAGTTAAAAAGATTACCAGAATAATTTCTAAAACAACTGTGTCTCACACTGATTCACAATAGTTACTTACACACTAAAAACACACCGAAATAATGAAACATATAAAAATTAAGAATTATTTGCTGGGTTCATATTGAAATTGCCATCTTATAACTTATGTTGCTAGATTATGCTCCTTTCTCGAGTCCTGATTTATTTATTTACTTACTTATTTAAGATTTTTGAAACAGGGTCTCATTATGAATTCAATGCTGACTTTGAAAATTTATCTAGCTCAGGTTTAAACTCATGATCCTCCTGCCTCCAATTCTTTAGCTCCAGAATTATAAATATGAACATAGGTGATTGATAGGATCACTACATTTCACCTGGTTATTTGTTTATTTTTTTCAGAATTGAGGAATAATACAATAGTCTGGTTCATGTTACAGTGTTTTCCTCCTGTTTACTTCCAACTTTTAACTTACTCTGACTTGCTGACATTTCTTGGGTCTGTATGAATTTGTCAATCCTGTTGCTACTTGAGGTCTGGTAGCCCAGCTATAATTTCCTTTTCCTTCTATGTCTTTGGCTAAAGTTAATTAGATATTTAAAAATATTAATTCATTATCTTTATTTTGCTTTACCTACTATTCGTTGAATTACATTTTATTGACTACTCTGGACATTAAAATTCATCTTTAATAATCATTATCTTCTGTGTTTAATATTATACCGCTTATATTAATTCCACTTTCATACATTTCTGTTCTATAAGCTATTGATTTTGTATATGTTAGCCTTATTTTCATTACGTTCAGGTTGTATGGGAACTGGAATTTGCTCTAAGAACTAGTATAATTATAAATATATTAAATAATAAATATAAATACACAAATATTTTTGTATTTACCCATGTGCTTACCATTCTCAGAATTTTGTTAGTTTTTATTGTAAATATGTGTCAAATTTCCATATTATAGACAGGTCAAATATATGTGGAATGCAGATATAAACACACATGTAAGTATATATATTCATATTTATTTTAAATGAAGTTAAAATTCTCTACTCTTAAAAAGTTATAGTTCTCCCAGTTTTTTGTTTTTCTGAAAGGCCTTTGTATCACTTCAGATTTTATATTAATCAAATATGCCTAGTAATTATTTCCTTTATAGTTATAAAGTATTTTATATATTTTTAGTGGAAATATAAAATAGTTCATCTTATTGACCTATAGTCCATTGTATTTTTTTAATTTAGCTTTCATTATTAAGACTTTATCTTGTATTCTCTTGTGTTTTGTTCACCATTTCTAATATATTCTTTTCAAATATTGTTTGTTTGTTCTGAACTGTACACTTTTAGTTTCCACATCTACGTAAAATTTTCTCTATTTACTTCTGTAGATCCCATTCTACATAAACTGAAGCATCATAGTCCACCTTATTTTAGGGTTCCAGTGACTATGAGAGCCTTGCTATGTGAGGCTTAAATAATTTTCTGTTGTCTGTACAATGCAAATTTTCATCTGTACTCTTGCTAAACTCTTAATTGTGTGATGAACGTGCAGCATAATGTGTTGCATAGTCTCTAGACTTGATCTTCATTCTCTAGAGTCCAGAGTTAGACAGTTGTATCTTTTTTCTCATAGGTGGATAAATAGCATAATATATGTATAAAAGTTTACATTTTAGCTGTTGTTTTGTGTACGAGGCTATTTTAGCTTTTCTCTTATTCTTGGGACTTGATTTCTACTTACACAGTTAGCCAGTCTCATTTAATAATAATATTTTATTAATTATTTGAGACTTTTATAAAATATAATTTAATTAAATCCACTTCTCTACAAACTCCTCCCAGATCTACCCTCACATAACCACACAAAAACTCCTCACATCACCACACAAAAACTCTCTCTGTCTATTTTTTCTCTCTCTGTCTCCTCCTTTCCATCTCTTATTAAACTCACTGAATTCAATTTGTGTTCCTCAAATACTCTTGAGCATGGGGCATAGAGTCCTCGAATTACCAGGCATCACATCCTTAAATAAAACTGGCTCTCGTTCTTTTAAAAAATATATTTGGAGAACTCAAGAACAATGGCACTGGGTTTTGATCCTACTGCACATACTGGAGCCTACGCAGTTTGAATGCTCACCTTACTAGACCTGGATGGGGGTGGGTGGTCCTTGGACTTCGCACAGGGCAGGGAACCCTGATTGCTCTTTGGGCTGATGAGGGAGGGGGACTTGACTAGGGGAGGGAGAGGGAAATGGGAGGCGGTGGTAGGGAGAAGGTGGAAATCTTAAATAAATAAATAAATAAATAAATAAATAAATAAATGACTATCCAGATTAATGAAACAATTATTTTATAAAATGTACTTTAATATAGGCTTAGCACAACAACTAAGAGAAAGAGATATGAAATAAAAGTCAATTGTTTTGCTAGTTCTAAAATAAATAAATAAATAAAATATATATTTGTTTTTTATGCATTTTGCATTCCAACCACAGTCTCTTCAACAACTCTACCTCCCTTCCTTCCTCCCCCCAGCACACCCCATTCATTCCTCCAAAAGGGTAAGTCCTCTCACTCTTACAATGGTGATAGTTCATTGGATAGGATTGGAATTTATGTCCAAGCTGGAAGTTTCTCTGGCTGGAGCTCCTAGTCTTATAATGTGCTTATAATTATTTTGAGATCCTCTGTGCATTGGCCCTACTTTGTCAGGAAAATATTCTTCCCGCTAGTCTCCTACCACCTCTGACTCTTAGAATCTTTCTGCCTCTTCTTCAACAACAATCCCTGTGCCTTGAGAGAGGGGCTAATACAGATGTCTCATGAGCACTCTATAAATAGTCTTGCATTCTCTGCATGTTGACTAGTTGTGGGTCTCTGTGTTGTCACCTTTTGTTCGAAGCAGCTTTTCTAATGAATGATTGAGAGATGTACAAACTAATAGGTATAGTAGGAAGCCATTAAAATCTTTTTGTTGTGTCCATTTAGCACGATGGTTTTCAACTGTCCTAATGGTGCAACACTTTAATACAGTTTGTCATGTTGTCGTGACCCCAATAATAAAATTGTTTTGTTGTTACTACATAACTATAATTTTGCTACTGTTATCAATAGTAATAGGTATATCTAATGTGCAGGTATCTGATTGCACTGTCTATGAAAGAGTCATTCAACCTGCAGGGAAGTCACACACAGGTCAAGATTTAACCTAATATTAGTAGCAGATTCTCTCTTAGGTCATCTGATATATCTGGCCGTAACTTCTGGGCCCTGGAAGCACTGCCAACTATCTCACAGAACCGGCCCCGATAAGAAGCTGTATTAATACTCCCCTAACATTCATTCCACTATTGACATCTTATGACATTACAGATGTTTTACATCCCACACATGTCACAGTTAAACAAGATTAATGATTGCATTTCCTCTCTAGAGCATCCAGAGCACCTTCTGTCAAGAAAGCTAGATGGCTGGGTTGAGATTTCCAGGTGGGTATCCATTTGATTTCTCTATGAGGTCTAATCACCTAAAAATAAAGAAGGAAAATTCATTGTATATTTACACAATGGAATTGAGTTAAATTTATTGAAAATGAATTTCACAGGCAAATGGATGTGACTGGAAATTATCCTGAGGAATTTAACCAAGACTCAGGAAGACAAATGTCACGTTTTCTTCCAAATTTGGGAATTGTATTTGAATATTTAGATGTGTGTCTTTCAGTTGAAATACCCATCGAGGTTAGGAAACTAATAATGAGTCATGGAGAATTAAAGCATCTTTTAAGTAAAGTTCTGTCTTAGAAGATAGAACTAAGAGACCCAAATAGGGAAAGAGGAATAGTGAAGCAGGAAGAATTAAACAGGTTGGGTATTGGAGTACAGGTGGATGATGGAATGGAGGGAGGCTTTTCTAAAAAGTTGAATTGTAACCTGGTATGGTAGAAACTTCATAAAGCATGTACATGTATTAAATGAGTTTGAAATTAACTCACTCTGTAATGGAAAGGATAGTACCCCAACACCACATGATAGCAAATTAAATCTTAGTAGTATGAATTGAGTTCATTTTGAGTTGTTGAGCATTGGGTTCCCATAGAGTTCAAAGCAATATAAGGTATTGCCATGGCTCATGGCTATCCTCTGCAACATTATTGCTGAGGATACCACATATTCAAAATAGTCTAATTTTGTATCTTGCATGCATTACAAACTATTTCTCTTTTATGCTAATAATTACAATTGTCTGTAGGTTTGTGCAATGGTTGGTTACTTTCATATAACCAAAACCCAAGAAACAAGCCAGTTAGATTCACACAAGGTAGAGGTCATGACTTACTAAGCCACATATTTTTATGAGAGTTGTAGGATGAGATGCTCTCAAATTTTGCAGTCATTTCTCTGGATCCAGGTATTAAAATTATCAATATTTAAGTTTTTAAAATTTCCTTCATAATTAATTTTATATTATTTGTTTTCAAATGTTTAGGAAATTTATAATTAAAAACACTTTTCAAGATATTTTAAAGAAATTGCAAGCTCTATATAAGAAATGAACATATTAGATAAAAATGGTCAAAAACTACATTGCTGAAAAATGCAAATAATTTTCTGAGAGAGTGATTATTAGATGTCTCTGTGTAAATTTCTAATTTTACAGCAACTGATGTGGGAGTCCCCTCTGTGTACTGTGGTTACCATTAATGAATAAACAAACTGCTTTGGACCAATAGCAAGGCAGAATTTAGGTAGGCAGGAAAAGGTAGGCTGTATGCTGGGATGAAGAAAGGCAAAGTCAGGGAGATGCCATGGATCTGCTGCCAGAGTCAGACATGCCAAAACTTTGCCGATAAGCAAGTGGCACGTGGCAATATACAGATTAATAGAAATGGGTTAAATTAATATGTAAGAATTAGCCAATAAGAAGCTAGAGCTAATGGGCCAAGCAGTGATTTAAACCAACAAGCGGCCCCTCCTCCAACAAGTAACTACTGATATCCAAGTGATAAAAGATGTTTTTTGAGGAATGAAAATCAGGGACAGAAATGCAGCTTTTGTTCTCATTTTAAGTCTCTCACATCCTACTCTGAGCAGTTTTAATTATGATGCTTAGATATTGCAACTTTTATATGCGTTTCTTAATGATTTAGGTCAAACTTTATTTTTAACGATCTATTTCAACTTATATTAACTATGAATATACTAATTGGAGATTGCTGTGGAATCGAATGTGTATGAGTGAGAAAATAGTAGGTGCTGAGAATGATAGCCCATAAAACAGCTCAGAGTAGAATATGAGAGACTTAAATGATGGGTTGTTCATCTCAGGGAGTCCCTTGGGTAGCTGAACACAATATCCCCACTTTCAGGAGATTTAGCTGGAACTTCTGAATATTGCCCCACATCACAGGACATCTTAGATCACAATGGAGATTGTCACCTCTTGACAGGCAGCTTCTCCAAGCGGACATTTACATTCTTCGTGTGGTTGCTACAGTACAAAAAGGACAATTATTAGGTTCTCTTTCTCTTGTGTTTCTTAAGAAGTAATAGCATAAAAGTGATGAAGTTTCACCCACAAATACTGCTATCTGTTTTGCTAACCCATCTTTTAAAGGAGTCAGGAGGACAGGAGATGAATTTACTTTAATGTCTTTTTCTTGGTTTCAAATATAATTTTTGTTCTAATTTTCTTTTTAATGAGGCCACAAAATATTTTGCATTATGCAACACTTACTAATCCTTTGGAATTTGGAAGTTCTGGCACATGTCCCTTTACCTTGCCTTATTCCATTCTCACTAGAGTTTTAAGTGAAAAGAAAACTATTGCAAGATATAAAGTGGTGTCATGTCGGGGTGAAAATCAATGCTAACAACATTCCCCTTAATGGAAATCGTCATATTTATGAATCTGAGGTCAGAATGTTCAGATTTCTATGATTAATCCTGAGACAACCATCACAATTCTTTATTGCAGCAAGGCTAATTGTCCATTGTTGGAATACGGGACTTTGTCAGAAAAATCACTCCCACCTGTGAGCATTTGTCTTATCATACTGTCTGATCTGATTTGCTTGAGAATTATGAAATTCTGACAAAGACAGAAAGAGCAAAGAATAGCAGAAACTCATTGTGAGATGCAATCATTTCTATTGGCAGAGTATTGATATCTGTACTTAATGACACAAATATCCCAGATGTGTATGTCCTATACCTAAATCACATAGTATCATCATATAATCTATACATGTGAATTCCTGAATACTGAAATAATTTTAGATTAATTATACAGTGTAATAAAGTATGAATGTTATGTAAGTAATTATGCAGTTGTATGTCCTAGAGAATACTATCATGTAAAAATATACATGTTCAGAATGAAGAATATTTTATTTTGAATTTTTTTGATTTGTAGAATCTATGCAGTAAGTCCACACAGAATGTTGATTTCATTAGGGTTACATCAGTCTCACTTTATAGACATTTACAGAAAATGTGAAAATCCAAATGATAAACATAATTTATTAGAATTTGCAGGATATTATATAGTAAATTAAGAAAAAGACACAATGAAATATGAATATGATTTGACAGTCTTCACATTAAAATAGGAGCTCTTTAGTGCTTCTTTTTTCTATGTTGTTCATTTTTGTGTGGCTTAGACGCATATAGAATCATATAGAATGTTACTGAAGCCAAAATACATTTTGTATATTTACAAAGACATTTTGCCCTACTGTCTTCTGTAATTTTAATGATTAAGAAATGTTTTCTTAGTATACCAATACCATGAAATAGCCATAGGATGAAAATACACAGATATCAGAAAAGTTTTTATTTTTGTGAACTGATGTTTGCTATAGAATGTCTACCTAAATATATTTCAAGGGATTCGCCAATATATAGAAAAAATTCTGAAAATAACATACATTCTACTGAAAATTAGAAATTAATTTATAGACCACAATGAGAAATCATAGTTGTCTTTCAGAGTTTAGAGACATAGGAAAAATACATTCCTTTGTGGGATTTGCATGATCAGGTTACCACCAAAAGAAAACTCTACTACGTTTTTCTATATTGTAGTAAATAAACATTCATGGGAAAGGCAAGGAACCAAATGGTGTCTAGCATTTGAATGAAAATCTAAGAGACAATATTTCCTGACTGTAGCCAGTGATTCTTTACACCTTACAGTGAGCAACACAATCTTGTACAATGAGTTCTTGCCTTCTACATTGCATACCACTCAATATGTATTCCACCAATTATATCCATTCTGATACAATCTCTTATAATGCAGATTAAAAACAACTTCAACACTGACAATAAGGTGAAATGTTGAGCACAGTTTAAGGTGTATTTGCACTCAATTCCAATAAAGAGTTTATTACAGTGGGAATATGTGTTGTCTGTGACTTTTTTCTATAATTTCTGATATGGTATTAGTTATAAAAAGCAAATTCTTTATTTGGTGAAGTTTATACTCTTAAAAAACTGTTTGAGATGTCAGGCAAAAGAACTACGTGTTCAGAATTCCATACTGCAAAATCTCTTTATCACACATATAGAAAAAAATAGAGTGAAGAGCATTAAAATTCCACTTCAAATATGGTTGAGAAAGATAACGCCTTGAAACAATGCATACAATATAGTAATATTCCCCAAAGAAGCTTCTTTTTGCACCAGAGGCCATTACAGAAAGGCACAGTTGGCCAAAATGCAGAGAACAACTGACCATGGGGATTCCAACTACAACTGGTACATCTACAGCAAACTCTCTACACCTAAGCATCATGGGAAATCATAGAAGATGGAAGAGAAAGATGCTAAGATCCAGAGGATGAAGATGTCTACTACAACACTGTATCTTCCAGATATTATGCGGAAGCAACAACCATGAAATATTGTCACCTAAACAAGACCTGCAATAACACCAGTTGATATGCTGATGGAAGTGGGACAATCTCACACTGTCCCACTTCTAGATGAAGAGATAAAGGCAATTAATGACTGCTATTAGGAAGAAGAGGGAAAGTGGGAAAGGGATCCCAGGAGAACCTGAGAAAGGAATTTGCATATACTTGAATCAGCACCTTCAGGCTTTTTAAGTGACTGGAGACCTCTTCCTATTAAGAACTACTACTGGTCTTTCAAAGCTCTGGTTTCAGTTCCTGCATCACCATTGCAGCTCAGTGTCAAATTACTCCAGTTCTGCTAGCTCTAATGTTCTCTTCTAGCCTACTATGGTAGCCTACATGGTGCATGTATATACATACAAGCAAAACATTCATACACATAATATATATAATACTTCTTTCAAATAGTCTGCCAATGAAGAAACCAAATGCAGCCTCAGATCAGAACATCTTTATGGGTTTAATAGATTCCACTTTGAAAAAACAAGGAGAGAGTTCATATCTTAAAAATTTAAATTTAATAACTTGACTTGGATTGTCAGATTATTTAATAATCCTTATGTTTTATTTCTCATATTTTTTATTTAACTGAGCTTTTCTTTTAATTAAAAAACCTATTAAATCAGATAAATTCTAATTCTATTTGACTTATGACTATGAAATCAGTACTGTACCCAGAAACCATCATGGAAATATAGCAATAATGAAATGGATAAAATGTTTAAGATTGTCATAGACATTTCTTTGTTCACCACATGCTGAAGTTAATGATTTATTAAATTAGCAACAAAGGTTTGCTAAATGCAAAACCTATATATTCTAAAATATTAAATTAAACTTATAAATAAGCAGTGATTCTTGTTGTATAGTCAAACAGGCAATGAACCATGCTATAGAGAATTAGTAAGTTTAATTTTCAAATTATAGATTATTATGCAGGTGATCATCATCATATGAACTGAGCGAATAATTTAAAGTGATTAGTGGGTTTGGAACTCTATCAAAGCAGAATTTGCTTGAGCACACTTTTTCCCCCAGAACAGAAATTTAACACAAAAATAAACTACTACAAAAGTGAACTATCCAGTCCAGTCATCACTCAAAATTCTCTGTCTCTGTCTCTCTGTTTATTTATTTTTTTTAAGATTTATTTATTACGTATACAATGTTCCTCCTATATGTACACCTCTACGCCAGAAGAGGGCACCAGATCTCATTACAGATGGTTATTGAGCCATTATGTGGTTGCTGGGAATTGAACTCAGGACCTCTGGAAGAACAGTCAGTGTTCTTAACCTCTGAGCCATCTCTCCAGCCCTCTGTTTATTTTTATATCTTGTAGAATAACCTGGATATATATCAGCTATATCATGAATGGGCCATTATGTTATTGAAGATGAAATGGAAAATTCTGGCACCAGTTTCTAGAAGTATTTAGACCCTCAGGACTTGAAAAATGCATGGATAAACCATGCAGTATAGCTTTAAAGAAACAATATAAGAAGAATGGATATAAATACTGAGTCTTTGGAATACATTTTTCAAATCTAAGAGAATGCGACATGTTTGACAAGTTTTTTAATGAAGAATTATTCTGGTGGATATTTTTTTTTCAAAAGTAGAAATTGCACAAGATCTGTGCAAGCCCAAGCAAGCCAAACACTAACACAGAGAGTAAGCTAGGTACTAACTTCCACCCCACAAGTGGAGGAACTATTGAAAATTGAAGGCAACTTAGAGGGGGAAAGTAGTTTTCTGTAGATTGTGACCCCAAATTAGCTGATTATACTTTAGTGGAAGGCCTCACACTTAAGAACAGTTTGGCAAAGCAAATGTGCTTTGATAGGAGTTAATAAAAAATATGGACACACTCGTGCATAGGAAGGGGGAAATATTTGCATGGAGTTTGAGAAGGGAGATGAACATGATCCATACACAGGAAATTCTCAATTAACTAATAAATAATTTTAAATAACATCTTATTCATACACAGAATGTTCCATTCTGATCTCAGTCCTTATATTATACATATACACATTCATATATATTCAAAATATATTAGATTATGTAGAAAGACCTGGTGACATTGCTTGGTTGTTAACAGCATTTCTTTTTTCTCTAGAGGACTCAGATTTGGTATCCAGCATCTGTGTTGGACAGCTCATGATACCTCTCATGGGTATCTGTGGACCTATGACCTGGGTATAAAATCATGCAGCTAAGCACATGAAAACAATAGCAAATCACAAATGAATATTTATAAAAAGAAATATTAATGAGAAATAGATATGCAGGGTCACAAATAAGAGTTAAGACACACATAGTTGGGCTAATTTTATCATTGATGATGATTGTGGTTGTAGATACTATCACACCCCTATGTTGAGGATGTAGTTAGGCAAAGCAAGGTGTAATATAGTGAATATGAAGTAACTACAGTCAAGAACTTTGGGAATTTTTAAAAAATCTTTAATATAAGATTACACTTTTCAAACCATCCATTCATTTCTTCTTTGGGGGGGCAAATTTGGTTTAAAAAGTAATCTGAGTTTAATTTCTTCCTGTGACAATATTTTGTTTGTTCTCTAACAAATACAGCTTGCCTAAAGATTAGAGGGCAGAGCTAAACTACTGGTTGACCATAGAAGTCTGACAGTCTGTACAGACAGACAGGAAGTAAAATGGGTAGGCAGAGAGAGGATTATAAGGCTGGAGGAGACAGAAGCTCAGCCTTTTAGGCTTAGGAGTTAGCAAGGCGAAAGTTGGCTGTGACTCGCTCCTTTCTCTCTCTGATCTTTCAGGATTTACCTTAATATCTAGCTCGGTTTTTAAATTATTATTATTATTAAGACTAATTAGAACTCATGTAACATCTTTCTAATTCATTCATATATGAAGAGTTTCTTATAAGATAAATGTTTATTGCTTATGTTTATAAGAATAAAATTCATAAATATTAGTCACTGCTAACTATGGGCTATTGAGAATAGTGGGGGGGCATTTAGACAGAAACTCTAGCACTAAATTCATTGAAAACTAAGAAGAAAACAAGAGAGACAATAAAGACACTTTAAGATAAATAATACTTTAAGATATAATCGCTAAATACAAAGTAAAAAAAAAATACATGGACAGGCAGGGATACTCACCACTATACTAAAAAGGAAGACCTGATGAACACCTGATTTTTGACAAAGGAGCTAAAAGTACACAATGGAAGAAAGAAAGCATCTTCAACAAATGGTGCTTGCATAACGAGATGTCAAACTGTAAAATAATGAAAATAGATCCATATCCATCACCAAGCACAAAACTCAAGTCCAAATGGATTAAAGACCTCAATATTAATCTGAACACACTGAACCTGATAAAAGAGAAAGTGGGAAGTACTCTACAACACATGGGCACAGGAGACCACTTCTTACATATAACCCCAGCAGCACAGACATTAAGGACCTCATTGAATAAATGGGACCTCCTGAGACTGAGAAGCTTCTGTAAAGCAAAGGACACTGTCACTAAGACACAAAGGCAACCCACTACCTGGGAGAAGATCTTCACCAACCCCGCAACTGACAAAGGTCTGATCTCCAAAATATATAAAGATCTCAAGAAACTAGACTGTAAAAGGCTAACCAACCCAGTTATAAAATGGGGCATTGAGCTGAACAGAGAATTCTCAACAGAAGAACTTCAAATGGCCAACAGACACTTAATTTAAGGTCATGCTCAACCTCCTTAGTGATCAGGGAAATGCAAATCAAAACAATTTTGAGGTACCATCTTATACCTGTCAGAATGGCTAAAATCAAAAACACCAATGATAGCCTTTGCTGGAGAGGATGTGGAATAAGGAAAACAGTCATCCATTGCTGGTGGGAATGCAAACTTGTGCAACAACTTTGGAAATCAGTGTGGCAGTTTCTCAGGAAATTCGGGGTCAACCTACCCCAGGATCCAGCAATACCACTCTTGGACTCTTGGGAATAAACCCAAGAGATGCCCTATTATACTACAAAAGCAATTGTTCAACTATGTTCATAGCAGCATTATTTGTAATAGCCAGAACCTGGAAACAACCTAGATGCCCCTCAATGGAAGAATGAATAAAGAAAGTGTAGAATATTTACACATTAGAGTACTACTCAGCAGTAAAAAACAATGACATCTTGAATTTTGCATGCAAATGGATGGAAATAGAAAACACTATCCTGAGTGAGGTAACCCAGACCACAAAAGATGAATATGGTATGTGCTCACTCATAATTGGTTTCTAGCCATAAATAAAGGACATTGAACCTATAATTCGGGATACTAGAGAAACTAAATAAGAAGGTAAACCCAGAGAAAAACATAAAGCTATCCTCCTGGATATTGGAAGTAGACAAGATTACCAGGCAAAAATTTGGAGCTTGGGGGTAGGGTTGGGGTGAGGGTAACGGGAGAAGGGAGAAGGGGAGGATGGGGAGAGCTTGGGGGAATGGAATGTTTGGGATGGAGGAAGGGTGGATATGGGAGCTTAATTAAGGGAGCCATTTTAGAGTTGGCAAGAGACTTGACTCTAGCGGGGTTCCCTGGTGTCCAAGGAGATGTCCTCAGCTTATTCTTTGGGCAGCTGAGGAGAGGGAGCCTGAACTGGCCTTATCCTACAGACACACTGATAAATATCTTGCATATCACCATAGAACCTTCATCTGGAGATGGATGGAGATAGAGACAGAGACCCACATTGGAGCACTGGACTGAGCTCCCAAGGTCCAAATGAGGAACAGAAGGAGGGAGAACATGATCAAGGAAGTCAGGACCACAAAGGTTGTGCCCACCCTCTGTAACAGTGGGGCTGACCTAATGGGAGCTCACCAAGGCCAGCTGGACTGGGACTGATGGAGCATGTGATCTAACCAGACTCTCTAAATGTGGCTTACAATGAGGGCTGACTGAGAAGCCAAGGACAATGGCACTAGGTTTTGATTCTACTGCATGGACTCACTTTGTGGGAGCTGCTCTGTTTGGATGCTCACCTTCCTAGACCTGGATGGAGGGGGGAGGACCTTGGACCTCCCACAGGGCAATGAACCCTGACTGCTCTTTGGACTGGAGAAGGAGGGGTTGGAGTAGTGGAGGGAGGGGGAGGGATATAGGAGGAGGGGGAGAAAGTGGAAATTTCTAATAATAATAAAAAAAATCAAATCCAAAATAAATAAATAAATAGATGGACTCAACAGTTTATATTTAGGAATATATATATATATATATATATATATATATATATATATATACAAATTTCTATATGCATTCAATAACAATTAATGAAAAAAGAAGCCATGAGTTTTAAGGAGAGCAGAAAGGGGCATATGAGAGTATTTAGAAGGAGGATTGGGAAGGGAGAAATGTTGTAATTAAATTATTATATCAAAAATAAGCAAAATCAAAGGAAAGAAACCAATGAACCACTCACTTAAGAATTGACTCATAAATGATAAAATTTAAGTTATTTTTTTAAACATTACATCTAAAAATACAAAATCCAGGAACACCAAAACAAAGCAAAAATAAAGCATGAGGTAGGACTTGATGAAGAAATGGATGGATTATCGCTTTTCTAATGTAAAAGTTATGCAAATATATACACACAGAAGCAGGGGACTTCAAAGTTTTACATGTAGTATTGTCATTTCAGAATAGTTACTTTAGAAGATATCATTAAAAATGAGTATTAAATCATTTTTTTTTTCATTTGGAAATAAAACCCAAAGAGAATCTGACACCATAAGAATGTTTCTAAATGAAATACTAACAAGGTCTTAATCTAATTAGAATGGAAGATCAGAGATAATTAGATATGGAAGATGAGCAATACATGATGTCCTAGTTAGCTTCGGCTGTCAATTTGACACACCCCAGAGCCATTCTTGAGAAGTCTTAATTGGGGGACTTCCCAGATGTGGCTGGCCTGTCAGCAAGTTTATGAGAGTTTGGCTTAGTTGGTAATTGGTATGAGGGGTGGGCCCACTGTGAAAGGCATGGCAGGCAGGTGGGCCTGAACTAAGAAGAAAGGCTTACTGAGAAGAAACGCTGCTGAGCATCAGCAAACCAGCTAATAGTGTCCTCCGTGGTTCTGTGTTGACTTCCTGCTTGTGGTCCTGCCTTGACTTTCTCAGTGATTACTGCATGAAAGATGTTTAAGTCAAGTAATCCCTTGCTTCCTCTAAGTCATTCTTGGTCAGAGTGTTTCATCACAGCAGCAGAACGGAAAGAAGAGAAAAGGAACACGGGAGGAAAACAAAGAGAAAGGAATTGCAATAAATACGTCACAGATAACAACAGAGGGTTATGTTTTGAAGGTTATGGTTAATTTCTATTAGTGCCAAACTATTCAAAGTGTACAGCTGGGATTTATGCAGTGTTTTTATATTTAGTAGATACTTCTTTTTTAATTGAGTTGTTTTTCTGGTTCTGAACAAAACAATGTTTTTCTGAGAAGGAAGCACAATGTGAAAACTTTATGCCCTGATGTTATTTAATCTCCCAAACTGTCTTAATAATTAACACAGTTTTAAACATAAAGTGTCAGGATTGTAGCATTATTGTAATTTATCAACATAGAGTATGGCATGCGTGCCCAAACTCAGCATTCTAAGTACAGAAGATTTATATCAAAACTGTACACTTCTTCTAAACCACAGAAACCAGAGAAACTCCTCACTTTTATTCTTGCATCTTAAGACCATCTTTTAAACTTAGATTTGTCTTTCAGGATATTACAAAAAGATACATCTTAGAATGTGCCTTTTTTACTTTACGAATATTACAGTATCTTTAACCATACTGTGCTCTGCATACATGCTTCAAGCAAAACCTTGCAATTCCCTTTTGTAGGAAAGAAGATCAAGACTTTAAAGCTACAGTGAAAACAAAGAAACAAACAAAAAAATATTGGACCAAGGCAATAAAAAAATATTTATTTGTTGAATTTTGAAGTTTGCTTGGTGTACCATAGGCTTTATGTTATATTAATAAGAAATCATAGTGGTAATCCAATAGTTTTAGAACTTATTTTCATTTCAATCTTTATCTTCTAATCTATTATGATTAATAAAATATTTGCATAGATTAAATAGTTAAAATAAAACTTAATCAGAATTATGCTCCAGTTAGGAAGACACTCCTCAGTAGAGATGAACTAGATAAAAAACAATCTTGAATTTCTTGGCCTACAGAACAATGAGACACAAATTTTATTTAAGCCGCACAATATAGGCTGTTTTATGAAAAGACACAAAAACAGCATCTTTACTTAGAGCATGTTTATTTATTGGAGCTATGGACACAATTCTGGTCATGCCATATTTGTATCATATTGCAGATAACATAAGGTGAGCTAATGAACTGCATTCTCTCCTGAGCTTTCTTGCTTTTCTGTACTAATATGATTTGGAAATAAACATGACTTTGCTTTTTTGCAGGGTTGTTTTCTCACCCTAAAGCCAAAGTCCTTAAAAAATCTCAAAAAATTTATTAAGATAACAATTTTAAACTAACAATAAAGAAAAGTTAGCCACCAATACAGAATAAATAAAATGATTTCATTTATTGAATTCTTCCTTTTGTCCTTCTGTGGGATTTTACTTATCACGTTTCATGTTTGACATAGATGTACAAAATTACAATTCCTTATTTCAAATAACTAATGTTTAAATGATTTACCAAAATATACTGCTTTTTTCTCATTTAAGAAATATTTTTACTGTTTTTTTTCAGCAAATAATTTATGTGGATAACACATACTGATAGAATTACTTAATATCAACTTTGATATGGACATTGATACTTTTTGGTAATTTTACAAAATAGTTAATTTGATTATTGTTAGCATGTGTGGTGCAGAAGAATTGTCTGTATGAATTGTCAATCACGTTTTAAGTAAACACTGTTTCGTCAGGCAGGAAGTAGTGGCAGGTCAACCAGACAGGAAGTAGAAGTGGGGTGATGAGAACGGGAGAATTCTAGGAAGAAGGAAGCCCATTCTTCCAGTCCTGTCCAGATCACTGAAGAAGCAGGATGTGACCTGCTCCGCTGAAAAAGGTGCTGAGCCATGTGGCTAACATAGATAAGGATAATGGGTTAATATACACTCTAAGAGCTAATATGAAGCCTGAGTTAATGGGCCAATCAGTTTATCATTAATATAGACTCTCTGTATGATTTTCTTTGGGACTTGCCAGCTGAGGAAACTAGGCAAGACTGAGACCCCAAAGAGCAGGAGCTCATGTTGCACATGTATTTGTTATTTCCATATTCATAAGTTATTTTATTTGTTATATGAGTTTTTAATAAAATACATACTTTCATTTACTTTCAATTTGCATATTATTTCTTTTTCTTTGTCAATTTGATTATTTCTTGTTTTGGTTGCTCACCATTTAAATTTCTTCTTCTTTTTGCTCTCTAGTTCTAGCATTCTTTAAATATTTGCCTCATTTTCTTTGTTCTATTTTATCTTTGATATCTCACATCTGCTGTTTTTGTAGCTGTTAAATTATTAAAATTTTTCATGTGTCTTTTCGCAAATTGATTTATCCTCATGAAAGTCAAGTTTAGCATATTAATGACTTTGGCATTAATTTTCAGCCTGTTAATGAGGAAGGAATGATTAGTGAACTCTGCCTTTGGAAACATTTTTCTTCTGCAGCAGTTTTGTATAATGAAATGTTTCCTTGATTTTCTTAAAGCTTAACATGTGTTTTGTGCAAAGGTGTTACTGCTAAGTCTCATAAGTTTTCTGTTTACATATTTTCCTAAAAATTTCAGACCTCTGGTAATGGGCAGTAGCAATGCCTTTTAATTAGAAAATGAATGTTTTATGGGCTTGTAATAAATAAAATTAATTTAAGATTTTTTTTAAATACCATACCTTATATATACAGTGGTAAAAGGGTTTTCTGTTACCTTAATAATCTCCCCTATGCCAATGAAAATATGGAATTTCAGAGTCATTCATTGGTTAGGTTTAGGCAATTGGTTTGAGAGACTCCAAAAAAGCTTATAACTCAAGAAGTTTAATCAACTCACAAACTAAAAATAATATAGCTCCACACCCCCCAAAATATTGTGTTTTTAAATATCTAGGTTTGTAAGAGATATTTTTTAACTACAGTAATTTGGAAAAAAGGTACTATCATGCTTTCATGATTTTTTCCAGGTTAAAAGTCAAGTAAGAGGAAATATAAGTATATTGAACTTTTTTCTGTGATTATAATCTGGGAACTTTGTAGGATCTAATAAACAGATGAACTTGGAAGTCCCATTTATATCTCCTAAAGCTCTGGCTTGGTATCATAAGCAGTATAAAGGTAATGGTAATTCTGGTATATTGCTTATTTCTGAAATTTTCTGGTTCATTGTAGTTGCTAAGCGTGGATGTTCACTACAAGTACAGCAATTTAGGCTGCTGACAATAAAGAGCAAGGAAAAAGGAAAACACGGAGAGATTACTGTGAGTTCTTCCAATAATAAGATTCCTTACAGATAGCTCAGTGGTTTCTGTCAGTGGCACACGTCTCAGGTTCCTGATGTGTAGGTGTGGATAAATCAAGAATTAGCAGTGCTTATCTGTTTTATAACTTTGCCTTTGCAAACAAAAAGCCTCCTTCAGTAATGTGCTCTAGATGCTTTCTGTGTCTTTGTGTGTCCTTTAAAGTATGAGAACTAGCAAAAGCTTTGAATATCACCCAGAAATATTCTTTAGCCTGAAATGGTGGCTTGCCAGGATCCTGCAAGGTGAAGTCCTTACTGCCCATTTCCTAACACTTATACTGCCTAGCTATTACATTATAGAAACTCTTTTACATTGCAACACTGGAAATAAAACTGGAGGACATGCAATATCATTTGGTCCAGAAATTAATATAAAAAGATAGGCATCTTTCCTTCAAGTTTTCATTTTTGTCATTAGTATAACTTTTAAAATATGCAAACTGTCATAGATAGAGCATTAACTCCATTAGGTACCAACAAAGCATTAACAATGTAAGTAAAATTGATCATAAAGAAAAGAAATGTTTGAAGAGGTCAGAATAGAAGCAAGTAGTGCATAGCTTACCTCGAACTATGAGTGGAATGCTTCAGTAATTATGTACCAAATTCCCCTTAAAGTGTACTTTACACTAATAGTTTATGTATATTGAATCATCCTTTTCTCTGAGGAAGTTGTCCCATTTTCTTGTAGAGGATGATCTTTTAAATGAACTGTTGCGTTGCGTTCATTTGCCAGTATTTTGTTATGGATATTCACTGTGGGAACTCCTTCGGCCAATAGCCCTTCTGATACCCGTCCACTTTGAACGTGGTCTCTTATACTATAAATGCAGATTTATAGCATAAGCAGGCCTCTTGGCTGCTAGATTTGGTTCTGATTCCCAGCACAGGCAGAGGGCTGTGCATAGCTATGTTTTCTGTGAGCTTATCCCCGAATAAATAAACAAACCATTATCATACTCCATTCCGGGCTATTCTGGAACTGTTTTGTACAACAACAGATATTTATTTTTGTGTCAATTGTGAATAATTGATGACTAAGGCAATGGTTGCCTTCTCTGCAGCTAATTTTTTTCTATACTAATGTGATATACTTCTGAGTTCAGCTATTAATATGAATTTGCTACATACTTTCCAGGCAATGACCCATTGTAACACAAACTATATTTTTATTCATTCAGGAAGTGTTCATAGCTTGTATTATACTAAGCATAGAACCTAATTGTGTTCAGAAAGTAAAATAAATATTATATTCTTAAATAATTGTGCACTAAGCTCATCAACACAATGTTCTTTAGAAATAAAGTCTGCAAATGGTTTAACATCAAGATAAATGAAAGGAAAATAAAAAAGTTAGCTATTGTCTGGCCTAAGAATCAAGAATAGAAGTATATATCTTACCACTTTAATTGAGACTTAGGGTATATGTACTACTGTCACTGGGTTGTGTTTCAGGCATATATATTGCCTGGCATTTAAAATGTACATATTGGCTAATTGCTGACTATTCACAGTTATTAGAATTTAAATTTAAGCCACTTTTAGCCAAAATAGTATGGTTAATAATTATACTTATTTTCAAACTCAGAATGTCTGCTTTTTAAATTAATTCTAGAGTGTCCATCTCGTTAATATTAATTGTTCTTAGAGTAAGAAAAATTGAGAAAAGAGATACATACAACAAAAGGCCAAAACATCTTACTTCATGAAATATGTTTTTATTATTTAAATTACTTCACTGATTTTCAGAAATGTCTGTTTTTAATTGGAAATTCTGAATTAATTATGCAAAAGTAACTTGGAAATAAAGCATCACTGCAGGAATATCATAAATCATCATTCTTCATCTTTGACAGAATCAATTGGAGAACAAAGATTTTGAAAATAAATATTTACCATAGGCTGCATATAAGATATCTTTTATAAATTATGAAATTTCATTTTGAGTCTGATATATAGGTACATATAATATTAACTTATATTTTGAAATACACCAATAATCACAGTTCATATAAAAAGTCTTGTCCATTGAATTCATAACTTTTACTTGTATACTGTAGTTATTTTAGTAGGCTCCATATATGTTTTTTGGAAAATGATTCTGATTGGCATGCAATTATATGTACTTGTGAGATTCATAGAAATATTATAATCCATATATTCATTGTGGAATGATCAATTAACTATGATTAGCTTATGTATCATCTTAGCCTTTTGTCAATTTTTACTGCAAGTGTATTAAAATCTTTAGCTATTAGAAAATAAATTGTGCAAAACTGTTAACTATAATCATTCTATAATTCCATGGTACTCAGGAATTTATTGCTCCTTTCTATCTATAAAATTATGTACATAATTGGTGACTTAGTTCAATTATTATAGAAATATAAATTATTTAACTTAGCCTATATGCTATTGTACTTTCAGAAACATAAAATCTAAAACACCTACTATCTTGAATATAAATACCACCAAAGTCAGTTTTATTTCCAAATCATATTTTGCAGAAATAAAAATGCAAATACTTAAACTTTCCCATAGAGATTCATTTTATCCTCTCCCTTAGCCCCCACCGCATGCATACAGCTATATCAGATTCGGTAAAAAAGATAATAAAATGTTTTATAATAGAGATTAGTAAGGGTGAGAAAGTTTTTCTTTGTTGATTCAATTTGAATAAAAATAGCTTAGGGTAAATGCAGTTGGAATGCCTCAGTAACCTTTATATTCATCACTGAAAAGGATAATCATATTTGAGAAAGGCGTATTCAGTTGATATATTTATAAATGTTAGCTTCTGGGTGCATTTGAGAGGAAAAAAATCACTTTCTTGATACAATAATGAAATTGAGATCAAAAGCCTTAGCAAAGGTTTCACAGTCAGGAAGTGGTAGGATGTGGGACTCTAGTCTAGCAGCCTAGAGCTGGTGAGTTACAGCATGATGCCTTGATGTGAAGTCATGAATAAGATCAAAGTGTGCAAGTGGACGCCACACTTCCAGCTCATCCCTCTTACTAATTTTAGTCATTGATTTGATCCTGATGAACACATACACTCTGCAAACTTTCATATTAGTGTAATCAAGACCTCTTCAGAGTTCTCCAGGAGCTTATTAGGATAGTAGATCAACAAAGGAGTTAATGCTCATGGGCTTTATAGAAAGTAACCTTTCATGGTTTGCTAATAAAAGTTAAAGTAGTTGTGTTATTTAATTATGAAATATGTAACCTCGTCTTAGCTTTTGCTATCAGGCAAGCATTGAAGCTGACACTTCAATCGAGTTTACCCAAGGGCTCCGAAGCTTGGAGAGTTTAACACAAGCAGCTATCAAAGCTAAGGCATCACTGCACTCTCTCCACACCTAATTACAATAAGTGAAACGTTTCCTCCGGAGAGAGCCCACTTTCATTCCAAATCTGACAGGTAGAAATTAGTTACCTAATGGGATGGAATCGTTCTGCAAATTGAAGGAATTAAGTGTGCTTTTTTTTTTTTAATTTAAGCTCGCTCTAAATTAGATTTTAATTTGGTCCAAATGTGAAGAGGTTGATGGCATGAAGCCGTTTAGGTAGGGACAGAGCCAATTATTTTGTTTCCTTATTCCAGATATAGTTTGCCCCCTTTATCACCATCAGCCTTGATGGGGCAAAAAAAAACCTGCCGTGCCTTAATCAAGAGAAGGTTTTGTGGGAGAGCTGTGTCAATGTGGAGCCCTGATAAGCCAGTTGTTTCCTTTTCTAACTCAATTTGCAAAATAGGAACTTTGATGGTTGACAAATACTTTGTTTATGAGAGTTTAGCTATGTTTGCATTTATCTAATATTATCGAAAGTATCTAATATTATTGAAATGAAACATGAGCATATCAGGCAAAGAAAATGATAAAGAATGGTAACGTAGGTAGTGCTGGTTCAAATACAAAATGATCTTGCTTTTTCATTGTGAAATATAGCTACTGCGATCAATACGGAGATTGTCACTATAATAACTAACAAACTAGTACATCAAAGCAAATTGTAGATGACTCTGAGTTTTATCTAGTTCATCAACAAACATCAATAGGTTAATAGTGTGGCTAAAGGTGCTATAAGATAGTAATTGTATGTGAATTAAGAACTTCGGCAGTTACTCCGAATAGATAAACAGAACAGTTGCATCCAAAGACATGTCACATTAAATGCTAGATAGATGCATCTTTTCAGACTCTGTTTAAAATGTTCATGTATACATGTAAGATATGTACATGTAGACATGTAAGATGGGGGTATAATGGTGAACACTTATAATTTCAAACTTACAGGGCAGGAACAAAAATATATGCTTGTAGTCAATTGGGAATACAAATATTGAGATTCTGAATGGCTAGTATTCTAAAGAGGTTGGCAGTGTTATTTCATCTATATTTTAGTAGTTTGCCATAGAAACTGGATGGTAGTGGTGCATGCCTTTAATCCCAGCACTAGAGAGGAATATAAGACAGGAGGAGACAGTCAGTCTCATTCTGAGGCTTCCTGGAGGTAGAATCACCATTTTAGACTGAGATAGAGGAGAGAGTCAGTGGTTGGCTCTTTTGCTCTTCTGACCTTCAGGTTGAACCCCAATACCTGTCTCTGGATTTTTATTAATTGTGTTACATTGGTTTTATCTCAAAGCAAAATAAAGAAACAAAAAAAAATCAGATACTGATATAACAACTGATAAATCATTGAATATATAAAATATGCAGGTACAATAAAGGTAATGGTGTTTCATATCAATGCTGAGAGATAGACTGAAGTGGTGAAAGAGATGGTATAATCCATTAGTTTGCATAAGATGGATAGACATGATGCATAGGACCTTGGGAGATCGTTTAATAACTGAAAGTTATTCTTCTTCAGAAGACATGTGTTTGGTTCCTAGGACCCTCGTGGCAACTTATAATCACCTATAGCCTCAGCTCCAGAGACCTGAGACTCTCTTATAACCTTCACTGATCTCTACAAACATGTGGCAAACACAAAGTCACACAGGAACACATACATACACATAAGAAAATAAATAAAAATATTGAATGGATACAGATAACAAAGTAAATTCTTTTGGAAAATAGAATTGATAAAACATACTTTAGCATTCAAATTAGAAAATTATACTTACTCATGAAAGACCAGTCATTTCTTCTGCCCCAAAAGATCAACTACTTATCATGTTGAGTTATGTACAATAATTAGAATACTTTTTAGGAAAAAAGTATCTTTGATACTGAATATTAATACTGGCCTGCAGGAGGAAGAAGAGATTGAATTGGGCTTGTGGGAAACTTGGCTTCAACAATGGTCTCTGTTCAATAAGAGTTTCAGTTGAGCACAGGCAGATGATATATTGCTCCGTTATTTATTTGGGGTGGAGGATTTGCTCAAAGAAAAATGCTATTTCATTAAGATGATTGGAAATGGTAAGTCAAGAAAAAGTTAACTAAAAAGTTATATATACTTATTTACTCACATGTTTATTTATTTATTTCAATTATTATGTTTATTTTTAGTGTGTATTAAATTTTATTAGTGTGGATAAGGGAAATGTAAAGTAAACCATACAATTTTGTTATAAACCATGGTAGGCAGATAAATCTGCACTAATTCCATTCATGAAATGATTTCAAATGCTGAAAATAATAGATTACTTTAAATATCAAATTTATCATATTAAAGAGTGGAAAAGATTAAAAGGAATTTTAATCACTTAATTCAAGGAAGTTGATGAAATGCCAAGCACCTACACCTCATTTCTGCCGAGGATGTGAAGTATGAAGTGCTGATAAGTGTGTTTATATTTATACACAATTGTGTGCACTTATGGGTATTTCAAAGAATGAGAAATGATGTACAGATGCCAACATAAAAGGTTTTCAGCTGAAATCTTTCTTTATGCATGTCTATGCCTTTTACTAAAGCTGCTGTGTTTAAATCTGAAATGTTCCCCATTTGATCATTGAACTCCAGATGTTGATCCTGTTTTGAGAGGTTGATGGACCTCTTGGCCATGGGGTCAAGCTGGCAGTCATAGGTCTAATGAGGACTAGACCTTTGAGACTCATAGCTTGATTGCGCTTCCTGCTTACCAAGATGTAAATATGTAATTCTGAAAATTCCATTGGTGCTGATAGAGATGCTTGAGCCATCCATGGTAAACTGCTCCTTCTGAAACACTAGCTGAAAGCACCCCTTTCTTCAAGTTACTTCTGAGAGGTAATGGCAACAGTGAAAAGAAAATATCTAATACGTCTGTTTAAGGAGAAAAGTTGGTATTCAAGAAGACAAAAATATATTTTGTTTTATAAAAGAGAAATGCAATCTCTCAAATAATTTTTTTAAGTTTTACCCAGTTTAAACAGGAAAACCTCCTGAATAAAAATGAGTTTAGGTCTCTATTTGAAGGGGCAATGTTTCACTTCAAATTTTTTACTTAACATTTCTCTAATAATTATACAAGTAGACTTTTTTTAAATTTAATTTGTAAAAAATTTGACATTTGGGGAAAGGATGTAAGCAGACATAGGAGATGTTGCTCTGTGCTGATTCTGATTCAAGACATCTAGTCACACAACTGCTCATAACAGGGTTGTTGTAGACAGATGACTAATGCTGTTTTAGCACAAGTACATCACACAATGGTATTATGAAAGTTGTGTGAGTGGACAGGCCAGTTAATTTTTTTTTTTTATCAGTCGTAGGATGCATTTTTGAAATAGGCATCTGCCGTGCTTAACCAGACCATCACATTGTTTTCACAATACTCAGAATGAGCCTATTTCTACCTGTGTATGAGAAAAGCCAGCTGGAACCCAGTAGGATTTCTTGCAGTGATATTTAAACCCAAAGATTCAATATCACATTTCAGGAGTGAGCAAACAAATACATTAATGCCACTAACAAAAATTTAAATTACATTATCTTGCCTTAAAAATTGACATATTGGCACTCTCCACCAGCTGCAGGTGTGTGAAAGACCTGGCTCCAAACTGCATCCCAACCCCTGCCATCCACCGGATGCTGTCCTTGCAAGACCCACTCTACTACCCAAGCCCATGCAAGTGCACATCCTCCACATGGCCAGCTCTCCCACACCAGTTAAATAATCTGACCTCTTAGCTGGACTACCCTGAAATACAGACCCTAACTGAACACAACAACAATAATTGAAGGAAGCCTACAGAGAAACATTAGTTCAAACTTCAAATACTTATAATCCACAAAATTGGAAAATCTAAAAGAAGCAGACAACTTTCTTGATAGGTACCAAATACCTAATTTAAATCAAGACCAGATAAACATTTTAAACAGACGTATAACAATTAATAAAATTTAAACTGGTGGCAGGGAGTCTCCCAGGAACTTGTAAGATTGACCCCAGGTTAGACCCATAGCAATAGCGAAGACGGTGCCTGAACTGGCTTTCCCCTGTAATCTTATTGGTAGCTGCTCTAGTTGTCGTCATTGAGCCTTAATCCAGTACCTGACTGAAGAAGATAGAGATCCACAGCCAAGTACTGGACCAAGCTCTGGGAGTCCAGTGGAAGAGAGGGTGGATGGATTATATAAACAACCAGGGGTCAAGATAATGATGGGGAAACCCACAGAGAGAGGTGACCTGAGCTTGTGGGATCTCGCACACTCTGGATGGACAGTTAGGGAATCAGCATAGGACTTTGTATCTGGATGACAATTGTGTAGCTTGTTCTTTTCTGGGGCTCTTAGCAGTGGGATCAGGACCTGTTCCTGATGAATGAGCTTGCTCTTTGGAACCTATTCCCTATGGTGAAATGCCTTGTTCAACCTTGATGCAGAGGAGAGGAGCTTGGTTCTGCTTCAGTTTGACATGCCTTGTTTTGTTGATTCCTATGTGACATATTACAGATCTAAGTGGAAAGGGAGGAAGTGTGGATCAGTGGATAGGGTGGAGGTGGGGGTACAGGAGAGAAGGGAGGGGAAACTCAGGTTAGTGTGGAGAATAAATGAAAAAAAAGATTAATAATAATACTCAATAAAAAGATGATATACCAGATCTTCATTCAATTTTAAATATTGTTTTCTTCAAAAATTAAGGTAATAAGGGGGATGACTTAGGGGTTATTATGACTTTAACTAATAGGGATTTCAGTGGCAGCTGCTATACTAGAGGTGGGTTTCATTGAGTGAGATTAGTTAGGTATCTTCTGGTACCTAGTGTGTAGCTCTTGATACTGTCAATACGATATAAACACAATAATGATTGCAAAGATAGGGCATGGAAATCTCTAAGACTGAAAAGATTGACAAGAGCAAATTTTGACATTTTGCATATTTGTAATTTTCTGCAGAAAAGATGGGACATTAAATTAATAATTTTTTAGCTGTGTTGAGCAAAAACTATCTCTTGGAAATGTTAGCGCTGGTCCAGTGGTCTCTTTTATGGGAGAGAATAAGTATATTGAAATATGGAACCACAAGAACAATCAAGGGGAAATCACACTTGGTGGGCCCACAGGTCTTCCATGAATATTGTTCTCATGGTCTTTGTTTTCAACTCATTCTTAGGTTGTACTCTTTTGATTATGATCTAATAAATAAAGCTTACATAAAGATCAGAGTGTGGAACTAAGCCACTGGTTAACTATAGAGGTCAGGCAGTGGTGGCATACACCTTTATTTCAAGCACTCGGGAGACAGGCACATGGATCTCTGTGAGTTCAAGACCACCCTGGGTTATACAAGAGTGATCCAGTCTAAAAGAGAAACAGATCAAGGCAGTGATAGCTCACATTTTTAATCTTAGTACTTTGTAACCACATGTCTTTAATCCCAGCACTAGGAAGCTGGAGACAGAAAGGGATATGCCTGTTCTGAGAGAGAAATGTAGCCAAGGAGACACGAGCTCAGGCATCCAGTCTGGTATTTTGTAGAGAGAGCACTCAGTCTGAGAATTCTATTATTATTATTATTATTATTATTAAAAATTTCCACCTCCTCCCCTCCTCACATTTCCCTCCCTATTCACCCCTCTCCCTCCCTCTCCAGTCCAAAGAGCAGTCAGGGTGCCCTGCCCTGTGGGAAGTCCAAGGTCCTCCCCCCTCCATCCAGGTCTAGGTAGGTGAGCATCCAAACAGACTAGACTCCAACAAAGCCAGTACATGCAGTAGGATCAAAAGCCAGTACATGCAGTAGGATCAAAACCCAGTGCCATTTTCCTTGGCTTCTCAGTCAGCCCTTATTGTCCGCCATGTTCAGAGAGTCCAGTTTGATCACGTGCTCCATCAGTCCCAGTTCAGCTGGCCTTGGTGAGCTCCCAATAGATCAGCCCCACCATCTCAGTGGGTGGGCGCACCCCTCGCGGTCCTGACTTCCTTGCTTATATTCTCCCTTCTTCTGCTTCTCATTTGGACCTTAGGAGCTCAGTCCAGTGCTCCAATGTGGGTCTCTATCTCTGTCTCCATCCATCGCCAGATGAAGGTTCTATAGTGATATGCAAGATATTCATCAGGATATGCAAGATATTCATCAGTATGGCTGGATATAGG
Source organism: Microtus oregoni (assembly GCF_018167655.1). Lineage (NCBI taxonomy): Eukaryota > Metazoa > Chordata > Mammalia > Rodentia > Cricetidae > Microtus > Microtus oregoni. Next base: position 5,212,234 of record NW_024544542.1, read on the forward strand.
AGCAAGGAATATATATCTTAATTAAGGGAGGCATTTTAGGGTTGGCAAGACACTTGACTTTAGAGGGGTTCCCAGGTGTCCAAGGAGATGTCCCCAGCTAGTTCCTTGGGCAGCTGAGGAGAGGGAGCCTGAAATGGTCCTATCCTATAGCCATACTAATGAATATAAGTGTGAGAATTCTTGCCGGGCGGTGGTGGCGCACACCTTTAATCCCAGCACTCGGGAGGCAGAGGCAGGCGGATCTCTGTGAGTTCGAGACCAGCCTGGTCTACAAGAGCTAGTTCCAGGACAGGCTCCAAAACCACAGAGAAACCCTGTCTCGAAACAAACAAACAAACAAACAAACAAAAAGTGTGAGAATTCTTTTTTTTCTTCCATAATTATTTATTCAGACATAAGGTGTTAAACAAAGCCTTAAATTTTAGTTTTCAATGGAATAATTGGCTCCTTGTCCTTACCAGAACTGGAAGCTCCCTTCTCTGAAGCTCCCTTGTCTGCAAGGTGAGGGAGAGCCTCTGTTTTCCTTGGCCTTATCTAAATCAGTCTCTCCATTTGTTTTGGAGTATAGGCCACTGGAAGCACAGGGAAGTCCTGGGGGAACCAGCCAGTGCACTTATGAGTAACATGGTGGAAACAGGTTAACTCCTTGATTTCCAGGTCTCAGGAGGAACTAAGGACAGGTTAACAACTGGATGGTTACATATGTGAAAGGTAAGCGGTGGGAATTAAAATGACATTCACGCAGGTCTGGAAATATAATTAAAATAGTGGACTTTGTTTAATCAAATATTCTAACTCTAGTTCCAAGCCAGACCACTGGACTTTCCTTCAGATTGGTTCCATCATTCAAAAAATAAGAAGTGATACAAGAAGAGCAAATACTGCAAAGGACTAAAAATTGCTCAGCTTTATGGGTAGATAAAGAACATCCTGGATAAAGCTATAGAGAAACATTAAAAAGAATTTTGATAATCCATCATTATAGAAAAATAAACTTTGTTCCTTTTTATAATACTAAATGAAGAAGGTAATGCATGCTTATTCATTTTCAATTGTTAATCATCCAAAAAGTTGAACAATTTATGTTTCCAATCTCTGAAATCATGAATTTTTAAAATTTAAAACACATAACAATATGAATTATACTTGGAATTAATAGAAAACATATTTAAATATTAAACCATTCTTTTAGCTACACATAGTACATTCAATAAAAATGCATAATATTAATGAAAGAAAAAAATTGTACATAGTAAAATTAAGAGGAGCAAGTTGGTATCTCAAAGACAAATTATACAAATTTTAATTGTATCTTGAATACTCACAGATTTCATTTAAACAACGATTAATGGTCTATTTGCCAATTTTAAAGCTTTTAAAATTTACTAATCTCTCAAAATGTGTTATCTCTTTCTCTCACCTCCAATTCTTCTTTTTTATTTTCCTCCAAAATCACTATTTTGAATTAAGATCCTTCTAACCAAAATATTGCTATTTAAGTGGCTTCTAAACAGTAGGTGTTGGAGTTCATTGGCCTTGTAGCTGGGAGGGACTGTTGATGGGCAGAAGGTACACACACAAAAATCTCACCACTGTGATTGCCTAAATATGACCTGAACAAGGAAACAAATAGATGTGATAAAGTGGATGGGCAAAGTCCACCATGCCTCAACCCTACACAAAGAACTAGAGACATCTAAGGAATATGGAAAGCCGGAGAAATAGTATTCACCAGGGAAAAGTACACCAATTGGTTGTCCAATACCCAACAGTAAGCCCTGAAAACATACTTACATGCAATATTATATAGACTAAGTAGATTTTACATATAAATGTGTGTCTGTGTGCATGTGTAGATATGTAGTATCAATTGATGAATATTTAGTCCGTGAATTTGAAAGAGAATAAGAAAAACTATAGAGGAGTATATAGAGGGAATAAAGAGAAGGGTAAAGTTATGTAATTATATTACAGTCTCAAAATAATTAAAAATATTGTAGTATTATCCACAGTCTTTACAAATTTATACATAATACATCACAAATTACTTTGTTATTCTATACAGGCCTTAGGTTTATGGAGATAAACTATACAGCAAGGAAATCTTTAAATAACTCCATTGTTTGATGACCTGAACCACACAAAGTAAGTCATTGTGGAGGTAACTGCATATACTCTTCTACAATGTTTATAATGTACGGTGACCTGAAAATACCATTGCCTTGGACAATACTTATATATTTTTAACTTAAGTTTTTCCTACTGTGCCAACATGTATATCGTATATTGATGTTTGTTTCCTTCAGAAAAACGAGCAATTGAATGAAGAAATGTAATTAGGATTGCCTTATAATTAAACTTGTAATGAAGAAGGTGACATTTAAACAAAAGTTTCTGAGCACTCTGGATAATGGGAACACATGCTGCTGCCATCCATGATCTGTTTCCATAACAGCCTTTCTATTTTAGGAGCCATTTTCATTATACAGATATTTTCTCCACTTGATTTCTCAACTCCTCTTGAGAATTGTCCTTTATTAGACAATTGGGTGTCCCTGTTTCACACAACAGAATACACTTCTTGCACACAGAAATATAGAGCTGTTAGAGAAGATTCTTTGTCTAGTGATCTCAAACATTCTTAAAGAATTTTAATAACTTAATATTAGTTGTTATATTTCTTGCTGACACAATCATTTATTTCTATGAATTGAAATTAAATACATTGCAATAATTTTTTTCAAAATAGTGATGTCAAAGTTAGTGTTATTTGTTTTATTTTTTATTGCTATATTTTATTTTTCTAAGGAACATATACAATTATTTAAAGATTAAAACAATGAAAAATTTTAAAGATCAGTATTGAAACAGAAATAAAATGACAACCTAGCCTAACTTCTATTATATTTTAGTTCATGGTAGTATTATATATTTCTGCTTATCAATTAATTTCAAAACTGGAAGTTTACTGTCCAAAACAATCATCTTTCCATTTATCACTCAAACATTTGGATACACTTTAGTATTTATGTACTTAGAAATAAGTACAGACACTTATTATTTTGATGAAATGGGGAAACTAATTAATACCTGTGTATCATAAAATTGTTTGGAATGGGTTTTATCTGAGGTAATGTTCATCAGGGCAATTTAGGGCAATTTATAATCCTCCAAATCACTACACAGATTGTTAAGCTGGAGAGATGTGGCAAAGGATTTGAAATAGTTTATACAGAGGGGACAACTGGTTGTTATGTATCTGAATCTAGATTTATTTTTGATTTTCCTTATTTCCTTTTCTTTCTCAGCTTTCACCCTGCTTTTTGGTCATGTTAACAGTTGAGGGGTGATGACTGGACATGGGAAATGCCCATCAGTTCTCATCTCTAGCAGTGGAAAACAAAGCAGATACTATGAATTTCCTTGTTCCTTGAATCATTATTATTCTTAGCTGCCACAGCAGAGCAAGAGAAAGAGAAACAGAGAGAAAGACAGAGAACATAAACAGAGATGGAGAAGAAAACCCAATGTATAGAAGACCAAATAAAAAATCTCCACTGCTCCCAGGCAAACTATTGCAACCTCTGCTAACAATGAATCATATTAAGATATGTATTTCATTTAACTTTTTCTTAGTTTATGAGCATTGATTTTTATACAGATTATTCATATTCCCTTTAAACTTAGGGTTTCTCAAATATTTTGGCAATATGATCTCTAAGGTGTTATGAAATAGTGATGTTTGGCCAGGGATGGTAATGATTGAGGCTATCAACCCCACTAAGCATCCTCAGATGCTACTACCTTAGGGCCTCTCCAAGCGTTACTCTGTGCACACATTTGAAACAGTGAAGAATAACATCCCTCTTCAATGAGAAAATTCATAGAAAATGAGGGAGGCATTATTTAATAATGCATACTAATTCTCAAGGCTAACATTGTTTAGGACCTGCCATTACATCACAGTGGACTGAGAAATTAACGTGGCTGTCTTCTGTTTCCCATAATCTTGATGGTAAACATAATGGGTACAAAAGGTTTTACATAAAGTGTCTACCAACCCTGCCAGTCAATTAAGACTATGGACACTGCCTAAGAAGAAAACACAAACAACAAAGAAGTGCAACAGGGTTGCTAGCAGGTTCACGTGTACCTTTTAAAACAAATTCCTCTCTACTTTCACAAAATAGATGAGATTTGAAACAGTTGTAAATTTTGGCAGCTGCTCTGATGTGTCTTCTCTCTAGTGCAAGCTGGAAACCTCCAATTCTTAAGCTTCCTAGTCCAATCCTGGGGTTAAATAGATGTATGGTTACTAACAATAAAAGTTCATGTTATTATTACAAATTCCATCCTTTGGCTGAATATTTAAGGTTCTGCTTTGCTTTTTATCACTGTGGCTAAATACAAAGAAATGTAAAATGATACAATCATCATTTGTTTATCTTTGTAGAATGTGTATGTTCATTGCTTTCCAGCATGTTATGATGCATTGATGCACATACAGTGTATAAATATCATATATTCAAAGGAATGTTTATATTTTAGATTGTATTTTGCGTATATGTCAAAGACCAACATGTTCAAGTTTTGTCAATTGAGTTTTGCATAAATGTCAAAAGTCAACGTGTTTAAGTTTGGTTACTAAAGGTGTGTACAATTGGGACCAGGTGGAATGTTGAAGAGACGAAACCTACTTAGAAGAAAAATGTCAAAAGAGCATCACCTGGAGAGAGATATTTCTACACTAATTCCTCTCACCTTTTGCTTCCTGCTGCCATGAAGTTAACAGCTTTGGTTCACATTAAATTATTGACCATGCTGTTTCTTGCCACAGGGACAAGGCACTATGGGGGGAAAAAAACCTCTGAAACAAAGAGACAAAGTAAATCCTGTTTAGTTGACTATCTTATTTGGTCACAGTCACAGAATGCCAAGAACTAAATTAAACGCATACTAGGTAACAAAGCAAATCTCAACAGATAGAAAAAAATTGGAATAACCTACTATATTTTATGAGATTACCATGAGTTAAAGTTTGTGGTAAAAAGCACAAACTATAGAAAGTCTACAAACACACTGAAACCAAACAACTATCAACCAAATTATCAATGGGTCAATAAAGAAATAAATCAAACACTTTCCAAAATTCAATGAAAATAAATTCACAACATGCCCAGACTTATAGAAAACAATAAAAGCAGTGCTAAGAGGGAAGTTCAAAGTAGTAAATACCTGCATAAAGAACTGAAGAAATTTCAAACTAGTGACTTAATGGCACACCTGAAACCTCTAGAAAAAAGAAGCAAACACACCCAAGGGGAGTAGATGACATGAAATAATCAAACTTCAGGCTGAAATCAATAAAATAGAAGCAAAGGTAACAATAGAAATAATCAATGTAACAAAGAGTTTTTCTTTGAAAAAATCAACAAGATGGACAAACCTTTATATAAACCAACTAAAAGGTCGAGAGAGAATATCCAAAATAACAAAATCAAAAACAAAAAGGGGGACATAAAATTAGACACCAGGTAATGTAATAAACCTGCTGGTCTGCCCTGTCACCTGTGTACCCTGTGCCTTTAAGAGACAACCCCCCCACTCCCAATCTCCCCCTTCCTTCCAAGGCAAGTAGACCTCCCAGCTCCTCTCCCTCTCTGTCTCTCTGTCTCCCTCTCTCTCTCTCCATCCTTCTGTCCTCTTTTTTTTTCTCTACCTCTCGTTTAGCCCTTACCCATATATCCTCTCCAATACCCACTAAATAAACTCTATACCCAAGTTATCTCTGCATTGCTCATCTGTCTGTTTCCTAGCTGCAGCGGTCTCCCAGCCAACAGGAGACCTGCCAGCGTTGTACCACCATAAATGACAACATTGACTCGGCCAGGCTCTGTCCATGTTCCTTCTGCCTGTGGACAGGCAGGCTGAAGCATGCAGAGATTCTGGATGTGGACTGCTTTTCAACTTCCTGTGCCCGCTCCATGACAGAACATAACACCGACTAAATGATAAGGTCTCCTTCTCCAAGTCAGGTTTGCTGACATTCATCTCTGGTAATTTTCCATGGCTAAGGAATGGAATCTTGTTTCTTGTTTCAAACTGTTGTCCTGATCATGTCTAGGACAGTTGTCCTATTCTCAGGTCACTCAGAGTGGTCCTGCCTGGTCTCCATCCTTTGAGCTGACGAGCCTTAGAATGGCCTGACCATTCACTTTACTGTCTTGCTCTGTCTCAATGACATTTGTAGACAGCCTTTGGGGCCTGTCTCTCTCCCATCCTTGGCCATGGAAAATAAACTTTCCAGTGCTATCAGTCTAATGTCCCACCTGGAATGTCTTTTAGAGACCCTAAAACCTCTAAGTTTAATGCCTTAATTACAGATTCGTAGCCTTAACCACCTTTGCACTAAATGGCCTACATACCCCTTAAATAATAACCTAAAGTGGTCTCCTACCAGCAGATCCCAACACAGGAGTTTTTTAATTTCTATTCTATTCTAACAGGCAGATGAAAATATTTCTATCCATTCTATTCTCTGTCATGCTGGCATCTCATTCTTGTCTGCTTTTCCCTCTACTAGACTGCCTCCCACCACGATTAAGCCTGTCTGGGATTGGGATATCCCCCTCTCCCCATGCCTATAAATGCTCCTTTTCTCACTCCTATTCTGTTTCAGCTACTGCTATTGCAGGAACTGGCAAAACTTGTCGGATCCATGAGTCAGCTGTTCCAGTCACAGCCCTCACTGCCCCTGGCTGCCGCCACCGCGTTGGTGGCACTGAGTAATTTTTCTGTCTATCTCATGTATGAAAAACTGTGTGAATGGTATGGCCCCGTGTATCTTTTGCAATTAGTTCTAAAACTACGAAAGGTTGAAGTTGTTGATACAACACTGTGTGACTAATCCTGACATCAAATGGCATCTAAATGTTTTGAGATTAGTCTTTCAAATGTTATGGAAGAAACTCAAAGTATCTGGTGGAAATAAAACTCCATCTTCTGATTTTCTTTTTAATTCAAGAGAGTGAGTTTTCCAGCATATATAACAATTCAAACAGCTTTCAGGTGCTGAGAATGTTCTAGCAAAGTAATGTATAAGGGTTCTTCATTCCTCAGGCAGAAAGAGTGAGATCAAGATGTGTTGGGGATCATTGTTCAGCTATTTGTGATGTTGGTTGAAGACTCAGTCATGTTTACTGTTGGCTTATGATGCTGTCTACAGGGGTACAGCTAATTAAATACAAAAAGTTACAAATTATGTAGGATTTGCTTTTCAAGATTGCTATTGACATTTACAAGCAGAAAGATAACCAATTCTGGGGAATAATTTTTTATAACAGTTAAAATTTTGTTATAATTTATATACAATTTAACTTCACTTTTGAGGAAATGAAATACTTCAAGCATATAAACATTCATTGTGAATATATAATTGAAATGGAATAAGTCCATTTTTGTATGAAAATTTACTTATAGTTTTATTTCTTTCTTGTTAAATTATCAATATGAGTAATTATTTGAAATGCAGCTGTAAGGAAAGTTTATGAAAATTCATAGACATATAAGCTAATAAAGCTCAGCAATATTTTAACAGAAGCTATCTTAGGAAACATGCTAGTTTCCAAAGAATCCAAGGCAATTAATGGAAACTCTGTATTTTAATAAATAGACAGGCAAAGCAATAAATTGGACATCATTTCTGTAGAATTATAATTGGTTTAAGTAAATATCTTAAATAAAAGTGAAGAAATGTTCTCACCTTTAGTTTTCAGTTTTAATGAGTAAACAGTCATATGGAAAAGGGAACCAGAAGTTTCTTAGATTTACTTAAGACTTCTTAAAGGATATAAAGTACTGAGGTTAGCAGCAGCTGATCGTGTTTTATTCAGTCCAATTTAATAAAAGAAATCAGAAGTTTTTAAAATTAAATTGCTATCAGTGTATTTATTTGTGTGGAGGAGAAACATTGTTCAATGATTTGGGGAAATTTAAGGCAGACTTACAATGACCTTCTAGAATCTTCCTGTCTGTACTGGCCATATTAGTAAGAGACAAAACAAAACAAAACAACAATTTCTCTTTTGAAAGGTGGAGAGCAGAAAAAAATCATACCTTTTACCCTTATAAAGAAAAGGCATGATTAAAATACAATTGCATCCATTAAGGATTCAAATCTTCCTAATATTCATGCTGTGGGAAGCAGAGTGATGGAAGTAGGAAGTTATGCTGTACAAAATTCACTCTGCAAAGGAAAGATCACTGGCCAATGGTCTCTAATTTGATTAAACTTGGGATGCACATCCTAAGAATCAACGTTTTCTTGGCTCTTTTATCTCTGCTGGAACAAGTCCGTTCCCAGGGACCTTAGTCGTAGAAGGGTGGAGCAGCGATGCTGTGTGCACTGCTAAGCACAAAGCCAGCAAGAAATTAACAAAGATTCACTAGCAAAACAAGCATGGCTTGCAATTCTTACAGCTCAGTGGTTTGGGAGGCAGAGGAGGAACAAATTAATATCTGTGACTGTTGAGCTGAAAGATTGCCAATTTGATCGATACCCACGGGGAAGATAAAACTAGGATTTTGCTGCTTTGCACAGCCTTCTAAGTACAATCTAGCCAAATTAGGATAAACCACATAGGGCATTAAACATGAAATTATGACAACTGGATGTAGGACAGGGAATTAGAAGAGCAATTGGATTTAGCAAAAGAAAAGAAGAAAAACAATGCATGTAAAACACATGATAGACATCTACTTCAGAATAAGGTCAAGTTACATAGATATTGATATAATAGACTTTTTATTATTATAATTTTAGCTAGTCTTTTTGCATGTGTTCATGTCTATGATGTGCATATGTGTATGCACCTGTGCCTGTGAGTGTGGGAACATGTCTGCGTACAGCAGCATGCATGTGGAGGCGAGAAAAACATCTCAATGTAGGCATTAGCCCTCCACTTACTCGATACAGAAACTCTTTCTTGTCCCGCAGATTTGTATACTAGAAGTATCTGGTCTGTGAGATTCTGGCGAATTTCTTGTATTTATCTCCAGTCTTACTGTAAAAATGCTTGGACCACACATATCCTCTTACCTCTATAAATTCCAGCTCATACCTCCATATGCTAGCACCTATACACCTATACACAATCCAGCTCAGGTTTACATGCTTGAATGGCAAGCACTTTATCTCATGAACCATATCCACAGCACAGACTTTTTTTTACTAGTTTATACAGTTTCTCCTATATTATTACAATAAGTTCCTTCACTCCACTTAGTAGCTGAAGCTATTTTGTATATATATATATTATCAGAATTATGACCTATGATATGATTTTAATTTATTTCACTTAAAATGTTTATGATTCATAGCAGTAAATAAATACTTATAGATGAATTCTAATATCAAGGGGTATAATAGTTTAGTTCTGAGCCTCCAGATGATTAAACTTAAATACCATTATTTTCTATTGAATAAAGGAAGACTATAAAATAATAAATCCTATTTATGCAGCTTCTGGCTCTTGATCAGTTTTTATGTGGATACTTTTATCTGCTTTCCTTTAAGATGGTAGTTGAGTCTTTTTCTTCTTTTTTTTTTTAAATCTGTAACTGCAAGAACTTCTAATTCTTTGGAGACAATATTTGGAAGCTCTTCAAAGCACTTTCTACAGCATTTGGGGAAAATAACTGAAGTTAAGCAGCATATGAAGTGGAAACTCTCTAAGTTTTCCTTCAGTTCATTTCACTGGAATTCAATTCTGAACAACCCCAGAGTGTGATTACATAGCTCAGAGCCCCAGGCAAAGCACACTTTCCTTAGGATATCCTTCAGAATTGGTTGCAACCTTCTATGCATAAAAGTAAAATTCTAGAAAGACACGGTGTATTATGTAATAACTTTATTTACTACTCTTGCTGAAATAAGGTTATTCATGCATTCTTCGATACAGTGCATGCAAGCTACATGCTTCAAGATGTAACTATGCTAATATGTAATTCGGTACCCTCATGGGGTACTCAAGTCATCCTTGAAATGATTAACATCAGTCTTCATTCTGTATAGAGATTGCCTCATCCTGGGATAATAGGCCATCACCCTGAAGGAATAAATATGGTGATGTTTATCTATGTAACAAGATGACTAGAGTACATGCTAGAAGAGGAAAGAAAATCTTTTGTTATCAACCACTGGATGATTTAAAATATTAGCCTTACTAAGATTTAATACTGTCATTTTATATCAGGTGGTGGTGGCACACACCTTTATCCCAGCTCTCAGAAGGCAGAGGCAGGCAGATCTCTGTGAGTTTGAGGACAGCCTGGTCTATGGAGCAAGTTTCAGGACAGCCAGGGAATTTACACAGAGAAGCCCTGTCTTGAGAAACAAGAAGAAGGAGGAAGAGGAGGACAAAGAGGAGGAGGAGATGGAGGAAAAGGAGAAGAAGAAACATGTTATAATAATAGAGTATTTGTAAAGAAAGTCTTTAATTTTGCAGTACTAGGAGTAGAAGAAGTAAGGATTTCACAAAGTTAGACAAAAATTCGACCTCAGTGTTTTTTATCTCTAGCTCACTTTTTTTGAGTAATATATATTAATATATACATATATATAAACAGTGTTAATTAAATGAGAGCAATTGTAAATATTTTTACTGTTTCCCATTGAATTTTGTTTTAGTTCTTTGATTATTTTTAAGTTAAAAGGGGAAATAATGTGTTGCCCATAAAAATCATCTTTAGGAGCAGAGATGATTTAAAGGTTTTTTTTTAAAAAACGTCATTTGAAGGAACACATTTTTTTAATAAGGAGATTAAAATTTTTGTAAATGCCTATTTTATTTTATGTGCATTGTTGTTTTGCCTTCATTCATGTCTCTGTTAGTGTAACATATCTTCTGCAATTTGAGCCACTAACAGTTGTGAAATGTCAAGTGAATGATGGGAATTGAAACCTGGTCATCAGGTAGATCAATCAGTTCTTCTCACGGTTGAGCCATCTTCCCAGCCTGAATGTTTTCTTTCTTAGCTTTGTTTGTTCATTTGTTTGTTTGTGTTTAAATTTAAATATATTTAAAGAAAAATATATACATCCACCTTAACATCTGATTCCCTTCAGATATTACTACTCTACAATTTTAAGTAAAGATGAAATATGTCACAGGAGTTCTGTTATATTCCACAAAATATGGTCATGTATAATTATTACAAAATAGACTCTAATTCCATGATATACTTTAGATCTTTAAATTTCCATTTTTTATGAAATAATTTTAGGCATCCAAATTTGATCATTTTAACATATTACTCTATAGGGAAACCCCATATGTCTACTGTTAGCTGTTGACTGCCACCTCTGTGATAATAAACTATCTTGAGCAATTAATTGTGTTTATAATGTGTCCTTATTTTCTGGATTTAATAAACCCCACTATGTTGGGCAGAATCTAATTATCTTAAAAATCTTTCTCTTTGGTTTATCATCACTCCACATAGTCACCAACCCTTTAGTGAAAGCAAATGCTGAAGTTGGAATATAGCTGTCATATTAGCATTGCCTAACAAAGTTGAAAGAAAGACACAGATGCGAAAGTGCTTGTTAATCAGTTGACATTTAATTGATTAAATAAATGGATTAAAAATAAAAAGTTATTTAAGTAATAAAATTGTGAATATTTTCATAAAAATTTTCCTCAAGCATCTCTAAATGACTACATTGCCAAGAGTAGTTATTTTTCTATAAAAACAGCTGTGGCTTCTCCTGATATTATGATTCGACAGCACAACGCCAGGCATCAAATGGAAGAGGAAAGAGTACTACTTAGGGCCTCTTTTCAGGAGACATAGATCCCCTGCAGACCATCAAGGCTCCATGCGTCTCTAGAATCTTACTGACCAATTTATACTACCTTACAATTTGTTTTTGCTCAGGATTGTTTTATACAGTGCTCTATACAGAATTAGTAGAGAACAGCTGTTCTGGGCTTTGATTCTTAAGTGATACTAAGTAGACACAAAGCAGTATAATTTAGTTTTTATTGGCACTAGAATATTATTCAGATATTTCAATGAAGATGGATTGATGTCAGGGTCATATGGGGATTAAAAGATACCAAGCACATTATAGTCATAATCATACTCGTATTATAGACATACATATATGGATTCACTTCAATAAATAGTGATAACAGCTACCGGGGCTTGCTACTCAGTGAACTGATAAAAAAAATAAAAAGATAAATGTTTAGAAATATTTCTAAGACAGCAATAATAAAAAAAGGTGTATATTGAAGTAAGTATGTTGTAAACTGGATGAAGTTCAGAACCTGGGCATCTGAAACATTTGTGACTCTCCTGACTGTCTCACCTCATGGACTGACAGATCTCACTCAGTTAGTTTCTGTAAACAATTTAGTGCAGAGAAAATCAAAATGAAAACATTCAAAGTATTTAGAAAGCTTAAAAGGAAAATTTCACTTCAGGGTAGTCTGGGAAGTAGATGAAAGTGAGTGGTGGTTTGCTTAAAAAATGTAATTAAGCACAGACCAAATCAGAGAGTAATAAGTTCAATTTAGAAATGAAATAAATCTTTATAATCTATGTAGATTAATGGGAAGATCATTATACTGCAATATGCAGAGCAAACACTGGTCATAAGCTATTGTGATAATGAAATGGTGAAAGATTCCATAGGAAATTACTGATTTAAGAGAATAAAGAAATCAAAAATTAACATAGAAGATTGTTTTAATAGATATGCACAGAATTACCTGTAGAATTCTATTGTTAGAATGAGTAAGAAGCTATCACATAATTGGAATGTATTATTAATATTACTATATTAACATGCATGTAATTACATTAAGAATTCTAGTAATAAAATAAAATTTAATATTATTTATATTGTAAAATATCAGTTAATTTTTAATATTAAAAAGAATGCAAAAGAATTTTATAAGGCCTTTGTATACAAATATTTATTTTAAGGACTTCAGAGAGGATGGAATTAATGTGAAAGAGAAATATGAATGCCTAACCAAACAAGATTTGTAGAAGTATAATTATAATCGAGCATGTATATCTAAATAACATTGTAGAATAATATTTAATGACCTTTGAAGTATTTGGTCTATATTGTTAAATGGATATAAAACACATTGCAAAACATAATGAGTTCAATAGCACTTCTTGTATTTGCTGGTTTCTTTTCATGTGCTAGAAACTTCTCAGTGCTCTGTATGCAGTTTTCCTTATTTGTTCTTCAAATAGCCCTATCAATAGGCCATGCTAATAACCTAAGTTGCAATACAGAGGATGACAAGTATGCATGTTAATGTTTCTGTGGTTTTTAAATAAAATTAACAAAGTTTGATGGTCCAAACTTCGTATTCCAGCAGGCAGAAAGCACTGGCAAGTTCAAGATCAGACTGACAACTTGCTATAACACAGAGAAACCTGAGTTCAAATAAAAAAAATAATTGCAGTAGAGCTGACTCAGTAGATAGAGCACAAACTCTTGCTTCACAGGACCTGAGTTCATTTCCCAGCATGCATATTTGACAGCTCAAAACTATCTGCATCTCTAACTGCAGACTCCTTGGGCACTTATATTCACAAGTGCACATATTCAGAAACAGAAAAATTCACTCTTGAATGTATCAATATATAGACGGAGAAGGTTATATTTATATGTGTGTATGTTGTAAAGCAATTCATGAAAATAAGGCCATGAATTTGAAATAGAACAGGGAGGGTGTATGGGAGGGTTTTGAAGGAGGAAAGGGAAGGGGGAAATGTTCCAATTATATTATAATCTCAAAAAAGGAAAATAATATGGAAACTATAAATGTAAACAGGTCCTTAGTTAACTTCTTAGCCTAGAACAAAAAAAAAGTACTATGTTTGAGTCTTAGAGATGAGAATAAATTGATAAAACTAATAGTGGTTAAATTAAAATGAATGCACATATATACTATATAAATGCATGCAAGTGTTAGAAATGAGTTATTTTACAATGAATATTGTTTATTCCCTGTTCTCCTTTGTAATTGTACATTATATAAAATATGGTTTTAATGAAAATAGAATATCATGTATTTTCTCTAAAATAAATATTTGTAAAGCTCTGATTATGTAGCTACTACCTCTTGTGCTTTTACAAAATATTAATATCAATATTTATGTTTGCATAGCTAATATATCATTCAAGACAACACTATGTTCACCTACACAAACATAAACAGAGTTCTGACTTTGACTATAACTTTATATAACTTGCATACTTTTAAATATATTGTAAAATAGCAATGTGGTGTAGTAGTTCCTTTTGTTTGTGTGTTGCTTTCATTGGTTAATGAATAAAGAAGCTGCCTTGGCTTTTGATAGGGCAGAACTTAGGGAGGCAGGGAAAACAGAACTGAATGCTGGGAGGAAGAAAGTAGAGTCAGGGAGAAGCCATGAATTTTCCACCTGAGATGGATGCTGGATAGAATCTTTCCCAGTAAGCCACTGCCACATGGCGGTATACAGATTAATAGGGATGGGTTAAATTGAGATGTAAGAGTCAGCAAATAAGAAGTTAGAGCTAATGGGCCAGGCAGTGTTTTAATGAATACAACTTCTGTGTGGTTATTTCTGGGCTAAACTAGCTGGGCTGCTGGGATGAGCAAACAGGTCTCTCCTTAAAACAGCAATGAACTAAATAATTCTAGTTGGCATGTAATATTTTATGTCACAGTTTATGTTTTACAACTTTTCTTTATTTATTGTGTGTGTGTGTGTGTGTGTGTGTGTGTGTGTGTGTGTGTGTATGCACAGAGTTTCTAATCACGGGTATTCAGCTGTGAATGTGTGATAAAGCACAAGAGGTCATCAAGTTGCCACTTCTATCATTTTGGACCTGTTCCTGTAAGACTCGGTGTCTTTTTAAGCCTGGAGCTTTCATCTCTGCTAGGTTCAGAACCAACAAGCCCTAAAGATCCTTCTGTCTCTGCCCTCCTCAGAGAAGTGGTAGCAAGTTTAAGAAGAGCACCTGGTGGCTTGTTATTTGTCAATTGTGAACCAAATTTACATCCTGAAGACTTTGACGTAAGAGCCATTAATTGTTGAGACATGTCATTAAACACATTCACAAAATGTATTTTTAAAACACAGACACATAGCTGAGACAAGAAACTACAGTAAGGAATGATGAGTGTGGAATAAACATAACAATTAGTTAACCTGTACCAAATGATCAGTTCTGAATACATTCATGCAAGGAATGTATTTAGAAGGTGACTAGGAATATATATATATATATATATATATATATATATATATATATATATATTCATAAATGAATGCAGTAACAATAAAAAATGAGGGCATGGATTTGAAAATGAGAAATAAAGAGTATATGAAATGGTTTGGAGGGGAAAGGAGGTGTGGAATTATGTAACTGCATGAAAAACTCAAAAGAAAAGAAATAATTGAAAGCCCACAATCATACATATGAAAGATAAATATTATATTTACTGACTATCAGTGTAAAGTTTGTTAGCACAGGATCCTGAAAAAGGTAAGTTCACATGGTATGCATTTAAGGCCAGAGAGTATTCTCTCTCTCTCTCTCTCTCTCTCTCTCTCTCTCTCTCTCTCTCTATTTGTTCCTATTTTCCAACTGTTCAATAAACCTATTCTAAGAAAAAGTCAGTGAAAATATCTTAGTCTACTACTGAGTTAATATTTTAAAGTGCCTGTGACTTAGAAGTGGAATTTGTAATATTATTTTATGCTCAAAACAAGCTTTCTGAAGCTTTCTAGATGTCACTCCTTATTAATCGTACCAACAGATTTCTAACAAAAGTTTGTGCCAATGATGATCCTGTGCTTATAAGGCAGAAATGGTACTATATAGGACCAAACAACACCCAAAATGAACATAAATTATCATAACTTAGGTCTCAAATAGTTAAGACCAAGAAATAAGTGGCTTATCAGCAATGCAGTTCTTAATCAGAAGTGATAAGGCATGCTGAAACAGGGAGAGCGTATTTAAATGCCCTGAAGCAGGAACAATGCTAAATTAAAAACCTCCTCTCCCTGTCAAACAATCCCAGATAGTTATGTTGCCAGCCATGATGGGTGAAATAACTACAAAAAGCCTTAAGTTTAACACTGGAGAGTTTTGATATTCTAACAAACTTAATTAAAAATGAAAAGCAGTGATCCACAAGTTATAATGTGATTATAACACATTCTAATTTATGAAATATGCTAAGTAGAAAAAGATGCACATTGTTAATTATGGCAAAGGGAAATTAAACCTGATTAAAATTGAGAGAGGGTAGCGAATACCCACATAGATGTGAAGACTGTCAACCTCTTTACTCATGCACATGTGTTTAGTCGCCACTACTTTAAGGCAATCTGAGAACCCAAGGGCAAGTCATTGTGGGGAGCACTGGGGAGGGTAGGCCAGTGCCACAGGGGAAGATTCATTTCGAATCTATTGAGAGAGTGTGGAGTAGCAGTTTGACCCTGGGCTCTGACCCCTGAGGGACTGAACAAACGCTTTCACTGGGGTTGCAGATCAGATATTCTGTACATCAGATATTTAGAGTATGACTCAAAACTAGCAAATATTTAGTTATGAAGTAGCAACAAAAGTAATTTTATGGTTGGGGGTCACCACAACATGAGGATCTGTATTATAGGATTGCAGCCTTAGCAAGGTTGAGACCCACTGGCTAGCGTATTGCTCAATAGTATGAACCTGAAGATAGTCAGATACAAAAACAAGCTTTTACATTTGAAGTTTAATGGAAATAAGAAATGGAATGTAAGAGCAGGATAGCTCATAAACAACATAAGATAGGTCATAAATAAAACAAATGTTCTCAATTTTCCTTTTAAACGCTATAAGGAAAAATAAATTCTTAAACATAATGGCAAGATTGTATCCTCACTGAGCATAACAACTTAAATATTATTCCATGTTATTTTAAATAGTAAAGTGAATTCTGCTGAACATGTGCTAGAATGTTAATATATTGTTTAACACTGAGGTAGGTATGGCTCAGCACAGCTATAATCCCAGCATTTAAAAAGGTGGAATTAGGGTTATAAATTCAATGCAATAGGTAGATAAGTTCAAGGGCAACCTGAAATACACAAGAAATAGTCTCAAGAAAAAATAAAATAAATAAATGAAATTGCTAAACAAAATAATAGATTATTGTTGATAAAAGTTAAAATTATTTTAAATAATAAAATATTACATTCAGGGGCTGGAGAGATGGCTCATAGGTTAAGAGCACTGGCTGCTCTTTCAGAGGTCCTGAGTTCAATTCCCAGCTACCACATGGTGGCTCACAACCATCTGTACTGAGATCTGGCGCCCTCCTCTGGTGTGTGGACATACATCGAGGCAGAATGTTGTATACATAATAAACAAATAAATAAAATATTACATTCAACAGTATCCTAAATATTTATTTAAATACATTAAATTTGTTTTTACTATTTGATTTTTGATATTATAATATAATTGCAAAATTTCTAACTTCTTTTCCTTCTCATATACCCTTGTTGATCTCTTGCAAATCCATGGCCTCTTTTTTTTTTTTTTTTATTTTTCAAGACAGGGTTTCTCCATAGCTTTTGGTTCCTGTCCTGGAACTAGCTCTTGTAGACCAGGCTGGCCTCGAACTCCCAGAGATCCGCCTGCCTCTGCCTCCCGAGTGCTGGGATTAAAGGCATGCACCACCACGGCCCGGCTCCATGGCCTCTTTTTTCATTAGTTTTTATTGTACGCAAATGCATACATATTCCTAGACAGAATCTTCTCAGTCTGTAAAATTTTATGAGTATGTATGTTTTCAAGGCTAACCATTTAGTACTGGACAACAAGTTCGTGTGTTCTTTACTGAGGAAGACTATTTCTCATGCTCTGAGCTTTCCTGCATAGTCTATAGTTCTTTGAGTAGAGCTGAGACCTCAGAGACTTTCCCAGATATTTCAAAGTGTGTATTGGTTTTGTCCTCATTCAGATCATCTTTATATATCTATGTTGGTTAGACTTCATGTGTGTAGGTTCTGATGTTATTCATCATCTCAAGGCATGATCCCATGGCAAAATCCCACATTATCTGGCTCTTTCAATATTTCTGTTCACTCTTCTATGAAGTTCTTTGAGCATTAGTTACAGAAATGTTTTGTAGATGTATCCATTAATACTGGGAACAAGAACTCTGCAATTTGCATGATTGTGGTTTTCTGTAGTGGTCTCTGTTGAAAGAGAAATTTCCTTGGTGAGAGGAGAATACTACATTGTGCTTATAAAGGCAAATGTTTAGAGTGTTGCAATGGCAGCTTTCTAGTTTAGTAAATTAGTGGCTGTAGATTCTCCACCAATATCTACAAATTCATTAGCACTGAGTCATTAGCTAGTTTCCAGCATGATTTCCCTTTGTTTAACATTTGTGATATTTTGGATTATTTTGATTCGTTATTGTTACTTAACTTTCATAGATATCATTTGGTTTTGATTTTTGCAATTGCATTATGAGGAAAGTATAAATTTTTTTCTAGTATTTTTATCCATATCCCAGTCAAGCAGATATATGCATTTTTACTTTGTAAAAAAGATAATATTTAACAATTGGGTTTTGAATTTAAAGCATAGCAGAGAGTCCAATAAAAGGAATGTACAGATGTAGACAAGTTAAAGTAATTATATTGTTAGAGTCATTTCAGATTAAGTTCCTCATCCTATATGTGTTGAAGAAGGAGATAATTTCTTTATTTTTCTTGTATGTTCTTACAAGATACAGATGTTGCCAAGTGTGAGGAAGGGCATTCATGTCTGCTCTTCTATATGTGATACAATAATGCAGACAGATACCTGTTCTGCAATTTAGAGCCACATGCAAATTGTTTGGGTCCTTGTCTTGTAGGCATTTTTTTAATTGTTTTTATTGAGCTATTTATTTTTTCTGCTCCCCTCCCTTCCTCTCACCTCTCCTTCTACCCTATCCCATGATCCCCATGCTCCCAATTTACTCAAGAGAACTTGTCTTTTTCTACTTCTCCAGTAGATTAGATCCACATATGTTTCTATTAGAGTCTTCTTTGTTGTGTAGGCCCACTGGGAATGTGAATTGGAGGCTGTTTTTTTTTTTTTGTCTGTTTTTTGTTTTTTTGCTTAATGTCTAAAAGCCTCTTATGAGTGAATACATGTTATATTTGTCTTTCTGGGTCTAGGTTACCTCACTCAATATAATGTTTTTTAGATCCATCTTTTTCCCGCAAATTTCAAGATGTTATTTCTTTCTTCTGTGAAGTACTCCATTGTGTAAAAGTACCACATTTTCCTTATCCATTCTTCAATTGAATGGTATTTGGGTTGTTTCCAGGTTCTTGTTAAGACAAATAATGCTGCTATGAATATAACTGAGTACATGTACTTATGGTATGATTGAGCATCCTTTGGGTATATATCCACAAGTGGTATTGCTGGGTCTTAAGGTAGATTGTTTCCTAATTTTCTAAGAAATCGCCTGTAGATGGAGCTGCAGGCCACTTCCCGCTGCCCAGCTCCTAGCCACTAGCTAGCTTTACCCACAATAATTACACGGAAACTGTATTCTTTTAAACACTGCCTGGGCCGTAATTTGTAGCCTCATATTAGCTAACTCTCACATCTTGATTAACCCATTTCTAATAATGTGTGTAGCACAATGAGGTGATAGCTTACCGGGGAAAATCTTAACCTGCAGCCATCTCAGAGAGGAGAGGCATGGCGTCTGCCTCACTGCCTTCTACCCAGCATTCTGTTCTGTTTACTCCGCCTACCTAATTTTCTGTCCTATCAAAGGGCCAAGGCAGTTTCTTTATTAATTAACCAATGAAATAAACAGAGAGACAGATGACCCTCCTCCATCAATCGCCATGCTGATATGTAAAGCGGCATACCAGTTTGTACTACCACCAACAATGGAGGAGTGTTCCCTTTACCCCACAGCCTTTCCAGTATAAGTTATCATTTGTGTTTTTGATCTTGGCCATTCCTACAGCTATAACATGGAATCTCAGAGTTGTTTTGATTTGCATTTCTCTGATGACTAAGGATGTTGAACATTTCCTGAAGTGTCTTTCAGTCATTTTAGATCCCTTTTTCCCTGGATGTCCCTTGCTTGGGCGTACTCCTGCAGAGGTCCCTGGCTTGGCCCCAGTCCCACAGAGGGCCCTGGCTCAGATGCTCTTGTAGGCATTTAAGACCAACATTACCTAATAGAGAATTTAAAATCAAGTCTTAATATCCTTTGATATCACTATATCCATGCCTGGTGGATAAAAGAACTTAACTGTAATTTCTTTTACATTGGTGCTGCATATCTAAGTTCCATCTAAGTAGAAAAAAAAGTGTTAATTCCTTTCTTACTGCCTTCTCACACCAGATGACAATATATACCTGAATGTGCTCAAGGGATACCTTAATTTAATACATTATTAAATAGCCCATTCCTTAGGTAACATTGACGTATCATCAAGTCCAAATATTCCATACAATGCATTTGTGACTAAAATTAATAATATTGTTGAAGTTTGAATGCCACAAAGACAGTTGGCACTCTGCTTGGGCTCGAAGAAAACTATATCTGGATTCTTTTTTTAGTTGGCTACATAAGTACTTTCTATGTCTTCTTTCCAATAAGAACCATTTTATTTTAACTCACAAAAATGTTATTTACAGCATGCAAATACAAAGGTGAAAACAGAAATGTGTTTTGAAGATATAATTTCAGGGGTACCTGGTGAGATTTTATTTCCTCTAGCTGTGATTATTGCTTTGAAAATTTGTGATAACAGATCATGCATTTTTAATTCTATCTTCCTGAATTCTCACTTATATCAGATTAATCCCATCTGTTACTTCTTGAATAGTACACAGTTGTATTTTTACCAGAAGTAAAAATTCTTTTTCTCACAGTGTTATCCTTTGGACCTTCCCTTGATGTTCATGGAAGCACACAGTTTCTGTAGCTATATGAATTTTTCTTTATTTTAAATTTGTTATTCTCCGTGACTCATTATCTAGTAGTCAACATTATAATAATAGTTATTGAACATCAGTTGTGTGCATAATCCTGTACTAGACAGTCAATGATAAATGGCTGCAGTGACATAAAAACCTTGCACCATGCTGTCAGTGATATTGTCATCAACTAGGGTTTAAACAGCTCTCATATCTTAGGTTCATCTGGTGACTTACTATCTTCTAATTTAATGTAAGACTCACCAGAAACCGCTGCTGTATACTTTACTATGTGAATTGCTTTAAAGAAGTTCTGTTGTGAAATCATTCTTGTTTAGGTCTAAGACAGGTTATCTATATGGGTTCAAATGACATTTTAAATCAATGCACATTGAAATCCTGAGAACTTTGTTGAGAACAGTCATAAGTTTCATGCATTAGGATAAGATTTTAGTATGTCCAGAAACACAGAATTATTGCAGCAAACATAGTTAACATTATAATTTAATTAGAGGAAGTAATGTTTTTTAATGCAATGATATTACACTATATTGAAAATTATACTGGGTTCACAGACAAAGTATAAACATATTCCCCTTGATTTCTCTCGATTTTAATTTATTATATGTAATGAATATATATTGTGGCATGTTCTCTATGAGTGAGTCTCAGGAGAAACTGCCTCCACTGCACTGGAATTTGATTGGCAGCATGTGAAGGCAGGTCTTGCATAGGTAGCCATAGCTACTGTGAGTTCATGTGTGTGTAAGAGCTATATGTTTTACTAGAAGGCAATATTTTACAGCACTCTCCAATGCCCTCCAGCTCTCACAATGTTTCTATTATACCTTTCTCAGTGCTACCTGATTCTTGGTAAGGGTATCAACATAGAAGTCTCATGAGCAAATGAATATTGACAGTGGCTTAATTTTAGTAGTTTGTACAATGTGTGTCTGTTTTTACCACTAAACACTGCAATAACAAGCATCTTTTACCACATTTGGGATCAGCACAAATCTATGTGTGTAAATAGAAATATTTAGTAGCCAGTTGACTCTAGCATTTAGGAAATTATCAACATGCTCTATTCTACATCCTGTGGCCTCCCAAGACATGAGTTTGTTTGCAGTGCCAGGAATGGATTTCCTCCCATGTAGCGGGAAAGTAGTCCGTGCTCCATGAACACATCCTGCTTGTCATGTTGGTAGTGTAGCAGGCAGGGCCCAGTGCTGGCCAAAAATATAGATACCTTTCATTGCCTGATGAAGGTTAATATTCAGGAGGATGCCTATATGTTTTTCTTTGGGTTCCCCTTCTTATTTAGCTTCTCTAGAATCACTAATTATAGGCTCAATGCCCTTTATTTATGGCTAGAAACCAAATATGAGTGAGTACACCCCATGTTCCTCTTTTTGGGTCTGGCTTACCTCACTCAGGATAGTGTTTTCTATTTCCATCCATTTGCATGCAAAATTCAAGAAGTCCTTGTTTTTTACTGCTGAGTGAGTAGTACTCTAATATGTATATATTCCATACTTTCTTCATCCATTCTTCCATTGAAGGGCATCTAGGTTGTTTCCAGGTTCTGACTATTACAAACAATGCTGCTATGAACATAGTTGAGCATATACTGTTGTTGTATGATAAGGCCTCTCTTGGGTATATAGACCCACATTGGAGCACCGAACTGAAATCTCAAGGTCCAAATCAGGAGCAGAAGGAGAGAGAGCATGAGCAAGGAACTCAGGACCGCGAGGGGTGCACCCACACACTGAGACAATGGGGATGTTCTATCGGGAACTCACCAAGGCCAGCTGGCCTGGGTCTGAAAAAGCCTGGGACAAAACCGGACTCGCTGAACATAGCAGACAATGAGGACTACTGAGAACTCAAGAACAAGGGCAATGGGTTTTTGATCCTACTGCACATACTGGCTTTGTGGGAGCCTAGGTAGTTTGGATGCTCACCTTACTAGACCTGGATGGAGGTGGGTGGTCCTTGGACTTCCCACAAGGCAGGGAACTCTGATTGTTCTTTGGACTGACGAGGGAGGGGGACTTGATTGGGGGAGCGGGAGGGAAATGGGAGGCGGTGGCGGGGAAGAAACAGAAATCTTTAATAAATAAATAAATAAATAAATAAATAAATAGATAAAATATAGATACCTTTTCTCCCCCAGCACCTGATAAAGAGCCCTGAAGCATGATGAAAATTAGTTACCAGGGAGGATTTATTGGTAAGTGTCAGACTGAATTCTGTGTTCTGGAGCTAACACATTTGGTATTTTCAGAAAAATTGTCTTGATATCTAGTATAGTAGGCAATAAAGAATAATGACAATAACCTACATTGTATTGACTGTCTCTCATGCTTCTGTGAACAGGCAACACTTGGTTGGCAATGAGTTTTTCATTTAGCAACTGTATCTTCTGGTAGCAACACTATTCACTAACATGGGGGGGGGTCTTTCTGTTAAAACATTATTATAAAAATAATTACATTTTAAATCATCTCACAACCTAGAGGAGCTTCCTAAGGTTTTTTTTCTTATCTTTCTCTCTTTTCCCTCATCATCCTCTTCCTATTCAAACTTAAACTTTACTGGCTATTATTGTTTCCTCTGTTTTCATGTCACATAGGCTGTATGGTTTTATTTTGTGTCATGTCCTTTGATTACAAGATCATAAATTCCCAGGTAGTTTCTTCATGCACACTTCATTTAAGTTAAGCAGTTTCCTGACTCCACATTTCCCCTTTCCCATCACTCTGCGACTTACTTGAACCCTTCAACTCCAATATTTCCCTTCTCTACTTTCATTTCCACCTTATCAGCCTATATCATTTCCTCAAATGAACACCACAGTAGTGGTCAATTCTAGTTTCCTAGCTTCCGCATGAATTCAATAGTAAATACATGTGATAGAATTGAAGCTAGAACCCTCAAGTGAGAAAGAATGCGCAACATATATATTTAGCGCAGGTGACCTTGCTCAGTATTTTTTTCTAGTTTCATCTAATTTACCTGAGTTTTTTTTCATTTTTCTACATGATGAGTATTGCCTGATGTGAAAAGTTACCAGGCTTTCATTATCCATTTGTTAGTCGGCGGCCATCCACATTTCTTCCCTTCCCTCACTATTGCAAACAGAGCATTAGTGAGCTTGGATGTGCAAGTTTTCTTCACAGATAGGCACAAGGGTATCTTCTGGGCCATATGGTAGATTTATTTCTAGGTTCTCAGAGAAATCTCTAGACTGGTTTTTATAGTTGCTGCTCCAGTTTTTCATTCCAACAGCAGGTATACTATTTCCTTTTCCCTACGTTCATGTCAACACTTGTTCACATTTGGATTCTAGCTAAAGGCTATTCCTAATTGTGTGAGATGGGATCCCAAATTGGCTTCAGTCTGCATTTGTCTGACAGCTAAAGGGTGCTTAACATGTCTTGATGTGTTTACTAATCATTTGTCTTGTTTGAAAACTTTCTGTTCGGTGTCATATACCACCTTTTAATTGGGTTGTCTCTTTGTTTGATGTTCAGAGTTTTGTGCTATTTTCATATCTGTACATTATTCCTTTTATGAGTAGTATGTACAAATATTAAAAATAACTGATATGATCTCTATGGAATAAGTTTTCAAGGTGATGTTTGTGGCCATCTAAGCATTGAGAGCACAGAAGCACTGGGCTAGGAAAAGCATGCTTGAAGAATGCAAACCTGGAAACAGTGTAAAGAAAAGGTATCTGGACTCCTGGTCAGAAAGGGAGGTAGCATGTTGAGCCAGGAGACTGATGGCAGCAACCTGACCATTGATCTGGTAGGATGGGGAACTACCTTTAAAAATCTATATTTAAACTCATGCAAACATGGACCCTCTACATCTTATCTTTCAAGTTTCAAAATAAATCTGTAGAATGATATTAAGCCTCTCTGTGGAGGAATGTTTTAGGAAAGATTAGGGAATGCCATTGAATGGAGACAGTTTCGACTGTAGTTCAAGAGGACGGCTCATTCAAGAAAAGGAGATCAACAGGGATTTTATTTGTGAAAACTAATTGCTGCCCAGAGGTTAAGAGTCTGGACCTTTCCCTGTGAGAACACATATTTTCACATCTTTCTAAAAAGAGGCCTTTCCTGAGAAGTTGGGAAAGGATTAGCAGTCTACTAACACAGGACTGAGTTGAACTATGGAGAAAAGATCTGTTAATTTATATGGAGTAAGATCATTTATTTTCACTTGCAAAGTTATAGAGCACATTAAATTTGTGAAGGGTCACCAAGAGAATGCCCTAAGAAAGTTTGTCTGTGAAAATTTACAGAATGAAATGAAGTGGAAAGAATTAGAAGCAGAGGACTCTAAAGTATATTAATGAAACCCAAGTATGAAACCATACAGATTTATATAATGTGGACAGCAGCAGCAAAAGAAATTGGTATTTCTGAAAAGCATTACAGAAGAGGAATGCCTTTCATTGTGCCAATCTGCATACATTACTGGTCTTTATCAAAGGCCTCTGAACAAATGTATTCCTTTATAGAATTCCAAAGGCAAAACTAAATCCTAAATGTTGAAGTATAAGATCAACCCTCAGATTAAATTGTTTTTTTCTATGTTTATTCTGCAGAGTTTCGTGAAAATTTAAGCCAGATTGAGTTTTAAAATACAATTAATATTACATTAGTTCAGATACATTAAAATGGAAAAATACAAGCAGATATAAAACTTCAAGAAATCTTTTTAATCAACAGATGAAACAGAATTTTAAGAAATTAATGTGGCATTTAGCATACATTGTATTCTCAATTATTTTGGGAATTGCAATCTTAGTTTGAATATGCTGCATACATCCTAAAATGCCAACTACTTTCCAATATTTTTGCAAGCTTATCCTGTTTCCTGTAGTTCTTATTTGTCTGAGTTGTTTTCTGAGACTCTTCTTTTTTATACTTATGAACAATACACTTAAACTCAAAGCTGGATGAGAGCTATTTTCTCTGGAAAAGACTAAACAAATAATAAAGAGAACAACAACAACAACAACAACAACAACACACACACACACACACACAGATTCTCTATTTCTTGTTTACTCTGCATTTTTAAAGTGGACAAAGATTAGAAACCATATCCTATTTTTCTTTTATTTTCTGATGAAGAAAGTGCAATAGGAAAGATTCAGGCTGTCTCTTCCTTCAGACTGCATAGCAAGCAGAATTATGGTGAACAGCTAATGCCTTGTTTCAAGGTAATTCTTTTTGAGTGGGAAAGTGTCATTAGAACATAGAATTACTGTGCCATAAGTTTAGGGTCTTTTATGGGGCAAAAGGGAAAGCAGGAACTTGAAGCTGGCTTATAATATTTCACCCACGTGCAAAAAGCATTCACACACATACATACATACACACACACACACACACACACACACACATACACACACACAGAGATGAAGATAGTGTGAGGCTACAAACCCTTAAAGTCTCTCTTCCCCAGTGACATATTTTCTATAGAGATGTTTTGCTTCCTAAGTGCTCTATTAACCTCTCAAACAGTACCACATTGGGGACATTTTTCATTTAAATCACTACAAAGGGAAAAATTAATTTATTGCAAAGAATATATATATATATTCTATATTTGTATTATTTCAGTATATTATTTATACTGTAAAATGAAGACTTGAAAATGTGTATGAAACATATTTTTGATGAGTAGAAAAAGAGAAATGGACATCTGTCTTAACCTTTTAGTGCAGTTCATATCACTCTATGTTGTATTTTCTGATTTTGACCATTTTTTTAATTAACACTTACTTTATATTTTTAAAAATTAAATAAATTATTCCAAAATCTATTTTTATTACTCACATAAGAATTATACAAATTAATAAATTGTGCATACAGTTTAAAAAAGATCAGGAATTACTTGATTTACATTCAAATGATTAATATTTTTCACCGCTGTTAATGTGTGACTGAGAATAGGCCCATCAGCCCATATATTTGAACACTTAGTCACCAGTGAGTGGAGCAGTTTGATGAGGTTTAGAAGAATTAGGAGATGTTGTGGTCTTCTTTAAATAGGTGTGGCCTTGATGGATGTGTGTTACCGCGCATATGCATTGAGGTTTCCAAAACCTACACAAGATCTGTTTCTCAACCCCCTTCTCTCTCTCTCTCTCTCTCTCTCTCTCTCTCTCTGCTTGATGACTATGGGTATGGATATAAAGCTCACAGTTAGTGTTGTTCCAGACCCTTGCTTCTCTGTTCCCTACCATGATGGTCATTGACTAACCCTCTAAATGTGTAAATAAGCCTCTAATGAAAATTAAATATTTTCCTCTTTAAGAGTTGCCTTGGCCATGGTGTCTTTTCACAGCAATGGATGTAGATGGAGACTGTGTTTTCATTTCTTGGCCACCTATACCCGAATAATCACACAGTAACTATATTAGTTACAACACTGTTTGACCAATCAATGACTCGGGTGTCTTCCCAGCTAGCTCTTCTATCTTAAATTAACCCATTTCTATCAATCTATGTATCATCATGAGGTTGTGGCCTACTGGTAATGTTATAGTATCTTTTCCTTCAGCAGCTACATGATGCGTCCTTGACTCTGCCTACTCCATCTCTATAGCTCTGTTCAGATTTCTCTCCTGGCTTTACTCTGATAAGTCATTAGCCACAAAAGCTTTATTCATCAACCAATATAAGGAACACATTTACACAAGGACATCCCATATGAAATAAAACAATAACTAAGGTAACAACTAAATTTTTTATTTATTATAGAATTTGAAATGTTGTTCAGTAAATGAGGGTTTATCCTGTTCCAGTTGGGAAGTGATTTGCTTTGTACAGCTTGCAGTGACATAGGCTCTTGGTTTAATCTTAAATGATGTAGAATTTTTCAACATTACACTGACAAACTATCTAGGATTCCAGAGTCTCATACCTTAAAAACAATCCTCTTTTTTAGCTTCTCTAGGATCACTAATTATAGGCTCAATGTCCTTTATTTATGGCTAGAAACCGAATATGAGTGAGTACATCCCATGTTCCTCTTTTTGGGTCTGGCTTACCTCACTCAGGATAGTGTTTTCTATTTCCGTCCCTTTGCATGCAAAATTCAAGAAGTCCTTGTTTTTTACTGCTGAGTAGTACTCTAATATATATATGAAGGAGAACCCAAAGAAAAACATATAGGCATCCTCCTGAATATTAACCTTCATCAGGCAATGAAAGGAGACAGAGACAGAGACCCACATTGGAGCACCGGACAGAAATCTCAAGGTCCAAATCAGGAGCAGAAAGAGAGAGAGCAGGAGCAAGGCACTCAGGACGGCGAGGGATGCACCCACACACTGAGACAATGGGGATGTTCTATCGGGAACTCACCAAGGCCAACTGGCCTGGGTCTGAAAAAGCATGGGATAAAATCGGACTCGCTGAACATAGCGGACAATGAGGACTACTGAGAACTCAAGAACAATGGCAATGGGTTTTTGATCCTACTGCACATACTGGCTTTGTGGGAGCCTAGGCAGTTTGGATGCTCACCTTACTAGACCTGGATGGAGCTGGGCAGTCCTTGGACTTCCCACAGGGCAGGGAACCCTGATTGCTCTTTGGGCTGATGAGGGAGGGGGACTTGGTTGGGGGAGGGGGAGGGAAATGGGAGGCGGTGGTGGGGAAGAGACAGAAATCTTTAATAAATAAATAAATTAATTAATAAAAAAAACATTCCTCTTTGGTATCCCACAGCTCTTGTTACTTTCAATCATGATGATATAGAGTATTCCAGTTGAGTTACTTCTTGGTTTAGTAATTCTTCAAGCATTTTTACAAAGTTTTGTGATCATTCTAAATTATATTCTTACAAGAATCAAATTCTATGTAGACAGGAAACACCTTTACAGTTCTCATCTGCTTGGGGCATATGTTACTGCAATATTTCTCTTGGCAACGAAATGTTGACTTTCTCTTAGATCACAATGGGAAACTTTGCCTACAAACAAGAATAGAAAAAAGAGTATTTGTTAGCAGAAATCATTATTCACTATCATATTATTGATTTAGAAAAAATGTTTTTTGATAAATATTTTGAAGATTTTTTTTATTATTCAAATTTTCTTCCAGGCAATGGTGACACAAGCCTTTAATCCTAGCACTCGGGAGGCAGAGGCAGGTGTATCTCTGTGAGTTCGAGGCCAGCCTAGTATATAAGAGCTGGTTCCAGGACAGGCTCCAAAGCCACAGAAAAACCCTGTCTCAAAAAAAAATTACTAAATTCTAGATTGATTTTTTTTTTTTTTTTTTTTTTTTTTTTTTTTTAGTTTGTGGAGTATCAATTTAGTTTTTTAAGCTCCAGTTCCTGCTTGGATTTACTTTGGGCAATGTGGTTGGAATGTATCTGGCTCAGAATTATGACATGCCAAACCTGGCCAAAAAACTTGGAGAAATTAAGAAGTACCTGGAAGCCAAGAAGAAACCCCCTAGTTCCTGCTTCCTGCTCAGCACTGCACTCTGGACCCAAGTTCCCTTCCAAGGGGCCTGCCTCCTTCTTAGCCGCATCCCAAAGCTGTGTTCCTCCTCAGCCTCAGACCTTGCCTGTTGCTTTAGAATCAACAGGGGGCCAGAATTCAAGGTTACCAGCAGCTTCTCTTCCTTCTGTAACTTCCATCCAGTTGCTTCTGGGTCCTAAGACCGGAATATGGTGCTAGATTAGCAATCACAATCTTTATTAGTGCTTGCCCACCTGTCCTCTGGGAGCTACCACCTGTTGTCAAGAGAAGGATGAATGGATTCGGATAGCTGATTTCACCATCTAGCAGTTACAATAGGAGTGTATTACATATTTGTTACTAAATTTTGTTGTCAAAGTAATTAAAATCAATATGTTCAAACCAGTTTCTGATGAATTATCCATTTATTTTGTAATCAAGGGCTCCATAATTGATAATTTAATCAATAAATCATTTGCTTATCATTAACTAAGAAAAAAAAGAATTTAGTACATGAGTACTTTATTATGTAAACTTACTTCCTTAGTATCCCCATCTTTGGGTTATAGATAGGATTATTAAAATAATATTTAGTTTTTTTAACTTGAGATTATTTTAAATTTTTACATTAAATAATACAGTAAACATTGATCAATCTCAAAGTGTTAGACTAAACCCAAAACGTACACAGTGTTACCTCTTAATGCAGATGTATATGATACTCTTGTACCCCAAGTTACTATTCTCCTAATATATAGTTGTCCCTCAGTATTTATAGTGAACTTAGGAATAGATGACAAAAATTTGCAGTTATGCCGGGCGGTGGTGGCGCACGCCTTTAATCCCAGCAGTTGGGAGGCAGAGACAGGCGGATCTCTGTGAGTTCGAGACCAGCCTGGTCTACAAGAGCTAGTTCCAGGACAGGCTCCAAAACCACAGAGAAACCCTGTCTCGAAAAACCAAAAAAAAAAAAAAAAAAAATTTGCAGTTACCCACTTCACTTAAAGAAAATGCTACAGTATTTAAATTTAACCTGTGGACATGATTTTATATTCTACCACATTTCTGCATTACTTATATTACCAAATCCTTGTAAACATACATAAATAATTGTTGTACTAAAGAATGGATAAGTAAAAATATTACTGTACATTCAGGATATCTAAAAATATAAAAATTGGAAGATGTGATAGTTGTGGAGCACATGGATGAATGAACCCAAGGATGTGGAGATCCAGTTGAAACTTTATGTTTCCTGGCATAGTTTAATTCTCTGCTTGGCTTTCCAGTTTCATTTTGTATTCTCTTTGTGAACCAAAGTTGTCTTTGTATGCCTCTAAAGACCCAGACTCTCTCTTTTCCTTTCAAATCTTTTCAAATTGTTTGCTCCCATGATATCAACTCACATATCACTGAAGTTGTTACCTAAAAAATTCATTCTTGGTTCTTAGCTTCTTCCAGATGATGTTTTGTGAGGTCATTATTATGGAATTGTTGTTCTTGTTCTGCTGTCCCCACACATTGTAAAAGTGGTTACATCTGGGACTGGAGAGATATCTCAGCAATTATGGGCAATTTCTTCTATTGCAGAGGACCTGGTTAGGTCCTCAACACAAAGATGATGACTCACAATGTTTGTTTCAAAAGATAAGATATAATTTTCTGTCCTCTGAGAGATAAGGGTCATATATGGTACATATGTATACATGTAGGCAAAACATTTGCATATATAAAATAAAAACAATATGAATAAATCTTTAAAAAGTGATTGAGTTCAATATAATTTACCTACTGTAATTTTCTACATTTACTCATTTATTTAGTATGTATATGTTTGTTTGTATGCTTGAATGAGGGCTAGGAAGCATGTGTATGGGCCTCAGTGCATAATGTTCCAAGTCAATCCTTTTCCTTCACCATGATCATGACATACAGGTCTTTAGTTTTGATGTGAGGCATCCCATTGCACTGAGCCATCCTCCCGACCGTTATCACTGAAATGACTAAGGTAAGAACCAACTCAATCCTGTTGTGCATTAATTCCTAGAACATAGCTTTTTGAGAACCTACAGAACTGATGCACTGACTCTTTGTTGAACAGTCGAATGAATAATGCTTTAATAAATCACAGTTTAAGTTAATATATGCATTTATTCACAAGATTATTCTAGAATACTAAAAATGTAATGAGTGAAACAATCATTATCATACATGATATAAGAACTTTCAATATTATATTATCTATAAAATGCTAATTAAACTGTTTTTATTTGTGAGTCATAACAACCTAATATTTTGCTATTATATTTTTGTTTTTCTCAACTTACTTATGTGGTAGGTGCATTAAAAGTTTCTGAGTAAGACAAGCCTACATCACAAATAAGTTTTAACCTCTGCCCTGAACACAGATGCAAAAATAATATCAATTAAATACTTGTGAATTGAATTAAAGCACATATCAAAATTATCTACCACAATCAAGTCATCTTCATTTCATAAATTCAGGTATAATTCAATATATGTAAATCAATAACTGTTATCTACATATAAACAAATTCAAGAAAAAATTCATCGTGTTGGATACAGAAAAGTTCTTTGACACAATTTAACATCCCTTGATGATTAAAGTCCTAGAAAGTGTTGGGATAAAAAGAATACATCACACCATAATAAAGATGGTATATTATAAGTCCATATCCTATGTGTTGTTAAACTATTAAAAAATCAAGTCATTTTCACTAAAATTGGAAACAATACAAGAATGTTTACTCTCTCTATTCCTGTTCAATATAGTGCTTGTATTCCTAGTTATAGAAATAAAAAAGTGAAGGAGATGAAGGGTTAAAAATAATAAAATGGAAGTCTAATTATCCTTATATTCAGATAACAGAAATTGGGGTTCAACTCAAAAACCAGAAAAGTAAGACAGCCAAGCCACTAGAGAAGTCTTGCCTCTACCTAGGTTGGGCAATTATAGGCTATGCTAATGCTATAGGTTAAGTCTTTCTCTCCTTCCATTTTGTATTCCCTCTATTCCTGGGACTAAAGGCGTGTGACTCACTAGTACTGGCATTAAAGGTGTGAGCTACCACCACCTGGATTTGTTTCTGCATTGATTTTGTGTAGCCAGGGTGGCCTTGAATTTATAAAAATCCATCTGCCTCTGTCTCCCAAATCCTGGGATTAAAGGTGTGTTCTCCATTTCCTGACCTTTAGTGCCTTTAGCTTTGACTCCAGTCTTCAGTAAGATTTATTTATTAAAATGCAAATACGCCCCTACAGCTGGGCAGAATTGAATAGCTATACATAGAAAAATAAGACTAGATCTTTATCTCCTATCATGCAAAAAACCCAGTTATGGTTGAATCAAGGAACCTCAGCATAATACTTGAAACACTGAATCTAGCAGCAGGAAAAGCATGGAATATATTGGACTTATAGGAACAAGAAAAGACTTGCTAAATAGTAACCAATAGGATAGGTAATAAGCTCAACAATTGAAAAGTTAGACAAGAGAAATCTAAGAAACTTCTGTATGACATATACATCATTATTCTAACGAAGAGGCAGCCTATAATATTGGAAAAAGTATTGAAAAAACTCTGTAAATTTGACAGAAGGTTATTATCTAGAATATGCAAGACGCTCAAATAAACTGAACATTAAGAACACAAATAACCCAACTTAAAAATAGGGCTTGGATCTAAACAATTTTCTCAAATAGTGAAATACAAATTACTGAGAAATATTTATAAAAAATGTTCAGGATCCTAAGACCTCATTAAAATGAACTAAAACTACTTTGAAATTCCATCTCTTTTCAGTCAGAATGGTACAGATTTAAGATAATGATGATGATGATGGTGGTGGTGGTCGTGGTGGTGATGATATAGCAGATGACCTCTTTCTCCCATATAGTGGGAGTACAGCATTGTGAACGACTATAGAAATTAGTGTGGAAATTCCCATCAAAGACAGACACATACCTCTTACATCGTTCTACTATAACACTCTTGGGAATGGACATTAGTCTTTTTGGAAGATTCTATACTTCAATTTGTTTTACTAATTAAATTAAAAACTTGAAGTGTTTCATTTTATTGAAAACTCACACTTTGTTATTTTTACTTCAGATGAAGACTGCCTAGATCCATAACATGCAAATAAATTGTATTTATATTTGCTAGAAAATAATCAAGCAAAGGCTATTCCTATTAATTATGAAATATTACCCTGTACCTCCATTTTCATATTTTAAATTCTCTTAAATATTAACATTTCACCATATAATAGCACTTGTGCTCTTTTATTTCAGTGTTAAATGATGACTTATCTAGTGCAGGAAATTTAATGTGTGGAAGGTTTAAGTTTTATTGTTTAATTTTATTAATTTCTTTGGGTTACTGAATTTAATACTCCTGTTTTACAATGAAATTATAGTAGAATGATATTCACTTTTATACTCATGATAGTCTGAGTAAAAGTACCAGTAGATTTAGCACATGTTTTTTTTTTTTTCTGTCTGTAAAGAATGTAGTTACTAATACGGTAGCAGATTTAACTTATAATTTGCTGTTAAGTCTGAATAATTTAAGCTTCTTTAATTAATTCTTTAAAAAGAATCCAGAGAGACTTCTCTTTTGGGGAAAGGTGATACCACAAATCATGTGTATAATACTCCAACACACAGGATGGTATTTATGGTGGCTTCAGTTTCTCAAAAAAGAAAGAGAGAGAGAGAGAGAGAGAGAGAGAGAGAGAGAGAGAGAGAGAGAAACTGGAAAGTGAAGGTGGAGGTTTAGGTGGTGATAATGGCCTCTTGGACATATGATGAAAATTCCATGCCTCCATGGCCACCAAGCAACTATTTCAATGTTCACTCTGTCCCATTCATTTGTTTAAAACTGTGAAAAGATGAACTAATAATGTTCTTAGTCTTCTCTGAGGCAAAATCTTCTGATGTGGGAAGGATAATTTGAAGAGCTGAAGAGTTAGTGAGATCTACTTACTGTGTGTAATTACTCACTTAAATCTGCAGACATCACCAACAACATTAAGTGTTGAAAAATGGTTTATATTCCTAGGTATATGTCTCAAAGAAGAGATTTTGGATTGTTTGATTTGTCAGGTATGTGATTGGCTGTTTTCAGTTTTCATTCATTGAAAGTAGGTCTGTTACAGATTACAGAATACCAAAAAAGTTTCCCAAAATGGGATGTCAACAATCTACAGAAGAAAAAGAATCTTCATAAAATGTTAGCCTACAAAAGTTAGTGACCAGCTTCTATCAATACAATGATATTACAATGGAAATAATGTGATCTGCTCCATAGACTATGAGAACAACTGTCTTACCATTTTTCCAATTTATAGATTATCTAGAATTATTTTTGTCTAAATTTTAACAAATTACAAATAAATGAACTTCATTTTACTTGTACAGCTGACTCACAAACTATATAGAGATATCTATACAGTCTCCAAGGATTATCTTCCTTAACCTATGAACTATTTTGCACCATAATTTAGGAATTTTATCAAGTGTGTTTAATATTAAAATTTTAACATTTAAAATTAATATGTGTGTTTTAATGTGGCTAAATAAATTTATTAAATTTATACATGTGAGTTTAAATTGAGTGTAGAATTTAAGAACACTTTCTAAGTACATAAATAATCTAAATATCATGGTATGTTCATAGTTTATTTTTATTTCTGATAGTGTTCTGATAGTTCATTAGTAAATTATAATAAATGTTAATTAATTATTCTGTGTAGTATTTTTATTACAATTTGCTTCACATTAGGAATACATATCAGTGTTCCATTTCAGTCTGCAATGAAAGACAAGAAAGTTCTACCTGTCCTATAGACACTAACACTATACCATCTGAAACATAAAGAAGAAATTTCTCTATTTGACATAATCTGACTACTTTAATCCCACTGCTTAATGTATTTAGAAAACATAGTGATTTATGATTTTAGATTTTTGTGTGATGTTACAGGTTCATGTAATATCTCTTAAGCTGTCATATGTCTTACACAGTATCCAGAGCCAATGGAATGACTCCTATTTGAGGAAGATTGGATGATATTTTGCTCTTACACTTCTAGAAGATCTTACCTTCCAGGACTGCCATATAATCTCATGAAAATTCCTTATTATATTTAAGAATTCTACATTGTCTCCACAGACAAGAACTTTTTATTTGTTATTTTTGAACTGGTACCAATGGATATCAATACATGTTAATACTAGTCATATTTTGGTAAATACCTATGGTAAAATCATTTCCTAGAGAGTATTTACATGATTTTTACATGAGAACATCGAGTGTTTTGTAGATTCTCTAAATCTGTTTTCAGGGCAAATAAGATCCACATTCACCTAGTGGTTACAGAATGAGACACTAGAGGGTCATAGGCCAGTGTTGACAAACAGCAGAACACTGAGTCTCTTCTTCATTCGCCCTTCTTTGGATTTTCAGTCTCTCACTGAACTTGAAGTGAACACATTTGACTAGATTGACTGGCAAAAAATAAATAAATAAAAACTAGAGAAATTCCTGTTGCACCCCACACTCCTAACTACCAAGACTGAGTTTTCAGACAGCCCATATGCCTAGCTTTAAAAAATAAGGCCCATATGTAAGGCATTTTTCTTCTTTCATTTTTAAGAGAAATGCTCTTTATGTTGCTACCTTCAAGCTCCCAGTACTTTGGCTTCAGTCTCCTATTACTGGCATTATAAGGGAGCCACATCAACCCCAGCCTGTTTTCATTATTGCTAATTAAGAGAAAGCAGCCCCCCTACTACTGGTCTCACGGTGTGATTGTTCAACTCTCTGTTAAAACAATTTCTTTATATCTCCTTCCCTTCAAATAAAGAAACACTTCTTTGTTAGTAGTGTTATTAAATAAAATTAATATAATTTTCATATTAAATAAAATAGAGAAGTACACCCATCTATTAGTGAATATGTTAGTAATGACTAATGTAATATCTACAAGTAATATAAAATTTTATCTATATACTAAATCATTTACAAATGCAAAACTTAGTCAAACGATCACAACTATAGTTGGATTTCTATGCTAGCTGAATCATGTAATAAAGATAATAAAGCTTACATATTTTTAAAATTCCAATTTATTTAACACACACATGCAAACAACATTTTTGGATATTTAAGGTGGGGCAGTGCACTTGAAATAGACTTTAAAAAAAAAGGGAAGCCAATTTTAACATACACCATGTGACAACTGAGCCTGGAGCTACTCTAGTCTTGATGGCCATCTTAAAAGACACTTGAGACAACAAGCGACTCTGCCTTTTGTATGATCTGTCAGAACAAGGGGGCTTGCACATGTGGATCAAAATATTTGTTTAAATTGAAACAGATTCAGTGGAAAAAAAGTCCTGTATGCAATGGTTATGTTCACCATTAGGCAGTTTCTAGCTGCCATCTTAGAGGAATGTCCTCCTGAAGTGGTCTTACTTCTCTTCTGAGCCCTACGACCTTGCAGTACCAGGATGCCTGTGACTTCTTTCAATGAAAACATGCAAGGTGACTTCACGATGTCTGTTACAATGAATGGCAACTTTAAGTGCTGGATATTTATGTCTCAGGTAACTCTGTGAAAACACAATTAAATAGTTCATTTTAAATTTTATATCAATTTTTATATCCACATAATTGCTGTGGTAACAACCTAGTGCAAAAAAATAAGCCATTTCCAAACTTCTTATTTTGGGATTGAGCCCTCACACCATGAACAGGTGAATAAAATGAGATGTCAGGGCTATTTGAAATATTTAAACTTTCCAAAACTGAGGTCTTTTTACCTGCCCAGTGATTAGATATAAATAAACCAGCTTTCAGCCCAGACCAAATGTCTTCATTTAAAAGTCATTCACATTTAGCTGCTGAACTTTGCCACAGAAATTTCATGGGAAAGCAATTATAGAGGCATTTTGAATTTAAAACCACACAGGGAAGTAATTAAGGGTAATAATAACTGTAGTTTTTGAACAAAGATATAAAAATAAAAGCTGTAGCTTATTTAAATGAACGAGGTTAGAAATGAGAGTGAATGTGGCCTTAGGTGTTTTTGAGAATAAGGAAAGCATGGCATTAACAAAGCATCCATTTCTAGATACATAACACTTAGAATATTTAAACATAATATACTGTGCTGTGCTATCTAAAGATAGCTTTCAAATATGGTATAGAGACAGAGAAACATGATACAAGGCGTGTTTTATTAGTTGTAAGGAATGACATAATTGGAGGAATCCTCCTTCTGGAGGCTGCTATCCTCTGATCGTCGTGTTTCAAGGGTTCCTTTCAGCTCTCAAGTTAAACTTATAGCTTCACAGATGTTCAGAGATGGAGAAAAAGCAGTGATTGTAGAAAAAGAAGGTAAGAGGAAAAGCAGTAATAAGAACACTGAGGACTTTTGGATTCTACTGAAATCTACAGTTTATAAATTTATTCACCAAAATATATTTTAACTTTTTAAATTGGAGCAATTGCATTGAATTTTTAAAATATTTATTTCTTTATTTATTACTGTGACGTGTAGGTTGTGTTTGCCAGGGTTTGCGTGTACTGGGTGTATGTAGAACCTTGCATAGGCGATGAGAAAACCTGGGCTTCCTTGGGCAGGCAATTCACACAAGAAGAACCCTTCTTGTTGAAATAACAAACCTGTTACCAGGCCTCTGAGCAGTATGTATTTGCAACTACTGAGCCATCATTCCAGCCTCAATACTGATATTTAAAAGTCTTTAATATTACAATGTATGATTAAATCTCACTTTTAATTTTCTCCCCACAGTACTGCTGTTTTTTTAAGCACGTTAGAGTGTTTGGTCTATACCTGCTAAACCCAAATGATAACTTTTATTTATATGATTAACCCAAATTCTTAATCTTTTCAAATTCATCTTCCACTCCTTTCCTAATTTTGACATCCTCCTTTCCAGTTTCTATGAGTCAATAGTTCTACATCTCTGAGTGATCAAATTTTTTTTATTCTTATAGGTAATGTATGAAACATTCATCTCTCTTTTAAGTGTATTCTTTGGATGGTATCAATTCTGTGATCATTGTGCATATCCTCCAGATGTTTTAAAAGAAACTGATGTTTCAGTTTTATTTATATATTTGATCCATAACATACGATTAATTATATGTTCCACAAAGTCTTAGCAACAAAAGAAGATATTATGAACCAAGTTATACTGGAATTGCTACTCTTTCTTCCATAACACACAAAACACACTGAATTATTCTGACCGAGGTGAGATAAGGATGATCACCTTTCTTTCCCTCCTAGGATCACTTTGGTCTCTGAGGAGATTCTGGAGGATTCTATGGATTTCTCCCACTCTTTTCTCAGACATTCCCTGCAACACCCAACCGCTGAGCCTTTTGACTGCTCACAGCACCATGAATCACTTCTACTCTTGTTTTGCATCTTCAGATCCATGTGATCATGCAGAATTTTGTCTCATGACAAATAAACTCCATCTGAGAATGACAGACTTTTCATGACATT
This sequence comes from Microtus oregoni, assembly GCF_018167655.1. Lineage (NCBI taxonomy): Eukaryota > Metazoa > Chordata > Mammalia > Rodentia > Cricetidae > Microtus > Microtus oregoni. Next base: position 5,251,329 of record NW_024544542.1, read on the forward strand.
ACTTTATAGTCAGATGGAGACTTTTTATAAGTTATAAAACCTTAGCCTTAGCTTGGGTTTGTTTTTAACTAGTTTTTACAACTTAAATTAACCTGTATTTTTAAATGCATGTTATTCCATAAGGCTCATTACCTCATCTCTGTCATGCCCATCCTGCTTCCTCCTCATCTGGCTTGTGAACCCACCTTCTTTTCTTCTTTCTAGAATTCTGTCTCATCCCAGAAGCCCCCCATATACTCTCCTGCCTAGTTATTGGCCATTCAGCTTCTTAGTGCACCAATCACAGGAGTACATCTTTACACGGTGTACAAATATCCTACAACATTCTCCCTTTCATCTAAATAAAAAGGAAACATTTCAACTCTAACATAGCAGAACTATATACAATAAGAACAATTATCATGTAATAATTATGTTTACAATATCCACTACATTTGTATTTGGTATATTGGAGAAAATATGTTATTATCTATCCTATCTTGTTGAATTCAAAATTTTATCCTCAAACCATTTTCTGTCATAACTTGTATCCTAAAAATATTTTAGATCTTTAGACATGTTTTCAGATAAACAACTTCTAGTAGCTGTATCACATTTTTGGAGTTCTTGGTTAATTAGAATAATCTACATCATATCTGCAAATTCAAATTCTTGAATGTAAAATGTAATAAAACCAGTTAGGAAAACAAAAACAATCATGAGTTTGATGCTTTCAATATCAATATGTACCCGATAGTACAATTTCCTCTAAACACCTTTAGCAGCTCTAATGGTTGATGATGCCAGGAAACACCCCTTCCCAATAAAAAAGAAAACCCTTAAAATATTCATTACTTGAAAGTAATCCATCTTCATTCAATCAGTTCTACAGTTATATTTCTTCTTTAAAAATGTGTGTGTGGGGGGTGTGTGCATGTGTGTTCCTAAGGGTGGGTGTACATGATTCAGCGTCTTGTGGAGGTAAAGGACAGTTTCAGAGAGCTCATTCTCACTTTCTACCAGACAGGCAATGGGAACTGAATTAGGCCCAGTAGGCTTGCATGACAAGCACTCTTATCAGCTGATCCTTGTTAGTCCAGTTTTGGACTCTTTAGACATTCTAATCTTTGCCTCTTCCTAACGTAATTATAGGTTCTCACCCAGTGCTAGGGTTCTGTTCTAGTTTACATATTCTCAGTGTAGTCTGCTACAAAAAGCACATAGCTTTCAAACTGCCCAGTAGATATCAATAAACTGAAGTCACAATATTTTCTTCAATTTGTTCAAAAATCTGGCTTAGTGCCCAGCATTAATAGGCAACATAATACATAATTGTTGAATGAAATAAGTGATTTGTATATACTGTAATTCCTAGGGCCTTAAATTTCTATGATCAGTACTACCATGTTTGATAGTCCTTCATGAATGTATGGTATTTCATTGCCTGTTGAGAATACTAATTGCTTTAAAATACCATAGGCCCCATTCTTTTTGTGTCCTTCACAAAAGCCAGAAAACATGCCCTCAAAACACCTGTCAGCCATGGTACTTCCTCCTAACATCTGTAATGTAGCAGGGCTATATAGCTCAAGAGAGGTGATAGATAACTTTGATTTCTTAACTGATATTCAAGAACTCCTGTTATCAAGTATATCTCTGTTGATGGCTTAGGGTTGTATGGTTTGTCATGTACAACTCCCTCATGGCATTTCTTATATGTTTCTGTATTACAAGCTGGAGTAGAGCTTTTTGCAATCCTTCTGCCTCAGCCTTTGGTCATTAGAGACTACAGGAATGGCCTACAAGACTGTTTACTTTTAAGATAACCACATAAATTAAAAAACTAATATCTAATTAATCATAAAGCCATTAGGCATAACCTACTATAATTATTGATGTATTAATGTAAGTTGTAGGATACTTATATCATCTCATTATATTAAATGATGTTGATATTGGTAATAATTTTGGTGTGCATTAGAATTCACCTATGTCTCTAACAAAAACATAATAATTTTCAAAATTATATACAGATTATGGGCAACGGATCCAATATTGTATGAGGCAAAATTTCAGACCTCTTATCTCCTGGTGGTTTTTCTAGTAAGTTTATCATATCATTTAAAGTACTTCCTTGAAATTTGTGTAACATCAGTCTACTATCTTCATTAAGGAACTCAGCCTAATTTCCTTGCTGTCAGTTGATGGTTCACAGTCACAGCACATGGAAATGACATTGCATTTATACTAGTTCTCTGACATTCTCCTCAGGAGACCTATACTGATAATTTCATGAATCTTTAAAACTCCTCAGTAGTGTTAGAGAATGCAATTCCTCTCATAAATTTCAGTAAAACATGGAGCTCTTAAGAGATCCCTTTGGATTCTTAATGAGCCTATAAATGCATTACTAAAATTATTTATAAGGCTAAGTAACTCATTCAACACATCACTATGGGCTATTCAAATAGGTGCTTCAGCAAAATTCCAAGCCTCCTTAAGTCACAGAACACTCTCTTTTACTTACCACTGACTGCATGCCTACATCCCCACAGCTACCCTCATTTTTAAACCTGATAACTCCATGCTGACTTTATTATATCCTTAATTTCTATTGAGAAGTTTCTGTGGAATTCATCCATTAATCTTGTGTCTACGTTGATATCTGAGTCCTTTGGGTATTCCCCCCCCCCTTTTTGTATTAGTCTTAGTAATTATTTTTAAAATGTTATATGCTCATTGTGCCTGGCATATTACAAGTCTATACCTGCTATGGGACAATGGTTTTACTCTGTAAAAATTGGTTTCTTTCAATAATTTAATAAAATGCTGATTGGCAAGTAGCCAAGCAGGAAGTGTAGGCAGGACGACAAGGCAGGAAGTAGAAGCTGGAAAAGGAGACCAGGAGAATTATGGGAAGAGGAAAGCTCAGTCTGCAGTCGTCATCCAGACTCAGAGGAAGCAAGGTGTGACTGCTTCACTGAAAAATGTACCAAGCCACATGGCTAACACAGGCAAGAATTATGGGCTAATATAAGTTATAAATGTTAATAAGAAGCCTGAGCTAATAGGCCAATCATTTATTATTAATGTAGGCCTCTGTGTATTTCTTTGGGACTGAATAACTGCAGGACCAGGTGGGACAGAAACCTGTTTACAGAAACCTCAGACAACATATGTAATAATTTCTAAAAATTTTGTATTATCATAAACCTCACAGTCATGATGAATGAGGGGAGAAAATGAGGACCTGCCATTTTAGCCAAGATGTACACATTTTTTCAAAGCATTATAACATTATTTAAACAAACTAAATAGTCCTAATATGCTTAGCTATAAAGAGAGAGATTATAAAGAATGACCAGGAAAACTGAAAGGATTCAATTAAACTAACATGAGCTACAGGAAAGTGCTCCATAAATATCAGTTCTCATATTTATATCTAGTCACATGCTCATATTTTGCTCTTACCTGGTGAATGTGATGTTTTAAAAATATAGAGCATGCTGAGTGATGCATTTAAATGTTCTTTCTTCTGTAGCTTTGCTATATCAAATAGTAGTTTTGTATTTTTCATCTTACAATTAACATCTGAGAATCATATTTTTACCCCCATGTTTTAATTGCTAACAAGTGTTTAGAAATATATCTTATACCATTCCCTTCTAGCATTGCCATTTTTTTGAGCAATGTTTTATGTTAGGTATGATTTTGGGGGAAACTTTTGTTACTTGTCTGTGGATACAATTTTAATTTTTTTCAATTTAAATGACCTTAAGCTTTCTGGGTAATTATCAGAGAAGGTATTTGATTATATGTGTATTGAGATAATATGCTAAGGAATATCATAGATACACTCATGATGTATATAACTATACTAATCATTAATGTGATACGATCAGACATCTAAGTGGTCTTTCATGTCTTAACATTAGATAACAAAATAATTAATGAGCAATGTTTATTTAGCCTTGCTTATATATTTATGAATTTGTAATATTCATCTTAATAGCAAAATCTAAATTATCAAAATTCCTTTTAGTCTCTATTATATTTTATTTTCACTGTATGTGTACTGATTCCACAATATTTTTTAAAAGATAATTTTTCTACTTTATTTTTATTTGTTTTGTTATTCATAGGTTATCAGAAATTATTTTTATGCTACAATTTTAGTTAAAAATAACAATTATATCCATTATGAAATAAGTGAATTTATGAATTAATGATGTACATAGAGTAGATGGTACTAGTTTTCTTTAGTAGGTGATAAAAATTCTGGTCATTATGGTTTTGGCCAAGAATCAAAAATCAGGATACGCATAGTTGTCTCCGATCAGATCCTTTGTTACTTTCATATTTTTCTTCTCTTTGATTTTCCACTTTCCCTTTAAATGTTCCTAACATCCCTTTAAATGTTTCTAACATCTTTTCCTAAAATCTATGAGTTGTTTTTACAAAGCTCCCCTTTCCTTCATCATTATGGAAAAGTAGTAATCAGATACAGGATTACAAGTCTCTAACCCTAGCAATCAGAAGGCTGAGGCAAGAGGATCACCAGTCTGAGGCCAATATGAGTTTCATAGTGAGTTCCAGGTAACCCTGTTGTTTCTCTCAATAGAAACAACAAAAAAATAATATAATAATTTAAAAGATAAAAGCATAATTTTCAAACAGAAGACGTGGAAGATCTACCAACTGAAACAGGCTAATGTGGGATGTCCTTCTGTTTATGTGCTGCTTTTATTAGTTAATGAGTAAAGTTGCTTTGGCCTATGACAGGGCAAAATGTAGCCATGCTGAATAGGGAGAGAGAGAGAGAACGTAGGGGGAGTCAAAAAGATGTCAGATGCCATACAGTTGCCAAAGGAGAGAGAAGCACCGGAACCTTTCCAATAGGCCACAGTCTTGTGGTGATATACAGATTAATAGAAATGGTTGATTTAAGATTCAAGACATAGTTAATAAGGAACCTGAGCTAATAGGCCCATTAGTGCTATAATTATATCTGTGTGATTATTTGGGTCTGGTCAGTCAAGAAACGAATGAGCAGTCTCTGCCTACCATATGGCAGGATTCTTAAGATAGTCATTGCATATTATGTAAGTTAGTTTTCAGTTGTTGTGATAAAGCATTATGGCTAAAGCAAATTATGCAAGAGTTCATTTTGATTTCTAGTTCTTGGATGATTTTCCCTATTGTTTCAAGCAGGCATGGCAACAGGTGGGCAGAACAGAAAGATGTGAGCTAACACAGATGTGGGGAAAATCTATAGACACAAACCCCACCCCAAATGTATTGCTTCTTATAGAAGGTTCTCTCTCCTAAATATTTTATTGCCTCCACAAACATGCCACTAAATGGTTGGGAATGCAGTGTTCAATACCTGAGTCTACAAAGTACATTATTTAAAATTTAAACCATGACTCATACCATATTTTTCTTATACTGTTTTAGGTATATTGTTCCTTACACATAATCATTACAAACTCTGAAGGCAATACATATGCCTTGGGTTTTCAATGCAGATAAATACAATGAAGCAAACTCTCCTTGTACAGTGATGCATTTTTTGAAGTTTCAGTGTTTTCTAAGAATAGTTCCATTGTAGCAGCAGTAAAAAAAAATCAACCGGTTTCAAAAGAAAATGTCTTTATTTTTCAGCATTAGATTTCTAACTACGTATTGGACGCACTGTTAATACTGTGATTTCCTCCTGGGATACTTATGTAAATATATTCTTTCTTAAACACAGACCACAGACTGATGCTGAAGATAAAGAAGCTTCTTATAAAGCCACTTATCTTTAGACTGCTAAGTCTGTGCTGCTGACTTTCAATTTTTTTTGAACCGATATGAAACATAAAATTAGTTCACACTTGTCCAGCACACTGGACAAAGTTTGTTTGCATTGAATGTGTCCATATAGAACTATCCTTGTACAAATAAGACAAATCTACAATGTGTTTTAGGCAACAGCCCCAACACTAGAGTTCTCATTTGAATGGATCAACTGCTCATCTTAACATATCATAGAAAAATGTCAGTAACAAGGGAGGTCAGAGAAAATTTTATTCAATGTGGCAGTGGTTTATTAGTCCTAATTTTCTTTTGGGGGAGTTGATGGGGAGTAGGTTCTGAGGTTTCCATAGTTCACAGAGCGGATTGCCTTGGTCAGACTGATGCTCTGACCAGTGTCAGTTCTGCTTCTGAAAGCTGTGGTGGATAAATTGTAATCACTTGTGGGGAGCAACCAAAATTACTAATCTGTAAGATTAGTCTTTTTCAGGAATGCAGCCCTACCACAGAGGGCACCTGCTGTACTGCAGGTGTATTCTCATCATAGTCTTCTCTGTCCTCAGAAGCTCACTGTGGCTTGGTGCTTATTTTCTTTAATGTAAAAATGTTAGTGGTTCAATATTTTTTCTTTCCAGAAAGCAGAGTAACACTAAGGAGTGTGGTATTAGAGAAATGACCAGCCACAGAGTGGGGTAGAATGGAATAATTTAGGATACAACACCCTTCTCATAATATTTTATAGAAGAAATGGATAGAATCAAAAACAATAGATTTTGATATTTTATATTTGCCACTCCATTCCAAACTAAAATAAAAATGCATTTACAGTTATATAAAATTTTCAAAGTTGAAAAGATGGCATTTTATCAAATTTAACATTCTTAATTTTACAGATGAATGATCCCAAGGCTGAATGTGTTACTTGTGTGGGGAACACACTATGAAAACTAAAACACTAATGGATTGCTGGGCTAAGGCACTTAGCAAGAATCCAATACAGAAAGTCTCTATTAACAAGCATTACTAACTAGATTTTCTGCTACTATTTATACCTACATGATTATTGTCATTAGACTATTATACCCTCATCCACAAAGTTCCCAAAAACCAAGGAGACTGAGTCCTGTATATAAAAGCAAAATGCCTTCATTTTATACAAGTTTTCAAACTCATTCTCTTGGTATTTCCAATGTATTGGAATAATCAGAGAGCTCCCAGCTCAGTTAGAGTTGGTTTTTATAGTAGTAAAAGTGAGGGTGAGGAATTTCTAAGGGTCAGAAACCCTGATTAGCTGACATTTGTCTAGAGGTGTCCTGGTTAGTGTGTGCTGGCAGATGATCCTATATACAATGTTTGTAATATTAGAAATTTTCTTTGGGTGGTCTGTTATTGGGTGGTGCCTGGGTAATCTCCTTTTGTGGTCCTTCCTGCAACAAGGTATTGCCTCAGGGTAAACGACCAAGACTCGGGCCTCTTTTAAGCTTATCATGGCTGAGTCCTACACTGGCAGGTGATAATGGCTGGCATTTAAGTACTTCCTTTGGGTGGTCTGTTCCTATTAAGCTTATCATGGTTGGCTGAGTCCTATAAGACCTAGAGAAAAAGTTCCCAGCTCCCAGCTATAAGACAGAATCACCCCTGGAAGGAAGGCACACAAGAGACTTAAAATTTACCTTTAAATACCAAATTGGCTTGCAATGGTGATGAAATGAGTCTCTGGCTTATGACTCTTTGTCTCTTCTTCTAAACTTCGTCTAATGTTTTCTAGGATGCATGACCCCCATACTTTCCAACCAAAATGAAAGTAAGTGAATGGCACTGTGCACGGAAGAAGACATCTCAAAAAGAAAACAAGTATTGAACTAGATATGAACTAAAGTGTTAATGACATAGCGATGACATTCTTAGTGAATGATAGCAAGGACTAAGAGTCCATTATTATTTTCAAGAAAACTTGAAATTTTCAGATATTCTTTATATTGTATATATGTAAAATGTAAGCATTCTTCACCCCAGTTTTACAAAGTTTATAAGAATATTTTTAAATATGAGAATAATTTAAATCAATCGTTGTCTATTATTTTCATTGCCACTCATGAAGTATTTTTAAACTTTGTCCTTGATAGTGTTTCCTTTATACACTTATATATGATCATGCACACAATTTCATTTTTAAAAATGCTTTGGCATAATTATCAAAAAATTCCCATTATTTTGGAATAAGTTTATTTTGAAATTCAAAAATAAACAATTATCATAATATTTGAAGTGAAAGATCTTATGGTTTTTTTCATGCTAATTGATGAGCGATTTTTCAATAAGAAATTCTTTGTTAACTGAATAAGATGGCTTATGCTTATAATACCACCACTCAGGATACAGTAATAGGAATTTTGACATGATTTCAAATCCAGCCTGGTTTGTGTCATAGGTTCCAAACTAGTCTAGATACAGAGTAAAGTTTTGCCTCAGCAAGAACAGCAGCAATTACTAATGGTAGGAGAGATGAAGTCTAGCTAATTGTGTAGATAAACCTCAATTTTATTTAATGCCTTCTTAAAATAATCTGAGGCAAACTTTGAGAACAGATTCATTATTTGATAAAATACTATCGTGGACCAAAAATAGTGATGATACAGGAAAAAACCCAAGTCACTTTTTACTAGGTGACATACAACTTCTTCACTCACTTGATGAAAAGCCACAGGGCAGCTCCTGCTGAGTGGCAGAGAAAAGTGCCAGTCTATTCCATGGAAAAGGGAGATAGATTGTTATTTCTGCTTTTTACTAGACCACATACCCCCAGAAGTAATGGCTCATTTCTTTGACAGGGTTTCTTTCTTGTGCAAATTCCCACCTGTCAGTTTCTCTAGCAGTTCTACTCATGCATAAAGGTGTTGTGTGTTTTGTTGTTATTTTTCAAGCAACCATTACAGAGAATTCAGTTACACGACCTGTAATTTTCTATACTGAGGTCCATGTCTTCTTGGAGTCATGATGACTAAAGCTGTAACTAGGCATGGTCACGTTGTAAATGATCTAGAACCTGAAATAGTTGAACAGTTATCCTGGAATGTTCACATTTTATTTTGTTTTTAGTTTTACTATATGTACTTGAGATGTGCATACAGTATAAACTTTACATGTAAATTTACATTTTAACGTATACTTAATAGTACATTTTAGTTATAGTATATGTACTCTGAAATGTACATATAGTACCTGCATATTTGATTGCAAGCTATTAATAATATTGTAAAAAATAAACCTAGACAGCAGAAGTGTTCTAATTTAAAGATTCTAATGGATTCATTTTTAATATAAAATTATCTAGTCAAACCTCATGAATGTATATACATATACTTTACTGACACATTTGATACACACACACACAAACACATTGCATTTGAATCTAGTCAGTTCTTTCACTTACATCCCTTTCCATTTATAGAAGAACATGTGCAATATGCAAAATTTGAAATTTCTCCCAGATCATCCTACTAACCAGGCTTTTAGTTTCTCAGGATGTCTTGTAAGAGGCAATGGTGTGGAAACTAGCTTAATAGTAGGCAAAAAAATATTATTGCTTCTCCGGTTTCTATTTTGAAGCATTAGTCATGGTTCCTAAAAGCATATTTTCTGCGAAGACCTCTTTTATAGTGCATCTGCTTTGAATTTTCCTCTTCAGTGGAAAATGCATTGCTGCTTTTGGCCTTCTGCCCTGCAGTCTTCTTTTAGAGTTTAGCTGGGATATCAGCTGTTTTCATTCCTCAGAGATGGATAGGTCTTGAGAGTACAAACTGGTTGGTGAAACAATAATGTACCTGCGATGAATAGATAGTTATGAGGTGATGTGCCTAGGAGGTGTTCATGGAAGCCATGAAGTAAGCAGATTGATCGACTGCACATCCTCTATCAGGAACACATACGATGTCACGGACATCAAGTGAAGTAGCCATGAACTGAAAGACCTGCCATAGTAAGTCAAGTGACCCTTTCCCTTTCTGTTTTCCATTGAAGGTGTTTATCACATTAACAACAACAAAACAAATAAAAGAAAACATTGTTCAGTATATAACTGCCTCAAGACAACTATTACTGACTATGAACATTTAAGACCAAAATTTATGTAAATTTTTGTTCTAAAATGATTAAACAAAATAGCTTATGACAAAATGTACATTTTAAAAATAATAGTGTGTGTTTAATCAATTTTCTATGTCATTTTATTACATATGCAACTCTCAATTTCCCCCTAGTTATTACTAAGAAAATATAATAAGCACATTTTTTTGTTTTAAAATCACAACATATATGACTATTTTAGAATTTTGAAGTGTATGTATATCTTCAGCAAGAATTTCAGATTATATTGTGGAAAACATAGCCTAAAATGAAAATTAGAAATTCATTCCTGTGTGTAGTGATGATTATTGAATAATCAAATGCATATGCCTGTTATAGAAGGAGCCCAATAGACTTCAGTTTGTCAAGCCTGATGTCAATACCTCATGCCTCTGTTCCTAGCACATAAGAGGCACCAACAGAAAGACAGTGAATTCAATGCTGGCCTTGGGTAACATTTTCCCAAACAAACCCAAAACAACACAAAATAACACTTCTTTGAACTAGACTTTCATTGCAATGCCTTACAAAACATTAGTTTTATTCAGTTTTAAAATGTAAATATTTACCAATGATTGTGTATTGTGTATAGAATTTTATATACTTGAACTAATGAATCCATTACTGTTTATAGACCATAAAACCGAGTTATAGTTAAAATTCACTGTTTGAACATGTAGCCCTAGAAGGAAAACAGTTTACTTTTCCACTAAATGCTTCCTTTAGTTCTATGGTTATTCTAACCCTAGAATTAGTTAAAGGAATCACCAAGATCAGTGTTGAAAATAAATTCAATTTAGGCTTAATAAGTTTTGTTTTCAAGCAGTATACTGTGATTTTCAGCCATGGATCATAACCACACATCAAGTCAGACTAAGTCATACTCATTTTATCTCAGTTCTTTGTGGCATGTGCTGATCTACTCTGGATATTGTGTTTAACACGTATATGTAAATGCATAAATGTGCTCTTAGTCTAAACCTTAAAGGGCTCTTAGTCTTGTTGACTCAATGTATTTATAGCTTCAAATACTATTGTTGTTGTTTTGATTTCGTTTTTGTTTTGGTTTTGATTTTTTTTTTTTTAAGATAGGGATTTTCTGTTTAGCCTTAAGTGTCTTTGGCTATCCTGGAACTCACTCTGTAGAGCAGGCTGGTCTTGAACTCACAGATATACACATGTCTCTGCGTTCCAAGTGCAAGATTAAGGCCAAGCACCACGAACATGACTAATATATTTTTAATTTTTTTGAGTATTTCATACATGAGTATGATTTTCTCACCATATCTATCTTTTTCTATCTCTAATGTAGATTTTACTCAAACTGCCATTTTATCTCAGTAGTACATTTAACAAACTAAAACCCTTAAAGTTTCATAATATTGGATAATTTGATATCTCAAAGATAGAAATTTTGTAGGATTATTTTGTAGAGTGGTGGCCATAAATACATCTTCTAAGATTATATTAACCTCAGTGAAGAATTACAATTAATAATTTGGTTTATATCTGTTACTTTGATATAGCATTAATACTTAGCAAATGTACTATTTATTTTTGTGCCTTATAAGAATTTCTCTTTTTTGGAAATATTCACATGGGTTAATGTATGCATGTAATTTTAAGAACTAAAACTAAAACAGGTCTAAAAATTTATAACTCAAATTTCTTAAATTTAATTTTGGACTAATTTCATTATTAGCTGATGAGTTGTATTTAAAAAGAATCATTTTCTAAAATCAGATTTAATAAACATCTATTATTAGGACTACAAATGCATAAAATAATTATGCAAAACTTTAACTTCAAATTCTGGGAAATCTAAGATTGTGGGAATAAATACTAAAGTATAAAGATACAGAGAATCATAATTCATTATATAAATTGTCATAGAATCAAACACAGAAACCTCATAGTAGACTAGGAATTACACAAAAAAAAAGTGAAAAGGGAGAAGAGGGATAGCTCATTAGGTAAAAGTGATTGCTGGTAAACCTGAGTGTAGTTAGGTTGCTTGTTCATTTCCCACCAAGACTCTCAAAATAATCACAAAAAAACTATGCTATTTAAATCTGCTTGGCCCATTAGATCTAGCTTCTTATTTGCTAACTCCTATATCTTAATTTAACGCATCTACATTAATCTGTGCATCACCACGAGGTTGTGGCCTACCAGCAAAGTTTCAGTGCATCTGCCTTTTGTGGCTACATGGCTTCTCTCTTGACTATGTCTTCTTCCTCCCAGAATTCAGTTTAGTTTTTCCTGCCTAGCTAAGTTCTGCCCTACTATAGGTCCAAAGTAGTTTCTTTATTCATTAATGTTAATCACAGCATACAGAGGGGATTTCCACATCACCTCCCCTTTTCTGTTTAAAAAAAAAAAGACAATTCTAATTTTAACATAGTAAAATTACAAATAACAAGACAGGTATCAAACAAGAATTACAGTTAGAATATTTGTATCTACTTTATCTTTTATCATAACTTAGTAAAACTATAACTATGAACTCTTCAATTCCATCAAAGACTCCAAAAGGATATTATATTACCTAAGTAAACAATAAGTTCATTTTAAGCTACTTCCAAAACTCTAGAATTGACAGAGACATCTCACTGCCTGGACAGTCACCCAAAGTTCTTCTGTACTGTTGGGGCACCCATCTTCAGGCTACAGGACATTTCAAAGACAGTTCCACCTATATTGGCAGTTAGTCACTTTCTTTTGTGTCCTGCAGAATGTCTGGCGGACTCTTTCATGAAACAAGAACCCTGAAGGACAGTCTCACCTTGAGGCAAGTTCAGTAGTCATTTTTCTGTGGATCTTGCATGTCCAGTTCACACATCATTACATCAAGCAGTCCAGGCAAAGAGCAGTTGCCTTGGCTAACAAACTCTATGAGGAGCCTCTTTGGTGCCCATGATCCTCTTGAAGTAGATTAATGCTGCCAGCAGCAGATGTATCTCATTGTCATGAAAAGTCCTAACTTCTTAAAACATCTTAAATGCCTTACTCTGTAAGTCTCTGAAAAATTTGAAGAATGCTTATCTAATTGAAATATATCTCTATATATTTAGAAAACCTAACATGACTACAAACTTCACTATTATAGATAATAATCTATTAACCTATATTTCTTAATTATACATTACATTTTTAAATAAACTTCACAAACATAATGCCTTAATCAAGAGCATACACACACACACACACACACACACACACACATATATATATATATATATATATATAACATAATTTACCTTAAATTTGTATCAACAAACCAAGATCCATACCAATGCAAATCTCTATAGCATATCACCCTTTAAATGTAAAGAAATGTTTACAAACAATATTTGGAAATATGGAAATAGTTCTTTCCAAACTCCTTCCTACTGTTTATTGAGTGAAGTAATTTTTGAGGGGTGTTCATGACGACCTTTCAAGGGCTTTAGGTGGATTAAACCACATAAGTTTGGAAAGATTCCACAGATTCTCATCCTCTGTGGAAACAAAGAAGAACCTCTTTTCCAAGGCAACATATCCTTAGACCCAAATTTTGAAATCAAGATACCTTGATTTAGCTTAGCAGCCCATAAAATGAAATGTCTCTCTGTACTTAACTCCTTCACAGTCAAAAAATTAGAAGAAATCACAGTAATATATTGTGATATACATAGACTCTCTATGTATAATCCATCTTCATGTGGCTTATTTTTCTTAATCTATATTTTATTATCTTTACTCCTTTAATCTATGGTTGACTGTACTCTTTTTTATTACATTTTCTGTCTCTTTATTTTTTTTCTTCTCTTTCCCTAGCCTATGTAAATTTTTAAAACACACTGTGTTTCATTTAGAGGTCTACATATGTCTGAATCTGTCTTTATTGTGTATCTGTAATTATTTTCTGTCCAGGAGTGCTTCTTAAAGTGCTAATCACTTAAGAACCTAGGTGGCAGCATTTCTACAGAATACATCACTGACTGTTTTCCCCACCCAGTCCAGCATGGCAAAGCTGTTCACTGCCTCTGAGAACCATGTACATTACCCTATTTTTAGGCACACAGCTAGTCTGTGTTGCCATTAAGCGAATTGTAGCATTCTGTTCACAAACCCCATTTAAATGCCCAGCCATGTGAAAACCCAGGTTGTGCTGGCAGCATGGCCCAGAAAACTGGCATTTCAAAAGTGTGCAGCTGTTTTTCTATTACCACTGAATCAGGAAAACCTCTTTTAAGGGAGCTGCCACATACTGTCAGCCAGAAAAAAAAAAAAGTGGCTAAATTTTGTTTTTCAGTGAATTTCTTTCTAAGGCCTCTCATGTTTTATGTGGATTTAGCTAGCACACTTTGGGTGCCAGTTTGTAGTAAGGAGGCCACTTGTTCATTTTCCAGCAACAAAGGCCCAGACTCAAGAAATAATCACACAGAAACATATTATTTAAATCATTGCTTAGACCATTAGCTCTAGTTTCTTATTTGCCAACTCCTGCATCTTAAGTTAATCAATCACCATTAATCTTTGCATCACCGTGAGGTTGTGACCTACCAGCAAAGATTCAGCATGTCTGTCTCTGGTGGCAGATCCATGGCTTCTCTCTGACTATGTCTTCTTTCTCCCAGGATTCAGTTTAATTTTCCCTGCCTAGCTAATTTTGCCCTGCTATAGATCCAAAGTAATTTCTTTATTCATTAATGGTAATCACAGCATACAGAGGGAAATCCCACATAACTTGAGGTCTAAGTTGAATTCCTGAATCTCACATGGAATGGGAGAAGTGCCTTCTGCAATTTGACCTTCATATACTACTTATATGTGATATATATATATATAGATAGATAGATAGATAGATAGATAGATAGAGAGAGAGAGCCACAGAGGAGACAATATGCATATATAAATATATCTTTAAAATAAGGTGGGAGGAGTATCTGTGAACTTTAAAGGCTTTTGTTGTTTATTTTTGAGGTAATCTAAGGTCACAGCTCTGCTTCCTTGGAATTTCTTGTGCAAACTTGGTTGCCCATGTTTTCCAGCCTTGGCAGCACAGGTGCTAGCTTCACTAGCATCTATATTTCTCTACTGTCTGGGTGAAAACAGATTACTATTACTACTACTACTACTGCTACTAGTACTGCTGCTGCTGCTGCTGCTGCTGCTACTACTACTATTACTACTACTACTACTACTACTACTACCACAGCTATTGTTGTTACCACTACTACAACAACAATGATGATGATGACAATGATAGCTATTATTACTAGATTTGATAGAGTAGCACCAGGCAATGCTACTTGGTGTGAAGATCCTGGCTCATATCACATTGTATAATCAGCTTAGCATACTGTACAATCAAAGAATATTTTGCTTAACTAACATATGACAATAGTCTCTAAAGTGCTTCATTGCTCTAATTATTAGAAAAAAGTTGATGAATAATTTTTGTCTAGACTAAAGGAAGGTCAGTATTTTGCTTCAGAAATTGTGTAAACTCCAGTACTTCCTGCTTGCTTGCCTTGTTGATTCTCTGCATTTCACCTTCCAGTCTTGCTTTTCAGCTCTGTCTGAGTAGTACCTTTCTTTTGGATCTTGTGTTATATGCATCATTAATCCCTGACATGAAGATTAATGTGTTCACAGTACATGAAATAATATAGCATAGAATCTGAAAACTTTTATAATAAACTCAACTTCTTAGAAGATTTTTTTTTGGTATATTTTGTCATTTGAACACAAAAAGTAAGAAAGTAAGTATAATAAGCTATAGTTGCAGGTCATTACTTTGACAATGAGTTCTATAAAGTAGAATGTACTACTTCATTTTTATTATGTTTTTCTTGTAAGATCTTCAATATGCTAATTTGATTATGGAAGTAACAAAATAATCCAATACCAGTTTAGAATTATGAATAATAAAGGGTTATTTATTTAAGGAAAAACTTACAGATCACTGTCCTAGATAACAGTTCCCTGAGAACAGGAACAGAGTCTAGCAGCCGGAACCAGAACCTGGGAGCAAGAGAGGGAGGGCATGCTTTACAGCTGATTTTACAGTCTCAGAGACCATGCCCGATTGGGCTCATATCTTAAAAGCATTGGCTGAAGGAGTGGAATGTACTCCCACAGCACTTCCCCCTTTTGTTTAAATAAGAGAGTTCTAAATCCAATACAAAACTATATACACTAGAAACAGATAGCAAGTATAATTAGAATTACAACCAACACAAACAATATTAAGCAAGGAACGTATGCTAAATATTTTAATAAACATGCTATCCTAAGGAGTCTAAGTCTTGTTAGGAAATGGCTTGGCTACATCATAAGAATATAGTAACTATGACTATCTAATCTTCAACCCCACTGAAGGCCTGAGAAGGGAGATAATATTACTGGAGCAGGCAGGAAGTACAATCAAACAGCTTCCAAAGTGAGCAACATATGATAGAGACAATTAGCTACCTGAGTCTCATTTGCAATACTGAAGCATTCAACTTTGGCTAATGCCTAGCCTAACTGACAGACCAAATTTAGAGGCAGGAAATTATCCAGACCATCTTACCCTGTCCTGGCTAGATTTGACAGCCTTTATTTTTTGTGTTCTGCTTATCTATTTTTGAATACCATGTGCTTTGTCAGTGGTTGAGGTATGGGCAGTTTCTTGTCCAAAGGCCAATGGTGCCCAGAAGAAAACAAACTCTGAGTGGAATATCTTTGGTGCTCAACATTCTCTCAGGAATAGATTGGTGCTGTCAGGAGCAATCATGTCTCATGTCAACAAAACCCTAAGTTATTTAAATGCCATGCTCTACAGATCTTTGAAATGGTTGAAAATCACCTATCTAGACAAAACGCAATTTCTTTGTATCTAAAGAATCTAACTGATCTGACTATATGTACATCAAGTATGGACACCTATTGGTCTATAATATTTAATGTCTGTATAACTTAACTTTATAACTAAAACTTTATGTCAGGATATTAAATAATATGTAAACAAATGTGCAACAAATGAGGATAATGACCTCAAAATGTAAACAATGTATAAATATCTTGATGATAGAAGTCACAAAATAATGCCACACCAGTTTTAAAATTATGAATAATAAAGGGTTATTTATTTAAGGAAAACTTACAGATCACTGTCCTAGATAACAGTCCTCAGTGCGAAAAGAAACAGAGTCTAGTAGCCAGAAGCAGGAGCCAGAAGCAAAGGAGGGAGCACATGCTTTACAGTTGCTTTTAGGGTATCAGAGACTATGCCCAAGTGGGCTGGTATCTTAAAGACATTGGCTGAAGGAGCACAATGTGTTTCCAAAGCACTAATTTTAGGTTTGTATTAGTCTTTCTTCAGAAAGCTATGAAAAGTATTTTAAATAAGTTGCAGTTATAATTATTTTTATAATTCATTTATTTTTACATTATCTAAAGAAAATAAGAGCATTGACAAAAATCTAAAAGATAATTGGGAGTATAATGGGAATATATGAATTTTCATATACTAGCTAATTCAAAGTAGAAATTAAATTGGAAAGAAAATAGAAATAAAGAGATTTTCTGAGACCTCTTTTGTTAATTATTACATTAGTTATATATAGGAAGTGAGTCATGTGACACATTGACAATTTTTAAACTCATTTTATTCCATTAAGGAAAGTATATTTAGCATAGTTTTGTTATATTAAAAATTACATATATTAAAATATGTAATGCCAGACACAAAAGTATATCTTGTTTACCAAACTACAAAGCAATAACAGTTCCACATTAAAATTATATAAAACAATATACATTTCTTTCCAATTTCTGATAGAGGGTAAATCTGTAACAAACAAAAGAGCACTCAAAATTCCAAGTATCTGTTTCCCTCCTTCCCTCTTAAGCTCTGTGAAATCAAAACCAGACTCTATTAACAAACAAGCAGAGTTTATTGTATTGTCTAAAATACTGCTGCAACACATTTTATTTCATCATCCTGTCTTTCCTTATAGAGTTGGTTCACTGTAAAAAATCAACTGCTGAGTAAGCAATATTCTTGAACCTGAGTGTCTTGTCCTTCAATTGTATTTTGGCAATGCTTCATTTTAAATTTTACAATTTTACATATTTTTAATAATTTAACATGTATGTTCTTTATGTGACTACTCCTTTTGCTTCTCACCTTCCTACTACTTTGTTTACCTCACTCCTCTCTACAACTTCCTCACATCAGTGAATCAGTGACATTCTAAAGTTTATTAAAACTAGGTTTGCCTATTGTGGCTACAATAAGTAATAGCATTCTTCCATTCTTGACTTTCTACTTATATTTATTTCCACATTATATTCTTCACTATTTTAGAAAGGGTAAAATAGCATTAACTATATTCTATTTAATAGCCATATTTTTAAATGCCATAAATTATCGCAGTATCCAGTTCACAGGATTTTCCTGAAGTCCCACATTGTCCACTATCATCTCCTAATATTGTCTATTCTCTTCAGAAGAAACTATATTGGTATTTAGCCTGATGAATGTGGAGTCTGTGTTAAAAAAGTTACTTCATTGTTATTGGTGACATGTGTGTTTTTCAAGAACTGAAAATAATAAAAGCATTTTCAGATATCACTAAAATCCAGCTAATAACTGTTGTGGAATATTAGATTAACTATTTAAAGATGTGTTGTATTTGTTTACCTTGTCTGCCTAAGGCACCAGATTAGTCTAATAAAAAGGTAATGGCCAATAGCTAGGAAGGAGTTATATATGGGAGTCCTGGGCACAGAGATTAAGTAGAAGGAGTCTAGGCTCTGAGTGAAAGGAAGGCAAAAAGCCCCATGGCAAAATGTAGAGTAATAGAAAATCTTAAATTAATTTATAAGGGGTAGTTTGACAAGAACAAGCTATAGTCTCCATATTATATTATTTGGGAGCTAGTTGGAAGGATAAAGGAAGAACTCAGCTACAAGTTACTTTCCCAAATGTCTCCAATATTTAATGTAGGTATCAGTGTGATATCCACCATTTCCTGTTAGTTTTGTGATATTATAGTTCACCATTTCTCAACTGTTGATTGACACTGATGATTCTTATAAAACCTTGCAACTCATTGTGTGATAATTTTAAGCTTATTTCTTTCATCTTAGTGAGAAATAGTGTATAAGTGCTGGATTGCAATATGTTGAGTTCTTGTCATTAGGCTCTTTGCTTATGTCTGTCATTTTCTTGGACACAAAAAACTAGCAACTTCAGAAGCCTAGGAAAGCAGAGAGAATTTTATCTCTTCAATCTATAGCAAACAGATCTCTGGTCAAAAAAGCTCCTTATCCAAAATCAGTAGTAGTAGAAAAATATCTCTCATCTGCACTGTGGTTGAGAGGTATTGAGTTTTTCCGGGAAAAAAACAGTGCCCAGTAAAACTATGTTCTTTTGAGTTACAATTTAAAATGACAATTTTGCTTTCATGGCAATTGTTGTCCCCAAACATTTATCAAATATTCAATTAGGAAGTTTGTGAGACTACAATAAGAATCTTGTTCACATTGATTTGAACAATGTATATGATGAATTTTAGGAGACTCACAGGTGTGGCTGATGTAAAGCTGGCTATTGGCTGTTCTAGGGATCTTAGCTTTTTCTGATATAGCATTAGCTTGTCTATTATTTTCAGAATTTTCTCTTTTCTTGGCTAAGTGATCTCATCAGGATGAATACTTAACTATTCACTTTAAAACATTTAACCCAGGAGTCAAAAGAGCTGGCAACAACACTCATTTCATGCTAGAAAAATGGCTGCTTGGGGAGGAAGAAGAACTGGAGACATATGAATTTATGTGAGAATTGTATAGGAAGAAATGTAAATGGATATTTAACACTAGCTACCATTGCATCTTATAGACTCTCCTTGCCCATTTTTTTTTTATTAAAGCCTTGTCTAACGATAGGATGGCAAAAAAAATAAGCATTCAAAGAGTCCAGTAATTATTTTCCTTCCTTGTAGCTCATGGTGAATCATTGGACAAAAAAACACATGTTCATACCAATTGAATAAGTTTTAAGACTTAAAGCCCATCACTTATCAAAAATCTTAACAATGAGGACTGCTGAGAAGTCAAGAACAATGACACTGGGTTTGATCCTACTGCATGTACTGGCTTTGTGGGAGCCTAGGCTGTTTGGATATTCACCTTACTAGACCTGGAAGGAGGTGGGAGGTCCTGGACTCCCCAAAGGGCAGGGAACCCTGACTGCTCTTCAGGCTGATGAGAGAGGGGGAGCTGATTGAGGGAGGGGGAGAGAAATGGGAGGTGGTGGCGGGGAAGAAACAGAAGTCTTTAATAAACAAACAAACAAAAAAGTCTTAACATTTCACAGCTGATGCTGCGTTATCTGTCTCTATGACAGACTCACTAAAATGATCTACCACAATATAATTTTATCACTTCTCGAAAGATTATTCTCAAAATTTTGAGTTTGAAAAATGAAATTGAATATTAATCTACTTCTTAACTTAGATAATTACACACAAAATTCTTCATGTATGTACGTTATCTATTTCCAACTTGTTTGAAAGACTTCCTGTGGAAAATTCCTATGGTGCAGCAGGTGAAGGCACTTGCTGAAAAGCCTGAGGACTTGAGTTTGATCCCTGAGACCCACATCATAGAAGGACTGAAACAATTCCCCTAAGTGATCTTCTGACTTCACTGTCCCTATGCACATATCCAAATCCACACTTAATATAAATGTAATACTAAAGATAATATAACTAAAAATTAGTATTCAATAAATCATTTCTTCTTACTATTTTGTATGTGTCTCTGTGTGTCTGTGTGTTTGTGTGTTTCTGTGTATGGTATGTATGGGTAAGTGTAGAAAGGAGGCTGCTAGTTTGCTCCTGGCCGTCCTCTGCTTGTTCATTTCCTGGCTGCCCAGAATCCCAAAATAACCACACAGAAACTGTATTAATTAAACCACTGCTTGACCAATTATTTAAGCATATTTCTAGTTAGCTCTTACATCTAGAATTAACCCATAGGAGATAGCATTTTTAACTACACAGGCAATACCAAGTCTCTCCATAGTCTTCAGCAAACACTAGTTTTAGAAGCAATACTTACCATTAGCTGCTGAGTCCTGGAAGCTTGATGATTTTCCTGTGTGTGTGTGAGGGGGAAGATTTAGTTTACCTGTCTTGGCAGGATGAGATGATCCATTACCTGGTGTAATGTCCAGAAAGCTGATGAGGTAAAAGGCTGTTTTTGCTGTGTGGGTGGCTTTGTTATATCCAAAGGCAAGCCTCCAGGTAGAAGGTAACCATGCATCTTCTTGGAGGAGCTATAAGATGCTGCAGGAGATGGCATGTCTCTGTGTTAGAAGCTCTTTTGTTAAATACCATGCTCGCAGATCTGTAAAGGCACTTGAGAATTAGGGTACCATTACCTGTTAGGTATATTTAAATTAGACATATAAGTTAAATTTAGGCATATATTTTACTGTTGTATAATGAGTGGTGGACTGCATCCCACTGCCTGGCTAGCTTAAACTCTGAAATAATAAAATAGAAATTGTATTCATTTAAATACTGTTTAGCCCATTATCTCCAGCCCCTTCTTGGCTAACTCTCATATATTAGTTTAACCCATCACCATTAATGTGTATTTCCACTTGACTGTGGCTTACCAGCATGAGTCTAACCAGTGTCCGTCTCAGAGAGGAGAGCCATGGCATATGCCTGTCTCTGCTTTCTTCCTCCCCGAATTCTGTTCTATCTACTCTGCCCACCTAATTTTCTGCCCTATTAAAAGGCCAAGCCAGTCTTTTTACTTAACCAATGAAAGTAACACATAGATAGAAGACCCTCCTACACCATTTTACCTAATGGTTAAATGGTTACATTTAGTTACAGGTTGCCAATGCTAGTAAATGTAAGAAGATTAAAAGGAATATATTTAATAAGTTGAAGAATATTGGAGGCCAAATGTCTCCTTGGTAGGTTCAGGACACGTGGGTACTCTTACTAAAGATGATGCTGAGGTCAAAAGGCAGCTACATACGTATTTGTATTTTTTAGAGCTGCTGTAATCTGGAGTTATAAATTTTACAGATTTTAAAACAAGCACAAATATACACACAGACATAAAATAAGCATACTATGGAAACAAACACACATACACACAGACATAAAATAATCATAGTGTGGCCACATTATTTTAACAAACAGACAAAATTTTTTTAGGACCTGTGTTAGCTGACCAATTTAAACTCCTGGTGTAGGTGGCAGAAGCCAGAGAAGCACACAGGTGGTCCCATTAAGGACCAGATTAGCAGACACTGTAAGAGAAAATAGAAGCATAAGGATGAAACACTTATGCAGTTTTAGAGTGGAAGGACAGGGGGAAAATGGATTCATTGTAGAAAACAAACAGCGAGAGAAGTGGGGAGGGTGGATTGGGAGGCAGAGTGGGAACACAACATCCAGAAACAAAGGA
Organism: Microtus oregoni; assembly: GCF_018167655.1. Lineage (NCBI taxonomy): Eukaryota > Metazoa > Chordata > Mammalia > Rodentia > Cricetidae > Microtus > Microtus oregoni. Next base: position 5,273,703 of record NW_024544542.1, read on the forward strand.
TATAGGGGGGGGGGCTTTGTTTTATGTTAGCTGTTAAGGGATGTACAGTATCAGATAGCCCCAATTTAAAGAAAAAGTGTAAAAGTCAGCCCAAGGGCATTAGAGGATCTGGCTTCGAATTGCAGACACCCATCTTATGATGGTGTCTTATGCCAAGATTCAGGGCTCAAAACATAGCACAGTGAATCCACCATGATGGTCAAAAACAGGGAGATGTGGGGTATTCCTTAGAAGGACATCGCTTACCCGAAGGAACACCATAAGGACAAGGGCTGTCTTGCCCCTCCTTGTCAGATTAGGTGACTGGCATGGGCCCTTGACTTCAAGAGACAGCCTGACAAATGTATGGGCCCTGGGTCCTAATGGCAGCGATTTGAAAATGGAGACTCACCCAGTCGAAGCTGATCTCAGCCTGGTGGAGAGAAGGTATGTGAAAGAAAGTGTTTTCCAACATGCTGCCCTGGGCCAGTGGGGAAACACAGCCCCTTTGGTGACACCTTCAGATAAAAGTTTTTTTATGGCCTGATAAACCTCTCTGCTAACACAATAATCCAAACCAGACCAAATCAAACCAAGTTAGAAAAAAAAAAAAAAAAAAAAAAACAAGGTTTAATGGATTCCAGCACTCCTGGGTGGCCTTCCAGGTCCCCCCAGAGATAGAGACCAAAGAAACCATGGACAGGGAAAAGAAGACCAAGAAGACCATGTATTTGTTCTCTGGGGGACATTTTAAGTAGCCTATGAAAGTGGTCTTGCGTCTCCCTGGAGAGGGGTCACCAATTGGCAGGCTTTCTCAGAGGTGGAGTCTGGACAGAGGCAACTCCCAAGGGAGGAGCCTAAAATGGAAAGTTCCACCAAAACATTTTAGACTCTTTGGATATAGGGATGTTAGGGACTGGGGTGAAGCCTCCAACCAAATTTTCTTCTGTGTTCAAAATGACTTAACTGCACTTACTGCTGTACTGTCTCCTCTGATACTGTACCTAAAAAATTACAGTTAGTTTGAATATTATGTTCATTCTGCCTTCAAATGTCATTTGAAACGTTCCATCTACAGTGTTTTCCTTTCTAGTTGCTATATTAATTTAGCCTGGAAAATACTAGCACGTCATGTCCTTTGCTCTGTTCTGCCACCTCTCATCTCTATGCAGTGTATATATGCAACGTCTCCATTTAGGAGCTGTTGATATGACAAACACTAAATTCAAACCTTTAAGTCCATGGATTTAGTAATCTAGAACTGGAATATCTGATGAAGATACAGTGTCTTTAATCTAAAGAAAGCTTGGAATATAATCTTTGTTTTCTGCCTACAGCTTAAGTAGTATCTTTTAAGGATATGCCATGTGATGGCCATGTTTAACAAAGTGCACTGATAGTGACATTGGGTATTAAATGTATCCTCAGAGAATATATTTTGTATGTAAGCAAACAAGTAGCTTTAGTTGGAAAAATTAAGTGATGTAAGTGCCAAATTACACCTAGAGTAAGAGACCATAATGGTATGAGAGACCATTGTTAAAAGGCCCAAGATATACTTAGTAGTAGAATGTATTAGATTGGAAAGCAGATTAGAGCTTGGAATTCCTATATCTGAGCTCTATATCCTAGGAACTTGACAAGCACATGCATATTTTATGCTAAGCAATGGGAACAGATTCTTTCTTTTCCTTTAAAGAATGACTTCTTAGTTTTATGTGACAATGCACAACTGTGTAATGTGAGCTCTTTCTATCTGAACTCTCTTTAGTCACATTCACTGTCACAGCTTAGTGGCTGCTGAGAACACATTTTTAAATGCATTTACAAATTTAAATAGCATCATATGTCATTGTTTTTGTGTGGATGCAAATGCAAAAATAATGAAGTTACTAATGGATAGACTTTGCACTCAAATTTTTGTTTTAGTAATATTTTACAAATTGAACAAATTTCCTCCCTCTCTTTTGTACACATCTTCTTTTCTCCTGCAGTTCATCTTTGACTCAGGATTTTTCCTTCTTTTCAGCACTAGCTCAGAATTTGACAAGATGAGTGACATTATCAGACATAGAGAAAGAATGCAAATGAGGGCTGGGAAATGTCTTAGCTCCTAAGAGAGCTTGTTGTAGAAGTTTGGGGATTTTGAATTGGATCCTCAATACCTCTTAGTAGTTATAATCTACATAGGTTTAAACCTAGAGATATAGGGTAACGAAGCCAAAGGATTACTGTGGCTTGCTGTTAACAGCCAGCTCAAGTCTCACCAACGTGGGGAGTAGTTGAGGAAAAACTCCTTACTTCCTTTCTTATCTTCAACATTCTTGAGCAGGTCTGTACACAACTATGCAGAGCTATGAACAGTACACATACAAACATACATCAGAGACAGAAAGAGGATGCAGAGTTGGAGAAAAAGAAGAGTGTTATTATTAAATAACTAAAAATTATATTTATTCCAACCAATGTCTTATTTTGAAGGAGTAGGATAATTATTTAAAAACACACTTTCATTCTTTACCTGTGGCAAAAGGTACATGCTGATATTTTTCCTGCAGTTCCATAGGTTTCATTTAGGGATTTTATATCATTCTTATGGCAAAGCACAATCTTTCTGAATTTCATTTCAAAGTTTAATGGAAAAAAAGGAATGTCCACACACATTTCAAGATGCTGATATTTTTCCTGCAGTTCCATAGGTTTCATTTAGGGATTTTATATCATTCTTATGGAAAAGCACAATCTTTCTGAATTGCATTTCAAAGTTTAATGGAAAAAAGTAATGTTCACACACATTTCAAGATAGCTTTGTTAGGGTAGTCCACTAGAGATTTTATTGCTTAGCTACCTCTTGTTTCAAAGGAATAAAAAAAAAATGGCAATTCCTTTCTTTAGATTAAATACTATTGTTTCTTTTAAGTTCTTAAAGATATGTGAAAATTACCCTATCCATTTCTTGAATAAGAGAAATCCAGCCATATTTGTTTTGTTTTATTTTGTTAAAACACTATGTCTTCTGGTATTCTATGGACTTTCTAGTGAAAAACTCCTGGTTGCTTGCTGGCAGCATTGATGATGGCGACATCTAAGTGTTATCACTATTGTTCTGGAATCACACTTTGCTTTATGACACATGTTGGTATCTAGATTTTATTCTCTTGTATTCTACATTTTCCTGGAAGTGAGTAGATTTAAGCCCTACCTTTAATACTTGGCTTGCTTAGATTCTTTCTCAATAGAGGCTCTTTGGTTCTCCATAGATAAAAGCATTTATTCTTTGTCTAACAGGCATTCTGCATTAATAGTAGTTTACTGTATGTGTTTCATATTTAAACCTTTTGGACAACATATGGTCTTTTCTAATTTTGTTCTATAAAATAAACAGTGTCTACCCTTAAAATTATTTAGTAATTAAAAACTTAAAAATGTAACCTATAAGATAAAATGGTTTTATTTAGAAATTATCAAGGGTGCAATATAACAATTTCACTTTAATGTTTCCAGTTACAGCTTTCAACATAATTGAATTTTATGTCTGTTTGAGAAGATTAAGTTTTTATAATTTTTGTTCTAATGGTCTTATTGAAAGAAATCTTGGGCCAATACTTCAGGAAAAACCATTGCATACAATTAACTTAAATTTACACTTGTTAGCTTTAGAGAAAAAATGTTATTGTCATATGAAAGGAAATTCATGTGTTCTCACTTGATAGGCATCCGTACAAATCATCTAATCAAATGGAGAGGACATTCAATGTACGGATTAAATAATACATGTTTCCAGTGCAGGGATATTGTCAAATCTGATCTATATCTGTTTCATATATTATATGTTATCAATACCTTTAAAGATTGGATGGCTATTCTACTCAAAAATTGTACCAGGAAAAAACTTCACACACACCCTGTCAAAGGGGATAGAAGACTTGAAAAATCAACAGATAAGAAATTGTCTTTCATTCAGATCCATGTTCACCTTCCTTACAATGTACACAACCAAATGACTTGGGTTAACTAAGTACAGTATGAAGTTAGAAATTAAGGAGACTGCAGACACAGAAGTGGCCAGAATATCCAAAAGGTATTCAGAGTTTTGCTTTCTGTTTTCCTGCTCTTGCTTCTTTCTGCCTCTTCATTATGTACTATACACTTTCATTCTTTTGTTCCATTTGCCTAAGGCTTGAAAGCAAAGATATATTTTCAAATCATAACTGGAAAGAAAGATAAGAAGAGAGAGAGAAGGTGAGTGAAAAAAAACAGACTATGTTTTTTCACAAGAGTCAGAAACCATGCTTTTCTTTCTTTTTTTTTTATTATTGTTATCCCCAGAAAAATACATGAAGAGTGGTAGCCTGCAAGTGGGTCTCTCCAGTATCATAAAAAATGTAAATACTTTCAATGTATGTAGGTGTCCATGTTTATGACTCCATCTCTCATATTTACAGACTCCAGATTTTCATCAATACAAGAAAAGCTCTCGTGTCATGCAGACTCAACACATGTGGGATGCTATGGATGATCTCCACAAACAAGTTAAATGTTTTCTATTCCTAGAATATCCAACTAACAGCAATTGTAAAATTGTGAAGAGAATCTCTAGTGGAGACTTAAAACAATCCATCACCACAACCCTTCACTTGAGTGTTTGCAAAGATGGAGAAGATTGAGCAACTCTTTAGAATGACAGTGAGAGTCTCTCTGGGGCTTTGCTGAGCTCCACTGCTGGAGATGGCTTTCTTGTTTTCAATAGAACTCTGTGGTGTAATTTTCTACCCTAGGTCCCCAAGTACCTTTGACTTAATTGCGTTCTTTACTTTTTTTTTTTTAATTGAGTCATTACATCTGACTGTTGAAATCAGGGATATTCCTGTCCAGTTCTAGAGTATGTTAGGGGAAACTATCAAAGTTAATATTAAACACAAAACTTCAACAAAGACTTTGGTATCTCTATGGTGACTAAGGATAAATAAAAACTTGAATTTTTTCTTATGGAAAAGTATTATTAAAATTAAACATCTGTATTTAGAAAGCAGCATGTATTCTCTAATTTTCTTTTCATATCTTCTAAAGAACAATATCCATTCATGTAAATGCTATGCTTCTCTGGTATGGGAGGTCCTGTTTATGTGTTGCTTTTATTGGTTAATGAATAAAGAAACTACCTTGGTCTATAGCAAGGTAAAATTTAGTTGGGCAGGGAAAAATGTTGGGAGATAGGAGGTGGAGTCAGAGAGAAGTCATGAAGCTACTGCAGAGACAGACACACTGAAACCTTGCAGTAGGTCAAGAGATTCATGATAAAATATAAAATAATAGAGATGGGTTAATTATAGATGTAAGGGCTACCTGGCAATATGCTTAAGTAATTGACCAAGCCGTGATTTAATAAATACAGTTTCTGTGTGGTTATTTTGAAAGTCTCGGAAGCTGGGAATATACAAGCAGCCTCCCAACAAACTGGCTCCCAATGTGGTTGACTATATCCACATAAAAACCTGAAAAATCTTAAAAAAGAATTCTAGACATAAAAGAACAGAGTTAAGCATGGTTTTTGGTAGCCATAATTTTTTTTTTCCTAGATAGGCTTTCAGGGAGCAAGGGCAGACTGCTTTAAGAGAGGTACAATAAAAACTGCATGGCTTCTTTATTTATCTTGGTTCGCCAGCACAAATGGCTCTGACTCTTTTGAGAGGTCTGGCTACAGAGCATTTTAATGGGTTTTGTGAGCAGAGTGTTACAACTTGATTAATGGCCACATAGACTCACTGTGTGCCTGAAAATGGGACTGTGAACATGGCTTGCACTAAAAAGACCTCTGCCCTACCATGTTGGACTGGGCAGAGCCAAAAGGCAAAGCAGCCTCAGTACTAGTCATACCACAGCTGAGTATTTTAAGAAGTGCTTCTGATCAGAAAATAATTACAGAAACACAATAAAGACAGATACAGATTTTTTTTTAAAAAAAAACCCTCTAAATGGGTCACAGTGTTGAATAAATGTACGTAGGCTTGGGAGAGAAAAGAAAAAAAGAATATAGACAGTGATAAAAAGAAGTAATATTTTTTTATTTTTTAATTTATTTATTTATTAAAGATTTCTGTCTCTTCCCTGCCACCGCCTCCCATTTCCCTCCCCCTCCCCCAAACAAGTCCCCCTCCCTCCTCAGCCCCAAGAGCAATCAGGGTTCCCTGCCCTGTGGAAAGTCCAAGGAACCCCCACCTCCATCCAGTTCTAGTAAAGTGAGCATCCAAACTGCCTAGGCTCCTACAAAGCCAGTACGTGCAGTAGGATCAGAAACCCAAGAGGAGCATGGGATGTATTCACTCATATTTGGTTTCTAGCCATAAACAAAGGACATTGAGCCTATAGTTAGTGATCCTAGAGATGCTAAATAAGGAGAACCCAAAGAAAAACATATAGACATCCTCTTGAATATTAACCTTCATCAGGCGATGAAAGGAGACAGAGACAAAGACCCACCTGGAGCACCGGACAGAAATCTCATGGTCCAAATCAGGAGCAGAAGGAGAGAGAGCACGAGCAAGGAACTCAGGGCCGCAAGGGGTGCACCCACACACTGAGACAATGGGGATGTTCTATTGGGAACTCACCAAGGCCAGCTGGCCTGGGCCTGAAAAAGCCTGGGATAAAACTGGACTCGCTTAACATAGCGGACAATGAGGTCTACTGAGAACTCAAGAAGTAATATTTTTTTTAAAAGGTAGTCTTTAAAGACACTGGGTACAGACAGTCATGAATTAAAGGAGTAAAGATAATGAAATAAATATTACTAAGTAATAGAGTAAAAGCAAATAAGTTGCATAAAGATGGAATATACACAGAGAGTCTGGATTGTGTATAATACTGTGATTTATTTATTTATTTATTTATTTGCCTAAGAAGGAGGTAAGTACAGAGAGACATTTCATTGTATGGACTGCTAAATTAAACCAACATAAAGGTATCTTTGAAATTTTGGTCTGAGGATATGTTGTTTTGAAATAGAGGTTCTTCTTTTGTTTCCACAGAAGATAGAACCTGTGAATTAATTCTAGACTAGTGTGGTTTGGTGGACCACCAAAATGCTGCTATAAGCACCCCCCAAAATTACTTTGCCCAACAAAAAGCAGGAAGTAGTTTGGAGAGAACTATACCCAAATTCCCTAAATGATTGTATATAAATGATTGTTTGCATTTAAAAAGGAATGTGATATAGAGATGAACACTTTACAATGGTATTGATCTTGGTTTATTGATAAAAATTTAAGGTCAATATATATGTCCTACAGAATGTCTAGCAGACTCTTTCATGAAGAAGGAACCATGAAGGACCATCTCACCTTTAGGCAAGTTCAACAGTCATTTCTCTGTGGGTCCTGTAAGTCCAGTTTATACAGCATAGCAACAAGCAATCCAGGCAAGAGCAGTTTCTTGCCCAAATGGTTAACAAACTCTATGAAGAGCCTCTTTGATGGCAATCTTCCTCTTGAAGTATTTTTTAAATCTATAATTTTAAATCTATAGTTTTTATTGGAAAGCTGCCCACAAGACTATACAGTGAATGCACAGCTGACAGATCAGTGGGCAGATCCACAAAAGTGTATACATCCAAGCCCATGTGGAATAACCCGTTTTACAGAGCGGCAGGAACACTTGGCTTTTGGAAAAGTTGCTGTCACATCTGTGGAAACCTTGTGAAGCCATGATTCTTCCCTTCAAAATGGGATTCATTCCCAGGACACTTCAGCTGTGTATCCTCTGCATGGGCAACGGAGTGACCTTGCTCCATTCCCCCATACCACAGAGCAAATTCATCCACTCTTTTTTCTAGCAGTCAAATTCATATAGAGTCAGTTCCACAACATTATCTGATAATAGATCACATGGAAATTTCTATAGAAGACAGGCACTGATCATGAACACAACATGCACCCCCTTTGATAACAAACAAAACTGGGAATCCACGAAGCTGGTTATTATAAAAGAGATTAGATAAGGAGAATGGGTGAATCCAGGATTCAGGGAAGTTTAGTAACTTTATCTAACAGTTTGGTAACTTTACCTAATGGTAGGCATTTCCCCATGAATACTGGCTCTTTCCTGGGTTGGGCCACCTGTTCTGGAGTATCACTTTGCTTTGTCATATTCTACCTGCCCTCTTTGTGATTTTGATATGCATATTATCATTTTCCTTGCCTATGGAATTTTCCACCTAGGTCTATAAAACCTAGAAACCTCGTGAAGATCAGCCCTTTCTCCTCTTCTCTTTGCTACTTCTCCTTTTTCTTACTCTTCTTCTCTTTCTTCTTTTCCTTATTCTTCCTCTCTTCAGTGTCCCACTTCACTTCACTTTTCCTCCTTACATGAAAACTAAAAACAGGCAGGGGCAACATATTTGAGTAAATTTTTTACCCTCAGATCCTTGTCTGCCACAGACTTCCAATTCTGATCCCCGAGAGAATACTGAGGCTCGTCCTCCTCCCCACAGCTACCTAATTTAGTAATTTCTACTACTTAAGTTCTTTAATGGTTAAGCAAATCTTATAAAGTTGATGTTTTGGTGAAATTTTGAATTATAGGTAATAAAGCATTGTATTAATCTAAATTATAGTAGGTATTTCTGATGCACCCAATTTTATAAGCTCTGGTTCTGTGCTTTCAGCTGTCTCTGACCCATCAATCATTAGGAAGCCATCTGGAGAGAGTGAAGAGAGTCTGTGAAACTTTCTGTGAGCACAAATGTAGAGCGTGGGAGCTCACTTCCACACCAGGTTTTGTGCGCAGTTTTATCCTTGTTCAGACCATGAGCTCAGGCTTCCATGTAAGTAATGAAACTGGAGCACTGCAGTACTCAAGCACAGAACTCAAAAGAACACAGGTTTCAACAACACCCAGGAGGAAGCTCATTGGTCCAGGACCCAGTGAACAAACCAACCCTCTACATCATTGGATGGATTGTCTAAAGTGCTGCTTCTGTCATGCAACAAGAAATTCTACAGGATCATATCACAAGCAGTTCTATGCCACCTGACTTTCAATAGCAACGAATTTCCAATTCCTCTTTTCTTCCTCCTTCTGAAACTCTTTAAGACAGAATCAACATGTCTTTCCTTCAATGGCTACAGTCTCAGAAACCCAGAACAAGACATCCCTGATGCTTTCAGAAAATCAGTACTGAGTTTCTGATGAATTTGTAATTTGTCTGTAAATATGAATGCTTCCTTGTCTACAGTATTCAAACATCCACAATAGTCAATATTCATTTTCTTACTTCAATATTCACATACAATCACATGCTTCGGCCAAATAATAAATGATGAATATATTCAAAAGGTTACTTACATAAAGTTTACAGGATAACTCATTAGTTTTTATCCACATTGAGACTTATCCTCATTCCTGATATTCACAACCATGACAAGGAGCCTGTGTGTGATGTGTAGCTTCTCAGTTTCCCTTACTCATTGTCTTTTTTAGGTGGAATGAATATTATATTTAAAATAGTAGAAGGTGTTAAGTTTTCTTCTGGAACAACAAACCTACCCACCAATACAATAATTCAAATTAGATCAAATCAGACTGGATTAGAAAAAACCCAGGTTTAATGGATGTCAGCATTCCCAGGTGGCCTCCTGGGTGCCCCTCCCCCCCAGGAAAACATGGAAGAGAAAGGGGGAGACCACATGTTTATTCTCTGGGGGGGCAGTTTAAATTGCCTGTGTGAGTGGTCTTGACCTTTTCTGGCAAGGGGTCACCATTTGGTCGGCTTTCTTGGAGGTGGAGTTTGAATTGAAGCAACTCCCAGGGGAGGTGGCTTGAAATGGAGTTTTCCACCCAACATTCCAAAATGAATGCCAGAGAGCTGGGGTGAAGCACCCAACTAAACATTCTAGACTCTTTTTGGATAAGCATGTTAGAGGCTGAGGTGTTGATTCTGTCCAAACATTCTGGACTTGTTGTATATATGGATGCCGCGTGGCTGGGGTGAAGCCCCCAACAAAACAGAAGGTTTTATTCTAAGTCACTTGTTCTTCTTCCACTTCAGTGCAGATCCCTGCTAACTGAGTTCACTCGTATCTCTAAGTCATTTAAGAACTCACTGGGGGTTATTCGAGAATGTACAACCTGATCCACAGTATCAATGAGTGAAGTCTGAATTTGGTCGTGAAAGATTATGGAACAAAAGAGGACCTTGGTGGGTCTATTGTGGGTGAGGAACGTGGGCAGGAAACAGAATATATCACGCAAAGAGAGCTTGTGTAGTATGGAGTTTTAGTTAGGAAGAGTGTATTAGAAGGGTAGTAGGGAGGAAGTGAGACACACACACACACACACACACACACACAGAGAGAGAGAGAGAGAGAGAGAGAGAGAGAGAGAGAGAGAGAGAGAGAGAGAGAGAGAGAGAGAGGGAGCGCCTAGAGGAGCTTGCTTTGGCAACAGGAAGAAAGATTGGTAGTGAGAGGAGCTTGTCTCTTAAAGGGACAGGGTACTGTTTGGATTCATCCTGCTACTTTACAAGGAAGACCAGCATAAACCTAACAAGTAGTTGATTGTTGGATGCATTTTGCAACTATATATGTAAGTCATATTCTCCAAAGCTTTCTAATTTATGAAGTAATATAGAGAACTAAATTTTTGCTTTAGGAAAAATAAAGCCAGAGACTGATAGGTAGTAACAAAAACATTAATTGTCTGTAATGAACAATAAAATAATGAATATATTAAGGATTGCCATATTGAAGGGGATTCTATTTACCAAGCAAAATGCTATTTAATTACTAAAATTTACATTTTATTATAGTATTATTCAAAATTAAATTTTAAATCATTAGAGATATGAACTTATCTGAGCAGCATGTTATTTTGTTTTAAGTATAATTTTCTTTTAGTAATTCTATATCAATAGTGATTTATAATTTCATCAATAAATGATACATATAAAATTATCTTGGTCAAATACAAGATGAATGAGTTAACATGCTGAAAAAATATAGTTTTAGATCCTTGATTCTTATGTTTAGGATGATAGTCACATAGTATACAATTGAAATTTTAAATTAATTTACTTAGTTAGTATGCAAATTTGCTATTTTTACATATTAGAATTTAGTTGAATATTTAATTTCTTTCATTTTATATATAATTATTAAAATATTGTTCTTTATATTATAAACTAGCTAATACAATTTTTCAAACTATAACAATAATCAAACACTTTTCATAATTTTTGAGTTATTCATCCAAATGAATTATCTTATTAAATATTGATTCAAATACATAACTGTGAAAAATGCAGTATAAGGAAATTCCCAAAGTTAGTGTTTTATGGTCATTAGCACAGACAGAGGCACTGAAAAGAAAAAAGAGTCCCCAAATTGCTGAGAGGTCAATAAACCAATAATGAAGCAGGGATAAGTAGATCAGCATGATGAAAGACACTGTTCACTTGCTGGGATCAATGGAAGGCAGGAGTACAGTGCTTGTTGTGCACCCATGAATTGAACTTTACGTATGATGATAGTGATGCTCTTCTCACAGAAAATTAAGGGACACATAAACAAAAATACTTCAATAGAGCAAAATTTTAAATAGAATACATCAATTTCGTGATAAAGAGCCTACAGAAAGGAAATGATGGGTAAGTGTAAATGGCAAAAGTGTGAGACAATGAAGGAAATGTGAATACAAACATATCTAACATCTTCCAATGAGATAAAAAAAAAAGAGAGACAGAAGGAGTTCAGGAAATGGTAGGTTTCTGTATTATTTTTTCTTGAGCCCTGAATGAGGGTATAAAAGATTTAAACTCCATGAACCTACCACCACTGGCAAAATAAATTCAACATTTGATACCAAGGAAGCAAAATTATTTTTGCATTTCCCCACAAAAAAAAAATAAAAAAGAAACATGCATGTGGTATTTCTCTGAGGCTGTGATTATGAAAGTTGAATTTGCTTTTTTAATTTTCTCTTAATGAAGATAGATTTTTTTCTTACAATATATTTTGATTACAGTTCCCTTCCCCAACTCCTCCCAGATACTCTCCACCTCCAAACTCACTCAAATCCATACTCTTTTACTCCCTAATTTGTAAACAAACAGTAATCTAAAACAATAAAAATAAAATACAAAAAATAAAATAAGATGGTTCTTTTTAATCCCATTGACCATTCTTACAACAGTAAGCAGACATGAAAAGTCACTGTATACATGTCTCACACTGGCGCACTTAGAAAAAAAATTTATTTTATTTTTTATTTGTTGTTAGGAAAGAACTTTTACAACCTGAAATTTTCCATTTTGTTTTCTTTTTGAAATTCCTTTGTCATTACACTGTAGTGTGATTTAATATGTACATTGTACTCTTATCCATAAAATGAAGTATTGTTTCAAAAAAACCTACTAAAAATCTATCTCATATTTTGATGTTTTTAAACAGGGTGTCTGAAGGTTTTCTACAGCAAGTTGATTTGGGGATCTCATTTACAAGTCAAAACAAAACATTTTAATTTTTTGAAAGTATACTATTTAGATTAATTATTATTGTCCTTAGAAATAAATTATACTTTTCAGCCAATGTACATTTTAGTTACTATTTTGCTAAATATTTGTTGAGTAATGATCTGGAGCATTTGCAAGCTATATGAGTCATTAGCAATTATGACCAAAGGTATTAACAGAAAGTTATTTAAGTGATTTCCAAAGCCTGTTCCATAGTAAACCAGGCATTAATCATCTTTTATACTGTCTATAAATATGGAAGCAATTCAGTGAAAATTGCCAGGTTTATGGAACGCAATATCACTGGTAATTACAGTAGTAGAGTATAAATAGAGATTTAAGCTTGTTAAATAAAAACTTACAATGTATTACAACATCTCCTTTCAACTATAAAGCAAAACAAGTTAAGAAATAAGTTAAAGGGATTTGCTGCAATAATCTTGGGATAGCAAAGGAAAAGCCAATAGTTCAATAGGAAATGGTAGCACCCTTTTTAAACAGTAAAATGAAACATACCGATATTCTAAGCGTCAAGAAGAGTGTTTAGGGAGAGCACCTGCTCTGAGGATTTTGCAGTCTTTGATTCCCAGTGAAGTGTTGTAGTATAGCTATAGCAAAGTTATTACATATATTTTCAAGCTTTGGGATTAGGTGAGATGGTGCTGTGGAAAGACAGGATTGCTAAAAGGTCTCATGGCCTAAGTTGGATTTTCAGAGTGTTAATTAGGGTTTCTGTTGCTGCCATGAAACACCATGACCATAATGCAAGTTAGAGAGGAAAAGGTTTATTCATCTTACATTTCCATATTGCTGCTCACCACTGAAGGAAGTTAGGGCTGGGTCTTAAACTGGCCAGGATCCTGAAGGCAGGGCCTGCTATAGAGTCCTTGGAGGGATTTTGCTTACTGACTAGCTTCCCCTGACTTTCTCAACCCACCTTCTAGTAGAACTCAGAACTACTAGCCCAGGGATGCTACCACCCACCATGGTCCCTTCCCCATTGACCACTCATTGACAAAATGCCTTACAGCTGAATCCCATGAAGCCATTTCCTCAATTGAGGCTCCTTCCTCTCTAGCTTGCTTCAAGTTGACGCACAAAAGTAGTCGAAACTCCCAGGATCTACATTTTTGAAGAAGAGAACCAACTCTAGCAAGCTGTTTTCTGATGTCCACAGTGTGCTATGTCACATGACCATAGCCTATAACTACAACCCCTACAGAATGAAAAAGCAAATAAATTACTGGTATGCAAAATAATGCACATATATGGAAATTAAAAGTTGTGGAATTATTTAAAACATTCATAAAGTTTGTATACCAATTTGAAGTCAATTTTAAAATTTTTGAATCATCTTTAAAAGTGCATTGTATACAAAGAAATAATCTGTTGGTGTCTAAGAAAAATTGCTAATAAAAACATCAAAGGATTTTGTTAGTTATAATTGATAAACAAATGTTGTGACTGTGATGCACTGGGTAAAAATAAGATGTAAAGCCTACATATAATGATTTAGTAAAATGAAAGTTAAGTTGGAAGTCAAGCTATGAGACAGCAAGTCCCAGTTGATATGAAAAGTGTTACAATCAGGGCGGAGGTATATTAGCTCAATGGTATAAAGTGGGGGCCTAAAATCTGCTCATAATTCTGAGCTGCTGATTGATTGCTATACTTGGACAATTGTGCCAAATATTTTTCATATAAGCCATTGTATCTTTTAATTTCAGATATCATTGCAAAAAAATGAGAAAATTCATCTTTTTTTTCTTATATACCTGGATGAAATACATATATTTTATTATTTAACTAATAAGGGGGAGAGGTTAGAGTAGAAGAAAGAAACTTTTTACAAGAATTTTCTGGGTAGTCTTCCCATTAAATTGCTACTTCATGCACACATCTCTAAATTGCATTTTTTTTTTATCAGTTTGCCTATAGGCTATAGGATTTTAAAGGCTTTCTCACCCAGAAGTCTATGGAGTCCCTTAAGTACAGGAAACCAAAGTTTCAGACCACATCATTACAGTTATATATGAGCAAACATTAGGCTTGTTCCTTGCCTGCAGCATAACAAAGCTTGGGCATATGCATAGCATAGTCAATATTTTGAAATGTGTCAACATACTTCATAAGTGTAGAGGGATTTAGACCTTCAGTATGCAAATTCTTTAATGCCTGATCATAGATACCAGCTCATCCAGAACTAAGGTGAACACCCTAGCTCATCAGGGAAATTGTTTCACTTCTTCAATGATACAATTAGCTAGAAGTGCTTGGTTTTCTTAACATTTAAAATGTTCCACTGAGTATCTACTATCTTAAAGAGCTCTGGAGGAAAATAGAATACAGTAGTTAATTGTAAAGTCTCTGCTACTCTTCATGGAGTTTGATGTCTGGGGAGGCAATGCATGTGTTTAACTTTATGAGTTGGGGGATGTCTCTATGAGTTAATGCACCAGGAGTGAAAGCAAAAAGAACAGAGATCTTAACGCTGATTTAAATGTCAGATGGACAAAGATTCCTCTATCTCCATTTATGAGACCAGAACTTGGTGGATTATGGAAATTTGCTGGTCTGACGACCTTCCCCAAATCATGAGATACATGTTCAGTGAAAGACCTCACCTCAAAACCATAAGGCAGAGGGAAATATACACAGACAGACATCAATATCTTCCTAGGGCTTATGCATATGTGTTCATGGCTACAAACAACCATGTTTGTGCACATGTATTTGCTTATGCTACACACACACACACACATACACACACACTGCAAGTGAAAAGTATAAACTGTGAAACTGAAAGATGACCTGAGCATGTCTGAAACAGGTCATCAACTTTTATTACTCTACTCAGAAACTACACCTTCCATGGTGTAACATCCACCACGAATACATGGCATTGAGACATACCACCCATTTAATGCTATGGTAAGTGGGGAAATGTAATAAAAAAAGAAAATGGACAAAAATGAGCCGAGCTGAGTAAACTTCACTTTATAAAACTAAATATTGAGATGTAGAATTATTTAGAGTTGTCTTAACATGCTAGTAGTCATTTATTACATATCTCTGTGCATACTTTGGAATATATTAACCCAACTGTTAGATATAATCAACACTAGACAGCATATGAAATCTGTAGCAGAGATTATCCTACTTCATTCTAATCTACCTACTTGACATGTAATCAATGGATTTAGGGAGGATATTAATTTGTTAATCTCTGTGATGAATTTACTGTAATAGTTCATGTTACAATTTCTACATTGGAATACGCAATATGAATCCCCATTCTTAGACTAAAAATAAGGTCAAACATTTTTAATTTTTATTCTTCTTTTATTTTTTAATATTATAATATAATTACATCATTGTTTCTTTCCTTTCCCTACTTCCATATGTAACATATACCCACTGTTGCTAGTTTTCAAATTCATGACTTCTTTTTCATTGTTGTTACATACACACACCACACACACACACACACACACACACACACACACACACACATATATATATATATATATATATATATATATATATTCTCCTAAATACCCAATTCAACATTCTCATTTCACATAATGTTACTTGTATGTATGTTTTCTGGGCAATTTAGTTGGATAACAAATAGAGGTACTCTTCCATGGGAAAGAAGACTATTTTTCTCACTCTCTGCCTTCCTTAGTTGCCTGTAGCTTTGTATACAGCCAAGGTGTCCTGTGCTTTTCCCATTCACATTAGTTTGTTTGTTGTAGCTGTCCTTGTTTGGGCCATCATGTTGAGACTTTATGGGATTTTTTAAATTGATTTTTATTGAGCTCTGCATTTTTCTCTGCTCCCCTCTCTCCCTCTCGCCTCCCTTTCAACACTCCCCCAAGGTCCACATGCTCCCAGTTTACTCAGGAGATCTTGTCTTTTTCTACTTCCCATTAGATCTATGTATGTCTCTCTTAGTGCCCTCATTGTTGTTTAAGTTCTCCGGGATTGTGATTTGTAGGCTGGTTTTCTTTGCTTTATGTTTAAACACTTATGAGTGAGTACATGTGATAATTGTCTTTCTGTGTCTGGGTTACCTCACTCAAATTTATGTTTTCTAACTCAATCCATTTTCCTGCAAAATTCAAGATATTGTTATGTTTTTCTGCTGTGTAGTATTCCATTGTGTAAATATACCACAATTTTCTTATCTATTCTTCAGTCAAGGGACATTTATGTTGTTTCTAGGTTCTGGCTATGACAAGCAAAGCTGCTATGAACATAGTTGAG
The DNA here is from genome assembly GCF_018167655.1 of Microtus oregoni. Lineage (NCBI taxonomy): Eukaryota > Metazoa > Chordata > Mammalia > Rodentia > Cricetidae > Microtus > Microtus oregoni. The sequence continues at coordinate 5,290,456 of NW_024544542.1, forward strand.
CACATGTCCTTGTGGCACAATTGAATATCCTTTGGATATATACCCAAACATGGTATTACTGGGTCTTGAGGAAGGCTGTTTTCTAATTTTCTGAGAAATCGCCACACTGACATCCAAAGGAGCTGTACCAGCTTGCTTTCCCACCAGCAATACCTGGATATTAATCCACACACCTTCAAACACCTGATTTTTGACAAAGAAGCAAAAAATATCAAATGGAGAAAAGAAAGCATATTTAACAAATGGTGCTGGCGTAACTGAATATCAACGTGTAGAAGAATGAAAATAGACCCATATCTATCACCATGCACAAAACTCAAGCCCAAATGGCTCAAAGACTTTGTGCTTTATAACCAGAAGCTTCTCTCCCACTCACCAGTTCCCAAACAACCACTCTGAGGCTTAATATTAATTACAAACTGTTTGGACTATTAGCTCAGGCTTATTATTAACAAGATTTTACATTTTAACTCATTTCTTTTGATCTAGTTATTGCTACATGGCTATGGTGTTACCTCACATCTTGTTTCTCCAGAGGCTATTCCCATTTCCCTGATTCTGCCTTTTTTTTCTTTGTGTCTTTGTTTGGATTTCCCACCTGACTCTATTCTGCTTGGCTCTTGGACAAATCAGCATCTTTATTAAACAATGGTAAAAAAGACATATTCCCAACATACAGAAGGATATTCCATATTGCTGGTGAACCCTCCAATATTACTAGGAGACACAGTCTCACAGCCAACTCCCTGATAGCTCTTATAACCTTCCGAATCCTTTTCTGCAATGTTCTAAAGGAGTTATTTTGGAGATATATTCATTGGGATTCAGATCCACAACTCTGAATTTTGAAATGTTGTGGTTTAAGTAATGATCTCCATCTGTTGCAAAGAGAAGTTTCATTGATTAAGAGTGAGGACCATACTGGTGGCCATACTGGTTTGGTAAATGACTATTGTAGGTTCCCCTCTAAGATCCATGACTTCACTTGTCCTAAATGTTGGCCAAGTTTCCAATGTAGAACCCAAACTGGTACTGTTCTGGATTCTTCACAGCTACTGGATAACTTCCATGGTACCTGAAATTACTGTGAACACTATTGGAGGAGAAAAACAATCACCAGTCTTACCTGGCACAAATGCTGCAATTTACAATAACAACTGTCTTGGCAAGACTGTTTCCTTGTTAGATTTTGCCTACTTGAAACAAACTAGACATATCTGGGAAGAGAAAATCCTAACCAAGATAATACCTCCATAAGTTTGGCCTATAGACAAATCTGTGTGCCTTTTTTTGCCATTAATGATTAATGTAGAAAAACCCAGTCAACTAGGGGAAATGCCACTCATATATAGTTAGGTGGTCCTGAAGTTTATAGGAAAGCAAACTAAATAAGCCAGAGGAAGCGAGTCAGTAAGCATCATTCAAAATGATCTCTGCTTCAGTTCTTACGTTCAAGTTCCTGCCATGATTTCCTGCTCTTACTTCCTTCAGAGGTGGCCTGTAATGTGAAAGTGAAGTCAAATAAGCTTTTCCTTCCCAAGCCGATTTTGGTCATGATCTTTATTAGGGCACTAGAAACCATATTTAAGACAGCACATTGAGTGGTGCAATGGTAGTACAGACATCAAAAGAGTGACTAGCCACTCTTTGGGGAGCTATAAGTCGTACTCCACAAATTGAAATTTATACAAACAAACAAATTTATTTAAACAAACAAACAAACAAAAAACCAAACCAACAACAAACAACAAAAAAGACATATGTCTAGACTTGTGATAAACCCTAGGAAAGAACCTTCTAGTATTATTTTGCATAATGGGTATGTTATTAATGGACTCTTCACTCTTTTTTCTTTTTCTTTTTCTTTTCTTTTCTTTCTTTCTGTCTTTTTTTTTTTTTCGAGACAGGGTTTCTTTGTAGTTTTGGAGCCTGTCCTGGAACTAGCTCTTGTACACCAGGCTGGCATCGAAATCATAGAGATCTGCCTGCCTCTGCCTCCCTAGCGCTGGAATTAAAGGTGTGCGCCACCACTGCCCAGCTTATTAATGGACTCTTAATGGGCTATTTTATACTCATACAATAATGCATCACTCAACTCTCATCAGAGAGCTTCTATTTGCAGTGAATGTTTATTAATGCAGAGCAACACACCTAGCCAAGGTGCCAAGAACATGAAACTGCCAAATTCTCACTCCTAAATTTGAACATTAATACTGCATTTCTCCTTCCAAGGCTCGGGAATGATTTGGAAGAGGATGAAAAGAATATAAGAGACCAAGGTAGTTGATGAACACAAGAAACAGTGACTTGATAACCCAGCAGGGTGGTTTCACATCGTATGAAATCATAGCAGTTGTAACGGTGCAAAAGACCGCTACAAGTCCAAGCCAGTTGAAATCCTCACATAAAAGAGGAAATTGGGCATGACATCTCACCTCTAGACAAGGAGCTGTTGGCAACTGATAGTTACTGGAATTGGTTGAGTCAGCTTTCTCTAAAAAAAATGTTGCCCCTGATATGTCAAACGTGAACTAGTGGAAGGGAATGCATCTGGGAATATCTGCATAGCACAAATTAGGTTTGGTGTGTTTAAAAAATGAATATTGTTTGAATGGAAATGGGGTTAGGATCTGGGAATAGTAAAGAATTGAAAGTTGCCTGATTACTGCCTGCAATTCTAAAAATATACATTGAAAACAGAAGCGCAAATCTAGTGAAACAGATGACAAGGTTGAGAACACAGAAAGCTTTATAATAATGATGAGGTTGATGAGAAGACTGTCATGCAAACGTAGAAGGATGCTGGTAGAGATGCAGCCGCAGGGAAGATATGCATTGCAGAAACCACAAAGACAATGGCTACCAGTAAAAGGAACCAGTAATACAAGTTTCCTGAGCTTGATTACCTTTACTTACAAGACACATTTCTGAAAATAAATATCAATGAGCAATGTATAGATGAAGATGTCCTTAGCAGGTAAAAGTAAGAGCAAATATGAAGGCAGAATTAGTGAGACTTATTTTTAATGAAAATATATTCTGCATTCAATGAGACTGGTACCTTTTGCTGGTCCTCAGAGCAGAGTTCGTAATAAAGCTGGAAGTCACCTGAAACTTAAGACTGCAGCCTGCTCTGTCTTCAGCCTATTTGTTTTCCTAGCCTTTAAAAGTACCGGACCACAGTTAACCTTACCTGCTTTAGATTTCCAGCATAATCAGCTGTTATAACCCCAAATAATAAATAGTTGTTATCTTGCTATGTAGTCTTCCATGTCCCTGACCCAAAGAATGCACATGGTCAAAGATACACACACACATGTTATGTTTGTGTGCACATGTGTGCATATGCATGGATGTGTGCATAGGTAAAGAGGTCAGACGGGAACGTTCAGAAGTCAATTAATGTGTTTCCCCGTATATATCCTGAAGATGAAACTTCAGCCATAAGGATTGGCAGCATGCACATTTACCTGCTGAGCTATGTGCTGGCTCCACGTAAGCTATTTTAATGAAATGTTAATATTGAAGCATGAGGGATTCAAAGCCTTAATTTGAAATTTTAAAAAAAAATACATCATTTTATCCTGTTTTAAAAGAAACTAATTTATCTCACACTCAAAGTTTGCTTCCTCTCTATTCTTGGATAAATTCCAAGTTAGGATCCTGACCATCTTCCTAATCCCTTTCTGCCAACTTTATAACTCCAGGTTATCCTGAAAACACTTCCTTTGTTATATCGCTTCTAGTCTATCTCCTGATAAAATTGCCAGGAGTCTCATCTGTGACCAACTCTATTCTAGCTTCTGATTATCAGACATTTCCACTACAATTTCCTTCCATAAAGGCCATATAAGTTCCATGATGTTTCCTACACTGGCCTGCAGCACCTCCCTCTCTCACTGCTTCTTGACTTCCTTACTTCCTTATAGCTTTTGTTCTGGGATCATATTATAGCTGTGTCTGTGATGCTGCACTTGTTGGTTTGCTTTGTTGCTTGTTCATCGTTCCTGATATCTGCTTTCTTCTATGTCTTCCTCGGGCTATCGTAGGCATTCTCTGTACAGTGCTTTGAAGCTTCTTTTCTGGAGTAGTAAAGTTCTTTTCTGGAGCTATTATATAAAACATCTCTTTCATTTCTTCAATCATATGCTCCTCTGCTGCCCCACAGAGTGGATGTTAATTTAATTTTGTATGATGCTTTTCCACAATTTGTATGGTGGTGGCTTCTATGTGCATGTGGATTTAAAAAAATAATAGAAATATTTAAAATAACAGGTGTTAGAAATGAAATCATTATGACAGAGGAAGAATAGAGAATTTTAAATAGAATAATTGAAAGAGATGAAGGTATGGTTGAGGCTTGTGCATTTAGATTCACTGGGAGATTGAGGAATAAGAATGAAAAGAAAGCAAACAGTCTATGCAGATTTCTTATATGCCAGACAGATGTTCTATTTAATAGAAGTCATCTAACATAACAATTTGGGAGCAGTCTCTCCTGAGAATAATGGTTATAAAAAGTATATTCTGTCCATCATTTTAGTGTGCACATTCCTGTTTTTTTTCTAGACAGGTTTCTTTTGATGAAGAAATACACTACACAGAATAGACTCAAAGATTTTCCTATTGCAAATCAACCAATGCATACTGGTCCTTTGTATTAAAATAAAAATGCTTATGCATGTTTGAAGTATTGTTAGGGACACATTTGGTTTCCTCTGCTTTTTCTGTGTTTATATTTTATGCATCTATAGATGCTATGTCCGTTTGTATTAAATATGTTTCCTTCCCTTGTAATTTAAAAGATTTTCCCATTACTATAGTATCAAATTGTCGTGAGCATTATAAATATAACACTTAGGAAATCATCAGAGGTGAAGAGGAAGAATACAAAGACCAAAGGAGACAATGGATATCTGAGAAACCTGGGAAATTCTCCTCACAATAATGATGAGAGTTAATCACATGCTAAGATTTTTAGAGGTTCATACAATTTTATGGAAGTTCTTTGTTAAAATGTAGGGTGCTGGGCTGTCCTACCTCAAGAATTTTGGATGGTAACCAAAATTATTGTAATTTTATTAAATCTCCTTGTGACCTTCAAGCTGTTACTCCACCTCAAAAGGACTTGACTTAGTGCACCATCGTGTTTTAGAGTGACTATTTTCATGTTGGCATCTTCATAGCTGGTGGTTGCTTGTCGTGAAGTCTACTATCCTTCCACTCTTTGCCCGGGTCACACATCACCCTCTAAGTGCTCTCTAGTGGTTACTTTCCACGTTCTGAATTAGTTGGCCCTTTTCTATTTTGTATGACCACATAACTTTATTGAGATTCTTAATATTTTTGATAGCTTAAGTATTGATTGCAATATTTGTTGACAGTATAAAATTAAAATCTGGGTCATAAAATGAATTTCCTATTGTTGTATATTTTTATTAGTTACAACAATTTTAAAACTTAAATATCCCTTGATAATAGTCTTTCGTCCCCTCAATTCCTATATACATTATTAGAAAGTTGGGTTCTTTTCCTTATATTCTTATTATAGTGCATACATGTCACTATTGTGTCTTATCTTTGTATTTGTTTAATAGCTTATTACAATGATCTCTCTTGATTCTCAAGTTGATAAGTTAGCATTAACCTCAGGAAACAACTCTGAGTCTGTCTGTAAGGGTAATTCTACATAACATTATCTGCAAAGGGAAGATCTTGTCTGCATGTGGACAGCATCACTCCATGCACTGGGGTGCCATGCTAAGTCAAAAAGGAGGGGATAAAGGAGTGCCATCATTCATTTCTCTCTGATTTCTGATGCAGATCCACTGTAACTCAGTTTCTCCACTCCTGCCCCATCCATATCTTCTTTGCTAGTGTGTGTTATATTTGGTTCAAATCTTTTCTCAGTATTTTGTCACAGCAATTGAAAAGAGAGTTAATATGTTTGTAATCACTGTTGTTGATTTAGATGTTTTAGAAGTAATTTTTTTAAAATATTAGCTGTTGAAAAGCATTTTTATCTTTATATGTGATTTCTTTAATGACTTGATGCTGTGTTTGTTTGATTTATGCCAAAAGATATATGTGTGTGTAATGCTATTTTTGCACTTTGTATTTATTCATATATGTACATATGGACATCATGTGCATGTGCACATTTTCATGAACATGTGCGTATGTGTCTGCATGTGTGTGTACATGTGTATGCATGTACATGTATGTGCATTTATGTCAGATGATAACTTGTGGGAGTCAGCTCCTCTTCCGTTAAGTGCATGCCTGGATCAAATGCAGGTTGTCATGCTTGATGGCAGGCAGCAGTACTCACTAATCTATACTGCCACTATCATGAGTGTTAGTTTATTCATCTTCATATTTGAATCCAAAGAAGCATTTGTGAATAACACCCAGGCATGGATTTAGTGAGACACTGAATACTACTTTCCCTATTGCTGGGAGAGTAGAAAAGTATTATCAGTCACGCAGAAGACAAACCACTACAGACGTGTCTTCTACAGCAAAACGTCATCTGCAGAGCTGAAAATGTGCCAAGGTGCTGGTCGTCTGTACCTGCTCAGTTCACAGCACACATGTCTTCCAAGTCATCATACCTTATGGATTGTGTGAAAAAAAAGTGTGGAAAAGATTCAGAGTTAACATGACTCTCTGCAGATTGGTTCAGCCATGATTGGATATCATTCTACCCACTAATAAGCTGTTCCCAGCTGTGAAGTCAAACTGCAAAGTGTGAAACACATCAGAAACATTCGATTATACCTAAAATGCTGAAATAAACAGAACCTTTAAGAAAAAGCAACAGGAGTACTATAGGAGCTGCAGAGAGCATTCTGCATATGATTTTAATGCAAAAAAAATCCTGGTAAAACATTATGTTTTTCACCAAGTAAGTAAGAGACAGCTGTGAGGAGAGCTGTGTACTCATCTCAGGAACTCGGATTTAACCATGGATAGCTTGAGCTGGCTGGACTCCTGGGAGTTTTATTCAATGCATATGCCTTCGGGATGAAAATGATTGCATGGAGAAATGTATTTGTGGTAACCTGGTTTTAAAAGTGCATTTTGTGTGTGTGCATGTGTGTGTGTGTGTGTGTGTGTAGGTTTGTGCACCACAGTGTAAATGTGGAGGTCAGAGGACAACTTGAAGGAGTTAGTCCTCTCCTGACACCATGAGGATACCAAGGACTGGACTCAGATCCTCAGGTTTGGTGACACACTGAACAGTCTCGTCAGACTTTATTTTTCTATGTAACATGAAGTAAACAAAACTGTCAAGTTGTTTGATTCTTAAATAATTAAAGAGAAATTGCACTAGGTACTTGGTAAGATCAGAAAAGAAGCCTTTAAAACAACAGGATCATGACTACCACACAAGAAGAAAGAAGCTGTGCTTCATGTCATATACATAAACAAATCCAAGTGTTTTTAACGGAACAGCACAGTAAGACCCAGTTTAAAGGTGAGACAGCTCAGCAGGTCCAGCTTGCCTCCAAATCCAGCACCCTGGGCTTGGTTCCTGGGACTCACGTGGTGGAAGGAGAAAACAAGCCCTGGAATTTGTCCTCTGACCTCCACATTTCCACGCATGTTTTACACACGTACATGTACACACACACTCACACACTAAATAAAATGGGTCTTAAAAATATTTTTCACTCTTCCATAACACAGCAGGAGAGTTCTCGCCTGGTGATTATTCTAGCAGTGTGTGCTAATAATCAATTCTCACCAAAGTTAATTTTCTTCCTCTTGGAAATACTGGCAGACAGAAAGTTTTCCCATAAATATTTCTTAAGGTGATTGCTCCAGGCCTTACAGAAAAGTCTTCCTAAGTTTGGTATGTTAACATCTCTAAGGAGCAGAGCTTTCTCCCATGAGTGCACTAGAAGAGGTAGCTCAAAGGCTGTAGTCTGAAAGTAGTTTTCCGAAATTCAGCTGACCTGAAAGATATATATATATATATATATATATATATATATATATATATATTTTCTGGGTTACATAACCTTACTTTTAAAACTTAAATATTAAGACAACTTTAAACAAATTTCAATGCTTTTTTCTATTTCAAAATTTACTTTAAAATCTTCGATATTTTGGGACTCTCATTATTATAGCTATAGATGACATAATTCTGCTAGAAAGATGGTTTGTATTTTTTCAAGTTGAAAAAATAATGAATCGAATTTACTTCTATTGTTGCAAGATTAAATTTTGAAATTTGAATAAACTTGAAAGTGTTTGTAGCACACAATGGCTTACAACTGATAATCATGAAAAGGAATTAGTAATGGTAATTGCAGCTTACACATTTAATTTTTTTAGAATTGCTTTTGTTATTTTAGTGTATGTGTTTGCGAATATACATACATGAGTGGAGGAGTCTACAGAAGCCACAGGAGTTAGATTCCTGAGAGTTGGAGTCACAAGTGGAGCCACTGTATGTTGGTGCTGAGAACAAATCACAGGTCCTCTGCAAGAGCAATTTGTGTTCTTAACCACTACATCAGCTCTCAAGCATCACCTTTTTTATGTTTTTTTTTGTTTGTTTGTTTTGTTTTGTTTTTCGAGACAAGGTTTCTCTGTGTCACAGTTCTAGCTATCCTGGAACTAGCTTTTGTAGACGAGGCTGGACTCAAACACAGAGATTTGCCTGCCTCTGCCTCCCTAACGCTGGGATTAAAGGCATGCACCACCACTACCTGGCATTCAAGCACCACTTTTAATAATAGAAAAAGAGGAAGCTTTTTTCTTCCACCAAGTATATAATTTTAAAGATCTGATTATTTTCTGTATTTCTATCAAATATCAACAAGATGATATAATTCTAAAAAGTCCTTTTCATTTATGTTTAGAATTCTAATTTTTTGATAAGATCACGCCAACATTTTTCATTAATTTGAATTGCTATATACAAAATCTTCAATTATTTTTGTCTGTTATGAATTTATTAAACCTGAAATAGACTTTTTAATAAGGAAAGGAATAATGATGTGTCAAATCCTAGAATAAGACCTCTCTACCTTAGATTTTTCGATAAAATCTGAGCTTTAATATTTTTTTCTCTCCGATTTTGTTTCTAACAAGGATTAAAATCAAGCAAGTCTATGATAACCAAATAAATAAAAAATAAAGAAGTTAATTAAATACTTGAGTCCTTAAGGAAAAATAAGAGGGAAGCATTTGACTAGTGTCGCAGCTGTTTTCAAGAGCCCTGGAATAAGATGTCTATCAGAAGAAAAGCATCCTGTGCCCTGAATGTGGTCCAATTCACCTAGCTGTAGCGTTTCCCAGGTTCTTCTGAATAAGATGGAATTTGAGACACCCAAGGTCATTGGAGTAAATGACAATAATGGCTGCACAGTAATATTGATAATGAGGCATATAATGAACTGGACTTCATTTTGGAGGTCCTCAGTGACCAAAGAGAGAATTGCAAATGAAGTGGAAATTTAGAGAAGATTAGTCAGGGGTAAAGAGACAAGCCTATTCCGAAAGGTAAAAACTCAGGTTGCTTGCAATTAGGTGTAATGAGATTCTACTGTTAAGTGAAAATCCATTCAATGACAGAAATAATTTAAATAATGAGAAAATCTATGAGATGAGACAGCGAGACCCATACATCCAGAGTAGATGCTGCAACCTGACTGCCATCACTGAAAACCACAGTGGATCTATTCCATCTCAGTCTATTTTGATCAATTCCACCAATGTAACAGGTTGAATAATATCACAAAGTTGTATTAGATTACGAAGTTAGAGTATTTTGTTAAAATATCATTTTAAATTATTTTCTTAGCAATGTAATTCCCTGGCTGATTTCTGACTGTGGCATGTTTGTTTATTCAAGTTTACTTCATAAGTTTTATTAACTCATATGCTATCCCAAGCTTTTTTTTTTTTGATCATTTTCTTCTTTCTATTGGTGAATTTTATGTGTCAGCTTGCTTAGAGATTCTCAGACTGGAAAACATGCCTGGTGTTGCTGGGAGGGTACTTCTGGAAGAAATAAAGACTGGTGAGAGGATAAACTAGGGAAATTCTATCTCACACACTAATGTGAATGATCACAGCCCATCTGTAGAGTAAACAATAGAGCAAAGATACAGTTTTCAGAATACCCTTGTTCTTCTGCTCTTAGACAATGGAGCTATTGTTTGCTGAATTTGGAAGACAAGCACCAGCCCTCTGCCTTGTCCTGCATTCTTAGAACAGCATCTTGAGCCACAGCTGAATAACTTCATTGCCCTCTCCTCTTGTCATCCTCTAGATTTTAGACAGCAGATATAAAAAATCCTTAAGACTCCATTAACACTGAATCGATTCTTATTTTATTGGTTCTGTTTCTTCAGAGGATCCTGCCTAACAATCTACCGTTATCTATAAGCTCTGAAGTTCTCATGCATTTATCATCCATCACATTTCTACATAGAAATAACCAAAGTAATATATTTAGTGCTTCATAACTGGGTTTATCATTAGAAAAAGTCCATTTCCTAATAATGCTTTTCCACTGAGGGTGCTTTTTTCCTTTGAGTCAATAGCTACCTACACTTCAACAAGCAGAAACCCCCTTTTAGTCCTCTGTTTTCGTGTAAGAAGGTGGATTGTCATTGTAGCCCTCATTTTTTTTCTTCTGAGTTTATTCAGGTTACACAATAAGGGTTGGGGTTGGAGGTGGAACAATAGAGGAGACTAATTATACTTAATGAAATATATGACAAAAAAATGACTCCCTAAAGTATCTAAGCCTGCTCAGCATTCACAACTAAACGTCATATGATATAGTTTATTTATATAGCTTCTTAGAAATCATGGAAATATATAGTAGAAAAGACAAAAGAATGTCATCTTTCTAATTTTAGGTTTATGTTATGATTATTTAATCTCTTAAACTCTTAAAAGTTGTGAAAATAGCAATTTATCCTTCCACATGGTTCAGTGGAATATTTCTTTCCCCACCCAAAATTTCCCAATATCTTTATTAGATAGCATACACAATGTCTTCCATTGTGGTTATTTAATGTGTTATGTTGTAAAATTAAAAAATTAAACATGAAGAGATTCATATGATTATTCTTGGATCACAGTTTACAAACAAATACTTTAAGGAAAAAGTAAATACTTATATAAAATTTCCTGGCAAATATAGAAAAAGAATACCCCACAGTGCTCAGAATTTATTTTAAAACTACATAGATTAACCACTTAGTATCCAAGGAAATGTTCACTCCCTTCAATAAATATTATATTCATTATGCTAATTTCATCTGAAGTCTCTTGCAAATTTGGTGCTGGGTAATTATTATAGAATTGCACATTAATCTTCCTTTAACCAATTTTATCTTTTTTTTGACCTGAAAACCAGGCAAAGACACAAACATGTTCATACTTTTGAACAATGGATATAATATATACATTGCTATTCTGTTATTTAATTTCAACAGAAAACTTCAACCACAGAGTGATACAGCATACAATAGGTACCAAAAATATGCCTTTGTAGTTGATGTCCCCTGCCTTGTATGTAAGTGCTATGTAGTCACTCAGTCCTCAAGAAGAGATAAACAATAACTATATTTTTCTAAAAATAGAATTTATATAAATCTTCACTATGCCTTTACTATAGATTTTGGTAGTTTATTATCATTTTATGTAATTATTAAGTAGCAATTACTTCACTTAAATAAAAGTTGATTTATTATATTCTATGTGTGAGTGTTCCTTAGCAATCTGTGAGCTTCTTAATAATTTTAGCATGAATGAAAAAGATTTGCAAGAAAAATATAAGGATTAAGGCAACTAGACTGCATTATATCCATATGTAAAATTATCAAAGAACAAGCTTAAAGAAGATATATATTTTAAACAGGGCCTTACTGCATATCCTTGACTGCCCTGCCACACAAGTTGTAAACCAAGATGGCCTTGAACTCACAGACACCTGCCTGTGTCGTTTCTGCCTCCTAAGAACTGGGATTAAAGGCATTAACCACCACCAGAACAGTAAAATTTATTTTTAAAGTTTGCTTTTTATAAGGCATACAATTTAAAAATTATGATAAACATTTAAAAGTGAAGTAGTTTTTTAAAAAATAAGTGGTATCTACTAATACATTATTATCCTTTGGACGACTCAGATTTGGGAGCTAGTGTCTTGTTCTTTTATTTCTTGTTTTGTTTTGCTACTTATTCACTGTATACATAGAAATATGTGCCAAATTAGTGCAGTGTCTCTAGCCCACAAGCAAACCAAAATAGGGTGTTGGCTGGGTTGAAACTGGATTTGGAGATAGTAGAAAGTCATGAAAGATGCACACTAGGAATATAACTGATCAACTGAAACAAACAAACAAATCATTGGTCTAGTTTAAACAATCATTGTTTCCCAAGGTCTGAGAAAAAATATACATAATTCTTTCAAAAATTAAAAACATTCCCTTGTTTGCATATTCTTCTCAAATTGATAGAAAATACTAATAGCTAATAGATGCAATGACATTAAAAGCTTGTGTAATGTTTTAAATTAATTATTTATAAATGAAACTGCCTTCATTATTTGTGTGAAAATGTTCCCGATGTAGACATACAAACATTGGGGTTGCTGTCTATAAAGTGCTGACCAGTACTGGACACATATTTCAGCTGTATCCTATGAATCTTACTCAATTGCCTTATAATATCAAAGCCATTTATCCTTTCAATTGTCCTCTCTAAGTTTTTGCCTATTTGTGATGTATTTAATAACCAAGTCTTCTAGGACAAATAGAAGATATTAAATTGCTTGATAACACACAAAAGGCAAGTAAACAAAGGCACTAAAGATCAAGAATTTGGCATGTACTGGATTTTAAATATTAATGAGTATATCTTCCATCATTATTCTTAATTACTCAAAGGCAATTTATGTAAATCTTGAAAGAAAAATAGTTGTGTAGTTCTGTGGGGAAACAGCAGAGGGCAGTAGAAATTATTGTTAAAAATGATTTTTTTCATAAACTGGAACAAAACTGTTGCTAATAAATCTCTCACTATTTCTCTGATAGTGCCCTAATACACCTTGTTTGGAATTAAATTGACACAAAAACAAAATCTCAACTTCGCTGCAAACATTTTACTGTGTTTGATTTAAATAAGATAAATTTAAAACATACAAAGAAATCCTTTATTGTTTCCTGAAGAACATATATGAATTTAAATAAGCAACTTACTTTGATTAGAATAGTTTAATATTTTCTGTGGATAGTAAACTCATAGAGTTCCCTTTATTTTGAGTCTCAACTAAAACATTTAAAATTTAGATTCCTGGAGTTGAATATTTTCTAAAATTAGTGACTAAAATAGATAAAAGGCTTTTTGATGTTTGTTTTGTTGTATCTTGAATCCTACTTGAAAAACAGTCCTATGAAAATTCTCCTAAGCACAATGGTTACTTTGTGATAATGTCAGTGGCTTACATGACATGTTCTGCAGAGACATTTTGCAATCTGCCATGTGTGAAATCCTGCACAGTAGCAGATACAGCCAGGCAGTTAATATGTCCTCCGTGTCATCTCTATGGATATAATAGCACAGATTGTGTAACAGTATATAGCAAAAGCACCATGTTTTTTTCTAGGATTAGACATGTGATTGCTGCACATTATCATTGTACCAAATGCTTTAAAGATCTATTTTTAAGCTTAACTGGGATTTTATTTATTAATTAAAGTGGCCTACAAAAACCGTAGAGAATTATTTGAAAGAAACAAAGCACATTTCACTCTGCCTATTGATTTTTTTAACCAGGAGAGGAAAATTTATATGCCATTTTACTTTGGTCACTCCATTCTATTATCTTTTATTCACAAATAAATATGGAAAGATGACAGGAGAGTTTAAAAATTAGATGGTTTGTTTTGTGCATTCTGAATAATATGATGATGACCCTTTATCTGGAGAAAGGAGAAGGCTGAGTTTTATTTTCTGCAGAATATGCTCACGTAAAGTTAAAATCGTTTTGACAGTTAAGAAAGGGAAGTTTTCAACTGTCTGTTCCAGCCACAGAACCAAGTCACAAAATACAGTACATTATCATCATATTTTGGTCATAATTGTTTTCCTTAATTTTAATAAGTAACCAAACAGTTTCTTTTTCATTTTTATTTATTTATTTATTAAAGATTCTGCCTCCTCCCCGCCACCACCTCCCATTTCCCTCCCCCTCCTCAAATCAAGTCCCCCTCCCTCGTCAGCCCAAAGAGCAATCAGGGTTCCCTGCCCTGTGGGAAGTCCAAGGACCACCCACCTCCATCCAGGTCTAGTAAGGTGAGCATCCAAACTGCCTAGGCTCTTCCAAAGCCAGTACGTGCAGTAGGATCAAAAACACATTGCCCTTGTTCTTGAGTTCTCAGTAGTCCTCATTGTCCGCTATGTTCAGTGAGTCTGGCTTGGTGGGAATGCAAACTTGTGCAACCACTTTGGAAAGCAGTGTGGCGGTTTCTCAGGAAATTCGGGATCAACCTACCCCTGGATCCAGCAATACCACTCTTGGGAATATACCCAAGAGAGGCCCTATCATACAACAAAAGTATATGCTCAACTATGTTCATAGCAGCATTGTTTGTAATAGCCAGAACCTGGAAACAACCTAGATGCCCTTCAATGGAAGAATGGATGAAGAAAGTATGGAATATATACATATTAGAGTACTACTCAGCAGTAAAAAACAATGACTTCTTGAATTTTGCATACAAATGGATGGAAATAGAAAACACTATCCTGAGTGAGGTAAGCCAGACCCAAAAAGAGGAACATGGGATGTACTTACTCATATTTGGATTCTAGCCATAAATAAAGGACATTGAGCCTATAATTCGTGATCCTAGAGAAGCTAAATAAGAAGGTGAACCCAAAGAAAAACATATAGGCACCCTCCTGAATATTAACCTTCATCACGCGATGAAAGGAAACAGTTTCTTATGTACTTATAAATTACTAGTTCCTTTGTATAAACTTTTGTCATGGCAAGTGCCTTTGAAATTTAGTCTCATTGTTGTTGGGTAAGAAACTGAATTTTCAAGAATGCTTTATAAGTTCTAAAGCTGTGAAAAGGTCATGTGATCCTTATGGAAGTAAGTTTGGGCTGAACTGAATTAGTTCAGCATGCACCACATGGAGAATGATTGCTTGTCTGGCTTTTCTTGCAGGATAGGTAAACCACACTGAGATATGAGTGTAAAATAAACACCTCAGTCCTGGAGGGAAATGGACAGAAATTCAAACGAAGGTAGCTGCATACTTATTCTAACATTGATACTAAGAAAAAATAAAAGACACAGTAATAAAACAATAGAACATTAATTAAACCTTTTTTTATTGAATACAAAATCTTTAGGACTTTATGGTAATATATTTTAATTTGAGGTTATAATCAATTATACACTGCTTACCACAGCTATCCAATTGAAAATAGTAGTAATAATAATAATGTTAATTTCCGTTTTGGTATCTACATATTACTAGAAAGTTTCTGTGATTTTTCTGTTAGTCAAAGGTACTATACAATTCAACCAGTACTTAAGCTGTCTATTAATTATCATGAGCCACCTATATGGACATATTAGACATGTGTGGGGATGTGTTGGTATCACCAAAGTGAATGAGACAATTGGAGAGATCATATCTCTCTTAACAGACAAAATATAAAGAACCCTACAAAATCTTGAGATATTATATTTGTGTATAACTATCTTTAGGAAGAACAATATGAAAACGGTTTAAGTGGATAAATTAGATAGGTGAAATAAAAATTATTTTATGCCCAAAATACTGTAATACATTTTTGGGAATATATGTATACTTTTATAATGTATTTTATATTATATGTCCATTGCTTACTCATTTTCCATTAAACTTATCTTGTTCGCATTTCTTTGAGACAGGTCCTGAAATCACCAAGCAGACAGCAAAGTGTTGAAATAAGTATAAAGATGGAATATAAATTACACTATGTATCAGAAAGTATGCTAAAGATTTTATTATGTCATTTGCCTCACCCATTACGATGCCTGCCATTGTAATTATATAACAAGTTGAAGGTCACATGATCTCAGATCATGAGGCTGGAATCACTTCTGCTAACTCTGGAGTTTGATGTGGGAGAATTAATTGTGGAGAATTCCACGGATCCAATCAATATACTATATCCATTGCACCTTATTTTATATCATATAAGGGTTAAGTTTTCTAAATGTGCATATTGGTATATTTGTATTTGTAAAATTAGTCATTGTTATAATGTTTTCCCTATAGTCTAGATGTTTTTCTCCCTAGCTGTGTTTGTTTCCATAACACAATCAATTGAATGATTATTCAACTGTGACTCTTGAAGCTCATATGTTGTTGCGTTTGGAGAGGCTGGGCTGCGACCTGCCACTTGGCTAGCTTTACCAGAAATAATTACACGGAAACTGTATTCTTTTAAACACTGTCTGGCCCATTAGTTCTAGCCTCTTATTGGCTAGCTCTTACATATTGATCTAACCCATTTTTAATATTCTGTGTAGCACCATGAGCTGGCTTACCAGGAAAGCTCATAACCTGCATCTGTCTGGAGTGGGAGAATCATGGCGACTGCCGGACTTGGCTTCTTTCTCCCAGCATTCTGTTCTGTCTACTCCACTTATCTAAGCTGCTGTCCTTTCAAAAGGGCCAAGGCAGTTTCTTTATTAACCAATGACCTTTCTCCATCAATATGTCAATGACTAAGGTACAGATATTTACTAAACTTTTAATTAACTGACAAAATTAGTCACTTTTATTTCAATAGGATTAGAGAAAATGTTCTGTGTCTCAGATTTCAGCTTTTTCTAATTTGATGTTTTCTTTTACTATATTGATTATAGTTACAATAAATTAAGCAAGATGGTGTGCTGTCTTCATCATTGTTTTTATATTTAGGAAATAAGGCTGCTATTTGATGAGGCATTCTGAAATTCTTTGAAGACAGTTTGATGCTTTCATTCATATTGAATTAGGTATAGTATGGGCATGTATATCTGTAAAACTAACTAAATGCCATGTTATGAAATGTACAACTGAAAACTCATCCTAAATAGGACTTGTATCATGGTGAGATTTGCAATAATATGATAACAATGTCTACCAATAAAGATAGGTGAATACGAGGGTAAGAGTGGTAATATTAAGTTTCATAAACATGCATGTATTTCTTTTTAAAAATTATTGAATATATAGTATATGTGTGTTATAGTTTGTACATTTGGGTGTATGAGATAATTTGGGCTCACCTATAAAAATCGGGGCTCAATCTGTGGGTATCAATTCTTCCCCTCCTCCTTGTTAGTCCCAAATAGAACTCAGGGCATTAGTCACAGAACAATGCTTATTATTCACTAAACTCTCCTGTCAACTCCACAGACATGTTTCTTATATTTAATTTACTTTGATTTTATAATGAAATAAATTAAAACATTTCTTGCTCTGCTTTCCTCCTCCTGAAACCTATCTTATAGACTTGCTTGCTCTCTTTGAGGTCTACATAAATGTGCTTTCAGATGAGTGAGAGAATTCCTGCTTTGTAGGCATGGGCAGAAGTAGGTGGACAAAGGATGAGCTAATGGATTTTTGATAGGATGTCGATTTTTCTCTTTTAATTGATGAAATCACTTGGTTTTATTCTTTGAGGAATCCCTATAATTAATATTGAATTTTTGATACCAAAATTTAAAGTTGTTTACAATATTATGTACTAATTTTTAATCTAATAGAGAAAAACTTAAAACCGAATTTTAGTATCTGTTCTTTAAAGCAAGCTTAAAATAATTAATTAATTTAAAAAGAAGGTTCTAAGTAGACACCGCTTTCCTAACGGAAATGTTTAATGATTAAAGCAATGACTGATTATCCAAAAATCAATGAGAAAGCATAAAAAACTCTAAAATATAATAATAGTTTTTACATAATCATTTTTCAAAAGGAGACAAACAACAAATCAACACAAAAGAAAATATTGTAGACAATCAAGCATTAAGCTTACCTAAGGGTATTTAATTAATCTTTTATTTCGTGACCTTTATTTTTACTTAGTTGTAACCATATTAATTTTTAAAACAACCCTCTTCAACATACTTTAATCCTAATGTTATTATTGTTATTACAAAACTTAGAAAACAATCTTAAGTGAAAGTGCAGGAGGAGATAACAGCAGACTGTCTGGACTCAGTGTGAAATTCATCATGGAGAAGGTACCTGGTTTCTATTCAGATGATTCCTCCAGTGAAAAGGGAGATCATTCTTTCAGTCTCATGTCATGGTGACATAATTGTTGATGCAAAAAAAAAAAAAAAAAACCAAGTGAGCTCATCTTAAAGGGAATAAATGATAGTGATTCTGGTGTCATTTTAGCAATCACAGTCTGGGAATGCAGAATTATATTACTCTAAATTCCATGTTTTCTTTTTTCTCTTTGCATTACCTGCCTTCTCCCTTTCTTTCTTCCATATTTGCTAACTACCACAAAATATTACCATATGAAATATAAACTTTTGATGAGGTAATTGAGGAACCTGGTAAATTTTTGAATGCATAGATTTGCAAGTTCATAATTTTGTAGTTGGCTCAGGTTCCTTTGCACATTAACCGAGAACCCATGACTCAACTGGAACTCCATCCCAGAACTATTTTTAAAGTGCTAATCTAAATCTTTAAAACTTCTGTTAGTATATATCTACGTTGTTTCAGTAATAATGTCTGCTTTCAGTATCACATACCAACTGTTTTGTTTCTATTGTAAAACAAATTTATATGTCAAATAGTGCTTCTTGAGCTTAATCCCAAAGGAGGCATTCTGAACAGTATAAGCTCTCCATAAACTTGAGTATGATCAGACAAAGATGAAGCAAGGCTTGGTTTAAATCTTGACTTTAAATCATGGAACTCGGTAAATAAGAGTTCTTTCTGTTATTGCAGATTCTGTAGACTCAGTTTTAACAATCTACTTAGTGGCCCACAACTTTCTACAACTCCATTTCCAGGGAATTGGACACCTTTTGGCTTCCAATGGTATCAGGTGGGCAAAGAATAATATACTTACATGCAGACAAATTACTAGTATAAATACAAAAAAGTAAACTAATGCTTTTAAAAGATTGACTCCCAATAGTTTTGAATATATAATATGTGAAATGAAATGTTAACTTAAATAATTGGTTTGATATGTACCTTAGCCTATGTTATATTAGAAATGAGTTTTAAAACTCATTTGACTGCCTTCTAAGCCTTGCTTAGCTACTGAAGATTCAATATTCTTAGCAGATAGCATTTAATTTTTGACAAATTGGAAATAGTTAAATTTATTGTAGTTAGCAATCTGTTTCTACAAAAGTTTTAGTTAATTTTAATATTTATTAAATACAGATGATAAATTTGTAGTCCCCATCATTAGCACACACACACATACACACACACACAATTAACACACACACACACACACACACTGGAGTTAAGCTATCCACAATATTCTTGCTTTTAAGAAAGGCAAGCTACAAATACAAAATTCTATGGAAATGTTTCATGAAAGGCCTAAATCTCTTTGTCCACAAAGATCTCAAAAATGAGTAGTAAGTATGAAAAATGTGTTTCAAATTAAAAAAAAAGGATGGAAGGAGTGAGATGCTGATTTTAGAATAGTAGAAAACAGAGGATTGAGTGATCACTGTAGGCTGAATCGATGGAAAGGTCAGGAGAGAGGACTCGGAGTGAGGGAGATGAAAAAGCATCCACTTCCTGTGATTGAAAGAAATTCAGACAAAGGGATGCACATAGATCTTTAGTACTTGACTTATCTCAAGATTAAACAGCAAGATCACTACAGATCTGAAAAAGGAAATGGAGACAAATTTGGAGGAGTAAAAATGCCTGAGAAGCTAAGGGCTAAAATTTCTTTGCAGTGCAATACTTAGATTTAAGAAAAATCTCTTATCAGTGTCACAAAGAGTTCTAAATCTTAAGTAGACAAGAAGGAGTAAACAAGATATATTAACCAGTCAAACTATATTTGATCAGAATAATAACTAAGTTTTGGACTTAGAGAACAATGAAAGTTTAAGAACTTTTTTATAATTCTTTTAAAATTTCAAGAAGGCAGACATACTGATTGTCCAAGGAGAGGTAATGAGACATGCTGAAGTTACTAATTGTTACTTATTTACCAGTAAACTTAATGCTAATCTTTTCTTTTTTTCTTTCTTTTTGTTTGTATGTTTTGTTTTTTGAGACAGGGTTTCTCTGTAGTTTTGGAACCTGTACTAGCTCATGTAGATCAGGTTGGCTGAGAACTCATAGAGATCTACCTGCCTCTGCCTCCCAAGTGCTGGGGTTAAAGGCATGAGCTACCACTGCCCAGAAATGCTAATTTTCTTAAACTGCTTAATTATTTTTCAAAAACTTTAAGACTGCCAAGGAAACAAGGACTAGTTTTCTTCAAGAAGAAGCTCTAAAGCCTAGAGGGACAACCTCTAGGACACATGGACATATGGACAATAATAGCTGAATACACACAAGGTGTTATATAAGTATGAATGTTTATATTCTCTAATTATTCATAATACCACATTATTATATATTAAATAATTATAGAAGAAAAGATCAAGAACTCAAGAGGGATTGATAGAGAAAACTGGAAGAGAGTTGGCATAACTTTTGTTCTTGTCAGCCCATGTTTAGACAGTCACATTGGTGAGATTTTAAGTGTGCTGATCCTGACATTACTAAGAGATACAATCTCACAGCAAATCGCTCTTCTTCTGACTCTTAAAATCTTCCCAACCTCTATTCCAGGAGGATCTCTGAGTCTTAGCTGACAATGTTGTTTTCTAGAAGTTTCCCAACAGGATGAGGCTTCACAACTCTGCATTAGATTGCGTGTAGTTTTATGTAATGGTCTCTGTAAGTTACAAAAAGATGTTTTCTTGATGAGAGGTGAAGACTACACTTATGCGTGTGTGTAAGGACAATTTTTTGTTTATTTGCTTTTGAGACAGAGTTTCTCTGCAGCTTCGAAGCCTGCCCTGGAATTAGCTCTTGTAAACCAGGCTGGACTTGAACTAACAGATCTCTGCCTGCCTCTGCCACCCTAGTGCCAAAATTAAAGGTCTACATTACCACTGATTGGCTCCAAATATTGAGAATTTAATTAGGGATTATGTTTGTTTATCAAAGGAATGATTATCGATTCTACTCAGGAAGAGAACACCAATTGGTTAACCATTAACATGGTTAGTTATAAAAACATACATGCAAATATTATTATGTAGACCAAACAGGTTTTATTTAGGAATACATATATTCAAATATATATTAATATATATGTCATATTTTATATATATCAAATAAATCATTGCTGGCAAAATCACATCATTAGTATTTTTTACTGTAGCCAAAATCAACTACCTAAATGGACTTTCAAGTTTTATGGATTTTGATATTAAAAAGGAAGATTGGAATATTTCCATGTATAAATAGATTTTTTTAGAGAACACCCACTTAAATTTGAATTATTTCTAATTGCATAAGCCTGTGCTCATTGAAGTGTAAAGGAGTAATATTATACTAAAATTATTCTTGTTTGTATGAGAGAAACTGTAATTGTTTCAATCATGAGCTTTCTTCTTTAATTTTATTTCCAAGCAGTTTGTTCTTATTGTGCATTCTTCCTAGATAACTTACGTATACAATACTTGCCATCATAATCTCCATCTCATTTATACTGTGAGTAGCTGCGTCCATCTTTTTTCTGTTGTCCAGTGAATATAAATTAATGAAAAAGTGTCTTAAACTAGCACTCTAAGTTACCAAGTTGAATTACTGTATAAATTTAACACATCAAGCAGTTCTTCAAGTTTAATTTTTAATCATATTACTTTTGAAGAATGTTTTTAATTGCCAGAAATGTCTCCTTATCAATGACTTTGTAATATATTATCTATTAAAATGAAAATAAAATTACCGTCTATGTTTATTACCATTTTCAACATATCATATAAATGATTCCATTTGTTTTCACATTTATAATTTGTTTATATTTGTTTGATGTGATATAGTGAAATATAAAATACAAAAGTGGGTTTTCTCAAGACTTTAAATCCATTTCAAAACCATGCATTGAAAAGGCCATGATAACAACTCATGATAATGGAATTTCTTTTCCTTTTGGTGCTTTTTTAAGAATTTTTTTGTGCAGTTTTGCAGCAAAACTGATAATTTTCTTTTAATATTTTTGTTACAACATTCAACAAATTCTTTTAAACAATAGAATACTTCTCTAACCAGGTCTCTTTGTTCTCAGTCTATATAGTTATATTCCTAAAGAAACATTAAGCATTAGGCAAATGAAATTGATGCGTGTTATACAATATGTTAACTTGATGACAGTCAAGGGAATTTGGAAGATTTGGGAGTTAAGCTGTGTATTCAGTACTTCAAATAAACTGATGAACTCATCTTATTAAAAAGTAAATGTTTATGGATTATAAGATAACTCACAAATAAAAGAACAATACTGGGTCCTAACAATTATTATTATTTCTGAATTCAAATGAGTAAAATCAGTATTTTGTGGAAATTGGTTCAATCTCAATGAAAAAGATATCAAGTAACTTTGGAGTGACATTTCCACTACATAACACAGTATATATGATAACTTCCAAAGAATAATCCACATTTGAATTGGGTTTGGATAATGACAGGCTATCACACAAAAGTACATAGTATTTATTAATATCTTGACTATACTCAGAATTATTTTAAAACAATTTAAAATTATTTCTATGAAAAGATGCTCTTAGTTTGAAGTATTATCTGGGAAGAGATTTTACTTGCAAAAGGCATAAAAGCATTATTTATTATGAGGGCAATATGCTGACATCAAAGGATGTCATTTTTGTGATTATTTCAGTGGTTAGTGTTCACATTGTGATGAGAAATGGTGCTGGTTTTCTTGCTTCTGTTTTATTAAGACATGGTTGTTTTCACCATGTGACCCCTGAACGATCTGGATCTTGTTATGTAGGCCAAGACAGCTATGAATTTGTGGTAATCTTTCTGTCTCTGACTCTCAGTGCCATAGGAATGTGGCAACGAACTCAATCAATAATTGTTCATGATTTAAGATTATTTTGCCCTGATATTTGAAATAATTACAGATAGAGGTATATTCACTCATTCATGTTCAAACTCTGAAATCTAGATATAGTTTAGAAGCAAGCATATAGTTCGTGTTGATTATTTTATATGTATTGTGTGTGTGTGTGTGTGTGTGTGTGTGTGTGTGTGTGATTCTTTGTGGATTTCACATCATGCATTCAGATCTATCTTATCTCCCTGTCCCCTGACGTCTGCTCTGCACTCTTGAAACCTCCCTACCAAAACAAAACCAAATAAAGCAAAGAATCAAAACAAAAATAAAAACCACAAAAAAAAATTGTCATGGAAGCTGTAGTGTGACCTGTTGAGACACAGAGTTTACCTTTAGTCAGTTCATCTTTATACTTGCAAGTGTTAACTCTCAGGAGTCACTGGCCTGTCTCAAGGCCTCCGGTTTCTGATACACTGATTGGGTCTCCTCGTAGATAGCCCATTGTTGTCCTATGTCATGAAGAGGCTGCTGGTTTGTATCTGTAGGTTTGGTCGCTTCACATGTTCCAGCAGTTCTGGATTTTGGGGTGGGCCGACCTGTAGACCTGGTTAGGTCTAGGTGGTAGCTGGTTGGATTTGTTCCCTGGCTTTCCCTCATCAGCACTACCCTGATGAGCTAGCTCTCCAACACTGCCTAGTACAGCTCACCCAATCCAGCTTACAGCAAGAAGCAAGGCCAGCGCTCCTGCTCTGTGGCTCTCAAGTCTGAGAGTCCCTCACTCATCTCGCCTTGGCCAACTCTACTGTTTTGCCCAGGCAAGGTGCAGGGTTTTTGCCCCTTTAAAATTACATAAAGCACTGTGGTATTTAAGATTTTCTCTACCCCCAATAATCAATTTTCTACACTTGGGAATGACATTGTTTCTGTTGATGATATATTTTCCAAAGCCGTTTCTTATGACTAATTTACAATTTTTCTCTGTTTCTGTACAGAAAGTTCCATGACTCACTGTTTCATATTTTCACTGGTTGATGTTTTCCATCAGGTTAGTTGGAAACAGAACTTCTTGTTAAGTTATTTGCAAATAGAAAGGACCCATTACTCATTCAGCCATTTTGGTTGCAGGTAATTTCTTACAAGCACACTGTCGAACTCAGGCCTCTGATGTTTTTGAGTTTTCTTTCACCTATGTGTTAATCTGAATATTTATGGGGAAGACTTTTAATGACTTCATGTTCTCTTTCTGTGAGGCATTCTCTATTTTTATGCCCAAACCAGTAATTACTAGCTGCACTGTTTTCTCAAAACAAACAAACAAACAAAAACATTAGGTTTATATTTTTGAATCCTGTCTCAGGTTTTCTTTGTATATCAGTCCTTATTCCCTCATGAAGATTTTCCTGACAGAGAATACTGGCACAGTCATTCAATTAATATTTTCTTTTTTTTCTTTTTCCTTAGAAAGTGGTACCTTTTTTTAATTCTAGGGCCAGGGTCTTGAAACTCCTGTTTATTTTCTGTATATCTTCTTTGTTTGCTTCAAGAAGGAATCTTGTTATCATTTCTGATATTATAAGTATATTAAATAAAATTTAGGTTGTGTGTGCCTTTCTGGTTTGATTTCTTTGGTAAGAAACTTTAATGACATACATATAACAGCAAGTGTACTCCCTGAATACTTAACCATACACTTGTGTAAGAAATACCTATATTTCTGCCAATCAGGAGTTGAACTTCTACTAAGCTGAAGCTCAACAATTGCCTTACTTAAATAATGGACTAAATGTAAGCTCTAAGCAAGCATGATATATCTTTATCTCACTACCCTGCTCTTTACATGAATATTGTCTGCTGGCACTGTCAAACAGAATCTGGAGACTGTCTCTAGATCCAAGGCATTCTTGATTAGCAATTTATACTTTCCTTATTTAAATTAGGATAAATGCCATTTGTCTAAAATTGTCATTTCAATAAGATGAAGACAAAATTTATTTTTTGGTTACATTTTAATGTTTAAAACATTTCATTCTCTCACTTTACTTGTTTAATTAGAGTAACAGTGCCTCTTATTCTCTAAAACTATTGATTACATTACTTTCATTTCTTCCTAAGTTCATCCTTGCTTTGCTTTTGGTATGGATTTTTCCACTTAAACTACACAATCTGGTGTATAACTTTAAGATTAAGAACACAGAGGAAGAGAATTGGGGATCTCTGTGAGTTTTAGGACATAATTGTTACATAGCAAGTTCCAACTATGGCTATATATTCTGACCTTGTTTACAATATTGTATACTATATATAATATATATTTATATTATATATTTATTTCATTCATTTAAATTTAAAGGGAAGTTGTATTGGAGGTTCTTCTGTATATGTGTTGCTTTTATTGGCTAATGAATAAAGAAACTGTCTTGGGCCTGAACAGTCCAGAATAGAGGTAAGCAGGGGAAACTAAACTGAATTCTGGGAAAAAGAAGGTGGAATTAGGGAGAAGCCAAGTAGTCCCAACAGGGACAGACACACTGGAACCTTACTGGTAAACCTCAAGCCTCGTGATAAAATATAAAATAATAGAAATGGGTTAACCAAAGATAAAGGAGCTACTTAGCAATATGCTTAAGTGATAGACCAAGCAGTGATTTAATCAATACAGTTTCTGTGTGATTATTCTAGGGCTGAGCAGCTGGGGACAAACAAGTGACCTCTTACAACAAAATGTTGCACCAACGTGGTTGACTATATCCATGTTAAACTTGAGAAAGTTTATAAAGAAATTCTAGGCACAGAAGAAGAGAGTTGAGCATGGCTTAACACTATGGCTCCTTTAAGAGGTTTTTCTGATTCAGTAGTTGTAAAAAAACAAAAACACAAAACAAAACAAAACAACAACAATAAAAACCCACGTACAGTTTTGAAACTGCAGATTTTGAGCCATGGTGCTAGCATGAGCACCATGGGAGGTTTTGGGAGGTTGGCTATGTAGCACTTAAATGGGGTTCGTGATCAGAATGCTACAACTTGCTTAATGGCAACATAAACCTGCTTCTACCTGACCCTGGATCTGGGGTGGAGAGTCTGGCTCTCAGGGGCAGTGATGAGATCTCTGACATGTTGGACTGGGCAGATCCAAAAGACAAAACAGCCTTAGTTCTAGCCAAGCCATTTTATATTTTAAGAAGCGCATCTGGACAGAAAAGGATTTTAGATACACAATAGGACAGATTCAGGCATAAAACCTTTCTTTTTTATTTAAACAGAGAAGAAGAAATTGTATGGGAGGTCCTTCTGTATATGTGTTGCTTTTATTAGATAATGAATAAAGAAACTGCTTTGGGCCTATAGCAGGGCAGAATAGAGGTAGGTGGAGAAAAATAAACCAAATGTTGGAAGAAAGAAGGTAGAATCAAGGAGAAGCCATGGAGTTACCACTGGGGACAGTCACACTGGAACCTTGTCAATAAGCAATACCCTTAAGTGATTGACCAAATAGTGATTTAATTAATACTGTTTCTGTGTGATTATTTTGGGGCTGAGCATCCAGGAGCAAGCAAGCGGCCTCTTACAACAGGAAGGATGCATAATATATGTGTCATGCAAATTCTGTTTCTAGAACTTATCTCACTTTAAATCACATTCTTTGCAAAAAGATATAATACATTTACAAAGTTTTAATATGGCAGAGTTAGTACCAACTACTCACAAAGATGTCATTCTGTTAATTTTAACAGACAACTGGAAAATCTAAAGTACAAATTAAACATCAACCACATAGTGTCTCAAGTCCTCTTTGTTCTTTAACATAGGTATTTTTTCATGCAGTGTTTTCTGTTTATGTTTGCCCATCTCATAGCTCACCCCAGATCCTCCATTTTAAAGAAAATGATATGTTCGTGTGTGGGTTTGGACGTATACATGTGTTTGTATTCAGGTGCTCTCTGAGGCATAGGATCTTTTAGAATTGGAATTACATGCAGTAGTGAACTGTTTCTGTGCATTGTTGTGCTGGAAATTAAATTCAGATGCTTTTTGCTGGAGCAGTATGAACCCTTAAGTCCTGAGATATCCCCCTATACTTCAATGAGTCATTTTGTATATTTATTTTTCTGGCTTTTAACTATTGTTATATAATGAACTTGTTTCCATTTTAATTCATGGTATTTGTAAAGTAAACTTACATGGTGTTGATGTTCTGTGAAAAAAAATTATTAATAAAACATTTAGCTTAGGAGTTAGTTACACATTTGTGAAGCCAACTTCTAACTATCTGGAGTCCCAAAGTAGTTCATAAACTTCTACAATCCATCATACCTATGATGTAATGCTTTAACGAATAAAATGATATATGTGCACAGTTTTGAAAAGGATAGTGTCTACGTGACTCTTAATGAAAACTAAAATCTATGTAATATTCTTTACTCTTTTTGAAAGGAAAACACAAAAAATGCAAACTATTTTATGTAAAGGAACATGAATATAGTATTATTTACAAGTAGTCAAATTATAAGTTTAATTTTCAATATATGGAATTTATAGACTATTTATTGTCAATCTTCTTCCTCCTTTAAACTTCATGCATAACTGATCTTATGGATGACTGTGACAGATAAGGAAGTAAGGATCCTATTCCACAATTCCAAAGGCAAGTTGGAACAAAATTTATTTCTCATTACAAAATTTGCTTAGCATCTAACAAGCCCTCAGTTCTATACCTTCTGATGTACTCTGGCTCCACCTTATATTTTATATTAAAAAGATGTCAAGGATATAAAAGTGAACAAAGCAGACAGCATTTCAGTGTTTCCAAGGAGATATTGAGTGGCTACAAAGCCAGTATTATGAGGACCATAGGATGACAAGGAAGTAAAGAGGTTCACTAACAGATTAGATCTGCCTTTAATGGTTTTATCTCTTCTTGGGAGTACAACTATTCACCTCAAAATTCAGAAAACACAGTGTCTGACACATAATAAGCAATGAATAATAACTTACTAAATTGGTATATTGCTGTATATAGAACACAATAATAACAATAAATAAGCTGTCATTATAAACATATTTTTAGTGAATTGAATAAATTATCTGTTAAAATCTTTGCATGTTTTAATGTTATAACATCTTATTTATTTTACAAAATTAATTTATGAGAGAAATATAATTATTTCCCTAAATTAGTATATAAAAATAGAGGTGCAGAACCCTTGTTAGCTCATAGTCACTTGACAGATGACAGAGCTAAGTTTTAGATAAAAGTTGTCTGGTCTAAAATATTTTTATTAACTTAATAAACAAAACAATTAACATATAATACAATATTATTAACTTAATACTGTGTTCGTGACAAAATTTTTATCATGTTTATTCCTTGATATTTTTGGCTCAAGAATATTTATATTTTGACCATATTAACTCATTTTGCTCTTCTTCTCAGTCTACCTTCATTTCTTTCTTTTTTAATTTTGTATACTTATTTTAAAATTTATAAATTCCAACCACAGTTCTCCCCCCTATTCCTCCTCCTGAACCACCTCCACCTCCCCTTCCCCACAGCCTACCTACCTTTGATTCCTCTCAAAGACTAAGGTCTCCCATGGGAAGTCAACAAAGCCTGGACTATTAAGTTTTATCTTGTTTACTATCCTTTGCCTTACAGAAGTTTTCAGTTTCAGGAGGTCCCATTTTTAACTGTTTTTCTCAATGTCTGTGCTACTGGTGTTATATTTAGAAAATGATATCCTCTGCCAATGTGTTTCAAGGCTATTTCACACTTTCTCTCCTGTCAACTTCAATGTAGCTGAATTTATGTTGAGGTCTTTGATTTACTTGGACTTGAGTTTTGTGTATGGTCATAGACATGGATCTATTTGCAGTCTTTTATATATTGACATCCAGTTATGCCAACACTATTTGTTGAAGATGATTTTTTTTTCTATTGTACCATCTTGCCTTCTTTATCAAAATTCAGGTGTATGGATTAATTTAAGGATCTTTGATTTGATTCCATTTTTCCATGTGTCTGTTTTTATTTCAATATTAAGCTGTTTTAATTAATTATGATAGATCTATAGTAGAGTTTGAAGTTAGGGATGGTGATACTTCCAGAAATTCCTTTATTGTACAGAGTTGTTTTTAGCTATTCTGTGGTTTTGTTTTTTTTATATGAATTTGAGTATTGTTCTTTCAAAGTCTGTGAAATATTGTGTTGAGATTTTGATGGGGATTGCATTGAATTTTTTGATTGCTTTTGGTAAAACTACCATTTTTATTATGTTGATCCTACATATTCAAAAGCATGGGAGATCTTTTCATTTTTTGAGATCTTCTTTAATTTCTTGCTTCAGAGACTTAAAGTTCTTATCATACCCAAGATATTTTAGGTTGCTTGTGGTTATTGTGAAGAGTGATGTTTCTCTAATTTCTTTCTTAGCCTATTTAATATCTGTATATAGAAGGGTTACTGTAGCACGAATAATAAAAATCCAGAGACAGATATTGGGGTCAACCTGAAGATGAGAATAGCAAAGCAGTCAAAACACTAGAGAGCTCTTAACTCTATGAAATCTTCAGACTGAGAGAGAGAGAGAGTTCCTGTTTTACCTCACCTGTTATTCCTCTCTAGTGCTAGGATTAGAGGCATGCACCATCACGCCCTTGCGTCTATGGCTAACTAGTGTGGCTGCTGGGATTAACAGTGTGTGCATCCACTGCCAGGCCTGTATGGCTGACTAGTGTGGCTGCTTTGCACTGACCTTCAGTCAAGCTTTATTTATTAAAATACAAGCAAAATATCACTACATTTTTTCTTTTTGTCTAAAATAAAAACTGAAGTCTATATAACTATTATAAGAAAATCTATATATAATGGTAGTATTTAGTATAGAAGTTTATGTTTTACATTTACTGGTGATTGTGGAAAGTTTATTTTCATCATGTTTTATTTTCATATTTAATTTATTATTATTACATAATTTGTCTCCTGACATTGTGTTTTCTCATTTTCCTTTTATTTCTAATTTTAGTTAATTCATTTGTCATTTAATTTTAAGACAAAATCTGTACCTCAGGATAGTCCAGACAGTGTTTCTTCATATTTGATACATTTAATATTCCTGGTGATATTATTAGTTTGTATCATTTTATCAAAGAACAGGGAGACATGGAACAAATTTTTATTTCAAAACTCATTTTCAATGATATGCCTATCTGTTATATTATTTATTTGGTTGATTGCTATTTATAATGATATGATATGTATAAGTATGATGTGTTTAGCTATCATACTTATTTTTTGTGTATTTTCTTACTTTTGATCATACTTTGATATACTAAGTGTCCCTTCAATTTTATTAACTTTATTCCCATATTTGCCACATAGTTCTTTGGCTCACATTGAAATTTTTATATATTAAAATGATTCTTATGATATATATATAGCTTTGAAAACATTTTTTTCAAATATCTAATTGATTTTGCCCTTGTTTTATAAAACAATTTTCTAAATTTATTAATAATATTTCTTTTTCTCTGCAATATTTGTCTTTCCTCAATTTATTCTGCTGACTTTTCTGTTTTTTTTTCAGTGTGTCAATTTAATCTTGTAAGTAAGACATATTCAGAGGATAATGTACAATCTATAAAATATAAATTGTTTTAAGCATCAATCAATAGAACGCATTAAACTGCCATGGTTGAGCACGGTGGTAAATGTCTATCACCCTACAGTTTGGGCCTGGAGCTGGTGAACAACCATGTGTTTATGCTAGCCTGAGACACAGTGTGAGACTTTGTCTCATAGCAGTGAAAGAATGAACTAACTTACAGATCAGTAAATACTGTTGGTAAAACTATTGACTGACAATTCAAAAGAGAGAAAAATTAAACTTTAAAACTGTGAAAAAGGTACATTTAGTTAAGCAACAGAGTATTTTCCAACATGTGCCATGATCTGGGTTTGATTTGCAGCACAGGCAAAATTAACACTAAAGAAAGACAGAGGAGATGTTCAGCTAAGTAGCATATAGATTCGTTGGTAACCAAACCACAGATGCCTCCTGTAATACCATAAATATTTGAAATAGTTTATAATAGTTTATAGATAGGTTATTTTATTCTCCATTTAGTTATTAGTTATTAGTATTTGTTAATCATGCCAGCTAATTGATCTCATAAATGTATTAGTATCATATTCGTTGAAGCCAATTTCCCTTCCCTGATTCACTCCCACTCTCTGAATCTCTAAGCCATCTCTCTAGCGATCCCCTTCCACTCTCATTAGTCTGTTTCCTGTACCTACCAACCTAGTTTTCCTTTTACTGTCATGGCTTAACTAACTAATTAATTAACTCACTAACTAATAAATTTGATGACCTAATTAATTTCAGTATGGTTTCATGCAGAACCCTCGGTAAGGGATTGTTTGCATGTGTGTGGGATTATTATCTATGATGACATTATTGAAGAAAATGTCTCTTTTCTAAGAACTCACTAACTGCAGATATAAACTCTGGAAGGGGGAGGGCCTATTGAGCCCTTCTAACCTATGATCATTGTTTGCCTGTGAGTGAGAGGCATATATGATATAAGAGCTGCGGGCCTGCTTTTTGTCCCGCCCGGCTCCCGCACGGCTAGCTTTACACTAGAAATAACATGCAAATTGTATTCATTTGAACAATGATTGGCCCACTAGCTCTAGCCTCTTACGGGCTAATTCTTGTATTTTACCTAACCCATTTTTAGTAATCTGTGTAGCACCAGTCTTACCGGGAAAGATTCAGCATGTCTGACCTGGCGGCTTGCTTCATTGCATCTGCCCGGGAGAGGGGAGCATGGCCTCTGAGCTCACTTCCTTTTCCTCCCAGTATTCTGTTCTGTTTACTCCTCCCACCTATGTTTTAACCTATCAGGGCCAAGCAGTTTCTTTATTATTTAACCAATGAAATCAACAGATTGATATATGACACTCCCACATCATTTCCCTTTTTCTGTTTAAACAAAAAAAAGAAGGCTTTAACTTTAACATAGCAAAATTACATATAACAAAACAGTTATCAAGTAAAAATTACCGTTACAATATTTATATCTATTTTATCTTTTATCATAACAAAGGAAAACAACTATAACTATCTATCTATTCTTCAACTGCATCAAAGACTCCAGAAGGATACAATATTGCCTATGTAAACAAGAAATAAGCAACTTCCAAACTCTAGAAATGACAGAGACATCTCACTGCCTCGACAGTCACCCAAAGTTTCTCTGTACCGTTGGGGCATCCATCTTCAGCCTACAGGCCCATAGTATCCAGAGACATTTCCATGAAGCAGGGAATTTCAAAGGCAGTTCAGTCACTATCTGCTGTGTCCTGCAGAATGTCTCGCAGACTCTTTCATGAATCAGGAACCCCAAAAGATCATCTCACCTTTAGGCAAGTTCAGCAGTCCTCTTTCTTCGGGTTCTTTGTGTCCAGTTTATGCAATAGTCCAGGCAAGAGCAGTTTCTTGCCCAAATGGCTATCAAACTCCATAAGGATCCTCTTCGATGCCCATCTTCTTCTTGAAGTAGATTGGTGTTTTCAGGAGCAGATATGTCTCATTGTCATGAAAAAACGCTATGGATTAAAACATTTAAAATGCTATATTCTGTATTCTTTGAAAGATATGAAGAATACCTATCTGAAATATATCTATGCACATCTACAAAATCTAACTAACATGACTACAAACTTGACTATTATAGATGATTATCTATTAGCAACCTATATACATTACATTTTTACATGAACTACACAATCACAATATCTTAATCAATATCAGAAATAAATATACATATAACAAAATTGATCTTAAATTTAAATCACTAAAGCAAAATCCATATCAATGCAAATTATTCATATCTATATCACATCCCCCTTTAAATGTAAAAGAACATTTATAAACAATATTTGGGAATATGGGAACAGTTATTTCTCTCCAAACTGCTTCCTGCTGTATGGTGGTGCTGTTAATCAGATATTTCAGGGTATAACCTGTGTGCTAGGTTCATCTCAGTCAATTGAGTGAAGTAAATTTTTTGAGGGTGTTCACAGCAACCTTTCAGGAGGGCATGGTCTATCATACCATAATGGGATGGAAGCAATCCACAGGGTGTCATTGACTATGAAAACAAAAGAAGAACCTCTTTTCCAAAGTATCATATCCTTAGATCCAAATTCTGAAGTCAAGGTATTTTCACAATATCTATTTTGGATTAGTTCAGCAACATTTATAAACAAATATCTTTTAGCAGCTGTTCCTCCTTCCTCAGCATTCAAACAATTCAAAGAGAGCATAATAGCATACAGTATCAAAATTCTTTGTGTATTTTTCATCTTTGTGTGCTTTATTTTAACCTCTATTTTGTTTATTTTTACTTATATTTTTTTGCTTTTTGAGACAGGTTCTCTGTATCTTTGACCTGGAATAACTCTGTAGACCAGGCTGTCCTTGAACTCTCAGAGATCTGCCTGTCTCTGCCTCCCAGGCATTGGGATTAAAGGCCTGTGCTACCACACCTAGAAGTCACAGAGGTCAACCTCCCTCTGCCTCCCAAGTGTTGGGATTAAAGGTGTGTACTACCACACACAACAACTCTCTCCTTTTTTTTTGTTTTTTACTTTAAGAACTTCAACTTTTACTCTGCACATATTTTTAACACACTGTAAATCATTTAGAAGTTTTCTTTTTCTTTGAATCTCTCTTTACTATATATCTCTCTTTTTCTGATCACATGAGTCTTTAATTTACCAATTAATATCAGTAGGACTAAAGCCATGGCTTTGACAGCTGAATCCAGCCCATTCCTTAGCTTTCCAGCCTCATGGTGGAGGTACCGCTGTAGCCACTTTTATTGCCACAAGTCTATGGCATTTCAAGGTCCCTGCCAGCAAGAAAGCTGCAGCATTATTTCCACAGACAACACACAAGTCCTCTCTCTGTAGTCGGCCCTCCTGCCTCAGTCAGAGTTTGCCCTGGCAGAATGGCTAAGAAAGCCAGCATTTTAAAACAGCACAATTTTTTTCCTGCTATGGCTGAAAAAAAAAACAAGCATTCAGTCTGCTTTTATCAACACCATTTAAGTGTTTCGTGGCAGGACCTCTTAAGAGCTGCAGGGTTTTGCAGCTGAAGCTGAGTCAGGAAACCTCTCTTAGATGAGAGCGCTTGCTTGCTTCTAGCAAACAGAGCAGACCTGAGAAATTGCTGCTACCAAGAAAACATGCTTTACTCCATTCTTTCCCAAGCTTTCTCAGGCTTTCTGTGGATTCAGTTGTCCATATGTCTGGGCGTCATTCTGTTGTATGAGCTGCGGGCTTCTTCCCACAGCCCAGCTCCTGGCCACTTGGCTAGCTTATACCCTGAAGTAACAACACACAAATTGTATTCATTTAAACAGTGCTTAGCCCACTAGCTCTAGCCTCTTATGGGCTAATTCTTGTATTTTGCCTAACCCATTTTTAGTAAGCTGTGTAGCACCAGTCTTACCAGGAAAGATTCAGCATGTCTGACCTGGTGGCTTGCTTCATTGCATCTGCCCGGGAGAGGGGAGCATGGCCTCTGAGCTCACTTCCTCTTCCTCCCAGCATTCTGTTCTGTTTACTCCTCCCTCCTATGTTTTACCCTATCAGGGCCAAGCAGTATCTTTATTACTTAAACAATGAAATCAACAGATTGATATATGACACTCCCACATCACATATAGAAACTGTCTTCTTCTACCTGCTCCACATCTCTGAGAATAAAGTGTTTAAAACAATCATCCAATAATGACTTTTAAAAAAATCTCTGATTTCACTAAAGTAAAAAATCTGTGCCTATATTGTTACTGGATAAATATTAGACACAAAGCAATTTTATTGATGTTTATAAATAAACCACTTCCAAACAAGGAGAGAGCATGTGTTGTCCTTTGAGAAAATCATATATGAATATTTAATTACTGTATTTATTATGCCAATATTTTGTGCCTCTTTTGTTGGTAAGGAAACAAATTAAGTAAGAATAATAATTCTTAAAACTCACAATTGGTAAAGCTACCATTTTTCCTAGAGAACAAGGTTCATCCCATCTTTCTCAGGCCGTTTCTTTATCAAGATGTTGCTGCTTCAGTTGTATGTAGAGGACAAGTCTTCCTTTCCATATCTTCCACCACAACTTGTAAGTTCTCCTGCATGATGTTATGCTAGTAATTCAGATTCTAAAAGATTTGATGGAACACAGGGTATCAAATAGTAAGATATATCATCATTGGTAAGAAATCCTAGGGGAATTTCTCCAGGAACACTCTAAGCTGAATTCCTGCATATGTTACTGTTTTTCCTGCAACAAAGATCAGGACAAAAAAGCTGTGTGTCCTCTCTATTGAGATCGTGTCTGAAATAATACTTTTTTCCTTCTGTGAAAAGAGCCAGTTGTGTTCATAAGTACACTCTGTAAAGAAATCCCTTAAGTTTTTGACTTTGTCCCTAACAACTTTCATCAGTTGTGATTTTCTGTAGTGATTTTTTTGTGTTGCAAAAAAAAATTTCTATGGTGGGGTATGAAGGCAAGACATTCATCTTTTGTGTAAGGAAAATCTTTATAGATTGTTATTAGGGATTATGCTGCTTTAGTAAGATAGTGGGTGAAGATTCTCTTCAATTAACCATAACTACATTAGGACTGAGTAATCAGAACTTGATTAGTCAGAGTTCTCTAGATGAATTAAAGTGATAAAAATATATGTGTGTGTTTAATATAGTCTATATATACACACATGAATATAAATTTATATATGACACACATATGGAATGATATATATTTTCAGTGATTATACATATAGACTATAGATTATATAAATTTCTATAATTATATATTATATGGTATATGCATATAGAATGGAAAATATTTCTATGATTATGTATTACATATTTATCATTCTATCAGTTTTGTTCCCCCAGAGAACTTGACTAATATGATAGCTGATATATAAGATTTATATATGCATGAATGATGGGGGTGGGTCTTGTATCTTATCTGTTGCTTTCATTGTTTAACTAATAAAGAAAACTGCTTGGCCTGATAGGACAGAAAATTAGGTAGGCGGAGTAAACAGAACAGAATGCTGGGAGAAAGAAGCAGAGTAAGGTGTTCGCCATGATTCTCCCACTCCAGACAGATGCAGGTTAAGATCTTTCCTGGTAAGCCAGCTCGTGGTGCTACACACAATATTAGAAATGGATTAGATTAATATGTAATAGCTAGCCAATAAGAGGCTGGATCTAATGGGCCACACAGTGTTTAAAAGAATATAGTTCCATGTAATTATTTCAGGTAAAGCTAGCCGGGTGGCAGGACACAGCCCCGCCGTTCATATTACAGCACATGAATATGTGTAAAATTGGGATAGATGTAATATACTTGTATATATAGTACATAAATATATATGCACACACATATAAATCACACACAAATTTGTACATGTGTGGGTGTATGTGATTTATTACAATGGTTTACAGGCTGTGGTCCACCTGGTTTAACAATGGGTATCTACCAACAGAAAGTCAAAGAATACAGTAGATGGTTTGTTATGCTCACAAGGCTGGAGGTCTCAACTAATTTTCAGTATATTCCATGGTCCTGAAGACAAGGACTCCAATGCCTGTGGAGGAATAAATCTGCCATCCTGAGCAAAAAGATGCAGACCAAAACAGACTTTCCTTGTTCTAAGTTTCCATGTGTCCTTGACTTGAGTTTCAGGGGATCACATGTCAATTTTGTATTATTTCACCACGTATGAATGCAGTGCACATTCATATTCATGCAGAAAAAATACTCATGTCCATAAAATAATAATATATTTTAAAGGAAAATAAAATAGGGTGAACAGAAAGAGTAAATTGTTTTAATACTTTGATCCAATATATGCAGATTAACCAAAGAATGAATAAAGAAAATGTGGTACATTTGCTTAATGGAGTATTACTCCTTGGTTAAAAACAATGACATCTTGAAATTTGCAGGCAAATGGACGAAACTAGAAAAAAGCATCCTGAGTGAGGTCAAGACTCAGGAAGACAAACATGGTATGTAATCACTCATAAATGGTTATTAGATATAAAGCAAAAGATAACCAGGCTACAATCTACAGCCCCAAAGAAGCCAAGTTAAAAAAGGAACTCAACAGGGACACACATGGGAACCCCCAGGAAGGAAAATAGTTAATATCTCCTGGGTAAAATGGGAGGGGTAGAAAGGAGGGGTGGGGAGATGGAAATATGAGGGATCAAAAAGCCCCAGTTGGGGGAGGAACAGAGTGGAATAGCAATGAAATAGATAGCTCCATAAATGGAGCCATTATGATGTTAGAATTTCTCAGGAATCCACAAGGATGACCTATTGCTAAGACTCCTAGTGGAGAGGGTGTCTGAAAGGGCCTTCCCCATTAATCAGATTAGTGAATACACTAATTGCCAACATAGAACATCCATCCAGTAACTGATGAAAGAAGATGCAGTGACTCACAGTCAAGCTTTGGGCTGAGCTCCTGGATTTCAGTTGAAGAGAGGAAGGAGAGATCATATGGATAAGGTGGGCCAAGAGCATGATGGGGAAAACGACAGAGATAGCTAACCCTAGCAAGTTGGAGATCACAGACTATGGACCGACAGCTGGGAACTTGCATGGGACCAAACTAGACCCTCTGAATATAGGAGACAGTTATGAGGCTTGATCTGTTGCAGCAGGCCTCTGGCGGTGGCACCAGGACCCATCTCATGTGAATGTTCTCGCTTTTGGAGTCCACTCTGGTGGAATACCTCAGCCTTGATATGGGGCATGGGGCTTGTCCTACCTCAAGTTGGTATGCCAGATTTTGTTGACTCCCCAAGGAAGGCCTTATTCCCTCTGGGAATAGTTGGGGGGAAGAAGAAGTGAGGGGAGGCCTCGGGAGACAGGGAGGGAGAGGGAACTGGAGTTACTATGTTAAACTTTTCTAATAAAAAAAATTAAATGGCAAAAAAAGAAATCTTCTAATTTCAGCAACTAATACTAGTGTATAATTTTCATGGAAAATTTCTAATTATAGTTAATTATTTGTTGAAATTTTGCCTAGTTAGATAGTAAATATTGCAAGAAAATGCAATAATTAATAGCATAACAAATTATTTTTGCATATAACAAAATACGCAACAAAAGCATAACCAACCAAAAGATCCACAAACAAGATTTTGCACTAAAAATTGTCTTATAATAATAGCCATGGATATTTACAAAATTTTCTCTTCTTGGTTTACTCTAAGAATTAAATAATTTGTCTGAAACCACCATATATCTGGTTGGTAATAACTAATTTTTATAAACTTTTTATCACTGTAATGATTTAAAACACCTTTTAAATATCTCTAAAAATTATATTGCTTATTATTGGCATATGTAATTATACAAAGGCAGGTTCAACATGTGTATATTGTGCTCTTTCATCAAAATCCAGAAGAATGACAGGCATTTGATATATACTACAAGACTTCATACTTTCCTAAGTTGCTCTAACATTCAATTTGACATATGTTTGTACTTCAACACATGCTTAAGATTTAACATATTAAAGTCACTTCATGTCAATTCTTGTTTTCTAGAAAAAATCATATCCTTGGTGTTCAGTACATTTAACAGAGGTATTGTTTATTGTAAACATGTGTCATAACTTTATCAAAGATGGGATAGACCAGAGCCATAAACTAAATTTTAATACCAGATTATTAGCCTATAAATCATTTCAAAAATAAAAACAAACACACAAAAAATCCAAAATTTTTCTTTGAATCATAGGTCAGGATTTTGCTTTTAACTTACAAAATCTGTTACTTTATGTCAATAAAGTAATAACCCTAAACTTACTTCTTTTTCCTTATATGTAGAATAATAAAATTTAAAACATAAATATTTTATGGTTAAAAATTCATATAGAATATGATGACTAGTGTCTATTGAATATAGTTAGACAGCCAATTTTTATCTTTTTGTTAAATCGCATATTTCCCAAAACTTTCATCATTGATACTGATTCAGCTCCATCTAAAGTAAGGGAGAATTTCCCTCTCAAATACTATTTAAAGTAGAAAAAAAAAGATTTAACGCAACTGAGTATATTCTGAATTTGGGCTGATTATTTCATTCAGTTAATGATAAAAATGAGTATGAAAAATTTATAGAGTGAATAACTGGATTTTGTGTCTGACGGCTTTCAGATGAGTTCACTAACCTAGATCATCTATAATTGCCCTGTTTCCAAATAAATGGGTTTTAGTGAATATAGCCTGTAGTTCTTCAGACTAAAAACCACAACTATAGGATACATGTTAAATTGGAAATTTCATGCTTTTGATTTTTTTCTTAATGTGAAATACACTTTCTTTTTTAACAGGATATGTGGAGGTATCATTTTAAAAAGGGATTTTCATTCCTAGACAAATCAACTAATTGGTCTCTGAAAATAAATTCCTAAACACATTGTGTCTTTGTCTTTCTGTGCTTTTCCAACTTGAAATGCAATTTTACCTTGCTATATTTGATAATTAGCTGAAAGCTTTATTGGTTTCAGGAATTAGAATGTAAATTTTTGTCAAGCTTGGTCTATTTATGTATATTTTTAATGCTCAGCTTCCACAGATGGATACTATGTGACCACATTTGGTACACTCTTATTCCTTATATATAGCAAATTGCCTCTGAGGCGTCATATATGCTCAATAGTTTTAATTGCTGTGTACTTCAAACTTTTCTTACATTGTGCCATCTGGCATATAGAAACATTAATGAATTTTTAAGCATAATATGCATTGTTCTCCATTAGAAAGATCTGAAAATCAATCTTGAACTACTGGTAAATTACAGATAAGTCTTATCAAATTTAACAAACTTACAATCAGTGGTTTTGTGTCATTAAGGCACCAAAGCATAATTGATAAATACAATAGCTTTCCTTGCTATTTAGAATAATTATGTATAATAGCACAACTTATTTTAACTTGTATTATAGATGCATTTTCATGTTAATTGAATGCTTGGGCCTAATACATTTCTGAGTCTTTCGTAAGAGTAAATAACCTCTTTACCAATGAACTGGGTCAAAGGGGTATTAAAGATTCAAATTATAAAAGTAATCTTCAAATATATTCAGTAACAAAATTCAAAAGTTAAAAAGTAAACAGCCACTTCTCTTAATAGACAACATGTATATAAAAAGAACTGGGAGAGAGAATTAGCATTTGACATGGCTAAACAACGAGAGACCTCTTCAGTTCTGTCATTTCCCTCCATTCGTTTCGCCCACTCTGTACTAAACATCTCTTCCTGGCCACGTGTGGAGGACTTGGCTTGTCCTTTATTGTAGGCCTCACACTAGAGTCTAGCCAACTAGGAGTAGCCTACCACTGTTTTACTGTTTCCCACAGCTTCCCCAGATGCAGGCCTGAAACATGAAAAATTTTAACATGTACACTATTTGCTATTCTTATGTTATAGGATTTATTTATTTAGAATAATGACAGAAGAGAAAGTCCTAGAAGAGAATTTCAGTGATTATCTGTCCTCTTGTTCTAACCAGACTTTCTGTGATATCTATACCTTTCTTCTATATTTGCTCCTATATGAACACACATACACACACACACATATATATATATACACTTGCATATATACATATATATATATACATATTATTTTTTTAAAGCAGAAGTTTTTGTATGTTTATTTTTTGAATATTGATTTAATTATTGATTTTTATTGAGCTCTACATTTTTCTCTGCTCCCCTCCCTGCCTCTCCTCTCCCCTTCAACCCTCCTCCCCCAAAGTTCTCATGCTCCCAATTTACTCAGGAGATCTTGTCTTTTTCTACTTCCCCATGAATATTAGATCTATGTATTTTTTTTTAACTAAAAGACATGAGCTACTGAAATTAGGTTTGAGAAATTTTTGTGTAACCAAAGCTCAAGTAGTTTTGACTCCTTTTTGATGGCCTGTTACTTCATCTTATAACCACTTGGGAGCTTGCTTGAGAATGTCTTTAAAAGTCATAGACAAGTCAGAGTTTGTAATATTGGATTAAAAAGATATATGATTAAAATTTATGCCTTCCTTTTTTTATGACTGAAATATTGTCTACCAGATGATTTGATAATTCAGTTGAGATATTTGGTGATGACATAGACTGATAGTGGACACATTGACATATTGCTGAAAAGAAGCAAACCTTGTCAAATTATCACAAAACATTATTGATATTCAAGTACAGAAGTTCAGATTCTTGACATTTCCACAAGTATCTTTTTTTTTTTTCGAGACAGGGTTTCTCTGTGGCTTTGGAGCCTGTCCTGGAACTAGCTCTGTAGACCAGGCTGGTCTCGAACTCACAGAGATCCACCTGCCTCTGCCTCCCGAGTGCTGGGATTAAAGGTGTGCGCCACCACCGCCCGGCTCAAGTATCTATTTTTAAAATATTCTCTACCCATGGCTACTGTAGCTTTCACACAGCTAAATAGATACACAGAGAAGGTGGCAGCAATAAGATCCTAAGATTGAGGATGCTCTTGGGATACTGACCTACTATGTTTTCTATTACTGATAGACATCGTGACATAAACAATGTGCGGAAGAAAGAGTTTATTTGGCTTACATGTTCTGATTAACGCCTGTCACTTAGGGAAGTTTGGGCAGGAATTCAACCAGGAGCTAAGGCAGAAAACATAGACAAATTTGGCTACTGTCTTGCTCAGTTGACTTATAACTTCAGACCAATTTGATGGGGTCAAGTCACCCACAGTGTGTTGGAGTTTCCCACATGATTCAACAAGAAAATGAGTCCTGTGATTGGTCACCAACTGCAAAATCACAAGCCTACTTTCAGATGTTCATCATATTAATGTTTTTGTTGGTGAGCCATCTTCCTAGGAAAATGCATGGATTAGCAACAGATTATATTGGGTGAGTGAGTCCAGATCCAGAAAGACAAATGCTGAAAATTCTTTACATAGACTGTTCTTTGCTTCCATTCTTCAGATGTGAGTATAAAACATGGAGGAAGAGACAGGGGAGAAGCTACCTAGGGTGGCTGGATAATTTGATGTATACGTGTAAGTGAGAATTTGATATAGTGGTGGGGATATTTAGTAGGAGCTGAAAGAAACTATGTATGTATTTGCAGGGCTTTGGATGTGTGGGAGGACATATGTAGTAATTGTTCACATAGCCATGTTTATATAAGAGGCTGTGGCTCCAGGAGAGGAAACAGGAAGACCAGCATCTTGATAACTTGGTGGGACTTTGCTTAGAGTGGAGGATACAAATAGAAATTTACATCAAGCTGTGGGCTGAGGTAGGAGTTGTGGGTGAGTTTGAACCCCGTAGAGCATAGAAGTAGCCACATCTTGGGCAGTTTTACGTGCAGGAAGTAAATGATTTGAAGATTCAGACACATACAGATATTTGTGATGCTTTGCCTATAAATCCTAGACATGTGTGACTTGTGTGTGTGTGTGTGTGTGTGTGTGTGTGTGTGTGTGTGTTAAGCATTTTGTCACTGGGTTTGAGGTATTGAGCACTACTAATCAAGTACCCATCTTGGTACATTGAGGCCAAGATAATGAAAGGAAGAACCTATCATGATCTGAGACCTCTTCCAGTGTCTATGATCTGTATAATATAGGGGAAGCCAGCAGGACTGGAAACACAGGCCTGAGAGTGGGCCTTTAGCTGTAAGGAAGGTGATACCTATTATACCCTGACACATATCCATCTGTGTGGGTGTATGTGTGCTGTGTCTGTACGTGTGTGAGTGTCTGTGTTTATATGTATGTATATCTAGTGTACTGCTGTGTGAGAGGACTATCAGACACCATGTCATACGTGCATGCTCTGTGAGCATGTATGTGTGTGTGCTCATGTATGTGGACTGTACTGTAGCTAACCTGACCCTAGCTGTACCTGAACACATCTCCATATGATTAGCTCTATTTATGGGCAAAGTGATGCACAGAGGCACCTGTCACCTGGCTGTAGGGGAGGGTGAACCATGCAGGACCTGCTATGCAACCATGTGTGCATAGGTGGAAATTACTTGTAAGACAATAGATAACAGAACTTGACATGTGCCTTGTATGAATATGGGGATACGGAGCAGGATGGAATACCTAGTTGTGATCATGTGTGACTTTGGTTGTAGGCAAGGGTCATGTCCGAGGACGATATACGGAAACTTGTATGTATATGTTGAACTTCCACTATAGGAAAAGGGTGCGTAGCAGAATCAGAGAACTGAAGTGTGTAAGACACTTCTATGTAAGGCAGGCAGGGAAAACCTAGCTGGTCTTGACTCCAGGTTATGTGTGTAATTTGTGTTTATGAGTTGTACCTCACAGGAGGAGATTATGAGATCTGTGTGGATGTGTGAATGTGTATGTCTGTATGTGTTTCTGTGTGTGTGTGTTATGTCTGAAGAGAGAGAGAGAGAGAGAGAGAGAGAGAGAGAGAGAGAGAGAGATTGAGTTCCTATATGTGGGGCTTTGGATGTATGGCAAGGAGAAACAAAGAGGCCATGATATCTAGCCCTGTGTTTATTCTCACAGCTTTATACCCTCAGTTGGGTTGTATTTTCGAGTGTACTTATCAGGAACTGATATTTAGCCATAGGTGACTTTCAGTGTAGGGCAGGAAATACTTAGAAT
Organism: Microtus oregoni; assembly: GCF_018167655.1. Classification (NCBI taxonomy): domain Eukaryota; kingdom Metazoa; phylum Chordata; class Mammalia; order Rodentia; family Cricetidae; genus Microtus; species Microtus oregoni. The sequence goes on from NW_024544542.1 coordinate 5,334,349, forward strand.
AGCAACTTACCAATTTATGTAAGATTTATGTGTATGTAAAATTTCTCTGTGAGGGGATAACATGAAGTACTTGATATGAACTGATGTATTAACACATGTGTATTGCATGCATGCATGCAAGTTTCTGTGTTTAAGAGTGTGTGTCTGTGTGTATTTATGTGTGTGTGTGTGTGTGTGTGTGTGTGTGTGTGTGTGAGAGAGAGAGAGAGAGAGAGAGAGAGAGAGAGAGAGAGAGAGAGAGCATACTAAGCTATGTAAGCTTGATGTGTATTCAAGATTTCTCTGTGAGGCGGTAACATGAAGAATCTGATAAAGACTGGTGTTTTCATGGATGTGTGTGTGTGTGCATACAAATATCTCTGTGTGTATGTTAGTGTGTGTGTGCATGCATGCAAGTGTCTGTCTGTTTTTATATGTGTGTATGTGTATGTGTGTGTGCGTGCATGTTTGTCTGTGGTACATGTATTGTGTTGATGTGTGCTTTAAATTTTAGGTAGGAAAAATCTCACATTACCTATCACCACCCATGTGTCTACTGTGTCAGTGGCTATAGAATAGGGGATTCTGAAAAAGTATCTTTTTCCAACTTATGTATTGGGTGGTGGTGGACATACCACTTGGCAGATCTTGCATGGCATGACACTTAGTCCTGTGTAGAAAACTTTAGTTCTAAGGAAATGGTAAATGTAGCAAAACCTGGCATCAAAATACGGAGGACTTGACTATGGGTGTGGGCATACCTACCAGACATGACACCAAGATCTTTTCTATTGTTCCAAGGTTCTTGTGTTTCCATTCTCTTTTCCCCTCTAAACCCCTCCCCTCTACTCTCATCCCCTCTTCTCCTCTTCCCTCTCCTCCCCTCCTGTCTCCTGTCATCTCCATCCCTCTCCTTTCCTCTCCTCTATTCACATCATCCCTTCTACATACCACTTCTCTCCTCCCCTCTCCTTTCTTCTACTCCCCTGCCCTCCACTCTCCTCTCAATCCCTCCCCTCTTTTTACCTCCACACTCCTCTCCTCCCATCTCCTCTATTCTCTTTTCTTTTTTCCCCTCTTGTCCCCTATTGTCTCTACCCTCTCTTCCCCTATTCTCTCCTCCTTTACTCTCTTCTGCTCTCCTCTCCTCCACTTTTTTTTCCTCTCCTCCACTTCTCTCTTCATTTGTCCTCTCCTATCCTCTCCTCCCCTCACCGCTCTTTCCCCCTCTTCCCCTATCCTCATCTCTCTTCTCCTCTCCTTTCCTCTCCTCTCCTCTCCCCTTCTCCCTTCCTCTCCCCACCCCTGTCCTCTCAACTCTTCTCTCCTCTCCCCTTCTCCCCTCCTCTCCCCTCCCCTCTCTTCTCCCACATCTCTTTCTCTCTCCCACCACCATGTATTTGTGTATGCAACTTGGCTCTTTAGAACTGGGAACACAGCAGGTCCTGACATCGCTTTGTGTGTGAGTTGGATTTGGATATAACAGAGGATATAACTAACTTAATCTGATCTGTGTCCATGTATGTGTGTGTGAAGCTTTGCTTTTAGAGGTGAAAAAGGCAAGAACTGTCAGATAGTATATCATCTTTTGTATGTCTTTCTGTGTGTAGTATGTTCTTTTACTTAGTAAGGAATATTATACAGGAGAATCTTAACACATTAAAATGTCCGTGTAAGTGCAGTGATGTGGGGGGGGCATGCTGACAGTTCCTGCCATTTTCTTCTCCATAGTCAAAGCCTTATATACATGATGTACATGGATAAATACCAGATTCAGCTAGTTATAGCCTCCCCTATGGCCAAATCCACACACAGACAAATAGATGTAAGGGCTTGCTGGGTCCACAGTCCTCAATATCCAAATTAGACACACAAACACATGCAGGAGAGAGAGAGAGAGAGATTGAGTTCCTATATGCGGGGCTTTGGATATATGGCAGGGAGAAACAAAGAGGCCATGACATCTAGCCCTGTGCTTATTCTCACAGCTTTATACCCTCATTTGGGTTTTATTTTTGAGGGTTCTTATCAGAAACTGATATCCAGACATAGCTCACTTTCAGTGTAGGGCAGAAGATACTTAGAAGAAATAGCCACTTATCAATTTATGTAAGATTTATGTGTATGTAAGATTTTTCTTTGAGGGTATAACATGGAGTACTTGATACAAAATGATGTATTCATGTATTTGTATTTGCAAGTGTCTGTGTTTGTGTTTGTGTGTGTGTGTGTGTGTGTGTGTGTGTGAGAGAGAGAGAGAGAGAGAGAGAGAGAGAGAGAGAGAAAGCTCATATTAAACTATGTAAGCTTGATATGTATGCAAGACTTCTCTGTGATGGAATAACATGAATCTAATAAAGACTGGTGTTTTCATGCATGTGTGTGTACATGCATGCATGTAGGTATCTGTGTGTGCTTGTATGTGTGTGTGTGTGTGCATGTGTTTCTGTGGTACATGTATTGTGTTGATGTGCACTTTAGATTTTAGAAAGGAAAAACCTCTCATTACCTATCACCACCTCTGTGTCTACTATGTCAGTGGCTATACAAGGGGAGATTCTAAAATGTATCTTGTTCCAACTCATGTATTGGGTGGTGGTGGACATACCACTAGGCAGATCTTGAACGGCATGACACTTAGTCCTTTGTGGAAGACTTTAGTTTTAAGGAAATGGTAATGTAGCAGAACCTGGCAACAGGATTTAGTGTGTGACTGGGGGGACTTGACTATGATTGAGGGCATACTTACTGGACCTGACATCAAGATCTCTTTCTATTGGCTCAAGGTTCCTTTTTTCCCTCCCCTCTTCCCCTCTCCTCCCCTTTTTTCTTCGTCCCCTCCTCTATCCTTTCCTCTCCTTCCCTCTTCTCCTTTCCCCTCTCCTCCTCTCCCCTCTGCTCCCCTCTTCTCCACTCACATCTGCCCCTTCTCCTCCCCTTTGCTCTCCTCCCATCTCCTTCCCTCTCCTCCCCTCTTCTCCACTCACATCTTCCCCTTCTACTCCCTTCTCCTCCTCTTCCCCCTCCACCCATCTCCTTTCCTCTCCTCCACTCTTGTCCCTTCTCCACTCACATCTCCCTCCTACTCCCCACTTCTCTACAATCCTCCCTACCCCTCTCCTCCCTTCCCCTTTTCTACATCTACTTTCTCTTTCCCTCTCCTCCCTTTGACTCCCCTCTCCTCTCTCTCCTCTCTTCTCTTTTCCGTTTTATTCTCCTCCTCTCTCCTTCTCCCCTCTTTTTTCCACACCTCTTCTCTCCTCCCCTCTCCTCTCCTGTTTCTCTTTCCCTCCCTTCCACTCTCCTCTCTTCCACTCTCCTCCCCTCTCCTTTACTCCCCTCTGCTCTCCTCAGATCTCTTCCCTTCACCTTTCCTCTTCTAGCCTCTCCTCTTCTACTGTCTGCACCTCTCTAGTCTCCTCCCCTTTCTTTAGGTCTCCTCTCCTCTTCTCCCCTCATTTTTCCTCACCTCTCCTCACCTCTCCTCTCCCACATCTCTTTCTCTCTCCCACCAACATGTGTTTGGGTGTGTAACTTGGCTCTTCAGAATTGGGAACACAGCAGGTCCTGAATCTCTTTGTGTGTGTGTGTGTGTGTGTGTGTGTGTGTGTGTGTTGGATTTGGATGTAGCAGAGGATATAACTAACTTAATCTAATCTGTGTCCATGTATGTGTATGTGAAGCTTTGTCTTGGGAGATGAAAAATGTAGGAACTGTCAGATAGTATATCATCTTTTGTATGTCTTTCTGTGTAATTGTGTGTGTGTTTACCTAGTAAAGAATGTTGGCACAAGAGAATCTTAACACATTAAACTGTCCGTGTACATACAGTGATGTGGATGGACATGCTGACAGTTCCTGCCATTTCCCCTCCATAGACAAAGTCTTATAAACATGGATAGATACAAGATTCAGCTAGTTATAGCCCCCCCTCCCCCATGGCGAAATCCACACACAGACAAATAGATGTAAGGGTTTGCTGGGACCCCAGTCCTGAATATCTGAATTACACACAAAAACACATGAGAGAGACAGAGACAGAGAGAGAGAGAGAGAGAGAGAGAGAGAGAGAGAGAGAGAGAGGTTGAGTTCCTATATGTAGGGCTTTGATGTATGGCAGGGAGAAACAAAGAGGCCATGACATCTAACCCTGTGCTTATTCTCACAGCTTTATATCCTCAGTTAGGTTGTATTTTCAAGTGTACTCATCAGGAACTGATATCCAGTCATAGCTGACTTTCAGGGTAGTTCAGGAAATATTTAGAAGAAATAGCTACTTACCAATTTATGTGAGATTTATGTGTATGTAAGATGTCTCTGTGAAGGAATAACAGGAAGTACTTGAGTCAAACTGGTATATTCATGTATGCATAATTGTGTGCATGCATGCAAGTTTGTGTGTGTGTGTGTGTGTGTGTGTGAGAGAGAGAGAGAGAGAGAGAGAGAGAGAGAGAGAGACTACTAAACCTTGTAAGATTGATGTGTATGCAATATTTCTCTGTGAGAGGATAATATAAAGAATCTGATATGTACTGGAATTTTCATGCATGTGTATGTGTGTGCATGCATGCAAGTTCTATCTGTGTATGTGTGTGTGTGTGTGTGCATGTGTGTCTGTGGTGCATGCATTGTGTTGATGTGTGCTTTAGCTGTTATGTAAACTATCACCACCCATGTATCTACTATGTCAGTGGCTATAGAAAAGGGGATTCTGAGAAGTATCTTGTTTCAAATCATGTATTGGGTGATGGTGGACATTCCAGTTGGCAGATCTTTCACAGAAGGACACTTATCCCTGTGTGGAAGACTTTTGTTGTAAGGAAATGGTAAATGTAGTAGAACCTGGCATCAGGATATGGTGTGTGTCTGGGGAGCCTTGGCTATGGGTGAGGGCATACCTACTCTACCTGACACCAAGATTTCTTTCTCTTGTTCCAAGATTCTTGTGTTTCTCGTCTCTCCTCCTCCTCCTCTCCTCTTCTCTCCTTTCCTCCTATCTCCTTTCCTATCCTCCCTTCTCCTATTTTCTTCTCCATCTACCTTCACCTCTCCTACCCACTCCTCCCCTCCCCTCTCCTCTTCTCCATCTACTATCTCCTCTCCTCCCTTTCCCTCCCTCTCTTCTTGTCACCTCCTCCCCATGGTCCTTTCCTCCCATCTCCTCCCTTCTCCCCTCTCCTCCTATCTCCTCTCCTTCCGATTCCTCTCTTCTCTTCTTGTCCCCTCTTCTCCACTTTTCATCTCTTCCACTCTCCTCTCTTTGCTCCTTTCTCCTCTTCTCCTCTCTCGTATCCTTTCCTCCACTCCCCTCCAATCTCGTCTCCTACCTTCACTTCCCCTCTTCTCTCCTAGCCAGTGTGCCTGATTTTACTGGGAGAGAATTTCCCATCACAGTCTGGCAGCTGTCAATGTATTGTAGGCAGTCAAACAGGACTAAATATCTAGTCGTGGATGTGTGGTCACAGGGCTAGTATTATGTGCATTGTGTTTGATGAATTACACTGTATGTCAGAGAGAAGAGAGGAAGAATGGGGAGTCAAGACAAGCACCATATCTCCTAAGTGTATGTTAGTGTATAGAAGACCTGATATCAATCAAGGTGTGATAATGTATATGCAATGGTTGGCAGAGTGGGATGTGATGTCCAGGAGAGCCTGCCATGTTAGTGTGTGTGAGCCATTTAGGGTGTCAGCAGAGTCTGGTACCAAGCAGTGCATGTGTGGCAGCTGCGGGGTGATGTGTGCATTTCAGGAAAATCAGCAAGCCTTGTAGAACTATCATGAGTGTTAGAATACCCAGCAGGTCTGCTATCCAGAAGGTGTGTTTAGGTAGATGTGATGTGGTGTCCAGTGTGTCCTGATACTAACAGTGTTGACTGTGGTGGTGTGTGTGATATTCAAGAGAATCTGACACGTACTGGAGTATATGAATCTTCAGGGATCTGAGGGTGTCAAGTGAGGCCCAATAACTACCAGTACATTTCATTACAATGGCAAGAGACTGTTCTGTATGCCCTGATAAGTAGCTGTTAAAGTGGGACTCTGTGGGTGATATTCAGGATCCAGACCAAGGAATACATGTGAGGAATACATGAGGGTTAGTTCAGCAAGGCTTGATACCCAGAAGTTGGTGTTAGGTTTTGTAGGAAGCTTTGAATGTACCAATACTTAGAAATGGATTTTAGTCTCTGTGTGTGCTGTGTTTGTTTCTCATTAAAGTCCGACAGCTGGCAGTATAGGTGAGGTGGCATGGTCATAGTGTCTAACACTGGATTATACCTGGTGTTGGATGTCAATGCAGGAGGATTCCAATAGTGTTTAAATCAAGCAGTACACGTGTGTCCTTAATAGGAGGCAGAGTGTCGAACACAGCCTCATACCTTACACTGTATCTCAGTTGACATTCTGAGTACAGCGATGTGAAAAAGAGCTCAGAACATATCATTGCTTGTGGGACAGCAGGGAAGGAAGTTGACTAGCTGGGCCCAATACCTAGAAGACTGTATGGTGATGGCAGGTGAGGGGTGTCCTTAATGTCCATCAACTGGCAGTGTATGTAAGTAAGGTGTTAACATGGATGAACATGCACTGCACACACAAGTATCTAGTTTCAGTTTCTGCTGTTTTCCCCCAAATTAGTGTAACCATCCACCACAGTGTTATTATCAGAATCAAGTGGACAGCTCATCTCCTTCCCACACAGTGTGAGAAGTATCGGCCCTCATCACACCACACACCAAACCTGTCCCTCCCCATGGCCACACAAGATACATTGTTGTTCACCATGACAAGATAAACTCCATATGCTCCCTGACACTACAGATAAAATGGAAGTTTCAGACTCTGAAAACCACCTGTCTTATGCCGTACACACCACCTCCATTCTCACAATTCTACATATCAGGCCCTACTTGAATGCTTCTCTCTGTGGCTCTATTAAGTATATCCAATGCCATGTCCCTGGGCCTATAAGATAGACACCTAAAGCCAGAATCACACTACACGTCACGTCAGCTGGATTGGTCGAATGCAGCCCTCATATTGTACATGCTCTCAATCTTTCAAGGATGTGACCCAACTTCCATTTAATGTAAAATATAAAATATTATAAGGGTATGCTTGACAAAATTCTCCACCACTCTTCTAAACCTGTACCTATGAATCCCTGATGCACACATTATTTACCCCCATATTCAGACCTGTTTGATATCCCTTCTGTGGCTGCTGCAGCCCCACACATACTGGCAGGAATCACCACTGCTCTTTAGGCATTGCTAGACTCTCCTCTGCTTCCCTCTTGAGTAACAGCCTAAATAGGCTGGCAGGATCAGGTGCTGCTGGAACTCACCTGCCTTCTGCCTCATCCATGAACGCTGTTCTATGTCTTCTACCAGACCATCCCCTGCCCAAGTACAGTGTTAGGTGACACAGGTGTCTTCATGCTGCTGTCTCTGGGTACTGGAAATCAGGAGCAGCTGGTCACCTCCATGCCATTCCACATTAAATGCTATGTATCAGGCCACGCTACACACCACTGTCACTCAACATATTCCACCATTTCGTCAGTTCTTATGAGGGCCCCAATATCCACCACATATAAACAACTAGATTTCACGCTCAGATGGACAGCCAACTCTGGAATACTACTGTGTGTTCAAGATAAGATGGAGGAAGGTCATTGGTTAAAAAATAAAGAAACTGCTTGGCTGGCCCTCTTAGGTTAAAACATAGGTAGGCGGAGTAAACAGAACAGAATGTTGGAAGAAAGAAGCTGAGTCAGGGAGTCGCCATGATTTTCCCACTCCAGACAGACGCAGGTTAAGATCTTTCCTGGTAAGCCAGCTTGTGGATCTACACAGATTATTAAAAATGGGTTAGATCGATATGTAAAAGCTAGCCAATAAGAAACTGAAACTAATGGGCCAAGCAGTGTTTAAATGAATACAGTTTGTGTGTTGTTATTTCAGGACATAAGCTAGCCATGTGGGCGGCCGGGTGCCAGGGACGCAGCCCCGCCGCTCTTACTACAACAAAGATAGTTTTCAAATTCTGCTCATCACCTCCTAACCTTAATTCTCCTCATCCACACAAGTAGGCAACAGACTCTTCAGAATATTTCATCCTGCTTACATCACACATGGACTGCAAGGCTGTAGCAAGCAATGGTTCAGCATGGCCTATGAAATATCAGTGGGCCCTGAGTGACAAGCAGGTGCTGTTTCTGTGTAGTAGCACTAAGAAGTGATGTGTAGGTGGGGTGGGAAGATTTTCTAATTGAATATGGTATAGAGTATGTTTAGAGCTTTGTGTTTGGGGTCCTGCAAAGCCAGATATGGAAGAAATCACATAGGGCTGTTGAGAGCTGGTATCCAGCTGGTTATAATACCACCCAATGCATTGAGATGGTGTCAGGCAGGCAATGTCAAGTAGTGCCAATTACTAGCAATGCTGTTTAACACAGCAGATGGGAGGGGACATTTGTGAAGGAACTTAACTACTACTGGTTTGGGAGTTGAAGGGGGAAGGGACATCCTGAACTGCCATAGTAATGTATATGGATGACAATATATGAGTGTACAGGTAAGAAAAGTATCAGGTAAGGATTGATATCTAAATGGATATGTGGATTGTGGGCTGTGGATGTCCACCAGGGTCTGACACCTAGCTGTTTAGGGATATATGTGGGGTGTCAGCATAGCCTGGCTCCATGTATTCTTTGTGAGGCAGCAAGGGTAGTGTGGTCTGCATGGGTTGACATCTAGCATTGAGACTGGAGCAGTGCTTGGGAGTGTGAAGCACTAGGCTCTCTGGTCTCCAGCAGCAGCATGGAGACTAATGAGCTCAAGCAAGGCTTACATCTGTGCTATGCTCAGCATCCCTCTTCTCCTGAGCTGGGGTGTTTGAAAGTCAAGAATATAGTTGGCTGACAGAGGGGGAAATGAGCCCTCAGCTTTGGAGAGTCTTCATTCTGCTTATTTACCATATCTTCATGCAATAACGTTGAGGGTCACATGGGTGGAAGAATGGTGAGCGGAGCATATTTGGTTGTCAGGCTGGACATTCTTTCCTGCTGCATATCACTGTACCACCTTGTCTTAGAACAGGGATTTGTTTTCTGCTGGGCCGTGACAACAAGTGTCTAGGCTTTCTCTGGATGTCCTATGATACAGCCTCCCTCAGCCATGCTTCAGCTTTTGTATTTTCTTGGATAATGTCATTAAAGCTCATGTGGTCATTGTTCATCTTCTGTGCTGTCTCTGTCTTCTTCCTTAAGAGGCTGAAACTTATGTAGATCTCTTCTGCATCTCTTACATGAATTGTGTAGTGTTTGAATTGGGGTCATCTGTAATAATTGAATTTGTGTTCAGTTTTCAAATGGGTTCCTTATTGTTTGCCTTTGCATACTTGCAGACTTTTGTGGACAGATAATTTTTTCTGCTTTGATTACAAATTGTTCCCCTGCCAAAATCAGCTGATGTGATGAAGTTGGTCTCTTGCTGGTATTTGTGTTTGAATCCATGTTTCCATCTCTGTTTCTACCATGTTCAACACTGTGGATCTCTGAGACTTTGTGTGAAGGGCTGAAACCTACCAGAAGTGCACGGTCTGGAGGAGTCACCCCTGTCCTCTGCCGTTACTTTTAGGATTAGACCTAGTTGGATGTCACATTTAGTACTTGGCTAGCAGATTGGCATTTTTCAAGTCTATTTGAGAAGAGATCTGTCAGCTAAACAACAGTGAAAAGAGTGGAGAAAGAAGAGACTCAGAGTTTAGAGTCCTTTGGATAAAAAAATAAATGTTCTATTTTCCAACTGGTATAAATTCAGCAGGAACTCTACATTGGTACTTTGGTATTTGTTGTTTTTTTTTTATTGTCTCTATCCAATGCCAGTAGGAAACAGTCTAAGTGACTGACATCAAGTGCACCATCATCATGTGATTGGTGGCCTGAGAGAGAAGGTCCAAGGATACTGCCCTTTTCAGGAAATTCAGTTTAGAGGCTGTGCACGCATGCACTTGTGTGTCCCAAGGCTCTGTAGTGACACGTTCTTTCTCTGCTCAGGTAGTTTTCCAGGGTCATCTCTGAGGAAAGAGAGGCATAGGTGACATGTTTACACTATCCAGAAACACATAGCATGAATGTATGCTGGAGAATTAAAGATAACATACATTGGACAGCTTTCCTATGGGGTCCTTCTGTTATCCTCAGATTCTGATGACAATTGGAGCAAGTTCTGAAGCTGGATGCTGGAATATGAGCCATCTCACTGCCCTGCACAGAATGTCCTCCTGAAGCTGTGTAGCACTTCTGAGCGTTCCCGAACTCGTAGATGACCTTTTTCATCACTGACACCAGTGTTGAGTGTGCAAGTCTTCAGGTTAGGAATCCTCTGGGTCAGGATTCAGGATGTGGCCAGGCACCTACAAAAGAAGGAATATTGTAGATCAGTGAGGAAACTGGCTGAGAGTTCCACATCTATAAACACAAGATTTGTGGATTTGACAGATAATAACAGGTTTACTTTATGAAATTCAGGGATTAAGAGGCAGGTATAATGCTCATTGCCATCCAAGGTGACCATCCTTAGTCCATTAGGGTTTCATCAGGGGCATCAGAGGGCAGGGAATGATTTCTCATGGCAGCCCTGCAACTTTCAGGAATCAGGCTCTGGGAACAAAGGAGGAAAAACATTTTCCCACCAACTTGTTTAAACATAGGCACTCTGCCTCCTGCACCTCATCTCACATCCTCTTGTCTATATTAGACAGAATACATACTTGGTGAAAATGAGCTTCCACAAAATATGATGTCCCAAAGAACCTGCAGATAATAGGAGAGAAAGGTGACCAATAAGGCATTTTGGGTTGACTTGGGGAACTCCATGAGACCCACCTCTACCAGACTCTTCATCGTGGCTGTGTCAAGCAGCCAGTGGGTACTTTAAGCATTGTGCCAACCAAATATGTTATGTCCAGAAGAGCATCTAAGGACTCAGCTTTGTGCTCTGTGACAGCTTTGGGATGATGTGTGTGAAGTTCCTTCTTCAAGCAGCTGGTAATAATAGACCCTGCCCTTGCTCCATCCAACAAAGAGGAGGTAAAGGAGGGAAGTAATGGATGTGGGGGTCAGAAACTCAGCCGACTTCTGTTCTCTCAGGTAAAAGACTAAAGGTAGAAACTTGCCTTTAGTATGAGGAAAAGTCATCATTAGACCCAAGGTAAATGTCAAAATAAACATCACAACTGAGGATACTGAGATTTGCTTTTGTAGAGTCTGTCATGTGAGTCTGGAGACCATGATTCTCATTGATTATATCTCCCGGGTTTCACTGACCTGGCTATAGCACCCAAGTCTGCCTTCCCAGGCACTACATTCATTAACGTATATCACGAATGATACTTGCCTTAGTGATGACCACTGATGCAGAGCAGGTATGGCCACATATATAAGAAGGTCTGCCACTCCAGTCTGGTTTTCCTTGCAAGGATGTGTGCACTCTGGTTGTCATGGTTCTTCAACCCAGTACAGACTAAGCATCTTGCCAGTTGCAGTGATTGTTCTTCCATACAGGGGTAAGATGATGTTCACCTGTTATACATAAACTGCTCCTCCAAAACAGCTAGGGGAAGAGGGGAAAGATGAGCTACTTGCCACAATTTATACGAAGATCACTCTGAATCCATGATTCTGTTTTGTGTCCCCTTACCTTTGTTCCTCTGCATCTTGAGCTTAATGACCACGTCCCTTGGAGTTGAAAACGGTTGACTCTGGCAGCCTCATGCTTATCTTTCTGTGGATCAGTATTGAAGGCGTAAGTCATAAACAATGCCACACCAGTTTGGAATTATGATTAATAGGGAGGTATTTATTTAAAGGGGAAAATACTTACAGATCACTGTCAGCCCTCTGCGCAACCAGGAAGGGAGTCTAGTCGCCAGCGGAGCAGGAAGTGAAGAGACAGAGGAGAGGGAAGTGGCAGCTTTTTTAAAGGGAGAGAGACCACACCCCAATGGGCTGGTATCTCAGCGGCGATAGGCTGGAGGAGTGGGAGGACCTCCCGTAACACCTCCCCCTTTTGTTTAAATAAGAGAGTTCTAAACCTACTATGAAATTATATACAATAAGTACAAATATCCTATTCTAACTAGCTTAGGTCTTGTATAATAAATAACTTGGCCAAGTCATGAGAGAAAGTAACTACATTTATATAGTCTTCTACCCCATCGAAGATCTGAGAAGGGAAATAATGTTACCTGGGTAATTAGGAAGTTCAGTAAAACAACTTCCAAAACATGCAACAAATCACAGAGACAACTAGCTACCTAGGCAATCACCCAAAGTCACATTAGCAGCGTTGAAGCAACCAACATTGGCTAAGGCCTAACATAACTGACATACCATTTTCAAAGGCAAGCAACTTTTCAAAACTATCTTACCCTGTCTTGGCAGGATATGACAGACCTGTTTTATCCATTGATGCACGCTCTGTATCTTTGTCAGTCGTTGAGGTATGGGCATTTCTTTGCCCCAAGGCCAGTTCTGCCACAAAGAAAGGCTCCAGGTGGAGTGTCTTTGGTGTTCAACATTCTCTCAGGAATAGAGTGGTGTTGCCAGGAGCAATTGTGTCCCACAACCGCAAAACTCTGAGTTGGATTAAAGGCCATTTTCTACAGCTCTTTGAAGAAGTTGAAGATTATCTATCTATACTGAGTATAATCTCTATATATTTAAAGAACCTGATTAGTCTAATTATAAATGACAAACTTAGATGACTATTAGTCTATATCATTCTCAATATCTATCTAACTTAAAGACTAAGACAATAAACGACTGTGAAACAAATGAGGACAATGACCTCCAAATATAAACAATGTAGAAATATACATTGCAGTAGGTAAATATATATCAATGCACAAACATTATATAAGTATCTTAATCAGAGGTAGAAATGTACACTGCAATATGGTAAATATATAATATATATATATATCAATACAATATATGTCAATACATAAAAATGTTTTAAACAGAGGTAGAAATATGCATGCATACAATAGTCAATATAATTTAACTTTGTATCAATATACAAGAATCTATACCAATTTATATGTCTAAAAACAGTAACTCACAATTACAAATCTATTATCCCGTCATTCCTCGTTTTTTTTTTCAAAAAGATCCCTGAGCTTATAAAATTCCTCCCCCAACCCTCGATCGTATACTAATTATAATAAACCCCTAAATGATGTCCCTAAACCCAAGGGCAAACTTTACTGGGAGAGGGGACATCGTCCTCTAGAATTACTTCCAGCCATCATGGGGGCGACGTTCTTTCTGGGGGATCCTGTGAAAGTAAAATGATGGTTAAATTTCAATATCAATGTCTTTTAAAATTGCCAATAGTCTCTGAGTATTTTGTGCAGGTCTGGCCAAAATGTTGTATAAGATGTGCACCATTTCAGCTAACCAAGTTGGAACTGTCTTGTGCAGCTGGTACCCAAAGCAAGTCTTGTAGTAGCGCTATCAGTATCATGACGTCATATCAACCAGGTGGAGTTGTTGTTATGGGGCCCCATCTTCTTCCTGGAAACTTCAAATGTCACTTCAGGAAAAACTCATTGTTCATTATGAAAAACTTAAACATTAATCATATATATATATATATATATATATATATATTCAATGAAAGTCATGATAGATATATTCAATGGAAAGTATGATAGATATGAAGAAAAGCAAAGATGTTTTCTAAACTCATATTTCTTTCTGTCCCACATCATGGCTCTGGACATGAGACAGAAACTCCAGAAGCTCTGGGTTTTTCTCTTACTAACAGGCTTGGAATTGGAGAGGGACTGAGGCAGAGTCCAACTTCAAAACCAGCTTCATAAATTTAGAAATATGGTTTAATTTTACTTACACAACCCATTCAGTTTTCTTGATATTTCCTATTGGGGAGGTATTTTTCCATCTGTCAGTATCCAAACATCCAGGGTCCCTTGAATTTCTCAAAGATGAGTGTTTTCCTGTGGAGATAAGAACAGAACCCTGCCCCCATTCTATATGTTTTTCTTACCACCTGTATGAATATCATCATTGTGGATGAGTTGTCATTTCTCCTTTCCAAGAGGTTTCTCCTCTTCAAATCGAAACTTTATTAATTTTGATGGTATCCACAATTTTTCTTCTCCTGTGGAAACAAGAGCAAAACCCCTTCCCCAACGTAGCACATCTCCTGGCTTCCACTGAGAGGTCAGCACATCTTTGAAATAAATCGGTTGATTTAGTTCAGCAGACTTTTCCATTATCCAATGTCTTTATGCTGCTGTCGTTCCTTTCTCATTCGCGTTAAGAAAATTCAAGGTTAATAAAGCATTATGTAATCTATTTCTGGGGGTATTTTCAGTCCCTTTCTGTTTGTTCAGCATATCCTTTATAGTATGATTTAATCTTTCTATAACTGCCTGAACTGTAGGATTATTTAGTATACCTGTAATGTGTTTTATATTATAATAATCAAAAAAGCGTTTCATTTTCTTAGATACATATGCTGGACCATTATCTGCCTTTATTTGCGCAGGTATACCCATGATGGCCATAACTTCCAATAAATGTGTGATTACTGAATCAGCCTTTTCTGAGCTCAGGGCAGTAGCCCATTGAAAACCTGAATATGTGTCTATGGTGTGGTGTACATATTTTAATTTACCAAATTCCATAAAGTGGAACACATCCATCTGCCAGATTTCATTTCTCTTAGTACCCTTTGGGTTACTCCCTGTAGGCAATGGTGTTTGATTATAGAAAGAACAAGTAGGACATCTCTTTATGATGTCCTTAGCTTGTTGCCAAGTAATGAAAAATTATTTCTTTAGGCCTTTACTATTGACATGATCCTACTTATGATATTCTGAGGCCTGAAACACACTTCCAATCAATAATTGATCAATCTCAGCATTGCCTTGGGCTAGAGGACCAGGCAGACCTGTATGGGACCGGATGTGTGTTATGTACATCGGACAAAGCCTGTTTCTGATTATGTCTTGTACCTGGATAAACAATGAAGTCAACTCTGTGTCATCTGGTATAAATTCAGTGGTTTCAATAGGCAAGATAACTCTTTCTGCATATTGTGAATCTGTAACTATATTAAGAGGTTCTTTAAAATCTCTTAGCATCATAAGAATGGCATATAATTCTGCCTTCTGGACAGAATTATAAGGGCTTTGTTCCACCTTACTCAATTCATCTGACTTGTAACCTGCTTTCCCTGATTTATTTGCATCAGTATAGAACGTATGGGCTCCAGTTATTGGAGCATCACGTACAATTCTAGGAAGAATCCAAGAAGTTCTATTTTTTTTCACTTAGATTTATTTATTTATTTTTCTTTTTTTATTGAGAAAAGGAGAAAAAAAAAAACAAGTTTCCACCTCCTCCCAGCCTCCCATTTCCCTCCCCCTCCTCACACCCTACCAAGAAGTTCTTTTTATGAGGTTAAGTCTACCACTTTTGGGATAGTTGCTATTAATTTCTCCGAAAAAAATAGCACAAGCTCTTTGCCACGGTTCATTGTCTTCCCATAACTTTTTTATTTCTTCAGTAGTAAAAGGCACTATAATTTCTGCTAGGTCTATACCTGCTAGTTGACGAAGTCTCAGCTTTCCTTTTATAATTAATTCAGAGACTTTTTCCACATAAGTTTTTAATTTTTACTTGGTTTATTAGGTATAAATATCCACTCTAAAATAATATCTTCCCTTTGCATTAGAATCCCTGTAGGAGAAATTCTGGAAGGCAATATGACTAGGATGCAGCTAAGATTTGGGTTCACCCTATCCATATGTGCCTCCTGTAATTTTTCCTCAATCATTGTCAGTTCCTTTTCTGCTTCAGCTGTCAGTTTTCTTGGACTATTCAAATCTTTATCACCATCTAAGGTTTTGTTTAAATGAACTATTAGATCAGGTGTTATCCCAACAGCTGGTTGTAGACTGGAAATTTCTCCTAACAATCTTTGGAAGTCATTAAGAGTCTTTAACCGGTCTCTCCTAATTTGTGCCTTTTGCGTTTTAATTTTCTCTAACCCTATTCTGTAACCTAGGTAATTAATAGAATTTCCTCTTTGAATCTTTTCAGGGGCAATTTGTAATCCCCACCTAGGCAAGACTTTCTTTACTTCTTCAAACATCCTTTCTAAAGTATCTTTATTTGAATCAGATAACAAGATGTCATCCATGTAATGATAAATTATGGACTTGGGGAATTGTTTATGAATTATTTCCAATGGCTTACTTACAAAATATTGGCAAAATGTAGGACTATTGAGCATACCCTGTGGGAGGACAGACCATTGATATCTCCTATTAGGCTGAGAATTATTATAAGTAGGCACTGTGAAGGCAAATTTTTCTCTATCCTTTTCTTGTAATGGTATAGTGAAAAAACAATCTTTCAAATCAATAACTATAAGAGGCCATCCTTTTGGTAACAGAGAAGGCAAAGGAATTCCAGATTGTAGTGGGCCCATAGGTTGAATTACTTTGTTGACAGCTCTTAGATCTGTCACCATTCTCCATTTACCAGATTTCTTTTTTACAACAAACATAGGAGAATTCCAAGGGCTAGTTCATTCTTCAATATGGTGAGAATCTAGTTGCTCCTGCACCAGCTGTTCCAATGCCTGTAATTTATCTTCAGCTAGAGGCCACTGTTTGATCCATATTGGCTTCTTAGTTAGCCATTTTAAAGGTAGGGCTATTGGTTCCTCTAAAGGTTTGGTATTTGCTGTATGTTCTTGTACAGCCTGAATGGATGGTGACCTTTTTCCATAATACCTCATCATATTCTTCCCAGAATTATGAGTTCCTGGAACTACAAGAATGTTAATATGGGTATTCCATTGCTGTAGCAGGTCATGGCCCCATAAATTTATGGCAATATTGGCTATATATGGCCTTAGTCTTCCTATTTGCCCTTCGAGCCCTATGCATTCAACCCATCTTGTGCTTTGTTTTATACGAGATAGCGTTCCAATTCCCAGGAACTGAACATCTACCTCTTGAAGAGGCCAATTCGGATGCCAAGATTCTGTGGTAATGATACTTACATCGCATCTGTGTCTAATAAGCCTTCAATAAAAGTGCGATTTATACAGACTCTTAGCTTTGGTCATTGATCATTAATAGAAGTCTGCCAAAATATATGTTTACTCTGTCCTACTGGGTTTTTTGACTCATCCTCCACACGTATTTCATCATTTAGACCAGTATTACTTTTTACAGAAGAAATTGGAGCTTTTAATTTTCTTGGTGAGGCATGTTCTCCACTGTGACTGGGAATAACTGGGACACTGCTGGGTTGGGGGCCTGCGAGAGGCCCCTCAAGGAGTTTCCCAATGGTATCAGGTTGCCTTGTTTGTCTGTTGTTGACCTGCATTCATTGGACCAATGTCGGCCTTTACTGCATCTCCTACATATACCTGAAGGCCTAGGTCTCCTATTTTTGTCATTCCCAGAGGAGATAATATTCCTAGAAATTCTGTGCCTGCAATCCCTTTTCAGATGTCCTAATTTACCACAATTAAAACACCTGGCAGTTTGATGTCTCCTCATTGCTGTGGAAATCGCTTCTCCTACCCAAGGTTCATCATTATAGCTAAACGTCTCAACATTCATCGTATGCTGAATCCATTCATCCATAGCTGCTGATCTAGACTTTAAAGGCCCAATTATCTTTTTGCATTCTATGTTTGCATTCTCAAAAGCTAGAGATTCAAGAAGTATTCGTCTAGCTTCTGGGTCTGTTACCCCTATGTCCAGAGCCTTAATTAATCTTTGCAAAAAGTCAATAAAGGGTTCTCTCTGTCCCTGCTTAATTCTAGTATATGATTCAACGCTTTTTGCTGGATCTTGTATCTTATTCCAAGCATTTAAAGCTGCCTGGTGACATAGACACAGTATTTCATCATCATAAAGAGCTTGGACCTGTGGATCAGCATATTCTCCTGCACCAAGAATTTTATCTTGGGAAACCTCGACACCTTTTTGCTCTTCCTTGCTGTTCCATATGTTTGGATTCTTCTCTGAAATAAATTCCAAACATCAAGTAAGGTCCATTATCTAAAACTGCAGACACTAACTGATGGAAATCATGGGGGGTAGCTCTAACATTAGAAGCCCAAGTCCTTATCATTTCCTTTACATATGCAGAGTGCAAGCCAAAATTAACAATAGCTTGCTTAATTTCTTTCAGATCATTCATTGCTATTGGCGTCCATCTAGCTTCTCTGACTCCCTTTGAGCATTTAGAAGTTGACACTTTGTCAGAATTAAGTATAGGGTATGCCGCTAAAACCTTGGGTAAGCCAGTTCTAATAGCTGGTGTTGGCATTGTATCCTGTCCTTGTGCCTTATTACTCTGTTCACCAGCTCCAATCATTTATTCAATCATTTCAAGTCTTTTTATTATTGTCTTTACTATTGTCTGTTTTGAATCCTGAATCTCCTGACCTGCATGAGTTTCTAGTAAAGATTGTATGGTTCTTAGGAGTGCCATGATCTTCCTAAATGATAGAATATTCAAAAGAATACTGAAACCTAGTAACCAGTAAATTAAGTTATCCCCATAGTCATATATAACCCTTGCATGATATAACCCATTGTATTAGTAACCAGAACAGTAAAATTCGCGTTGTAAATGAAAACTGCCATATTACTATTATCCAGCAGGTGGCGCTGTTGCCAAGTCGCGACGAAAACAGGGTCCTGTTTCAGAGTCCGCCTAGTATTTGTTAAAAACTGGAAAATGTATGTTGCTCAACAAAGTAAATGTAATTAAATCAATTCCAGAGACGGAACCAGAAACCCAGAATCCAGGGGTAGAGAAGAACAACCTGGAAGCCGCTTATGCCTCCACGTGACAGAGTCACCCTGAGGGGTTGCAGCTTTCAGCAACCGTGTGCTCTGGTTCGTGCCACTTAAGAGCTGTGCTTGCAAGGGAGATTTAAAAACGACTCAGAAAAGAGCAAACCGCGCGGCAGAGACTACATGGGCCTGTGGAGTTTAAATCCACATGGGGAGGCTAAGGCTGCCGGCGGTGGCTGAGGAAGGGAGGGCTCCCGCCAAGCCGAACTCGCGGCCAGCAGCCGAGAGGGGAAAGGAGAGGTTCTAAAACCAAACGTTGGGTGCCAACTGAAGGCATAAGTCATAAACAATGCCACACCAGTTTGGAATTATGATTAATAGGGTGGTATTTATTTAAAGGGGAAAAAACTGACAGATCACCGTCAGCCCTCTGCGCAACCAGGAAGGGAGTCTAGTCGCCAGCGGAGCAGGAAGTGAAGAGAGAGAGGAGAGGGAAGTGGCCACTCTTTTAAAGGGAGGGAGACCACACGCCAATGGGCTAGTATCTCAGCAGCGATAGGCTGGAGGAGTGGGAGGACCTCCCATAACACAGTATCATGGATACAGCAAATCACAGACACCTCTCCAATACAACAAGTTGAATATTAGTGGGCTCAGTGCTGCCTTCAGCCATGAGATCCACAGATAAGCCCTAGCTTTCTGTCCCTTCTGAGTGGCCATTCTTCATTACATCATTGGTTCTGCATGGAGAGTATCCATGACAACACTTTCTTTCAACATAACTTTCATAAAAGGATTCTAGCTGAATGCTTCTAATCTATAGTCACAAGTTTCTGTCTAGGTCTGACCCTGATGGTGGAATCTAATCAAAAAAGTTGTTTCAAGACTAAAGACTAAGTAATGTGTCCATTGTACACCAGGAGAATCAAGTAATATTCACCTTGCAAACTGGAGTATAATTCCAGGATTTCTTCTATAGTGGTACTATTTCCTTCCTGCTTACTGTCACTTTCCTGTAAGGAGACAAAGATGGTTATGACAAACATCCCACAGTAAAGACTCCTTCAGCAACAGCTAGAATGAACCATCATGCAGTGGGAGAGTCACCAGTGAAAAGAGGGAAATGGATATAGGCCACCTGCTAACATATTAAAAAGGAAGGGGGAGGGAGAAGGAGATTCACCTCTATCCAGTGTAAAAAAGACATCTCCTTTGGACTTAACCTTGAAGGGAAAGCCCGATGAATGAGTGCTGAAGTTGTATGTCTGGCACATTGGAGCTCCTAATTCAAGGACATCTTTAGGGGGAATTGTGGCACAGGGCTGCTCTCTGAAAATGATGCTATTGAAGGCCAGCCATTAGACATACCTCCTGTTAACAATCGTTGTCTCTGGAAAAGCCTGTGGTAGATGAAGGCTTACCACCCCTGTGCTGGACTTCTCTGTTGGAGTACAGACACTCTGTCATCTGGACTTGCTGCACGGCTCCCAATTTGTCTATCTCAGTGAAGAAAACTGCTAACCCAATGTCTCATCCTCTACATTGATTCGATATGTAATATGATAATGACATATGGAAGGCACAGTCTTAAGAACTTGGAACTATATACTTCAGAGTCTTGACTCTTATATCCTTCTGGATCATCTTTTTCCGTTGGCTCTTTTTCTCATACTCTTTTCTGGTCTTTTCAGTTTTCTTCCCTCAAAGCCTAAGATGATCTATAATTCTTTCTTCCTTTATCCAATACTACTTCTGGCTGACTCTACAGCCTCTACTTCTCAACCATTAAAGTCTACATTAGCTTAAACAATTCAGGTTAAAAGTGGTGGAAGAGTTGCTTTTGAAATAAGATTTCCTAATTTACCTAAACTAACTATCATGTGATGGTCGCAAAGGACATTATAAAACATGTAGATTAATAAACAATGACGTGCATTTTGGGCACCCCATTTAGCTGTGTGTGTGCACCTGCACTGCTCTCTACTTCCAGTGGTGCTTCTTCCTTCTGAGAAACATGGCTTTTTCATGAGAGTGGCAGACAGTAGCACAGAAATCTCATACAATTACCAATTCTTTTCTTAACCCTCTTCCAGCCTTTGGACAGACTGCTGGCAGAGGCTGCACTTACATCTTTGGGAAGGACACCTTTTAAGTAGTTCTTGGATGTTGTCTGAAGAGAAGATCTCTGAGTTACTAGGGTTTCAATAGTGCTCATACCCTGAGGTGTCTCCCGTTCCTTTCTTACAGAGGGTGTACTCTGAGCATCTGAGCTATTCTTCAGTGTGCTCACTTCCTGAGGTGCCTCGCAGGACAAATACTGTATAGAAGAAATGCACTCAGAGACTGGGCATCTTGAGGACCACTCCTTGCAAACCACGCTACCTACTGCCAGACTTCTGCTCAGGAGAGGAGTAGCCTCAGAAGGACTTGTGGGTACTTGGTGGGGAGGATTTTCTTCCTTCAGCAGGCAGCACAAGGCGGCAGGCATGCTCAGGCTTCTGGTCTCCTGCTTGCTTGAACCCTTCTCATCATGCCCCTGATGTTCAGCCAGCAGGGCGAGGGTGGGAAGGGCAGGCTCACTCACTCTCCTCTTAGGAGGAAGGGACATGAGAGGATCTGCTGATGACACAGCCACACAGGCCTGCAAGGAATTAGTGATAGATTTAGTGTGGTCCTGAGGTAATCCATTGTTTAAAATGAGGTAGGTGGCCATGATGTTATTGAATTTTTTCTCACGTAGACAATCACTTATATCCTTGGGATGGTAGCCCATACCCCACATAGCCTGAACAATGCTGGGATTTGGTTTGTTACAGAATGACTCTGAGGATGATGGGAGTTTACAAAATTCTTCCCTGTCTCTGATCCACTGGTGCTGCCTAATGTCACATATTGTGGGCCTCTGCTCAGGGTTCACAGTAAACAAGTGCACAATGAGGTGCACAAGCAAACGGTTTTGAAAGAGTGTGTAAGGAATATAGTATATGGGATTTAGCATCACTTCCTTCATATCTGGATAGGTTCTTGCTTTGAATGGGAAGCTCGCTGTCACCATAAAACCACTGCCATGCTCCAGATGTCAACTGCCCTTGCATCATACTCTGTGTCATCAAATAACTCTGGAGCGCAATATTCAATTGTGCCACAGAATCCCTTGCACAACTGTCCAGAGCTGACTCTGATGGCCATACCAAAGTCACACAGTTTGATGTTTCTTTTGCTGTCAAGCAGGATGTTATCTAGCTTGATGTCCCTGTGGGCATCATTATCATTATCATGGCAGTAGTGCACTGCACAAACAATCTGGCAGAAGATGTTTTTGGCCTGTGTCTGCTGAAGAGGACCACCCTCCTCAATGTGTGTGACCAGAGCGCCATGAGCAGCAAACTCCAACACCATATAGGTGTGGTCTTTGCTGTTGATGATGTGAAAGAGCTTTATTATGTACGGGTGATCCAGCTCTTTCATGATGTTGAGTTCTTTCCTATTTTTACCATCACTCTTCTGATCATTCACAAGGATTTTAACTGTGACTTTCATATTTGTGAGGACGTGGCAAGCCAGCTTTACCTCAACAAAGGCCACTTTGCAGCTGCATGCTCTCCTCCTCTCTGGTCTTGCTAGAAAGATTCTTGATAATTTCCATGCCAACTCCAAGTGAGAAAATCAGATTAAAAACTATGAGAAGTAAGTCACGGGGTGAAGTTTTTAGCTCTCCGTTTCTTCATGGACAAGTGTGACAGATGCAATCAACCTTACAGTGAACTTCTTGGTCATAGAAAATAAGAATATACCAAACTCTAAAGAAATTCTTGAAAACATACTGAAGATGAGAACTAAACCTAAGGAAATAGACCAGAGTGAACAGTGCAACGGCATAAATGCTTGATTATTGAAAAGAATAAGCAAAACAGATACAATCTTACCAAAAATGATCAACGTGGTGAAAATTCAGGTTAAATTTTTAGTCAAGCTTTGGTCTTGTTACGGTAAATATTTCTACTTCTAAACAATCATTTGAAAGACTTTTTTTTTTTGGCAACTAACAGGGGTTTTATTTTGGTATGGAGATGATACCCTATGTATTCTGTAAACACATCTGAAGACAAATGAATTAAAAATTCCATGCAAAACCTAACCATTTCCGAAAAATTCTTTAGGAGAAATGTTGAATAGTTATTCATTGAGAAGTTTTTAATAACCTAATCAATGGAAATCATAGAATTACAAAAAATTTGGAAAAACTTTTAGTATAAGTACATTGTACAGATAGCAAAGGAGAATCAGCATTCCTGCAGAAATAACAAAATTGGAGGGAATAGAAAAAATTGCGATGCACAATTTACAGACGCTGTCCTATGCTGAGGAAAATGAATGTCATTTCTAAGAAAAACATGTTACATTATTAGATTTTAATTTATTCCTTTAGCAGTCTATGCCATCAAATTTACCTATTTTTCCTCTTCCCAAATTGTATATTTTACTCTGAGATAGTTTGGTGAATATAGTGATGTCACTCTTGTCAACACCATAATGAAAAGTGGTCTTTAACTAATGTGGAATATGATTCTGTATTAGTCACTTGCTTTCATGCAAACTCAAATGATCAAGACATTTTTCATAAATCTATGGGATCAATCATACGTTTTAAATCATTTGTACATTTACATCTGGTTTTGAATCTTTAATTTTTTAATCGGTCAATACTTTTGAAGGTTTTATACATGATCATTCAATTTAGATTATTATATTCTTCTCCTTTTTAAAGATCTAGCAACGTCACTTTGAGGGCAGGTGTAACAAGTGTGATGTTTCCTGATAACATAAGAATGAAGCCAATGTCCCAAGGTTTCTGTATTCTCTATATAGAGATATAACAAAAAAGCTACTTAGGAGTTGATAATGTCAACACATTTCTCATTCCAATTCCTCAAATTTTCTAGTCTATTATCTTTCTATTTTTTTAACAGAAAGATGAACTTTTAATTCTTCTCTCATATGTTATACCCTGACTTGACTTTTCGCATTCCCCTGCTCCATGCTCTCCCACCTCTTCCCCCAGATTTACCCTCCCTCCACCTCCCCTCAGGAAAGGGCAGCACTCCCAGGGACATCAATGAAACACAGCACAATATGCTTCTATAAAACTGTGCACATACTATCATATCAAGGCTGAACTCAAAACCTGGAAGGAGGAAAAGTTACTATAAATAGGCTAAAGATTTAGCGACCACTTTTCCTACCCTTAAGAATCCCAAAGTAAGATCAAGATTATGGGAAATAACATATATGCACAGGATCTAGGTAAGACCCCTATCCCACAGGCTCTCTAATCTCTTTGAGCCACTATGAGTACCAGTCAATTGATTTTGTAGGCTGTGTATCCATGTTGTCCCTGACGAACCTGGTGCTCTGATCTTTCATTTAGAAGTATTTTTGAAAACTATACTCCCATGAATTGTGAAACTGGAGCAAATGGCAAATTTCTAAACATTTGTAATCTCTCAGAACTCAAAAGTTTGTGTATAAAATCCTACACAGATTAGTAATAAGCATTATAGTTCAATATACTTTAAAAAAAATCCCAAGAAAATCATTTGGGTTCATTGACATAATTCTCTTCTTTTTCACACCAGAAAATCACAATGCTCACCTCTACTGCCAAGGCTATTGCTATGATGCAAAGTTATTGTTATGTGCTATTGCTGAATACAACACTCATGTATATCAGCCAAGATGGAGTTGTTGACTGGTGTTTCAACTGCTAAAGGACTCACCCCTGCTGACCAGCACTCCTGATACAGAAATGTATTCTGCATTCTACTGAAGAAAAAGATAATCATCATCATCCAGCTACAAACCCTAGGACAACAGTGACCCACTAGCACAATGGACTGATATAATATTGGAATAAGTACAATGGCCATAACCAGTCACTTTTTGATTGGATTTAAGGCCCTTCCAGGAAATGTACACCATTATTGACACAGCTCACTTGGGCAAGACCCTGAGTGGATAGGTCTTAGGCTACAGGAAAACCTGCTACTATTATTTTGCTACAGCAACACACTGAAAAAAGTGATTTTTGTTGACAGCTACACAAAGAGATCAATATCTCAAACAGCACACAACAGTGAAGCCGTCCCAATTGGAAAGTTTGTGAAAACCTTCCCTCTAGTTTCAGGGAGCCAAGGTAGTCAGAAGAGGAGGCAGAAAATCCTCAGGGCCAAATGTAGTAGAAAATACCAAGAAAAAAAGGAAACTGATAAACACATGATCTGAAAGAAATTGCAGCAATACATACAAGCGTACAAAGGTTCAAGTCAGATGAGGGCTCTGTCATTGAAAATGGAAAGTAGAACCAGGTTCCATCCCCAGCCAGGAAAACATCAGCATTTGTTTCTAGAAGGCAAAGAAAAATCAATTTCTTCCAATGAATTCTCATTGGGTGACTTAACCACTCCTCCTGGTAGGATACATGTATTTGAATCGTTGTCAAGCACAAAACCAACTGAATAAAAATGTGGTATACTTTTGGACTCATTATCCTTTTCTGGGGACATTTTATAGGTCTTAATTTCTTATTTAAATTTTTCTTTTCCTTTTTTAATAATTGAAAGTTTATAAGACCAAAAATCTAGATGGTATGAGAAGATAGGAGGGTGTTGGAGAAAATTGGAAAGGGGAAAACAATCAAAATACATTGCTTAGAAGAAATTCACTGATAAAATGTCAAGAAAATAAAAGGCTGGTATGAAAGCTCTCATGTATGGATTCTACCTGACTTTCAAAAAGAATTAACTCTAATATTTGTTCAAATATTCAATAAGGAGCAAGAAAGAGACACTTTCTAACATATTCTACATAGCCTAAAGGAGTCTACTACAAGAACTGGTGATCTGAGCTTTTTTTCCCTTAATCCCACACGTTGGAAATAATACCCTGACTTCCACACACAAATTTGGATTTTCATAAGTGTGTGTTGTAATACACTTGTAGATAAGTAAGTAAATGGAGGAAAATAATCTAAAAATAGCATAAAAATAAATTATAAACCAGCAGTCTATGTACTTAGACATGAAAATCCATATTAAAGTACTTGAAATTTACCCTCAAGTTCAACAGCACATGAAACTGGCTTTGTTCATGCTCAAACTCAGTTCATTACTGAAGAACAGAAGGACAATTGTAACATAAAAGTGACAAATAAATATTTGAAGAAGATACAGTTTACAAGGCCTATAGCTCCAATAATCAAATTTAATCAATTTCTAGAAAACAGCAGCCAATGCAGATGACTTTGCTATTTTTGACATGCCTGACACAAAATGTAAATTTTGAGGGACCCTAAAACAAGCCACTGAGGACACAGAAGAGAAGTGTGGTCAACCTGGGGAAGTCCACATTCTTGGGACCTGGGTGTTTCAGTTGTCACAGACTCTTTAGACAAAAGAGTGATGAACAGAGTTTTTGGTAGCTCAGAATCCAGGCTTGGGATCCTCATTAGTCAACCAGCAGGAACAAGGGCTGGTAAAAGTTGGAGAGAGAGAGAGAGAGAGAGAGAGAGAGAGAGAGAGAGCAGTGTGGGTCCCATTAAAACAAAACAGCTTGGAAGACAACAGTCATTCAGGCTATACCAAGTGTTGTTTGAGTAGATCAGATGTGCCTCCTCCAAATTTGCAGCTTCATACACTCTCTGTAGGTACTGCCTCTGCCACTGGTGTCCTCGAAGTGAAAGCTCTGCCTTCAACCTTCCAGGACTAGCACCAACTGCCTGACAGCTACCCAACTCGAGCTGTGCATCCAGATTTTGACCTGATTGGTGACATGTACAGAGCTGAGCCAATCAGATTGGATAGACAGTCGGGACTCTCTCATTTGTCAGGTTGAAATCGTGTGACTCGTGTCTGCATGAGAATGCTTGGTAACACACTTTGACTGCACGTGGGGTCCTGTGAGAACAGGATTAGAGAAGAAGGCTTTGTTTCTTTGTGTCTTTTGTGTAGGGACATCCCAGCTAGTCAGCATTACCACCCACACTTCTTCCTTTTCAGGATCACCTTTCAGTTGTGAAAATGGATTTGGTTTCTGAAGGTGAAATTTGTGTTTAGTCTTTTTGTTGTCTTTCCATGGTGAAAGGCTGTATTTGTACAATGTTGTCTTGTGAACACCCATAAATGCAACATCAATAGAACCCCAGGAATTCCTTTCTTCAAAGAAATAATAGTATATAACGAAAAATCAGGCACTCTTAAAAGTCCAGCACCATGTCTTGAGTGCATGCAGATCTTTCTTTAAGAGCCCCCTCCTTTCTAAGGAGGCCAATGTTAAGGTCTATGCAAAGACCTTTACTTTATAAACTCGAAAGTTACATTATCAATTAGTCACGGCTTGTTATACTGACACTGCTCATAAATAGCCTAAAATTAAAGCAATTCTAAGCACAACCATATCGAACCACTATTTTTCTCACTGACTTTCCTCATTTCTTGTACTAATTTTGTTATGGACATTTTAATTCATAAATTTCTATTTCTCAACTGTAGCAACTTCTACAATTTATTCTACAATTTGTATGTTTTCTACTACACTGAGGAAACATAGTCAATCTCTTGGTGAACTTATCTTCCAACCTGGATCTATTTTGAACATTTCTTTAGTATTAGTACCCAATCTGAAACTAGTTTTCTAAGACTGTTGGTTTTTATTTGTTTTTTTTTTGTTTTTGATTGTCACTTGTAAAGAATGTATGTAATTCTCTCCTTCCATCTTGCTTCATTTTTGTGCCAAGAGATGATACCTAGATGTGTGTGTGTTTATTTATGTGTTTGTGTGTGTAATTGTGTCTATGTATTTTTGCATGTGTGAGAAAGAGAGAGCAAGGGGGAGGGAGAAAATTAATATGTGTGGGCCTTTAATGTAGGACAGAAAGAAAAATAGAGGTCCTGAACCTAGCCCTGTGTATATTTTCAGGGCTACATACCATAGGTTTGGTTGTGTACGCAAAGCAACTTATCAGGAAGAAAAACTTACTCATAGGTGACTTTCATTGTAAGGGGGAAAATACATTGAAAGTTTATGTTTGTGTAAGTTTGTCTGTAAGCAACATGATACATACTAGTGTATTTATGTGTGTGTGCATGCATGCAGGTAAGTGTGTTTGTATGTGTGTGTGTGTGCTCATGGGTGCTCCTGTTGTTATTAAAGGAGCACTTCACATGACTTATCACCACCCATGTATGTGTGTTAGTGGCTATAGAAGAGAAGATTCTGAGCAGTACCTGGTACCAAACTATGCATGTGGTGGTTGTGGCTATAAGGTTCTGAAGACCTTTAAGTCGTGACACCTAGCCCTGCTTGTAAGGCTTTGGTTGGAAAAAATAGGAAATGTAGCAGTACCTGGCATCATGGTCTTGTGTGTGTTTAGGGGGTTTTTACTATGTGTAAATAGACACTTAACTGGACCCCAAATCACACCAACCTTTCTCTTTTTCATGGTCTCATGCTCTTTTGTTGTTACCTACTCTCTCTCTATTATTGTGGGTCTTTGCATGTGTTATTAGATGATTCATGGTTTGGAAGTCTGCAGGCCCTGGCATCCATTTGTGTCTGTGTCTGTGAATTTGGCTTAAGATGAGGCTATAATTAGCTGAATGTGATCCCCTTCCATATACGTGTCTGAGAGGCTTTGCCTGTGTAGGGGAAAAAGTCAGGAAATGATATAGCATATACTCATATGTGTGTGTGTGTGTGTGTGTGTGTGTGTGTGTGTGTGTTTGTATGTACCTGTTGCAATAGAATAATTAGTACCTAGCGGGACAGGAGTCCTAGCCATGTGTGAGAAGATTTTGGTGTAAAGGAAAAGTTACCTAACAATACCTAACACCTACTCTGGTATGTTCATGATTGCACTCATGTGTGAATTTATGAGCTTGTGTACTTGTCTGTGAATATGTAGGTTGGTGTGTGTTTGTGTATATATTATGTTGGGCACATGAATGTCTTAATGCATTCCATTTTACGTGTAGCTATAGTGATGCATGAGCATATGCTTTCAGTCTCTGACATACACAAACATTCATGGATCAGGATTAGATTCATCTACTTATAGATTGCCTTACAGACACACACACACACACACACACACACACACACACACACACACACACACAGTGTCTACTGAGTTCCTAAACCTGAATCGTCAAATTATACACACAAATGTACACATGGGGGGGCATTGTCTGCAGGGCAGGCAGAAACAAAGAGGCCCTGACACCTAGTCCTGTCAGTGTATTCAGGGTGATATGCCAAGGTTTTGGTTTTGTATTCAAAGGTAGTCTTCAGGAAATGATACTTAGTCATCAGTGACTTTCAGTGTGGGGTCAGAGATACATAGAAGGACTTCACACCCACCAAATTATTTGCCAGGACTGACACCAACTGTCTCTTACCATCCAACTTGCACTGAGTATCCTGATCTTATGGCCTGACCTGACTGGTGACGTGCACGGAACCGAGCAAAGCACATTGGGTAGTCAATCAGGATGCCCTCATCGTTCAAGTTAAATTTAGATGACTTGTGTCTGCTCTACAATGCTTTGGCACTCACCTGGACTGCATTTGGAGTCCTGTGAGAGCAGGGTTACTGCTGAAGGCTTTGCTTCTTTGCTCCTTTTGGCAGGGATATCTCAGCTAGTCCATATCACAACCACACTTCTTCCCTTCCAGGGTCTCCTTTCCATCCTGATAATAGAATTGGTTTCTGAAGGTGGGATTTGTGTTTGATCTGTTTCTAGTCTTTTCTGTGTGAAAGGGTCATCAGGCAATATCTGGGCACCCATATTGTGATCACCCATAAATGGACCATCTATAGGACACAAGGAATCTTATATTTGAATACTAATATTCTGAAATGAAAAGCAAGGCTCTCTTTAAAATCCTGCCACCTCTCCTTAAATGCATGAAGACCTTTCCCTGAGAGTCCCTCTCTCTTTGTGAATGTCAGTACCTAGGTCTATATAAAAACCTTTACTTTGTAAACTTGTAAAAAAACATCTCAAATAGTCCTTGCTTATTATACCTACACTGGTCACCAATAGACTAAAATTAAAACATTACAAAATATAACCTATCAAAAGCATTATTTTCCTCACTGAATTAATGGTAGAGACCTATAACTGGATATTTAGTAAAACCTACAGAATATATGACATTAAAATTTAGCCAGATATAAACTATGAATTTCAGGAGATGACATGCCAATATAGTTGCAATGATTAGTATAGACAGAATTTTCTCTCCTGCCCGGTTCTGCAGCTATTCAGTTGCAAAGAAACCTACTGGCTTACATTAATTTTAAACTGTTTGGACTATTATCTCAGGCTTATTATTAAGTAGCTCTTACAACTTACATTAACCCATAATTTCTTGTCTATGTTTAGCCACGTGGCTTTATTCTGCATTTGGCTGATTTCTCTGATTGGCTCTGTGTTTCCTCTTCCCAGAATTCTCTTAGACTGGTTTCCCCACCTATATTTCCTGCCTGGCTACTGGTCAATCAGTGTTTTTTTTTTTTTTATAGTGTACAAAAGCATTATCACACAGCATTTCCACTTTTTTCTTCTGAAAACAAGAACTCTGAATATAATATCCTTTCTTTAGAAAATTTCCTGAGTAATATCCAAGAAGTCTTGAAACAATACTCTAAACAAAGATCCATAATCCAGTTTTTGGGAATGTGGTCATAGTTTTTGAATCTACTTCCTGCTCATTGGGGTTGCTTGTAACCTTTGAGGACCTTGGGAAAATTTAGGATTATGGTCAAATCCTTACTAGAATATTTGTCAGGCTGGACCATCTCAGCCAGTAGTCTTGAGGCTGTTCTGGATGTAAAACTCAGAGGAACCTACAGGAGAGGATTCTGAAATGCTGGATCATCTGGGCCATCTGTTCCTATTGGGAAATTTTAGCGAGCCTTCCTTAATCAAACTTGATGTTTTTAAACACAGAATTAATTCATAGCTTCTTATTTCCTATGGAAACAAAAGCAAAATCCCTTCTACAAAGTAAAATAACTTTTGACTTACATTTTGAACTCTAGGCATTTTCAAAATATATAGGTTAGATTAATCCAGTAGCATTTATAGTCAAATGTTTTTAGCTGCTGTTGCTCCTTCCTCTGCAGTCAAACAATTTGAAGACAACACAATAACATATAGTATCAAGATTCTCTATGTATTTTCCATCTTTGTGAGGCTTTCTTTCATGTTTATTTTTTTGTTTTTAGAGACAGGGTTTCTCTATATACCTTTGGCTGTCCTGGAACTCACTCTTTATATCAGACTGGTCTCAGATTCATAAAGGTCTGCCTGGTTCTGCCTCCCAAGTGTTGGGATTAAAAGTGTGCCACCACACCTGACTACTCCTTTTTCAAAGCACTTTCTCTACCTGTTTTTTTCTCTCCCAAGCCTACATATATTTTTAAACACACTTTAAACCATTTAGAGTGTATTTTTAAATCTGAATCTTTCTTACTGTTTATCTATCTCTGTTTTTTTTTTCTCTGACCACATGGATCTTTAATCTGCTAAGCATTACAGCTAGAATTAAAGCTGTGGCTTTGGTGGCTGGCTCCTATGCATTCCTTAGTTTTTTTTGAGATTTTAACTTCAACAGACACTTCAATGAGTCACATTTATTTCCACAGCTCTTTGCAGTTTCTAGGTCCATGCCACCAGCAAGAAACCTGATGGCAGTCACTCATAATCAGCATTTAAGTGTTTGGTGGCACAACCTCCTAAGAGAGCTGTGAGGTTTTCACCACTAACCGCGAATCAGGAAGCCTCTCTTAAAGGAGCTGTGCCTCTGTTTGCTGCCAGCAAACAGAGCCTACTGGGGTAAAGACAGTTACCAAGAAACTCAATTTACTCTGTTCTTGTCTGTCTAGAGTACTTTATAACATCCTTATTTTAAAAAGCTGTTTTTAAAGTTTCCTCAGGCTTCATGTGGAAATTCTTGCCAAACATTTGGGCATCATTTATAGATGGAAGTTTCTGTCTTTCCCTGTCCCACAGTAATTCAGTCCCAAAGAAGCGTGCAGAGGCTTAAATTAATTATAAATTTTTTTGACCTGTTAGCTCAGGCTTATTATTAAGTAGCTCTTACAACTTAAATTAACTCATAATTCTTATCTATGTTTAACCCTGTGACTTGGTACCTTTTCTCAATAAGGCATTCTCACCTTGCTTCTTATGTATCTGACTTGTCTCTTACTCTCTGCCTTTTGTCTTCCCAGAATTGGTATGTAAAATGAAAAAAAAGATAGTTTGTTTTCTTTTCATTTTAAAAAATAAAAAAAGTATTTAATAACCAATTAATTTTGGAAATAACCAATATTTTAGAGTTTTTGTATAATTGTCTGTTTTGGGATGTCTGGTACCTATTTCCTTGACTGATTTTAATATAAAACATGTGTTGTCATTTTTTTAATGGGAAGTTTATTTACTAAATGGTATTGAATTCAATCAACAAAATTATTATTGTTATTCACTCTCCCCAGCCTTAGAAGCTCAATATGTTTTGGTGAAAACACCCATTCATTCATCAGTTTATATCTTGGGGAGGATAAAATTATAAACTTCAAGCTGAATTTTATGATAAATTTATGAAAACGGAAAGGGGAAGAATTTTTCAAATCTTTCATATGAAATTTGAATCTCGATCTTTTAATGTTGGCTTAATACACCTTACATTTGTTATTAAATAAATATAAAGCAGTCAGCTAGTGTGACTTAAGAAAATCTTTCTCCACACTTCCTGCTCATGTGTTCATGAATGACTTCACATCAGTCTTGCTTCTTTTTCATCTAGCAAGATGTGCCATACTTAATCCAGAGAGCTGAAGCTTTTTTAGTGAGCCTTAGGAAAAGAAAATATTCTATGCTTTTTTTTCTTTCTTCCTTTACAGTAACTTTAAAACTTAAGTAAAAGTAGATGATATTACTAACAAAAAAAAAATAAAATAAAATAAAAAATAAAAAAATTATTTTTTTTTAAAAAAGTGAGGTTGATAAGGTGACAGTCCATGTGTAGGAGCAGTAAGTACATGTTAGATAATTCTTTTTCATGTCCAGTTGTGTTTTGTTGTGATTCAATCTGGTCCAAAACATTAATTTAAATAATATGTTATAATTTCATTTTATTTGATCATAAATGATAGTATATTGGCTGCTTTTCTTGTCAACTTGACAAAACCTAGAATAATTTTGAAAACTACAAATGAAAAAATGGCCACCAGATTGGTTTGTGATGTATTTTCTTGACTGATGATTAATGTGGCAAGGTATATTGACTGATGATTAATGTGGCAAGGTATATCTAGTTTTGTGGAATGAGAAGGCTGAGCAAGCCATTAGTGGTAAAGTAGTAAACTTATCCATGGCCTCTGCATCAGCTCCTGCTTCCAGGTTCCTGTCTCAATTCCCTGCCCTGCCCTCCTATGGTTATAGATTATAGAAAGAGTAAGCTTAAGTAAATATTTTCTTTCTTAAGTTGTTTTTGGTCATGACATTTCATAACAGAACTAAAAATCCAAACTAAGACAATATGTGTACAGTCTAAAATACGTAATAAGCATAGTTTCTAGTCCAGTTTTTGCTATATTTAAAAGTCTATAAAATTACACACACACACACACACACACACACAAACACATACTTTTTTGTTTATATGTTGGGCTTCTCTAGAATTATCTAGGTAATTTAGGCTGGCCTCAGATTTCTTATCAGTCTATTTTAGCACACAAATGATTGGATTTTACATGTAACTTGCATGAGTTTCTTTAAATTTTCCATTCCCAAACAAACTCACATTATTTAGTTTTCAAATTATTTTGATTAATTATTAATTGTAATTATCAATTACCCAATTCTTTATAAATACTAATATCCTAATAATTTTAATAATTCTATCATTTGTTATTTAAAATACTTCTAATTACTATGTATCATAATAATAATGTTCTGGTGTTTTATGTAAGAATAAATGTGTAATTTGTTACTTTTTCTTACTGCCATATGTAATCTATTTGTAGAATAATATGAAATATTTTTCCAGAATCTTCAATCAACTGTTACTAAGAGGAGATTAGAATGTTTTTCACATTATATATTCCACTCTGGACTTTATTACCCCAAATTTTTAATGATTAATAAAAGAGTATTCTATAGCTATTCTATTTTGATTTTAAAAATATTTCCCCTACTTTCTGTTTTTCATCTAGAAAAAGAGGGTAAGTTAAAATTCAGAGGTTTATGATTTTTTGGTTGGCCTTTCTTGCTATTGAAACCACATCTCATTTTATTCTGTTAAGTCTTTGAATTAAATTATAGACACATGACTAATGAGATGCCTATTTTTTCCAGAATACAATGACCATTATTTATTTAATTAGAATGTATACCTTGTATTTAATTTGAATTTGAATTCTGTGTCGTAAATCATGTTATATGTAATCTACTGGCAATTTTTCAGGCTAAAGTGTTCTGAGTGTCTACTGTAAGTAGGCAATCACTGTCACTAATACTTTCTCTAGAATCTTCAGTAACATCTAATATTGAACAACTTCTTCCAAATGTCATACAGCATTTTTATACCAATCTTCAGAGCCATGGTTCTCACGATATTTAAAGTTTTGGCAAAGTCTCAATTTTCTGGAATTTTATAAAATAATATCTTAAAGAAGTCATATAGACTCAAGAATATTTATTAATACTATTGTAAATTTGAGAACATGCTTAGATTTCTGAACTTTCTGGATGAAATGAAAGATGTACACATGATTATGATACCATGACAATTAATATTATATCATGTGGTTGTTTTGATACCCTTTTAGGTACAATGTATTATAATATTTATATATTGCTTTGAAAGGAGTGTTATCATTTTGACAAAATATGCATACTTACATCCAAATTTGTATCAGCAATTTGAAAAAACTTGTAGGTATTAGTTATTAAAGTTATTTAATATATTGGAACTGAGTATATATATGTGTGTATGACTATATATATATATGTTATATGAGTTTTTTAACATTTGTGTTATGAGTCATTCCTTTAATAATATGTTACTCATTGTAGTATCATCCATAGTTGTCAAACACTGTCTTCATTCCATTATTTGTCTTTGGAATTATAAGGTCAGTGTGCAACTTTGGTTCTGAATTCAGTCTCATTAAGGTTGGGGCTAATCAGACAGCACTTGAGGACTCATGATGATGACATAAAGGAGAAAGTCAAGAAGGGAGTGGAAGCAAATCAAAAGAAAGTTGCATCTATTTTCATGGCTAGACAATATCTCTTCTTGAGAAATAGTAGTCTAGGATTGTGAGGCCAAATGGAAGTCAGCCCAAACTTTGTCGGAGGTAAGAATCTTTGTAAGGGGAATGAAGTGAGGCATCAAGACATCGTGAAATGCAGCAACAACAGACAGCTGAAGCAGAGCCAGCTGACACTCAGCCTAAGATGCACCTCCAAATTCTGACTTTGTAGGGTATGAGTGTTGTATAATTTTCTGGACATTTATTATCAAATGATGTACTTGAAGCATTCTAAAAAGTAAACGTATAACAACTTTTGTGTTGTTTAATTTTCCCAGGTAAAGCAAAATTAATTGAAGGGAGAAAGGACAACAGTTTAGAATTGGTAGTGTTAGCAATGACAGGCAGGACCATTTGTACAGTTGATGATATATTATAGAAAACAATAACAAATATGATGGGGATATTTTTATGAGATCATCAGGATATAATACATTCAAAATTTAATGACTAATTTCATTTAAAGTGAAAAAAGAAATGTTTTTGTTTGTTCATACCATTATATATACTTAATAATGTAGGGAAAGAGACAGAACTTAAACAGAACTCAGTTGGTGGAATGAGTTCCAGCATGCGAAGAGCCCCAGATTTAACCCTAGCATTTCATAATGTAGACATGGTGGTAGAAGTCAGCAGTGCTTGCATCTGGGAGACTGAAGAAGTTCAAAGTTATCTGGGGATGTATGCTGACCGAAGGTTCATCAATGACATTGGATTTCAAGGAGCTCCCTTGAAAGCAAAAGTGAAAATAAGATTTGGACAGTTGGCTAAACAGTTTGAAATAAACAGGAGATAGCTGCGATAGGACTTAAGAGCAATGCTCGGATAATGAAGCCATAGAGATAGACAAAACAAGAGACAGAATTACAGAATTCTTAAATTGCAAATTCAAATACCTGATGTACCGTGTTGGCCTTAACATTCCCCTCAACTCTGAGACTATGTAAATTTCAGGCAGCTCCTCCCACACTCTCTGTAGCCTCTCAGCCTTCTTCTTTGAGTGCCTCCACTTAAGAAAATATATAAGTGTAAATTATTTTCCATGCTTTTGAGATGTAAATTTTGTTAAAAAGCTTTCTTCTAGTTTTATGATCTGCAATTGCCATTTTCAAGTCCCTGGGAGTCATCTTTGAAACATAATTATCAAGAAAGATAGCATTTCCATTTCTCAGCCTTACTTTACTGGACAACTCGCTCCCAGTCAGCATCATACCTCCCACCGTGAGAAGTAGAAAAAGCTTACTTATCCTTTGAATATAGACACCTATTAGCCTAAGAAGGACTGGTATCCCTCGATCCTAGCTCCAGCAAACTCTACAGGCATTTCTTCTGAAGGCAGGGAATTAAGGCTGAATTCTGACCCCTCCTTCCTAATGTAATACCTTAGGCCACTTTATACTTGATCTACCACATTATTTTTTTCCTGTGAGAGAGCAAAGCTACAAAAACATACCAAGAATGATCAGTGTTGTGGAATGGAAGACAACTAGTGTGTCACAAGACATTGAAAGCTAGAGAAAATGAATCAGTCAGGAGAAACAGAATGGATGTGAGAATGAAAGCCTGCCGAGATGTGGAGCAAAAGAAGCGCTAAATAGATCATGAGCAATAAATGGAATACTACATTTGAATTATGTTGAATGCAAATAGTGAAAACATATTGGGACTGAGTTGAATTGTAAGGGGTAAGTAAAGAACTGAGACTGCAAGGGAATCTAAGAATGACAGTCTGAGGGCTTTATTAAGACATAAATTGGAATAGTTAAGACTACTTGTTCAATAAAAAACATTTTCTTAAGATTTATTTATTATGTACACAATGTACTGCCTGCATGCATGCAAACATGACAGAAGAGGACAGTAGATTTCATTACAGGTAGTTGTGAGCCACCATGTGGTTACTGGGGATTGAATTCAGGACCTCTGGAATAGTAGCCAGTTCTCTTAACCTCTGAGCCACCTCTCCAGACCCTAAAGTAACATTTGCTATGTACACTTTTTTTTATAACATTCATTCTTAAGAAAATTCTGTGAAAGGAACCCCAGAGTTGCATTGGTGATTTCACTAGTGTAATGTTAAAATCTATAATAATGCTAGCATAATATTTTTGCAATGAGTCTTCAGAATAAAATATGTGATCTTCATAACTCCTTATTACATTCTAAATCTTATCTTATAAGCCACAAATGAATGTAGCTACCACCCCTCATCAAAGAGGTTTCTCTTTATAGGAAAAGAGGCCATCACAGAATACTGCAACCAGGGAAAATGTAGGTATCACGAGGCAGTGGGGAGTCCAGCACCAGTAGAAACAGCTACAATTTCTATATCACACCTAAATCTATGATTCAGGGGATTTGCAGAAGAGGGCACACACAGAAATATGGTTGCAAGAATGCCATGAAGTAGTCTGTGAAGGAGACTCTTTTAGAAATTGCTGCATAAGAAATACCAGAACAATGGTAATATCAGTAGACATGCTAACCTGAAAGGGGGAAAATCTCAGGTCTAGAGAAAGAACAATAGACAAGTAATGATTGCTTATAGAATTACTCTTCCTAAGGGCAGAACCTTTATTGATTATTCAACATGAAGCAGTTAGCCGAAATACCGTAAACACATAAATAAGGAAAATGGAATACACATGCTGTATTCATATTTTGTCTCCTTCTTCTCTGTCACCCTCCTTTCCCTCCCTCCATCTTTCTGTTCCTTCCTTCCTCTCTCTCTCTCTCTGTCTCTCTGCCCCCCCCACAAACACAATGTAATACATACATAATATGTAATTTATGTTTCTGTCACAACCATAATTGAAGAAAACAAGTCATCAGTTTGAGAAGGGTCATATGAGGAGGTGGCAGGAGGTTATCTGGAAGAGGACAGAGGGAAAACTGGGAAGAATGGGAGGAATATTATTCTATTTTAATTTAAAATGTATATTAACAAGCAACATGTGTGGTCCATGTGAACTTTATGGGTGGAAGCAATGCTTTTAGCACATGCTGCTGCTAAAGCAGGTCAGGTTCACATCATAACTCTCCGCAAGTCACAGGCTTTGTTTCCTATACTTTTTAATAGTTTTACATCTTTAGCGATCATACTAAAGTTACTAAATCCACCCTTCCCTTTCTTCCATCACATCTATTAAACCACTCCCACACTTTATCTCTTTCAAATTCGTGGCCACATTTTATTTTATTGCCATGACATTTATTTCACCGAATATGTACACAGAGTCCATTCAGTCCATATATTGGTTGCTTACATCCATGTTTTCAAAGTGGACCATTTGTAATCTAATATTTTATTTTCTTAAATATCAATTGAATGCTTCTATTTTGGGAGTTGATTTAGTGACATATCTTGTACATCTCTGTGCCTTCACTCTGCTATTATATGCTAAAATTCTTCTCAATTTCAGAATGCATTTGTATGACTTGACTTTTTTATCAAAACTTTTTCTTAAACAGATATGATTATTTTGTGCATGGGACAATCTGGACCACTACAAACACCTGAAAAGAAATTTTTCCTGTATCCGGTATCATCATAATACTATAACATGTTCTGTTAATAAAGTTTAAATTTTCATAATTTTTAATTATTTTAGTGGGATTTTTTTGCCTTTGCTTGCTTTTAATACTAAGAATAAATAAATAATGATAACAAGTTTAACTAAGCAAAAATACAACTGAAGAAACAAGAGGACACTAGGCCATCTCAAAGTAACAAAATAGTTCATTTTTTTGGTTGTTTTTTAAAAGTTTTTTAATTAAGGAAATGAAGAGCCCTATACTCACCCCTCCCTCTTGTAGAGTTTTCTATTCCATTTATTATTTATAGCATTCTAATAATGAAGTATCAATACCTCATTTTTTTGACATTTTTTTCTTTTCTTTTTGTTGCTGTTCTTTTTTTTTAGATGCCCTTCAATGGAAGAATGGATGAAGAAAGTATGGAATATATACATATTAGAGTACTACTCAGCAGTAAAAAACAATGACTTCTGACTTCTTGAATTTTGCATACAAATGGACAGAAATAGAAAACACTATCCTGAGTGAGGTAAGCCAGACCCAAAAAGAGGAACTTGAGATGTACTCACTCATATTTTGTTTCTAGCCATAAATAAAGGACATTGAGCCTATAATTTGTGATCCTAGAGAAGCTAAATAAGAAGGTGAACCCAAAGAAAAACATATAGGCATTAACCTTCATCAGGCGATGAAAGGAGACAGAGACAGAAACCCACATTGGAGCACTGGACTGAAATCTCAAGGTCCAAATCAGTAGCAGAAGGAGAGGAGCCTAGGCAGTTTGGATGCTCATCTTACTAGACCTGGATGGAGGTGGGAGGTCCTTGGACTTCCCACAGGGAAGGGAAGCCTGATTGCTTATTGGGCTGATGAGGGAGGGGGACTTGATGGGGGATGGGGAGGGAAATGGGAGGCGGTGGCAGGGAGGAGGCAGAAATCTTTAATAAATAAATAAACAAAATGGTTCATTTTAATGCTAACTTCAATTTCTTTGCTGTACAGCCTCAATGCTAGAGACAATAAATAACTTCAATTTGTAATTATTGTGATGATTTTATAATGAATGAGAGTGAGCTTATTGTTTTTCTCCCCTGCAGATTGTACAGAGATCATCAACAATATAATCTACATATACTATGTGACTAGTATCTACGGTACAGTCTTGCACAAACTGTCCACAAGGTAAGGTAAAGCATCCATGATTAACATTCTCCAGAAAGTCCTTCAATGCAGTATTTACCACTGCTCCAAGACTAATGTATTCTTTCTTACCCAGCCTTTTCTCTAGCATTGATCCAAAATTCCTAATTGCTGTTGCTCTCAGTTGCATAAAGTTGTTTTCAAGATAATGATATTTTTTCATGTAGCCTGTGTCTAAGGCATCAGGTATGGGAGATCAACAAATTTCAGTTCCTTTAGGACCTTTCAACCAGCCATATTTCTGGACCAATTAGACAGTAATCCTCTGATTCCTGTAGTTTTCTATCTATTTCTAATTTTTATTATGTATTGTTTAAAATTTTCATATATGATTTTTATAATTTAAAAGGCTGTGTTTGCATTTGTGTATGAGGGTCTGTATGTATGAGAGATGGATACATAGAGAGAGACAAAGAGATACATCATATGTGCGTGAATATCTCATTTTTCATATGTATTGGACAAAGAACAACTCTGTGACATCAGTTCAATCCTTCCACCTTTATGTGGATTCTAAGGAAAAAATCTTATGTACCAGGTTTGCATGGCAAAGCCCCATCATTCACTTTAGTGCCCACATTTAACATTTAAACCTAATCAAAACACTTGTCTTCTTATACCTTTGTCTCTGGGTGACTTGTAAAAATTTTGATTGTATTATCATAACTTAAATAATCCATGTACTTTTATCTTCCTGATCATCACAGCTCTTATTTATTTGATGTTTGTATTCTATGATATTTAGAATGAGGAATGTGATTATCTGGAGGCTAATATTTATTTTTATTTATTTTTGAAGGAAAACATTTCTATTCCTTTTTTCTATGTAATAGAAATCTCCTTTGATCAATCTGACCACTCAAATTTTTGCACCTTTCCTTTGGAGTGTTCATGTCTACAGAAATAACATTTATTAGTCAATTGATCTAAAAAACTGTTTCTTTTATTTACTTAATAAACACCAGGAGTAATAAGCACTAAATATATTTATGCTCTGAGCAAGTAGTACCATGAGTTTTGACCTATATAAGTGCT
Source organism: Microtus oregoni (assembly GCF_018167655.1). Taxonomy (NCBI): domain Eukaryota; kingdom Metazoa; phylum Chordata; class Mammalia; order Rodentia; family Cricetidae; genus Microtus; species Microtus oregoni. The sequence goes on from NW_024544542.1 coordinate 5,375,347, forward strand.
CTTCCTTCGTGACTACATTTATTAATATTATTTTGTTTTATTTTACTTTTTAGATTATAATATAATTATAACATTTCTTTCTTCATTTCCTCTCTCCAAGCCCTCCCATATATACCTTCCTACTCATATTTATAGTCCCTTTTGCATTAGCTATTTAATGCATATATGTCATGTACATACATATATGCTCCTAAATATATCCTTCTAAATTCATACAGTTACTTATTTATATATTTTGAGTCTGGCGACTTGCCACTGGAAATTTTTCTGTTTGAGTGTGTAAGGGTCCCTATGCTTCCTGTGATAATGAATCACATGTGCTAAACTTTTTGATGAAGTTCTTATCATTTAATTTTCTTTGTCCCCAAGTATATGTGCTGAATATGGCAAGTTCTCCTTCATGTATGAAGACAAGGTTCACATCAATCCCCAAAAATTTGCTGGAATTGAAGTTTCCCAAGCATGGATGATAACAGAATTTAAGCACCCTGGAAGTTAGTCACTTGGGTTAGATTTGTCTGTTGCATCTGCCTGCCTCTACCCTGCTATGTACTGGTGATCTTTCTGAGAGATATAGAGTTTCCTCCTATCCATAGAGGCTGAATGCTCCCCTCACCATTGTTAGGTACAAAAACGAGAAAAGCACAATCATTTTCTAGGCTTTGCCTTTTCAAAAAAATAATAATTCTGCTTATTAAACAAATCTAAACAAATATTTTTTCAAAATTTTACTTCTCTCTTAAAGATGGTATGCTTACTTATGCACCTGTTTCAGCACATAAGTGCAATACCATTTTAAATAGCTTAGCCAATTTTGAGTAATTGTTTTATTGTTTTTATTGTAAACATTCTCACATTTTCCAAAGCACATAATTTCCATATATTGCTTCACACATTTTTCAACCACCATTGTAAGAAGCTCCACAATAACACATGACTTCTATCAGGCCACCACTCCAACACTGCTTTTACACTGTGCCATTCTAGTGTACTTTCTATGGCAGAAATTGTCAATAGAACATTGGCATGGGTCCCAGGATTTAGAGGAGTGGAGCAGTCAGTATTGTGTTTCTACATCCATTTGCTCAGCATGACACACAGACACAGGCATAAGCACATAATCTGATAATCGGACTCAAGATTCACATCTTGAACATCTTCCAAGATTTCCCCCTCAAATGTAAGACCATACAGCCATTGAATCTCAATTGAAAGTCCAATTCGTGTTATCAATCACACAGGGGTAGATTTTTAGAATTTGGTAGGTGGAGTTGCCAAAGAAGATTTCAAGAAAAGTACTACTAAGAAACAGACTTGTCAAAAAAATCTCTTTTAATGTGTTATATGTCCTTTGAAATTAGATCCCACTTCTATGCCTTGAACCATCTTTGCAATATTTGAGCTTAGGATTCCTATAATGAAACTTATTTACTACATGAATAATTGAAAATTGTTTCAGTTATCTTTTTATTAAATTTTGTAATAGAGTAAAGTTTTAATGTTATATTTTCATTATTTTTTTGAAACGTTCTTGTTTGGGAGATTTTAAGTGTTGCTTCACTTCTAATGGGCAAATTATCTATTTTTGTCACTAATACTAGTGATCACTCTGTAGTTTGTCTTTTTTTGTATAGATCTTATTTTTATTAAGTAACAACAATTATGTTAAAAATATTCTCCATTTTCAAGTACAATTCATTGGTAAAAAAATAATGACATCTTGAAATTTGCAGGTAAATGGATGGGTATAGAAAAAAACATATTGAATGAGGTAACACAGACCCAGAAAGTCAAATATAATATCTACTCATTCATAAGTGGCTTTTAGGCATAAAACAAAGAAAAACCAGCCTACAATCTACAACTCCAGATAACCTAGACAACAAAGAGGACCCTAAGAGAGACATACACAAGTTTTGTCTTCTTTAACAATTTTAAAGTGGTAACTGAGAACATGCTAACATTCTGAATTTAAGATGAGCATTTCAGGATCTGGATTATTTATTACTGACATGGGGTACAATATTAATATATTCCATCAAATTTATAGTCTCTTCTTAAATGAATGTGAATGCAAATACCGGGCTGCAGATTCATTCTCACAGTCTGCAATATATACAAATGCTGGCATCTTTTCTAATTCTCTTGATGCTCATCCAGCTTTAATGGATGAGGTTTTGGAATCTCCTGCTGAAAATTTAGCTGTAATGGCAAGAAAAGTGACTGCACTCATCCACAATCCAGGCCAATAAAATTACACTTCGTGGAGGCAGGGTTTATCCTTGCAAAACTAAAGCAACACCTCCAAACATTGAAGGTCAGAAGCTCCACACAGCACCTGGCGTGGGGAGTCATTTTAATCATTCCTCTACTGGAAGAGAAGCAATGCTACATCTCCCTTTCAGCTGAGCAAACCTATTATCAGCAACTTTTGCCAGAATTCTGTTGTTTGCTTTCTATTCAGAAGAGGGAGGTTATTTATCCTAGTGAAAAACGCTCTTTTCCTGAATCATGTTGTTTCATGTGAATGACTGGCATTAGTTCATTTCTTTGCCGTGAATAAAAGCAGCAAGCAGACACCTGAATTAAATTCTATTTCTTCCCAGGAGAACCAATCAGTAGATCTGCTCTCTTCCACTTCTCTTACACTGATATGCCTATTATGTTTGTGTGAAATCCAGCCCTTTAATCTGGGGGAGTAGAATATAAAATATTGTAAACAACACTAATTAATTATAAATTGTCATGAAATTGATGCTTAAAGGAACTAATCTGCCAGATATTTTAAACCCTTATTTCTCTCCCTTTTACTCTAGAGAACTACAAGAATATACAGATAAATTATGAAAGGAGTAGAATTTCCACAATGTTAAATCACAAAGTATTTTTAATAGCTTAAAAGATTTAAAAGATAGTCTAGAAATATTGAACAAAGAAAAATGTATTGACTAATCAGGACAGTTTCATGACTATAGGTCATTTATATTTGTGGATGTAATGTTAGGAACCCTATTTATACAACAAAATTTTACTTATAACATTTATACCTCACCTTAGGCCAATATACCTTTTTCTTAGGTTGTTTACCAATATTGACAAAATTAAAAAATAACAAGAAAAAACTTTGAAATAAAAAGCTTCAATGATGTCTCTCAAGCTGATAAAATGTATATATATATATATATATACACACACACATATATATATATACGATAATATGAATGTTGGGTGTACATGTGTCTATAAATATACATATGCTTACATATATATCTTTATATCAAACTTTCTATGTAATATACATATAAAAACATATGTATTTATATAAACTTTATTTTTAACATGACATCTCCTGCTCTACTTCACATATTAATACTGTTGTGGCTCTTAGCCTCTGGATACTGTCAATACCCATTTTGACACATAAGTTTAAAGCTGATGGCATGTGGTATATATAAACCACTTACTCCTCTTTTCTTTCTGTCTTTCTTCTCATTCATTTATTCATCCATACATTCTTTCTTTTTCATTAAAGGAACTAAACAAATGAAAGTATTTTTGTAAGTCTCTTTATACTAATAAACATTTGCCCCCAATTTTCACCATCAGATCTAAGAGGAGTTAATATTATTAGTGGAGAAGTAGGTGCATTTCAGTAATCTGTCCATAAAATTCTTTTAGTGGGTGATTTTATATAGGACTGAATAATGCATATTTTGTAAATTGAACACTATCTTTATGAGTTTATAAGGCATGGCTGGTAGAATATTGGAGGCAATTTAAGGTAATCTGTATCAATATCCGATTCTGTAAGAGGGATATCCAGCAATGTCATTGCTCAGGCAAGCTAGCAATACCTCTTATAATTTCTAATAGAGAAAGAAACCTCTAAGTTCCAACCCCAAGATATGCGTGATGTGAGAGGGAAAGAGCATCCTAGAGAATTTGGTGATGACCCTCAAATTTCTGTGAATGATGTATTCCAGACCCAAGGATCACTTACATTTATTAAATCACTATAAACTTGGAACTGAATAAGATCCATGATTCCCCTAAGTCTGATTAATAAATAAGTTGTTAGCTAATATCTTGAGGAATAGTCACTAGCCTAGTTAAAAGTCTACCCTGCACACTGACTTGCCATCTAAGCTTACTCTCTTATCTAGCATGTCCATTTTCTTAAGAGCTGTTCGCAAATGCAACTGCAGATGTGCTAAGAGAACACACAGTGGAGCCAGTCTCCAGAAATTCTGAAATTATTTGCTGGCATTTTCAATTATAATATTAAGTTGGTTTGTGATAATTTTTAAAATTTTAAATGACTCATTATATTTTCTTTATTTTATGTATTTTTTGCTATCTTCTGTGAATCTTAGTTGCTTTCAAATAGTTGATTATAGTTTAAAGGAAACAGTTTAAAAGAGGTTAAGAGTAATCATTTGGCATGAGAAACACTAAGTCCAGTCCCTCTGTCTCAACACCTTGTTAGTTCATTATTAGTATTTTTTATGAATGAGCCCCTTAAAGGATAGCCACTCCCAAATATTCAGCTATAAACACATATATAAGATAGCAGCACTAAATGGACTGTGTAGATTGTATTTACATAAGCATATGTACAATAATAATAAGGAACATATAAGAAAACATGGATTTTTTTAATATTTATTTATTTATTTATTTATTATGTATACAATATTCTGTCTGTGTGCCTGCAGGCCAGAAGAGGGCACCAAACCCCATTTCAGATGGTTGTGAGCCACCATGTGGTTGCTGGGAATTGAACTCAGGACCTTTGGAAGAGCAGGCAATGCTCTTAAGCTCTGAGCCATCTCTCCAGCCCCGAGGACTTGGATTTTGAGAGGGAGTGGGAGCATGGGAAGAAACAAAAGAACTGTGAATAATAAATCATGCACATACATTACTTATATGTGAAATTCTCAAAAAATAAAGAAAAAGCTGTATTTGAAAAGAACAAATTCAAACGCATGCTAATAATCCAGTGCTTGGGAGTAGAGGTAGGAGAATTTCAATCCTAAAACTAGTTTAGGCTACAAAACTACTATACATAAATTCTACAGAAAGACTGAATCAGAGAAAATATAAGGGAATGTAAGTTTTGACATAGACCCTTATGGGTGACTCAGAGACCTAGGATATACAAAATACAGTTGAAACAAAATCAGTGAAAGTATTCCTAATAATATTCTGTTAATCTCATAGATCCATGCTTAGTCCAATTCTCATCAGAAAGGCTTCCAGCAGCAGCTGATGTGAACAGTTGCAGAGACCCACACCCAAACATGAAATGAAGTTTGGAGAAATTCCCACACAAGAGGGGGAGGAAAATTGTAGGATCCCTAGTGTGAAGGACACCAAAAGATCATGTCCCACAAAATCAAAATAAGGAAGGTTCATAGGCACTCAGAGAGACTGAAGTGAAAATCTCAGAGTCTCCATTGGTTTGAGTTAGGTTCTCTGCATACATACTGTGATTATTTAGCTTAGGTGTTTTGTGAAACTCCTAATAGAGGGGGTAGAGGTGTCTCTGTCTCTTTTCTTGCTTGTCGGACTCTTCCTCTTACTGGGTTGCCTTGTCCAGCCTTGATATGAGGGTTTGTGCCTGGTTTTATTGCATCGTCATATGGTGTGTTTGGTTGATATGTCTAGGAGACCTGACCTTTTCTGATGGGAAGCAGATAAACGCAGATGTGGGGCATAGGATAAGTGTGGGTGGGGAACTGGGATAAAGGGAAGAAGGGAAACTGCGTTGGGAGCATATTGATGAGAGAAGAATAAAAATAAATGCCTGGCATTGATCTTTCAAAGGTTGTGCTGGAAGGAGAGAACATCTTAACACTAAATAAGCTTTACCAACTGAAAACATTTCCTCTGAACATTTAAGACAAATTTTACTGAAATGTAAGACAAAAACAAATGACATCTTCCTATACAAAAATCTAAATATACCTGTTGACGTTCATCATATCCCTAACTCTCAACTCACAACTTGTCCAGCAATATTGATACACTTTACTGTAATTCATGTGACTGTTCTGTGTGTTTCTACATAATCCTATCTTTGCTTATAAGATGACACAGAACTTTAAGTTTATTATTTATTGTTAATATTGTTTTATTTTTATTTTAGGAGCAGGGTGCATTGTAGATTATTCTAAACTTAAAATTTGTGTGTAGTTTAACATGATCTTCAACTTCTTATTTCTTGTCTTTTCCTTACTTGCTGGGAATTCAAGTAACTACCAGTCTATCTGATTCTGAGTTCTTCAATACAGTATGTAATAATTTATATTTAAATAGTAAAACTGGATATTTCCATACGCCTAATATTTTACATCTGCATTTAATTAGTTGTGTGGTTATAAATAATAGTGAAAGTTCTATCCAAAAATTGGTTGTCCCTCTCCCCATACATAAGATTGAGGTGGCTTTCCTACAGGGGTCCATTTGGCTTTGCAAGGCAAAACCCACAAACTGCTGAGTTTTAGCACTAAAACCAATACATATAGATGTATATAGATGATACTTTTCTGAATATGCTAAACCATCACCTAAATTAATACACCTTAGAAATAAATATGAGAAAATCCATAGTAAATGCATGAATTTTATGTCTCAGTTGCATGATAGTATTGGAAATAAGAAGGCACTGTGAGAGAGTAAATATGTAAAAATCCCCTTCTCCTTCAGTAGTCCTTTTTGCAAAAATTACTGACCTTGACTTTTCTTAGCTTTTATCCACTCTAGAGTTACTGTGAAAAACCCTTTACAAAGATGCACCGTATTTATCCATGCTGGCTTCATGCTCAAAGTAACATATTAAACCACCGTTTAATTCCAAAATGTTATCATATTTAGAATGGAGTCACCGTTGCTATAATCATGATTTAAAAAAGAAAACTTTCTTATTCTGGCAGATTTTTCTTCTGCAGTTGAAAGTGGACATAAGACTCCAATGTTTCACCTTTAGAGTGCAGACTGTACCAGCGGCTCTCCAAGACTTTTCAGGTTTGGGGGTTCTGAACCAGACTGCATGTAAGTATACGTCATTGGTTTCTGTCTTAATTTGAGCAATCCTACTTCCTGGAATAAAGATATGCCAGCTTCATTGGATCTCCAGCCTGTTGATGGCTGGTGGGATGTTAATTCCTCTTTGAATATCTAAATCAACCTAATAAATCCTTGTCATTCATATATATATATATATATATATATATGTATACATACATATTGCTTTTGTGTCTCACTGTAGAGCTTTAATATAAGTTCTTACTGCATTTTGTCATGTGTAAACTTTTTTTTTTGATAATTATTGTGCTTTTACTTGAATTTTTTTTTTTTGGTTTTTCTTGAACAGGGTTTCTCTGTGGTTTTGGAGCCTGTCCTGGAACTAGCTCTTGTAGACCAGGCTGGTCTTGAACTCACAGAGATCCGCCTGCCTCTGCCTCCCAAGTGCTGGGATTAAAGGCATGCGCCACCACTTCCCAGCTTACTTACTTGAAATTGTTATGAGGTTATTATTATACCTCTCTGTGCTTGTTTGAAACAAATGGCCCCTAAAGAGAATGCCACTACTAGGAGGTGTGACCTTACTGGAATATGATTGGCCTTGTTGGAGTAAGTATGTCACTGTGGAGGAGAGCTTTGAGGTCTCCTAATGCTCATACCACATCCACTGAGACAGATCACTTGTTGCCTGAATAGCAAAATGTATACCTCTCAGCTCCTTCACTAGCACCATGTCTTACTGCATACAACCATGTTTCACATTGACGATGATGGACTGAACTTCTGAACTGTATGTCACTCAATTAAATATTTCCATTATAAAAGTTGCTGTCCTCATGGTATCTCTTAACAGCTATAGAATCTCTAACTCAGATACTATCAAAGATATAATTCATTTATATTAGTTAAATTTGAAAGTCAGTGGATAAATATAGTTTCATTATCCTGCGAGAAACAAGAAATATTGAATATAATTCAATTAAGAAAGTATAGTAATTACTTCTCTTTATATAAATTATGTTTGGTATTATGTGCAATATAGATCAGTGGATTTTGTATTGCCATCGATGAGATCTATATCCTAAAATATTTTTAAATACAAGCTATGCTGTGACTCCTTGTATATCTGTCTACTAACAAGAAGGTACAATAGGAGGGGAAGAAATTTAGTTATATTATTTCATTGTTTGACTGTATCACATTTACTTTATCCACTCATTAAGTGAAGAACATTAGTTTGATTTTGCATCTTGACTCTTCTGAACAAAGCTGCAATAAACAAAGTAAAGATTTCTCATATCCGGTTTTAATTATTAGGAGGAGAATGATGAGTAAGAGGGATGGAAAATGCAATCCTGCCATTTAAGACACATGGCCCAGCTTGCATGGCATTAAGTACAATAAAAAGGCTGATATGGTGTGCTCTACTTAAATGTACTTTCTAAGATAATCAGGTTTTGAAATCATAAAAAAAATGGCAATTACACAAAGGGGTGGGGATGGACAAGAGACATTATTACGCAAGTATAAATATTAGCCATGCTAATTTAACAAACTATACAATCTATTATAAAACATAATGTTCATTATACCTAACTGTGGACAATTCACTATTGTTATGTTCAAAACTTATTGAGTGTTAATCTCATCCTTAGCTTCGTCATCTACACCTTCATATACCAAAAGCAACAACAGAGAGGTAGAACATTTTAGGAAATATTCAATGACTCTGACTTTGATTGTAGTCACAGTATCATGAACAAACCAAAAGTCAAAATGGTGCTCATAACATAATATAATAAAGCAGTAAAGAACAAACAAAAATGACTAATAAAAATACTGAAAACAGTCTTTGTACTCTCCAATCTCTATGATTCTCTAATAATAATGATGAAAATGAAAAGTTCCTTCTTTTTAAACCATTTTTTTTGTCAATTTTATTGAACAATACATTTTTTTCTGCTCCCTTCACTGCCTCATCCCTATCCTTCAACCATCTCCCATGATCCCCATGCTCCCAATTTACTCAGGAGATCTTGTATTTTACTACTTTTCATGTAGATTATATCCATGTATGTCTCTCTTAGAGTCCACATTGTTGTCTTGATTCTCTGGGATTGTGATTTGTAGGGATTTGTGATTTTAAGTGTTTTAAAAAAATACTTAAAAGTGAATGCATATGATAATTAACTTTCTGGGTCTGGATTACCTCACTCAATATTATGTTTTCTATCTCTATCCATTTGCCTCCAAATTTCAAGATGTCATTATTTTTTTCTGCTATGTAGAACTCCATTGTTTAAATGTATCACATTTTCGTTATCCATTTTTCAGTCAAGGGTCACTTAGGTTTTTTTCCAAGTTCTGGTTATGACAAACAATGCTGTTATAAACACAGTTTAGCATATGTCTTTGTGGCATGATTAAACATTCTTTGGATATATACCCAAAAGTGGTATTACTGGGTCTTGAGGAAGGTTGTTTCCTAATTTTCTGAGAAATTGCCACACTGACATCCAAAGGGGTTGTACCAGTTTGCATTCCCACCAGCAATGCATAAGTGTTCCCTTTACTCCACAACCTCTCCAGCATAAGTTGTCATCAGTGTTTTTGATCTTGGCCATTCTTACTGGTGTAAGAGGGAATCTCAGAGTTGTTTTGATTCTCATTTCTCTGATGACTAAGGATGTTGAGCATTTCCTAAAGTGTATTTCAGCCATTTTAGATTCCTATGTTGAGAGTTCTCTGTTTAGGTCTGTACTCCATGTTTTTATTAGATTATTTGTTCTTTTAATGATTAGTTTCTGGAGTTCTTTGTATATTTTGGAGATCAGACCTCTGTCTGATGTGGGGCTAGTGAAGATCTTTTCCCATTCTCTAAGCTGTCATTTTGTCTTGTTGATGGTTTCCTTTGTTTTACAGAAGGTTTTCAATATCAGGAGGTCCCATTTATTAATTGTTTCTCTCCGTTCCTGTGCTACTGGGATTATATTTAGGAAGTGGTCTCCTGTGCCAATACGTTTAAGTGTACTTCCCACTTTCTCTTCTATGAAGTTCAGTGTGGCTGGATTTCTGTTGATCTCTTTGATTCATTTGGACTTGAGTTTCATGCAGAGTGATAGATATGGATCTATTTTAATTCTTCTACATGTTGATATTCAGTTATGCCAGCACCATTTGTTAAATATGCTTTCTTTCTTCAATTTGGTATTTTTTGCTTCTTTGTCAAAAATCAGGTGTTCAAATGTGTATGATTGAGATCTGGGTCTCTGATTTGGTTCCATTGGTCCTCCTGTTTCCCTGTTTGTTTTTATGCCAATGCCAGGATATTTTTAGTACTGTAGCTCTGTAGTAGAGTTTGAAGTCAGGGATTGTGATGCTTCCAGAGTTTGTTTATTGTACAGGATTGTATTGGCTAGCCTGGGTTTTTTGCTTTTCCATATGTGAACATTCTGTTCATTCTGTTATTGATGTTATTACTAAACAAACAAAGAAAAGAGGTCAAATATCCATCAACTTCCAGAATAAGTTTTAACTTTAATATTCTTCACTGTGTGGCTAAATACCTTCTCATGTAGATGGGAACCATAGTAAAAACATGTGGCAATGGTAATTCCATAGTACTCCTACTTCCTCAAGCATGGAGACTCCAGACTTAGGTCAAGGGAAGAGCACCTTTTTTTTTTACCATGTCACCAGAATCCTGATTTCATCCTATTTGAAGGTTTACTTTTTTCTGTTCTTTGTATATTCCGTGCCCTTGGAAGGAATTTTGTTTTTCTTTGTGGTTTGTGATTTCTTCTCTTTGATATATATTTTAGAACCCTGAGATTTCTTTGGGTTACAATTTACTGCTGTTTGTTGACCAATCTATCTCAGGTTCTGTGGAACAAGGAGATCTATTTAATAACACTATAAATTATTTGTTTTTTCTAGTAAAATTTGTGGTTATGTTCCCTTAGCAGAAAAATCTCTTTAAACCTTGATTTTTAGTATATGTTCTCTGGCCTTTAATATGAAAAATTTTATCCATTTCAATTTTGCTAATCCACACTGGTTACCTTGACAATAAATTAAATATCTTCTTAAGACAGTAAGTACTGGGCCTTCGATAGCCTCTCCAAGATATGTGTAGAAATTTAATTGTCATAGTAACTGTATTGGCAGGAACAGGCTTATGAGGTGATTAGGACATGAGAACTATTTCTGATAAACAGATAATGAAGTGGATCATGGTGATATTGCAAGAGCAGATTCATTATGAGAGATATTCTTTCTCTGCTTTGATCTCTGCACAAAATCCTGATGTTCATCCTTTCTGCCATAGACAGACAAATTAGGAAGCATCTTCCCAGAATCCATTGCCATTCTTTCTTATTCATCAATTTCTAGAACTATGGTTCAAATGAATTTCTGTCCTTTATAAACCAGGTGGCCTCCAAGACTTTATTTTAATGTCAAAAGATAAACTAAGTCTTGGAAAAGCCAGAACCTTTTAACCAACTCTTTTCAGTGAGCTTACAACTTCAGGAGGAAATTATCTTTTGCCCTTTCACTAACTTTCAAGCTCCTTCCTATGGCTCAATTTTTTATATAAATTTACTTATCTCTTTCAAACTTTCCAGACATGAGGTTATAGATTTCTACAGTTGGCATACCCAGAAAAAACAGAAGTCTTTTTATTTACTACCTGTTTTATAATAAATTTACTAGCTTAACAATTACAGAATTATAGTTAGAGGACTTATAATTTCAGGAAGTGTGCTGTTTATTAGTCATATGTTCAACAAATATCTTAGTTTCTCAAGCAATATAGAAATTAACTCCTATTTGGTTATGTGTCAAGACTCTACAGTAAATACCTCATGACTGAGGCAGGAATATCTCTACAACATTGATTTGTCATCATGATACATGAAAGTGCCATTATTTTTTTATAGCACAGAATAGAATGAAGAAAAATATAAATGGAGAAAACAAAGTTTGTACACACTCTATGACATAAAGCATTCCTAGATACTTCCATAACAAATACGTAACGTTACATTGGCTGTAATTTAGTCAAAAGGTGATATATAGCTTCAAGGGTGTCTGAAAATGGATTTACTATTCTGTATGGTGTTAAGGACATATAGAATTCAAACAATGCAAATCAGGATAGTTAGGAGAAAGAAACACTTATGTTTTCATATTTTATTATCATTTTCCTGTTCGTAAAGGGTCATATTATTTTCCATGTTCAAATATCACATTTTAGCAGCAAGTAAACAGTTGATATAAAAAAGTAATCTTTTACCAGTCACAGAAAAAAAGGTAGGAAAATATTCTTTGATTTATCATATTTTATTCTGCAAAAGTGGAGTCTGAAATGATCATTTTACTCAGAATATAATGAAGAAGAAAGATGCTTAGCTCTGTCCTGCATCTAAGAGAGATACATACCTTAAATAAAGCTCTAATTTACCAAATTTTTAACCCACCTTTCCTAAGGTTGACAGTCAGGAAACCTAGTCCGGTCACACAATGACTGATTTTCACCTGACCATTCCCTCTCCTCGTTTGCAGATTTCACCTGTGTGTGTTTCTTCCTGTGCCTTGAGGCTCCTGGTGCTCTGGCTATGTGATAACTGCCGGATGTGGTTCTTGTGGTATCAGTCCAGCAGAGAAATGTGAAAAAGAAATTACTGTCTGGAAGAGATGAATTTAGAGGATGATATACTGTGTGGGTTGTTTTGTTTGTAGTTGTGTTTGCTTTGTGCAAATCACCTTGAGATGGTTTTCATGGTAGACTGAACCTCACTAGTCAAGCATACAGCTTGCTTTACATGCAATGAGGAATTTGACTTATTTGACAGTTTGGTTAGCAAGAACCACCTTCTCTGTTAAGATCAATAATTGATTGCTTATGATTAGAACACATACTTATCTGGTCCATAGAAAGAGTCACCCAGAATTCAGAAGAGAAAATATTAATATTGAATGTAATAAATAGTGTTGTGTCTTAAGGTTTTTATTGATGAGAGACCATGGGCAAAAATCAATTTGGGAAGGAAAATATTTATTTGGATTATACTTTGAGATTATAGCCTATCACTTGAGGAAGTCAAGGCAAGACCTGAATCAGGGTAGGAACCCAGAGGCAGGAGCTGATGAAGAAGCCATGAAAGAGGCTACCTACTGGCTTACTACCCATGGCTTGCTCAGGTTGACTTCTTTTTTTTTTAATTTATTTATTTATTAAAGATTTCTGCCTCTTCCCCGCCACCGCCTCCCATTTCCCTCCCCCTCCCCTGATCAAGTTCCCCTCCCTCATCAGCTGGAAGAGCAATCAGGGTTCCCTGACCTGTGGGAAGTCCAAGGAACACCCACCTCCATCCAGGTCTAGTAAGGTGAGCATCCAAACTGCCTAGGCTCCCCCAAAGCCAGTATGTGCAGTAGGATCAAAAACCCATTGCCATTGTTCTTGAGTTCTCAGCAGTCCTCATCGTCAGCTATGTTCAGCGAGTCCAGTTTTAACCCATGCTTTTTCCGACCCGGGCCAGCTGGTCTTGGTGGGTTCCGGATAGAACATCCCCATTGTCTCAGTGTGTGGGTGCACCCCTTGCGAACCCAGCAATACCACTCTTGGGAATATACCCAAGAGAGGCCCTATCATGCAACAAAAGTATATGCTCAATTATGTTCATAGCAGCATTGTTTGTAATAGCCAGAACCTGGAAATAACCTAGATGCCCTTCAATGGAAGAATGGATGAAGAATATATACATATTAGAGTACTACTCAGCAGTAAAAAACAAGGACTTCCTGAATTTTGCATACAAATGGATGGAAAGAGAAAACAATATCCTGAGTGAGGTAAGCCAGACCCAAAAAGAGGATCAGGTTGACTTCTTATAGAACCCAGGACCCCAGTCCAGGGGTAGAAATGTCCACAGTGACTTCTCCCATCACTAACTTAGTCTATTTGGAGGCATTTTCTCAAATAAGGTTTACTTTTTCAGATGACTCTACATTGTGTCTAGTTGACATAGGACTAACCAACAAAGGTTGAGGGTTACAGATATGTCAAGAATATCAAAATCTACAGTACACAAATATTTGTGATCTTCTTTCTGAGGTTCAAGTTCTCACATATGACTTAAATGTTTCATCTTCCTTTTCTCTTGATGCTTAGAGGAAGGCTTATTGACAAACTTTCTTTGCTGCTTTGATATCAGGATTTTAGTGTCATTTCTGGAAACTATCAATAGAAAGGGTATTACAAAGACCTAGACAGATGTGAACTAGTTTGTCTATGGAAAATATGGGTAAATGGTCCACTTCTCTGGTGAACAAAATTGTCAAATAAACCCAAATCACATACTAAACATTAATTCTTGCTTGAGAACTTTCAGCCTTAGATAACTTCTTCAAGCGTTCTGTCAGTGGAAATGAGAGTACTTCTCTATAGACATGCTACTGTGAAAATAAAATCACCGAATCTATAAAATCTTTTTGGACTTTGGATGAGCTAGAGAAAGTAATTGAATTTACGTTACTTACTTGAATTAATTTCAGGCCAGAAAATCAAGAAGAAATAAACTAGCTGTCAACCCCTAATGTAGTGGTTGTGCTCCACTGCTTCTCCCTGTTCTCCTCCCCACTCTGTGCCCCATACATCCAATTCCTAAAATATGTATTACCAGGGGCATTCTTCCTCTTTTAATGTTATAAAACGATGATAGAACACAATCACAGAAAAAAAATGAAAACAAGAATGATTGGGTCATTTTTTTTCTCCTTAGACACTTTAGATTTTTAGAGCATTCCCTACATGTATATGTTCTGTATGTACCTTCTACCCACACCACCCCCATCCACTCATCAGAGAGGGTGAGACCTTCCATGCTAATTCAACAAAGTCTGTTACATCACTTAAGACAGGACAAGTTCCCCTGTACCTAAGTTGAGCAAAGTATTTCTCCTTAGGGAATGGGCTCCAAAGAGTCAGTTCATTAACTAGGGATCAGTATTGGTTCCACTGCTAGTGGTCCCATGCCACACAAACTGTCACCTACATTCAGAGGGTCTAGTTTGTCCTTATGATATTTGCTCAGCTGTCTGTTTGGGGTCAATAAGCTCCCACTAGCTTGAGTCAGCTGTTTCTGTGGGTATCCCCATCTTGGTCTTGACCTCTTTCCTCATATTGTCTCTCCTCCTTCTCTGTGATTGGACTCAAGGGGTTAGGCTCAGTGCTTAGCTGTCAATCTTACAACTGCTTCCATCAGTTACGGGATCAAAGTTCTATGATCACAATTATGGTAGTCATCCATCTGAATACAGGGGAAGGGCCGTGCAGCGTGCCCTCTCAACTACTGCTTAGATTCTTAGCTGTGGTCATCCTTGAGGTTTCCTGGGAGTTTCCTTAGTTCCTGGTTTCTCACTAACCCCACAGAAGTGGCCACTTTCCTAAGGAGATCTTGTTTACTTTCCCTTATCAGGGGGATTATATGTGTGCCTCTCTTAGAATTCTCCCCAGTGATAATGCTTTTAAAATATATTTTTGAAAATTTTATATACATACACCATGTATTTTCATCCTATTCATTCTTATTACCTTCCTCCAGAATCCACAAACCTGTCTCCTTCCCAACTTCTTTTTCCAAAGGTTTTAATAACGATAGCTCATTGCTGCCTCTACCAGTTACAGAACCAGAGGCCAGCCTGAGTCAGGACCAGTGCTTCTGGAAGATGCTAGGCATAAAGGTCCAAAGCAAGATGGGTCAATCCAATTCCAGAGCCAGTTTTCCAGTGACCTTAATGAGCATCTAACAGGTTAGCAATATAATATATATTCTGAGCTGCAACATACAACCTCTGGCCATCAGGAATTTTAAGGAACGTGACTACTCCTCCTGTGCTTTAAGGCATAGCAAAAGAAATGAGTTTTTGATGTCTATAGTCTCTGCTCAACTAATTACCTCTTCAGTTGAGTAGAATGCTGTTTCCTACCTGAACTTCAATTCCTACAAATCCAAAATCTAGTTTAGCATCAAATTACACCTTAGTTAAATGAAATTAAGAGCAAAATTAATTTAAACATATATAATTTGTTAAGAATATATATTTAACTGTGTCATGGTGATTTAATTTTGATTTATGCTATCTATTAAAGGGCACATAAAAAGATAAGAGGAAAATTATGTCTCTATTTTGCATCAGGAAGCGAAGTAAGATGAATACTTATGAAATTAAGAAATCAATCAGTACTACATTGTGTAGTTCTTACTATAAGAGCAATTGAATTGCAGAATAAGTTCTGTGGGCCAGAGACCTAAACGTGTCTTAGAAAAAAATTTTGCCTAAAAGCACTATTTAAAATAGGCTTAAAGAAACAGAAAGAAAATTTGGAAAGCTGGATAGGGGGTCAAAAATCTTGGATTGTATAAACCAAAGAGTGAAAAGAAAGCTAGGGCAAATACTATGGCTCTTGTCTGTGTTTGTAAAGCTGAGGCGGGGTGATGGGGAGATGGATGCCCCTGGAAATGCAATTACATGTGGTCTCAGAAATACCAGGAAAAGGCAGAGCAGAGGTGATTTGATTTCCAGTTGACAATGATGGAGTGATTTAGTGTTTTAAACTAATATATTGCTTGCAATTTCTGTGACTCTTGTTAAGTAGTCCTCACATACTCTTTATGAGTCCTTTTCACCTGCTACATGACTCAGCAATTTCCCCACCCTTCCCTGGTCTGCATATCACGCTCTCATTGTTATGTTGTGGAAAACTTCTTGGTGTTGTCAGACCATGGAGTTGTCAGATCATCAACACCAAAGTGTCCATCTGCTTTCATCCTTTGTGGACCATTTCTTATTAATTTTTACTCCAGGTGATCTTCTCCCTCTGCTTTCCAGGAGAATTGATGAAGTGGTGGGTCTTCTGCAGATTCAAATGTAGGGAAGAGAGTAAAGAGTGGAGACAGAGGGCTTTATTTCCTTTTCTTTGACCTTCTGCTTTGGTAGATTCTCTCTTTCATTCCCTGTGTTTGTCAAATGAATGAATTTCCTTACTGCCCTCTCGTACAAGAGAAAATAATTTCTCACAGTTACAGTTTTACTCTTTTGAGTCCAAGATGTGTCACCATTGCTTCTTGGTTCTCTCAAAAGCCCTGAATGTCCTACCTTTACCCACATGACCATGTGTACATTTTGTTTTATTATTACTGATATTTCCAAATGTAAAATTAATTTTACTTTCCTATAAATATTTTTTAGAAAACTTCAATTGGATAACAAGCTCTTTGAACGAAATGTGTGATTTATATCATAAATTAATAATTTAGGCATGATATTATCAATAAATTTTGTATTTTGTTTTAATATTCCCTTCTTTGTAGTTACTATTTTTCTTGTGCTTATTCTGTTTACCATAAAGTTTCTAAGATGAGTTGATATTTGTTAGAAACGTATATCTTCATCACATGTCTCTGTTATAAAAATGGATTAAATGCATTTCTTAGATAACAAGTTTAAACATGTAATACAGTACTTCACACAGCTATTTTCTATAAAGTTTAGTCAGTTCTAAGCAAGTTGATGCTTCTCCATTTGATCATTGACCTAACATCAAGTCAAAACTGCTAATTTTCCTTCATGAATTGACCAAAATGCCTTAAATTTTTATATGTTATTATTCATACATTCAAATATGAATAATATTTAAGAAAAGTTTTAAAAATGTTCAATGATAGATCCTTTGATGTAGACTTTATTTTGATGTTGTAGAGCCATAATTAAGTGATACATTATATATATAAATATACATACATATAATATATGTGTGTGTATCTGCATTTGTGTGTATTCTATACACATAGACATACTTGAAGAAATGCACTTACCTGTAGTTTAATATTGGAGGATGACTTGTTCATAGCAACTGGTGTTTATGAAATTGATAATCAGATTACAATTAAAAACAGAAATTCATAATTCAGAGTTTCTTTATGGCTGAATGGAAATGAAAGTGATAGGTAACCTTAGCTGTGGAAGCTCATTATGCATGACATGTTGTGCTGCAGACGGTCAGGGGTTCTAGCCTGCACAGCTCTTAAGAAGCATGAATGGCCTTTCCTCACCATAGTTTAGATTTAGTTTCTTACATTTTTATTTTGTTGCTACTATAATTGAAACACCTTGACAGCATGCATTTTTATATGTTTCAAAAATAAGTTTCACTTTTTTGATTAAATATATTTCTACATATTTAAGACTTAATAGTACTCCAAAAAACACAAGGTCATAAATCTCATTTTCCTCATTCTTAGCCTAGATAAATTTCATATAGAAACTAAAGCAATTCACTATATAAATTTTAAAATTCTTCCTTTTCCTTCTATTCCTGCTTATTAAGTCCTAGAATCTGACAGTGCCCCAGTACCTCCATGTCCTCAGCGCAGGACATGCTTCTCTCTTAAAGCCAAAAGCGGGGAGGGCAGCCAATAGAAATGAGCAGGAAGGGCACTTCCTCGGGCCAAAAAAGTCACGACATAGGGACTGGGATGTGAGAACACTAGAAAGAGTCTGGGGAACTGACTTGCTCATGCATGAGCTCAGACACTTCAGATGGGATGTCTTTGGATCGACAGAAACATATTGGACAGGAACACAAGAACTTGTAGTAAATGGATGCAAGATTATAAACTCAGGTGGAGAGGAAAGCACAGCAGGTGTGGCTTTAGTGCTATCCAGTTTGATTAAAAAATGCATGCTTTGGTACAGACCAATAAATGACCGAATTATATCAGCTAGATTTCAGACATTGGCACATCCAGTAACTATCATACAGGTATATGTGCCAACAGTGGAAGCAGAAGAGACTTCATCAACAGTTTCTACACAAATCTACAGAACAAGGTAAGTAGGGTACATAAGAAAGACATATTAATCATTATGGGTAACTTCAATGCAAGAGAAGCTTCTAGAGAAAGAATGGACTAATGGACTATAGCATCATGGGAACATATGGATTCAGACAAACCAAAGATTGAGTTGAACGACTGCACGAACTCTGCTATGTAAATGATTTGTACACATCTAGCACAAAATTGAAGCATGCCAAACCATCAAGATACTGTACATGGGAATACCCTAACAAACATACAGCCAAATTGTCTACATTCTGGTCAACAGAAAACTCTTATCTAGCATTCAAAGCAGCCAGTCATCTCCTGGTATTGACTTAGGGTCATATCACCAACTTGCTATGGCCAACATTCAAATGAAACTTAGGAGGGGCACACCAGGCAAGAAGAATCAGAAGACTGTAAACAACCAATGAACCCAGCTGTATGGAGAGAGTATAAGAGAACCGCTGAAGAAAAGGTGAGGGAAGTTATTAAAAGCCCTTTACAAATATAGAAAGCAAATAGGAGAAAATCAAAATACCTATACGGGAGGCTTCAAGGGAGATGCTTGGTTATGCAAAAAGGGTAAAACCAGTAGAATGGCTTACTGCAGAGACAAACAACCCAGCAGAAGAAAGAAGGAAGCTAAAGAGCTAAAAAGGAGGCATTCTGCAGACAGCAAAACATCACAACTATCCGTGCAGGGAGATCAAAAGACAAGCAAAGAAGAATAGAGAGCTGTATATATAAGGTATATATGCAAAGAGGTCAAAGAGACTGACTCCACAATAAAACACATATAGTCTACGAAGCTATCAGATATAACTGCCAAATATGCTCCTCAGATTCAGATGATTAAAGATGGATGAGGCCATTTGTTAACAGAACTAGAGGCATTAAAGCAAAGATGGAGACATTACTTGGATGTCCTCCCTATGCAATGACCCTAATGCTGTCAATGAAGACTACAACGAGAAACACTTCGGCAGTCACTTGTACACCAGAGATGATGAGGAAATATTAGATAGTGACAGGAGTGAAATAGAGGAGAGTATCATGAGAGAAAAATGCAGGAATGCCTAGGAGAGAATGATCCATGGTGGAGGAGCTAGAGGCAGGTACAATAGGCTAAGGGGCTGAGGCACTTCTCCGACTGTTCAGAGAGATATGGGAACACAAAGTGAATCCCAAGGAATGGAAGCACTCAATCATAATTCCCAAATACAAGAAGAAGGACAAGCTGGACTGCTCAGATTACAGGGACATTAGTTTGTTGTGCCTTAGCAATAAGTTCTTCCCCATTATCTTGCAGAGGATCAAAAGCAGAACAGAGAAATTATAGCAGATGCCCAGTACGGATTCAGAGCTAAGAGGAACACATTTGATTTGAGGCAACTGGGAGAAAAATACAAAGAATTTGGAAAAGACTTATATGTCTGTTACATGGACTTCAGGAAGGCATTCAATAGCATTTGGATGAAATTATTTTGGGAGACGATGATGCCTTACAGATACCCAGAGAAAATTATAAGACTATTAGAAAATACCTATGAAGATACTTTTGCATCAGCGAAAGTCTGTGGAGAACTAAGCGATTAGTTTAAGACAATCATAGGAAGGCTGCAGGGATGCATCCTCTCTACACTACTCTTTAATGCATTCCTGGAATTAATAATAGCAACAGCCCTGGAGGATGAGGAGAGAGTTGTGCAGATAGGTTGTGTGCAAATCAATAACTTGCATTTCACCGACAATACAGCACTTTTTGCTGAAAGTCCAAATGAGCTGCAGGGCATGGTAAATTGAGTGGTGGAAGTAAGTGAAAACCTTGGTATGAAAGTAAAAATGGAGAAGACTGATACAACCCATGGAATGGCACACAAGGATTTTAACATTGTCATGAAGAATCAAAACCTCAAGCAAACAGTCCACTTTGTCTATCTGGTAGGAAACCACAGTTCAAAAGAGGGAACTATTTCAGACATCAAGAGGCAGATAGGAATAGGTGGGGCTGCGTTCCATGCACTAGGAAAGGTTTAGTTAGAAAAAGACAAAATGACAACAAAATTACAAGTATATGAGACACTTGTCTTGAGCTGCCTTCTTTCCTTCTTTCTTTTCCAACTCTAAAACCCGGACAATGAAATGCTCCTCAGAACGGCAGCCAAATGTGTTTGAGATGACATGTCTCAGGAGGATTCTAGGTGCCCCATGAATAGAGAGGCCGTACAATGATGCCATTAAGAAACATCTCCATTTAGAGCAGAAAGTAAGCTACTGGATACTGCAATAATGTATGAGATACTTAGGTCATGTTATGAGTATGAACGTTGGCCATCTTATAAAAATAGTGATATTTGTATTTTTGAGTCTTGGTTATCTCACTCAATAAGACGTTTTCTAGACCCATCCATTTGCCTGCAAAATTCAAGATGTCATTATTTTTTTTTCTGTTATGTAGTACTCCATTGTGTAAATTTTCCTTATCCATTCTTCTGTCAAGGGGTATTTAGGTTGTTTCCAGGTTCTGGCTATGACAAACAATGCTGCTATTTATATATAATATGTACTTACTCATAAGTGACTTTTAGACATAAAGCAAAGAAAACCAGCCTACAATTCACAATGCTAAAGAACCTAGACAACAATGAGGACCCTAAGAAAGTCATACTTATCTACATGGGAAGTAGAAAACGACAAGATCTCCTGAGTAAATTGGCATCATGTGGACCATGGGAGAAGGTTGGAGGGGAGGGGAAAGGGAGGAAGGGGAGCATAGAAAAATGTATAGCTCAATAAAATCAATAAAAATTCAAAGTGAAAAAAGAATGAATGATGGCAGATTTCCAATGTCCTCTCTATTATTGAGTACTCTAGTTCTTTGAAACATTATTTCTCATCAAAGCTAGTTATGTGGCTCTTGAGGCCTTGAGATCTTCCTGTCTCTGTCCCCACAGTTTTGGGTTATAGTGCAAACAGCCACATAGACTTTCTACATTGGTTCTTAAAATTTTAATTCAAAAATTCAAATTCTTACTCCACCTCATCTACCCCCCTTTTTAGAGCCTGTCCTGTAACTAGCTCTTGTAGACCAGGCTGACATCGAACTCACAGAGGTCTGCCTGCCTCTGTCTCCCTAGTGCTTGGATTAAAAACGTGTCACCATCGCCAGTCTTCATCTCTTGTCTTATACTCTGCACCATCTTTCCTGACTTTTATTTTAGTTTTCTACTAAAATATATTAATATTTTGTTACAATTTACAATAAAAGTAAACTCTCTCTTTGCATTGTCTGAATTGTATACTTAAAAACTAGTGTTTCTATTAATGTGATACACTTGCATATAATTTTTTGCCTCTAGTTATTAAGGAGTGAATTTTTCAATTCTCACTCCTCATTTGCAATAATATTTTGATTATTTAAATCAACAAATTGTGCTGGGCAATCTTGGCTTCTCAATTATAAGAATGCAAATATATCCATATTTGTCACCCAGCACAAATCTGAAGTCTAAATGGAAGAAATACCTCAATATAAAACCAAATACATTGACTCTGATAAAAGAGAAGGTGGGAAATAATCTTTATTTTATTTTTAAAAAACCTTTTTTATTTTACATACCAATCCCAGTTTCCTGTTCCTCTTTTCCTTCTGATCCCCCCAACTTCTGTCCACCCCACTCCCCATCCATTCCTCGTAGAAAGTGAGGCCTTCCATGGAGAGTCAACAAAGTTTCCCACATCACTTGAGGCAGAACCAAGGCCCTCCTGCCTGTATCTAGACCGAGCAAGGTATCCCTCCACAGGGAATGGCTCCAAACTTCAGTTCGTGCACTAGGAATAAATACTGATTCCACAGCTAGTGACCCCACAGGTTTCCTCAGTCACACAAGTGTCACCCACATTCAGAGTGCCTATTTCAGTCTTATGCAAGTTCTCCTGCTGTAAGTCCAGGGTCCTTGATCTCCTACTTGCTCTGGTCAGCCATTTCTGTGGGCTTACCCACCTTCCTCATGACCACTTTGCTCATATTATTATTCCTGCCTATCTATGACTGGACTCTAGGAGGTCGATCCAGTGGTTAATTGTGGATCTCTGCATCTGTTTCTATCAGTTATTGGATGAAGGTTCTATGATGACAATTAATGTAGTTATTAATCTGATCACAAGGGAAGGGAAGTTAAGGGAAATAGTCTTGAATGCATTGGCATAGAAGACAACTTTCTGAATAAAACATTGATAGTAAAGGCAATAAGGTCAATAATTAACAAATGGAACTCCATGAAACTGAAAATCTTATGTAAGGCAAAGGACATCATCAATCAGATAAAGCAGCAGTCTACAGCATAGGAAAAGACTTTTGCCAACTTAACTTCTAATAGATGACACATATCCAAAATAATAAAGAACTCAAGAAACTAGATATCAAAAAAACTCAAATAATCCAGTTAAACATTGGGTACAGATTCAAACAGAATTCTTAATAGACGGAACTCAAATGGATGAGAAACACTCAAAGAAATGTTCAACAACCATAGTCATCAGGGAAATGCAAATCAAGGCTATTTTGAGATTGTATCTTACACCTGTCAGAATGGCTAAAATCATGGTGATGAGTATGTGGAGCAAGGGGGAACATTCAAGCATTGCTGGAGGGAGTGCAAACTTGTACAGTCACTATGGAAATCAAGATAGTCAGTCCTCATGAAGTTGAGAATTGATCTAACTCAATACCCAGATAAACCACTCTTGGGTATATACCCAAAGACACTCTGACCTACTAAAAGAAGACTTGCTCAACCGTATTTATTGTAGCTTTATTTATAATAGACTGAAACTTAATACCATATAGAAGTCTCTCAAGTGAAGAATGAATTAATAAAGTGTGGTACATTTACACAATGAAGTATTACTCAGTCGTAAAAAAATGACATCATGAAATTTGCAGGCAAATAGAAGCAATTAGAAAAAAAAAATCATCCCAAGAGAGGTAACCCAAAACAGAAAGACACATATCTTATGTATTCACTCACAAATGGATATTAACTGCTAAGTAAATGATAACCAAAATATAAATCATTCACCTAGAGAGGTTGGGGAAGGTTAGAGTGGAGGAAGAGACTGCAGGGAGAGACAACTGGAATTTTGGGCACTTGGAGAGTAATAACAAAAAATATTGCAGTGGAAACTTTCTGTAATTTATGAAGGTGAACCTAGTGTGGACTTCTACTGATGGGAAATAAGGAAATTCATGTTACCATTCCTGGTAGCCAGGGAAGGCTCCAGTAGTGGGACTTAGCTGCATCCAGTTGAGTTATTGGCCGGACCGGTATCATAGAAATCTTCCAATAACCTAAGCTGTAACCAAGACAAAGGGTTGTTCATTGCAAACCAACAGAGCGGCCACATCACTGAGAATAATGGCCACGCTACTCATTGAACATGTAGAAGTTGAGCTGGTACCTTACATAGACCCTCGCTTCATATAGTCTAGTCATTTTGTTGCAGTAAAGTACTCTTCAGGCTACTGGGGAAAAAAGCTGTGAATTCAAACCCAGCCACAAAACCGTTGACCTATATGTCATACCTCAAAAAATGTGCTTGGGCAATGGTGGTACAGAAGTGGTGGGAGTTGAAAACCACGTCTGATTTGTCGGAAGGCCCACTCTATCAGGAGCAACCCATACTCATTACTGCTAGGGTAACCAAGAACCAGAGACTAGATATTCCAGAAACATAGGGTAAAACCAAAGAGTACTGGTCCAAAAAAATTGTATCAATGAAAGGATTCTGAATGATCTTTTGGTGTGCTCATGATTTGGTGTCTTATCCACTTCCTTTCAGAGTGGCTTTCTCTGGCAACAGATGGGAACAAATGCAGAGACCTACAGCCAGGCATTATGAAGAGGAAGAGTCTATTGCAGGTCTCCATCAAATTCCTTCCCTCAGAGTTTAGGAATCCTGAGGAAGAAGAGACAGGAAGATTGTAAAAGCCAGAAGGGCTAGGGTACACCAAGTAAACAAGGCCCTCTGAATATAGTAAGAAAGGCACAAATAAGCTTATAGAGACTGAAAAAGAGACACAGTCCCTCTTCTTCATGGGGGTCTGCACCAGATCCTTTGCTTATATATTATAGCTACCAGATTAGCACTATTTTTATGTACTCCTAATTGTGCAAGCAAATGGGTCTCTGACACTTGTGTCTGCTCTTGGGATTTTTTTACTCCTTTGGGTTGCCATGTTCATCTTTAATATGATAGTTTTTGCTTTATCTTATTATATTTTATTTTGGCATATTTGGTTATCTCTTAGAAGCCTGTTCTTTTCTAACCACAGAAAGGAAGTGGATCCAGAGGTAGGTAGGGAAAATGAAGAGAAACTGGCTGGAGTAGAGGGAGTGGAAGCTATAATCAGGGTATATTGTATGAGAAAATTATCTGTTTTTCATAAAAAATACTGATATTGTTAATACAATTCACTTGCATATGTTTTTCCTTTACTTCTGAGTTACTAAGGAGTTAATTTCTTAATATTATTCCCTCATTTACATTATCATTTTATTATTTGAATTTAATTTCACTGAAAACAGAAAATGGGGCTATATAAAGCTAATTGTTTTTAAATTTGTTATAATGCACTTGAAACTTATTATATTTTCCATTTTCATTTTGCTTGTGGGCCTTCAAAGAATATGTCTCTGTCATTTAAATGCATATATAGTTTTTCATTGCTTCAGGTTAATTATGCTAATATTTTGAGCACTAAACATTTTGTTTCCCTTATCTATTAATTAATAAAATATAAATTTTAAACTTTACTGAATTACTTATGGATTTACCAATTCCTTTTATTATTTAAATCTATTTTTGCCTTAGCTCCATCTAACTATTTGAGGTGATGTATGCAAATTCAGTCTTATGTCCCTGGAATATTGTAGAATTTACAATTATGAATTATTTCTTCAAGGTCTGTTCATTTCTGGGATTAAGGGAGGAGTGTAAAAGCATCCCATGATGATCTTCAAAGAGCTCTTTACTTTTTAAATTAACCGGCTATATTTCTTTGTCTTATAAACTGGGGTTGTCTTTAACTCTGCTTTGTTATCTAGGGGAATTAATGTTTTCCATATCAATTCATTGCTGTCAATAAATTATTATATAAGATATTAATATATATTTCCAGGTAATTTGTGGTTTTCTTTCTCAATATTTTTATTTCCTATATTCCCCCAAATCGCATCCATTTTTAGTTTCTGGTGATTCTATTAAAATTCTTACGTGTGTATTGTGTGAGTATGTGCAGAAATGTTTGCATATGAGTGGCCCTTTTTATGCGTGAGTGGTTATGAATTGTGTACAAATATTGGGATCTCAACTTATTTGCTTATTTATTTACACCAATTATTTTATTTGTGTGTGTGTGTGTGTGTGTGTGTGTGTGTGTGTATGTGTGCGTGCGTGCTCACACCAGTGGATGCAGGCATGAGATAACCAGAAGTGCCAGATTTTCTGAAGCTCGTGTTATGCATGGCTGTATGTTATTTGACATGGGATCTCTGCAAGAGCAGTGTGCTTCCTTTTTCCATTAAGTCACCTCTCTGCCTGTCCTTGCCACAAGATATTTTCAGACAGGCTTCTTCAGGAAATCCAGAGTGAGTTGATAACCATTTGTCCTTCTAGCCAGCATGCTAAAAGCTAGAATATCTCTGAAGTTGAGAACAGGATGGGGATCTGAGTATGGTCTCTAGCACCTGTAGAAGCCAAGCATGTCCCCTTGCCAAACTCTGAGGAAGGGTTCACAAGAAAATTGAAGGAGTTTTTAGGTCACAAGTTTGAAGTGAGAAGGGAACAAAAGGAGCTCCATGTGCAGTGATAAAACCTATTTCAAGGGAAATGAGAGAATAGCAAGAGGAACACAAGACAGCCTCCCCTGGTTTCTACACATAGACATATACCACATACACACATAAGATCTCTCTCTCTCTCTCTCTCTCTCTCTCTCTCTCTCTCTTTCTCTCTCTCTCTCTCTCACACACACACACTTATACAGTCACACACAACAATTACGGGAGAAAAATACTTCTGCAAGTCCACCATGGTATCACACACCTGAAATCCCACTACCTGGGAGGGAGATGGAGGCCAGAGATTCAGGATTTTATGACCACTGTCTGGTACTGAATTCAAGTCTATCACTATTTAATATTTGAAGTCAATGTTGGACACATGAGGCCATATAAGTTAAAGGGAATGCAAAGGAAAGAGAAGAGTGAAGAAGACAGGCAGACAATATGGAGGAAAATGTCAGTTCTGAACAAAGGACTTCAAGCACAGACTGATATGGAAAGGCTGCAGAAGTCAAAATTTATCATTTTAGTATCAACCAGGCAATGAATGATGGGTGCTTAAAAAGATCCTCTCAAATAGATGTCAGGAGGTCCAGACATGTTAATGGGGAACTCTGGGATAATTGCTCATTGGTACAGCACCACATTTTTACTTATTTGCTCACTACAGCTTTTCTGTCGACTAGGATGAGCCCAGCATTCATATGAGCACTATTGGAATTCTGTGTGTTCCTATAGCAGCAGGGAAGAAAGAAATGACTATATATATTTTTTAACCAGGTTCTTTCTCTAAAAGACACAGGAGGGCAAAGCCCCATGAATACCAAAGGGTGTGGTCATGGAGTCAAGCCAGGCTTGAAAAATGATTTTTGATCAGGAAATTTAACCTGGAGTTAGCATGACAATTTGAGACCATAATCAGGAAATCAGGAAGCCTACCAAACATATTTAGGCCAAGTGAAGATAATCAGGCGACCACTTTTCAAAGCTAAAAAAGAGATTCACCCATAAAACAAAAAAAACAATCATTCCTATAGTTGATATTGTCTAATACCATTTCCTAAAGGACTTACTATATACCACATTACACTGTAACCCATGGAGAGTGTGTGAGTGTGTGCATATGTGTTTGCCCTGTCTATGAGTTTTCTCTCTGCACTTGCTTAGTTGTTCTTAGTTGTTGGAATCATTCCAGTGTAAGCATTGTAAGTATATCTTTATCTTCCCCCAGGCTATGATCTAAAAGGCAAAACAAGCTCAATTGAACTCTAGTAAATGCTGTTGAATTACTCAAGTTATATGTGGAAGTAGAAATAACAAAAAAAAAAGTTCATTTTCTTCCACTTAGGGCACAAAATAGCGAACTTCATTTTAGAATCATGATCCACTTCTTGGCACCACCAGATATAAAAATATACACACATTTCAGTTTTCAGTTTTAAAGTTTCCATACTCCATCTTCTGAGTGATTTTGGTGAGAGTATCTGCTCACTTACAGTATTTCTCTTCCTGATCCTGAGCATCTCCTCTACTGAAATTGAAGCTAATGCACTCTGACCTAGTCTGTCATTTACTGTTTATAAAGTTTAGTGAGTTGGAGAGAGATGTAAAAAAAAGTGTCAGTTGGTGAATTTCCTGCATGAGAGGAGGAACATTCTAAGACTCAAGCATTGGGTTTGTATTATACATGTGTTTTCTTTTCTTCAGAATTGATTGAATGTGCTGTTTTCATTTAAAACCCAAATGAGTACATGGTGACGTTTTCAAACACATGTAGGACAAAATTTATCATAAGAGTTCTGTCATTGTTCCATTTGAGTGGTGGCCACCTATGTAGTTAATAGTTTTTTTCTGAGTGTGCTAGAACCTAAGCAGTCAATTACACAGACTGTTAACCCCTGAGTAAATACTTGAAAGAAACAATTTAACTAATAGTAATTTTATTTATTTCAGGATTTCAGAAGGACCCTTTTCATGGTTGCTTGTGTCAATGACCTAGAGCAAAGCATCATGGACTTGGATGAATATGGAGACGAATGTAGATACCTTAACACTGTGGTGGGGTAACAAACATAAACAGAAGATACCAGGTTAATGCTGTGCAACACATAAAACTTTATGAGCGCTTAAAAATGTATGGTCAAAATATGTATGCTATCTGTCATAAACAGAATGTATAAAACCCATGCAATGCTTAACACATGATAATTTTGTAACTATTTATGTTTGAAGCTTAAATATGAAGTGCTTTCATATTCAAATCTAATACTGAGTAGAAATTTAAGTTATAAATAAAAATGCAAATATCTTAAGAATGAAATGCAACTGAAAATAAAATAAAACTACCAAGCTATTGTTGTATGTTACAGTAACCTTAAATTTGTCCTCTTGTTATATTTACTTTTTATATCTTGACTATACATGTTAAGTGATTTAATACCTATGAGCATGCACATGCCATTCTGCACAAAAGGAACTTTTATCAATTCTTGATTATAGTAAACCCATTATGAATATAAAATTAATGCTGAATTTAAAATAATTACATGGTGCTCACTAAGATTATCATATAATATCCTGTACTTAAGAGAGCAGATTTCATTTTTCATGTGAGTAAAAATTTGTTGAAAATTTTGAGTCTTGCTAAGTTCTTAAAATAATTGATTAGAAAATAATGTAGAGCTCAATAAAAATCAATAAAATTAAAAAAATAATTGATCATTTAAATTCATTTCTAGTACTGATGCAGTCAAACACACACACACACACACACACACACACACACACACACAAGGGTGACCGTGGAATCAGATGCAGGCTGCTCTAATGAGCACATTATAGCACAGATGCCATATCAGGAAAGAAATAATCATGTCTGATGTCTGAAACCTCGGGGATTTTTTAAAATGAGTTACTGGTTCACTAAAAACAATCCATTTAAATGTGGCAGGGATGACATTTTCTTGTAGAAAAGAAATAAAAAACCGACAAATGGCATGGATATAATTTCATATGAAATCAAGGTGTCAGTTTTTTGTTGGCTGCTAAGGTTGAATCTGCATATACCCTATTGAGTGAGAGGCTGCATGCAGGAGACTCCTCTAAGCAGAGGCACTCTGTAACATCAATCTATATTCAGAAACATGCAGACATAGTACCGCTGCCATCTTGAGTTTATTTTCTTAAGTATGACTTTTGGTGGGGTTGTTTAAACATAATATTTTTATTGATTATTTGGAAATTTCACATCATACACACACTTCACTTTCCAGTCATCCTAGGTTCCTGCCCCCTGACATTGTGAAGCACCCCACTATAAAAGAAGGAAAAAGCTCACAAGTCCAAATTGTGTAGCCCATATAATCATTGTTTATGGTCAAACTTCCAGTAGTCAGCCCCTTATGAAAAAGTGAGTCCTCCCAACCCACAACCCTGCCAGAAACCATGGGTTGTTAAAAGCTACGTTTTATCATTTTTACCATAAATTTTTTTTTGACAGGATTTCTCTGTTCGGAGCCTGTCCTGGAACTCCTTCTTGTAGACCAGACTGTCCTTGAACTCATAGAAGTCTGCCTGCCTCTGCCTTCTGTGTGCCGGGATTAAAGTTGTGTGCCACCACTGTCCAGCTTTCTATGATAATTTAAAAAAGTTCTCTTTGATAGTCTCCTGTCTGGCTCTTACATTTTTGGAGGTAGAGTGGGGAGGGTTAAGGATTGTCCCAAAAGCATTCTATGTCCCTCTTTTGGAACTGTCAGTCTGCTGTCATGGATATCACTGAAAGAGCGGCTTCCTTGAGCTTTGCAGTTAGAGGAAGCGGGGATCATGGACTTCCACATGGTTACTTGCAGCAGCACACATCATGGACATCTACATAGTCTCCAGCATCAGCATGTGCCACGGGCTTCAACATGGTCTCGGGTGGCAGTGCATCAATGACCTCTTTACTGTAGCACAAGCCATGGACAGCATTATGGTCTCTAGTGAAATCCTGGCCACTGGATACCAACATGACCTCAGGTGGCAGTAGGCCCAAGAATATTAGCATGGCTTTAGGTGACAGTCCAGACCAAGGACATTCTCATGGCATTAAGTGGTAACGTGCCACTGACATCAATATGACCCCGGCTGCAGCAGGATTATGGACACCAACACAGTTCTTGGCAGCAGAACAGGCCACTCATATCAAAATGATCTCCTATGACAGGCAACCCAGATCACAAATACTAACATGACCTCCTGCAGTGGCAAAGACTATAGAAGTCCACCTGGCTCTAGCTGTACCGAGAGCCTCAGACATACTCTTGGCCTCCAGTGACTCCATGCTGGGGGCCAGCCAGAGGACCTAGGACTGGTCCTATTCAGTAATAACGTGTCTCTGAGGAGAGCCAGTTTGCTTCACATCTCCCTGTCATTGGTGCCAACAGATCCATCATCTCATCAGTCCCCACCTGCGCTCGCAGCCTGCTGGCTGGATAGCAGCAGCAAATGGTTTAGAGTCGTTCTCCTTCACCATATTTCTTTCCAGCTTTGTGATACTACTTTTTAAAGACACATTCTCATGAACTTGCCTTTGATTTGCACTTTCTTGTTTTTTTATTTCTGTATGGTTTTTCTGTAGCTACTGTGGGCTCTGTGGATTCCTTTTCTGACACTATATCATCCTGCCAGTCCTCCATAGATCGCTTCGACTCCTGGGATCTCGCCTGTGTAAGCTGGTGGCTACTTCAATCTTTTTATCTCTCTTAGTTTTAGTTTTGATAGAGGTAAAATGTGAGCAAAGATTTGCCCCTGTGAAGTACTATAAAGAAATCCATAGTTCTAGTAGTTTGACACTTATTGTACAAAATGTTTATTATTTTTATATTTTATAAGAGGTTCACCTGTACACACTTCAGAAACCAAAGTTCTAAGTCATGTATACAAACAACTACAAACATGAAAGTATATACAGTAAAAAGTCTACTATGTCAAATAAATTGAATCAATTTGACTATTTGCATTACCAAGAAAAATAATTTTGTGTACAAGAGAAATATTCAATATACATCTTTATCATGCATGCAATCTTAACCTTTTGTTTGAGAGATGATGAATTTTAAAATAGATTATGTTATTTTTGAGACTAGCAAAAACAGGCCAAGTATGGTGGTTCACACACATAATACCTGCACTGACGAGAGGATAACATAAAGCCACAAGTTCAGGACTAGACTGTTCTGCATGGTGAGTTTCAGACCATCCAGGATAGATAAAAAGACACTGTTTCTAAGAGAGCTTTATGAAGTATACAAGAAAACAAGAAAAATGAGGTAATTCAAGTCATGCATTGTAATTCAATTGTTTTAAGAAACATAGGAGGTAAGACAACCCTGTTTACCTCTGGACTCTTCAGCACTGATAAGGGTTTTCTCTGTTATAAAAGAAAGAATTAACTGCAGTAATAAAACCACTTACTCCTTTTCTTCCTTTTTCTTGTTTCTGTTTTAATTGAAGTACCAAAATAAGTGAAAAAAATTTCAGTAAGTCTATTTATACTAATAAACAGTTTCCCCCTGATTTTCATCATTGGATCTCAATGGGGAGTTAATATTATTAATGGAGAAATAGGTGTATTTCAGTAATTCTGTGTATAAAATTCTTTCAACAGGTAATGCTAGACACGACTGGATTTTTTTGTAAATGATTCATGGAAATTATGAATTTATGAGGCATAACTTATAAGATAATGGAGGGCACTTAGTAATCTGTATGAATATCAGGCTCTGTAGCAGGACTATCTCACAATGTACTTGTTCTGTCCAGGCTAACATTGGCTCAGATAATTCCTCATAGGGAAGGAACCTCTAAGTTCTAACCCCAAGACATGAGTAATGTGAGATGGAATAAACATTCCTGAGAACTTTGGTGATGTTCCTCAAATTTCTGTAAATGACATATGTCTGGACCCAAGGGTATTTTACATGTATTAAATCTTTGTAAAATTAGAACTGAATAAGATCCATGATTCCCCTTAGTCCAATTAATAGGTATGGTTCTAGCCAATATCATATGAGAAATAAATAGTCACTAGTCAGTTTAAAACTCTGTTCATCACACTAGCTTGTAACCTAAAATCTCTTTCCTATATAACATCTCCATTTTTTTAAATAATTTTTATCATACACAACTTCAGAGGTGCCAAGAAAAAAAACTGTGCAAACGGACTTCAGAATGATAGATCTATCCTCTATTTTAAAAAGTTCTTAAGTTTAATTGTTGACATTTCCATTCATAATATTAACTTGATTTGTGATAATTTTTAAAATTTGAAGGGACTCAAATAAGTTTTTTGTAATTTTTGCTATTATCTTATAATATTTAGTTGCTTTCTGGAAGCTCTAATTATAGTTTAAAAGAAGTAATTTTAAAGAGGTTATGTAGAGTACATACCAAAAATTTCAGTGCTTGGGAATATAGGCAGAAGCTTACAAATCTAAAATTATCTTAAGCTATATAATATCTCCAGGTAAGTTCCATATAGAGATTGTATCAAAAAATAAAAGAAAGGTTTTATGTAGAATATTATGGATGGCTCAAAGACCTATGATAGAGCCAAACACAACTGACAAAAACGAAAGTCAATGATAAAATAATTAATAATAAAAGTCAATCATAATAATAATGTTATTCTCATAGATCACTTCATAGTTCAATTGTCATCAGAAAAGATTCCTCCAGCAGCTGAGGGGAGTAGTTTCAGAGATCCACATCTAAATATTTGATGAAGTTTGGGGAAATCCCACAGAAGAGGGGGAAAAAGAATTGTAGGAGCTGGAGGGGTCAGGGACCTGAGGAGAACCAGACCCACAAAATCAACTGAGGATGGCTCATAGGGGCTCACAGAGAATGAAGTGGCAATCATGGAGTCTGCATTGTTCTGCCCTAGGTCCTCTGCAAACACGCTGGGATTGTTTGTCTTAGGATTTTTGTTTGACTTTTAAGAGTAGGAGTAGGGTTGTCTCTGACTCTTTTGCCTGCTGATGGGACCCTTTTCATTTACTGGGTTGCTTGTCTGTCCTTGATATAAGGGCTTATGCCTAGTCTCTTTGCATCTTGTCATGTAGTGTTCAGTTGTCACTGGGAAGCCTGATCTTTTCTGAAGGGAAACAAAAGAGCAGTGGGTCTTGGAGGGGGTAGCTGTGAGAGAGAGGACTGAGAAGATGGGTAAAGATGATGTATTGTATAAAAGAAGAATAAAAATGAAAATAAAATATTTTTAAAGAAAAATAATATTTTAATTTATTTATTCATTAATCAATTAATTAATTGTTCTTAATCCAATCACTGTTTCTACTCATTCCCTTCTCTTCTCAAGTCCTTTGCTCTAACCTCCCCCTTCATCTCTTCCCTTTCCCTTCCCTTCAAAACAGTTCATACCTTACATGTACAGCAGCCAGACATAAGCTATCAATTTGCAACATGTCTAGGTACCTGCCTTCTCTCCTATTAAGGCTGGACAAGGCAACCAGTAGAAGGAAAGGGTACCAGAAGCAGGCAAGAGTATCAAAGACAGCCTCTGCTCCCTCTGAAAAAAGTCCCACAAGAAGACTAAGTCAAACAAGTGCAACACATATGCAGAGGGCCCAGATGAGTCTCATGTATTTTCTCTGCTTGGGGGTTCAGTCACTATGAGCCCCCACAAACCCAGGTCATTAGACTCTGTGTGATTTTCCATGGTGTCCTTGGTCCCTCTGTCTCCTATAATCCTTCCCGGGATTTCCTGAGGTCCTCCTAATATTTGGCTGTGCGTCTCTACATCTGTTGCCATCACTAGCTGGGTGAAGCCTCTCTGAAGACAACTGGACAAGTCAACAATCTATGAGAGTTTTTTCAGTAGTAAACTTTAAAAAAAGTGAGAGCAATACACATGAAATTAAATTAATATTTTTTATTCTTTGTCATTTATATTGACTTTTCTGGGGGTGACTGATTGTTCTTTGTTTGAGTTTTAAGAGGAGTTTCTCTCTTGAACATCCATTTTTACTCTCTCTGTACCCAGGATGGCTTGGAACTCATGGGCAACTTTCTATTTAAGTCTATCAAAAGCTGAGATATATTATGAGGTATTATCAATGCTCCCGTTTCTGAGTGAAAATAGTCTTCTGGACTTTGTTGGCACAAAGGTGAAAAATTAAATACTGTATCGTCACTCAATGGCTTTGTGGGCCAGCAAGAGGGATAATAATGAAATGATGAGTACCAAAGAAAAGGAAAGTAAAGGAAAGAGAAAAAAGTTCTTAATGACATCAGGTGCTCTAAAAGAGCAATAAAGCTATAATAAAGAACTCTAAAATATAGAATATATCTACTTTAACAATTCCAGGATAAAATTCCTGAAGGATGAATATTTTACTTTAGATTTGAAGTATAAAAATAAGTCACATTTATTTCATAAATAATTGAGTTTCTTTTTTTTTGTACAGCAAAGTTAGTAAGATAGCAGCTAACAAAGTTCAGAAATTATTTCAATGAGATATATGTGTTAAAACCCCAAAATAGATCTCAATTACTGTTTAATTTTTGTAGGTTTGGCAGTTTCAAGGGATATTGAACTGCAAGTCCATCAAGAGTAGGCTCATTATTAATTTCACTTCTCTGTTACTAGCTTGGAGCTAATTCACAATACTGAAGCATGAGGGTCACTTCTAAAAATTGAACTCATCAGCAATTCCTCATTAGTAACCAGTTTTAATGTAATTTGTCCTTAGTATTTTAAATATAGATAATATTTCCCTGCTTCTTACCAGAATGCTCATATAACTAGCTTAAGATATTTTAGTACATGAGAAATCTAAGCATATTTTAAAATCACATCAGTTCTTTTGAATATGCTATTTTAGTAAACTATTATTTAATTCTGTCATATACATCCCCAAAGCAGTCAAATGTGTGAGACACTAAAGCCTCTATTGCATAGTAGAGAATTTCATACATGATAGTTTATTCTTCCCTGGAAACTAGGATGTAGGGAATTTTAAATGAAATCTTTTTATTCTCATTTCAAAATCACTTTTAACAGAAACAGTTGGTTTTTGTGTCTATGCAGAAGCTTCAAGAAAATTTCAGTTCTTTAACATAAAGATAGACAACTAAAAACAATGAAAATATAATTGCCTTATTTTAATCTAATATATTTTATTATGAAATAGTCGAGAAAATTTTTGAATGGAAATGAAATCTGATAATTTATTTTCATGTCTAGCTAACATATTTTAATCTCTAACTATGCACACATAAACAATTGGCTCTTCTAAAATTTAGTATCTGTAAAGTGACACAGAGGAGTGGGCAATTTCATGAATCCATTCTTGAATTTAAGTCCAAATAGTACATCACAGTTCAAGTCGGACACAAGCCAGAGGAACTCGGGGACAGAGTAATGTCTGCATTAACACAGGAAGCAGGAGCATAGGTGGGCAAAATTTGTTCTGCTCTTTGTGCTTCAAGTCTGCTGACAGTCTTGAATTAGTTCTGCAAAGTACTTCACATATTTGCATGTTTTATAGTTAATTAAAAGTCACATCTGGGTCTAGGGAGAAGGCTCAGATGGTAAAATACTTACACTTTAGGTCTCCCGATGTGAATTCAATCTCTAAGACTTGCATAAAAGCTGGAAGAGATGGTTCTCATCTTTAATGTCAAATTCCTACAATGAGATAGAAGACAGAGGCAAGATGGATAGCTAAAGTGTCCTTATTCAGAGAGTAACATGAGAGAACCTGCCCCCTCCCCAAACATTGCTTCTATGTCTCATGAAGCATGGTGGACAAGAGGATGGAAGAATTTTAAAAGCCAGAACACTAGAAAGTCGACTGTGAAAAGTATCTCCTAGCAATGACTCTGACTCCATAAACAATAGCAGACCAAGAGCAATATCCGTAGACTTGCTAAAGTGGAGGTGAAAATTTCACAGTGTCCCCGCCCCCAAAAGCCCTTTAGGAAGCTGAAGAAGGAAAATTCACCATTCCCAGCAATGAGCACTGTTACTGGCTGTGCAGAGCATTGCAGTCAGTACTGAAGACAAGCATGCACAAACCAAAACAGACTCAGAAGGTTGTATACACATTTATGTGCGCACACACACACACACACACACACACACACACACACACACACACAGTTGAGCACATAGCTTGAGAGTATGTGGAGAGACACTTGGGTGGGTTCAAGAAACAGTAGCTAGGAGGAGCTAGAGAGAGACTAAAGAAACATGTGCTGTTGTTGATCATCCTGCTTATTTCTTTTCTTCCCTCTGTTACCATGCAAACTAAGAAGTGGAAGGTATATTCACATTACTTCTTTACTTGCATTGAAGAAGGGATACAGTCTATTGCAGCTTGAAGAAGATGGGTCATTGCTTCTTTAGTCAGTAACAGAAAGAGGACTAGGACTGGAAACTAGTAATCAAACTTCACTGCCAGCTCCCAGAGACTCATTTCCTCCATCAAGGCAGTAAATTGTATTTTCAAATACATGAGGGTCATTTAATGTCTGTATGCAAAGACAGATGAAAACTAAGATGTAAAATTAGAAGATAAATTGTCAAATTTATTGTAATTTAATTTATTGTGATTTGTTTAGGAAGAACATCAGTACTCTGATCATTGGTGACATGATTGTTGGGATTTGAAGACAAATAAGGAAGAAATACAAAATCCTATAACTCATGAACTTAGGTATTCCTGTTTTCCCCTGTTTTCCATTAAGAAAATAGAAAACCTCTCTATATAATAAAACTAACAAGAAAATAGACACAGTGGATAAAAAGAGCAATTAGGACCTCAAGATTCATGAAAAGTTCATCAATGAGTTCTCTAAGCCATTTTCATCATTATTATTATTACTATTATCTCCTTTCTTTATGTGTTCTGCACTGTGAACTAGAGAAAGCTAATAACCTGGATCCTAATGGTGCTGACATAGAAATCCACAGGAAAAGCCTGCTCACCCCTGTCAAAGAGCTAGTAAAGAGCAATCCCATAAAGTTTAAAATTTTAGACAGTAAATATTTTACAGCCAAACACCAAAGAAAAGCAGAGCCCCATCTTCCTCCTGTCAGCAGTGGGATTTTAGACCTCCACTTCAGCAAGAACATAAAGAAGTACACAAAGCATCTGGTTTCATCAGGCACTTGTCTCTGCAGGGGACTGCAAACCTGTCAACTTTTCTCAGTGGAGAAAAGTGGGCTTCTGGCAAAAACTTCTACCCTCAAGATGCATCTTGTCTCTGGTTCTGGAAGGATACCCTAGCGAGAACAGTAATCAAGTATCACTACCATTCCAAGCCTGCCAGTATCAAAGCATCTCATCTGGGATGTCTCACCTCCCACAGCAGTCATTAGTGCTGAGGATTGTCTTCACATCAGTCATATGAACTTGCAGCTGTTTTGATGGAACTGGCAGAAGTCTGAGACCCACATCACCTGCCTCTACCTCTCACAGGGATCTGAGAAATTTGCAATGGCCTGCAGATGATCGCAATAGCTTTGCAGGAAGCATCATATAAATCGAGAAAACCTGTAAATGGCAAAGTACATAAAAAGTTAAAGTTTAGTAGTCCTCAATGTCCTCAAAATCACAAAGCTGATGACTTTTTATAATCAGAGAAAGAACTCTGATCTGACATTTAGTCCAACCTGACAAGGGAGTGGAAAACAAATGCAAATGGGAGGAGTAGTGCCATTATCCTTGGCTTCTCATCAGCCTTCATTGTCAGCCATGTTCAGAAAGTTCTGTTTCATCCCATGCTTATTCAGTCTCAGTCACGCTGGCCTTGGTGAGCTCCCAAATAGATCAGTTCCACTGTCACAGTGGGTGGGTGCACCCTTCGTGGTCCTGACTTCTTTGCTCATGTTCTCCCTCCTTCTGTTCCTCATTTGGATCTTAAGAGCTCAGTCCGGTGCTCTATTTGGGTCTCTGTCTCTATCTCGATCCATCGCCAGATGAAGGTTCTATGGTGATATGTAAGATATTCATCAGTATGGCTGTAGGATAAGGTCATTTCCGGTTCCCTCTCCTCAGTTGCCCAAGGTACTATCTGAGGACATCTCCCTGGACACCTGTGAGCCCCTCTAGAGTCAAGTCTCTTGCCAACCCTAAGATGGCTGCCTTAATTAAGATATATATTTCTCTGCTCCCGTGTCCCAACCATTCCATTCCCCCATCCCATCCCATTCCATTCCCTCAAGCTCCCCCAATCCTCCTCTTCTCACGTTTCTCACCCCAAATCCCCTTAGCCCCATGCCACCTCACCCCCAAGCTCCCAATTTTTGCCTGGCAATCTTGTCTACTTCCCATATCCAGGCGGATGACGATATATTTTTCTTTGGGTTGACCTTCTTATTTAGCTTCTCTAGGATTACAAATTATATGCTCAATGTCCTTTATTTATGGCTAGAAACCAATTATGAGTGAGTACATCCCATGTTCATCTTTATGGGTCTGGGATACCTCACTCAGGATATTGTTTTCAGAAATTTTTAATAAAAAAATAAAATAAAAAAATAGACTTGCAATCTCTGATCTTTGGTCAAGGTGGAGCAGATCAACTCTGTACTCAAAATACTAATTAGCGACACCCTTGGTTAGGAAGCCTTGTTTGTAGCCACACCTCTTGTCAACAATTTTGAGACCTCAAGAATAAACTCAAACTCTCTGGTCTTTAGTCAAGGTGGAACAGGTAGGTTCACAGTGGCAGGGGCCTAGTACCTCCCCAACTAGGTTTTTGGTCATGGTGTTTCATTATAGCAATAGAAACCCTAACTAAGACAACTCAGAAATAAAATTACTGAATTATTTGTTTTTGCTGTTGTTGTGGTTGTGTTTATTGAGGTAGGTCTTAGTAGCCTAGGTCCATGAATGACCATGAATTCTGATTTTTCCTTCCCCCACCTTAGGGCTGGGGTTGTAGGGTCTCAATAACCTCCACTGCCAGCAAAGCATATACACATGAGAGGCAAAAGGGAAATCTAATTCAGAACAACTTAGAAGCTGGTGTCGGATCAGACCTCAAAACTCTAACATTATGTACTTTATTTCAGGTATATTTAAACACAGTTCAACTGGTAAAAAAAGGTTTTCTTGTGACAACTAACTCAGTCCTATGTGTATAAAAAAGCTTAAGACGTAACTACATGAAAGTCTTATCAAGTAGTAGTAAGATCTTCTGTAAATATGTTTTCTATAGATTAACTGGAAAAGCAGTCTCAAGGTAATGAAAGTTCTTAATAAAGGTCTGTGGAGAACATCAACATAGATTGACTGAAAACAACTTAAGCTGGGGAGCCAGTGTGACCTGGCCATGCAGATACCTCAGAGGTACAGGACTATTAATTTCATCCATTTCTAGGCTTCTGGGTGGAAAACAGGTTATACATCTCTTTTTTTGAAGAAAGAACCTAGCGTGTTTAACATGCCTGCTTTTTCTAATGCTTATCACTAAACACAAGTACCTACATGCTTCCTCCATGGAATAAGAGGTGGGAAGCACCATGCCATGCTAAGTAGTTATGTGGATTTTATTTTATTTCATTTTTTCATTTTTGTTTTTTTTTTGTTTTTTTTTTTGTTTGTTTGTTTGTTTGTTTTTTGAGACAGCGTTTCTCTGTAGCTTCAGAGTCTGTCCTGGAAACACCTCTGGTATACCCGACTGACCTTGAACTCAC
This sequence comes from Microtus oregoni, assembly GCF_018167655.1. NCBI lineage: Eukaryota > Metazoa > Chordata > Mammalia > Rodentia > Cricetidae > Microtus > Microtus oregoni. The sequence continues at coordinate 5,415,807 of NW_024544542.1, forward strand.
AGAGATCTGCCTGCCTGTACCTCCTGAGTACTGGGATTAAAGGCATGTGCCACCAATGCCCAGCATTTATGTGGAATTTTAAAGACTTTTTTGTACTGTTCTCTATGAAGCTTACATCATTCCACACAACCAAAACAAGAAAATGTTCTTTTCCTTCAGTATAATCTCCAAGCATTTTGAAAGGAAAGAAGTCCTTTAAAACAAATATAGCTTTTGTTCATGCATGACAAATATGTAGGTCAGAGGACAGCATTGTGAATTCTGTCCTCTTTTTTGACCTTTATATTGTTTCTAGAGTGCAAATTCAGGTAGTCAGGCTTGTGTGGCAAGTAGTTTTGTTAGCCAACCTGTTCCTATGGCCCAGCTCCATTATTTTTAATTCATTACCTTCCTGAATATGTGTGGGTTCTAAGATGTATCACTGACTTTTGAACTTTCTTTTATTTGATGACCAATGATGTTAAATACTCTTTCATACTCATTTGACTTTTAGAATGTCTACTTGGGAAACATCCAATAAAATTTGTGTCCTTTTTGTTCACTGAGTTATTTGCATATTTCTGCTATTAAAAATGGAAATTCAAGCTGTGCAGTGGTGGCATACACCTTTAGTCCCAGCACTTTTTCCTCTAACAGGTTCAGTGTGGTTGGATTTATATTGAGGTCTTTCATCCATTTGGACTTGAATTTTGTTCATGGCAATAGATAAGGATTTTTTATGTTATTTTTATTCTTCTACATATTGACATTCAGTTATGCCAGCACGATGTGTTGATACTTTTTTTTCCATTGTATAATTTTAGTTTTTTTGTCAAAAATCAGGTGTTCATTGGTGTGTGGATTAATATCCAGGTCTTCAATTCGATTCCATTGGTTGACATCTCTTTTTTTATGCCAATGCTAAGCTGTTTTCATTACTGTAGCTCTGTAATAGAGCTTGATGTCAGGGACGGTGATGCTTCCGGATGTTCTGTCATTGTACAGGATTGTTTTGGCTATCTGCAGATTTTTGCTTTTCAATATGAAGTTGATTATTGTTCTTTCAAGGTCTGTGAAGAATTGTGTTGGGATTTTGATGGAGATTCCATTGAATCTATAGATTGCTTTTGGTAGGGTTGGCATTTTTACTCTGTTGATCCTTCCTATCCAAGAGCATGGGAGAGCTTTTCTTTTTCTGGTATCTTCTTCAATTTCTTTCTTCACAGACTTAAAGTTCTTGTCAAAAAGGTTTTTCACTTCTTTGGTTAGTATTACACCAAGATATTTTATGTTATTTGTGGCTATTATTAGTTGGATATATAATATGTGGATATTATTATTATCATTGTGTATAGGAGAGCTATTGATTTTTTATTTTAGGTGATCTTGCATCCTGTCACATCACTGAAGGTATTTATCAGTTGTAGTTCTCTGGTAGAGGTTTTTGGGTCACTTATATATACTATCCTATCATCTGCAAATAATGAAAATTTGACTTCTTCCTTTCCAATTTGAATCCCCTTGGTCTCCTTTTGTTGTCTTATTGCTATTGCTAAAACTTCAAGTACTATGTTGAAAAGATATGAAGAGAATGGACAGCCTTGTCTTGTTCCTGATTTTATTGGAATTGCTTTGAGTTTCTCTCCATTTATTTTGATGTTGGCTGTCAGCTTGCTGTATATTACTTTTATTATATTTAGATATGTTCATTTTAGCCATGATCTCTTCAATAACTTTATCAGCAAGGGGTGTTGGATTTTGTCAAATGCTTTTTCAGCATCTAATGAAATTATCATATTTTTTTTCTTTCAGTTTATTTATATGAAGAATTACGTTGATAGATCTTTGTATGTTGAACCAGCCCTGCATCTCTGGAATGTAGTTGACTTAGTAATGATGGATGATTTTTGATGTGTTCTTGGATTTGGTTTGCCAGTATTTTATTGAGTATTTTTGCATCTATGTTCATGAGTGAGATTGGTCTCTAATTCTCTTTCTTCTTTTTTCTTTTTTTAAATTTATTAATTTATTTATTTATTAAAGATTTCTGTCTCTTCCCCGCCACTGCCTCCCATTTCCCTCCCCCTCCCCCAACCAAGTCCTCCTCCCTCCTTAACCCACAAGTGCAATCAGGGTTCCCTGCCCTGTGGGAAGTCCAAGGACCACCCACCTCGTCTAGTAAGGTGAGCATACAAACTGCCTAGGCTCCCCCAAAGCCAGTATGTGCAGTAGGATCAAAAACCCATCCATTGCCATTGTTCTTGAGTTCTCAGTAAAACAGAAGAACTAGGTCAATGAGCAGAGTCTAATTCTCTTTCTTGGTTGAGTCTTTGTGTTTGGTTTCCAGGTAACCTCATACAAAGAGTTTGACAACGCCCATTCTGTTTCTACTATGTGGAACACTTTGAGGAGTATAGGTATTAGCTCTTCTAGGAAGTTCTGGTAGAATTCTGCACTAAAACCATCCGGTCCTGGGTCTTTTTTTGTGGTAGTGGGGAGTTGATGACAGCTTCAATTTCCTTGCAGGTTATAGGTCTGTCTAAATTCCTCACCTGGTCTTAATTTTGGAATATGGTATCTAACTAAAATACTGTCCATTTCTTTTACATTTTCCAATTTTATGGAGTACAGGTTGTTGTAATATGACCTAATGATTCTCTGAATTTTCTCGGTGTCTGCTGTTATGTCCCCCTTTTTATTTCTGATTTTGTTAACTTGAATGTTCTCTCTCTGCCTTTTGATCAGTTTGGATAAGGGTTTGTCTGTCTTGTGGATTTTCTCAAAGAACTAGCTCTTTGTTTTGTTGATTATTTGTATTGTTTTCTTTGTTTCTGTTTTGTTGATTTCAGCCTTAAATTTGATTATTTCCTGTCTACTACTTTTCCTGAGTGAGTCTGTTTCTTTTTGTTCTAGAGCTTTTAGCTGTGCTGTTAAGTCACTAATGTGACTCACTAATGTGAGTTTTCTCCATTTTCTTTATGTGGGCACTTAGTGCTATGAACTTTCCTCTTAGCAATGCTTTCATAGCGTCTCATAGGTTCGGATATGTTGTTTCTTCATTTTTGTGGAATTTAAGGAAGTCATTAATGTCTTTGTTTCTTCTTTGACCTAGGGGTGGTTCAGTAGTTCACTGTTCAATTTCCATAATTTTATAGGCTTTCTGAGAGTAGTACTGTTGTTAAATTCTATTTTTTTTTTTTTTTTTTTTTTTTGGTTTTTCGAGACAGGGTTTCTCTGTGGTTTTGGAGCCTGTCCTGGAACTAGCTCTTGTAGACCAGGCTGGTCTCGAACTTACAGAGATCCACCTGCCTCTGCCTCCCGAGTGCTGGGATTAAAGGCGTGCGCCACCATCGCCCGGCTTAAATTCTATTTTTAATCCATGGTGATCTGATAAGACACAGGGGGTTACTCCAAGTTTTTTTGTATCTGTAGAGGTTTGTTACTGAGTATGTGATCAATTTTCGAGAAGGTTTCATGAGGTGCTGAGAAGAAGGTATATTATTTTGTGTTTGGGTGAAATATTCTATAGATATTGTTAAGAAAAAATAAGAAAAGGACATCTCTGCAGGTGCAAAAAGTTCAATTAGGTCAAATCAAACCAAATCAAAATGCCCAATATTTTATTAAGAAAGACAAGTAAGACACTCTTGAGTGCCCTAGTGCATGGCAGGGAGACAGGACAGCAGAAAGCCCATGCAAACCCGGAACCATGTGTTTCTCCTCTAAGAGCCCACTTAAATACCCTGTGGGAGTGTTCGCGATACACCCCCTGCCCCACTCTCCAGGGAAGGGTCAGGACCTGGCATGCTGGGATTTGGAGTCCAGAGCAATGTAACTCCCAGCCCAGTGTGGGGGGCGGGGGGACTGGGATGGATGCTCCAGACCTACAAGATATCTGTTAACTCTATTTGATTCAGGACTTTGGTTACTTCTCTTTTTCTCTGTAAAGTTTCTATCTGTAAAGTGACCTATCCATTGGCAAGAGTCTAATGTTGAAGTTTCCTACTATAAGTGTGTGGTTTGATGTATGATTTAAGTTTTAATAATGTTTCTTTTACATATGTGGGTGCTCTTGAATTAGGGGCATAGATGTTCAGGATTGAGACTACATCTTGATGGATTGTTCCTTTTATAAGTATAAAGTATCCTTCTCTATCACTTCTGATTGATTTTAGTTTGAAATCTATTTTGCTAAATATTAGCATAACTACATCTGCTTGTTTTTTAGGTCCATTTTATTGGAAAACCTTTTCCCAACTCTTTATTCTGGGGTAGTGTCTGTCTTTAAGGTTGAGATGTGTTTCTTGTATACATCAGAAGGTTGGATCCTGTTTTCATATCCATTCTCTTAGCCTGTGTCTTTTTAAAGGTTAATTGAGTCCATTGATATTAAGTGATATTAATAACCAGTGGTTGTTAATTCTGGTTATTTTTTGGTAATGGTGTTTGTGGTTTCCTTTCTTTGGGTTATGCTGGTGGGGGTTATCAGTTGCCTGTATTTTTGTGGGTATAGTTATCTTTTTTTGGGTTGGGGTTTTCCTTCTACTATTTTCTGTAGGGCTGGGCTTGTGGATACGTATTGTTTAAATCTGTTTTTGTCATGGGATATCTTGTTTTCTCCATCAATCATGATTGAAAGCTTTGCTGGGTATAGTAGTCTGGGCTTGCATATATGATCTCTTGTATCTGCAGCACATCTATCCAGGACCTTCTGGCTTTCATGGTTTTCATTGAGAAATTGGGAGTAATTCTGATAGATGTGTTTTCATAGGTTACTTGACCTTCTTTCTTTGGAGCTCTTAATATTCTTGCTTTATTCTGTATGTTTGTGTTTAGATTATTATATGGTGAGGAAATGTTTTTTCAGATAATATAAAATATTTAGAGAAACTTTAACAAAACAAGTAAAAGACTTGTATGATAAAAATGTCAAGTATCTGAAAATTGAAGAGGATATCAGAAGATTGAAAGATCAGAAGATAAACAGAAAATGGCAATATTCCTAAAAATAATCTATGTATTCACTTCAATCCCCAAATTACCAAACAATTCTTTACATACTGTGAAAGGATAATTTTCAACTTCATATAGAACAAACAAAACCCCATGTTAGTTTAAACAATGCTGAACAATTTTAAAAAAAATCATTTGGAGGCCCCACCATTCCAGATTTCAAGGTATGCTACAGTTCTGTAGTAATAAAACTTTAATGTTATTGACATTAAAACAGACAAATTGATCAATTGAATCAAACTGAAGAGCAGAAATTAATCCACACATCTAGGACACCTGCACTTTGATAAAGAACCTAGAAATACCCTCTTCCATAAAGACAAAAGCTTCAATAAATAGTGCTTGTCTAACTGGATATCTGAGTATAAGAATGGAAATAGATCCAAATTTATCACTGTACACAAAACTCAACTCCAAGTAAACATTAATTTATATACACTGAACCTGATAGAAGAGAAAGTATTAAATAGCCTTGAATACATTGGCAGATAAGATAACTTTCTGATTAGAATACCAAGAGTAAAAACATTAAGTCCAACAACTAATGGAACTTGATGAAATTAAAAAGCTCATGTAGACAAAGGGCATTGTCAATTGGATAATGTAGCAGACTGCAAAGTGAGGAGAATGTTCGATAACCCTACATTTTATAGAGGACTAATATCCAAAATATATAAAGAACTTAAGAAACTAGATATCAAAAATCAAATAATACTATTAAAAATGCATTGTCATAGGAGACCACTTCCTAAATATAACTCCTGCAGCACAGAAACTGAGGGAACCAATTAATAAATGGGACCTCCTGAAATTGAGAAGCTTCTGTAAAGCAAAGGTCATGGTCAACAAGACAAAATGACAGCCTACAGAATGGGAAAAAGTCTTCACTAACCCCACATCAAACAGAGGTCTGATCTCCAAAATGTACAAAGAACTCAAGAAATTGGTCCTCAAAAGAATACATAATCTAATAAAAAAATGGAGTACAGACTTAAACAGAGAACTCTCAACAGAGGAATCTAAAATGGGCTGAAAGACATTTAAGGAAATGTTCAACAGTCTTAGTCATCAGAGAAATGCAAATCAAAAGAACTTTGAGATTTCATCTTACACCTGAAAACATTGATGACAACTTCTCCTGGAGAGATTGTGGGATAAAGGGAACACTCCTGCATTGCTGGTGGGAATGCAAGCTGGTACAGCCCCATTGGATGTCAGTGTGGCGATTTCTCAGAAAATTAGGAAACAACCTACCTCAAGACCCAGTAATACCACTTTGGGGTATATATCCAAAGAATGTTTAATCGTGCCACAAAGACAAACTGTGTTTATAGCAGCATTGTTTGTCATAGCCAGAACTTGGAAAAAAACCTAAGTGCCCCTTGACTGAAGAATGGATAACGAAAATGTGGTCCATTTAAACAAATTCTACATAGCAGAAAAAAATGATGACATCTCTTTGGACTGGAGAAAGAGGGGGAGAGGAGTGGGGGGAGGGGGAGAAGGGTGGGAGGAGGGGGAGGGAAATGGGAGGCTGGGAGGAGGTGGAAACTTGTTTTTTTTTTTCTCCTTTTCTCCATAAAAAAAAAAAGAGGTAGTACTTTTAGAGAGCTATGGATCACGTACTAAACAACAACAACAACAACAACAACAAAAAAGAACCTGGAAACAACCTAAATGTTCCTCAACCAAAGAATGAATAAGGAAAATGTGTTACATTTACACAATGGAGTACTACACAGCAGAAAAAAATAACGACAGCTTGAATTTTGCAAGAAAATGGATGGAGCTAGAAAACATTATTTTGAGTGAGGTAACCCATACACAGAAAGACAATTATCATACGGACTCACTTATGTCATTTTTAAACATAAAGCACAGAAAACCAGCCTACAATCCACAATCCCAGAGAACTTAGATGACAATGAGGACACTAAAGATCTCCTGAGTAAATTGGGAGCATGGGGACCGTGGGGGAGTATTGAAAGGGGGAGGAGAAAGGCAGGCCAGGGAGCAGAGAAAAATGTGGAGCTCAATAAAAATCAACAAATAAGTAAAAAATGGGGGGGGGGAACAGATATAAACAGAGAATTGTCATTTTTTTTTTTTGCCACGAGAGAAATGTGAATCAAAATAACTCAGAGATTCCAACTTACACCTGTAAGAATAACTGAGATCAATGAGACTAGTGTGAACTTATGCTGGAAAGGGTGTGGAGCATTGGGAACACTCCTCCATTGCTTTGGGGAATGCAAACTATGGAAATCAGTATGGTAGTTTCCTCAGAAAGTTGGGAATTGATCTCCCTCAGTACACACCCATACCACTCCTGGGTATAAATCCAAGGGGCATTCCACTCTACCACAAGGATACTTGTTCAACCATGTTCATTGTGGCTTTATTCATAATAATCAGAAATTGTAAAACAACTATATATTAACAACAGAAAATGGACAAAGAAATGATGGCACATTTACACAGTGGTAGTTTTACTGCAAATCTTGAAATTTATAGGCAAATTGATAGAATTGGGAAAAAAATCATTCTGACTAAAGTCACCCAGATCCAGAAAGACAAATACGTTATATGTTTGTACTTATAAGAGGATATTAGGCATTTAACAATTGATAACTAAGTTGCAATTTGTAGACCCAGACAGGTTAGGTATAGAGGAGACATCTGGGGTGCATAGTGATCTATGCATGATCCCTGCAGTGGGGAAATAGAATAGATTGGGATTGGGTGGGGTGGGGCAAAGGATCAGGTGAGCAGTGAGATAGGTAGAGGGAGAGAGTGCTAGGAAAGACAGATGAAATGGTAGTTATTTGAAGGTGTAGAGGAAACCTAGTGTGGTGGAAACTTCCTGGAATATATGAAGTTGATCCTGATGAGGACTCCTAGAATGGAGAATATAGTATTGCAATTGGCTGTCTCCTATAGTCTGGCAAGTCTTCAAGTGGGACTAGGCAACATAATTTAGCTCTTAGTCAAGCAGATACCATGGAAATCCTCAAACAACCCTGGCTGTTATTAAGATAAAGGTTGCTCTCTATAAACTGACACAATGCATATTGCTGAGGACAATACCCGCATTACTCATTGAATATAGAAAAGTTGACCAAGGGACTATATGGAGCCTTCACTCCCATTTTCTTGTCTCTTTGCTGCAGGCTACCAAAAAAACTTGGACACCAATTTAGCTACAAAGCCTTTGACCTACAACTTTTCCTGCTTACAAAAGATGCTAGGGAAATGGTGGCACAGACCTTGGATTAGTCAACCACTGTCTGATTTGACATAAAGCCCACTTGATGACAAGGAATTCATTGTGGATACTGCTTGATAACCAGAAACATAGGGAAAAGCCAAACACTGCTGGTCTAGAAAAAAAATCAGTAAATGATTCCTAATGATATTCTGTTATACTCATAGATCATCATCAGGGAAGATTCCTCTGCCAGCTGATGAAAACAGATGCAGAGACCCACAGCCATACCTTATACTGAGAGAGTCTAAATTAGAATTTTTCATCAAATTACTCCAATTAGAGCTCAGGGGATTCTGTGTAACAGAAGCAGAAATATTAAGAGCCAAAGGTGACTGGAGGGCACCAGAAGAATAAGATCCTCTTAATCAAGTAAGTAAAATGCTTGTGAGTTCGCAGAGACTGAAACAGCAAGCACACTTCCTACACAGGAAGTTATCAGGTCCTCTGCATACATATTAGAGCCATTAGCTTAGTATTTTGATGTGAATCCTGACTGTGAGAATGAGTTTGCCTCTGACCCTTGATCCTTCTCTTGGACCTTTTTGTTTTGTTGGGCTGCTGTGACCAAATTTGAGATATTAGTTTTTGCCCCATTTTATTATATTAAATTTTGGCGTGTTTGTTTGTTGTCTTTTAGAATTCTGTTCTGATCTAATCAGAGACAGAAATGGAATAAATACAGCAGGGATAGTAGGGATGAGGGTGGGAGTAGAGGGAAGGGGAACTATAAACAGAATATATGACATGGGAGAATAATTATTTTAAATAAAATAAGATAAATTAACTTATGCTTATTTTGGCTGATCCCTTCCTTTGCTTTTACTACTGGACCACAAATGGGGAGGCATTCTAATCTAGCTGCTTCTTTCAGAGCACAGCCATGTATTTCCAAGTCTCAAATAACAACAATACCTCAGCAATTGCTTCTCATGTGCAGCTCAGAAAATTGGTATCACTCTTAAATAAGAGTGCAAAGGACACCTGCTAAGCCTGCCTTTGGCTCTAGCTGTGGCGAGATTGCCAGTTATTACTCCTAATGTTAGGGTTTCAAATTGTTCTGATCTACTGGACCCTCTCCATTTCAGTTGTGCTGCACAGTGGCTCAAGTTCCTTTCGTGAAGAAAAGCATAAAACTGCATGAGATTATGCACCATAAATCTCAGCATTCCAGGTTCACTTTCTGAGATGCACAAGTGTTCTTAGAAAGTAATGGTGCCAGGTCAAGAACAGGTACTTAAGTACATGTTTATTTGTTCCACATATTCTGTTGTAATCTCATTTTGCTAAAGTATATTTATTGCAAAAAATAAGATAGATGGATAATTGCAGGAATATCTCAGTGAGTAAAGCACTGGCTGCTCTACTAGCGTACCTGAGTTAATAATTTTCCTGCACCCACAAAGTAGTCTACAGCCCCCTACTTCAAATGATTCTATATTTTGTAGGAAAGGTAATTTTAACTGAGATAAAATAATTCATGACTTAAATTGCCAAAAAATGACCAAAGTCATATACACAAAGTACATCCCATCTGAGTCAACAGAAGGTGCAGGGTTCTATTTCCAGTGAACTATTCCTATGTTCATACATACTAGAGATGTATGGCACTCCACAAATTTGTCCCCTCTGCTCATTTGTATTCCATTCCCAGAGCCGAATAAGACATTGTTTCGTGATTATCTACCTGTTCTGTCACAGAAATTGTCCAAAGGTTTCCGCTTCTGTCACCAGTAATTCTTTGGCGACAAGAAATTTCAATGCCACTGGCAAAGTGGGGGATCTAGAGTTGTATTGTCATTTGTAGAAATATTTTTTTCCATTGTATGTTTGAATTTACAAATATTCATTAACACCAGAAGTTCACATCAAAGAATATATGTAAATAGGTGTGTTTATATGCATTTCAGTTATTTACCTTGGAATATTATGGAACTGTATTAAATTGGACATGACCGAACAATGTTGTAATATTTTACCTGACATACACTGATAAATATAGATAGGATTTTGCATATAAAATTGGTAATAGTTGATTTGAAAATCCTTAGACATTAACTTATGGCTTCTGGAATCTACTGTTCATGGCAACTGGCAACTACTTGACAAGCAGCAGGACTAGTCAACCTCCAGTGGAGAAATAATAAATAGACAAAGACACTCATAGACTTTTTACAAGTAAGAATTGTGTAAGACTAAATTCCAGTAGAACACACTGGAAGTATTTTGTTATTTTCTAGAATTGAGTAATTAAAATAAAGTAGTATATGTTCTCATGCACAAAAGAAAACATGCCTTTTAAAAAATGAATTTGCATTGTTAACTCTAATAAATTGCATCATCATGAATTAAATGAACTAAATTTTAATTTTATATGCCAGTAGCCTATGGCAGCAGTAAGGTCTATTTGAATTTACTGTACTAAAGAACTAGGTTCATGCAACTATATATAATTAATCACTGCCTGTTGACTGTTGATGTATTTGGGGTCCTGCTTTTAGGCAATGGCTTTTCACTGTCCTGTCTGGTACCACTGGTCCAGTCTTTCTTTCTCCCTCAGGTACTCGAAGCCCCTTATAAAATAGTTATTTAGAAGCTTAATATTAATTATAATTGCTTGGCAAGTGGCTCAGGCTTATTACTGGCTAGCTCTTACACATAAATTAACCCCTTTCTAATACTCTGTGTATCACCATGTGGCTTTGTGGCGTTACCTTTTCTCTATTACATCTTGCTGCATTGGCGATACATTGACATCTCTCCTGACCCTGCCCTTGTTCACCTGTATTTCTGCTTAGATTTCCCACCTAGCTATATTCTGCTCTGTCACAATTAACTGAAGGATATCCTATATCAACTACTCGGTAAACATTTTATGAATATAATAGTAGAATTGATATAGCTATTTAATTTATAGGCTGCAGTTATTTGTGGCATCATATTTCTTTCCTGGCTTAAATCATTATTCATAATTTGTGGAATAATCAATAATATTATTGTAAAATTATTCCAAAGATACACCATTTTAAATGCTTATCACCAAGAAAATAGATGATGAGAAGCATTGAAGAGAATGTAGGAAAATAGGAACATTTTCCACTGCTGGTGTGAAGGAAAACTAGTTTGGCAAATATAGAAATCAATGTGGAAATTCTTCAACATAATAAAATAGAACTGCTCTATATGACCATACCACAGCACTCCTGGATATACAACTGAAGTGCTCTGAGCCAGTGTATCTTATAGATACTTGCACCTTCATGCTTTTTGAGGCATTGTTTGCAAGAACCAGGACATGTAACTAGGTCTTAGACGTCTAGTTAGAAAGTGGGGGAATAGAGAATATGTAGTAAAAATACATAATGGACTTCTATTAACTCGTAGGAAAAATAAAATTACCATTTAAAGAAAGTCTATGAGTGACCTGATCTGCAAGTTTGTTAATCTGAGCTTAATCCCCAGAAACAATGTAAAGAACAGAGGAAAAAATACTACAGAAGCATGTCATCTGGTATCAATATATCTGCCGTTGTCTACATGCCCATAACACCCTCTCTCTTACACACACACACACACACACACACACACACACTCACTACAGAAATATTTGGTTAAAATATTTCTGCAATTAATTATTTCTGAATCTCTGGATAATTCACTTAGTGAGCAGTACTTCAAGATGTAGCTGCCCAAAGCAATAACTAATTGTGACATAAAATAGCATGCATCTTTCAGTATCATTTGATGTATACCAATTGCTGAATATCCTATTTTATTTATTTGTTTACTAGGTAGGCAAAAATGCTGCTTAGATACATATGTGGCAATTTAATCATTTTGATATTTTATACTATAAATGATTTTAATATTTACAATACTAAAATGTGTTGACTGAACAATAAACATTGAGAGGATATATTCTATCCAAGTTATCAAAGGGTGACACATAATAATCATAAATTTATATGTAGCCATGCCGAGTTAATGTTATCCAAGCAAGACTGGAACACAAGCAAGACGATGTCAAGAGAATTTGTGAAAATACTAAAAAACAAAATGAAATTCCTTTAATAGCAAGGTCACACACTGACAAATATTTACATTGGACTTCTCATTCTATATATCCAAGCAGAAAAATACTTATCAACAAGAAAAAGCATAATATAGAAGAGGAATATAAACCAAGGAAGTAATGTAAGAACCTCCAAATAAAATTCAATAAAGTGATTTGCCACATAAAATGCTCACTCCAATAGCTATTCCCAAAATTTCCAAACACAGACTACAATGGAGTGATATGCACTATAATACTTAAATGAACATGAGAAATTAAATATTCATTTCAAGGTTATGATGAGAAAAGTTAGGAAGCAAGGTACTTTTCCTGAAACTAAAGACAAGTGTGATATCTTTGCCAAGTTGTTTACATGAAGAAGGATTTTATCTTGTATTATTCTTTCCATATTTCCTGACATCAAGATAATATGTAAAGCTTTTAATATATTATTTACAAGTCTAGAGAGAAAGAGCCAAGCAGTTGAAACAAGTTCATTCCAAGGATGCAAATCAGGTAGCTGACAACCTCCTTTAGTGCCTGCTACAGGAAGACCCTATACCTTTGGACTAATTTGGGAACCAACACTACTATGTACTTATTCATATGCAGACACATTAGCATCAGCTAATTTGAGACAAAATAAAATATTTAAACAAACAAATATAATAAACTTATAACGAACTCTCCTGTAAGAGTAACCTAGATGCTATAGCATCTAAACTTTAGGTTCTAAAGACTTGTCTACAGATTTCTTTTGCACTCTGAATTTGTTCATGTAACTGAAGGCTGGCATGTTGGCTATACATTCTTATACATCATTTACATTCACATTGCTTCTCCCCAGTATTTCGCTGATGTCTTAGAAGAGCACAGCAATATGTAAGCACATTGCTGCTCTATTAAATTCTGTAGATGTTTGTTTGAAAATTTGTCTCCACACTATCAGGCATTTGAATACTTGCTCTCTAATTGGAGGTAGTATTTCAGATGATTTTAGAAATTCTGTCAGTGTAGAAAATATTTCACTGTGGGTGTGATTTGAGAGTTTAAATCCTCACGTATTTCTATTTCATACTCTCAGCTTCCAGTTTCAGCTGCCATGCCTCATACTTGAAGTTATGCCTTTTGGTTATGATGAACTCCTACAGCTTTGGAACCAAAATTCAAAAGAAACCCTTCTTTTAGTTGACATAGGCATTGTGTTTTATCACAGAGGCAGAAAAGGTGCTATAGTTTTTCTGATAAATGAGATATTTATAATTTAAGATAATTTTCACAATTAAAAGGTTTAACTTATTTCTTAAAATCTTAGGACTTTGCTCCATATGAATTTAAAGATATTGAAGGATTGAATAGATTGTTCATATAATCTGATTTATTTTTCCTTCCAAAATAAATAGCCTTGTAGAAGTGAAGTGAAGTGTATGACTAAGGAACTTACCACATCCTTCATAGTCATAGATTTCTCTTTGTATAAGATCTATTATTTCTCTAAGACTTTTGTAAAATCTAAAGTTTTTCCCAATTTGGTTACACACTAGGGGTTTTACTACTACATGAATACTTTAATTTTCTTGAATGCAAGTTCTAAACGTAAAGGATTTACCACATTGTTAACATTCTTTGAGTTTTCTCCAGCAGGACTTCTTTCATGACAACAAAGAAGATAGTGGTGTGCAAAGGTTTTACCACATTAATTATGTTCATAGGGTTTCTTTCCAGTAAGATCTTTGTTATGCCTTTGAAGATGACTGGCACATGCAAATGCTTTACTGTATTGACTACATTGATAAATCTTTTCTTCTCTATGAAATCTTTCATACAATTGAGTTCTTAATGTTAACCAAGTTAAAGCAGATACCAAGAAATATTGAATATTTTCCCTCATGTGTTATCTTTGGGTTTAAATTTGTATATCCATACAAATATATGTGTATATATGTATAGTACAATTTGATTTATATGTATGTTTATATCCAAGTACCTTCTTATTTTAGATACTATATATTTGTAATATATTTTTTAATCATGCTTTTTAATGTCAATGTATTTTTGCTATTTACTCAAGATAACAGTGTTTTTTAAAACTTTGTATGGTGTTCCATGTTAATTTTTAATAATTTTTATTCATACTCGATGGAAAATATCACTATATGAACCAGTAATCAGGTTTTAGAAGTATATCCAAGTGAAAGAGATTCAGTAGTCAAAATAGCTCTTGTTTTATTGTGTTCAGAGTGCAAAATCTAATGAGGTGTATATCAAAGATGATACTTTTCTAAAACTAATATTTATAACAATGAATCAATATGATGACATTATAGACTACTTCATTTATCATAATTTTGAAATAGCACAACAATTTAAATGTAAGTAAAATAAGATTTTTTTTTTTTGGTTAGGACAATGTGCTGTGAAGAAGACATTTTGGCAAAATCAAAGAAGTAGAGATATTTAGTTTTATCAATTTACATTGGGTAGAAATTTTAAGGTATGTTTGATACTATAAAAGATGGTTTTATTTGAACATTAAGTGTGCCAAACTTCTCAATTCTTGATCTTTTGTTTAATGTTTCCACTTTGTATAGCACATTTGAGAGAGACAAGGAAAGAGAGAGAGAGAAGCAAAAAGAGACATGAAGTTGGGAGGTTAAGTTGTGGTTGACAGGAACAATTGACGGGAGGAGAATGGTGACTGATGTACTCAAATTAAGTTATTCAGATGTATAAATATTCAAACAGAAAAATTAATAAGTAAAACAGATCTTCAGGTTTTAGTCATAAAGTAATATGGAAGAATTAGAAGATTTCAGTTAAAACATGTATATAGCTTTCCTATATGTGTTTCCTGTGAAGAAATGAGGCCTCCATTGTGTATGTATACAATTGTGCCAGAAAGACATGTGCTCAACTATGTTCATAGCAGCATTGTTTGTCATTGCCCACATGAAGGCATTTGTATCAACACATCTTTTGATCTCTAGGACTATTCTATAGTCAACTATAGTAGGAGCAGCCTGGCCGCTTGTTCTTTCCACCTGTCTGGCTAGCTTAGCCTTGAAATAACCACACAGAAACTGTGTTAATTAAATCACTGTTTGGCCTATTCGCTCTAACTTCTTATTGGCTAACATTCACATCTTAGTTTAACACATTTCTAGTAATCTGTGTATCACCAAGAGACTGTGGCTTACCGGGTAAAATTCCCAGCGTCTATCTTCTGCGGCTCTATGGTGTCTCTCTCTGACTCTGCCTTCTTCCTCCCAGCATTCAGTCTTGTCCTCTCCGCCTACCTAAGTTCTGCCCTATCAATAGGACAGGGCAGGTTTTTTTTTATTCATTAATCGCAAGCATAGCACACAGAGGGGACTCACACATCAAACTATAGTGATAATGCACCATGGGCAAGAAATACTTTATTGTTTTACAAAAGCAATTTGTATATGATCAACAATACACTAATGAAGCAAGCTACAGTGTTAAGGAATCTTGATACCAATTCACCACTCACATACATAAGGGATTTATGTTAGACAGGGCTCTTGTTCCTGGAAAGATCATCAGCCTATACACATTGGTTATCTTTAGTCACACAGCCATATTTACTTTCCTATGACCAGAAAATTGTACTAAAATAGCAATATAAGTAGTTTTCTCATCATGTCTTGCATAGGATGGAGTCACAAGCATTCTTTAAAACTACATTTAAATGGAAATAAAAATTGTTTAGTATAGACCAAGAAATGTATGCAATGCATTGGAAACAATACCAAACACATCATGATTGACACACGACACACATATATACAAGTTATCAAGACAGAATCTCCTTTCCTAATGTTCTGAGATATTATAAGAAAAAGTATTTTTATTCTCAAAAGTAGAAAATAAATCTCTTTATAATTCCAGTTTTATGTACTAAATGTCATAGTGACATAATTTTAAGGTTCATGAAAAGGATTTAATCTGAGGAGATTACATTGATAATGAAATCCCTTTTATTCTATTTTTTGTGAAGTAAATGTCATTGGAAATAAGTTCAACATAACCTTTACTTGAAGATGCAGTGATTACCCTGCATGAAAATTTCCACAAACACAGTTGATGGCAGAGAAACTTATGTGGCTCTGAAATGACTGATCAGTCTTTAGGATCCTCCACACCCTTGGATGATATTTGTGTTTCATTTTCCATGCAGCTGGTTGCTTATCCTTTCGTTTCAATGAATATTAGTTTCATTTTTTTTGGTGGAGCAAATACTTTGCCAAGCATTGGAAAGCACCACTGCTGAAGCCCTGAGACCCAGTGAGCACGTCTCTTCCCTGCAGCTGCCATCAAGCCAATGAGCACAACCTTTAGCGTCCCATCGACTCTCTGGTATTCCAGCCAGCAATTTCATCTGTTATTTTTGGGCAAGTTCAGGCCAAAATAAACAAAAGAGCAAATCAAAATAAACAGCTAATGTTTTATATCCATTCACTTAATAACAGAATGAAACAAAGCAGAAACAAAAAGTGTGAAATTCTCCCAAAGTTTACCAGAATCTCAAAGCAGCAGCTTTAATTTTGTTTCCTGCATATGAGGAATATATCACATGATTGATCATTTTATACAAGATGCTGGGCAGGATTTTATACGATGAAGTCTTTGTGAACAGCAAAAGCAGTGCTTCCAAGATGACTTAAGGAGATGCTTTACGCTGGAGACATTCATGGTTATTTTGCTGATTGCATGAAATAATGGTGCTGGCTATAACTCACTAGAAAAGAAAACAGCCAGGTTCTAATGATCATGAAATATTGACATGATGGGATTTGCATACCCAGCATGATCCAAGCTGGTCTACATTGGAACTCAGGTTTTCAGGTAGAAACACTACAATTTTGAAAGTGAATTTTGAGTTGTCTACCAACATACAAGTTGTACATTTTTGAACTAAATGTGATAATTGATTCTATATATATATACATGGATATATACACATACACACCGATATCCATCCACACAGGTATATAGATGCACATTCACACACATGCATACATGCACACTCACACACATACACACACATAGAGAGAGGGAGATGTGATCAAGTCAGGCTAATATTTGCAGTTCTTTCTGTTGTTAACATTAAAAACTATGCTTCTAGACATGTTGATACATGTGATAAAATGGTGGTTAATGATATTTGCTTGCACTATTCTCATGCAGAACACAAGTATTTAGTTCATATATATTCCTTTTTTGATCAAATATTTTTCTCTGTAGCCTGAGATAACCTGAAACTCCTTGGGTTGTAGCCCAGGCTGACCTACTATGTAAGGCTTCAGGGAGCTATGACCTATGTATATTTGTCATCCGTCATGCAATTAAAGCTGTCTCCCCTCTCCCTGCCTGCCCTTCTAATTTTTGATGGTCACAGTGTTAATGCTCTGCTATGACAAAGACTTTTCTGTAGCAGTCTAAGACATATCCTATCAAGAAGTAAAGTGAAACCATAAAGGAAGTTAAGAAAAGAAAAAAGACATATGATGTAAAACTAAAACCTAGTTTATGGAGGAGAAGATTCACGTTTAGCCTTAAAAGAAAAGATTTTTCTTATCAGGATGAACTAATTATAAAATATTTACTGTAGAATAATCCTGTTTAGTACACATGGGAGAAAAATCAGTTGATCCCATTTGTCTGGAGCATTTCGGGGTAATGTACAAGGTAAACCTGAATTGGCAGGAACTGGGTGGGAAAGAACCATAAATATTATTTGATACTTTGGACTTAATCCTACTTCAATGGGGAGTTTGTGTTAAAGTTTTATTCAGAGTATAAAAAGTCAAGTTGGTTTCATTGCTTTACAGTAAAGAGTGATACTATGTTAGGGTGACGAAAACATTACAAATTAAACCTGGAAACAACTGGAGAAAGAAGTGAAAAAATGGAATACTAAAACTTTGAAAAAGGTGATAAATGTTGAAAGGTTTTAAACGTGATATGGAAGCACAGCAACTCTGGCACCAGATAGTGCATGGCCACAGAGGGAAAACTCAACAGGTTCTCTGGAAAGTGGAAGATGAAGGAAGAACTTGACAGATGACTCACCACATGTGGGCCAGACGTAAATGTATGCGGGCTGCTTGAACAGCTCTAATCCTCATTCTAAGCTTATTTTTCACTGTAAATATTTTTTTCACGTAAAATTTGCACATAATATTTCACAAAATATGTAATTTTCACATATATAGATATAACTGAATGAAACTGGCATTTGTAAAATGAAAATATTTGAGCAAAGTATAATCATTCAGATCGTGAGATATCTGACAGTGAATCCTACTTTGAAGTAACACGTATAGCTCACCTGTACACACACTGTTGTGGTAGGCATTTTCCCAAACTTGAATGCCATCTTCATAAGAGGCAAGGCAGTATAAATTTTCTGATAACCTTGCACATTTAGATTGCTTAGTAAGATTAGAATAAAAAACAATTCATAGACAAAATTCATTCTTCTCTGAGAAAAATTGTAGTCAACTCTTTTTTTATGAGGTACGCCTAAATTCTGTTGTTCCTAAGGAGAGTCAACATTTACTACCGATGCTTTCTTTTTCTACCTAATTTTTGAGTAAATGTGGTTGAATGAGAAAATGTATTTCAAAATAAATAAAAATTGTGGAGTCATATTCATAGTGAAAATATAAATCTTTTATCTAGAGAAATTCCCTCTGCAATACAGAAAATAATAATCTATTATATAATATATAAATGAGTCACTTTCTTTTAAAATGCAACTTAAGCTCTAGGGTATACTTTATGTAACTAAGTAGGAAAGAATTGAAATGAATGCCTCTAACTTAAAACATAATAGCATGATTTTATTAGTGTGTTTAACATAAATATATAAATATATATTATATATAAGTATATAAAATATAATAAAACTTGGGTATTATCTTTAATAATCAGTTACATCTTATGTGATCTGTACTCAGAGATGCAATATTTAAAAACTATCTTTAAACTTACAAGCCTCTAGTAAGTTATTTCTTCTATATAATAAATACTACAGTTAATTATTATATTTGCATGAAAACAATTTTAGGATACAGTCCTCGTTAATGATAGGAAGTCTTTATATTCAAGGAGGTAAGAATGTTGCCTGGATCATTTGGAATACTCAAAGCCTGCTCACTCAGGCAAATAAACCTACATTATTCCCATTTAGGAATTCCTGCCCTCTCAGTTAAAACTCTTTAAAACTTCGCGATCTTGCTGAGTGATTTCACTACTACATGCAATTCCCACACTTGGAAAGAGTGATCAAGGAGGAATATCATGAGCTTGGCGCCAGTAGATCTGTATATTGAGTTCCAGCCTACCCTGAACTATACCATAAAGTCTTATTTAAAAAATATTAAAAACAGCAACCAAAAAAAACCTTCAAGACCAAAACAAAAAAGTTAGCAACAATAATAACTGAAGCCTGTCCTTTCTGCCCTGTGTGTGGCATTGGGGTCACAACTACTCTACAGTGTCTTCTGCTGCACCTACGGAGGGGTCCCCAGTGGATGATTGCTTCCAACTGTAGGTGGGAAAAGATTCTGTGGGATAAAGAGTTCTGTTGCTGTATGTTTTCAAATGACATAAAAGAGGAAAAATAACTTACTAAATGACATTTTGTTCCCAGTATTAGCCTGCTAATATTTAGAGGGCAAGAACCAAAGCCCATGCTGTAACAATCCCAAATACTATTTCACACATTAAATCTGCTGCCTAATATTGCTTGATCCTCAGGTGAGACTATCCTACAGTTTATTAAGGACATAATTTCTAAACAGTCATTTTCTCTCGAGAAACTTTGAGAAACAAAGGCATAAAATAAACCTTTCATAGCAAACCTTGCACGATGAAAGTGCCCAGAGGATTGTGTTTTTTCAGAGAGGAGTGGACTGCTTTAGCCAATAAGGTGAAACAATTAGGGAAAACACATATCTAACTCATTAAATGTCTGAAATGTAAAACTGAAAACTCTGTTCAATTACTTTGTATTATATACAGAAGTTGTTGTCATATGCTAATTAAGTATGTCTACATATGCTTTACTGTGGCATCAGAAGAATTTATAATGTGGAAAAAGTTACATGATTGAAAATTATTGATGGACACTGTCTTTGATTTTGTAATTATCCTTTTGCCATGTACAACACATTTTTAGAAGCTGGTCCTGGGAATTTACCCAAACACAATGTTTCCTGTCCTGTTTCGTTAAAGTTAAAACCAAGACAGATGGTAGTGTAAGCAAATCAGACAAAGAGGACACAAGACATTATTTCCAGTGCATTGCCCTTCTTGAGGAGACAGTGCTCTAGAATCTAATCTGTGGAACCAACATTGACATTAGTATTCTATCCCAAAGCGTGTGCATTTTTGAGCAGTGAGCTCCTGGACGTGATCATTTTAGTGATAATTTGAGAAGAAAAAGCAGTAAGCATGTTTTTTTTTTCTTGCTTTGTATGGCAGACCACATGTTTATAAGACTATGATTTTGGACAATAATGCCACTGGGTGTGTTCGGATTGTATCATAAAAAAATTAGGTGAAATTAAGGAAAAGGACACTTTAAAGGTATACTATGAAATGTGCCCCTAAATGTGCCTGCCTTGCCTATTAGCTAAGAGTGAGCCAGTGTCTTTGAATCTAGCTAGTCAGATGGTTAACCTTGGAGCCCAATGTGTATGATTTAAGACAGTAAGCTGTGTAAGAGGATATTTTATTTTTAAGTGAGTTGGGAAGTATAAGAAAAGACATATTAAGAAAAGAATATTCATTCATGTGTTTTTAACTATGACAGAATGTGTTAAGCTTGGCAAGAAATGCAAGCACTACCTTTTATGACAATATGTACAAAACAGGACATAGGACAGCCATCGTAAATTTTCCTTTTTCTTCTCAGATTCTGTTGGCCTTACCTGTTTGTAATGGTTGTCTTGCCTCTGTTTTATTATTTTCAAGTTTGTAAGATGGCTATTAGCAGAAGTATGACCCTTAGCTCTCTTTTCCACATCTACTGTAAAACAAAAAGTTTCTTTCATAGTCTCAAGATAGAAGCTAATTATTCATGTGTGACAAGCCATATGTGATATATGCCTACCTATAACTAGCGACATTAATCTTGGGGATATCCTCTGTTAGGTCCTGATTCAACTTATACTACCTGTACATCAATTACAGAGAAGCACATTTTTTAGGCTGATCAGAAACATATGACATCTATTTATTTTAAAAATAAAAAAGCAAATATCATATAATCAAGTGAAGAACAAATCTATTTCTTTACATCACAGAAAACCTGATTAAAATGGTACAAATGAAGGTAAAGAGCTTTAATGGAACTTTCAAGGAGCTATACACTGTTAGTAACTACCTTTGTTGTTTATCCAATACATATGGGGAACATGCAGAGAAACTGTCAGTATGATTACTCAAACATTATAGCCTTCAACCCACATAGTCAAATAGGGAGGCCAAAAACGTGGATCACACAGCTATAGTCTAGGTACTTATGTACAGACCCATACCTTCAATTCAAGTTGCATTCTTTTGTCTGGATATACTTACTGCAAAGACTTCGGTCTGCATGTTTGTTCAACATTTTTCACCTGGCCCTGATTAGCAGAACCTTCACTGAATACTCAACTCACGTAAAATTCATCACTTTACTCTGTCTTCTAGCAGTATGGCCTGATGAAGAATAAAGAAGTTGGATTAACACTGCCAAGAAAGAATGGATGTAAGAGTCTTATGTTTAAAATTTATTTTTTGTTTTGTTTTTAGGCATTCATTTGTCTGGTTTATCACGATTACAACAGGAAGAACAAAGCTTATATGTGAGGGGAAAATCAGAAGAGCAAGAACCACATTATCTCACCTAATGACAATGGTAGCCTAGTTAGCATACATTCTCCATGCTATAAAGTTATCTTACTTGTTGGCCAGAAGTCATAGTGGCATTTCACTAATTAAACTCTTTCCTTCATCTATCCTAAGTACTATTGCTGTAACTTACTATGGCTTGCTTTCCAAACAATACACAGACACATGTGATGACAGCTATAGTTACGCTTGTGACAAGGCATTCACACAGATGGTAAGATAGCGGAATGACCTTTTATAGACCATCAGTCATGGGAGAATCTGTGCCTTATTCAGATTTCCTACTCAAGTTATAATTGAATTCAAAAGCTCATGTTTGGGAAAATTACCATATGCTCTTCATCTCTGTGCTCCAGACACCTTTAATAAGTGAAAGGAAAAGAAGAATGGATTTCTAAATGCACATGACTCTTATATGGGGGATACAGTACAAACCTACATTTAAGAAGGGAGGATATCACTTTATGGAATGACTGTTACAGTAGCCAGAGAAATATAATAAAAACTCCTTGTATCTACCCACAAGGTGGCATTTTTCTTCTTGGACCCATACACCTGGAGACATCTCAGCAGAATCTGGTTATGATTTTTCCATGTGTATAATTCTCAACTAGTACTCTTCAACTCTGCCACGGACAATAAGAGTACTCAGCATGCACTGAGAGAACTGAATGAGCTTAGTTCCTGGCTAAGATTTTGGCATTCTGTAAATGAATCTTTCATTTGACTATGAACACCTAGTGAGTATCAGTAAGTAATTTGCCACATTCAACCAATGTGTTCTTTAATTTGTAAGCACAGTTTCCATTTATAGATGTCCTGTCACAGCTCTGATACAATTTTCACTTCAGACACATATTTCTACATGTTCTTTAAAATGATTTAATGTTGCAATAACAAAATTGTGCTGCTCATTACTTTTTATTAGTAGTGGTTTGAGAAATATGTGCATAATAGTATATCTACCCATGTTTAGAACACTGTGTTTCTCCATCTTTCATGTTCTCAGAAGAGAAAAACAACCGATTGTGACCTTTTCAGTATTTTGTAATTTGATTCACTTACCATGCCAGGTCTCCCAATTTACCATACCAGAACCTGTGATTGGAACAAACAGACAGGCATGATAGAGAACACTGAAAAGGTCAGTACTGTCATGTGCAAATTTTCAAGAGAAGGAGTGACATTTCCATGTTGATATATGCTTTTCATGACGCAGTGGCATAAGAAAAATGTGGGCAAGAATGTTTCATTTCTAGAAACAAATGAAACAAGATTTTATGGTGAAGAGCAATATGTGTATGTGTTACTTTGAATGATAAAGGTATATTGCTTATCATAACAATTCAACAACAACTATGAATCTCAAGAAGAAGACAGAATCAGACAATTGTCAGTTTCCTTTGAAAGTTCAAAGTCTTCTGAATATTTTCTCTAGCAAAGCCTCACCTCCTGATATTCCTCAAAGAGGCATCAACTGTGAGCTAGGAGTGCAAATGCACAAGGTTTATGAGAGACTTCAGCAACAACACACAATGCTTATCTGTAAACTTATGGCAAAATAGGTGAGTGACATGCCTTTCTTTAACATTTTGGAGCCATTGGGAAACCTAAAATAATATCTCATACACAACAAAAAGTTGTTGGTCAATAGCAGTGCATAAAATTTATTGATGAAAATTTTCTCTGTCAACATTTTTGCTTCAGGTGCTCATAGTAGTAATAGCATAGTAGACCCTGTGTTGGCAAAGAGTCACCAGAAAGATACAGGATAAAAATTAACTTGTGTTTTTATATTTATTTCTTAAATTCTTGTGTTTTTTTTCTTGGGAAGGAAAGCAGGTTGAGAAGCAGTGTCACTATGGAATCCATAAAACATTCTCTTGATTCTGTTTTCATAGTGTTGGAATTATAGAGGAACCATGTCAAGTCCCACACATATGTGATCCATTAACTACACCCTCCTCTCATCAGAAGAAAGGTTGACAGAGAATAGTCTAGGAGAAATCACCAGTAAAAGTTGCTTGTCTGCAAGGCTAAGCGGTTTAGGAACTCCTGACTTCACACTAAGGAACTGTTTTAGAAAATAAAAAAAAAAAATGCAGATAAGCAAACACAGATTAGTGAGTATTCACTACATAGCATAAAAATATTTCTATTGTGTGAAATCATGTACCAATTCTATTGAATTTCCAGAGTCTTTATATACAGATAGTATGACCTTCCAGATTAAAACAATAATTATGAAATTTACAAGTGCATTTTTTTTCATGTTCTTTAATTTTATTTATTTTTATGTAAGTGCATTTTGTAAGAAATAAAGAAATAACAAATGTCGATGCATCTACTGATGAGAAATAGAATTTACATTTAGATGTATTTTATTTCAATACAGAAAAATAATGTTAATTACGTTGGAGAAAACTTCCGTCAGTAAATGAGGATAGTCAAATTATTCATGAATTAAAGAATATGCATAAACTCAAGTTATCTCAAGTTTGCGGTCTCTGCTTAAATCTATATCAAAATCTATATGAATATGTAAAGGTTCAGGGGAGAAAAAGCCCTTCAGATAAAACAATGAATTAAAGTCCTACGTATGCTTCCAGAGTGTGGTATGGTAAGTAAATATTGGAAAGAATATTCTGTCTAGAGATATCTGCATGGGAAACATATTGTTAGAATGTATTTGGATCAGAAAGCTAAATAAAAAAAGAAACATTTAAAATTAAAGGCAGGATAATTTCTTTCATATCATAAGAAAGCATCAATTACAGATTAGGTAAAATAATACCCAAAGTTAAAACTTTGAGTAAAAAATATTGATGAATGTCTCTCCAAAATGGCAAGTAAGGTCTTATACAGAATTTATACCCTAAAAATTACTAAAAATTTAAGAACTTTAACTAAAATAAAATTATTGGCTGGAGAGAGAAATATAACTGAAATGAAAAATGAATTGGATATTTTCCCATAATCTTCTCTATCTTGTGAAAAGAGAGGTCTTGAAGAGGAGTGAAGAATACACTCATCTGTATTTCTTAGCACAGATGTTTAGAATGTAGCCAGGGATTATTATGGTTAAGTAATGTGGTGAATCCTATGTCCAATGGATATTTCTACAGAACACATTTGCATCTAAGGCTTGGGAATGTTTATGAAAAGGAGGTAGAAAGCGTAGAAGTACAAGAGGATCAGGGGCTTTGCTGGGTGGTTGTGTCTCTTAGTAATATCAGAAGTTATAGCCATAAAGTTTTGCCTATGTGACTGTCTAAATAAAAGCTGCCAGAGTGGACAGGGAAAACAAAAGAGATCTCAACCCTATTTAAAAAAAAACAACAACAACAACAACAGCAAAAATCTTCAGGCAACTAGAGAGTGAGAAAATAGTCTTCCCGAGGGAATAACACACCGATTAGTTATATAAAACTAAATATTTAGCAGGGCAAACATACTTATCATTATACAAACTAAGCAGTATAGTTAGGAATATATTTATGTATGTGCACATATGTGTGTACATGTCACACCAATTAAAGAAAATAGAGGGCATGAATTTAAAAAAGAGAAAAACGAGTATATAGGATGATTTGTAGTTGGAAAAAGAGAAGGGATAAATGCTCTAATTATCGTCTCAAACGGAGAAAAATGGAAAAAAATCCATAGGAATGATTGGGATGAATTTTTAAAGAGATAAAGTATCTTATAAGAATATTAATGATAGTGTGTGCTTATCCATGGTTCTTTTCTTCTATAATTTTATGTGATCAAAGGAATGGTACCTATGGTGAGGGTGATAAGCTACTTAAATATTAATGAGTAGGGCCTAGTGGGAAACCTGTCTGTCACTAGTAAATTATTATCAAGTGATCTTTTAATTTCTTTCCACATGTTAGATGAAAGTTACAGAAGGAATGAACACCACCCCATCCACAACTCCCAAATTATGATTATGATTCCTTGCCATGATACACTATCCACCTGGTACATATCTGCTATCTGTCTTTGGTCACAGATATTTCACCAGCACTGAGGCAATGCAGAAGTATGCTCTGAACTTTCAAAGTGTGCAATAATTTAACTTATTTTATAAATACATTGCACCAATATGACAGTGAAAATTGAAGAGGAGATGACAAATCCAATAACAAAACTTATAGCACAGAAAGAAGGAAGAAGAGAGAGAGAGAGAGAGAGAGAGAGAGAGAGAGAAGAAAAATCAAGAGGATGTTTAGAATAGCCAACAGTACTTTCAAGGGAATTTAAATAGGATTGTGAGAACTGAAGAGATGGTTCAGTTGTTTAGAGGGCTTATTGCTCTTCCAAAAGTACCTATTTGGCTGTAGCACCCATGCCACGTGGCTCACAACCATCTGTAAATACCACTCTTGGAGGTTCAACATCCTCTCTTGGCCTCTGCATGCATCCACATATGAAATCAATAAACAAATAATGCAATAAATATTTTAATGTAGTGCTTTAGATTGTATTTTCATAATTGATAATGCCATAAAAAGGAAAGCAAAATACAAGGAGATTGTATCTTCTCATATTTAATGCAACAATAAATTTAGGAACTGTCAGAAGTATACCCTAAACAACGATGAAGTTAAGCAAAAGCTTTTCCTGATTTGGGGTTGGGTTTCACTCACCTTCACTCATGAAATAAGTAATAATTCATCAGTAAAATCAAACTCAATATCTTGTTACATTTTACTCTTTTTACGTAATCAAAACTCAGGAGAAAAATAGCAAGAACTTTTATGCTGTTGAAAATGTTTTATGTTTTATGGTCTTACAATATCTCAAAAGAAATTAGAAGCCAGGTGGCAGTAGTGCACGCCTTTAATCCCAGCACTTGGGAGTCAGAGGCATGTGGATGTCTTTGAGTTTGAGGTCAGTCTGGTCTCCAAGAGTTAGTTACAGAATAGGCTTCAAAGCTAAAGAGAAACCCTGTCCAAAAAAAAAAAAAAAAGAAGAAAAAGACAAAAGAAAATTAGAATACATTTTTGTTCACAACACTAAGCTTGTGGAGAAGGCCCAAAATCCCAGAAGGACAATGCTTGGCTAACCTCATGAATATTGAGCTCATCTTACCTTTAACCACAATGTATGGTGCCTTTAGCTGTAGGATCTTACCGCCTACTAGTAACAATTAATGAAGGATCTTACCACGTACTAGTAACAATTAATGACAACAATTTCTTTTGTTAAGTTCCTCTGGGCTGCTGTGACCCATAATTAATGGAGGGGTAATCTGTAACAAACACTGTGATTTTCATTTAGTGACTCATGTTCCCTGGGAATCATATTGTTGGCAATACTGCTGTTCAAATTCTTCCTTCTTTGAAAATTATGCTTGAATTAACTTACAAACTTGTGAGATCTCATAAGCTCTCTTCATTTGTCTTTAAATTGTGTTAAACCATTCAGTTACTACATTTTTGTGTCGCTATTCTCCCATTCTTCCAGTTCTTCATCTCTGGTGTCACACTTCAGCATCACCCACTTTTAAATGGACTGGGGTGACCTTTAGTGGTACTTCTGTCTTTTAGTCATTTATACTTCAAAGGTCATTCCAATAAAACACTTTGGTTGACCTGTCTGAACCTTGTTGGGATTTGTACTTCAGATTCCATTGATCCTTATCTGGGGTTAGTAAATACTTGTTCACATGTCTCAGGGGATGTTATTGCTCAATCCTTTCCCTATCCCTAAGGTTTCGGGAACATCTCAGAAGGGGAGTGGAAAAAGTGTAGGAGTCAGAAGATATAAATGAGTATTGTGAAAGCATAGTTTTTGGAAATGGCATGACTAGTACACATATGAACTCCCAGTAGCTATGATTATCTACATAAGATCTCAAGATCAAGAAAGTTAAAAATTCCAATATGAAAAACAAGTTACTTCTGATGCCTCATCTAATGTGAGGTGATAATGTAAGTTGATGGCTGCTGAAAGAGAGGCTGTTATTTTTAATTGGGGAGAGGTGCCCTCTGGTCAGCCTTCCATTGTAGTAATAAGGGTGGCGGGGCTGCATCCCTGGCACCCCAGCCACCTGCTCGGCTAGCTTATGCCCCAAAATAATTACATGGACACTGTATTCTTTTAATCACTGCTTGGCCCATTCTCTTCTAGGCTAATTCTCACATATTAATTTAGCCCATTTCTAATCATCTGTGTGTAGCACCCCAAGGTGTGCTTACCGGGAAGATTCTAGCCTATGTCCATCCTGGGTCGGAGCTTCATCCGGGGAGCGGGGCATGGCATCTCTCTCAGGCGTCTGCTCCCGAGAGCTGTCGAGACTGACCTCACTTCCTCTTCCTCCAGGCATTCTGTTCTGTTTACTCCACCTACCTATGTCCTAACCAATAAAATGGGCCAGGGCAGTTCCTTTATTAGCCAATGACCTTCCTCCATCATTCCATGCCCCAGGAAATGACCCTTGCCACGTGAGCATATAGACAACAATAAATGGATTTGGTTTGTTTTAAAAATTAAGGAGACATGAAGTTGGAAGTTAGGTTTTGTTACAGGAATCAGGATGAGCTGAAAAGGATTGATTAATAGTAGATACAACCAAGATACATTGTACAAATCTATGAAATCTTCATAAACTAAGAAAAGAGCTCTGCCTCTCTAAGTAGACTTTCCAGCTTAAGCTCTACTCAACTTTTCATCTCTAAATGTTGACAAAATAAAGAAACAGTCTATACATTAGTGCACCTAAAACTAAAACCAACAAATATCTGTAACTCACAGTTTCTGAACATGCAGAATACCGCTCTGCTTCATCTGTTTGCTGTTGAATCTCTATAACCTGGCAGGTTGAGCCACTATGGGGTGCTGTGTAGTGCTGGGTTTGAGTTTCTTAAGATGGGCTATTAGCTCACAAGGCCATTACTGCAGGTCCTGATATGATGTGGTCCTAATGGAAGTTCTTAAACTGAGAACGAAATTCAGCAAAACAATACCATTAATAACATCTCTTGTGTGTCACAGTTACTTATATAAATTTCAGTGAATATAAGTTAGCATCTCAATACAACCTGGGAATAAAGGACTGGAATCAGGTCACACATTTTGAATAGGGAAAATAAAAGAATAAGTAGATATGTTATAATTTTCACAACAACAAGCTATTAAACCCCACTGAGGAGTTTATCTATGGACTTAAAGAATTTTAAGGTCAATCATGTCTTATAGTAAGGAGTTGTTTTCAGCAATATCAATCAGATGGGTCAAACTTAAAATATAAAAGTCAAAACATATAACTATTCCATAACTACAGAATACTACTCTTCTACCAAAGAGGCAAAATCAGTATGAAGATAATAAAATACTATTACCTTTAGAGTTGTTAGGAAAATGCTTCATGTAAACTTAGATGCACAGAATGTTAGATTGTGTACATGAGCAACTAGCTTTGTTAATTAGACAAATATGATTTTAAATATTAAAGACAGATATGTTAGAACAACCACTGCTTCAGATACATGTGCTTCTGGTGTTATTTGGGGTATACCATTTGTGTTTAGTTTTCATGAATTCTTTAGGTTGTACAAAAAAAAAAGAATGTTGCTATTCTTTACAGGTTGCATTTTAGCAGCTAGGGCTTCAGGATTTTCTGTATTTTGTGCACAGAATAAAATTGACTTACGATTAAGGATAAAATGGTGTTCATCTTTTATTCCCAGATATTCTGTTTCTAATAAAATATCAATTTAAATTGTCTGGCAAGCTAGTGTAATATCACTTGCATACACCTCAAGAAAAACTGCATTTGGACTCAAGTTGGCAGGCTTAAATTTAGGAAACTTGAAAAGCATTTTCCAAGGTTTAAATGAGTGGCTTTTGAGATTTGACATGTAATTTTCAGTCTATTACTTGAAATGACCCCCAATGCTTCATTCATTTGGTATTAATAATGAACCCATTTAAACTTATTTTGTGAGCAATTTTAATTTGATGCTTAGTTCTCTTTAAGAGTTATAAAAGGTCAAATATTGTTTGAATGGAAGGAGGGAAATTCACAACCAGCAATTTTTACACTTATTTCACCCCAGTGGCAAGTTTCATGAAAATAAATGCTACAGTATTTTAATAGGAGAGTTCACTTTTGTAGATTTTAGAGAACCACATATTATTCTATTGGCTGTTATGTTACTTTTAGCATTTTATATTGACCTTTAAATATTTGTGTTCACAAGAGTAAACTTGTAATCACAGATAAGAACATGGTTAACCCAGGCATGGTTGCACTCACCTTTCATTCTGGTAAAGGCAGATAATCCTCTATGAGTTGGAGATCAGACTGGAAAAGGAAAGAAGAAAGAAAGAAAAAAGAAAGAAAGGAAGGAAGGAAGGAAGGAAGGAAAAAAGGAAGAAAGGAAGAAAGAATTTCCTAATACATAATACCTATTAACTGGAATAAATTTTAGTTAATTTGTCTGTTGATCAACAATTATTGTGGTTTAGAAATACGCAGCAATGACAACCTTTATTGTCATATCAAGTTTTTAACTGATCAAAATACTAAGGAAGTAAATTCCACTTGTACTTCATAATCTGAACTGTTACTCTGTATTTGAGTCTAATATTCTGAAGCTATAGCCCTGGAAAATCAGGCCTTTTAAATCTGTTAATGATATTTTTTTTTTTGTTAATGATATTTTTGATCTACATTTTTTCCCACTGGTACATTGCTGTCTCTATCTAATGTATTTACATCATTTACTTTTCTTGGTATCTGTTTTGCAAAGGAGTGAATATCAATTTAACTTAATAAAGTATTTGAAATACATCTGTTATGATGCTTATTTTTTAACAGATAATACTATATTCTTATTGGTATTTACTAAGTTATAGTGAGGAAAAAATATCATTCTCATATCTATTATCTATCTGTCTGTTCATCTCTTTAATCATTTTATACTATGTGTGTGTGTGTGTGTGTGTGTGTGTCTGCCTGTCTGTGCATGTGTGTGCACCTCACATCTTCTTATAATAAAATAAATCAACCCTGCATTCACGGACATCACATCCTCAAACCTGCCCAATGATAAGATACGAGTATGCCCCAAACAACACAATACTCATGGAACTGCTATCTATCTCTTTTGAGTTGTTTGTGATCAATATCTCTTTCACTTGGGTGTACTCCATTAAACAGCAACAGCAACAATCAATTAACCCAGTACAGCTTTGAGTTTCTGTGGGAGCAATAAAAGCTGGCCAAACATTTCACCCAGTATGTTTTATGTTTCTCTTATGTTTCTTTTGACGACTAATATCTTCAGTGCTTCTCTGTGTCACAAAAAATTTCTCTGTATAATAGTCTGTGCTTTCACCTTTTTTTTGATTTTCGAGACAGGGTTTCTCTGTAGCTTTTTGGTTCCTGTCCTGGAACTAGCTCTTGTAGACCAGACTGGCCTTGAACTCACAGAGATCCACCTGCCTCTGCCTCCCGAGTGCTGGGATTAAAGGCGTGCGCCGCCACCGCCTGGCTGTGCTTTTTCACATTTTACAGCTGAAAAATGAGGTATTTTTTTCTGCATCGTGTAAATCAGTCAACTAAAACCAATTGTAAAAATGTCAATTAACCCGAAGTTTCCTGATATTATGTTAAATATCCTAGAATCTTTTGATCAAATGTGGGTGGTTCTGTATGTTTGTTGGAACACTATC
Organism: Microtus oregoni; assembly: GCF_018167655.1. NCBI lineage: Eukaryota > Metazoa > Chordata > Mammalia > Rodentia > Cricetidae > Microtus > Microtus oregoni. The sequence goes on from NW_024544542.1 coordinate 5,447,732, forward strand.
AGTGCTATTAGAGAGTGTTTTACACTGTGTCTCATAATATCTACACACCTGAGGTTGTTTTCCCTCAGAGGTTCAAATATTGTTATTTTCAAACTCACTTTGAAGAGCCTTGAAAAATGGCTCAGTAGACAAACTGCTTCTTGTATACAGACTAAATTAGTAAATACAGAAAAACCCTCTTGAAAATATTAACATTATTATACTTTAAAACATATTTGACTTTAGTACTCACCATTATGTATGGTAAGATTTTAATTCTTTTGGTCACCGTTAAGGTCAAAACCTGCAGATCATCAAAGGAAGATGAAAGATGATCTTTCAATGGGGCACAAGGAAAGTCAGATATACATTTTAAAAACAAAATTCCTGTTTTGAAGTTATATAACTATAAACAATGATACAGTCTTGCAAATTCTCCTCATTATGCTGCATCAAAATAAAAATAAGTACTTGTCTTCAATAATTTATTATCTGAACAAAACTAGATGTGTATAGGATGGTGTTAAAATTAAATAGTTTCTTATTAGTAGCATTTAACTTTGTTAAAGTAAAAGAAAATGGCTTACATAAAGTAGCTAATGCTTTGTACCCAGTTCCTATCCTTGATGATTTCTAACTGCTTGACAAAATATTCTGGAAATTTGAGGAAAGAACCTTAAAGAATAAAGGGTTTATTGTTCCAATGGAATAGAGGCCATCATGACAAGAAAGGAATGACAACAGACAGCCAAGAAGGCATTGAAATTATTTTAGTTAATTTTGATCGATTTGACACAAACCTAAGCATTCATGGGAAGAGGGAACTCAATTAAAGAATTGCCTCTAACAGATTAAACTATGGACATATCTGTGGGGCATTTTATTGATTAATGTTTAGTGTTGGAGTGTCCATCTCACTGTTAAGCAGTGCTTCCATTGAGCAAATGACTGCAGTTGGTATAAGAAATCAGGCCAGGAAAGCCATTAGAAGAAAGTGAGTTAGCATCATTCCTCTATGATGTTTGCTTTAGTTTCTGCCTAGAGGCAACTACTTTGACATTCCATGTAAGATGTGATAAACTCCTTGCTCTCCTAAATTCATTTTGATCAGTGTTTTGTCATCACAACAGGAACCCTGAGTAACTCAGAAATTAGAACCATGAAGAGGAGTTTTGCTGAGATGAACCTGACAAGTTTTTTTGTTTTGTTTTGTTGTGTTTTGTTTTTTGTTTTTTTGCTTTTTTTAACGGGATGTGTGTGTATGGAAGGACTGTGGGATTTGGGGCTAGAAAAGGCCATTTAGTGCTCAGAGTTTAATGAGATGTTGTGGGAGGTTGGGAATGTGAGATAGGGAAAGGCCATGGAAGCTTGATTCATGTAGTTACTCACGTAGGGAAGCAAAACTCTTGTCATGACCAGTTGTTGATACTTTGAACAGACAGAATATAGGAGGGAAACTATTACTTTCCTGGGGAAATTTGCTGGTTAACTGGGATTGAGGCATCAGGTATGATTAAGAAGATACAATATCATTGTATCTTACTTTTGGGAAAATATTTCTTCAGGGTAAATTCTCACAGAGGCTGTGCTCTATGAGGAGCCAGGCTGTGGGACAAGAATGGGGGAAGCTCTGTTAACCAGCCACCTTTAAGAAGTGGAGCCTATGTTCAGCTAGTCCGGATTTATCCCATGCTTTTTCAGACCTAGGCCAGCTGGCCTTGGTGAGATCCCAATAGAACATCCCCATTGTCTTAGTGTGTGGGTGCACCCCTCGTGGTCCTGAGTTTCTTGCTCGTGCTCCGTCTCCTTCTGCTCCTGATTTGGACCTTGAGATTTCTGTCCGGTGCTCCCGTGTGGGTCTCTGTCTCTGTCTCCTTTCATCGCCTGATGAAGGTTAATATAGCGGACAATGAGGAATACTGAGAATTCAAGAACAATTGCAGTGGGTTTTTGATCCTACTGCACGTACTGGCTTTGTGGGAGCCTAGGCAGTTTGAATGCTCACCTTACGAGACCTGGATAGAGGTGGGCAGTCCTTGGGCTTCCCACAGGTCAGGGAACCCTGATTGCTCTTCGAGCAGATGGGGGGGGGACTTGATCGGGGGAGGGGGAGGGAAATGGGAAGCGGTTGTGGGGAGGAGGCAGAAATCCTTAATAAATAAATAAATTTAAAAAATAAAAAAAAAAAAAGAAGTGGAGCCTAGTTAAGGCATAGATACCTGGAGCCCAAGGAGAAAACTAGGATGGACCAGGTGCACACTCTCTCTGGGTGATTCCTGTGGACACAGCGGAACTCGGACTTCCCATTACTGTGGCGTGAGTTTCCCCTCATAATAATTAAAAATATAATTGTTTATTTTTAATATGGCCTGGTTATTTCTTAAATAGAGCAAATAGCTTCAGTACAATAGCTGTGTACCCTGTGAAGATTTGTCACATCCCTTGTATTGGTTAAATAAAATGTTGATTGGCCAGTAGCCAGACAGGAAATATAGGTGGGGTGAATAGAATAGGAGAATACTGAAAAGAGGAAAGGCTCAGTCTGCAGTCATCACCCAGATGCAGGGGAATCTAGATGAGAATTCCTCATTGATACAGTTAACAAGCCACATGGCTAACACAGACAAGAATTATGGGTTACTGTAAAATATAAGAATTTGTTAATAAAAAAGCCTAAGCTAATAGGCCAACCAGTTTATAATTAATGTAGGCCTCTGTGTGTTTCTTTGAGACTTAACAGCTTTGGGACTTGGCAAGAAAAAACTCAACAGAACCAGGCTATGATTCAAATAGTAGCCAAACTAGATAAGATGGAAGAATCTTCCATCTGGTACTGGTTTTCTTGCATAAAAACTGAAAGATTAGAGGTAGTGAAAAGAAGGTGAGTCTTGGTTATATGGAAGCTCCAAGAGGATACTGGTAAAGATACTTCCAGTTATTTTCCTTCAAACCCCTTCCATGGGAGCCCCATATTTGAGGTGGTAGTCCCTTTTATATTTGTCACACAAACACACACACACACACACACACACACATATATATATATATATATATCATTATATATATCAAACCAGACATCTTGACAAATGGAATAAAGTGGAAGATCCAAACATGATTGCTTATAACTGCTCCCATCCTATATTTGGCACAGCAGCAAAAAAAAGACATTGACTGAATAATTCACAGAAACTTCAACAAATATTGCTGGGAAAACTGGGTATTCACGTGGAGAATAACAAATATGATATTAGACCCGTATCTATAACCCTACATTAAAAATAAATAAATATAACTGGATCAAAGAGCTCAATATGAAATCTAAAACACTAAAAAGACTATAAGAACACCCAGGTAGTACTCTTCTGTTTCTTGATTCTCTTTTCATTTTTGTTAAATACATCATTCAGTCCTGTCTCACAAAAGCACATAGGGGATATATACTTTATAGCACCAACCTAAAGTAGTCATACACATTTGATATCATGTCAGAGTACCTCTGATGGAGCAATTCCAGAATTGTCCCATCTTAGTTCAGTAGGGAGTGCAGTCATCCATGTGAGATGGAAGGAATGGCCACTAACCCTCCTGCTCTCTATAAGTGTTCCACCTCAGAGGTTTCTCTGGGTTATAACTCCATAACTATATCAACAATTTGACAACACAAAAGATATCTTTCTAGGATTTGGTACCTGTGATGACATCTTTCCTCATGCCTAATATTTTACTCAGTATCTACCCATCTTTTCCTGATTTTCAATGCCACTGTGCCATTTCATTTCCCATTCTCCTGCCATAAGTGTTTTCTTCTTCTTCTTTTATTTTTTATTATTTTTTTCATAACCTTCTGTAACTTAATTTGGGCTTCAGAACTGAAGATGTGTTTATATATTTGATTTATTGTTAATCCATACCCTTATTGGTTATTTTAAATCATGATCTTGAAATGATCTGAAAACTAATGTAATCTCTTTATGCACTAGCAATAAACCCTTCTTAGTTCAGCACTCATTATCTGGATCTATATTAGTAAAGATACACAAGAAGTAATATGGGTTGAATACTGTCTATAGTGTGTGTTTGTGGTACAATTAACTTTATATATAAGTAAAATACCTTCTAATCGAGTACATTATATGTGCAAATTGTTGGTGATGTATGCTTCTCATTTCTAGAAATCTGTACCAGCTTTTCCATCTGGCCTGGAGTTAACTGGCATGAGCAAAGCGGTGCTTTATTAGGCTGTTTCAATGTTGCAGCCATGGAAACATGTTTGATTCTATACTTTATGGTAATGGGATTTCATTTGCTCTCTAGCTGGAGGTTTCAAAACTCTGAATTAGCAATACTTCACCAGTTGATGACACTAGCTACATTTATTGGACTATTCAGAATAAAATATTACTGCTGGGGCAGGTTTATTAATACAGAGCACATTACCTAAAGCTCAGGTAATTTGGGCTGTTCTTTGTCATTTTTACGGTCTACCGTTGCCGCCACTGAAATAACACATTAAGTGTGTATGTTCTTCAGCACCTGGAATACTTGAGATCCAAGGGAGGCATAGTCAAATAACTATACGGATAACAAATTATAAACAATCACAGTTCTGTTAAAGGTTTCATGGGCATTTTAACAGGAAGTCAAGGCTGGAATAGGGATCTCTTCTTAGATGATTAATTCGGTGTTGAATTAAAACTTACTCTCCAATGTTAAGCTGTGGATTGATAGTACTTTCAGCTTAGCTTTTTAACCTAAGTTAGCATTATCATGTTTTAATTATGTACCAAAGAAAAGCTTGAGCAGGCTTAAAATTAAACACTAAATAGTAGCCTGCTAAAACATAGTTTTATTTCTATCTATGAAATATATATTCTGATTGAAAATCAAGATAACACAGGGACATCTCTAAGACATAAAACTTAGTGAATATAAAACACAAGCATTTCTTTTTTTGCATGACTTTTTTCATTGCTCAAGGCCTACCTGCCTGTAATAGCTCCCCTCCCTAGATTTTTCAAGAACACTGTGTGGCACTAAGAGCTTACAGTGCTCTCAAATGAACTCAGTCTCTCAGGACCTGATCTGGATTATGGTAAGAGAACAAGAGACTGATTGGATCCCACACCAACTTAGCTTCTCCAGAATAAGACACTGTGTGAAAGGCATGCTTTGTTCGCTTCAAAAAGTCCTATTGTAGTCATTCCCTGTCTCAGTGTGCAGCCTTTGGTTGTTTGCAGTTATTGAGAAATACAGGCAAAGTGTTAGGAACATAATCAAAGGACTCTATCAAGGTACAGGGTATCCAATGGCTTTCATATTGAAGACATGGGAAGGTTCTCTTGATAAAAAAAAAAAAACGTTAACTTTTATCTCATCTGACAGTTCCTCATACTTGTGTACATAGCTTACTATTTTGAAAAAGAGATAAAATAAATCTCATAGTTGAAATTGTTTTCATAAGAGGATGAGCTAGCATTTTCTTAGTCTTTTTTTCAGGGATTGTGCTAGGTTCTATGTAAATAACAAACACTGTTGCTAGCCACTTATGGTGACACATGCCCTTAGAATTTGCTGAGGGAGGCAGAGGCAGGAGGATCGTGAGTTCAAGGCAAGCCTGTGTAACACAAGCACATCTTAGCATAAGGAAAACTTTACATTCTTAAAAATCCATTCTGAAGATGACATAAGATCAAAAGGCAAGTGATTCAGGAAGTATATTCCTAATTTAGGCACCAGAATTCTCTTTTTGAAAAGCACATCTCATGGTGAAGTTTGTCTGCATGGCTGATGCCACAATAAAACACTTCACAACATTCTCATCAGTGGAGTATCTAGTGTAACACTCAAACTCTGGTGGTTTTCCAGCTTTATTTTGTACCTTTAGATTTGTGTTTCTATTCTACTTTTTCCTATCATAAAAACCTGTCTATGATTATCTTTTGTTTCTTCTTTCAAATGTATTTGACAAAAGCATAAATTTTATAAAAGATTCTTTATTTTGTTGTATGATATTTTATTATTGTTTTCTAGTATTTTATATTTAATATTGTAATTTTTGTTTGGCACATTAATTAAAAATAAAATATTTAACTTCTAAACACATATACAGTTTATACTGATGCTTTACTTTTATCTTAATTAGTGGACAACATAGTCCTCAATGACTATAACTATATCACAACTGGGTAAAGTATTTTATAGTCTAACATATGCCCTACACTAGAAAATGGTTTTGTGTATGTCTAAAACTGACATAGACTTTAATTTTGTGTCTTTTATAGTTTTTCTCTGTATGCCTTACTTTTGTTGAGATTTCAAATATTATAATTGTTTGTTGGTCATTATTTTATTAGAATCATACATATTCAAAGTTGGTTTTATGTTCTTAGTGGATTTTTTTATTGTTACACTATTCTAGTTCTTTTTTTTATTTCCACTTTTTATTTATTTATTTATTTATTAAAGATTTCTGCTTCCTTCCCGCCACCACCTCCCATTTCCCTCTCCCTCCCCTGATTAAGTCCCCCTCCCTCCTCAGCCTGAAGAGCAATCAGGGTTCCCTGACCTATGGGAAGTCCAAGGACCACCCACCTCCATCCAGGTCTAATAAGGTGAGCATCCAAACTGCCTAGGCTCTTTTGCATGCAAATGGACAGAAATAGAAAACACTATCCTGAGTGAGGTAAGCCAGACCCAAAAAGAGGAACATGGGATGTACTCACTCATATTTGGTTTCTAGCCATAAATAAAGGACATTGAGCCTATAATTTGTGATCCTAGAGAAGCTAAATAAGAAGGTGAACCCAAAGAAAAACATATAGGCATCCTCCTGAATATTAACCTTCATCAGGCGATGAAAGGAGACAGAGACAGAGACCCATATTAGAGCACTATACTAGTTCTTATGGTCCTACAACTTTATGCTTTAAATCTACTTAGAAAGATATTAGTATAATTATGCTACCAATGTGTTGGTTAATATTTTTTCTTTGTTTCTCTTTTAAACATTTTTATTTCTCCCTTCTCATAGCCCCATAGCTGACTGTATTTCTTGTATATAACATACAGTACTTTATTTCAATCCAGGCTAACAGTTTTTATCTTTTCATTAAAATTATTAGTTCAATTTTGGGAGGTGATGGCACTTGACTCTAATCCTAACACTCAAGAGGCAGAAAAAGGTGAATCTCTGTGAGTTTGAGGCCAGCCTGGTTTATAGAGTGAAGTCCAGGACAGGTTCCAAAGTTACTCAGAAATCCTGTCTTGAAAAACTGAAAAAAATTATTAGCTCATTCAAGTTTCATTTTTATCATTTACCTTTTCTAATTTTTCTTCAAGTCCCAGGAACAATATCAGAAATCACTTCTATAAAATTAAGTTTCTTTATTTTTTTAATTTTTTCTGAGGTATTCCTCTCACATTTATAATTTCATTATCTATTGCATAGAAAATAATAATTTAAAATATTTAAGTTATGAGGCAGCAGTATCTTGTAACTTCATGACATAATTATTATATTAAAACTTATAATTTTCTTAACTTTACTTAATTATAATAATACCTTAACTTCTCAAAAAAAAAGCTGATAGGCATTAAAGTAAATCCATGATTTGGATCCTACCATTAACATTTTCTGTACTTGATTCAATCTTTCTATTCATTTTCATTTCTCATGTAGTTTTTCTGAGATTCAGTGTCTGCGTGTGTGATACTTGTTGACTATATTTTAGAATGACACGTAAGAATGTAGGATCAGGCACACCAAGCCATTTGTTCCAGGTTACCTAACAAATAACAGTGGCAAAGTTGCCACTTAAGAGTCCTAAGAGTCATAGTTTTATATCGCTGAACATAATCAGTACAAGGATGTGTCATAAAAATCAGGACATTAACAATGGAGTAAGCAAAGATGTCGAGCACTGAATGAAGAAGTGCTGGCAACTACTGAGAGAAGCAACTACAGAGTTCTGGGCGATGTTGGGAGTAGCCCAATAAGGAAGAACTAAGTCTGAGTCTTGATTGTACATTTTTATCTTTATAAAAGTAGATACACACTTCAAGATTCTACATTGTGCTTCCTATTTCTATAAAATTACGGACTGATAAAACAACAGAACTGTTTACATGAGGAGACACTGTATTCAGAGAATAATTGAACCTCACATTACATATTGTGTCTCAATACAAGTTGAAGAGCTGAATTCCTTTAGATACCAATAACCATTACAATTGTATCTGGCATTTTTTGATCCTACTGCACGTACTGGCTTTGGGGGAGCCTAGGCAGTTTGGATGCTCACCTTACTAAACCTAGATGGAGGTGGGTGGTCCTTGGACTTCCCACAGGTCAGGGAACCCTGATTGCTCTTCGAGCTGATGAGGGAGGGGGACTTGATCGGGAGAAGGGGAGAGAAATAGGAGGCAGTGGCGGGGAGGAGGCAGTGGCGGGGAGGAGGCAGAAATCTTTAATAAATAAATAAATTAAAAAAAAGAAAATTAAAACAATGCATTAATAAATATTTCTATAAAGCATGTATTTAGCATGATAATAATTTCACAAAAGTGAAAATATTGGTAGGCAAATATTGCATAAGATCAAAATTTGCATATGATTATTTTGGATATATTTTATATTATATGCACACATATATAGCCTTCCTGAATAATTAAAAATTTCATTAGTACAAGTTACAATCTCAATAATTAGGGAGTAAGGATATTGGTGAGTGAGTAATATACTAGACTGAAAGTAGATGGACAAAGTTGGTTCATAAAAACAATATAAAAACTGTCAGCGCAGCATGGTAACCACATTTGTAATTTCATCACTTAGTAGGTGGAGGCAGACAAGCACTGGGGTCTGCTAGCCAAACTATACAACTTAGGAGGTTCCAGGCTAGTGCAAGATCTTGTTTCAAAACTGAGATGTTTGAGGTTATTCTCTGGCTTTCATACATGAGCAGATACACAAATCAGACTCACAAACATCCAGAAAAAAAAGATATATATATATATATATATATATATATATATATATATATATATACAATTTTTAAAAGTGCAATAGAATATAATATTATACATAGATTTTATATACACATTTTAAGCATATATTTAATACATATGCATATATTTATATAGATAATTAAGTTCTAGATCTTTTAATAGATCACTATGTAAGCTAGCTTGCTGGCAAGGCTGATGATATATGTGTAAGCAGATATAGCATGTTAATTTCCCGGCAGCCCAGACACAAATAATCACACAGAATCTATATTAATTACAGCATTGTTTGCTGATGGTTCAGGAATATTTCTAGCTAGCTCTTACATCTTAAATCAACCCTTTTCTGTTCATCTTTGTATCACTATGAGATTGCGGCCAACCGGTAAGACTCTAGCATCTTTCTCCTTTGGCATCTACATGGTGTTTCCTTGACTATGCCTACTTTCTCTCTATATTTCTGTTTGGATTTCCTGTCTGGAGTTAGTCTGCAAAGCCATTGGCCTAAACAACTTTATTCATCAACCAATAAAATGATTACATATACAGAAGGACATTTCCCCTTTTTTGTCTAATTATAACGGAAGATTTTAACTTTAGCACAGTAAAATTGCATATAACAAAAGTATCAAGCAAGAACTACACTTATAATATTTTGTCTATTTGTATCTGGAAAGTTTCATATCTAATTTATCTTTTATCATAACTAAGAAAAACTATAACTAAAACAATCTGTCTTCAACTCCATCACATATTATATCCAGGAGGATATAATATTACTTAAGTAAACAGAAAGAGCACTGTAAGCAACTTCTAAAACTCTAGAATTGACAGAGACATCTCAGTGCCTGGACAGTCACCCAAAGTTTTTCTGTAGTGTTTTGGCATCCATATTACACCTACAGACCAATAGTATCCAGGAGACTTCAGGAAATTTGTAGATCTGTTCTGTCTTGTACTGTCAAAGTTCATCAGTTGTCTTTTTTCTGTGTCCTTCAAAATATTGGACAGTTTCTTTCATGAAGCAGAAACCCTGAAGGACCATCTTGTCCTTTGAAAAGTTCAGCAGTCACTTTTCTGTGGGACCTGCATGTCCATTTTATACAGCACGCCATTAAACTGTCCAGGAAAGAACAATTGCTTGCCCAAATGGCAAACCTTGTCACATTGAAGGCAAATTTCATAATGAGTTTCTTAATGCCCAACAAACTCTCTGAAGTAATTGGTGCTGCCAGAAGCAGACATGTCTCACTGTTGAGAAAAGTCTAAGTTCTTAAAAAAATTAAATGTCATATTGTATAGGTGTTTGAAGTATTAAAGATTATCTCTCTAAAATATATCTCTGTATATCCAGAAATCCTAAATAACATGACAAGTTTGAATATTATAAATGACTATTAATGTGTAATTTTTAATTATAAGTTACATTTTTAAATGAGCTGTATGAACATAAAACCTTAAACAAGAGTAGAAATACATATACACAGTGTAGAGAAAGATCTATACCAATATAAAGTATTCATCTTTCTATCATATCTCTTCTCCATTTTTAGTGATCAACTGTGACCATTTAACCATTTATAGTCAACCCCCTTTAAATGAAAACATTTATAAACAATCATTCTGTGAATTTGGGCATAGTTTTCTCCAAACTGCTTCTTGCTGTTTTCTGGGTGAAACAATTTTATGGTTCATGGAGACCTTTCAGGTGTTCTTGTACCATCAAACCACATTAGTCTAGAAGGAATCCACAGTTCTCATCCTCTGTGGAAACAAAAGCAGAACCTCTTTTCCAAAATAACATATCCTTAGACTCAAATTTTCAAGTCAAGATACCATTAAATAAATATATTGGTTTTATGACAGAAATCTGTCAGTAAATGGTTGATATGCAATGAAAAGAAGTGTTTATCCAGTGTTTGCTTAAATGAGACTTTATGCACTTCAACTAAACAGTTTAACAGTGTCCTTCAGACATTCCACACCTTACAGATTTCCCTAGTTCTTAGGGAGAACAGATGACAAATATTTTCTGCTTATTAACAGTTTTATTTGCCTTTTGTTTTCATCTTTACTACTGAGTCAGAAAAGGTTTTGTTCTTGTTTCAACTTTGATTTGTGAACCTCAGACAGTGCCTTCTATTTTATCATCAGCTGTATTTTCATTCAATGTCTCATTGTATGGAAATTCCCTAAAGTTTATTACAGTGCATTTGGTAAAACCATATAAAAGACTCCAGAGATATTCTTTTTCTCAAATCTTGTTTTTATAATAACTTTGTGGTCTGTAAATGCATGCTGAAGAGATCAAAGAGGGAAAATGAAACATTTTAGATGAAAAACTTTTAATAAATATGAAAAAATAAACTTTAGTGTAAACTACTTTTTGTAAGAATTAATAACCAGAGTAATCTTAAATCACCTCAGTCCCTATGATGCAGTGAATATTCTAAGCTTTCATCTAAACCAAAGAATAGGTTCTCTAACTTTGTTTGATTTTGAAGGAGAAATGTGAGGTCCAATTTTCTGTAATTACACTGCCTGAAACTCCTGTAAAATTGCCCAAACACATTTCATAATGCATACTGATCATTGGACCTACACTAATGCATGCAATGAGTTGCTGTGTGAAAGTCAGGTGCAAGATATATAACAAGAGCTTGGGTTGAATCTGGTTCTCTGTCCTACCTTACTTTAGTTTGTCTTAGAGAAAATTTTCATGGTTCTAACATCCACATTTCAGTAGAGTGAAGTTAGTGAAAATTTTAGCAATATTTTGGCTAGTTCCATTTATTAATGGCATTGGGATTTGGTTCTATGGTTTCAGACATATGGATACAAGTATACACTTGGTAATATCTGAGTCATTTGTAGTCTTTAACCAAAACTCTCACAAATACTTTCAGTTTGCTTCCTTGCATATTAATATAGGTCAAATTGACTGGTAGTATATAATTGTACACTTTACAGTGAGCTAATTATTAGAAAGGTCTCATAATTCTCTCAATAATTTGGGCTTGTGCTAGGTTGTTCTTCTTTGTTTCAGGTTGTTTATTTCCCCTCTTCCGCACTCATTAAAATGGAAAAACTTCAAGGTATAACATCAATGGGCAGTACTACTCTACTTGTACTTTCTACTTCAGGAAAATATTGTAGATCATGGGCAGAGAACAAAGTAGATTTAATTTGCTCCAGATAATGTATTAAAATGAAATTGATGAAAGATGCAAATATGTGATTAAGATTCAACTAATAGTGTTTAAAGAATTGTTTCATTGCTAACAGATCAACTCAATGACCCCAAGAAAAGAAGTATGACAATGTCTCCTTCAACAAGACTTGTGTCAGGTCAAAACAGTGCTACTTTGAATTCAAGGTCATCTCATAAAACACATGTTATGGCTGTTGTTTTTGATGCTCTATGTGGTGTAAGTTGAAAGCTTGATGTTTTTTTTATGGATTTTAGTTCCTTAGGCAAAGGCATAAGCATTTACTATCTTCTGAGTGCTTAAAAAAAGAAAGAAATGTATGATGGTTAATTTCAGCTGTGAATATAGTGAACTAAGAAATATAGGCACTTCTGAGACATCTGTGCGTGACTGTGTGTGTGTGTGTGTGTGTGTGTGTGTGTATTCAGGATATATGCAAATTTGATTGACTGAGGGGTAGCACCTTGCCTATGTGTAAGTTCTTGCCTATGTGTAAGTGTCCACATCCAATGACTGGAGTGTTGGGATGAATAAACAACAATAACAAAATGAGAAGACAATCTAAATGAGCACTGATATGGATTGTCTCTGCTTTTCAATGTACCAGATAAGAGCAAGCAGTCCCATTTGTATCATGCTGCAGCCTAGAGTTACTATTATGATCAAGCATTTTGTGCCATGAAAGACTTGATGTGGGAGGGTCTTCTGTTTTATGTTGATTTCATTGGTTAATAAAGGAACTGCCTTGGCCACTTGATAGGCCAGCCCTTAGGTTGGTGGAGTAGACAGAACAGAATGCTGGAGGAAGAGGGAAGTGAGGCAATTGCCATGCCTTTCCTCTCTGGGTCAGACACTATGGAGCCAGCCACCAGGTCAGACATGCTGAATCTTTCCTGGCAAGCCACCATCTTGTGGTGCTACACACATTAAGAGAAATGGGTTAACCAAGATGTGAGAATTAGCCAGTAAGAGGCTAGAGCTAATGGGACAGACAGTGTTTAGAAGAATACAATTTGTGTGTTGTTATTTCGGGTATAAAGCTAGCCAGTGGCCAGGAGCCGGGTGGCAAGAAGCGGCCAGCAGCTCCTTCTACAAAGACTGGCTATAATTGCAAAGATATGAGAAAAAACATCTTCCTACTGAAAGATGATTCTTTTTTGATTCATGTTTACAACATGATAAAAGTACCCAGTATATATTGTTTTGAATGAGATTTTCTAAAAAAAAAAAATAATAATAATAACTAAGCAGAGTCTTTTCTTCCACATTTTAATGAAATATTGGCTTTTATATAATCAATGAAGTTTTTTTCAAGGTGATAAATGTTTTCTACAATCGGAATATATAAATTTCTGCAATTATTTAATGCAAGGACTTTTTTTTTAGATTTTTTTTTTATTGAGAAAAGGAGAAAAAAAAAACAAGTTTCCACCTCTTCCCAGCCTCCCATTTCCCTCCCCCTCCTCCGCCCCTACGCCCCCTCCTCCCACCCTTCTCCCCCTCCCCCCACTCCTTTCCCCCTCCCTCTCCAGTCCAAAGAGCAGTCAGGGTTTTCTGCCCTGTGGTAAGACCTAGGACATCCCACCTCCGTCCATATCTAGGAAGGTGAACATCCAAACTGGCTGGGCTCCCACAAAGCCAGCACATTACATAGGATCAAACCCCCGTGCCATTGTCCTTGGCTTCTCATCAGCCCTCATAGTTCGCCATGTTCAGAGAGTCCAGTTTTATCCCATGCTTTTTCAGTCACAGTCCAGCTGGTCTTGGTGAGCTCTCAATAGATCAGCTCCACTGTCTCAGTGGGTGGGTGCATCCCTCGTGGTCCCGACTTCTTTGCTCATGTTCTCCCTCCTTCTGCTCCTCATTGGGACTTTGGGAGCTCAGTCCAGTGCTCCAGTGTGGGTCTCTGTCTCTATCTCTATCCATCACCAGATGAGGGTTCTATGATGATATGCAAGATATTCGTCAGTATTGCTCAAGGATAGGGTCATTTCAGGTTCCCTATTCTCAACTGCCCAAGGAACTAACTGGGGACCTCAGCTTGGGCACCTGGGAGCCCCTCTAGGGTCAGGTCTCTTGCCAACCCTAAAGTGGTTCCCTTAACTAAGAATTGTGGTTCCGTGCTCCTCTGTCCAACCTTCCTTTATCCCAATCCTCCTGCTTTCCCAAGGCCCGACCTCCTTCCTTTCTAACTTTTCTCTCCCCATCTCCCCTTACCCCCAACCCACCCCACCCCAAGATCCCAATTTTCTCCCCGGCAATTTTGTCTACTTCCCTTAGCCAAGAGGATAACTATATGTTTTTCACTAAGACACAAAGGCAACCTACTGACTGGGAGAAGATCTTCACCAACCCTGCAACAGACTGATCTCCAAAATATATAGAGAACTCAAGAAACTAGACTTTAAAATGCTAATTAACCCAATTCAAAAATGGGGTACTGAGCTGAACAGAGAATTCTCAACAGAAGAAGTTCAAATGGCCAAAAGACACTTAAGGTCATGCTCAACTTCCTTAGCAATCAGGGAAATGCAAATCAAAACAACTTTGAGATATCATCTTACACCTGTGAGAATGGCTAAAGTCAAAAACACCAACGATAACCTTTGCTGGAGAGGTTGTGGAGGAAGGGGTACCCTCATCCATTGCTGGTGGGAATGCAATCTTGTGCAACCACTATGGAAGTCAGTGTTTCGGTTTCTTAGGAAATTCGGGATCAACCTACCCCTGGACCCAGCAATACCACTCTTGGGAATATACCCAAGAAATGCCCTATCATATGACAAAAGCATTTGTTCAACTATGTTCATAGCAGTATTATTTGTAATAGCCAGAACCTGGAAACAACCTAGATGCCCTTCAATGGAAGAATGGATGAAGAAAGTATGGAATATCTACACATTAGAGTACTACTCAGCGGTAAAAAACAATGACTTCTCAAATTTTGCATGCAAATGGATGGAAATAGAAAACACTATCATGAGTGAGGTATCCCAGACCCAAAAAGATGAACATGGGATGTACTCACTCATAATTGGTTTCTAGCCATAAATAAGGGTCACGGAGTCTACAATTGGTGAACCTAAAGAAGCTAAGTAAGAAGGGGAACCCAAGGAAATGCAAGGACTTAAAATTGTTTTTTTCTAAAAATGTGTTGATGATACTAAATACTAATTATGTTACATTGAAACTCTTATTATTATATGTATAAATAAATCAACAACATGGTGTTCACAATTAACTCATTCATTTCAAAAATAACTATAAATTCATTTCCCAACTTTACATAATACAATGAATGAAGTTCTAAGATGTAAGCTTTTTTCCAGAGCCAGATGCTTTTACTGCAAAATTCTACCAGTTTTGAAAAAGAGTTAATTCCAATTCTTTTCAAATTACTCCACAAAATAGGCACAGACAAAACATTGTACAACAATTTTTACAGTTATTTTGTAAAAGTACATTTAATAAAAATTCAGAGTCAGATATTGGGATTCCACCTGAGGACCAGGAAAGCAAAACAGACAGTCACTGGCTCTTAGCTCTATTTTGGTCCAAAATGGTGATCCTGCCTCCAGGAATCTCAGGATGAGACTGAGCCTGAAAGCTGTCTTTTTCATTTCATAATGCTCTCTTGTTATGGGATTAAAGGCACGTGCCACTAGCACCTGGTTCCTATGGCAAGCTAATGTGGCTAATTAGATTAAAGATGTGTGTGTTATTGCTGCCTGGTCTGTAAGGCTGGCTAGTGTGGCTGTTTTACTTTTCTGACCCTCAGGCAAGCTTTATTTATTAAAATACAAATGAAATGCCACTACAATTATGATACCAAAATTAGAATTTATAGTAATATGTGCAGCGGGGCTGCATCCCCAGCACCCCGGCCGCCTCTCTAGCTTATGTCACGAAATAACAACACACAAACTCTATTCATTTAAACACTGCTTGGCCCATTACTATCTAGTCTCTTCTAGGCTAATTCTCACATATTAATTTAGCCCATTTCTAATCATCTGTGTAGCACCAGTCTTACCGGGAAGATTCTAGCCTATGTCCATCCTGGGTTGGAGCTTCATCGCATGTGTCTCAGAGAACAGAGTTATCACATCTACCTGGGGGAGAGGAGCATGGCGTCTCTGCTCCAGAGAGCAGAGCTGTCGAGTCTGAGCTCACTTCCTCTTCCTCCCAGCATTCTGTTCTGTTTACTCCTCCCACCTATGTTTTAACCTATGAGGCCAAGCAGTTTCTTTATTACTTAACCAATGACCTTCCTCCATCAAGAATTATAGGCCAATTTCCCCTATGAATATACAGACAAAAATTCTCAATTAAACAGTTGCAAACCAAATCCAAGCATAAATAAAAAAATATCTTCTGCCATGATCAAGAAGATTTCATCCCCAAAATTCAGGGATGGGTTATCACAGAAACTGATGAATGTCATACACCATATAAACATAATGAAAGGCTAAAACCACATGATTATATCATTAGATGCACAAAAAGACCTTTAACAAATTCCAAAATCCAACACTACTTCATTATAAAAGTCTTGGAGACATTAGGTATACAAGGGACATACCTCAACATAATAAAGGCAAATTGCAGCAAACACATATTCAACATTAACTTTCATGGACAAGAATTTCAGATCCTTCCTCCTAAAATCAGAAATGAAACATAAGTGATCATTTTCTCCATCTATATGTAGTATAGCACTTGAAGTCTTAGCAAGAACAGTATGACAAGCTGAAGAAGATCAAGGGAACACAAATTGGAAAGGAAAAAGTAAAATTATCATTACTTGCAAAGGTAAGTGACCCTGAAAACTTTACTAGGGAAGTCCTACCGCTCATAAACACTTTCAGTAAAAAATTAGTTGCCCTCCTATATAAAAATGGCAAATGAACTGTAAAAGGGATCAGGGAAACAACACCTTTTCCAATAGTGTCAAATAATATAAAATGTTCATGGTATAACTCTAACCAAGCAAATGAAAGACCTATATGCTAAAAATATAAGACATTAAATAAAGAAATTGAAAACAATATCAAAAGATGGAAAGTCCTCCCATGCTCATATATTGGTAGGATTAACAAAGCATAAATGGCAATCCTATCATAGGAAATAGCCATAAGCAATATAATCTCAAGCAACAGTCCAACTCTATTTTCTTTTTAAAATTTTTATTTTATATATTTATTTATTAAAAAATTTCCCGCCCACTCGCCCAAATTTCTCTCCCCCTTGCTCTCCAGTCCTAAGAGGAGTCAGGTTGCCCTGCTTTGTGGGAAGTCCAAGGCCTCCCTCTCATCCTAGGAAGGTGTGTGTCCAAACAGATTAGGCTCCCAAAAAGCCAGTACATGCAGTAGATTCAAAATCCCGTGTCATTATCATTGACTTCTCAGTCCGCCCTCATTGTCAGCTACATTTAGAGAGTCTGGTTTGATCACATGCTCATTCAGTCCCAGTCCAGCTGGCCTTGGTAAGCTCCCATTAGATAAGTCCCACCATCTCCCTGGGTGGACGCACCCCTAGCGGTCCTGACTTCCTTGCTCATGTTCTCCATCCTTCTGTTCTTCGTCTGGGCCTTGGGGGCTCAGTCCAGTGCTCCAATGTGGATCTCTGTCTCTATCTCCATCAATCACCAGATGAAGGTTCTATAGTGATATGCAAGATACTCATCAGTGTGGCTATGGGAGAAGGCCA
This sequence comes from Microtus oregoni, assembly GCF_018167655.1. Classification (NCBI taxonomy): domain Eukaryota; kingdom Metazoa; phylum Chordata; class Mammalia; order Rodentia; family Cricetidae; genus Microtus; species Microtus oregoni. Next base: position 5,465,632 of record NW_024544542.1, read on the forward strand.
GTTCAGGCACCCCATCCTCTGCTGCCCATGTACCTAGCTGGGGAAATCCCTGTGGACACCTGAGAACCCCTCTAGAGCCAAGTCTCTTGCCAATGCTGAAATGGCTCTCTTAGTTAAGAGATCTTCTTCCCTGCTCCCATATCCACCCTTCCTCCATCTCAACCATCCCATTCCCCCAAGCTCTCCCCAATCCTCCCCTTCTCCCTTCTCTCTCCCCATCTCCCCTTCCTCCCAACCCATTACCACCCTCATCCTCCCAACATTTGCCTGGCAATCTTGTCTACTTCTAATATCCAGGAGGATAAATATATGTTTTTCTTTGGGTTCACCTTCTTTTTTTTTTATTTTTTTTTAATTTATTTATTTATTAAAGATTTCTGTCTCTTCCCAGCCACCGCCTCCCATTTCCCTCCCCCTCCACTAATTAAGTCCCCCCCCCTCAGCCCGAAAAGCAATCAGGGTTCCCTGTCCTGTGGGAAGTCCAAGGAACCCCCCACCTCCATCCAGGTCTAGTAAGTTGAGAGTCCAAACTGCCTAGGCTCCCACAAAGCCAGTATGTGCAGTAGGATCAGAAACCCAGTGCCATTGTTCTTGAGTTCTCAGTAGTCCTCATTGTCCGTTATGTTCAGAGAGTCCGGTTTTATCCCAGGCTTTTCCAGACCCAGGCCAGCTGGTCTTGGTGAGTTCCCAGTAGAACATCCCCATTGTCTCAGTGTGTGGGTGCACCCCTCATGGTCCTGAGTTCCTTGCTCGTGCTCTCTCTCCTTCTGCTCCTGATTTGGACCTTGAGAATTCAGTCCTGTGCTCCAATGTGGGTCTCTGTCTCTGTCTCCTTTCATCGCTTGCTGAAGGTTAATATTCAGGAGGATGCCTATATGTTTTTCTTTGGGTTCTCCTTATTTAGCTTCTCTAGGATCACTAATTATAGGCTCAATGTCCTTGTTTTATGGCTAGAAACCAAATATGAGTGAGTACATCCCATGTTCCTCTTTTTGTGTCTGGCTTACCTCACTCAGGATAGTGTTTTCTATTTCCATCCATTTGTATGCAAAATTCAAGAAGTCCTTGTTTCTTACTGCTGAATAATACTCTAATATGTATATATTCCATACTTTCTTCATCCATTCTTCCATTGAAGGGCATTTAGGTTGTTTCCAGGTTCTGGCTATGACAAACAATGCTGCTATGAACATAGTAGAGCATATACTTTTGTTGTATGATAAGGCCTCTCTTGGGTATATTCCCAAGAGTGGTATTGCGGGGTCCAGGGGTAAGTTGATCCCAAATTTCCTGAGAAACCGCCACACTGCTTTCCAAAGTGGTTGCACAAGTTTGCATTCCCACCAGCAATGGGTGAGTGTACCCCTTTCTCCACAACCTCTCCAACAAAGGCTATCATTGGTGTTTTTGATTTTCGCCATTCTGACAGGTGTAAGATGGTATCTTAAAGTTGTCTTGATTTGCATTTCCCTGATCGCTAAGGAAGTTGAGCATGACCTTAAGTGTCTTTTGGCCATTTGAAGTTCTTCTGTTGAGAATTCTCTGTTCAGCTCAATGCCCCATTTTATAATTGGGTTGGTTAGCCTTTTACAGTCTAGTTTCTTGAGTTCTTTATATATTTTGGAGATCAGACCTTTGTCAGTTGTGGGGTTGGTGAAGATCTTCTCCCAGTTAGTGGGTTGCCTTTGTGTCTTAGCGACAGTGTCCTTTGCTTTACAGAAGCTTCTCAGTCTCAGGAGGTCCCATTTATTCAATGAGGTCCTTAATGTCTGTGCTGCTGGGGTTGTATGTAAGAAGTGGTCTCCTGTGTCCATGTGTTGTAGAGTACTTCCCACTTTCTCTTCTATCAGGTTTAGTGTGTTCAGACTGATATTGAGGTCTTTAATCCATTTGGACTTGAGTTTTGTGCATGGTGATAGATATGGATCTATTTTCATTCTTCTACAGGTTGACATCCAGTTTTGCCAGCACAATTTGTTGAAGATGCTCTCTTTTTTCCATTGTATACTTTTAGCTCCTTTATCAAAAATCAGGTGTTCATAGGTTTGTGGGTTAATGTCAGGGTCTTCTATTCGATTCCATTGGTCGACTTCTCTGTTTTTATGCCAATACCAAGCTGTTTTCAATACTGTAGCTCTGTATGGGTTCACCATCTTATTTAGCTTCTCTAGGATCACAAACTAAGATGTAAGTTTAAAGCTCCACGTTTCTACACTAAAAAACAAGGAAAAAAAAACAAGAAAACTAAAGAGATTTTATACTAGAAACTTAATAGCACACTTGAAAGTCCTAGAACAAAAAGAGGTAATCATATTCAAGAAGAATATACTGTAAGAAATAATCAAATTCAAGATGAAATCAATAAAATAGAAACAAACAGAACAATAGAAAAATGAAACAAAGAGTTGGTTCTTTGAGAAAAATCTAGAAAATAGACAGACTCTTATGCAAGCTAACTAAAAGGTGTAGAGATATTCCAAATTATCAAAATCAGAAATGGAAATTTGGTTATTTGAGAAAATCAACAACTGATAAACTTTTAGCTAATTTACCCAAAATACAAAGGGGAAAGATCTGAATTAATGAAATTAGTTATGAAAACGTAGATATAACAACAGATAACTAGGAAATCCAGAGAATCATGAGAATATTCCTTAACAAATGCCTGGCAATGGTGGTAAATGCCTTTAATCCCAGCACTTGGGAGGAAGAGGCAAACAGATTTCTGTGAGTTCAAGGCCAGCCAAATCTACAGAGTAAGTTTCAGGAAAGCTAGGGCTGTTACAGAGAGAAACCTTATTTCGCAAAACAAAAGAAAACAAAAATAAATCTACACTCTAAAAAAATGGAAAATCTAAAAGAAACTGATATTTTCCTTTATAGGTATCACTTACTAAAGTTAAACCAGGACAAGATAAACAATATAAATTGACCTATAACCCTCACTGAAATAGAAGCAGTCAAAAAAAAAATCTCCCCTGCCCTGGAAAAAACTCTCAGTGTCAGGCAGATTAACCACAGAATTTTACCGAACTTCCAAAGAAGAGTTAATGCCATTATTCTTCAAATTATCCAACAAAATAAAAAGGGATGTATAGCAAAGTATCTTTGTATCTGGATTTGAAAGAAATGTTTGCACAATTTGAAGAGTCTTGAGCTAGCATGTTTGTGGTGAGCTTCACACATTAATAGTGGGAATACATCAACATCACACATTAATAGTGGGAAATATCAACATCCCATTCTCACCAATGGACTGATCTCTAGACAGAAATCAAACAGATAAATAATAGATGCAAAAACACTCAATAAAATACTTGCAAACAAAATCTAAATACACATCAAATTGATCATTCACCCTGGTAATGTTGGCTCCATCCCAGAGATGTAGAAAGGGTTCAAAACATGAAAATCTTTCAGTGTAAACAAACTGAAAGAAACAGACATAATCGCTTTTAAATGCTGAGAAGACCTTTGATAAAATCTAACAACCATTCATGATAAAAGTCTTAGAGAGATCAGGGTTACAAAGGACAAACCTCAGACCCAGAGAAGCTAAGTAACAAGAAAGACTCAAAGTGGGGATGCATGGATCTCTCTGAGAAGGGGAAATAGAATAGATATTATAGGTAGGAACACCTTGGGGACACGCTAGGAACCTAGGGCATTGGAATCTCTGAGTTATCTACAAGGGTGACCATATCTAAAGTAAAGTTTCCTTTACTGGTCATCTCCTGTAACCAGATAAGAATTCCAGTGAAGCAACTGGGATACCAACCAAGCCAAAAAACTGTAGACCTACAAGTTTTCCTGCCTACAAGATGTATTGGGGAAAAAGTGGTGCAGAAATTATGGTTTTAGCCTACCAATGACTGATTCAGCTTGAGATAGGAGCAAGCCACTAAAGGGACACCAATCCTTGACACTGCCAGGAGGGCCGGGAAACCAGAGGCTGGATAGCTCAGAGACATAAGATAGAGCCAAATAAGACTGGAAAAAATGTCAATGAAATTCCTAACAATATTCTACATAGGTTGGTGGCTAGTCCAATTGCCATAGGAAATGCTTTTTATTCAGCAAGTGATGGTAATAGAAGTACATATCCATAGATAAACATAAGGCAGAGCTCAGGGGAGCCTTTGCAAAAGGGTCATGAAGGGCTATAAGAGCAAGAAGGTCTTGACTACACAAGAAAACCCACCAAACCAGCTAACTCGGGCTCACAGGGGCTTAACGAGACTGAACTGGCAACCAGAGAGCCTGTATAGATCTGACCTAGGCCCTCTTCATATATGTTATTGTTGGGTAGCTTGTTTTTCTTCTGAGACTCCTAAAAGTTGGAGTAAGGGCTGTCTCTGACTCTTTTGTCTTCTTTGGGAACTTTTTTCCTCACACTGCGTTGTTGAGTCAAGCCTTACTACCAGGGAGGTGATTAGTCTTACTGCAACTTTATATGCCATGCTTGGTTGATAGCCAACACAGTGTGATGGAAGAACATACCAATGTGTTATCCAATACCAAATGATTATCCCTGAAAACATATATACACATAGCATTATACAGAATGAGAAGGTTATATTTAGGAATATCAATGCATAAAGATATAGCTGATATAAATATACATTGGCAGATATAGATAAACACATGCAATAATAATGAAAAAGGAGTTCATGATTTTGAAAGATTGAAAGGAAGGGCATATGGTAGTGTTTAGATGCAGGACAGGGGAGAGAGGAATGCTGTAATTATATTAGACTCTCAAAATAAAATTTAAAAAATGTGAACATGTCAGAATGTCCTCTCTAAGTCTCATTTAGATTGCTTCTTTATTCATATTCTCCTCACAAATAACTCACCCTTTCAAAAATGTTTGTATTTATATTTCAAAATACATTATTTAAGTTGATACAATTCACAGTAGGTTGATCAGACACTAAGGAAACAAACTTTGTTTTTGTGTAATGTGATTAGTGTGTTATGGTATTATTGCATATTATCTGTGACAAGAAATGCCTTCTTTAAAGAGAAAATATCTTGTATAGCATTTTGTAAAAGTTTTCACTAAGAAAATAATTTTGTTTTACAAATGAAGGAAAAAATTTATGATCAATTGATGATTCAAATTTCTTAGCATATATAGTGATTAGCACTTATGGGAAAATAAATGTATCTTTTAGCTTTACTTTCATATTAAACATGTTAATGAATCCAACACTGATGAGCAAAATCTGAAATTTTAATTTGGCTTTATCTGACCCATAGCTCAGTAAAAATCCATTAGGTTTCATATTTCTGGTTTTCAAAATTGACATTTCTATTGATAGTACTGTAATTTGGTTAAGTGATTTTTACAGTTTCTTCTTCATTTTCATTGTTTTAAACTCTTAAAATGAATCTGATTTAAATATAGGAAAACTACATTAATTGTCATGAACTGATCATATACTTGTATACCGGAAAATCTATATTTCCTTGTGGCTATAATGAATATCTAAGTAAAATTCTGTATAATTATTCTAGGCAGTGGATATTTCTGGTTTCTGGAGGGATTATATTTTGTACAGTGGAAAGAATATTGTCTCTTCTCCTATACATCCTCTATTTTACATTCCATCTAGAATATATATTACATATGCTGTTTGAGTAAGTAAATAACATACTTGAAATCTTAATTTTATTATCTGGGACAAAGAGAAAGGAGAAAGACATGGAGGGAGAGAGAGAACTTAAAAGAGAGTAATCTTCCTACAACATATTCATTGCTATAGTACTACCTTTTGCTCATTTAGACCTGCTGTAGTCAAGCTGATCTCCCATTCTGTCTGGTCATTCAAGACTTTCTCAGAAGCCCGAGTTTAAAGACAAGAAAACATTAGTTCTATGCCCTTGTCCAGAGGTTAATCTGGTAAGGTCTGGCTTGGTGCTGGAGACAGGGTCTCAAAGAAGTTAGGGTTGTGGCTCCTGGGAACTTGACTCAGACTCCTGGCTCAGGTGATCAGTTTTAAGGCAGCTGTGTCTGAGGTATTCTGTGCTCATCCCAACGTTGCTTCATTACCTTTCTGCTGACTTTGTACCATGTTTCCCCCTCAGATAGCACTTAATAAACTTGATCAGCATAAGTTCTCAACTCATGCAAACCTTCCTGGTAGAAGCTTTCCTGTCTTCTTTATTTTCTCATATTCTGCCATCCCTGCCTCCATACTTCAACATTCAGATCCTTTATTGCTATGGGTTCTGCACAGAACAGTAAACTGAGTTGTCTCCAATCTGAGGCAAGCCCTAAAATGCAAAGCTACCTCCTGTGTCTGAGTCAGCTTGGTTATTTGTTTATTTTTGAGTGCCAGTGTCATATGGCCATGAGTGGCTCCAGACTCTGTGTGGAGGAGGACGACCTTGTACCCCTGCTGCTGGTGGATGCTTTTCTAGGTTCCAGAGTCCACTTTCCTGCTTACTCAGAGAAAGTAAGGGCATAACATTTTCAGTCAAACTGCCCTGACCACTTTTGTCCCCACATTCAACTAGCTCCCCAAATTTATTTCAGTGTTTCTGCCAAGCTCTGCTTATTCCTCTCTATAAAATAGCTACTAAATCAGAGATGACAATTTATGAGCAAATTTAGTAGTGCTGAATAAGCTTTTGTTTTTAGCAAGAGAATCCTTAATGGTATGCATTTTGACTTGATCCCAAACTTTAAAAATCCTGTTAAAGTCTCCTTAATGTGTACACTGATGGATGTGATTCTTGTTGATACAAGTTGTTCTTTTTTAGGAAAAGTTACAGTTTATAAATGCTGTTTCTTGACACTTGTATACTTTCCCAGTCCTTAGATGGCAATTGACTTTCTTGATGGGGGAAAATCTTTCATACAACTTTTCAAGCACCAAAGTTCCCTTCCAAATGGTCTAGCCATATGTAACACCGAGAGGAAATGGGTGGCATTTGGTGTCAGGTAATAAAGAATGAAAAGGAGTTATTAATAAAGAAGAGGAGGGAAGACTCCTTTTGTATATCTGCAGCTAAATCTGGACTTTAGGGCCGTCAGATATGTCAGCCTTATTTTCTGAGTCCTGTCTCTCTTCACGGCCAATGAAAAGAACGAAGCTGGGGAAGAAGCCTTCAGTAAATATGTCACAGTGCACGGAGTTTGACCTAAAAGAAGTGGGGTTTTCTTGTTTCTCCCTATCAGTCATGTCTTGATTGGAAAACTACATTTCAATAAAGTTTCTGAGGGATGGTGTATAATTATGAGAAAATAACCTGAAGATTTACACTGCTTTTAAAACAGTCGCTTGACAAATTGTGGTAAGCCAAGGTGTCAGTTTAAGATGGATGTTTATGAGAAATGTTCAAATGCATTATATGAATGGAGAATTCATCCTCCCACCATGAACATTTTCTAGCACTGAACTTTGCTCTTCTTCTCCTATCCTGACAAAGCAAAAAAAAAAAGAGTTTATATGAATCAATAGCAGTCTGTTGAAGTCCATAGTTTCATTTTAAGAGATTCTTCAATTTTAGAAAAATAAATATCCTAAAATATAAAATTTTATATCATCCCTTGATTCCTATTATGAATTTTATGCTTTACATACAGATATTTTATACATCCTTGAATCTCAGTAATTTTAGTGTAGCAATTTTAGAGCATTAATATTGTCACTTTAGGGCAGTATTTTTTAAACTGAGAATAGTAATTTACATCTAAACAACAACACTTTCCTGAATATCGTAACACTTACCTCATATCACCAACCTAACTTTTTTGCAGAGGGAGATATGATAGGTGTTTCTCATATTAAATATAACTTTTCCAATCCACCTTAAGTGTTAAGAAACAATCTCCATGGCAACTGAAATCCTCAAACATCTGATAATTAAAACAGGATATTTTTTGTCTATAGTGACTATAAAGTGTACTGAGATGTCAGTAATTTAACTATGCCAGACTTTAAATTACTTGGAATCTTGTATCAAGTATATCACCAGGGCCTGACAGGGCTATTGCATGCATTTACAATATGCAGAGACAAAAGCAATCCTCTGCTAGTTATGAACCACAACACACTCACAAATAGTCTGAAAAAGTGGCAAACATTAACTTTTCAGAAAAAAAAATATAATGCTGGAGTCAGACATTTTCAATTTCAGTCTTAAAAGTGAAATACTTGTTACACAATGCTACCTCCTTTCTAGAGTTTCCCTGAGACCAGTGTGTGTGCAATATGTGCAGAGAGTGTGAACGTTTGTTGGAAACAAAGGGATTGGGCAAAGCAAAGCTTCTTACATATTTGACAAATCCTGATGGAAGCAGAAATGGTCACTGACAAAGTGTAGAACAACAGTTCCTTATGTCATTCCAATCTGACACTCCTTTAGGAAACAGTACTTCAGTAAACAATAAATTCTAGAATTATCTTTACCTTGGTCACTCCAACTATTTCAACTCAATTTTAAAGGCTCCAGAAGCCATTTAGAATGACAGAAGACCAACTACCAGCACTAGAGAGATGGTTCAATAATTAAGAGCACTTGGGTATCCAGGGAGGGGCAAGCTAGACTGCTCAGATTACAGGGATGTTAGTTTGTTGTGCCATAGCAGTAAGATATTTTTCTCCATTATCCTGCAAATTATCAAAGACAGAGAAGAGGAAATCCTAGCAGAGATTCAGTGTGGATTCAGAGCTAACAAGAGCACAACTGATCAGATCTTCACTTTGAGGAAACTGGCAGAAAAATACGAAGAATTTAGAAAAGACTTATATGTCTGTTCCATCGATTTCAGGAAGGCATTCGGTAGCATTTGGAGGAAAAAATGTTGGGAAATAATAAGGGTCTGCAGGTACCCAGAGAAAATCACAAGAATACTAGAAAATGCCTGTAAAGATACATTTGCATCAGTCAAAGTCTATGGAGAATTAAGTGATTAGTTTAAGACAATCGTAGAAGTGTTTCAGAAATGCATCCTCTCAAAACTACTCTCTAACACATTCCTGGAATTAATAATAGCAACAGCCGTGGAGGAAGAGGAGATAGGTGTGCAGATAGGTGGTGTGTGAATCAATAGCTTGCATTTGACCAATGATACAGCATTGCTTAATGAAAGTACAAATGGGTTGCAGGCCATGGTAAATAGTGCGGTGGAAGTCAGTGAAAACCTTGGTATGAAAGCAAACATTGAGAAGACTGAGATACCACACTTGGGAAGGGTGCACAAAATTTTTATCATTGTAAGAAAGAATTAGAACCTCAAGCAAACAGTCAACTTTGTCTACCAGGAAGGAAACCTCAGTTCAAAGGAGGGAACTATTTCATACATTAAGAGGTGGATAGGGAAAGTGAGGGCTGCATTCCAGGCACTAGGAAAGGTTTGGTCAGCAAGAGCCATAATGACAACAACCAAATTACAAGTATATGGGACACTTGCCTTGAGCTGTCTTCTTTACCACTCTGAAACCTGGAAAATGAGCATTCCTCAGAACAGCGGCTTGATGTGTTTGAGATTACATGTCTCAGGAGGATTCTAGCCATCACACGAAGAGATAGACATGCAGTAATATCATTAAGAAGCATCTCCGTTTAAAGAAAGAAGTAAACTACATGATATGGCAACAGTGCTTGAGGTTTTTGGCCATGTTATAAGAATGAATGACAGCAGATACCCAAAGATAGCACTGCTTGGATGAGTACATGGGATAAGGAGTACATGGGATAAGCTCCACCTCCCCCCCAACAAAACACTGGATAGACAGCATAAAGGAAAGTGTGAAACTATGGGTATGACAATAACACAAGCATCTAGGACTGCCCAGTATAGGAATGCTGGAGAACGGCCATAAATAGGCCACCATGCACGCTTAAGCATTGCTGGGGCAGAAATGATGATAAATGATGGGTATCTAAGGGATCACAAAAAGTGTTACTCCAGCTCCCATGGACCTGCCACTCCCTCTTGGACTCCTAGAGCACTCAAAATTATACATCCCCTCAACAGACACACGTACCCATATTTCAAATTTAAAAAGAAATATTTCAAATAAGCCATGGTGGTCAAGGACACAAGAAGCAAGTCCACAGGAACAACTGCCTTGGACTCATGAATGCCCACACAGTTTGGACTGCCAGGCAGGGACCCTGATGGGGTGAATCCAGGGGCACTATCTATGTGTAAGAGTAGTATAGCTTTGTTTACTTGTGGGACTCCTAGCAGTGGGAGGAGGGGCTGTCTTTGATTCTTTTGCTTCTTTTGGGAAACTATTCCTCATACTGAGTTGCCTTGCTCAGCCTCATACAAAGGGAGAAGCTTAGCCCTAAAGCAACTTGATATGCCATGCTTTGTTGATACTCATGGTAGGTCTGCCAATTTCTGAACAGAAAGAGAGGAGGACTGGATTAGGGGTAGCAGAGAGGAGGTGGGGGAGAGAAAGGAGGGGAAACTGTAGTCAGGATATAAAATAAATGAATAAATTTAATTAATAAAAATATTTTTTTTAATTTATTTATTTATTAAGGATTTCTGCCTCGTCCCCACAACCGCTTCCCATTTCCCTCCCCCTCCCCCGATCAAGTCCCCCCCCCTCATCTGCTTGAAGAGCAATCAGGGTTCCCTGACCTGTGGGAAGCCCAAGGACTGCCCACCTCTATCCAGGTCTCATAAGGTGAGCATTCAAACTGCCTAGGCTCCCACAAAGCCAGTACGTGCAGTAGGATCAAAAACCCACTGCAATTGTTCTTGAATTCTCAGTATTCCTCATTGTCCGCTATGTTCAGCTAGTCCGGATTTATCCCATGCTTTTTCAGACCTAGGTTCTGCAGAAGCTAAGAGACCATGGATGCAAACCCAAACTACTATACCCAGCCAAGCTATCGTTCACTATCAACGGAGAAAACAAGACATTCCAGGATAAGAACAAATTTAAACAATACGTAGCCACAAATCCAGCCCTACAGAAAGTAATAGAAGGAAAATCGCAACCCAAGGAATCCAACACTGCCAACACTGCCTACAATAACCCAGGCATCTAATGACCCTTCACGAGCACATCTCAAAGAAAGGAGACACACAATCTCTACTACCAAAAGCAATAAGAATAACCGGAGTAAACAACCACTGGTCATTAATATCACTTAATATTAATGGGCTCAATTCACCTATAAAAAGGCACAGGCTAAAAGATTGGATATGAAAACAGGATCCAACATTCTGCTGTTTGCAAGAAACACATCTCAACCACAAAGACAGGCACCTACTCAGAGTAAAGGGTTGGGAAAAGGTGTTTCAAGCAAATGGTCCTAAGAAAAAAGCAGGTGTGGCCATACTAATTTCTAACAAAACTGACTTTAAACTAAAATCAATCAGAAGAGACCGAGACGGTCACTTTATACTCATAACAGGAACAATTCATCAGGAGGACGTCTCAATCCTGAATATATACGCCCCCAATATAAAAGCACCTACTTATGTAAAAGAAATATTACTAGAACTCAAGGCAGACATCAAACCACACACACTAGTAGTAATAAAAATATTTATGCAGTGCCTACAGTTAGCACAAGGTTCACAGAGAGATGTTTTTTATGAAGAAAACTCAGTAATGCTACATTGCAATGGGATCTGAAATGGAAAATAAAAAAAATATTAAAAAATTGGTAATGCTATCTTCCTTTTAACTATTGACTTCTTATCACTATGTTATATTTTTCAAATTAAAACTAAAAAAAAAGTGTATCTATGTGTGTCTGAGATCGGGTTTGTGCATAAGTGCTTTCTGGAGGCAGAAGAGTTCATTGGACCGGCTTTTGCTGTAGTTACAGGAAGTTCTGAAACACTTGAAGCGTGAGAGCTGGAACTCAAATCTGGGTCTTTATCAAAAACACAACATACACTTACCCATCTATCCATTTCCAAAATTTTGATCTCAAATTACTGAATTAGTAACATGCTGTCTTTAAATATTTTGCTGACTAAATGCTTCCAATAAACATGATATGTACCTCAGACATGCATGCAATCTAGATAGACTGGTTTCGTTAATGAGCGCACTTGAAAATTTCTCTAAAAATTAGGAAACAACCTTCCTCAAGACCCAGTAATACCATTTTTGGGTATATATCCAAAGGATGCTCAATCATGCCACAAAGACATGTGCACAATTATGTTCATAACAGCATTGTTTGTCAGAGCCAGAAACTGGAAACAACCTAAAGGCCCTTCAACCAAAGAACGGATAAGGAAAATGTGGTACATTTACACAATGGAGTGCTACACAGCAGAAAAAATAACGACATCTTGAATTTTGCAGGAAAATGGATGGAGCTAGAAAACATCATTTTGAGTGAGGTAACTCAAATACAGAAAGACAATGATCACATGTACTCACTCAGAGCAAGGAAAACTAGCCCACAGCTCACAATCCCAGAGAATTTAGACAACAATGAGGGTCTTAAGGGAGACATACATAGATCTAATCTACATGGAAAGTTAAAAAAAAAAAAAAGACAAGATCTCCTGAGTAAATTGGGAGTATGGGAACCTTCATAGAGGGTTGAAGGGGAGAGGAGAGGCAGGAAGGGGAGCAGAGAGAAATGTAGACCTCAATGAAAATCAATAAAGAAAAGACAAGAAAGAAAGAAATATAGTATAATATAATTCACTCACTTGTATTGGTGGATGATATATGTAGCGTAAAAGGGCTAACCGGAGCAGAATACCAACCAATCACTGAGTGCCCTGACTCTTAACTCACAGGAAATGAAACAAACCCTGGATCTGATATCTGAGCCAGGGAAAGAAACATCTTTATCCCTGAACCCAGGACTAAAGAAATATGCCCTGACTCTATAACCAGTGCCAAAGAAATGTACTTTCTCGCTAGAATCAGAAGCCACTAAAAATATGCATAGGTCCCAAGATTAGAGCCAAAGGTTACAAAGAACCAGTGAAAGAAACACAGTTTGGCCCTGCGGTCACAGCCATATCTGTCCCTGACCAACTAATTTAACCCAATCCCGGAGCAGGGAAAACTAACCAGTCCTTCTTAGCCCTGTGAAAATTCAACCCCTAAGAAGCCCTGTATAAGCCTCTCTACCTGTTCAGTTGGAAACTTCCTCTTAGCCCCCTGGCAGAAGCACTCACTCTCCTGGACTTCTCCTTCCCAAATGAATATTTCTCATTAGAGTCTTGGGCACAGAATAGAAGAAGCTGTTTGGGAGCTTCCTTAGGGGACTGAGCTGAGAAAACCTTGCTGAGATGCTCCCTTAGTGGGGCTGAGAAGAACAGAAGTGATAAAATATGAATAGATCAAGCTATAGCCAATATTCCAGACTTATACTTTCCACATGACTTTTGGTTTTATTATCGTTGTTGTAATTGAAAGTATTGCTACTCTCCGTGCACAGAGAAATAAACCCATATAAAACTGTAATTATAGGAAAGGAGATGGTATGGTTAAAACAAAAATAAAAGTAAAGAAAGCAGGGAAAAGCATAAAATAGTCATAAACAAGGTAGATTTAGTTTTTACTAAAAAAAAGGCAATATAGAACACTCTACTAAGTTTGAAAACTTAGCTAAAATAAATATACTGAGTTTGATAAATCACTTAAATTAAGAGAGTGACTAGAGAGATGTTTCAGTGTTTAAGACGACCTGTTTTTGCAGGGGGTCCAGTTTTGGTTAGCAGCACCCACATAGTGGCTCACAGCCAGCGGTAGCTCCAGTTTTAGGGAATCCCTCTCTCTCTTCTGGCCTCTTAACACAATGTACTCATATGGTACACACACCTAAAGGCAAATACTCATATCATAATATAAAATTAAAAATAGACTTTTAAAGATTTTTATCCTTAAAAACATAAATATCAGTGTATTTAGAAGACATGGATGATGCTATAATTGACTTATTTTAAGTAGGTTCACAATAAAAATAAGAAAATATTAAGAAGATATTCGAGGGAGTAACCGATGAACCTTACTAATGGATGAAAAACTTCATACATGAAATTATAATAAATAGAAGTTTTAGAAACTTTTCTATGGTACTTATAATATTAATAGATTATATGTGAATCCACTACACATTTTTATCAATTATACAATGACCTATTGGTAGTTCCAGTTCAATTAAGAATTAAAACTGGCTTTGGGAGTGTGAATTGCTCCTTCTCTAAGACCAAGAATGCTTGCTTTTTCAAGGAAAATCAATCTCTGTCTCATGTCAGAAAAGTCACCTGTACAAGTGAGAAGAAAACCTAAGAGTTAGGGACTATTCTACTGCCACTAAACTCATAGTCCTTTGATTTACTTTTGACTCTTTAAAACTTTTATTAAGTTTTAAATAGTACCTCTAAATTTATAATATTATTATTAATGGTTATATAGAGTACTAATTAGTTCTAGAAATAGGATTCATCTACCTTCCTGTACATGATTTGGGGTTTGAGTCTGAAGCAAGTGACTAGGGATAAAACAAGTGTTCCCTGAATACATTTAATATATTGTGGTCCTTTAACCTCTCCAAGACCTGATGCATATGACATTTAAAATGTTTAAGTTTTCTGAAGTGAAACGACAATATCTAACATCAGCCCTTGTGATCTCCAAAGTATGATGGGGCCCCACAGAGACAATTCCACCTGGATTGTGGTAATTCCACAACTGACAAACACCACCCAAATCGCTCAGGACAGTTTTAAGGTGGTTATATAAGATGGTCCCATTTCATAGACTACTTCAGCCAGGATTACAGATAAGCTCTACACTTTTTCATCATATAGAGACTAAACAAAAAATAATACAGTTAGGTCTCCCAAAACTTGAGCATTATTCCAATTTTTTCAGGTCCCTTGCTTGATATTTTCACCACATAAAGACAATGGGAAGCTGTTTAGAAAATATGATGCCCACATGCCTGATAGATGTGGTGGGTAGGTTTTGCTTGTTCAGAGGATTACGGATGTTAGTAATCATTTAGGGGGCCTGATTGCAAATTACAGGTCATGGTCAGGGAAAATACCAAGCAAGCAGATTGGATTCAGAAATCTCTTTCTGAAAATGAAATAGGAAGTATAGGAATGATAGAATAAAAGCTTAAATTATTGAATTTACTTTTAAACTAAAAAGGCAACAATACGTCTTAAATGTTTTATATTTCTTTGGATTTGTGTATATTGATAGCTGCTTAGAAGTAGGGAGGTGTTTAGAAAGAGACTCAACACGTCTAGATCAAGGAAGGAGTTATTGGTGCCCTCTCCACTGCTTCTCAGAACAATTAGTTTTTTACCTAATATCTGATTCATGAATTTTTATTGATAAAAGAATAATTAGATAAATATTCCTTGGCAAGCAAGAACTGTCCCTTGCTTTTTTGAACCTAACCATTATGATAGGTGTTAAGATAAATCTCAGACTCCTTTTGATTTGCATTTTCCTTATGGCTAAGAACATCGAATGTTTCTTTAAGTGTTTCTAAGCCATTTGAAATTCCTTTGTTGAGAATTCTCTATTTAGAATAATTCCCCTTTTTTTTATGTGAGACCATGTTACTATCTCTTTTTTTTAATTTTTTATCTATTTATTTATTTATTTATTTAAGATTTCTGCCTCCTCCCCTCCCCTGCCTCCCATATCCCTCCCCCTCCCCCAATCAAGTCCCCCTTCCTCTCCCTTGTCAGCCTGAAGAGCAGTCAGGGTTCCCTGCCCTGTGGGAAGTCCAAGGACCTCCCACCTCCTTCCAGGTATAGTAAGGTGAGCATCCAAACTGCCTAGGCTCCCACAAAGCCAATACGTGTAGTAGGATCAAAACCCAGTGTCATTGATCTTGACTTCTCAGCAGTCCTCATTGTCCGCTATGTTCAGCAAGTCTGGTTTTATCCCATGCTTTTTCAGACCCAGTCCAGCTGGCCTTGTTGAGTTCCTGATAGATCATCCCCAATGTCTCAGTATGTGGTAATTCCCCATTTTTAATTGGATTATTTGGTTTGTTGATGTCTACTTTCTTCAATTCTTTATATATTTTAGGTGTTAGCCCTCTATTGGATGTGGAGTTGGTGAACTCTTTTCCAACTCTCTATGCTGCAATTTTGTTCTAGTCATAGTGCCTGTTTCCTTATAGAAGCTTTTCAGTTTCATGAAGTCCCATTAATTAACTGTCAGTCTATTAATCATTTTATTTTTCCAATTTGAGTCCCTGCACAGAAAATCAGTCCCCTTTTTTATGTGTACAAAATATCACATTAGTGGTGGGGTAACAAAATATCCAATATAGATTTAGTACTGATTTTAAAGTATTTTCTCTTTGCTTATTCATTTTTTCTTATTTTTATTTACTAAATAACTATTACATCTTTGGTGCTAGAATTGAGTTTCACACACCATAGTGAAAAATAGTGTATGATTCTCATCTTTAGCAGACCAAAACAGTGGTCCGAGGTGAAATTCAAAGGTGAAATATGAACTGAATCTAGAATGTGGATTTTAAGGCAGTTTAAGTTTATTTAAAACTATATTTTAGGCCAGATGTTGTGGCACGTGACTTAATTCCCTACACTTGAGAGGAAGAAGCATGCGGATCTATGGCAAAGAGCTTGAAGAAGGATGCTTAAAAGAAAGCCCACACTAGATCAGAACTGAGTATATTAGAGGGTTATTTATTTAGAAGTAGACTCACAGATCACAATCCTCTGGTGGAACAGGAACAGCAGCCGAATCTAGCAGCAGGAAAAAAGACCTGAAATGTGCTTTTACATGGGCCTAAATAGTATAAGGTCACACCCAAGTGGACGGGTAACTTAAGGGCTACTGGCGGTAGAAATTCCTACAGCACATAGCCTGTTTTATACAGTGAGATTAAGGCCAGCCAGAGCTAAGCAGTTTCTGTTTCTCTCTCTCTCTCTCTCCCTCTCTCTCTCCCTCTCCCTCTTCCTCTCTCTCTCCCTCTCCCTCTCCCTCTCCCTCTCCCTCTCTGTCTCTCTTTTGTCCCCACCCTCCTCCATCCTTCTTTCTCAAATTATCTTTTTCCAATGGCTTATTGCTGGTTTTCATACATAATAAGATGGTATGTAAATGAATATGAAAATATCTAGATGATCTATTCTTTGCGAAAACAAGCCTTACAAGGAACCATCTTTGGGCCATAGCATAGATTCAAATGTCTCTATAGGCTTTTGGTGGGCAAGCTCAAGATATATAGTAGGAATCCAGCAATAGGGGCTTTAAGAAAATACATATATTATTTGAAGAATGTTGATGGTGACTTGGTTGCAATAGAGAAAATACATGTTTGAGGGTGAGTCACATTTCTCAAAAATGATGAATGAACCTTTTTCTCAGATGAACATAAGGGCAGGGCCAGTGTCAGGAGGGAAGAGGCATGATGACTGGGGGAGAATCTGACATGTTAATGGCAGGGAGCTGGATTCATTAAATGAGTAGAGGAAGGGATATCTGATCATGAAATAAATTGTGGACTCAAACATGTCTATCTAAGAAGTGCATGAGCAAAATGAATGAGTTTTCTGGGGGTTAATTCAGAAAGAATTAAAAACCTGAATGTCTAGGGATTAAGACATTTTAATTTTGTTATTACTCTAAGAAGTAGTTTTCAATCTCCCTAATGCTGCCAGCTTTTAATCCATTTCCTCTGTAGTGACCCCCAACCATAAAATTATTTTTGTTGCTACTTCATAATTTTAATTTTACTATTGTTATAAATCACAATGTAAATGTCTGTTATTCAGGATATCTGATATGTAGCCCCTGTAAAAGTTTAGTTTAGTTCCAGTCTCAAGGGGTTAAGACCCTTAGGTTGAGAACTACTGCTCTAAGCTAGAGTAGCAATTTCCCATAATTATGAAAATTAATCGTGAGCTTGAAAACTGTCCTCTGGAAAGTACAGCCTGGGTGACAGGGTGGGGTACATAGAGGTGCAGTTCAGGAACTCCCACACTGTTCCTTTTTGGTTTTAATCAATTGTCTCTGATATAGACACAAAAGTTGCAACTATCTATTATGGCTTAGTTTATTTGGATTAAAAAAAGCCTTAATATTCCTAATCATTTGTGTCTAAAAGTCACTAAAATTAACCACTCTTTATAATAGCTACCCCAGTTTTGTCTCATGGTAAAGTAAGCCTGCTTGCATATGTGACCTGAATGATTTTAAACACTTAGAGAGGAAATTTGAAAGGCTTTTGGACTTCCTAAAAGTATTAATATAGAGAATTCTTATTTTAGGGCAGTTTTAAATTTCTTTTTTAAGTTTTTGTTTTCTTGTCTTTTTTTTGTATTTTTTTTACAAATAGCCTCAGTGATAAGTATACCTGATTTCCTTCCTCACGTTATCCCCAACAAAAATAATAGTGACTGTTGACAAAATTCGTGTATTTTAAATTGCAAGGGTTAAATTAGAGCTGCTTCCACAGGAGTGAGAACTGGGAATCCACTTCAGACCCAGAGCACTTTCAAGTGTTATGTTCTCTGAAAAGAAGAGAACCAAAGAAAACTCTGGACTATTCACGAAGTATAGTTGCTTTTGTAAATGCCATCTGCTTCATCTGTTCAGAAAAATCACTTTCATTATATTTCAAGTCCAAAGTCTCTTTCCTTTGTCTGCAGCACTTTTTTCCCTTACCCAGTGAAAGAATCCACACCAATTTTATGTTTTTTTTTTCCCCTGCTCTTCAGTCTTATAGAATTTTTCATTTTGCCCTGTGGAAAGTAGCACAAGAATTACTGGTCAATTGACAACTCATTCAATTTTATAACGCACATTTCTCTTTGCCTTTTATGCCTTGAAAGAGTTTTCTGGGAGGGGGAGACTGCTTCTATTCACAATCAGCATGGCTTTGTTTGAACTAAGATTTCTACCTTATAAAATGTCTTTGTTGAAAGGTAATGAATAGCATTAGTAATATATTATACAGTAGCTAGAAAAGTGTTGAGCTCTCGATAATTAGTAGGAAAAATTGCTTTTAACTGAGTGGCTATTTCTATGTCTGCAGTTCTCCATTTATTAGCATTGGCAAGAAAATTAATTGTGAATGTGGTGCTCACCCACCTAATCTGTACAGTTACTGGTCTACGTAACAAATAATTATAAATGACATTAAAGTTACAGAGAAATGAGAGATACCTATTCTGTTGCTTAGATGTGTGGGCAGCTAATATTTGAATGCCATCTTCGAGCAGATATGCATAAAGAAACCTATATGCATACGTACACACAATAACGCTAACACTTTTAAATGTGGCACAAAGGAACAGAGCAAACAAGACATTCAATTCCCACTTCTTTTGAGCTCTTCTTCCTTCATTGACCAATCAAGAGCCTTGTATTTTGTGCCACAGAGGTAGTTCAGTAATTAATAACACTTGGTGCTCTTGTAGAGTGCCTAGGTTTGTTTCTCAGCATCCAAATCACAGGACATAACAACAAACAGTAACTCAACTTTCATAGGATATGATACCTTCTTCTGGTCTCAGTGGATATGAGCCACACACATGGTGCATATACATACATGCAAGCACTCAGAGAAATGTTTAATATAAACATGTTTTAAAAGTGTGTGAGACATTTATTACTCCAACAGGTGCCTTTAACTTTAACTATATTATACTAAACCTTTTTGTTTATTTGTTTGTTATATTTTATTTTTTCTTTGTGATGACATCAGTCCTACCCACATAAGGGTAGCACTCATCTTCTTTTAAGGATTTTACCTTAATATTGTCACTGTGGTGTTTTGAAGAAAAAATTTTTTTCAAATCATAAAAGTAGTATATGTTCCCTTCCATAAACAAGAAGAAAATGAATTATAAATCACTCATTGAACATGGCATGAAATTACATCTTAAATACTCAACAGACAGATAAATACCTTAACATTAAGAATAAAAATGAAATTACATAAAAGATTTAGTTTTGTTGCTATATTTCTCTTGAGTCTATTTCTAGGTACACCTCCTTTAAAATGAAATTAAATTTGTTCACTGAAATCTGGATAGTCAGAGCAAGGTTTTCAAAGCAAGCATTTTCTATCTACTTCTTTCCAGAGTTGTTTTCGCTATTTTTTGGAAATCAGCCACACTTCTATACTATTAATTTCTATAAAACATGTTCCAATAGTGGGAGGCTATAAAAAGGTAGTTTATTCATTGTTTAATTTTGTATTTATTCATTTTGATGGATGCTGTGTTATGAGTGTGCATGCATGTGTATGTGTGTTTGTGTGTACTTGTGCACTTTTCTGCACCAGTGAGTGTAGGAAAGTACTGTAGTTCATGAGATGACGTTAAAAGGTTATCACAGTATTGACTGGCTTGCCTCCCACCTAGTTTGTGACAGGATCCTATGGTTCACTGAGGCATACACAAGATGTTGACCCATTATCTCCAAAAGAACCTTCTGTCTCTACTTCTCATCTTGCTATATGAGTGCTAAGATAGTATGTGTGCACACCATGAGTCCTGGTGTGACTATGTGATTCTGAACTTAGTTTCTCACTAGAAAAGAAAATGTTGCAACTACTGAGCAATCTTCCCCCTTCAGAAAAAGGTACTTTTGAAAAATCAATTTTATATATTCTCATGTTTGGCCTCATGTACAAAATTTTAACTTATTATTTAACAAAGATACTTCCCCTAAAATTATATGTTTATCACATAAGTACATATGTTAAAGTAGACAATGAGTGATAATGAAACAACATATATATTATTTTTAATTATATTTTATGTAATTTAATATATATTATATATATATATTATTTAAAATTATATATTATATAATTTAATTAATTTAGAAGAACAATGTCAAGATTTAATCAAATGTCTGAAATGAGAGAACTTGATGGTGGTTACAAAGCAGAAGCATTTTGGATGTCAGGATAAAATAGCAACATTATTTTTCTCATAACATTTTTGCAATTCTATAACCCTCACAAATACAGGAGTGATATTCTTCAGTGGGCATTTTATTTCTCATGTATAGGCATTCTGTTTTTTATACTTAGTCATAACACAATAAACAGGAAACTGATAAACATCAATTAAAATGAATATATTTTTTTTCTGTTAAAATTTTGATCAAGAATCAAAAATACATATTAAATTTCACTTATCTAAATATATTTTGACTTAAAGAAGAAAGAGTTACATCTGTGAAAGAAAAGATGTCAGGAGCCCAAAACTCATCATCATTAAATTTTCCTAAAGTGCATTTTAATGAGATTAAATGTTTCTGAGTGACATAATAGATAAATACTTGAGACGTTTCTCTGACTTGATTAAAAAATTCTAGCCAGAATGATTTTCCAATCTTTAAATCTTCAAATAAAAATTTCATGAAATTCAATGTGGCTATGAAATAAGGAATAAAAAACACTATGAAAACTCTGTGAGAGATTCATAATTGTGCAGAATCACCGAGAAGAATCTGAAAAATTGAAGAGAAACCCTGCATATGTAGCAGGAGAATGTGAAAGATTGGAGTTAAATAATATACAAGTTTAGCTTTCAGAGTGAGTTTCCAGTTCAATGGGAATTTGTTAATAGTGATCAATAGTCATGTCTTCAAGCAAAAGATCATTTTTGCAGTAACTACCCAGCATCTATTAAATTGTGCCAACACCATCAAAGGAAAAATTCATTAGATTCATCATTGCACAAGTGTTAATGCTTTATTTCCCCCATAACCCAGCCTTGCAAATGGTTGTAGAATATAGAGACCCAGATGTTTTTGGGGGTTGGTGAAGTAGAATGTTCAAAATGCTTTTCTTTTTGTTTCCTTTTGAATTCCTTAGCTTCCTACATGATTTTACAAGAGTTGTAAAAATTAAAAGAAAAATCCTTCACTTTTTTTTCCAAATTAACTGTTTTTGTCAGGTTTATATTGCATATTTTATGAATGAAGAAAAACAATATTTATGTTCTGAGGTGGAAAATTATTCACCATGATATTGGCAGAGGAGTAAGTTGTCCTTCTCATGATTAACCAACCAGGTAACTTACTTAAAGCAAATCAGAAGAATAAGTTCCCCCATGATATTGACAGACTGAGCCTAACATGCACTATGTGTATTTCCAATCCCCCTGAAGTGAAATTATGTATCTATTCAGAAATATACTAAGGACTGGATGCAATATTCTGAAGCAAAATTGAAAATTTTAGTTTAATCTTTTTCAAAGAGTGAGAGTGTTTACTTAGCACTGTGAATTTGATTGAGAAAGGAGGGGTCTGGAGTATAAGCTTAGACATTTGGCATTAGGTAACAATGTATTATTTAAGCATGTTACTTAAACTCTACTACACTTAAAACTTCATGCTTACTGGTGCAAGTTTAGGTAAGTACATAACCCTTTTTATGCTGCTTTATATTAGAGTTTAAATCATAGAAACTTACTTAAGCACTCTTAAGAAATCAACTACTCAAAAACTATTAGCAGATTTCTTTTTAATATTAATGTATTAGTTTGTAATAATCTTGTCAGATGATATGACTCCCTGAACGTTTTTTAGTTATCTATAACTCTGAATTAAATTTTATTAATTCTTATGCATTTCCAGCAGAAGAAATGTCTCCTGCAATGTTCCACGTTTCTAAAGTAAAATAGCATAGGGATAAGGAAGTCTAAACTCTTTGATTTTACTGGAGCAAGAATTTAAAGTGGGCAACTACAGCAAGTGAATTTTGATCATCACAGTTTCCCTTAAAAAGACCCACACTGATGGTTTGATCTAGGCATTACATTAGGTGAGGTCGTTTCCTTAGACTTCGGTAGTATTTGCTTAAAGTAGAAACTCTAAGACTGTATATTCTAGGTTTTGAATGTGTTCCTGATATCATTCGATATTATAATGCTTAAATGAATATTAGAGGCCTTAACTTTTTATGTTAAACATTTAGAGATAATATTTCTGGGTAAGCTTCCACTGAGTCAACCCTAACACGATGGTGCTGAAAGAGTAATCAGGCTTTACATTTGAGAAATTGTTCATAAGAATAATGCACACCTAAAATAAACATCAAATGGTTATCATAACACCCTGTTCTTTTGCAGCACTAACAAGCAAGTTGTGAAGCTATAAATGGAAATGATTCTACATTTGTTTCAGTGTCCTGAATAAAATGTTGTCAGATGTGTGAAGCCTTGGTTTCTGTAAAGACCAAAATAATCTTGCACCTTTCTCTCTGGACCAATCTGGAAGCTCACATATGAGCATGTTAGCACTGTAGCTAAGCAACATTATAATCAAGAGCTTTGTCAATATCAGAAACCTTAGTAAATAATTAAGTGATTGGTTTCTAATATACTTGCCCAGATACACCACACCTTCATTTTGCAAACATTCTAATCTATAGTTTGTGCCCACAAGCCATTTAGTCAATTTTAAAAATAACTTCACCTAATGAAGGCATGGAAAATTAAACACACAAATGTTTCCTTTCAAAGATATATTGGTAAACTTGTAATCTCTGTTTGATATCTATATTGGGTAACACATGGGAGATAATACAGGAGATGACAAATACACAAAAGTGCATTCTTTGCATGAGATAAACGTGTAATGAAAATTATGAATACTGAAGAGATTATGGATCCCTTCCGAGTGTCTTGTCTTATTTCTCCTTCCCACTTGTTTATGTAAAGTGTTTCATGATTGGACCTTCGATGCTCTCCAAAAGTCTTGACTGCATTGTTACTGCCATGGACTGCTGTAGAACTGCTCTGCATCCGAAGGTCAGTCTATTCTAAGCTCTGAGTGAGATGTTTTTCTGAATCATTAGTCATGTTCTGAAAGAAAACCACTCCATAAAGTGAACCAAGGAAACTCCCCATTTTGCATTACCCTGTTTTTTAAATAAAGGATGATTGCTTTATTGTCTCCACAGATTCTTCTCAGCAGTCCTTCTGGGCATGCTTGCCTTTCTACTCTCAGTCACAAATGATATATCTGTTGAAACTGGAGCTCAAAACTTATATTATTACATGCTGAAAGTCACAATAGGGGAGTATAATTTCCTTTTGGAGTGCTTTCAAATGTGAAACCCTTGAGTAGGAGCCTGGAAATATTTAGCATCATTAGCACCCTTTAGGTATTCTAAATGTGTCGTCAATATCAGTCAAAAACCATTAAAAGCAGGTGTTGTTCTTATTGGCATTTGACTCCTAGGACACCTCCCCAGGTGCGAATCATGGCTTCCAAACCATCTAAACACTTCTTTAGTTTGTGCATCTAACTCACTTTTCTCTTAGAAATATGGCTTCCTTACAGTTACTTGTAAACTCTCATAGAAAAGGGCTACTTAAACAAAGATAGCTACAACTGACCAGGTGATTTCAGAATGAGGAACACAGTACAAAAGACCAAAATACTGTAGATAGTATTTACTCAGCTTTGACATTCAGCACTTGTCTTTCTTCGCATGGTGTAGGTGTGCTGTTTTCTTTTTACTTTTGTTTTGTTATTGTTTTGGTGGTATGTGTTTCCTGATAAAATTACATGGACATTCTATAACATGAATAAAATAAAATTTTAGTGCAATCTCACTTATATACACATACTCACAGACATACAAACACACACACATACAAAGTTTCATAATTAGAAATAACATAAAACATTTCTGTATTCAAAATTGGCTGATAAGTTGAAGCTTAACAGGTAGCATTTGAAGTAAATCATTGTTGAAAATACAATTCATCTCATGCTAACTTTATAGAAAACACAACTTGCTACAAACCTCAGCATTATACAGTAACTGCTCAGCTGCTTTTTCACGAGTGACTCATCAAAACCAAGGGATGTAGTAAAGGCTAAACCAAAAGACAAGGGTTTGGGGCATTATTGTTTTGGGAATAAAGTGGCTGTCCTTTGCTGTAGATTTTTTGCTGTGACTTGTAGGCACTGTGTGTGTGTGTGTGTGTGTGTGTGTGTGTGTGTATTTATTTGTCTGTAAGGCAATTTATAAGTAGATGAATCTAATCCTGATCCATGAATGTTTGTGTGTGTCAGGGACTGACAGCATACGCTCATGCATCACTATAGCTACACCTAAAATGGAATGTATCAAGACTTTCATATGCTCAACATAATATATACACAAACACACACCAACCTACATATTCGCAGACAAGTACACAGGCTCATAAAGTTACACATGCGTGCAATCATGAACATAAAAGTGTAAGTGTTAGGTATTGTTAGGTATCTCTCCCTTTACACCAAAATCTCCTCACACATGGCTAGACCTCATGTCCAGGTAGGTACTAACTATTCTATTGCAGCAGGTACATACACAAACACACACATGAGTATATGCTATATCATTTTTTGACATTTTCCCCTACACAGGTAAAGCCTCTCAGACACATACATGGAAGGGGATCACATTCAGCTAGTTATAGCCTCATCTTAAGCCAAATTCACAAACAGACACAGACAATAAATAAATGCCAGGACCAGCAGACTTCCAAACCATGAATCATCTAATAACACATTTAAAGACACACAACAAGAGAGAGAGAGAGAGAGAGAGAGAGAGAGAGAGAGAAGGTAAAAACAAAAGTGCATGACTGTGAAAGAGAGAAAGGTTTCATAGTCAAAGCCTCCTAGACACACACAAGATCATGATGCCAGGTACTGCTACATTTCCTATTTTTTCCGACCAAAGCCTTACAAGCAGGGCTAGGTGTCATGACTTAAGAATCTTCATAACCTTATAGCCACAACCACCACATGAAGTTTGGTACCAGGTACTGCTCAGAATCTTCTCTTCTATAGCCACTGACACACATACACGAGTGGTGATAGGTCATGTGAAGTGCTCCCTCCATAACAACTGGAGCACCCATGAACACACACATAAACACACTTACCTCCATGCATGTACACACACATAAATGCACTAGTATGTACCGTGTTGTGCCTGTTATCCCTTACAGACAACTTGCATAAACATAAACTGGTTGGTGGCAAGACATTCAATGTATTTTCCTCTGAGTGAAAGTCACCGATGACTAAGTTTTTCTTCCTGATAAGTTGCTTTGAATACACAACCAAACCTATGGTATATATCCCTGAAAATACACGTAGGGCTAGGTTCAGGGCCTTTTGTTTCTTTCTGTCCTACATTAAAGGCCCACATATATGAATTCTCTCTCTCCCCATTTCCTCTGTCTCTCTCTCTCTCACACAAAGACACAAGTACACATACAAACACACAAATAAACACACATACACACATCTAGGTATCATCTATTGGCACAAAAATGAAACAAGTTGAAAGGAGAGAATTACATACATTCTTTACAAGTGACAATCTAAAAAACAAAACACACATGAAAATGAACAGTCTTAGAAAACTGGTTTCAGATTGGGCACGAATACTGAAGAAATGTGCAAAATGCATCCAGGTTTGACACAAGTTCACGAAGAGATTGACTATGTTTCCTCAGTGTACTAGAAAACATACAAATTGTAGAATAAATTGGAGAAATTGCTACAAATGAGAAATAGAAATTTATGAATTAAAATGTCCCATAACAAAATGAGTGCAAGAAATGAGGAAATTCAGTGAGGAAAATAGTGGTTCAATAAGGTTGTGTTTAGTATTACTTTAATTTTAGGCTATTTATGATCAGTGTCGGTATAACAAGCCATGACTAATTGATGATGTAACTTTCAAGTTTATAAAGTAAAGGTTTTTACACAGCCTGAAACACTGGTATTAAGGAAAGGAGAGGGCTCTTAAAGAAAGATTTGCATGCACTCAAGACATGGTGAGCAATTTTTAAGAGAGCCTGATTTTACGTTATAGACTATTTTTTCTTTGAAGACAGGAATTCCTGGGGTCCTGTTGATGTTGCGCTTATGGGTGTTCACAAGACAACAGTGTACAAATACAGCCTTTCACCTTGGAAAGACAAGAAAAAGACTGAACACAAATCGCACCTTCAGAAACCAAGTCCATTTTCACAACTGAAAGGCAATCCTCAAGCAGAAGAAGCGTGCTGGTGATGCTGACTAGCTAGGATGTCCCTACACAAAAGACACAAAGAAACAAAGCCTTTTGCTCTAATTCTGTTCTTACAGGACCCCACGTGCAGTCAAAGTGTGTTACCAAGCATTCTCGTGCGGACACAAGTCACAGATTTCAACCTGACCAATGAGAGAGTCCCGATTGTCTATCCAATCTGATTGGCTCAGTTCTGTACATGTGACCAATGGGGTCACAGAGCATGATGCAGATGCAGAGCTCGAGCAAAGCTAACATACAGTTGATGCTAGTCCTGGAAGGTTGAAGGCAGCACTTTCACATCAAGGACAGCAGTGGCAGAGGCAGTACCTACAGAGAGTATATGAACCCGCGAAGTTGGAGGAGGTCATTCTGATCTACTCAAACAACACCAGGTATAACCTGATTGACTGTTGTCTTCCAAGCTGTTTTGTTTTAATGGGACCCGCACCGTTCTCTCTCCCTCCATCCCTTCCTCTCTCCCCCTCTCCCTCTCCCTCTCTCCCTCTCCCTCTCTCCACCGTCAAAACAACTTTGGAGTGCAGATTTGGTCATGAGCCCTTATTCCTACTGGTTGACGAATGAGGATCCCAAGCCTGGATTCTGAGCTACCTAGGACTCTGTTCATCATTCCTTTGTCTAAAGAGTCTGTACCAGCTGAGACACCCAGGTCCCATGACTGTGGACCGCCCCAGGATGACCACAGTTTTCTTCTGTGTCCTCAGTAGCATGTTTTAGATTCCCTCAAAATTTACATTTTGTGTCAGGCCTGTCAAAAATAGCAAAGTCATCTGTAGTGGCAGCTGTTTTCTGGTAATTGATTAAATTTGATTATTGGAGCTGTAGGCATTGTAAACTGTATCCTCTTCATATGTTTATTTGTCACCTTTTCTGTTATAATTGTCCTTCTGTTCTTCAGTAATGAACTGAGATTGAGCTTGAACATAGCCGGTTTCATGTGCTGTTGAACTTGCAGGAAAATTTCAAGTACTTTGAATGGATTTTCATGTCTAAGAAAATAGACTGCTGGTTTATAATTTCTTTTTATTTTATATTTATATTATTTTCCTCTATTTACTTACTTATCTACAAGTATATTACAACACACACTTATGAAAGTCTAAAGAAAATTTGTGGATGGAATTCAGGGTATTATTACAACATGTGGGATCAAGGGAGGAAAGCTCAGATCACCAGTTCTTGTAGTAGGCTCCTGTAGGCTATGTAGAACGTGTTGGAAAGTGTCTCTTTCTTCGTCCTTATTGAACACTTGGACAAATATTAGAGTTATTCTTTTTGAAAGTCAGGAAAAATCCACACATGAGGGCATTCATATCAGTCTTTCATTTTCTTGACATTTTATTATTGAAAGTCTTCAATGCAATATATTTTGATTGGTTTCCCCCTCCCAGTTTTCCCCAACACCCTCCTATCTTCCCATACAATCTAGAGTATACTATGTCCTTATTCACTTTCTACTATAAGAAAAGGAAAGAAAAATTTAAATAAGGAATTAAGACCTATAAAATGTCCCCAGAAAAGGACAATGAGTCCAAAAGTCTACTGCATTTCAGTAGAGTCCATTTGTGCTTGACATAGATTCCAGTGCATGTATCCTACCAGGAGGAGTGGTTAAGTTACCCAGTGAGAATCCATTGGAGGAAACTGTTTCTTCTTTCCCATTAGGGAACAAAAGCTGATGTTTTCCTGTTTGGGGATAGAACCCTGTTTCAACTTCCCATTTTCAATGACAGAGCCCTCATCTGGCTTGAATGGTTGCATGCTTGTGTGTATTGCTGAAGTCTCTTTCAGTTCATGTGTTCATCAATTTTTTTTTGTTTTTGTGGAATGTTCTACTACATCTGGCCCTGAGTATCTTTCTGCCTCCTCTTCTGACTACCTCAGCTCCCTGAAACTCAAGGGAAAGTTTTCACAAAGCTTTCCAATTGGAACTGAGTATTACAAAACTTCACACTAGCTCTACATTGTTATAAGACTCAGGGTTAGATACATCGCTCACTAGAAACGGCTTCACTGCTGTGTGCTCTTTGAGACGTTGATCTATTTGTATAACAGTATGTCAATAAAAATCATTCTGTTCACTATGTTGCAAAATAATAGTAGCAGGTTTTCCTGTAGCCTAAGAACTATCTGCTCGGTTTCTTGCCCACGTGAGCTGTGTCAGTAATGGCGTCCATGTCCTGAAGGGGCCTAAATCCAATCAAAAAGTGACTGGTTACTGCCATTGTACTTATTCCAATATTGCTCCAGTCCGTTGTGCTAATGGGTCACTGTTGGCTTAGGGTTTATAGCTGGATGATGATGATTATCTTTTTCTTCAGTAGAATGCAGAATACATTTCTGTATCATGAGTGCTGATCAGCAGGGGTGAGTCTTCTAGCAGTTGAAGCACCAGTCAACAACTCCATGTTGGTTGATAAAAATGAGTGTTGTATTTAACAATAGCGCATAACAATAACATTGCATCATTGCAGTAGCGTTGGCAGTAGAGGTGAGCATTGTGGTTTTCATGGGGCCTATTTTCTGGTATGAAAAAGAACCCAATTATATCAATGAAAACAAATGATTTTGGAGGGATTTTTCCAAAGAATATTGAATTATCATGCTTATTACTAATCTGCATAGTTTTTACATGCTAACTTTTGATTTCTGAGAGGTTACACATCTTTAGAAATTTGCCATTTGCTCCAGTTTCACAATTCATAGGAACATAAGTTTTCAAATTATTTCCAAATGAAGGATCAGAGCACCAGGTTAGTCAGCCTACAAAATCAACTGACTGGTCCTCATCGTGGCTCAAAGAAATTAGGGACTCTGTCTCTGTGATCTGAAAAAGCTTGGGATAAAACCGGACTCGCTGAACATAGCGGACAATGAGGACTACCGAGAACTCAAGAACAACGGCAATGGGTTTTTGATCCTACTGCATGTACTGGCTTTGTGGGAGCCTACGCAGTTTAGATGCTCACCTTACTAGACCTGGATGGAGGGGGGTGGTCCTTGGACTTCCCACAGGGCAGGGAACCCTGATTGTTCTTTGGGCTGACGAGGGAGGGGGGCTTGGTTGGGGGAGAGGGAGGGAAATGGGAGGCGGTGGCGGGGAAGAGACAGAAATCTTTAATAAATAAATAAATTTTTAAAAAAATAAAAAATAAAAAAATTAATAAATTAAAAAAAAAAGAAAAAAGAAAAAAAGAAATTAAAGAGCCTGCGGGATGGGGGTCTTACCTAGATGCTCTGTATATATGTTATTTCCCATAACCTTGATGTTACCGTGGGATTCCTAACAGTGGGAAAGGTAGTCACTAACTCTTCAGCCTACTTAGGTACCTTTCGCTACTCCTAGGTTTTGAGTTCAGCCTTGATATGATAGTATGTGCACAGTTGTACAGAAGCATATTATGTTGTGTTTCATTGATGTCCCTAGGAGGCCTGCCCTTTCCTGAGAAGAGATGAAGGGAGGGTATGTCTGGGGGAAGAGGAAGAAGAGAATGGAGCATGGGAGAATGTGAAAAGTCATGTCAGGGTAGAACATAAGAGAGAAGAATTAAAAATTCATTTTACTGTTAAAAAATAAAAGGTAACAGTACTAGGAAACTTGAGGAATTGGAATGAGAAATGTGTTGACATTGTCAACTACTATGTAGACTTTTTGTTTTATCTCTACATAGAGAATACAGAAACACTGGGACATTTATTTATATGTTATCAGGAAACATCACCCTTGTTACACCTGCCCTCAAAGTAACAATGTCAGACTTTAAAAGGAGAAGAATATAATAATGTAAATTGAATGAACATGTATAAAACCTTCAAAATTATTGAAAGATTACAAAATTAAAGATTAAAAACCAGTTGTAAATGTACAAATAATTAAAAGGTATGATTGACACAATAGATTTCTGAAAAATGTTTTATCAGTTGAGTTTTCATGAAAGCAAGTGACTAACACAGAATGATATACCACATTATTTAAAGACTACTTTTCATTATGGTGTTAACCAGAGTGATATCATTATATTCACCAAACTATCTCAGAGTAAAATATACAATTCGTGACAGGAAAAATAAGTATATTTGATGGCATAGACTGCTAAAGGATTACATTAAAATCTAATAATGTAAATGTTTTTCTTAGAAATGACATTCCTTTTCCTCAGCATGGGACAACACGTGCAAATTATGCTTCATAATTTTTCTTATTCTCTCCAATTTTGTTATTTCTGCAAGAATCCTGATTCTCCTTTGCTATTTGTACTATGTACTTATACTAAGAGTTTTTCCAATGTTTTTGTAATTCTATGATTTCCATTGATTAGGTTATTAAGAACTTAACAATGAATAAATATTCAAAATTTCTCCTAATGACTTATTCAGAAACGGTTTGGTTTGCATAGATTTTAAAATTCATTTTATCTTCAGATATGTTTACAAAATAAATAGGATATCTTATCCATACCAAAATAAAACCCTTGTTAGTTGCCCAAAAAATGTCTTCCAAATGATTTTTTAGAAGTAGCAATATTTACTATAACAAGACCAAAACTTGACTATAAATTTAAACTAAATTTTCTCTTTTTTGATCAATTTTGGTAAAATTGCATCTGTTTTGCTTGTTCTTTTCAATAATCAAGCATTTATGCCGTTGCAATGTTCACTCTGGTCTATTTCTTTAAGTTTAGTTCTCATCTTCAATACGTTTCTCAGTATTTCTTTAGAGTTTGGTATATTCTTGTTTTCTATGACCAAGAAGTTCACTGCAAGGTTGTTTGCATCTGTCACACTTGTCCATGAAGAAACAGAAAGATAAAAACTTTACCCCTTGACTTACTTCTCATTGTTTTTAATCTGGTTTAATTGGTTTATTCTCATTGTTTTCTCAGTTGGCATGGAAATTATCAAGAACCTTTCTAGCAAGAACAGAGAGGAGGAGAGCATGCAGCTGGCCCTTGCCAGCACCTATGAAGAGGAGACCATCACAGATCACTATGTCATGCTAAATACCCTCGGCAAAGGGGCCTTTGCTGAGGTGAAATTGGCTTGCCACCTCCTCACAAATATGAAAGTCGCAGTTAAAATCCTTGCGAATGGTGAGGAGAGTGATGGTAATAATAGGAAAGAACTCAACATCATGAAAGAACTAGACCACCCGTACATAATAAAGCTCTTCCACATCATCACCAGCAAAGACCACACCTACATGGTGTTGGAGTTTGCTGCTCATGGCGATTTAGTCAAGCTCATTGAGAAGGGTGGTCCTCTTCAGCAGACACAGGCCCAACACATCTTCTGCCAGATTGTGTGTGCAGTGCACTACTGCCACGATAATGACATCGCACACAGGGACATCAAGCTTGATAACATCCTGCTTGATGGGAAAGGAAACATCAAACTGTGTGACTTTGGCCTGGCCATCAGAGTCAGCTCTGGGCAGAAGTGCAAGGGATTCTGTGGCACAATTGAATACTGTGCTCCAGAGCTATTTAATGACACAGAGTATGATGCAAGGGCAGTTGACATCTGGAGCATGGCAGTGGTTTTATATGCAATGTTGGCAGCGAGCTTCCCATTCAAAGCAAGAACCTATCCAGACATGAAGGAAGTGATGCTGAATCCCATATACTATATTCCTTACACACTCTCTCAAAACCGTTTGCTTGTGCACCTCATTGCGCACTTGTTCACTGTGAACCCTGAGCAGAGGCCCACAATATGTGACATTAGGCAGCACCAGTGGATCAGAGACAGGGAAGAATTTTGGAAACTCCCATCATCCTCAGAGTCATTCTGTAACAAACCAAATCCCAGCATTGTGATGGCTATGTGGGGTATGGGCTACCATCCCAAGGCAATTAATGATTGTCTACGTGAGAAAAAATTCAATAACATCATGGCCACATACCTCATTTTAAACCATGGATCACCTCAGGACCACACTAAATCTATCACTAATTCCTTGCAGGCCTGTGTGGCTGTGTCATCAGCAGATCCTCTCATGTCCCTTCCTCCTAAGAGGAGAGTGAGTGAGCCTGCCCTTCCCACCCTCGCCTTGCAGGTTGAACATCAGGGGCATGATGAGAAATGTTCAAGCAAGCAGGGGGGCAGAAGCCTGAGCATGCCTGCCACCCTGTGCTGCCTGCTGGAGGAAGAAAATCCTCCCCACCCAGTACCCACAAGTCCTTCTGAGTTTACTCCTCTCCTGAGCAGAAGTCTGGCAGTAGGTAGCGTGGTTTGCAAGGAGTGGTCCTCAAGATGCCCAGTCTCTGAGGGCATTTCTTCTGCACAGTGTTTGTCCTGTGAGAAACCCCAGGAAGTGAGCACCCCAAAGAATAGCTCAGATGCTCAGAGTACACCCTCTGTAAGAAAGGAACGGGAGACACCTCAGGGTATGAGCACTATTGAAACCCTTGGAACTCAGAGATCTTCTCTTCAGACAACATCCAAGAACAACTTAAAAGGCATCCTTCCCAAAGATGTAAGTGCAGCCTCTGCCAGCAGTCTGTCCAAAGGCTGGAAGAGGGTTAAAAAGAGAATTGGGAATTGTGTGAGATTTCTGTGCTGCTGTCTGCCACTCTCAGAAAAAAGCCATGTTTCTCAGAAGGAAGAGGCACCACTGGAAGGAGAGTGCAGTGCAGGTGCGCACACACAGCTAAATGGGGTGCCCAAGATGCACATCATTGTTTATTAATCTACATGTTTTATAATGTCCTTTGCGACCATCACATGATAGCTAGTTTAGGTAAATTAGGAAATCTTATTTCAAAAGCAACTCTTCCACCACCTTTAACCTGAATTGTTTAAGCTAACGTAGACTTTAATGGTTGAGAAGTAGAGGCTGTAGAGGCAGCCAGAAGTAGTGTTGGATAAAGGAAGAAAGAATTATAGATCATCTAAGGCTTTGAGGGAAGAAAACTGAAAAGACCGAGAAAGAGTATGAGAAAAAGAGCCAACTGAAACAGATGATCCAGAAGGATATAAGAGTCAAGACTCTGAAAGATATAGTTCCAAGTTCTTAAGACTGTGCCTTCCATATGTCATTATCATATTACATATCGAATCAATGTAGAGGATGAGACATTGGGTTAGCAGTTTTCTTCACTGAGATAGACAAATTGGGAGCCGTGCAGGAAATCCAGATGACAGAGTGTCCTATACTCCAACAGAGAAGTCCAGCACAGGGGGTCGTAAGCTTTCATCTACCACAGGCTTTTCCAGAGACAACGATTGTTAACAGGAGGTATGTCTAATGGCTGGCCTTCAATAGCGTCCTTTTCAGAGAGAAGCCCTCTGCCACAATTCCCCCTAAAGATACCCTTGAATTAGGAGCTCCAATGTGCCAGATATACAACTTCAGCACTCATTCTTTGGTCTTTCCCTTCAAGGTTAAGTCCAAAGGAGATGATTTTTCACACTGGAGAGAGGTGAATCTCCTTCTCCCTTCCCCCTTCCTTTTTAATGTGTTAGCAGGCGGTCTGTATCCATTTCCCTCTTGTCACTGGCGACTCTCCCACTGCATGATGGTTCATTCTAGCTGTTGCTGAAGGGGTCTTTAATGTGGGATGTTTGTTACAACCATCTTTGCCTCCTACCAGGAAAGTGACAGCAAGCAGGAAGAAAATGGGTACCACTATAGAAGAAATCCTGGAATGTTGCTCCAGTTTGCAAGGTGAATATTGCTTGATTTCCCTGGTGTACAGTGGACACATTACTTAGTCTTTAGTCTTGAAACAACTTTTTGATTAGATTCCATCATCTGGGTCAGACCTAGACAGAAACTTGTGACTATATATTAGAAGTACTCAGCTAGAATCCTCTTATGAAAGTCATGTTGAAAGAAAGTGTTGTCATGGATAATCTCCACGCAGAACAATTATGTAACAAAGAATGGCCACTCAGAAGGGACTGAAAGCTAGGGCTTATCTGTGGGTCTCATGGCTGAAGGCAGCACTGAGCCCACTACTATTCAACTTGTTGTATTGGAGAGGTGTCTGTGATTTGCTATATCATTGATACTGATCCACAGAAAGATAAGCATGAGACTGCCAGAGTCAACTGTTTTCAACTCCAAGGGACATGGTCATTACGCTCATGATGCAGATAAACAAAGGTAAGGGGACAGACAACAGAGTCATGGATTCAGAGTGATGTTGGGATAAATTGTGGCAAGTAGCTCATCTTTCCCCTCTTCCCCTAGCTCTTTTGGAGGAACAGTTTATCTATAACAGGTGAACGTCATCTTACCCCAGTATGGAAGAACAATCACTGAAACTGGCAAGTTGCTTAGTCTGTACTGGGTTGAAGAACCATGACAACCAGAGTACACACACCCTTGCAAGGAAAACCAGACTGGAGTGGCAGACCTTCTTGTTTATGTGGCCATACCTGCTCTGCATCAGTGGTGATTACTAAGGCAAGTATCATTCGTGATATACTTTACTGAATGCAGTGCCTGGGAAAGGGAGACTTGGGTGCTATAGCCAGGACCCTGAAACCCAGGAGATACAAGCGATGATAATCATGGGGTCCAGACTCACATGACAGACTCTACAAAGGCAAATCTCAGAATGAACAGTTGTGATTTTTATTTTGATATTTGCCTTCGGTCTTATGATGACTTTCCCTGATACTAAAGGCAAGTTGCTATCTTTAACCTTTTACCTTAGAGAACAGAAGTCGGCTGAGTATCAGACCACTGCATCCATTACTTCCCTCCTTTACCACCTCTCTGTTGGATTAAGCAAAGGCAGGGTCCATTATTACCAGCTACTTGCTGGAGGAACTTCACATGCTTCATCCCAAAACTGTCCTCACGTGTCTTCCTCACAGATTACAACGCTGAGTCCTTAGATGCTCTTCTGGACATAACATATTTGGTTGGCACAATGCTTAAAGTACACCCACTGGCTGCTTGACACAGCCACTGTGAGCTGTTTGGTAGAGGTGGGTCACATGGAGTTTCCCCAAGTCAACTCCAGATGTCTTATTGGTCACCTTTCTCTCCTATTATCTGCAGGTTCCTAGGGACATCATCTTTTATGGAAGCTCATTTTCACCAAGTATGTATCCTGTCTAATGTAGACAAGAGGACATGAGATGAGGTGCAGGAAGCAGAGTGCCTATGTTTAGACATGCTGGTGGGAAAATGCTTTTATTCCTTTGTTCCCAGAGCCTGGTGCCTTTAAAAGTTGCAGGGATAACATGCGAAATCATTCCCTGCCTTCTGCTGTTCCTGATGAAACTCTAATAATGTTGGCCTAGGAAAGGTCACCTTGGATGACAGTGAGCATATACCTGACTCTTTAGTCCCTGAATTTCATAAAATAAACCTGCCATTACCTGCCAAGACCACATCTCTTGTGCCTCTGCATGTTGAACTCTCAGTCAGTTTCCTTACTGATCTACAATATTCCTTCTCTTGTAGGTGCCTGGCCACATTCTTAATAGTGACCCAGAGAATTCCTATCCTGAGGAATTGCACACTCAACCCTGGTGTCAGTGATGAAAAAGGTCATCTCCGAGTTTGGGAAAGCTCAGAAGTTCTACACAGCTTCAGGAGGACATCCTGCGCAGGGCATTGGGATGGCTCATGTTCCAGAATCCACTACAGCACCTGTTCCAATTGTCATCAAGATCTGAGCATAACAGAAGGATCCTCTAGGAAAGCCGTCCAATGTATGTTACCTTTAAATCTCCAGCATACATTCATGAGGTGTGTTTTTGGATAGTGTAAAAATGTCACCTATGCCTCTCTTTCCTCAGAGATGACCCTGAAAAACTACCTGAGCAAAGAAAGAACATGCCACCCTTGTGACACACGAGTGTATGTCTGCACAGCCTATTAACTGGAGTTTCTGAAAAGGGCAGTTTCTTTGGACCTTCTCTCTCAGGCCACCAATCAAATGAGGATGGTACATTTTTTGAAGTCAGTCACTTATACTGTTTCCTACTGGTATTGGATAGAGACAACACACAATCAACAAATACCAAAGTACCAAAGTAGGTTTCCAGCTGAATTTACACTAATTGGCAAATAGAACATGTATTTTTCTGAGAGGAATTCAAAGGACTCTAAACTCTCAGAGACCCCTGTTCCTCCACTCTTTTCACTATTGTTTAGCTGACAGATCTTTTTTCAGATAGACTTGAAAAATGTCAATCTTCTACCCAAGCACTAAATGTGACATTCAACTGGGTCTAATCCTAAAAGTGATGGCAGAGGACAGGAGCGATTCATCCAGACCCTACACTTCTAGTTCCAGCCCTTCACACAAAGTCTCTGAGATCCACAGCGTTGGACAGGGAAAAAAACAGAGATGGAAACATGGATTCAAACACAAATACCAGCCATAGACCCACCTACATCACATCAGCTGATTTTGTCCGGGGCACCATGGAAATCAAGGCAGAGAAAATGATCTGTCCACAAAAGTGTGCAAGTATACAAAGGCAAACAATAAGGAACCCATTAGAAAACTGAACATAAATTCAATTATTATACTTGACCCCCATGCAAACTCTACAAAATTCATGTAAGATATGCAGAAGAGATTTACATAAGTTTTAGCCTCTTAAGGAAGAAGACAGAGACAGCACAGAAAATGAACACTGGCCACCGGAGCTTTAATGACATTAACTAAAAAAATACAAAAGCTGAATCATGGCTGAGGGATACTGTATCGTAGGACATCTAGAGAAAGCCTGAACACTGTTGTCACAGCCCAGCAGACAACAAATACCAACAAGATGGTTCAGTGCTATGCAGCAGGAAGGGGTGTCCAGGCTGACAACCAGATGTGTTCTGCTCACCACTCTTACACCCATGTGACCCTCAGCGTTACTGCATGAAGATATGGTAAAGAAGCAGAATGAAGACTCTCCAAAGCTGGGGGCTCATTTCCCCCTCTGACAGTCAACTATACTCTTGACTCTCAAACACCTCAGTCCAGGAGAAGAGAGATGCTGAGCATAGCACAGATGTAAGACTTGCTTGAGCTCATGAGTCTCCATGCTGGAGGACAGAGAGCCTAGCACTGCACACTCCCCAGCACTGCTCCACTCTCAATGTTAGATGTCAACCCATGCAGACCCCACCACCATGGATGCCTCACAATAATACATGGAGCCAGGCTGTGCTGACACCCCACATATACCCCCAAACAGCTAGCTGTCAGACCCTGATGGACATCCACAGCTCACAAACCACATATCCATTTAGATATCAATCCTTACCTGACATTTTTCTTACCCGTACACTCGTATATTGTCATCCATATACATTAATATATAGCAGTTCAGGATGTTCACTCCTTGGTTGATACCAGGTCATCTATATGCTAACATACACTTAAGAGATATGGTGCTTGGCTCGACTTCTCTTTCTTCCTCTCTTCTCTCTGACATACAGGCCAATTCATCAAACACATTGTACATAATACTAGCCCTGTGACCATACATCCATGACTAGATATAGGGTCCTGTTTGACCTCCTACAACACACTGACAGCTGCCAGACCATGATGGGAAATTCTCTCACAGTAAGATTTTGTACACTTGGTAGGAGAAGAGAGGAGAAGCAAAGGTAGGAGAGGAGAGCGGAGGGGGGGGGAGGGGAGGGGAGGGGAGCAAAGAAGAGGAGAGAGAGAGGTAGAGGAGAGGGGAGGAAAGAAGAAAAGAGAGGAGAGTGGAAGAGATGACAAGTGGAGAGGAGGAGACAAGAAGAGAGGAAAGGAGAGAGGAGGAGAGGTGGGGGAGGAGAGGAGTGGGTAGTAGATATGAGGGTAGATGGAGAAGAAAATAGTAGAAGAAAGGAGAGGGGAGGAGATGGAAGGAGAGGAGAGGCAAAAGGGGATATATGAGCAGAGGGGAAAGGAGGAAAGAGGAATGGAGGAGAGAATAGGGGAGGATAAGGAAGAATAGGAGGGAAACAAAAGAATCTTGGAACAAGAGAAAGAAATCTTGGTGTCAGGTAGAGTAGGTATGCCCACACCCATAGTCAAGGCCCTACAGACACATGCCAGATCCTGATGGCAGGTTCTGCTACATTTACCATTTCCTTACATCTAAAGTCTTCAACACAGGGCTAAGTGTCATGCCATGCACGATCTGCCAACTGGTATATTCACCACCACCCAATACATGATTTGGAACAGGATACTTTTCAGAAGCCCCTCTTCTATAGCCACTGACATAGACACATGGGTGGTGATAGATAATGTGAGGTTTTTCCTACCTAATGACTTAAGCACATATCAACACAATATATGCATCACAGACACACATGCACACACTCATACACATACATACATTCCCAGACAGAAACTTGCATGCATGCACACACATACACATGCATGAAAACACCCGTACATATCAGATTCTTCATGTTATCTTCTCACAGAGAAATCTTGCGTACACATCAGTCTTTCAAGGTTTGGTATTCTCTCTCTCTCTCTCTCTCTCTCTCTCTCTCTCTCTCACACACACACACACACACACACATATACAGACACTTGCATGCATGCACACAAATATGCATACATGAATAAATAAGTTTGATTCAAGTACTTCTTGTTATCCCCTCACAGAGAAATCTTACATACACATAAATCTCACATAAATTGGTAAGTGGCTATTCCTTCTAAATATTTCCTGAACTTTCCAAAAAGTCAGCTATGGCTGAATATCAGTTCCTGATAGAACCCCCGAAAATACAATCCAACTGAGGGTATAAAGCTCTGATAATAAGCACAGGGCTAGATGCCATGGCTTCTTTGTTTCTCCCTGCCATGCATCCAAAGCTCCACATATAGGAACTCAATCTCTCTATATATATCTCTCTGTCTGTCTCTGTCTCTCTCTTTCTCTCTCTCTCTCTCTCTCTCTCTCTCTCTCTCTCTCTCTCTCTCACCTGCATGTGTTTTTGTGTGTAATTTGGATATTCAGGACTGGAGTTTCAGCTGACCTTTAAATCTATTTGTCTGTGTGTAGATTTTGCTATAGGGGAGGCTATGACTAGCTGAATCGGGTATCTATCCATGTATATAAGACTTTGTCTATGGAGAGGAAAGTGGCAGGAACTGAGAGCATGTCCGTCCACATCACTGGACTTAGACAGACATTTTAATGTGTAACAGTTCCTACCTTTTTCACCTCTAAAGGCAAAACTTCATACACACATACATGGACCCAGATCAGATTAAATTAGTTATATCCTCTGCTACATCCAAATCCAACACACACACAAAGTGATGTCAGGACCTGCTGTGTTCCCAATTCTGAAAAGCCAAGTTACACACACAAACACATTTTGGTAGGAGAGGAGAAGTGAGGAGAGGTGAGGGTAGAAGAGGAGAGGAGACTGAAAGAGAGGGGAGGAGAGTAGAGGGGTGCAGACAACAGGAGAGCAGAGGAGAGGAGCAGAGAGTAGAGAAGAGGAAAGTTGAGGGGAAGAAATGGGAGGAGAGCAGAGGGGAGTAAAGGAAAAAGAAGTCGAGTGGAAGAGAGGAGTGCGGAAAGCAGGGGAAGAGAAGAGAGGAGAGGAGATTAGAGGCTATGGGGGAAGAGTGGTGGAAAGGAGAGGGGAGAAAAGGAGAGTGGAGGAGAATGTAGAGGGGAGGAGAACGGAGGAGAGGGAAGAAGAGGGGAGTAGAAGGGAGGAAAGGGAAAGAGAAAGTAGATGGAAAAGAGGGGAGTAGAGGGGAGGGGAGGAGAGGAGATAGTATAGGGAGAGGAAGGGAGGAGTGGGGAGGGGAAGAGACAGGAGGAGAGGATTGAAAAGAAGTGGGGAGTAAAAGTGGGGAGATGTAAGTGAAAGAGAGTGGGGAAGAGGAAAGGAGATGGGAGGAGGGGGAAGAGGAGGAAAGGGGAGTAGAAGGGGAAGATGTGAGTGGAGAAGAAGGGAGGAGGGGAGAGGAGGAGAGGGAAGGAGATGGAAAGAGGGAAGAAGATGTGATGAGAGAAGAGGAAGAAAAAAGGGGAGGAGAGGAGAGGAGAGGAGAGGAGAGGAGAGGAGAGGAGAGGAGAGGAGAGGAGGGAAACACAAGAACCTTGAAACAATAGAGATTATGGAGTCAGGTACAGTAGGTATGGCCTCACCTATAGTCAAGCCCCCCCCAGACACACACCAGATCCTGATGCCTGGTTCTGCTACACTTACCATTTCCTTACAACTAAAGTCTTCCACCTGGGCTAAGTGTCATGCCGTGTAAGATCTGCCAACTGGCATTTCCACCACTACCCAATACATGAGTTGGAATAAGATACTTTTCAGAATCCCCTATTCTATAGCCACTGACACAGTAGATACATGGGTGGTGATGGGTAATGTGAGGTTTTTCCTACCTAAAATCTAAAGCACACATCAACACAATACATGCACCACAGATACACATGCACACACACACACACACACACACACACTTTACTTGCATGCATGCATGTACACACATGCATGAAAACAAGTCTTTATCAGGTTTTTCATGTTATCCCATCTCAGAGATATCTTGCATATACACATCAAGCTTATATAGTTTAGTATGCTCTCTTCTCTCTCTCTCTCTCTCTCTCTCTCTCTCTCTCTCTCTCTCTCTCACACACACACACACACACAAACACACACACACACACAAATACAGACTTGCATGCATGCAAATACACTTACATGAATGCATCAATTTGTATCAAGTATTCCATGTTATACTCTCACAGATAAACCTTACACATATAAATCATACATAAATTGATAAATGGCTATTACTTCTAAGTATTTCCTGTCTACACTGGACATCATCTATGGGTAGATATAAGTTCCTGATAGAACCCTCGAAAATACAACCCATCTGAGGGTATAAAGCTCTGAGAATAAACACAAGGCTAGATGTTATGACCTCTTTGCTTCTCCCTGCCATACATCCAAAGCCCCACATATAGGAACTTAATCTCCTCTCTCTCTCTCTCTCTCTCTCTCTCTCTCTCTCTCTCTCTGTCCTGCATGTGTTTTTGTGTGTAATTTGGATATTCAGGACTGGGGTTTCAGCCGGCCCTTACATCTATTTATCTGTGTGTGGATTTGGCCATAGGGGAGGCTATAACTAACTGAATCTGGTATCTATCCATGTATATAAGACTTTGTCTATGGAGGGGAAAATGGCAGGAACTGAGAGCATGTCCGTCCACATCACTGCACTTACACGGACATTTTAATGTGTTAAGATTCTCCTGTGCCAATATATTTTACTAGGTAAAAGATCATACCACACAAACAAACACACAGAAAGACATGCAAAAGGTGATATACTATCTGACAGTTCCTGCCTTTTTTTGCCTCTAAAGTCAAAGCTTCACACACACACATACATGGAAACAGATCAGATTTAGTTAGTTATATCCTCTGCTACATCCAAATCTAACACACACACAAAGAGATGTCAGGACCTGCTGTGTTTCCAATTCTAAAGATCCAAGTTACATACACAAATACATGATTGTGGGAGGGAGAAAGAGATGTGGAAGAAGAGGGTGGAGAGGAGAGGAGGGGAGAAGGGGAGAGGAGAGAAGAGGTGAGAGGAGAGGGGAGGGGAGAAGAAGGGAGAAGGAGGGAGGAGGGTAGGGTAGGAGAAGAGAGAAGAGGTGAGGATAGGGGAAGAGAGGAAGGAGAGGAGAGGGGAGGAAAAGAGAGGACAAGAGAGGAGAGAAGAGGAGGAGAGGGGAAGAGAAGGTAGGAAAAATGAGGGGACAAAAGCAGAAGAAATGAGAAGAGATAGGAGGAGATGGGAGGAGAGGAGAGGGGAGGTAAAACGAGGGGAGGGATGAAGAGGAGAGTGGAGGG
The DNA here is from genome assembly GCF_018167655.1 of Microtus oregoni. Lineage (NCBI taxonomy): Eukaryota > Metazoa > Chordata > Mammalia > Rodentia > Cricetidae > Microtus > Microtus oregoni. The sequence continues at coordinate 5,508,485 of NW_024544542.1, forward strand.
CAGGGGAGTAGAAGAGAGGAGAGGGGAAGAGATAGGTGGTGTGTAGAAGGGGGTGATATGAATAGAAGAGAGGGATGGAGATGATAGGAGAGGGGATGGGAAAGGGGAGGAGAGAAAAAGGGAGAATAGTGGAGGGAAGGAAAGGGGAGGGGAGAAAAGGGGAAGATAGTGGGGGGAGGGGTTTAGAGGGGAGGAGAGAAGGGAAACACAAGAACCTTAGAACAAGAGAAAGAGATCTTGGTGTCATGTCTGGTTGGTATGCCCACACCCATAGTCAAGTCCCCCCAGACACACGTCAGATCTTGATGCCAGGTTTTGCTACATTTACTGTTTCCTTACAACTAAAGTTGTCCACACAGAGCTAAGTGTCATGCTGCACAAGATCTGCCCACTGGCATGTCGACCACCACCCAATACATGATGTGGAACAAGATACTTCTCAGAATCCACTCTTCTATAGCCGCTGGGTGGTGATAGGTAATGTGAGGTTTTTCCTACCTAAAATCTAAGGCACACATCAACACAATACATGTACCACAGACACACATGCACACACACACACACATACATACACACGCACATACATACACACACACATAGAAACACACACAGACAGACACTTGCATGCATGCACACACACATGCTTGAAAACACTAGTGTTTATCAGATTCTTCACGTTATCCCCTCAAACATACACAGCTTAGTATTCTCTCTTTCTCTCTCTCTCTCTCTCTCTCTCTCTCTCTCTCTTTCTCTCTCTCACACACACACACACACACACACATAAACATAGGCACTTGCATGCATGCATGCAACATGCATACATGAATACACCAGTTCGTATCAAGTACTTCATGATATCCCCTCACAGAGAAATCTTACATACACATAAATCTTACATAAATTGGTAAGTGGCTATTCCTTCTAAGTATTTCCTGCCCTACACTGAAATAAGCTATGGCTGAATATCATTTCCTAATAAGCACCCTCATAAAAACAACCATACTGAGGGTATAATGCTCTGAGAATAAACACAGGGCTACAGTCATGACTTCTTTGTTTCTCTGCCATACATTCAAAGCCCCACATATAGGAAATCAATCACTCTCAATCTCTCTCTCTCTCTCTCTCTCTCTCTCTCTCTCTCTCTCCAGACATAACACACACAAACACACACACACACACACACACAGAGAGAGAGAGAGAGAGAGAGAGAGAGAGAGAGAGAGAGAGAGAGAGAGAAACAAACACAGATGTACAAATCCACACAGAACTCTCTATCTTCTCCTGTAAGGTACCAATTCTCATAAACACAAATCACACATATAACCTGGAGTCAAGACCAGCTAGGTTTTCCCTGCCTGCCTTACACACTTCAGTTCTCTGATCCTGTTAGATACCCTCTGCTATAGTGAAAGTTCAACATATACATAAAAGTCTCCGGATCTGGTCCTAGGGCATAACAATTCCATACAACCAAAGTCATACATGATCACAGTTAGGTGTTCCACCTTGCTTTCTATCCCCATATTCCTACAAGGCACTTCTCAGGTTCTGTTATCTAATTGTAAATCTCCACCTACACACACATGGTTGCATTACAGGTCCAGCATGGTTCATCCTCCCCTACAGCCAGGTGACAGGTGCCTCTGTGCATCACTTTGCCTATAAATAGAGCTTATTATATGGAGATGTGTTCATGTCAAGCTAGTGTCAAGTTAGCTACAGTACAATCCACATACATAAGCACACACATATACACACACAGCATGCACATATGACAAAGTGTCTGATTTTGCAAGATAGTCCTCCCATACAGCAGCACACTAGATATACATACATATAAACACACACACTCATAAATACATACAGACACAGCACACATACACCCACACAGATGGATATGTTTCAGGGTATAATAGGTATCTCCTTCCTTACAGCTAAAGGCCCACTGTCAGGCTTATTTTTCCAGTCCTACTGGCTTCTCCTGTATTATACAGATCATAGACACTGGATGAGGTCTCAGGTCATGATAGGTTCTTCCTTTCATTATCTAGACCTCAATGTACCAACATGGGTACTTGATCAATAGTGCTCAGTGCCCTTAACCCAGTAACAAAATTCTTAATATATCACACACATACACATACACACACACAGATACACACACACACAGACACACACACAGACACACACACCACAAGTCTAGGATTTATAGGCAAAGCATCACAAATATCTACATGTCTATGTCTGTCTGGCTCTTCATATCGTAAGACTGCCCAAAATGTGGCTACTTGTATGCTTTACTGGGTTAAAACTCAGCCACAATGTCTGCCTCAGTCTGCAGCTTGATGTGAATTTCTGTATGTATACTCCACACTAAGCAAAGTCCCACCAAGGTATCAAGATGCTGGTCTTCCTCTGTTTCCTCTCCTGTAGCCACAGCCTCTTACATAAATATGGCTGTGTTAAGAACTACCACATATGTCCTCCCACACATCCAAAGCCCTACAAATACATACATAGTTTCTTTCAGCTCCTACTCAATATCCCCACTACTATATCGAATTCCCACTTACACATATACATCAAATTATCCAGCCACCCCAGGTAGCTTCTCCCCTGTCTCTTCCTCCATGTTTTATACTCTCATCTGAAGAATGGAAGCTAAGAACAGTCTATGTAAAGAACTTTCAGCATTTGTCTTTCTGGATCTGGACTCACTTACTCAATATAATCTATTGCTAATTCATGCATTTTCCTAGGAAGATAATTCACTAACAACAAAAAAAAAAAAAAACTTGATGTGTTGAGCTTCTGAATGTAGGCTTGCGACTTTGCAGTTTGTGACCAATCACAGGTGACTTTGGGTGACTTGACCCCATCAAATTGGTCTGGAGTAGCATAAGTCAACTGAGCAAGACAGCAGCCAGATTTCTCTGTTTTCTGACTCAGCTCCTGGTTGAGTTCCTGCCCAAACTTCCCTAAGTGACAGACGTTGATCAGAACATGTTAGCCAAATAAACTCTTTCTTCCCCACATTGTTTTTGTCATGATGTCTATCAGCAATAGAAAACATAGCAGGTCAGTATCCCATGAGCATCCTTAATCTTAGGATCTTATTGCTGCCACCTCCTGAGTGTTAGGATAAAGGTATGCACTACAACACTAACTAGGTAAATAGCTGTCATGGAGAAAGTAAATAATTCCCTAAACAAATACAATGCAAGAATCAGAATATTATTAAGGTAGCTGATCAGAAAAAAATTTTTTCAAGGAGATGGACGTGAGAGACTTTGGAGAAGGAATGTAGAAAACAAGAAATCTGGCACTTGAAGAATAGAGGCCTTGGGGAGGAATTTGACTTTATTTTTCATATATGAAGAAGATAGGTTTTCTCTTTGACAACAAGGCTAGGTGTGAAGACCTACTGAGAGAGGATAAACCAGTTTCATACAGAGGCAAGTTCCGACATAATTCATTCAGTCCCTAAACACATAGATAAATAAAACAAAGCTAAATGAACTCAATAGTTTAGAAATAAATGTGTTTATATATGTGCACAAATCCATACATAACTGTATGAAACTCATGTAAGAATTTATTTTGTATGCTGGGCGGTGGTGTCACACGCCTTTAATCCCAGAACTCGGGAGGCAGAGACAGGCGGATCTCTGTGAGTTCGAGGCCAGCCTGGTCTACAAGAGCTAGTTCCAAGACAGGAATCAAAAGCTACAGAGAAACCCAGTCTCGAAAACTCAAAACAAAATTTATTTTGTGCAGGGATTCATGGGAAATCCTGAGGTATATGGAGGAAAGGAAGTGGCAGGAGAGATTTAGATGAAGTCTCAAAAAACACACAATGTCTAACACCTCAAAAGAACTGGATGCTGGTTTAGCAAGAATACTTAGGACATAGAAAAACTGCATGTAGATATTTGAGGACTTCCTCCAAGTGATTGACAGTCTTTCTCAAAGTTTGAGAAAACACATGAATGGAATAAATTTTGGAACTTGTTACAACTGAGAAACAGATTTTTGGATTAAAATGACCCATTAAAAAGGCAGTGCAAGGAATGAGGAAAGAGCAAACAGAATAGTGGTTTTGATAGGTTATGTTTTGAATTGTTTTGATTTTAGGATATTGATGACCAGTGTTGATATAATAGGCCACAGCAAGTTGATGATGTACTTTCAGTTTTACAAAGTAAAGGATTTTACATAGACCTAAGTACTGACTCTCAGGAAGAGAGGGATCTCTCAGGGAAATGTCAGCACACATTCAAGTAGAGGATGCTGGAATCTTAAGTGAGTCTTGCTTTTCATTTCAAAATCTTATTTTTTTAAATGTAGGAATTTTGGGGTCTTATTGACAGTCCATTTATGGGCGATTACAAGTCAACAGTATACAGATATTGCCTGATGACCCATTCGTTCAGTACATACTAGAAACTGATCAAACACAAATCCCACCTTCATAAACCAAGTCTATTATCAGGACTGAAAGGAGACCCTGGAAGGGAAGAAGTGTGGTTGTGATATGGACTAGCTGAGATATCCCTATCAAAAAGGAGCAAAGAAGCAAAGCCTTCTGCAGTAACCCTGCTCTCACAGGACCCCATATGCAGTCCAGGTGAGTGTCAAAGCATTGTAGAGCAGACACAGGTCACCTGTATTTCTCCTGAACCATGAGGGCATCCAGATTGTTGACCCATTCTAATTAGCTCAGTTCTGTACATGCCACCAATCAGGCCTTAGCTCAGGATGCACAGTACATGTTAGGTGTCTAAATGATAGTTGTTGTCAGTCCTGTGAGGTTGAAGGCAGAGTTTTCACGTCAAGGACACCAGTTACAAAGGCAGTGTGCACAGACAGTTAATTGGAGCCAAAAATTTGGAGGAGGTGTTTCTATCTATTCAACACCAGGTGCAGTTTGATTGGCTACTCTCTTCCAAGACTATTTTGCTTTCATTGGACCCAAAATGCTCTCTCTGTTTTCAAAACCACTTTGGGGTGGGGACAAGGCTACATGCCCACGTTCCTACTATCTGAAAAATCAGAAGCTTAAGCCTACATTCTGAACAACCTAGGGACACTGCATTACTCTTTTCTAAATAGTCTGTGCCTGCTGGACACCCAGGCACCTGCCCAGAACCCTGTGGACCATCCCATGGAGTCTGCTGTTCTCCTATTCCATGTCCTTACCCTCAAAATGTACATTTTGTGTCTGATGTGTCTCACATAATAAAGTCATCTTTATTTGCATCTCTTTTCTGGAAAAAATGATTAAATTTCATTATTGGACCTAAAGGATTTCTTTATCCTGTATTCTTTTCATATGGTTTAATTGTCAACTTTCATGTTAGAATTGTTCTTATCTTCTTCAATAAAGAACTGAGCTTTTATATGCATATGGCCTTCTTTATGTGTTGTTGAACTTGCTAGACAATTTCAAATACTTTCAATATGGATTGTTATGTCTATGTCCACAAACAGTTGGTTTATAATTTCTGTTTATTTTACATTTAGGGTTGTTTTGTTCTATTCATTTATTTTGCTATGTGTGTATTTTTCCTGTCTCTGTAAAAACACCCATGAAAGTCAGAGGAGACTTATGGTTGGAAGTCAGTGCTTTTTTTCAAAGATTTGGGTTCAAGGGAGAAGCTCAAGTCACCATGTCAGGTTGTAGCCTCCATGAGGCTCTGTGGAACATCTTGGAAACTCTCTCTTCTCTTTTCCTTTATGGAGTAGTTGGATGAATATCAGTGCTGCCTCTATTAAAATCAGGTAAAATCCATTCACGAATGCATTCATACCAGTCATTTATTTTTTTCACATTTCATCATTGAAAGTCTTTTATATAATATATTTTTGATCATTTTCACCCTTACGCAACTCCTCACAGAGCCTCCTAACCTGCCTTTCCTTATCCTATTCTGGTTTTCTCTCTACAAGGAAACAAGCCAAAGGAAAAGTCAAAATTTGCAATACATGCATAGAAGATGCCCAAAAAAAGAAATGAAAACAAACTCAAAAGTCTACTCCATTTCTTATTGGGTTAATTTTCTGAGTCCCAATAATTCCAGGACATGGTTCCCAGCAAAAGGAGTTACTAGGATCCCAGTGTGTAACCATTAGAGGAAACTGATTATTCCTTTGCCTCCAGGAACGTTTAGATGTGTCTGGTTAAGAATGGAACTCCATTTCCACTTCTTCTTTTCAATGACAGAACCACCACCTGGATTGACCTCTTGTTTTCTCCTCTGTACAGCTGCAGCCTCTGTGAGCTCACGTGCTCATCAGTCCTGCTATATCTGGAATACACTGTTTCTTATATAGCCCCTCAGATACTCATCCCAGACCATGTGCCAGTTTTTGCTACATTTTCCGTTTACTTACAACCAAAGCTTTACAGACAGGACTAAGTGTCTTGCCCATGAAAGTCTGCCCACCCTTATAGAAACATCCAATGCATGGTTTGGTGTAAGTTACTTCTCAGAATGCCCTCTTCTTTAGCCGCTGACACAAAAACATGTATAGGTCATGTCAGATGCCCCGTCCCTAACATCTAAAGCACACATAAACACACACACACACACACACACACACACACACACACTAGCATGCATGCATTTGCACACATATACATGAAGTCACTAGTATGTTTCATGTTCAGTAGGTTGTCACAGAGGTAAATTGGTAGTTTTCAAGTTCTTTTATGTATATCCTCCCCTACACTAAAAGTCACTTTAAGTATCAGTTCCTGATGAGTATCTTTGAATACACAACCAAAGCCATAGTATATCACCATGATATATACTCAGGACTAGGTGTTAGGGCCACTTTTTTTCTCCCTACCCTCCTCCCCACATATATGCATTCAATCTCTCTCTCTCTCTGTCTCTCTGTCTCTCTGTCTCTCTCTGTCTCTCTCTCTGTTTCTCTCTCTCTCTCTCTCTCTCTCTCTCTCTCTGTGTGTGTGTGTGTGTAAATGTGTATGTTTGTAAAAACTCTTATCTGATTTTCTATGGACCTGCTAGGGCTGAGAAATTGCTGGTTTTAGAGGTATATATGCCTGGGAATGTTTGTAATGGGAAGAACTAAGAACAGTGTAGACAACAGGAGAACAAGGAAGAATAAGGATATAAAGCAGATTAAAGAAACATTGACAAGCCGGCCAGCGATGGCACACGGCTTTAATCCTAGCACTCGGGAGGCAGAGCCAGGCTGATCTCTGTGAGTTCGAGGCCAGACTGGTCTAGAAGAGCTAGTTCCAGGACAGGAACCAAAAGAGCTACGGAGAAACTCTATCTCGAAAATAAAAAAAAAAAATTGACAAACAATTCCAGTTGTGGGTAGATTTCTTACCCCTCAGATACTATCCTTCAGATCTTTAGGCCTCTTTTAGCTATCCGTGGTGTCTTTAATAACCCCATTAACATCTAAAATTTCAGAATTCTGTAATTCATCTGAGAGACTATTATTTGTTGCCTTCTTAGATTATCCCCAGAAAGATCCAGACAATATCAATACATGTAATTTCAATAAGAAGTATTCTAAGACAAACATGAGTATTAGAATTCATACCATAAACTGAATCTAATGGTAAAGTCAGTATACTATGCATGATACCTTTTCAGAGTGTAGCTGAGTCCTACCACTCTGAACAAAACAATTGGAGGGAAGCAAAAACAAATCTAATTGTGATCAGTATTGGACTGTTTTAAATAAATCTAACATAAGATCTTCCAAACAAATGTATTTGGGTATAAGTTTGAATCAGTTGAAGTAGTAAATTATACCCTATGTACATGCTACCATGATAAAGATACTGTACCAATATAAGAATCATCTAAATACATATTAATTGATAACCACAATATACATTTATGTGAAATCATTAGCTTAGATATGAATCAGATGTTATATGTTGAGTATGTGATTTTTGTCTTAGATCTACTAATTTGTATTTTATTCTGTATTTACTATCTGGCTTCCGTTTTCTAATAAAACATTGTATCTCTGCTCTATGAATAAACTCTTGCTACTTACACTTCTAATAGACTGACATGATGAAAGTATTTCTTCTCAAATAAAAGCTTAAATAATGATGAGTCTGATGAGTATAAGTATTGATAACATGAACAGCTGACCAAATTTATCCAGATGAGTACTGGTTAATTTTAATGATTCTAATATTGTGTGACTATCACTTTTAATATTAGAAAAATATAACTGCCATTATTTCAATGAGTAATAAAGTGTGAAAAACTCATTTCAAAGTGATATAAGTGTGGGTAAATTTGATTAATTAAAATAATTTATTCAGTGCTTATTTTGTACACTCACTGATGTAAAATATATGATCTACAGACTACTAAGGCATGCTGCACCATATTTTGTAACAAAACTTGTTTGACTATCTTATGTATTATCTGATTATACAATACTACCTATTTTTAGTGAGCCCTATATATATTCATTCTGATATATAACTGATAGAAGATAGTTGTTGATAAATTCATAGCTAATCAAAGAGTTTTTCCTATAACTGTGAGGGATTGAAAGTTCAATCTGAAGGATGAGCTAATATGATAAAATTTCAATATATAGTTGCCATTATATTATGTAATTCAAAATGCCAGAGGTACACCAGCTCACTGAAAATCCTTGCCAGATACTTAAACTTCAAATATGAAGTAGAATGCATTCCCTTTGTGAAACACCATTTATTTTTTTTCTTTTGAACACTGCCTGGCCTATTAGTTCCAGCCTCTTACTGGCTAGCTCTTACATATTGAGCTAACCAATTTCTAATAATCTGTGTAGCCCACGAGGTGACTTACCAGGAAAGATCTTAACCTGCTTCTGTCTGGAGTAGGAGAATCATGGCGACCATCTGACTCAGCTTCTTTCTCCCAGCATTCTGTTCTGTTTACTCCGCCTACCTAATTTTATGTCCTATTAAAGGGTCAAGGCAGTCTCTTTATTTAACCAATGAAATTAACGCAAAAACAGAAGACTCTCCCCCATCCTTTCCCCTTTTTCTGTTTAAACAAAAAAGAAAGGCTTTAACTTTAACATAGTAAGATTACATATAACAAAACAGTTATCAAGTAAGAATTATAGTTACAATATTTATATCTACTTTATCTTTTATCATAACTAAGGAAAACTATAAGTAACCATTCTTCAACTCCATCAAAGACTCCAGAAGGATATAATATTACCTAAGCAAACAAGAAATCAAAAACTCTAGAAATGACAGGGACATCTCGCTGCCTAGACAGTCACCCAAAGTTCCTCTGTACCGTTGGGGCATCCATCTTCGGCCTTTAGGCCCATAGTATCCAGCAGACATTTCCATGAAGCAGGAAATTTCAAAGACAATTCAGTCACTTTCTGCTGTGTCTTGCAGAATGTCTCGCAGACTCTCATGAATCAGGAATCCCGAAAGACACCTTTAGGCAAGTTCAGCAGTCCTCTCTCTGTGGGTTCTCTGTGTCTATTTCATGCAACAGTCCAGGCAAGAGCAATTTCTTGCCCAAATGTCTATAAAACTCCATAAGGAGCCTCTTCAATGCCCATCTTCCTCTTGAAGTAGATTGGTGCCACCAGGAGCAGACATGTCTCATTGTCATGAAAAGTCCTAAGTTATTAAAATATTTTAAATGCCATATTCTGCAGCCTTTGAAAGATATGAAGAATGCCTGTCTGAAATATATCTATGTACATCTAGAAAATCTAACTAACATGACTACAAGCTTTATTATTATCGATGATTATCCATTAACCTATATTTCCTAATTATACATTATATTTTAAAAATGAACTACACAACCACAATACCTTAATCAATATCAGAAATACATATACATATAACAAAATTGACCTTAAAATCCATACCAATATAAATTATTCATACCTATATCATATCCTCCTTTAAATGTAAAAGAACATTTATAAACAATATTTGGGAACATGGGCACAGTTTTTTCTCTCCAAACTGCTTCCTGCTGAATGGGGGCGCTGTTATTCAGGTCTTTTATGGGATAACCTGTCTGCTAGGTTCATCTCAGCCGGCAGTTGAGCAAAGTAATTTTTTGAGGGTGTTCACAGCAACCTTTCAGGAGGGCGAGGTCTATCATACCATATTGGAATAGAAGAAATCCACAGGGTCTCATCCTCTGTGAAAACAAAAGAAGACCCTTTCCAAAGCATCATATCCTTAGACCCAAATTCTGAAGTCATACCCTCATGATGTCCATTCTGGTTCCACTTGGCAGCCCATATAATGAAATGTCTCTCTGTACTTAGCTCCTTTACAGTCAAAAGTTTTAAAGAAAACACCATGTACATAATCCAGACTCTCTGTGAATTTTCCATTTTTACATGGCTTATTTTTCTTTATTTCTTTTAATCTATAACTATCTGTACTGTCTCTTTAAAGACTTTACCCTTTTTTATGGGCATTAACTTTATTCTCTCTATTTTCTTTTCTCTCTCTCAAGCCTACGTACACTCATCCAACATCGTGATTCATTTAGTGGTCTTTTATGTCTGAAATCTGTTTTATTGTGAATCTGTAGTTTTTTACTATCCAGGAGCATATCTTAAAAAGTTAAGCACTTCTTAAAAACTGAAGTTGCACCATGTACAAGTATATGGTACCGCCTGTGTCCTGCCCAGTTGAAACCTTAACTGCGCCGTTATTACAGTAATTACGGTAGTTCCTGGCTGAGTCCAGCACAGCTCAGCATGGTGGAGCAGAGCTATTCCTGCCTCAGAGCCATTTCGTGCCCCTGAGCCACACACAGTTCCAGGCACACAGCAAGTCCACATTGAAGCTGCACTCAGCAGTTTAATTCTGAGACTGAGCGTGCAGCACAGAAACTCTTTTCATCCAAGTTACAGCCAGATCTGACATGCAGAGCACTGCGCAGTCTGAAAACATGTCTCTGTATGGCGGCAGGAATCTGCCATGCTCTTCCGCCTGCCTAAGCCTGATTCTGCCAACTGCCCAGGTGCAGGAGGGGAGCGCTGAGCCATCGGCACCATCTCAGAGCACTCTCCTTCCAATCCCAAGCGGGAACACAAACATCCAGTCCCATAAAAGCCATTGAAATGCTTTAATGCCAGAGTTTGCAATGGCAGTACAGTCCCAGGAAGCTGCACTTTAAAATGACGCAGCTTTTTTTCTGCTGCTGTTGCTGAATCAGGAAATCTCTCTACAGCACGCCACCAACAAAGAGCAAAAATCTGTGTTAAACTCTCCCTCCCTTATTTCTAAGCCTTCTCAGGTTTTTAAGTGGATTTAGTCCATCATGTCTGGGCGCCACTCTGTAGTAATAGGCAGTGGGCTGCGTCCTGCCACCCGGCTAGCTTTACACCTGAAATAATTACAAGGAGACTGTATTCTTTTAAACACTGCCTTGCCCATTAGTTCCAGCCTCTTATTGGCTAGCTCTTACATATTGAGCTAACCCATTTCTAATAATCTGTGTAGCCCATGAGGTGGCTTACCAGGAAAGATCTTAACCTGCGTCTGTCTGGAGTGGGAGAATCATGGCGACCTGAAACATTATTCTTTACTCAAGAGTTTCTCTGAGTGATCCCCCTCTGCATTTATACAGTATAATCTGAATAAAGTAACTAGTCACAAATACTGTTCATATAGGAAACTAACTTTATAGAAGTATGTCAAAGAATTTGGTCACATAATGTACCCAAGTGGACACAAGGATTAGCCATGATATATTGCCTCATAAAACCCTTCATTCACTTATTCCGCTGCATTTTCCAGCTTTCTTCTCTGTTTTCAAACTGAGGCATGTGGAATTCTTTCTTATGTTTAAATTCGTTATTTCATCTGAAAATTGAATACCATGAATCTAGAAAAATGAAAAAGTGGTTTATAATTTATTATGACTTAACAATCTATATAAACCAGGTTTCTGAATTTCTTAAAAATGTTATTAGTACTAACAATAATCTCTTTAGATTTTTCCTATACACATGTGTTTAAATTTGGCTGCATAGTATGGCTCATATGCCATAATTTTACTAAAGTATATTTACATAAGTTGTATTTTGCTCTTTTTTGAACAGAAATATTTTCCCATGTGTCTATCAACTTCTGCCTTAAAATTATCTTCTATCAATAAATCTACTAACAATCATTTACTATTTACCAGTTATCTATTGACCATCGGTTATCTTTCATCACCTATCATTCAGCTATTTTATTTTCTTTCTACTTCTTATCTCTGTAACATGCATAATCTATGTATCTAGATATTAATTTATTTTTCTATCATTTATCAAACATCTATCTATATTTCATCTATCTATAATCTGTCCATATATTTATCTATCCATATATCATCTATCATCTATTTAACCCTCTATTATCTCTCTCTCTCTCTCTCTCTATATATATATATATATATATATAATATCTATCTATCTATAATCTATCTATCTCTATATCTATATATAATTTACTATCTATTTATTGCTCTGTCATCTATCTATCTATCTATCTATCTATCTATCTATCTATCTATCATCTATCTTCTACTTATTTGTATATTGTAGTCTCCTCCCCAAATTTGTATGTTGAAGTCACACACGCCAAAATGACTGTATTCGGCAAGTGAAGAACCAGGGTCTACTCTTCTTGTCAAACAGACTTCAGAGTACTTCTTGATGCAAACATGAAAAGTAAACAAGAAGTCTAAAACCTAAAATAGTGAATGAATGTCTGCTGTTAATAAGCTACCTACTTCGTGGTATTTTTCCATTAAAAAAAAAAAAAAAAACAAGAAATCTCTTCTGATCTAAGTCATCAAGTTACTATAGATGGTTTCAATGTAATGAAAACTCCAAGTAAATAATATCATTGTAAAATCTATCAACTTTGACATGCATATCCATCTCAAACAAATAAATCAGTAATTACTTTTAATTTAATAAACATTACAAAGAAAGGTTTCTTATTCCATTTTTACATATTTTAAATATAAATTAGAATTTTGCTTGAACCTGTTAAAGATAAATTAATAAAATAGAGCTTCTAAAAGAAACTGTTTAGTTCAGTAATAACCTATAAAAATTGCACAATATTATTGAAATGTATATTGCTTGTGCTGGGCAATAGTATCACATCATGAGTAATTGAATCAGATTGCAGAAGACAATGGCACCTAGCCATAAATAAGTTGCTTGGCCCCAACCTGTCTGTTCAGTTCTACCTCCAGAAACAATATACTCAGGTGTAAAAAACAACCCACCCTGCTTCTAACACAAAAACCATAGTAACTTCCTGATAATTATCCATAGTTGTGTGGGGAATACTATATGAGCCTGTCTATCAGCCCCTCAAAGAATATTAACCCTTCATTACACAGAAAGGCTGGGACCCCCACTCTTTTAATAACGCAGTCTAAGCCTGGTGAGATTATTCTGTCTGCCTTTCATTTTTTTTTCTTAACAGTTTATAAACAAAATACATATTGGATATTCGTTAGTAGAGATTGAGAAATGAGACTCTGAGCTAATGTTTGCCAACATGCATAATTTATTTGCAAGGTGTTAATATTATTTCATATTAAGAATTATACATTAGGGGCTAGAGAAATGGCTTGGCAGATAAAGGAATTTGCTACCACATTTGAAATGAGAAATTTACACATTCTATGATTGTGATTGTGTACTTCTCTTTATAACACACACAATGTTAGTCTACATGTTCCCAATGCACTCCAGCTCACACATAATTTAAAAAAGGAAAAAGAAGTTATATGTGTTAAATGAGAGTTCTTTACTACAAAAGCTATAATATATATTTCTTACATACTAAGTTTTATATAGTTTATTCAGAAAAGATATTGTATAATCATATTTGGATTATTCTATTCTGAAATTTTAATTTATACTTCAAATATTACTTATTTTAAAGATAACTGAATATAATTTTGTCCTTCCACAATTAAGCTGAAAATATTCATTCACTAATTAGATTTATTGTTGTAGTAAGGTGTAGCTGAAGGTTTAGGAGATTCTTGCTAGGATTTCGAGTTGGTTCTGTAACTTCAAATAACATATTTTAAACTCTTGGTTTCATTTATATGTAAAATAGAGAAGCCTTTCTCCTGTCTTTTGCCAATCAGTGCTTTTTCCGCTCAAGCAACCCTGTATTTACTCTGTAAGAAAATATCTATTCATCTGAAAAAAATCTTGTTCTTCCAATTTTCATTTAATTTGCATTGCTATCTTGGAGTTACTCTGAAATCTAATTTGTTTCCTCACTAAAAATCTCATTTTTCTTCATGCTACTTGAGTTGTAAGTCATGTTTCAGTGTGATGCACACACAGTAAGGTGAAAAATAATATTTCTATTGTCTATGAACTTAAGTTCAGAAGCAAAAGTATATATCAGCAAGACTAAAGAATAAAACTAAGCAGGAAAGAACAAATGGAGAAAAGGGAGCGGGAAGACATTTTTACTTACTGTATTAGAAAAGAAACCAAGGTTTCTGTGAATCTTGAAATGCATATGTAGTGTCAAAATTCTTCAAATACTTCTCATTTCAAATTTTCAGAGAGAACAAGCTTTTTTTGCTATTAACACCATGCTTAAAGTGACAGTATAAAATAGTTTTTAAAATCATTTATTAGCTTTATATTAAAGACAAAAACCTGATATATCTCTGTACTAACAAAAACATGATGTGGGGGCTAATACATCAAGCTTATTATCATTCATTAACATTTAAGATTATGTGCGAGTCTTCTCTCTTTTGGAATTATTGGTACAACACAGAGCTCCAAAATTACCCAGTTCATCACTGTCCTTCTGTTAACATTCATGTTTTATTTATTTGAGATAAATATGAGGTTCAATTGACTTTAGATAATAGGTTGGCAAGTTTTTTGACTCTAGAGTGACAGAAATTACAGTGACAAAGAGAAGGAACAGCAAGAGGAATTTAAAAAAAGGAAAGAATGGATAAAAGAGAGCCAAATGGAACAATCAATAAACCACTAGTGTACCTAGCATCACGAGAATCACTATTTTCTTTGTTTTTATTACACTGTACATTTTTACTTGCTCTGCTCCCTTCTTCCTCTCTCCCCTTCTATTCTCTGCCATGATCCCCATACCTCCATTTTACATTTACTTAGGAGGTATTGTCTTTTTCTTCTTCCTATGTAGATCCATGTATGTCTCTCTTAGAGTTCCCTTTGTTGTCGAGTTTCTCTGGTTTGTGACCTGTAGGTTTGGTTTTTTTTCTTTTTTTCTTTTTGTCTAAAAGTCACTTATGAATGAGTACATATTTTATTTGTCTTCCTGAGTCTGGGTTACTTCATCAATATGTTTTTTTTTTCTAGATCCATACATTTGCCAGCAAATTTCAAGATGTCATTATTTTTTACTGTTGAATAGTACTCTACCATGTAAATATACCATATTTTCATTTTCCTTTCTATGGTTAAGGACTATCTAAGTTGTTTCCAGGTTCTAACTATTACGAATAATGCTTTTATGAACAAAATTGAGCAAATGTACTCATGGTATGAGTCTACATTCTTTGGGTAAATGCCCAAGAGTGGTATTGCTGTGTGTGTCTTGAGGTACATTTATTCCCAATTTTCTGAGAATCCACCATACTGATTTACAAAGTGACTGTACAAGTTGGCACTCCCACCATCAATGGAGGAGTGTTCCCTTTGCTCCGTGTCCTTTCCAACATGACTTATTATTGGTGTTTTTGATCTTAGCCATTCTGACTGCTGTAAGATGGTATCTCAGAGTTGTTTTTATTTGCATTTGTCTGATGGCTAAAGATGTTGAACATTTCCTTAAGTGTCTTTCCATCATTTGAGATTCTTCTGTTTAGATCTGTACCCCACTTTTTATTTGGGTTATTTGATAATTTGAAGTGTAATTTCTTGAGTTCTTTATATATTTAGAGATCAGTCCTCTATCCAATGAGGGTTTGGTGAAGATCTTTTCTCATTCAGTTTACTGTCATTTTGTCTTATTGACTATATCCTTTGCCTTACAGAAGCTTTCCAGTTTCAGGATGTTCCATTTACTTATTCCTGCTGTCAATGTTTGTGCTACTGCTATTATATTTAGGAAGTGATCTCTTATGCCCTTGCATTCAAGGCTATTTCCCACTTTTTCTTCTATGAGGTTCAATATAGTTGGATTTATGTTGAGGTCCTTATGTTGGGCTTGAGTTTTGTGCATGGGGATAGATATGGATCTATTTCTATTCTTCTACATGTTGACATCCAGTCATGCCAACACTATTTGTTGAAGATACTGTCTTTTTTTTTCCATTTTATAATTTTGTCTTCTTTATCAAAAAAAATCAGGTGTTCATAGATGTATGAATTAATATTGGGGTTTTCCATTCAATTCCATTGGTCCATCTGTATGCTTTTTTATGCCAGTAGCAAGCTGTTTTTATTACTGTAGCTCTATAATAGACCTTGATGTCAGGGATGGTGATACCTCCAGAAGTTCCTCTATTGTACAGGGCTGTTTTGGCTAGGCTGGGCTTTTTGTTTTTACATATGAAGTTGTGTATTGTTTTTTTAAGGGTTGTGAAGAATTGTGTTGGGATTTTGATAAATATTGCATTGAATCCATAGATTGCTTTTGATAACATTGCTAGTTTTATTATGTTGATCCTACATATCTAAGATCATGGGTGATCTTTCCAATTTTCTGATATCTTCTTTGATTTTTTTTCTTCAAAGACTTAAAGTTCTACTTAAATAGGGCTTTCACTTCTTTGGTTAGTGTTATGCCAAGATATTTTATGTTATTTTTTGGCATTTATAAATGATGATATTAAGCCAAGAGGTGGCAGTGCATGCTTTTAATCCCAGCACTCACTCCTGAGGCAGAGGCAGGTGAATGTCTGTGAGTTCAAGGCCAGCCTGGTCTATAAGAGCTAGCTCCAGGACAGACTCTAAAACTGCATAGAAACCCTGTCTCAAATACACACACACACACACACACACACACACACACACACACACACACACGTTTTTCTGATTTCTCTCTCATCACTTTTATCATTTGTATATAGGAGGGCTACTGAATTTTTTAAGTTGATCTTGTATTCTGTCACATTACTGAAAGTGTTTATCCAGAGTAAGAGTTGCTCATCCCTGAAATAAACATTCAGAAACTAAATTATTTAAAACACTGCTTGGCCTATTAGCTCTAACTTCTTTTTGGATTGCTCTTACATTTTACTTTAAGCCATTTCTAATAATCTGTGTATCGCCATGTGACTGTGGCTTACCAGATAAAGTTCCATCTGGCTCCAGCAGGGCTACATGGCTTCTCTCTGACTCCACCTTCTTTCTCCCAGAATTCAGTTTAGTTTTTTTTGACCTAGCTCTGTTCCCCAATAGCTCTGCTATAGGATCAAAGCAGTTCCTTTACTAACCAATGATATTCACAGCATACAGGGGAGTTCCACATCATACCCTTGCTGTTTTTAGGTTGGGAGATTTTTGAAGATTGCTTCTATTTCCTTAGGGTTATAGGTCTTCTTCTGGTCTTGATTTAATTTTGGTACATGGTACCTACCCAGAAAAATCTCCATTTCCTTTAGATTTTCCAATGATGTTTAGTACAAGTTTTCAAAGTATGACCTGATTATTCCCTGGATTTCTTCAATGTCTCTAATTATGCCCCACTTCTCATTTTTAATTTTGTTTATTTGAATATTTTCTCTCTGCCTTTGGTTAGGTTGAATAAGGGTTTGGCTATTTTGTTGATTTTCTCAAAGAACCAGTTCTTTGTTTCATTGATAATTTGTATCATTTTTGCTTCGATTTTATTGATTTTAGCTCTCAATTTTATTATTTCCTGTCATCTACCTCACCCGAGTGAGTATGCTTCTTTTTGTTCTAGAGCTTTCAGCGTGCTGTTAAGTCACTAGTATGAGATTTACTCACTTTCTTCATGTAGGCACTTAGTGCTATGAACTTTCCTCTTAGCACTGCTTTCCCATTGTCCTATATGTTTGTATATGTTGGGCATTAATTTTCATTGAATTCTAGGAAGCTTTTAATTTCTTTTTTTCTTTATTCCTTGACTCAGGGGTTATTCAATTGAGCATTTTTCAATTTTGATGAGTTTGTAGGGCTTCTGCAATTAGTTTTGTTGTTGAATTCTAATTTTATGCCATTGTGATCTGATAAGATACAGGGATTATTGTATTTTTTTTTTGCATCTGTTGATATTTGCTTAGTTACCAAGTAGTGGTCAATTTTAGAGAAGGTTTCATGAGGTACTGAGAAGAAGGTATATTCTTTTGTGTTTGGGAAATTTTCTATAGATGTCTGTTAAGTCCATTTGAATAGGATATCTATTCGTTCTCTTATTTCTTTGTTAAGTTTTTGTCTGACAGACCTGTCCATTGATGAGAGTGGGGTGCTAAAATCTCCTGCTTTTAATGTGTGGGGTCTGATGTATGATTTAAACTTTAGTAATGTTTCTTTTACATATGTGGGTACTATTGTATTTGGGACATAGATGTTCAGAATTGAGACTTCATCTTGATGGATTTTTCCTGTGTTGAATATGAAGTGTACTTCTACATCTCTTTTGATTGATTTTAGTTTGAAGTCTATTTTAGAATTAGGATAGCTACACCTTAGGTCTGTTTGTTTGGAAAATCTTTTTCTAACCCTGTACTCTGAGGCAATGTCTTTCTTTGAGTTGAGGTGTGTTTCTTGTATACAGCAGAAGAATGGATCCTGTTTTCATATTCATTCTATTAGCCTCTGTCTTTTTATAAGTGAATTGAGTCCATTAAGATTAAGAGATATTAATGATGAGTAATTTTTATTTCCTCTTATGTTTTGCATGTAGTTTTAGTGTATTTTTCTATTTTGGGGTTTGCTTGTGTGACATTATCTATTGCCTATTTCATTGTGGGTGCAGTTATCTTCCTTGGTTTGGAGTTTTCCTTCTAGTACTTTCTGTAAGGCTGCATTTGCATGTAGGTATTATTTAACTTTGGTTTTATCATTGAACATGTTGTTTTATCTGTCTATCATGATTGAAACTTTCCTGGGTATAGTAGTCTGGGCTTGCATCTGTGGTCTCTTTCTGTCTGCAGCCATCTGTCCAGAACTTTCAGAGTTTTCACTGAGAAGTTGGGTGTAATTTTGGTAGGTCTGCCTTTATATGTACTTGACCTTTTCCTTTTGCAGCTTTCAACATTCTTACTTTATTCTATATGCTTTGTATTTTGATTATTATGTGTCAAGGGGACTTTTTTTTTTGTTCAGTCTATTTGATATTCTGTAAGCTACTTGTCCTTCATAAGCATGTACTACTTTAGATTGGGAAAGTGTTCTTCTATAATTTTGTTGAATATTTTTTTTTGCCTTTGATCTAGAGTTCTTCTTTCATCCCTATTATTCTTAGGTTTGGTCTTTCAATCATGTACTAGATTTTCTGGATGTTTTGCATTAAGTTTTTGTTGGATTTAACATTTCATTTGACTGATGAATCAATTTCCTCTACTGTATCTTCAACTCTTGTAATTCTTTCTTCTACCTCTTGTATTGTGATGGTTATGCTTGCATCTGTAGTTCCTGGTCATTTACCTAGCTTTTCCATTTCCAGAATTCCCTTGATTTGTGTTTTCTTTATTGCCCCTATTCCCGTTTTCAAGTTTAACTGTTTGAATTGTTTGCTTCACTTGTTCGATTGTTTTTTTCTTGGTTTTCTTGGGTTTCTTTAAGAGAGTTATTAATTTTGTCCAATATTTTGTTTCTCTTTTCCTCCATTTCTTTAAGAAAACTTTTCATTTTCTCTTTAAGGGTCTCTATGATCTTCATAAAATTATATTTAAGGTTGTTTTCTTCTGCTTCTTCTGGGTTAGGTTGTTCATGACTTCCTGTTGCAGGACCACTAGTTACTAGTGTTGCCATATTGTGCTTTATGTTGTTGAATGTATTCTTGCATTGGCACCTACCCATCTCTTTCTGCAATTGGTGCAGGCAATGTCTTTGTGTCTTGGTTTAATCCTTGCAGTTGCTCTCTGTGTCTAAGGAAGCTGCTCGTGGTTGCTCTTTGCAATTGCTATTGTGTCTCAGGGAACTTCTGAGGTCTCTAGTCTCCAGGGATGGGTGGGTTTTTGGGGTGAAGCGAGACTTGTAAAATACAGGGTCCAATGCAGGGGTATTTGAACAGACATCCCGGAGGAGGCTTGTAGGCTGTCAGGTTAGAGTAGCTGAAGCAGGTAGGGGAGGTCCCAGGGGTGTAGGGTCTAGAAACTAGATTATCCAGCTCAGGAGCTGGCCACTAACCTCTTGTTCTGCTCTGCACAGTGCCAGTCTGTGTTTCAAGGAGCCACTGAGGTCTTTGGGGATGGGGAGCAATAATATGTTAACCAGCTGAACTCTGAAATTCAGAACGAAACTAAATTTAGTAGAGATCAGAAATAATTTGTAGTTAATACTTTTTTTAAATAAAACTTCAGGTCATCATCTGTTGACCAATTCTTAAACAGTTTCAATATTTTATTAGTTATTTATATATAACTGCACAGACAATTAACAATGATTAAAATATATGTAATTTTATATATAATAAATATATTATATATTATACATAACAACTTATTGTATATTATATATATAAATAATTGAAACAATTCTTGATGTAAGAGGGTCATCTGTCTATGTGATACTTTCATTGGTTAATAAAGAAACTATCTTTGCTTTTTGATAGGGCAGAATTTAGATAGGTGGAGTAGACCAAGCAGAATTGTGGGAGAAAGAAAGCAGAGTCAGGCAGACGCCATGAAGCCAGCCACTAGGTGAGATGTGCTTAATCTTTCCTGGTAAGCCATGCCCCCATGGTGATACACAGATTGCTAGATATGGGTTAAAGGAATATGTAAGAGTTAGCCAATAAGAGGCTAGATATAATGGGCTAGGCAGTGTTTAAAAAGAATACAATTTGTGTGTTGTTATTTTAGGTGTAAAGCTAGCCATGTGGGAGCTGGGCAGGATGAAAAGCAGGCCTGCTCGCCTCATCACTACAAATTCTCACTTTTTTTTTTTTTTGAGACAGGGTTTCTTCGTAGCTTTTTGGTTCCTGTCCTGGAACTAGCTCTTGTAGTCCAGACTGGCCTCGAACTCACAGAGATCCTCCTGCCTCTGCCTCCAAATTCTCACTTTTATCTTTATTTAATTTTCAATAAATGCACTATAGTTTATGTCAGTATGCCTGCCAACGCTCTTTGTAGTAAGACATGCTCTTCGATTTGGGTCTATTAGCTGAGACATACTAATATCTGCCTTTAATCACTGGGAGTAAACCATTATAGAGGACTTGGGGGCAATTTTCTCTACCTATTGTGTATTTGCTTTTGTTTTATCTATCAGTACTCTGTGAGGTGAATATTCCAGTAGTATGTGCTCCCACTGTGACATACTGCTTCTTCTAACGATAAAAACAATGGCTCAATCCATCACATTGTGAAGTAAAATATATAAAACAAGAATCCTAAATAAAACTTTCTTTGCTGATTGTCTAAGTTATGAAATCATAGCAATGGTATGCTGAATCACAAAGTAGACCTGTGAGTCTTCAACTATGTATGTGAATGAACTTTCACTTTCCTTATTTTTAATGGTATCTCTATGATTTCTCATTTTAAATAAAGTTATTCCTGATATTTTTATGTGTATTATCTTATATAACATAGGACAGATAAAGTAATGAGATTATTCCTATTGTTTTATGGTCCTAGAAGGCATAATGCAAGCTACAAGAGGAATGAAGGAATGAATATTGAACTCTGTACTCTGCAAGTTACAATAATGACTGACTTAGAAAGACATGTCCACCAGTGAAATTAGTGTCATGACTACTATGGAAGTCATCATCACCTTTTGATTCTTCTTAAGTCCTTTTTCATAAGATGAAACCCAAACTTGAGACACTTTATTAAGGTAATAGCAGCACATAAACCCTAGTGGAGAAGCTACTACTACCCCTACAGCAGCTACTCCTATGGTGTTGAATGGACATAGTGTTAAGCCAACACCCAGTGATCTATAATCACACTCCTATTCCTCCCATCTCTTGTCTGATAATCTTGATTGTATTAGATGCTGAGCAATACAGTCACACACAACTGAGCAAATGCAGAGTCCAAGGCCTTGCAGAATGTTCAGTCCTAGGTGGCACAATACATGCTGCACTCTTTTCCCCTACAAGACTTAGCGATACTTGTGGAAAAGGGAGTAGAAGAAGTGGAAGGCTAAGAGATGGTGGATAACTGTGGGGAAATATTATCTTTTGTATACAAATTAACAGCTGCACATATGGATTCACTGAAATTGCAACAGCACGTGAAAGCAATGGATCACTGTAATTTTCAATATAACCGCTCTATTAAATCTAAAGGAATATTTTCTAGAACTTTTTAAAACAATATCAGGAACTAAACCTCCACATTGTACATAAAATGCTGGCCATATACTTACAAACTTATATACATACATACTATTTATATGCACATTTATATGTATAACAAAATTACAAAGACAGGAGATTTTTCAAGTACATAAATTTCAAAGTGCATAGTTCAACAGGCTAATACAATCTATTAGCTTTGCATATGGTAAATTATCAAAGGCATATATAAATTGTTAGAAAAAGCATTTAAAATTACAAAGATTTTTCTTAATTTTAATTTGCAATGTGTTTCATTGTATATTTTTCTATTTGAATATACAGTGGTGTGGGAGGTCCTTCTGTATATGTGTTGATTTTATTGATTAATGAATAAGAATCTGCCTTGGCTTGTGATAGGGCAGAATAGAGCTAGGCAAACAAAACTAAATTGAATGCTGGGAGAAAGAAAGCAGAGTCAAGGAGATTCCATGTAGCCACTACCAGAGACAGAAGTCTCTTGCCCTTAAGCCACAACCATGTGGCGATACACACATTAATAGACATGGGTTGATTTAAAATGTAAAAGTTAGCTAGAAATATGCATAAGCTAGTAGTCCAAGTAATGATTTAATCAATATAGTTTCTGAGTGATTATTTTGGGACTGAGCAGCCGGGAACAAACTAACAGCCTCCACCAACAGTATAGTGTATTTTGTGTAGAAAATTAGCTATGAGTTGCAATGTGTAAAAGACAAATATTGGTAATAAGATGCTGACATGATTTCATATAGTTGTATCAGCATGTGGCAGATTCTAAAAATTTTGCCACAGCATAGGCATATGGATTAATATATACATATTTGGAAACAGTTATTTTTAAACTTTGTATTTTATCAAAATTTTCTATGAAAGAAAATGAAGTATACTCAAATATACTAGTAATTTCTACCTAAATTTTTAAAATTTATTTCTCTCAATACTCGAGATTGCAAAATAACTGCATGATCATCACTTCTCCCTTTCTTTTCTTCCTGCCAACCTAACCTATAAGCTCCTCCTTATTCTCTTTAAATTTATGGACTCTTTTTTCATTGATTGTTGCACACACACAAATGAATACACACATATATTTCCAAATACATGAATACAACCTGCTTAGGCTATATGATGTTACTTGCTTATAAGTTTTCATGATGATGATTTGGTATTAGTTTATGTATTTGTATTCTCTTCCCTGGAAAAAACTGTTTTTAATTTCTCTTTGTTTCAGCAATCAGCAACAGTATTGAACTCTATGTTTTGCATTGGAAACAAAAAGTGCTAAGTTGTTCTTATTTACTCACATTTTTTTATTCTTTGAGAATTTCTATTCATGTATATAGTAGGTTCTTATCAAATCTAGTCTTTTTTTCTCCTCTTATTTTCCCCAACACCTCCTTAAATTTTGTCTCCTAACTTTATATGCTCTTTTTCTTTTTTAGAACCTAATGAGATTTTCCTGAGAACTAACATCATGAGCTCCTCCCTTAGCAATACATGAGTTTTTGTCTAGAGTAGGGGCTTAAATTAATCAATCCAAAATACAGTCCAACCTTCTTGAAACTTATTCAACATAAGTTTTTTTTTTTTTTGGTATGGTTGCTTTCCTAATGAAGTGTCTTGATATGTAGACAAGCTTGGCCTCAAAATCATGATCAAATCTTAGTTTCCTCAAGGTTGGAATTATAGTTGAAATCTACTACAGCTATTATATACTATATTTACTTAAGCTTTGACTGTCTCTATTATCAGTGAAAATGCCAAGATCTACATAGGCTTAGCAATACCTTATGTGCAGTGTTTAACATTTTATCCAGTAATAATGTCTTACTTATAATTAATTTAATCAAATCTTTGATTATGATTTATAATAATGAATATTTTATTCAGATTTAAGTTGTTTTTCCTAACTTTTTATCTAAAACATCAACATGCAATTACTTATGTCTTTAAGCCTTCCCTTGACTCTGATCATTCCTTATAATTTCTTAGTTTATAATCAACTTGGTTATTTATAACACTATGAACAAACATTTTTGTCTTGGATACCTACAAGAATATGCCATGACTTAGTGAGCAATTGCAAAGAAACCTATAGTTTTCTTATTTTTTTTTTTTATTTTTTTTTTGTGGTTTTTCGAGACAGGGTTTCTCTGTGGCTTTGGAGCCTGTCCTGGAACTAGCTCTCTAGACCAGGCTGGTCTCGAACTCACAGAGATCCGCCCACCTCTGCCTCCCGAGTGCTGGGATTAAAGGCGTGCGCCACCATCGCCCGGCTTTTTCTATTTTTTTTATTTTTTTTTATTTTTTTGTGGTTATAGTTTTCTATATAATAGTAAAGTTGTATACTTCCTATTACATATGACTGATAACTGTTTAACATTAACTTTGATTTTTTTTAAGTTAATTAAGGCAAATTCCCAAATTAGTTTATTGAAAGGTTACTTTTTTCCCTCCTCATACAGTGTGTTATTAGAAAAGAAGTCACTATGAGTATTCCACACCGAAGGAATGAAAATGAATATTCCTTCTCTTGAGGACACATTATCTTCACAACATATGTGTAGTTCTTCTGAAGTGCTCCATCATTCATTTATTTAGTTGATAGCATTGGTGGGCATCCATTTTATAATTTGAACTTTTGCACAGTGCTATATTTTGCTGGGTTTTCTCTTTTTCTTTTAGTTCTGGTTACTGAGACTTTTTTACTTTATAGACTTGGTAAAATTTTCAGAAACACTCTTATTTTTCTGTTATTATGAGATGTTTCAGCTTGTATATTTCCCCCCACAGTCTTCAAATCAAGCATTTCTCCATAGAGCACTGTTTTCTTTTACTGTAGAATGCTATTAAAAGCCAATAACTCAGTATCAGAGGTGCTCCTTGCTATTCTGTTGCAGGTGCTTCTAGGTCTTCTATGTTGAATAAAGCAAAAATTATATGAAAATATATTTAATAATACATATGAATGGAGCCACAAAATTTCTAAATACAAATATCTGCATCAGCGTTGACCTAGAGATGAGTCCAAAGAGAAGTTGCTAATTCTTTCCCATTACCTAAGAATAATTCCAGGATCTGTAAATACTCCTTCAATGAGGAAACAGCCTATGTGCCATTTGTTTCTTGATTTGTTTTTTTTTTGTTTTGTTTTTTTTTTTTGTATTTCAGTCTCAATTGACAGCAAGATCAAAAATGTGAACCCTTAATCTCCAAGTTCAGCAAGTATAGTATATGATCACATGGAGTCTTTACTTGATTTTGTCAGACTCATCAGAAATCACTGAGGTCAGCACAGACTCATCAGAAATTCTCCCACGCCTTTGCACAACTTTTTCACTCGTTTAGACTGCAATTAGATTCTATTTTCACATATTACATTCTATCCTGAACTTCCCTGTCAAAACAGTTTTGTTAAAATATGCACACTCTCAGTTTGCTTTTGTGTTGACAGTGAAGTTTAGTCAAATGTAAAACTGTATTCCCAAGTGAAGTATAATACAAACAACTTCACAGTCCTAAAATCTTTTTGTGTTCCGTTATTCCTACAAAATATTCTAACCCCCAAACTACTGACAGCCACTTTCTTGTGTTTTGTTTTTCACTAGATGAGCCTTGCCTTTCAATGATACCACTTTAGCAGGAGAGACTGCCGTGGCTTTATCCTTGAGGTGAGGGGGAAATTTTGATATAATTTTGTATAGTGCAAACTGAAGGATTTTCATGCTATTTTTTTAGGACAATTACTGTCTTTTTCCTACTGGGTATTTCTGTTGAAATATTTAAAGTCAAGAATGAATGTTTGCTTCTTTTCCCCAAGTGTAATTTTTTCAAATTATTGAAAGCATAGATACCCCTCACCCTTGGCCAGATTGTATGTTCATCTTTCTCATTTTTTCTTAAGTGTTGAACCCCAGTTTTTTTTTAATCTGGAATCACTATTTGCAGTTTATTTATTTCATCTTTAAACATTCCTAGATCTGATTTTTTTAAAAGACTTTATTGAGCACATTTCCATTTACTTTTGGGAAAGATGCAGGTGCATAATTTTTGTTCCATGTGCCATTTTAACCTGCTTACCTTATTGCTCAATCTGGTGATATCTCAACTTTTGTTTTTTGGGATAAATGGCATTATCTCATTTGAAAATATTTTGTAACATTAACCAGTGAAGACCTATAAAGATATTTGTTTTATTTTTGTTTGAAAGCCTGAGATATATTTTAATGATGCAGTTCTCCATATATAAATTGTGATAGCTTGTCATTTTCAAGAAAATATCATGTTTAATCTGTTAAATTTGTGTACAAAACTTTACACATTACACTGCTTTTTATATATTGTTGCACCTTAATATTCTGGATGAGTTACAGTTCGGGTTAATTGTTTTGAAATTTTTCTTTTGTTGGTTTAAACATTTTTATCTTATATTTATTTCTTTATATTTTGGCTTTTTGAGACACTTGATGTCATATAACTCACTTTGTAGAAGAGACTGGCCTTGAACTCTAAGAAATCTGCCTTCCTCTACCTTGTAAATGCTGAGAATAAAGTTGTGTGCCACCATGGTCAGCTTATTCTTAATTTTTTGAGAGGTGGCATCCCATAGCATTCATAAATTATTAATTTTAAATGTTGCTCATTATTACATAAAAGTATTTCTGATACATGACACTGTAACATTCTGACTTTTCATATTTCCTTTTGATTTTATTTTATTATTATTTTTTTCTGATATTTTTTTCTTTTTTTCCATTTATTTATTTATTAAAGATTTCTGTCTCTTCCCCGCCACTTCCTCCCATTTCCCTCCCCCTCCCCCAATCAAGTTCCGCTAGTGACCCCTCACCAGCACAACTCAAAGATGGGAGACACACAAACTCTACTACCAAAAACAATAAGAATAACCAGAGTAAACAACCACTGGTCATTAATATTTTATTATTTTTAATTTTTTTTAATTTTTTGTTTGTTTTGAGACAGGGTTTTTCTATGTAACCATCCTAGCTGTCCTGAAACTAGCTCTATAGACTAGACTGGCCTAGAACTCACAGAAATCCTTCTGCCTCTGTCTCCTGAGTGCTGGAATTAAAAATATGTGCCATTACTGCCCAGCTTCCTTTTGATTTTTATCACAGTTATTATCCTCACTCATTACTATACAATGTCCAATTATAAGAAGCATTATAAGTATTTCATATAATACAGACATACACTGCAACTCTGAAAATAGCAGGTACAGTTGCTTACAAATTTTAGTCTGATAAGGCCTCCCCATATCACAGTCTGATTCTTGTGACTTTATTTTTTTAAGTCTATGGTATTTTTTTGGTGTTGCTTTTTGTTTGGTTAGCTTTTCAGACTGCTGTTAATTAAGTCTGCTATTTTTTTTTCAGTGAAATCTGCCTGAGGGTAACATAAGCTAATAAACATAGACATTTATTGTAAGGTTCTGTAATAATTGTGCTCCTGTGTTCTGTCTGTGAGTTATGAAAAGCTCAAATTTTAAATTTCTCTAACTTTTTTTATACTTTTCTCCGTGTTTCCTTGAAATTTCTAGGAAATATTTCTCAGATCAAATCTACTTCTCAGCAGTTGTTAAACTAGGGCTCTGATGGGTTCCATGAAAAGCAGGAAGGAGACAGGTGTTCAGAATTTTTTCTTTCTTTTTTTGAGGTTTTATTGATTTTTTTTTTTTTTTTGTGGATCTTGCAACATGCATCCCCGATCCCACTCATCTTTGTCTCCTTAATTCTGCCCTTGGAACCGCCCCTGAAAAAAAATTAAAGTAAAATAAAACAACAACAACAAAAAAATAAAGAATAACAGAGCTCATCATAGAAATTGTAGTGTGTCACAGCGAGTCAAGCTGTATGCCCTTACGTCCACAGATCTTTATTTGTAAGTGTTCATTGCAGTTAAGCCATTGCCCTGACTGGAGTCCTCTAGCTTCTGCTACCCTTTTGATACTGGACCGTCTCTGAGGCTTCTCTTCGATCTTCTGTTGTTGCCTTTTGTCATATAGATCCCGTAACTTTGGCTCTGCAGGTTGATGTCTTCAAACACCCCAACCGTTCATAAGAGGTGGCTGTTGAGGTCACCAGTTCATAACCCTGGTATGGGTGGTAGCTGGGTTGCTCATCTGACCAGCTTTACCTTATTATCAACACCAGGACATGCTCTCCAGCACTGCTCCAGTTAGCTCACCCATGGCAGCAGGCAGCAAGGAGCATGGCCAGTCTCCTGCTCACCTGCACTCACACACTAGGGGGAGCTCTGCTCTGTTGTCCAGGTGAGTTGCTGGGCCCACTCTTGCCATTTCTGCAGTTGGGGGAAGGGCAGGACCAGCTTTTCCATTCTCCTGTCCTTGAGGCTGGCTCTCCAGCCTGCTGCAGGCGTCAGGGGGTGAGGGAGAGGGCAAACTTCTCTCACCCATGCCAAGGCATGACAGGCAAGGAGAGCAGGGTCAACTCTCCCACTCTCATGCCTCCCCCCCCCCCCCCCAGGCCTACTAAGCTGTGGCCTTGCCAACTGGGTCAGCTCTACTCCGCTGCCCTGGGAAGGCACAGGATCAGCTTTCGCAAGTGCTGTTGCCTGTGAGGGGCAGGTCCAGTTATCCCACTTTTATGACCTCAGGGCCAGCTCTCCAACCCACCATATTCAGTAAGAGGCAGGGGAGAGGGAAGATGGTCTCCCTCACCCCCTCTACAGTGTGACAAGAGGGTTGTAGTCGAATCTACCACAATATCATGGTGCTGGATCACAGCTCCCATGTCAATAGGATTAGCTCTCCTGTGC
This sequence comes from Microtus oregoni, assembly GCF_018167655.1. Lineage (NCBI taxonomy): Eukaryota > Metazoa > Chordata > Mammalia > Rodentia > Cricetidae > Microtus > Microtus oregoni. The sequence goes on from NW_024544542.1 coordinate 5,537,778, forward strand.
TGTCCCAATGAGGTGCTGAGCCTGCTATCTCAAGCGCTACAGTCTCTGAGGGGGAAAGATCAGCTCTCCCACTCTGGTGATCTTGGAACCAACTTTTCCTGTTTGCAGTTGGTGAGGAGGGACAAGGGGCAAGGTGGGTCTCTCTCCCTTGCACATACCACTTTGTGACAGACGATGGGTCTATCTCTCCCACTCTCATGTCTTCAGGGCCTGCTCAGAGGAGCTTCTGCCAATGCTCTTCTGCTCTACTCTGGAGACGTGCATGCTGTAGTTGGTGAGCGGCAGGGCCAGTTCTTCCGAGTCATAGTGCCGAAGCCATTGAGGGGCAGAGACAACTCTGTACAGTCCTATCCTCTTGTTTTCCATGAGAACAGAAGACACGGACATCAACACAGACCACAGTTGTGGACCTAGACAGGACCCTTGGCAGCACCAAGGCTCAGACTGCACCCTGGCCTCCAGTGGCAGCACGGACCACGCATATCGGTATGGCCACAGCCGAGGCTCAGTCATCAGACTCTAACATGGCCCTAGGTGGCAGCCTAGACCCCCTAACATCTCTATGACCCGTTGTGGCAATATAGACCGTGGATGGATATCAACACATCCCAGCTTCAGTTGGACCTTGAACTCAGACAAGGTCCTTTGCAGCCTTTCATGCCTAGATATCACTGTAGCCCTGGTTGTCAGTCATTCAGATCCATATGGACCCAGCAACTTCTGCCTTTTGAATACCATCATGGTCCAGGTGTCAGCACAGATTCCGGGTATCCATACAGCCTTTGATGGCAATAGGAGACTCAGACATCAACACAGACCTTGGATTTGGCAGGGCTGTGGACCCAGAAATGGCTGTGGCCACAATTTGGGTTGTTCATTGTCATAGCTCCAGGTGATAGCACATATCACTCAGGTCTGCATAGGTACAGCGGTGGCACAGTCCACAGACACCAATGTGGCCACAAGTGGTGGCCCAGATGTCAGCACAGACTCAGGTGGTAGTAGGACCATGGACCCAGACATGTCTCCAGGGAGTAGTCCAGGCCCTGAACATCCCATTGTTCTTTGATGATCACAGAGCCATGGACAGCAACACAGACACTGACTATAGTAGGACCACAGACATACAAATAGCACTCAGCCACAATTCAGATAACAATGACCCAATAATATTGGGTGGTAGCATAAGACACCCAAGGCTCTATAACATCAGCAGCGGCTTGATCCTTAAAGACCCAGATTGCCTCAAACATTGGCCCAACCTGTGGGCCTCTGCATGGACCTAGGTGACAACTGAAACAGGTGATGTCAACTCAGAACCCATTTTTCAGGAGGGCCACAGACCCAGATCTGGCCCCAAGCAGCAGTTTGGCACAGATGTTATGGTCCCAGGTAGAAGTTTAGGCTTCTTAGATCAAGCCTGGACCCCGTGTGGGCACATACCTCAGACGGCAAGAGGCCGTCTATGTCAGTCTCATCACCCCCGCCTCTTCAGCCTTGCTTCTTTTGCCAGCAAATGAATTGTCCTGCCTTTCTCTCTTTCTTTCTTTCCCATCCCCATGCTGTACTTTCTCAATGTAATGGTGCCCAAGCTATGTCTGCCCTCCAAGTTCCCACACAGACCTAGAAGTGGCAAGTGGCTAGTGGCTGTATTGATAGGTGTATTGATACTTTGCAAATGCTAGCTGTTAGGTATAATATGCTAAATTCAATTTTCCCCTACCAATCAATCTCTGGCCTGAAGACTCTGCCACTTGGATATGCAATGATCCCTCCTTGCCTTTGACTGGTAGGAACTTCCTTGCATCTTACCCCTGAGAGATGGCAGCACTTCCAGAGTGTATTTGGGAGTAAGGAGGCTGCACTTGTTGGTTCTTATTAACTTCACACAAGTTTAAATATCTGAGAAAAGGATAGTTTAGTAGAATTGCCTTCATCTTATTGGCAGGTAGCCATAATTGTAGATTTTTATTGATGATTTATGGTTGATGGAGGGCTGCCCTGCCCACTCAATGGAAGTGCCATATGATCTTGAAATACATAAAAAAAAAAGATGAGGATGTCAGGGGAATAAAGCCAGTGATCTGCATTCCTCCTCAGTCTCTGCTTCAGTGCCTGCCTCTAGATTCCTCCCTTGATTTCTCACTCTGACATACCTCAATGCTGATCTGTGGTCAAAATGTTCAGTCAAAAAAATCAAATAAAAAAAAAGTAAAAAAAAATTCCTCCTTATTTTGGTTGTGCTTTGGGTAATGATGTTTATCAAATTGGTAGAAAGCAAACTATGACAGATTCAAATAAAGAATGAATCATTGTCTTTATAAGCTACACTGTCTTATCAAGAAACACAACTTACAATGTGTTTTTTTAATTTATTTATTTATTAAAGATTTCTGTCTCTTCCCCGCCACCGCCTCCCATTTCCCTCTCCCTCCCCCAATTAAGCCCCCCCCCCCTCAGCCCGAAAAGCAATCAGGGTTCCCTGTCCTGTGGGAAGTCCAAGGAACCCCCACCTCCATCCAGGTCTAGTAAGTTGAGCATCCAAACTGCCTAGGCTCCCGTTTATAAACTTACATGGTTTCAGAAATTTCTGTCCCAACTTGGCAGATTTATTATGATTCTGAAGATTTATCTGAAATGTCAATTTTATGATATTTCCTTAAAAATTACAGATTATCTACTTATTCATAACTGTAACTATGGGAGCTTAGTCCACAAATCTTGAGTTATTGAGTTGTTTCAAATGGAAAAAAATGTTGGGTCCAGTTACTCCATGTGGGTAATGAGAGAAGTTGAGAAGTTATGTGTGTGTGTGTGTGTGTAAATGTGCTACTTTGTATGTATACGCATTTGTATAGACATTTATTTGTATATTGTATATGTATCTATACAAATATAGACATTTGCTTGGGTGTATATGCTTTGTGTTTGCTTATATGTGTATGATTTTTTTTCTAAAAATGTCTTGTTTCTAAATATATATTAATAGATTAATGTAATTGCAGCTCAATTATTAAGTCATAACTAGCAATTTGGATTTTTCAGAATGGGTTCTACTGAATATTTTCAAAGTCAACAGTCCATCTTTTTAAGCATGGCTTGCCTGCTCCAAAATGTTAACTATTTCTATAGCTTGATTTTTCTCTTGGATCTCTCTGATGTTATCAGGAACATCCTTGTCATTGTCCTCAGTTCCACTTGTTTCTCTAACATCAAAAACTAGAGTTTGCTTTCTTTCAATGATATCTCTCCCTCCATTTGATTCTGATTTATCAAGAATATCAGATAACCAAATTGCCCTATTAAATAAAACTTTCACATACTATTTAAAGAAACTTTCATAACTGTTTGAATACTTTTTTTTCTTAATTTGGTGTTTTCTGTAAGAAAACAAATCTTTTAGGCCTCACTGTGTATAGTGCCAGAAGTCATTCAGACAGATGGTTCTAGCATTTCAGTGTGCTGGTTTGGTAGTATCACTTGTCCTGTACTTCTTAGCCAGGCCACCATTTTTTTTTATCTTAAAAATGTTTCTTGCTAGTTCATGAAGAAATATGGTATTTATAGTGTTGTGTAATTTGCTATTTCAGGAGAACAACATTCAGCCAAATTCTTAGTAAGTTTACATTGCATTATTTCAGTTAATTCTTAGACTTTGAACTAGGACTTATTTAGAGTCAAATATTGTATAGGAAATGTTCCAGATTAAAATTCTAAATACATCAAGGGCCTAAATTGTTTAAGTCCCTAAAGATTTGGAGGTAGGGAAAGAAAGAGAAGTTGTAACATAAATATCAGAAATATCTTGTATTCTTTTCTAGATCCTTTGGAATAAATTTTATCATATAATTGCCCCAAACAATTACTAAGTGAAAGAAGATTAAATTAAACTAAAAAAGATTTTAGTACCATTATTCTTATAAGAAAATGAATCTATTTTAATGTTTCCTTTGTCTTTCTAGCTGCTTATTTCTTGCTTTATTTTATTTTTTTGCAGTACAATTTCCAAAAGCAAGCTGAGGTAATAACGATATTTCTAAAGAACTTAGAAAGTTGCTAAATGTATGTAATTCATTTTTTTGGAGCAGTAATGTAGAAAATAACTCTTATAAAGTGTCATTAAGGAAACATTAGGTTCTGATTAGTTAACAACTTTGATATTTTTCTAGATGAGAACAAATTTAGGCAATTGAACATTTTTTGAAATACTAGAGAATTGCAATAGTTTAGTCAGGGAAATTTCACCTAGCTTTTCTTAGGATTTAAAGTCTTTTTGAGTGTCACTGACTGCAGACTGCAGCATCTCACAGTTTTCTCCTTCCTCACTGACCTGTAGCCTCTCCTGTCCATCCTCCCTTCATTGTCTTCATTCCTTTAGAGTTTGGTGCACCTGATCATGCGTGTGTCATAAGTAACATGAAAGTTAGTGGTTACTGCTTATATTTATACTTTCATACTTAAAATCAACAATTTAGTTAATTAATAAGCTAAATAATTTTGTGACTTTTATGGGCTAAACTCAGAGACAGGCAGAGGCAAAACAAGCATTCTCTTGCTGAGATGTACACCTATTCAAGCAGGAATGTCTTCAGGGATTTCAAATTTTGAAATAAAAGTGAAAGTGTTTTAAGAATAGATATCTAAAACAATTGTTTTAATCTCAGGTTGGTGCTTATGTACTGAAGTTTTATATACTGACAATCTTAGTTAAATTCAGTGAACCATAACAATAAAAATCTTATCCTTCCTTTAAAAATATTTTAACCAAATTTTGTAAGAAGAGCAAATATTATTTAAGAAATAATTCAAAACTTAGCAAATACATGATTTGTTTCTCACAAAATTGTTTTTCTTCCTTTTCATTTGTAGAATTTTCTATTTTTAACCTAACAAATGACTCAGAAGAAATTTTTACTGACCAAAAAAAATGAGGCATCTTACAAGGGTTAGATGGCTGACCTAGTCAAATCCAGTGGGAAGTAACACTCCTATAGCCAGTCTGTTGTATTTCACTATTACTATACAAATGAAGGAGGGGTTGAGACAGATGACACCACTTGCAAACACATCATATTTCTGCTATGTAAAAAATAACTGAGATACGAAGAAAGCTAATAGATTATACATATATATGCTTTATCTTGCACTTTTGAATTACAATTTTAAACAAGTGGAGAGAATCAGATTGCTAAATATATTTATGTAAGATAATGTAACTACAATATATGAGTCATATGCTATATTTCTTAGAGTCATATATTTTTCTATATAGAAGGGTAGCCAATTTATTCCTTTTATTACTAAAAAATATATTTCCCAAAGTGAAAATAAAATACTATTTTAATAATAAAAGTCTGTAGGATCAGATGATTTTTGTGATCTGTTTCTATAGCTCATATTCTACTAGATGAGCATATAATAAAGGATAATGTTAAAGGAATACAACAAATATCATTATTGAGTACATGCATTTATATTCCATAAATGCCATACTTATTTTTACAGATATTAAGTGTGCTTTTTTCATTTTTTCACCACATTTATATTATAGATATTTTCCTTTTCCATTTATTCTCTCTCTTCTCATTTAAGATGTCAAGTCCTTAAATGTTACAACATGAGAATTTGATAGAAAAAAAATAAATCAAATTCCATCTTCTGATTTTCTGCTCACATCTTTATTTGAATGGGAAAAAAGACAAAGGTAGAAGTCATATAATGCAGATAATATTAGGGGATAGGCATCAAGACAAAAGTTCTGGGCCCTTGCTGGACACAGATACACATGCAGAAACGTGCTTCACAAGATGTGCATAAAACAAGACCAAGATCAGTCCTACCATGCTAATATTTCAATCAGATAGGACATTTTCCTTCACATCGTCATAAGGAAGAGTGTTTTCAACATCATTAGTGGCAAATGTTCCCAGGTGCATTTACTGTTCCTTAAGGCATACAAAACCCTGGTTTAGTCATGAACATAAGAGAATTAAATATAAAGAAGTACCATACACATACACACACGTTAAGGAAAATCGAGGGGTGTTAAATGTACAGAGGCCTCATCTCAGTGTAGTAGATATAACACTTTTATTTTCTTATCCAGAAGGCTGGGAGTAGATTTTTTTTTCAAACATCCTGGTGACCTTTGCTATCTTTTTGCTACCTCACCCAAATTCCCCTAATGATTACCCCAGACTTTTCCCTCACTAGACTGGTACACACATTTAGGGGAGTTCTCACATACTTTATGGTCTGCTAATCTCTATACTACTGGTTGGAGATCACAATAGATTCTAGGCCTTTTAGCTATAGAACCCACCCTCATGGTTACATGTACTTTACAAAAGAAATTTTATGTAGTCACACCTTAAACTTTATTGAGCACTGAAATTGGACTGATTGTTGTCTAGAAAACTTTTGCCAAATTGCACCATGTTTTGAACATGCTGACAACAAAACGCCTGACATTAGATTCTCTAAAGTCTGATCTAGATTGATGAAGACAATCTGTACCAGTTTTTCACTCCTTTCTCTTCACAGGTTCACATCCCTGCCTAGTACCAGCAGGGATGCTGTCATCCAGGAATTCAAAATCCTTCTCTTTCCACCTCTGCATAATCTGGGAAGTAAGCACAGGATCCAACTCTATATAGTATTTGTTAATGTAACTGTTCACCGGGATCTTAGTTTCAATAACAATACCTTTGCTGTTCATTCCACTTGATATAAAATTCAGAATCAGAGTTCATGTTACTATTTATATTTGAAAAAGCTCAAATTTCTTAAGGAAATTAATCACACAAGAACCTGAAAAATCAATAATAAAATTCAAACAAAGGAAAACAGTTATTATGACAAATTCTACTTTACCGACCCCCCCCTCCATCCTCACTGTCTTCTTCCTACTCTGTCTTCTTTATTTATAGTGTGCTGCTCAGAGTCTATAGCATGAGGAAAGTCACTTGGTTCCATTATATATTATTTTTTCCTTGTATTTGAAGTGTCAGGTTTGCAAAAACATGCATTAAAGGACAGACTTCTCACGGAGAGAAAAAGTAACAATCTGTAATGAAGAAGAGAACACAAAGAAAATGGGTTTATATAATTTTATGCGTAGCATTGCTAGTGAGAAGCAGAGAGCAACATGTTTTTCTCAAGGTTAAAGAATAGATGATGATGGTGGTTATCAGATGCTAAAATGAAAGGGGACCCAGAGATGGTGAGTCACAAGTTTCACCCATGTAAAACAAGTAAATCTGGATCCAATATACAGTGGGTATAGCAAACAGATCCCATGACAATGATGTGAGTACTAAATATTTGATGAGTGGTGATATAACTTTTAACCAAAAATTCAAAATTAAACAAAAAAACCGAGTCCATGGATTTTATGATGATGACAGCTTCACTGATCATATGCATATGTTCAGCTTTGTTGTTTAGGGATGTACAATGTGTTGTTGACTACATGCATTTTAATACAGTAGTTTGAATATTTTATTCTTTAAAATATTTGTTAGTGTAGCAAAGTATTCAAAGAAAACAAAATCAAACCCCTACAACTGCTAAGGTAGAAGATAACAGAACAAGACATTAGGAGAAATAAAGGAGTATCCTGTCTCAGAACTTCTCAACAATTATTTGAAGTGATTTAATATTATTTGAAATTAGATGATTAAATATCAAAGATATGATTGTATATCAAAAATATCCAGAGCAGCCTGTAAACATAATGAGGTTTAGTCTATAATGGTGGAAAAAACAGAGTACAAAAACCAGTTTATTTAAACGAATCAAGCTATGATTATGTAAGATATAATTAGGAGACTGAATATAAAAGACAGTGAAATGTATATCCTATTCTTGCCAATTTTTATTAGTTTAGAATAATTTTAAAATAAAAATAGTTAAAATAGATATCTAAAAACACGTTTTCTTAAGACTATCAGTAACTAACTAGGTCTAATTCCTTGGCACTAAACAAGTAATTGTATGTCTTTCCCTGGAGAAAACTACCTCCCCAACCAACTTTTCTAAGTTGCTTATAGTTCTTTTTGTAGGGTTGAGGACTTGTGGCCTTTTACTATGCAGTTTGGCATATGAATTGGTGTAGTCTTTGTTCAGCTAAAATTTATGCAGTATGTAGATGAAACTTTATGTATGTAACTACTGATATTATTAAGAGACTCAATTACACATATCCCTGATCTTCTGGTTCTTGCATTCTTTTTTCCCCTTTTTACAATGCTCCCTGTGCTTGAGGAGCAGACAGACTTTGGAGATGTATCCATTGGGACTGAGCTCTACAACTCTGATTTTGATTGGTTGTAACTTTTTATACTACTAGTCTCTCTCACCCTCTCTCTCTCTCTCTCTCTCTCTCTCTCTCTCTATATATATATATATATATATATATATGTGTGTGTGTGTGTGTGTGTAGTTATTTATTTATATATGCATATATATGGGCTATCTTTTGTACTGTTTACCTCAGCCAATTTGACAATATTGCTTATATATGTATATATATGCATATATTCTGAAATAATTATATTAGCAAAATCAGAGGCCAAGAATTTGAGGGAAAAAAAAGGAGAGACATATGGGAATGTTTGAAGGGAGGAAAGTGAATGGAGAATGCATTTTATTCTAAATAAAATATAAAACTCAAAAGCCGGGTGGTGGTAGTGCACCCATTTAATCTCCCAGCACTCTCAGGAGGCAGAAGTAGGCAGATTCCTGTGAATTCAAGGCTAGCCTGGTCTACTAAGTGAGTAAGCCAGGATTATTGTGCAATAAAATCCTATGTCAGAAAACCAAAAAAGCAAAACATAAAAATAAAATCAAAGAAAAAAATATCTAACAAAATGAAAAAGAGCAAACTTCATTTTGAAGAAGGGGCAAATATTCACATTTCTTTACAAAATCAAATAAAGAAGACAGGGATCAGACAAAGGTGATATTTGTATTTTTTCACTATGATGGGTAACTTAGAAAACCATTGTGCAAAAGAAAAAAATAATTTTGATTGGTAAGATATAAAAATTCCTGACCATGACATAATGCTGTTGTTTCTTTGAGCTTTGTGGTGAGGAAATATATCATAGCCTAAGCCCATATCAAAAAAAATATATTGGCTCATCTTTAGGCCAGGAAATAAAGGAGAAAAAGAAGAGCTCTGAGGTTGACCATCTCATTTTATAGAATGTACCCAGTAACCTAGACTTTTCTGTAGACCTCAGCTTCAAACTTTCTATTATATCCCATCCACACCACTTTGGAAGAAACGTTGTTACATTGTGAGCCTTTCAGAGACACTCAAGTTCTCATTATAGCACATGTTGAATACTAAACTTTTTAACTGGGAAATACAAAATGTTGTGAATACAATGTCATTACAACCATGTAAGAATAAATGAACATGAAATAGCCTATTTTGAAATGATAACACTTTGCTGTGTATTTGTATATAATGTTACTGATGATAAGTGATGTTGAACAAATTTTAATACCTTTACTTTACATTTGTACCTTTTCATTTGAAATTGTCTGTTGATTTTCTCACCTATTTATTGATTGTATTATTTGTTCTTTGCATAGTTCAGTGTTTTATTATTTTATATATTGAAGAAATTATTTGCCTATTTTTAAAACATTTTATCCAACTCTTCAGGCTGCATGTTTGCTAGGTTGATGATTCCTTTACTCTGTAGAAGCTTTTAAATTTGATAAATTCTCATTTGTTAATTCTTTTTCTAATGTCCTGACCTATTTGAGTTCTACAGAGGTTCACTGTGTATGCTTAGCTCTTAATATGTTTTTCCCCATTAGATTGACATTAAAATATCAAGTGATTAAAAGATCAAGAGCAAGGTAGAAAATATATATATATAGTCTTTTTTAATTTATTGCAATAAATTTATTTGTTTAAAATTTTAACTTACCGAATAAAAACATTAACAGCCTAATACAAACACACTTATATATATTTAATCAAAAGTGCAGAAGGGGTTATATCAAAAAGTAAACACATAAAATTGTGAACAAACCAGATCCAGAAACAGGAAGAAAATGTACAAGAAGGAAAAGAAAGAGGAGGAGGAGAAAAAGAAAAAGGAGAAGGAAATGGGAAAGGGAGAAGGCAAAGAAGGAGAAGGAGGAGGAGGAGGAAGTGTTGTGTACTGGTTACTTTAGTCAACTTGATTTAAGCTATAATAATCTGCGTAGAAGGAACCTCAACTGAGTAACTGCCTACATCAGATAATTATTTACCTGCAAGCAAATTTATGGAGCATTTTCTTGATTAAAGACTATGTGTGAGGAATCAACTCATTGTGGGTATTGCCTAAACTGAGCATTGTTGCTTTGCATTGTACAAGAACACAGGCTGAGCAAGACAGTAAGTAGCATTTCTACACAGTCTCTGTTTAAGCTCCTCTGAACAGGTTCTTGGTTTTGTTCGTAAAATAATTTTCTCCATGAACGATTATAACCAGCAAGTTAACTAAAAGTTTTCCTCCCACAAGTTGATTTTAGTCAAAGTTCTATTACAACACAAAACAAAGATAGACTGTTAAAGTGTTGATGTAATAAGAGACCTGTTGAAAATAATCAACCAAAATTTACAATGTATAGTGTATAATGAAATTTAAGGTAAATGAAAATATTCAGCGTATTATAACTATAACTAAAATTGAGGGGGATAAAGATTGCTAATTTGTCCTAACATCCTTTTAAGTTTTAAAATATGAAACAGTATTTTGCTTATTATAATTTAAAGTATATTACAGGTATATCACACAATCCTACAGGTCATGCAGTTATAGAAAGATCAAATCAAACTATAAGGAATATGTTTAAAAAAACAGAAAGGGATGAATAAGACCTCCAGAAACAGATTGGATAATGCTTTATTAACCTTGAATTTTGTCTGTGCTAATGAGAAAGGAACACAGATGCAGAGAGACATTGGATAATAGAAAAGAAAATTCTTAATTAAATAAGCCAGTGTATTTCAAGGATGTGTTGACCTCAGAATAGAAACCAGGACATGTACTAATTTAGGGAAGGGATTTACTCTTGTTTCCACAGGAGAAGGAAATCTATGGATGCCATGAAAATTAATCATGATTTTGTTTGAAAAGGAAAATCCTCTTGATAAAGAGAAATGGCTCATCCCCAGAGATAACAATTTAAAGGTTGTAAGAAAACCTCATAAGGTTAGAGAAGGGTTCTCCTCTTGTCTTTGCAGGAAAATACCCATCTTTGAAAAGCCAAAAAATTTTGGCCATCTAGATGCCTAAAAAAGAAAAAATAGCACTATACATTTCTACCTCTGATCAAAATACTTATATATATTGTTTGATTTTGAGGTCATTGTCCTCATTTGCTGCACATTTGTTTAAATATTCTTTAATTTTCTAATGTGAATCTTAGTTTTTAAGCTATATATGTATTAAGAATTATAGGTCAAGAGTCATCCATGTTTGAGATACCTATAATTAAACTAGTCAGGTTCTTTAGATGCATAGAGATTGTATTCTACATAGATAGATAATCTTCAACCACTTCAAAGAATTGTAGAATATAGCATTTAAATAATATAGGTTATTTAAATAGGTTTCTGTTGACTTGAGACATGATTGCTCCTGGCTTAACAAATCTATTCTTGAGAGAATCTTGGGCACCGAAGACACTACACTTGGAATTTGTTTTCTTCTTGGCAAAATTGGTCTTTGGGCAATGAATTGCCCTTGCCTCAACTCCTGACAAAATGCATGGTGTCCAAAGTGGACAAGGAAGATATAAGCAAAAACAGCTGCCAAAACTTGCCAAGACAGTATAAGACAGTTTTTCAAATTTTCCTGCCTCTGAAAATGGTCTGCCAGATACTCTAGGCTTTATCCAGAGTTGATTTCTCCAATAAGGAAAGTGATGAGAATAGAGATATATAAACAAATAAACACCAAATTTAAAAGTTTTTTTTTCCACAAAGACACTTATAGTGATTTTTCCTTAGTGAATCTTGCTCATGGCACATGGTTGATTGAAGATGATCCAATTATTCTCTATATACTTTGGTAGTCTCATATGAGACTTGGCTAATCATTTTATTTTTAGTTATCTCTCACACACCTTTTTAAAACCTTATTTCATTTATGTATTGTAGTATATTTCATCATCTCTCCCTTTTCTTTCTTCCCTGCTCCTAATCCCTGACATAGGAGCAGTACTTACTCTCTTCCAAATTCATCCCCCCCCCCCAATTTGACACACATCTTGACAAACAGGAACATATAGTGCCATGTATAAAATAAAGGTCTTGTACTTTAAGTGTATAATCTTTTTTTAAAAGGATAAGACATCAGCTGGCCGACTACCTCAATTGATCAAAAATGTTGTTAATAAAACAGGTAAGAAATTAATGCTATAAACTCAGCTATCTAATCCCAGGAAAGACTGTCATTTCAAAATTTAAAAGAAATACTTCCCATAACAATAATTGTCAAATTTGATTAAGATATTGAGGGCAATTAATAACAGCTAACTATATATTTTTTTCTAAAATGTCATAATGTGTATTACCTTTAATGTTCTAATTTTTAATTTTTGTCTGTTTGGCTTTAAATGATAATTGGAAAATTGAATGATATTGTTAACAAACTAAATGTAGAAAATAAAGAAGTTACATGTAATTTTAAGGTCACATAAGACATGATAATAGTCATTTCCACACTTGAAATTAATTTTGATTACTTAAGAATAATTGAATTTGCTGTTAAAGTACAACACACATTAACTGGGAACCACTCATAGACATGTCTAAGGATGATTATTATATTGTATTCAGTCTCACAGTCTCTGTAGAGCTTAAAATTATCTTATCCTAATTTGGTTAGATTATTTGGGCAACAGGAGACATAACACTCAATCACTTCATTCAAAATAATTAGTCTTTGAATCGATAACTTTAAAGTATAGACTGAAAACATGCAAACCCCCACACAACCCACACAACCTAAATAGCTCTCTGAGACACAGACTGCCACTGCACAGAGCAGACCAAGAGGTGAGTGACTATCCCCCAGCTGGAGAGCAAAGTCTCTAGGTTCTAGGTCCTAGGACAAAATCACAGTCCCCTCTTTCACCAACCTCAGGCAAGCCTCCTGAAGGCAGGCTATTGCAACATTCCCCCAAAGGACCCTGTAATCTCCATGTGCCACACTGTTCCCAAAGCCAACCATCACACAAAAATTCAGCAACTCTTCGAGACACAGACTTTGACTGCACAGGGTCAAGGAAGATTTTCCTAGAATTCAATGAAAATGAATGCACTGCATATACAAACCAATGGGACACTATGAAAATTCATAGCACTAAGTGCCTACATGAAGAAAGTGGAGAAATCTTACATTGGCCACTTAACAGCACACCTGTAAGCTCTTGAACAAAAAGAAGCACTCTCCCCCAAGAGGACACATGACAGGAAATAATCAAATTGAGGGCTGAAATCAATAAAATAGAAAGAAATAAAACAATATAAAGAACAAATGAAACAAAGAGCTGGTTCTTTGAGAAAATCAACAAGATAAATCAACCCTTATCCAAACTAACCAAATGAGAGAGAAAAAGAGAGAATATCCAAGTTAAGAAAATCAGAAATTAAAAGAGGACATAACAGCAGATATTGCAGAAATCCATAGATTCATTAGATCATACTTCAAAGACCTGTACATCACACAATTGGAAAATTTAAAAAATAATGGACAATTTTCTGGGTACCGAATTCCAATATAAAATCAACATAAACAGACCTATAACCCCCGAGGAAATAGAAGTATTCATCAAAAGTCTCCCAACCAAAACAATCCCAGGGTCAGATGGTTTTAGCATGGGATTCTATCAACACTTTAAGAAGAACAATACCGATACTCTTCAAATTGTTCACAGAATAGAAGCACAAGGAACATTCTCAAACTCTTTTTATGAGGCTAAATTACCCTGATACACAAACCAAACAAAGACTCAGCTATGAAAGAGATTTACAGACCAGTCTCCCTCATGAACACTGTTGCAAAACTACTCAATAAAATACTAGCAAACTGAATCCAAGAACACATTAAGAAATTTAACTACCATGATCAAATTGTCTTAATTCCAGAGGTGCAGGGATGGTATCACATGTAAAAATCTATCAATGCACTCTATCACATCAATTAACAGAAAGAAAAAAAAAACATATGATCATCTCATTAGATGCTGCAAAAGCCTTCTTCATACCCACACCCTTTATAATAAAGGTCTTGGAAAGGTCAAGAATACAAGCAACGTATCTAAACTAAACAAACCCATATGCAGTGTTGCAAGGAAAGGGCTGCTTGTTCTTCCTGGCTGCCCAGCAAGCTTAGCACTTAAATAACCACACAGAAATTGTATTGATTAAATCACTGCTTGGCCCATTAGCTCTACCCTCTTAATAGCTAACTGTTACATCTTGATTTAACTCATTTCTATTAATCTGTATGTCGCCACGCGGCAGTGGCTTACTGAGGAAAAGGCCCAGCGTCTATCTCCAGCGGATACATGGCATCTCTCTCCAACTCTGCCTTTCTCCTCCTGTTTAATTTTTCCCACCTACATAACTTCTGCCCTTACAACAAGCCCAAAGCAGTTTCTTTATTAGCCAATACAAGTAACACGAAGACAGAAGAACCTCCTACACCAATACAGTAAGCTCTATAATAGAGCTGTAGTAATGAAAACAGTTTGGTTTTGCCATAAAAACAGACAAGTGGATCAATAAAATCAAATCAAAGACCTTGATATTAATGTACACAAGTATGAACACCTGATTTTTGATAAGAAGCTAAAATTATAAATTGAAAAAAAAAGACATCTTCAAAAATTGTCCTGGCATAATTGGATGTCAAATGTAGAAGAAAGTGAATAGGTTCATATCTATCTCCATGAACAAAACTTAAGTCCAAATGCATCAAAGACCCTTAAATAAATCCTATCCCCATGAACAAAACTCAAGTCTAAATGCATCAAAGACCCTAACATAAATCCAGTCACAACAGCAGTAGCACAGACCCTGAGGGCAGCAATAAATAAATGGGACCTCTTGAAACTGAGAGGCTTCTGAAAGGCAAAGGACACTGTCAATGAAAAAAAAAAAGGTGAGCCAAATGAATGGGAAAAGATCTTTACCAACTGCAAATTAGACAGAGGACTCATTTCCAAAATATATAGACAACTCAAGAAACTAGATATCTAAATACCAAATAATCCAATAAAATTGATATACAGATGTAAACAGAGAATTCTCAGCAAACGAATCTCAAAGGGATGAAAGACAGTTAAGGAATCACTCAATAACCTTAGCCATCAGGGAAATTCAAATCAAAACAACTCTGAGATACCACCTTACACTATTCAGAATGGCTAAAATCAAAAACACTGATGACAGCTTATGCTGGAGAGGATGCAAAATAAGGAGAACATTCCTCCATTGTTACTAGGAGTGCAAATTTTACAGGCACTTTGGAAATCAGTATGGTAGTTTCTCAGAAAATCTGAGAATCATTCTACCTTAAGACACAGCAATACAACTCTTGAGCTTCTTTCCAAAGGATGCACACTCATGCTACAAGGACATTTGCTCAACTGTATTCATAGCAGCACTATTTGTAATAACTAGAACCTGGAAACAACCTAGATGCCCCTCAACTGAAGAACAGATAAAGAAAATGTGGTACATTTACACAATAGAGTACTAGTCAGTAGTAAAATCAAATATATATATCCTGAGTGAGGTAACCCAGACCCAGAAAGAAAAACATGGTATGTACTCACACATAAATAGATATTAGACATAAAGCAAAGGATAACCAGTTTATAGTTCATGACCACAGAGAAGTTAGGTAACAGGTAGAACTCTAAGAGAGACATAAATGGATTCTTTTGGGAAGGGAAAATAAACAAGTTCTCCTGAGAAAATTGGGACCATGGAAGTAGAAGAAGGAAAGGCAGAAGGGAAGGGTGAGAGGAGAAGTGGAGGGGGAAGAAAGCATGAAGGAACAAGATGACCAAGATGGGGGAAGGACAGAGATGGAGATTAAGGAAAGAGATATCTTGAATGAGGGAGCCATTGTAGGGCTAATGAGAAACCTGGCACTAGTGAAACTCTCAGGAATCCACAAAGATGACCCCAACTAAAACCATAAGCAATATTGGAGTGGCTGCTTTTAATGATGGCCTGAATTGGCCTTCCCCTGTAATCAGATTGATAACTTTCTTAATTTTCATCATAGAACCTTCATCCAGCAACTTATGGCAGCAGATGCAGAAATCCACAGCTAGGCACAATGCCGACTTCTCAGATTCCAGTCAAGGAGAGGGAGGAGGGATAATTGGGGCAGGGGTGTCAAGGCCATGATGAAGATACCCACAGAGATAGCTGTCCTGAATTAGTTAGAGGTCACTGACTCCAGACTAACAGTGGGAAGTCATAGGACCTACATAGGACCAAACTAGGCCCTCTGAATGTGGATACCAGTTGTTTGACTGTAGCAGTCATAAGGCTTCTGGCAGTGGGACCAGGACTTATCCTGAGTGCTTGAACTGCCTTTTTGTATGGAGCCCATTCTCTTTGGAAGGATACCTTTCTTCACCTATGAAGAAGAAGGGCCTTCATCCTGCCTCAAAGTGATTTGCGAGACTTCAGTGACTAACCATGGGAAGACTTACCCACTCTAAGGAATGGATGTCAAGTGGGGTGGGGTGATGATGGGGGAGCAGGAGGAGGGGAGGTAGTAGGAACTGAGATTGGTATGTAAAGTGAGAACATATTGTTTCAAATATATAAAAAGTAAATAAAAAGAAAAGGAAAACATGCTATCACGTGTCATGGAGGCTACCAAACAGTTCTTAGCATACTGAAATAAGAGAACTGTTGTGGAATGGCAAGGATGTGTTACATTTGTTTATGCTGCATTTGTTTAATTATGTAAAGATATGTTACATTTGCTTATGACGTATTTTTAAAGATGTAAAGACGTGTTGGTTTGCCTGCCTAAGGCACCTGATCGAACTAATAAAAATTGGAACGGTGAATAGCTAGGCATTAGAGGGGTAAGCAGGGCTTATGGGAAGAGATAATATGTAGGAGAGATCTAGGCTCCAGAGGAGAGAGCAGAGAGGAGTACAAGGGAGAAAGAAAGGGAGATGCCCAGGTTCAGTCAAGCAGGCAGCAGCCAGTCAGCCAGATATGAAGTAGGGCTTTCAGAATGAAAGAAGAGTTAAAGTCACAAGGAAATGTGTAGATGTAAAGAAACAGGTTAATTTACATGATAAGAGAAAGTGTGGCAAGTATAAGATAATTCATAAATAAAGAGGAGTCTCCCCATGTCATGATTTGGGAGCTAGTTGGTGATCAAAAAAAAAAAAAGCCTAATACATAAAATGTCTTTGAGAAGAATAACATACCTCCATAACAACTGTAAATAATTAAAATAGTTATGTAATTAAAAAATAAAACTTAAAATAATCCCCAAGTAATAATTTGTGAAAATTAGGTAGTTGCAGTATTGAAGGCTATGAAAATATACATTCAATTTTCAGTGGCTTCCTCAGATCAAACCTTTCCAGAAATGGTAACATTTTAATAAATGAAACCCTCCATCTAAATTTTTCTCTTAAATAGAATTTTTAATGAATTCATCCTTTCTGACATTTGCATGTATCATTAAATGCCAAAAGATAACAGAGTTTTAATCATTCCAAATAGGTTTTTAATTATAGTTCTAATTACTTTTTTGCAGAAGGTTAAGCTTCACAAACAGAAAGAAAATGATTTGCTTGCATTTTCTTGGCAGACTAATGTTTTGTTCTTGATTTAAAGAGTAAATTTATTTGGTCAGTTTTAGCTGACATTTTAGTAGAACTGGGCAAGTTTATTTTGAAGAGAATTTGAAGCTATGCAGCACAGAACAACTCCTGCTATTGTAATTAATTACAAAGTCAGATTAGGAGATGCTTTGAATAGAAAATGAGAGATTAGTGTGTATACATGCTAGAGTGTAAGGGAGCACCAGACACACAGGAACCCAAGCACAGGAAACAAGGCTCCAATCTTTAGAGATCATAGAGAAATTGGTTTCTGGAAATAGGTTAATTCAAGATTAAATAAAATAAATAAATAAATAAACACACCGAGTGGTAGTGGCACATACCTTTAATCCCAGCACTTGGGAGACAGAGACAGGCCTGTCTCTGTGAATTCAAGACCAGTCTGGTCTGCAGAGCTAGTTTCAGGACAGCTAGTACTATTAAACAGAGAAACCTTCTCTCTAAGAACTAAATGATGATGATGACAATGATAATAATAATAGTAGTAGTAATAACAATGATAATAATAATAATAAACAAAAGCTTACTTTAAAGTTTCTCTTTATCATCCAGATTCAATGATGAAATATCAATTTCAGACAGTTGGGATAGAAGAGGCATCAGTGATCTTTCACAGCCCAGTACACTACAAACCATGTTATCAGACTGTCAGGTAAGATGTAACCATTGGTCCAGCGGTGCCATGAAGATTACAGATACAGTGGCGTACTCTCCAGTTAGTTATGATGGCTGATCCAAAAGAGGGACTTCCTGTCTGGTGCTGAAAACCCAGTTAAAACCCCATGGCTAAAGAAGTCTTTGTCTTATTGGGTACTCCCCCATGGCTCCAAAAGATCTGAGGCTCTGAAGAAGAACATATATATCTGTTTAACAAAATCGACACCACAGTTCCAAGCCACCTTCTTAATATTTATGCTATTTATTTATTTTAATATTTGTTTTCAATAATGTGTATGTGTCCATGTTTTGTGTGTGTGTGTGGGGGTGGTGGTGGCATGTATCCATGAGGGACAATGCCCAAGAAGTCCTGAGTAATGCTTCCTATTCCCTGGATCTAGAACAGGTTGTTGTGAACTGCCAGACATGAATGCTGGAAACAGAACTCAGGAACAGCAACTGCTCTTAACTGCTGAGTCATCTCCACAGCCCAATTCATGCTTGCACCCATAGGGAAATGCTACTTTCAGTCTTAGAGAGAAGCTTCTCTTCACAATGAAAACTGGCAAATGCACCAATATACGGGTTACTCAAAGTACTGAAGATAGATGACTGTCCAGGGCTCACCTCCAAACAGTGCATTCATATCATCTCCTCTCAGACTCTGGAATCGGAGATAGAAAAGATTGGAAGAATGCCAGAACCTGGAGATAGAGGAAAGCGCTGTGAAATTCTGTCTTGAAAGTATGGCCAAGGCTATACAATTCTGATAAAAAGTTTTGGAAGTAGCTAGCATGGATCTTCCAAAAACTGGGCCAGTATAGTCAATATTGTCAATCAGAGACCAGGGAAGAGCAGGTCTGTACCATTTTCCCTCTGCTGAACTGCTGTTGGATTATAGCAGAGAAGTGCATATTATCTTAAGCTGCCATGGACTGATGATGGATTCACCATGCTTCAATGAATAGCAGCAAATCCAGTGTCACACACATAGCTCTTGTTAAACTCCTTGGAGTAAAAAAAAATAAAATAAAAACAGAGCATAGTAAGTGTGAGAAAGGGATTTTGGGATAGTGAGCAATAGTTGAGAGGCTAAGAAAGGGTAGGAGTAACAACAATCAGGGTGCACTGTACAAATATATAACATTCTCAAAGAAACAAATGTAATAAAATTAAACATAAGGTTGGTTTTTTTTTTAAGTTTACTGTGTCTTTCAAAGTCCATAGTCACCTTTATTACAACAAGCATTTTTCCAACTGAAGATCATAAAGAGCATACAATTCCGGATAGACCCAATTAATTAGACAACACGGAATTAGTACTTTCACAGTCATAATCTTAGTGTGCATATGTGCACGTGTGTGCACAGGTATGTGCGCGTAAGTTGTGGCACTCTGAATGAAAATGATCCCATAGGTACGAGCCATATATTTACTATTTCGTTCCCAGTTGGTAAAGTACTTTAGAAGGATTATGAGGTGTGACCTTGTTGGAGGAAGTATGTCACTGAAGGTACACTTTGAAGTCTCAAAAACCCATGCAAGGCCCTCTCTGTCTCTGTCTCTGTCTCTCTCTGTCTCTGTCTCTGTCTGTCTCTGTCTCTCTCTCTGTCTCTCTCTCTGTCTCTCTCTGTCTCTCTCTCTTCCTCTCTCTCCCTCTCCCTTTCTCTCCCTGTCCCGCCTTCAATCAGGGTGCAAAGCTAGCAGGTAATACTCCAGCACTATGCATGACTACCTCTCTGCCACCACATATATAGCCGGGCGGTGGTGGCACACACCTTTAATCCCAGCACTTGGGAGGCAGAGGCAGGCGGATCTCTGTGAGTTCGAGACCAGCCTGGTCTACAAGAGCTAGTTCCAGGACAGGCACCAAAACTACAGAGAAACCCTGTCTTGAAAAACCAAAAAAAAAAAAAAAAAAAAAAAAAAAAAAAAAAAAAAAAAAAAAAACAGACAGGGAATATAGACAAAGATTAAGAAAGTAATTCAAGGCAAAGATTCAAAGGCTTTTTGGAAGTGTTGATAGGAGATCTTAGATGAGAGCTAAACACAAGTCATTAGATTGATCAGTGCCTCCCTAAAGAATGCAGGCATTGCTCAAGAATAAAACACCCAGTGATCAGAGAAATGGCTTAGCGTTTATGGGCACTTACTAATCTTAAAATTTTATGTTCAGTTTGTAGCGACAAACTATAGGCTCACAACTATCTGTAACTCTAGCTCTGGGGTATCCAATCTGGCATTGCAGGGTACCTGGTTTTCACATGCAGTACACATGTAGACAAAATACCCATACATATGAAATTAAAATAAACATATTTTAATAAATGAAATAACTAGGCAATAATTTCTTCTGGAGATCAGGCACTGTTACATGAGAAAGTTATAAAGGAATGACTCAATAACAGGTTTGATCCTGAGTCATTTAAGACAATGCTAGTTCCTGATGACATGTAGGGAAGAGAATATCATCTAAGCAGATTTAATGTAAACAAATATTACAGTAGAGAAAAATGAGACCAAGGAAAATGGCAAGGAAAAATAAGCACACATGAATGAAAGGAGAGGAGATGAGAAAAAATAGTAGTCAGATAGAGTCAATGTGAGAGTGTATCCCTAACATAGCAGTTGCAGTGTGGGTGTGAAAACACGTTTCTAAATGAATTTGAGATCTAAAATTAATGATATCTATTAAATTCACTCACAATATACATATAAATAGACCAGATGAATCATATAAGATAAAATAATTTGGGAGTACACAAAAACTTTCTCTCCCTATAGTAATACTGTCCAAGAATTAAAAGAGTCAAAGAGATTATTCCGTTAAAAGCCAGAGAAACAGGAAACATAATGCATGTACATAGTTAGGAAGATAGAAAAAGAGAACAGATCAGGTTAGTAAATGACTTGAGGAATGCCTGGTGCCACCAATTCTGAACAATTAATTTAAAAAGATTTTAATATCCAATTCTTTGCAGTTCCTGAAACTAGAACAACATTGTTCCATGTGACAGTTTTCCAGAAATTAATGAGCAAATTTCAATACTCCCTAGCAATAAGCATATTTGTCTACTTGTAAGTAGTGACTATTGGAATAGTAGATGATGGTGTGTGTGTGTGATATTGATATATATATATATATATATATATATATATATATATATATATATAGTGTAGGCACATGTAAATGTGAGCATGTACATGCATGCATGTGAATTCCTATATTTAGATGTGGAATATAGAAGTTAATTGGTCAATTGTATGTGTCTGATTTGTTCAGTGATCCATGTTATATTTTGAAACAAAATATCTTGCTGAATTTGGAGTTTACTGAGTCAGCTAAGCTACCTGACTAGTGGGCTCCAGGAACCTTCCTGTATCTCTTGTCAGAGTCAGTCCTCATGACACAAACCTGAGTTGCAATATCAGGAATCATATGTGATTACCAGGGAACTGGACTGTGATCTTCATGTGTGTACAACAGGCATTCTACTGATGGTGTCATATACCCAGCCCCATTTTCCATTTTTTATTGTTTCTATTCTGTACATATGAAAATAATTAAAAATTGTCATCAATGGAATAATAATTTGAAAGAAAACTTAAGGTTTTCAAGAAGTTTTAAATTCTAAGAAAGGATTTATAACAGTGAAGTGTATATGGTCAGACTCTAAAAATGATTTAAATTGTGATAATCATCCTTTATAGAGAGGAGGGGTAGACAGGTGGGGCAAAGGAAGATTATCATATGCCAAAATGTGCAGCTGTGTTCTTATAGCTCATACTGACATTATCAGTGAGAAGGACTCATTTTTGTAGATCATTCAATAACCCATTTCAAAATAGTGGGTGAATATATGTTTATGCAAATATTTTATCCATATGTTATATTTGATAGAAAGTGCATAATATTTTAATTACCAAAAAGTGATATAAGACAATGGAACCCTTGAGTTAATTAACAGATATTTAACAATTTGGTAAAAAATAAATATTATAAGCCAACATGGACATATGGGCAAAATAGATTACAGTTCATTGTAGAAAAAAAATAATGAGTAGAATCAATAAAAGCAAATTTAGATTTTTCAGCATAGTTTGTGAACAATTACTTTATAGAGATGAAGAATAACCAAATTCTGTAATCTTTTGGGTTTGCTGTGGGTTTGTTTAAAAACAATACCATCATTTTTAACCTGAGGCATTTGGTAAACAGTATTATGGCATTGCATGTAATGCTGAAAACTGCAAAGAACTAATTATCCAGCACAATTTTGTTTTCTCCTTTTCTTATAGAAGCTTTTTAAGTACGGTTTTATTGAGGATATATATATATCATATATATATATAAATATGATTTTCAAGACAGGGTTTCTCCGTAGCTTTTGGTTCCTGTCCTGGAACTAGCTCTTGTAGACCAGGTTGGCCTCGAACTCACAGAGATCCACCTGCCTCTGCCTCCCGAGTGCTGGGATTAAAGGCATGCGCCACCACCGTCCGGCCATCATAATAATTTTTAAATAAAACTTCAGAGCACTTAAATCTATCTATCCATAGATAGAGATGATAAAGACATAGATGACATGGATATAGATAGATGACCTGGATATAGATATCTGCATATAAAAAATCTGACTTTTGAATCCTGATATGAAAGATGGAATCCATAATTTGTATGAAACATAAACCAAAAGTTGTATGTAAAATGTTATTTTAGAGTCTCTCTCATTTTCAGGGCTTTCTTAGTGTATATTTGGAAATAATCCAGTACATGTGTACATTTCACTGTATGAGAATCTCCAAAAGTGAGAATCTATAAGATTTATGACTAGTTTGTGATGTGACACAAACTAAATAAATTTTTACACTAGTCTAAATGTGTTTATCATATGACTAATCATTTTTTCTGAACAATGGAAGAATATGGAATAATATCAAAGAATTTCTTTATGAAAAATCCATTATAGATGCATAGGTTCTCCTTTTCCCAGGCATGAATCTCATGATTTTTTTTTTAAATCTTCAAATGTGTGTGCAAAGACACATATTAGAACATAGTCATTAATACCTTTGAGTGTTCCTAGTTTGGATGGTGGCATCATGTATTCAGGCTTCCGGTTACCTTTGCTAATCCACAAGTAGAAGTTTATGGGAACCAAAGAAGAATGACAGTGTGGAAATAAACTTCTTCTTTTTTTTCAAGGTCTATTAGCAATTTATTTCTGTAGAAATTCTTTTTGTTAAATTTATTTATTTATTTATTAAAGATTTCTGTCTCATCCCGCCACCGCCTCCCATTTCTCTCCCCCTCCCCCTCCCCCAGTCAAGTCCCCCTCCCTTGTCAGCCCAAAGAGCAATCAGGGTTCCCTGCCCTGTGGGAAGTCCAAGGACCACCCACCTCCATCCAGGTCTAGTAAGGTGAGCATCCAAACTGCCTAGGCTCCCACAAAGCCAGTACTTGCAGTAGGATCAAAAACCCATTGGAAATAAACTTCTTTACGTGAAGAATGTACTACTTTTAGAACCCAGAGACGTAATGTTAAGTCAATGCATAACTATTCCCCACATCCAGTTTATGTAATATATTCTGAGACAGTATGATTAACTTTATGCTTCTGTAAGATTCCAGCATGATCTGGTATTCATTAATAATTAGTTCTGCATTCAGATCACTAACATACAAAATGCACATGTTCAGAAAACTCAATCGTTTCTCAGAAACTCTCATAGAGAAGATTATGTATATGTTCTTGCACCATCATTGATCTTTCAGTGAAGATAAAGTTACAGGCAAAGAATTTTAGTAATAAACCTCCATGCTAATAGAGATCGATAAAAATATATTATCTTTGTATTGGATCATTGAGAAAAATTTCATTGAAATTTCATTTTTTGTTGATATACCAGGAGTTCCAAAATAATAGTTATACAGATAATTTAGATATCTTGGCTACAAAGAAAAGGAAAATGGTTGCTGGAACAAGATTAAACATGTGAACTTTAGAATATGGAATGGTAGAGGGTTCATGAACCATTTCACCAAAATGAACTACAAGCAGCTAATGACTTCTCAGGGCTTAAGAGTAGTTTTCTCTAGTGCTCTGGTTACTGATAGACTGACCACACTCCCATGAATCACTCCACATCAGAAAATATATTGTAAGAACAAATTGGAGTCACTCATTTGTTAAATTTAAATATGTAGCTGAACGGTAAGGTGCTTGAAGCAGAACTAAGAAGAGTTAAAAAAAGTTGGCAATGAATAAAATCAAAATGAATTTTAGGGGCTGGAGAGATGGCTCAGAGGGTAAGAGCACTGACTGTTCTTCCAGAGGGGGGAAAAATGAATTTTATGTTTTCAAAAACTAATAATTAATATTTAAATGATGCATTTAAAAGGAAGTATACATGATTTTGCTGTGACTTAATGCTTTGTAGATTATTTCAGAGACTACCTGATAAAATAATTTATCTCTTGTCAAATAGAGAGTAAAAAGCAAGAAAACCAAAACAGAACAGAAAAAAACAAAACAAAACAAAAATCAAAACCTCTGATCTACCATCTGTTGGGACTCTTGTGAATGTTTACAGTGTGTTTCTGAATTTCAGACTGGGCTGTGATCATTTTGTTTGGAAGATATGGAATGTTCAAGGAAAAAATGTTTCTGTGAAAATAGAAACTGAATTCTGCAACTTTGCAGAGAGAAAAGCTGCGAGGATATGAAGTCAGAGGAGCAAGATGTGCTGGCCAGCTGCTGGTTACCTGGGACAGAAAACCCGGTGTGCATCCACAGCTTTAGCACCAAACACAGGGTCAGCAAAAGAAATGAAAATGATCTGTTCGAGTTGTTTAATACCTGGCATTGGTAGAGGTAGAAAGCTTATTTATGTCACTAGTATATTTGGTTGTGTGCAGACAGCAAATTGTGTTTCCACTGCAACACTGTAGATAGAATTTATTGTTTTTCTTGTCCTTTATTCTTCCTTGTATCTAGGGAATGTTTACTTCCTAATGATACAAATGCTGCTTAGATATATAGAAATATTTAGAAAAGTGCAAAAGCAATAGTTATATGTAAGTTGTTACTATTAAAAATGTACATTATATCAGTTTATTATGCCTACTGTATTTTCTCATGAGATTAATATAAAAATTAAAATATCAAAATATTAAATATAATGCAATTTTTATCTTGTTGTAGTTTAAAAATAGAAAAAAAAATATTTGTTTTCTTTCACCAGGCTTCATTTGTACATTTCTCCCTGAAGATTGGGAAGAAGGCAATAAAAAGGATAAAGGCTTACCTATGTTCACACTTATGTTTTGAGATTATTAACATAAATAATCCTTTCACCCTTTATTTCACTTTGATTTTTTTGCCCTCAAAAATTAGTGGAGTTTATCACCTTTATTAGCTCTCCCTTCCATCAGATAAAAATGTGTGTGGTTGTCTCCATTATTTCCAATAAATATTATTTTCCTTTAGTGTGTGGTGATGAGGGGGATTTTATATGTGTGTACTATATTCATATGAGTATATGTAGTTGCCTGTGCTTTTCAGGGGCCAGGAAATGGCAAAGTTTCCTTCCTGAATCATTATCCAGCTTGTACCTTTCAGGAAAGGTCTCTCTGTCTCAACTGTAGAACTCATAATCCTCCTGTGCCAGCACCCTGAATATTAGTATTATGAACAAGCAACAGCAAGCCTCTAATCAGGCTCTAACTATTTTCATTGAAATTATAATGCTTTAAAATGAGATAAAAATTCAGACTTCATGATATCATCATTTACCTGCAGCTTGCAGTATTTTTCTATTTTCTTCTGATGTCAAATACTTTCTGCACAAATTTTGTGTCAAACTTTGCTTTAAGAAATGATCTTGGGTTTATTACTAGCAATGTCTCAAGAGGTATTAAAAGTTCAAAGTGAAATTAATTTTAATTTAACATGGATTAACACCTTAAACTAACTGATTCAAGTGCTAATATTGAAATTGCTTAGGGAAAGTGCAGTCATATTAAAGATCCCTTGGAAGATCAATCAGGCTTTGCTTGAAAACAAGTTTTTATGAATGTAAGTAAAATATGATGTCAAAATGTCTCAATGTTCAATGGATACAGATAAAAACATCTATGCTGTAATTTATTTGTTTTTTAATATCACTTAACACTGATCAGAATTGAACTATGTTTTGGATTTCATTCAATTTTAGTGAATAGTTGATACATGTAAGGAAATATACTAGAGGGCATACACAAGTTACACAATGCACTCTATATTTAAAATTCTTAATGAGCTAAAGCACTAATAGACTACTGCCTTAATTGGTATTTCTATTGCTGTGAAGAGACACCATGACCATGGCAACTCTTATAAAGGAAAGCATTTAATTAAGGCTGTCTTAAAGTTCAGAGGTTTAATCCATTATCTTCAAGGCAGGAGCACGGCACCATGCAGGCAGATATGGTGCTAGAGAAGTACTTGAGAATTTTACATCTAGATTCACAAGCAGGAGGAAAAGAGCACCACTGGCTCTAGCCTGAGCTTCTGAAACTTCAAAGCATGCCCCTGGTGAAACATTTCCTCCAATAGGCCACATCTCCAAATAACGCCATTCCCTATAGACTTATAGGGACCATTTTCTTTCAAACCACCACAACATCTATATCTGGGGACATATGGTCACACCTTTCTGGTATAAGAATGTAACAGAAGTTCATAATAAGGAAAGTTATAACCAGATATGAAAGAGACAATATTTTTTAAGATGTGTTGGGGCCGGAGAGATGGCTCTTTGGTTAAAAACAGTGGCTGCTCTTCCAGAGGATCCAGGTTCAATTCCCAGCACCCACCCGGCAGCTCACATCTGTCTGTAATTCCAGTTCCAGGATTTCTGATGATCTTCTCCAGCCTTCATGAGCACTGCGTACATGTGGTACATAGACATTAGAGCAGGCAAAACACCCACATAGCTGAAAAAAATTCTAAAAATGTTTTCAAAAGAAATAATGCCCTACAGACATTGGCACAGGCGAATCTGATCTAGACCTTCATTTGGTTAAGGGACCTTCTTCCTACGTGACTCTAGATTTGTGTCACATTGACGGCATAGATTAACCACAACAAAGAGAGAGGACTTTGTAGGCAGTTCTGGTTCAAATAGGAAAGCTCTACTGCACTGTGGATGGGGGCTGCCCAGCAGCTCTTTAGCAAGGAATTCTGTTAATTCAAACTTCCACCGAATAAAGGTATTCTGTTTGGGAAATAGAAAAAAAAAAAGATTTCCTCCCTTATATGTAACATCAAGTGTAGTAATGAGGTGAGCAGGCCTGCTTTTTGTCTGGCCCGGCTCCTGCACAGCTAGCTTAGCCCTGGAAATAATAACACAAAAACTGTATTCATGTAAACACTGCCTGGCCCATTAGTTTTAGCCTCTTATTGGCTAACTCTCACATCTTGATTTACCCATTTCTAATAATCTGTGTACCACCATGAAGTGGTGGCTTACTGGGAAGATTCTTAACCACCGTCCATCTTGGGTAGGAGAAGCATGGCGTCTGCCTGACTGCTTTCTTTCTCCCAGCATTCTGTTTGGTCTACTCTGCCTATCTAAGCTGCTGTCCTATCAAAAGGCCAAGACAGTTTATTTAACCAATGAAAGTAAACATAGACAGAAAACCCTCCCACATCAATCAAGTCCTTGTCTAGAAAAGATCAACACAATTAAAATATCTGATCATCCATTCTCTACTCACTCCTCTTTATCCTTCCACATTCCAGGCTTCCTATGCACAATTTTGTGTAAGGCAGTTGTATATGGGTGTGTAGTAAATATGGAATCCAAAGTGACTAGAAACCGTGAGCAGAGTCTTAGTGTCCAAAGGACACCCAGGCACCTTCTCTCCCTTTCCAAGTACCTCTATGTGCTGACACACTGGTAAGACAGGAAGCAAGTGGCCTCATTATCAGTACACTAGAGGTAGTAATTTTGAAGATTAGGCTGGAAACAGATGATCCCACAAATGGCTAATCATAGAACAGCATTACACATTAAAGAGATGCTTGCCATGTTTTCTTAGTTTATATAGGTAAATGTATAAAGTTTATTGTCTAAATATAATGTGTCTTGATATTTCACATAATCAAATCTTAAGATTGTTAAAGTTTGAGTGTGAAATATCTTTGCAGCCTACCATGTGTACCATGATCCCCAAGTGACAGACATATACTGAGAAGGTGTAAAGTCTTTAGGACATTGGACCGTGTTGGAGGAAGTAGGTGAGTAGGAACATATAGAATTAGTATTTAGGTCTTTTGTGTAATGTTTTCTGCTTCCTGCTTGCTACTATTCTTGCCTCCATGAACCTTTTAGATATAACTTTCTTACTATGGGGTGCTAAAATCATGAGCCAAAGAAAAGTTTCTTAAAACATTTCTGGAAATGGCTGGTAAGAAGAACTAGAAAAATAGCTAATATTTTCCTTACACTTTCCTCCCACCCTTTTTTTGGTTTTGCTTTTGGGATAGATTTCTTTCTGTAGCCCTGACTGTCCCGGAACTCCCTCTGTAGACCAGGATGGCTTCCTACACACAGAGATTTGTCTGCCCCTGATTTGGTGCATTTGATTAAAGGTGTGGGCCCCCAAACCTGGCTAACAAATAAAGCTCTTAACGTTTTAAAACACATAGTTATCTACCTACACAAAGGGCAAATTAATGCTAAATTCTCATGTTTAAAACAGGAAATTGATCTGAGTTATGAGAGTCTTTCTCCTTACTTTTGCATTCTGGAAATTATTAATCATAAAGGCTTCTCTTACATGAAATCAGAAATAGTGCCAGATATATGAAATTTTATCTTTTATAACTTTAACTAAGCAGCCATTCAATTTATTTACTTTGTGATTTTTTTTAATGACTGCATATTTTGTTTTGTGGCTTGGCTTATAGCTGTTGATATATTCTCATATTCCTCCCACTTTTCCTTATCATGTCCCACTCACCTCAATCCCTCTCTAAAAATAAATTTGAAAAATATCTAATCTATAGACTCTCCTTAAATCACCTAACATTTTCACCTTACTCCTGAAACACAGCTGTTATTACCCCTCTGCTCCACGTTGTGCTTCTCCTTTAAAATTGGATTGGTGAGAACATGCCTGAGGCAATAAAAGACAGTATTTCTCTGATGTTCTCACAGAGAACACTTTCAGAAACCCCATTCACAAAAGCGTGATCTCCTAATATTTTACTGCCATGACAGCTGTTGTGAAACTGTTACTGATGTCATTTGAAATGGGGACTCCTTAACTTCTGTGTGTGTGAGAAAAATACTGATCAAGTCATTACAGATAGGAAGGTGTGACTAGAATATATGTTCTAAACATTATGACTAGACAGTCAGGAATTAACCAACATGTCTAAAATGCCTGTAGAAATGAGATGACTCTCATATTCAGATCTGTAAAAACTGCGGTAGCTTCCTCTCTTGCCACACTCAGACTCTATCTGGACTATCTCGACCATTCACCCTGATTGCCCATTTTTCTGCATTGATGTTGAAAAGATGGCTGTCCACTCAGAAATTTTAAATGAAAAGCAGACACCCAGCGCTATCTATATAAGATTTAAAGACAATATGTTACATACTCAAAATTATCCGAGCTTAAATGAAATTCTATAAGTTAATAAAATTTAATAAATATCTCCAAATTACAAAGTACTCTAGTAGCAATTAAAAGGGATCTATACTTCCTAAAGAAAATTTTGAATAACTAAACCATATAATATGTGAAAATATATCATAGTGTGATGTGGGATTCCCCTCTGTATGCTGTGAATACCATTGGTTAATAAAGAAACTGTCTTGGCCTGTTATAGGGCAAAAGAGTAGAGCTAGGTGGGGAAAACTAAACTGAATGCTCAGAAAAGGATGGCAGAGTTTGGAGAAGTCATGTAGACCCACCAGAGACAGACGCCAGAAGCCACAGCCTTGAGGTGATACAGGTCAATGGAGATGGGCTAATTTAAGATATGAGTTAGCCAGAAATATGCTTAAGCTATTGTCAAATAAATTGCAAATATTATGGCTTCTATGTGATTATTTCAGGAGTCTGGGCAGCCAGGAAATGAACAATCAGTCTCCTACAGTAATAGTCCTCAGTACATGTTCATTTAACAAAAACATATATGCAATTTATATTAATCAGACACTGTTTTATGTGTTATCTATCTGCATAAGATACTATTTTCCTTTTGTATAAAGAAGAGTTGAGGGCTATCACTCTCTCTAAGTTCACACAGCAAGAGACTGAGGACACAGTGATACAACCACTGCCTGCAGGGCTCAAGAACCTATTATCTTGACCCCTTTTCACAGTAAAATTACGTCCATGTTTAATTCTTTGAATACCCATTCTCTTCAGACAGGACGAGGGTAGATACTAACATAACACCTCTTCAGTCCTTTTTAAAAATGAGATGATGATGGAGGAAGGTCATTGGTTAATTAATAAAGAAACTGCTTGGCCCTGATAGGTTAGAACATAGGTGGGTGGAGTAAACAGAACAGAATGCTGGGAGGAAGAGGAAGTGATCTCAGACTCGATAGCTCTTCTCTCTGGGGCAGATGTGATGAAGCTCCAACCCAGGATGGACATAGGCTAGAATCTTCCCAGAAAGCGCACCTTGGGGTGCTACACACATTAATAGAAATGGGCCAAGCAGTGTTTAAAAGAATACAGTTTGTGTGTTGTTATTTTGATGCATAAGCTAGCCAGGCGGCCGGGAGCTGGGTGGCAGGAACGCAGCCCACAGCTCCCACAACAAGATGATAGCACTAAAACTTTTATTATTACTTTTCCAGCTACCTCTACAATGAAGTGATGATGATGATGATGATGATGATGATGATAATAATAATAATAATAAAAATAATAATAATAATAATCCCAACTGCAGTTTCCCCTACCTCCTTACCTGGCACTCGCTTTCTACCACCTCCCCTCTCTTCCCCGCCATACAAATCTTCTCCTTTCTTTTCAAAAATGGGTAGGCTTCCCATCATGGATATCAACCAAATATTTTGCAGGAACCAAACAAATTGCAGTAAGACTAGGTACCTCCCCTCATATTAAGGCTGAATGGGGAAACCCATTATGAGCAAAAGGGTCACCCAAACCAGCAAAAAAGTCAGATATAGTACCTTTCCTGCTGTTAGGAGTCACAGAAGAAGACCAAACAACCAAACTGTAACATACATACAAAGGGCTAAGTCCGTCAATTCAGTCTCTGTGAGCACCTGTGAGCTGTGATTAGATAGTTCTGTGGTTATTTTTTATGGTGTACTTGACCCCTCTGGCTCCTACAGTTCTTCATTCCCCTCTCCACAGGATATCCTAATCTCTGCCAGATATTTAGCTGAGGGTCTCTTCATCTGTTTCTATTAGTTGCTGGATGAAGATGCTCTGATGACAATAGGACTAGGCACTGATCTAGAGTCACCTAGCTGAATATCATTAAGAGTAATTTCACTGATTTTTGTTTTTGTTTTCTTTTTTCTTTTCTTTAGGTAGTAATGTTTGGTTCTATCCAAGGTCTCTGGGCTATCCAGCATCTGGATCCTGGATATTGAGGAATGTAAGGGATGGGTTCTCTCTCATGGTATGGGTCACAACCTGGACCAGTCATTGTTATGCCAATCCCACAATTCTGTGCCACTTTTGCCAGCACATCTTGTTGGTAGGACCAATTGTAGGTCAAGATTTATATGGCTGGGTTGGTGTCCCAATCCCTACCCTGGGAAATTTTGCCTGGAAACAGTAAGTGGCCAGTTTAGGCTCTCTATCTCCCATTGCTAGGTATCTTGGCTGGGGTCATCCTGATAGATTCTTGGGAGATTCCTTTGCACTAGGTTTCTATATCATCCCTGAGATACCCCCAAATTGTAGTTGTCTCTCTCAGTACTTTCTCTCTCCTTCCTCAACATCACCTGATTCTTCCTGTTCCCATTCCTCACTCCCTTCCACCTGGGATGCCCTTCTTTCTTTGGAAGATATACACCTCCCCCCTTGATCTAAAATAATTCTTCAGCCCTAGTGTTTTCTAGAATGTATTTTTCCTTTTCTCTCTCTAGAACAGCCCAGATTATTTAATCATTTTCTAAATGGCAGTACGGTTTTATGTTCATCTGGCACTCAAAGTGACTTCAGTTTGACATCTGGTACCTACAAAGCAACTGTGTTGTTTCCAAGCAACCACAATGACCTTGGAAACAGAGATGAGGTCAAATCCCATTATCCTCTCTTTGAGTAGAGTTCAGTGGTTCACAGAACTTACATGGCTAGGAAGTCTAAAGGCTTTACTTGCATTTTTGAGTATACCACAGTACTCAGCGATGAATGCTGTTTAAGGTTTTTTTTTAATGTATTTTCTTCCTGCACAAGGGAAAAAAGGCAATGAGAAAAATGGAATACTGACTGGTTAATGAGTATTTGATGATGTCAGCTACGAGGTGAGGACATGCAGGTCTTATAATTTGCACAAAGTAATGTGGTATAAATACAAAGTGAATATTGTTAGCCTTATTTTATTCATTATAGATTACACTTAAATTGAATATCTTGGCATTATTTGCAGGATGGCCAAAACTAGTTTTAGTTTCAATTATTATCAGAAATATTTGGTTTCAAAAATACATAGTTAATTGATAATTTATACATACCAACATGGGGTGGGGACAAAATAGTATACAACCCATGGATTTACATATATAATTATTATCTCTAGAGTGAATACATTTGTTGCTTGATATATTTGAAAAATAATATACTCAATAAACATGTTCTTTGCAAGTCTACTTTCACTCTCTCTTGGGAAACTGCAATATAATAGCCATCAGGCTATAAGAAGAGCTTATCATAATGAACAATAAATCCTCTGTGGAATGTCACTGGTTCTGTGAGAACTCATTAGAGAGTGATGTGTTTACTAAATATTACTGGCTTTTAATTTGATAAAATTACATATATTTTAGGAGCTTGTTTTTCAGAACAAAATATAATTAAATTCTTTGCCAAATACATCAAACACTGTCATCATGTCCATCAGGTATAAATGCATTTACTGTACTGTAGAAACAGTTTTGATCCTTTGGGGACCTTATAATTTCACTTTTAGAATATCTATGCAGTCAAGGTCAAAGCACAGATTGAAGGTCAGAACACAGAATCATAAGTAAACCAATTTCCTTAAACTAGGCAAGGTTGCATGCAACATGCAAACTTGAAGCATGTGCCCTACCCATAGTTTTATATTATTTTTTCTTCATCATAAATTTCAGTAATAATTAGCTCGTGAGCTTTCTAGCTGTCTGTACCTGACATTTATTTTTCTTTCTACCAAACTAAAACATTAACATTTTATTAAGCTGAAGTTTGTTAATTTCTCTCTCTATTCCTGTTTGTATAAGCCCATGTGCCATATATATCTCATGATAAAGCTATATGGACATAGGACAGAAAATAAATGGAAATGATAAATAAAAGGTGGCTATGTAGTTGACTGTGGAATGGCATTATAGGATAGTGTGGGAGAATTGTCTGTATTCTGTCAATCGTGTTTTAAATAAAAGCTGATTGATCAGCCAGGAAGTACAGTCGGGTCAACCAGACAGGAAGTAGAGGCAGAGCTATGAGAACAGGAGTATTCTGGGAAAAAAGAATGCTCTCTCCCCAGTCCTTCCCAGAACACTGAAGGAGCAGGATGTGATCTGCCCTGCTGAGAAAGGTACCAAGCCATGTGGCTAACATAGATAAGAACAATGGGTTAATATAAGCTACAAAAGCTAATACGAATATGAGTTAATGGGCCAATCAATTTATAACCTAATATAGCCTCTCTGTGTGGTTTTCTTTGGGACTTGCCAGCTGTGGGAGCTGGGCAAGACAGAAACCTCAACAAGCCTGGCCCACGTGTTACAATAGGAAAACCACAGCTTAATAAGAAATAAAGCACTATTTAGAAATCAGGTTAATATCCTATCCCAAAATGTCCTTAATGCAGTTTAACTAAAGGACAATATAACTAAATAATATGATTTAACTTTTCAAATGAGTTCTAAAGCTGATCATATTGTGAAATACCGTAAATACTTAATTTTGTAATTAGATATCTCCTATCTATCACATGATGGTTTTTAAACAGAACCATGATTTTCATTTCAATCATCTAGTTTTAATTTATTTCAAATGTGTGAAGGAAGGAAAGTTTCGAAGTGTAAGTTATTTTTTTGCGCTTAATTAGAGGTCAATAAGATAAATTGTTAATAAACTCCTACCAAAATAATTCAGTAGTTTTTAAAAAAAGTTTATTAAGATCATATATAAAAATGTACTTCTGCATAAGACACTGGCAACATTTACTAAGTGCTAAAAATTTTGCTTAAACAATATCACACATTAAATGTGCACTATTTTTTTCTTTTTTTCTTTTTTTCTTTTTTTTATTTTATTGAGAAAAGGAAAAAAAAGTTTTAGCCTCCTCCCAGCCTCCCATTTCCCTCCCCCTCCTCCCACCCTTCTTCCCCTCTCTCCACTCCTCTGCCCCTCCCTCTCCACTCCAAAGAGCAGTCAGGGTTCCCTGCCCTGTGGAAAGTCGAAGGTCCTCCTCCCTTCGTCCATGTCTAGGAAGGTGAATATCCAAACTGGCTAGGCTCCCACAAAGCCAGAACATGAAGTAGGATCAAAACCCCGTGCCATTGTCCTTGGCTTCTCATCAGCCCTCATTGCTCGCCATGTTCAGAGAGTCTGGTTTTATCCCATGCTTTTTCAGTCACTGTTCAGCTGGCCTTGGTGAGCTCCCAATAGATCAGCTCCACTGTCTCAGTGGGTGGGTGCACCCCTCATGGTCCCGACTTCTTTGCTCATGTTCTCCCTCCTTCTGCTCCTCATTGGGACCTTGGGAGCTCAGTCCAGTGCTCCAGTGTGGGCCTCTGTCTCTATCTCCATCCATCACCAGATGAAGGTTCGATGGTGATATGCAAGATATTCGTCAGTATTTCTATAGGATAGGGTCATTTCAGGTTCCCTATCCTCAGCTGCCCAAGGAACTAACTGGGGACATCGCCTTGGACTCCTGGGAGCCACTCTAGGTTCAAGTCTCTTGCCAAACCTAAGGTGGCTCCCTTATCTAAGAATTGTGCTTCCGTGCTCCCCTACCCAACCTTCCTTTATCACAATTATCCTGTTTCCCCAAGGTCCCCCCATCCTCCTCTTCTCACTTTTCTCTCCCCATCTCCCCTTACCCCCATCCCACCCCACCCCCAAGATCCCAGTTTTCTCCCCGGCAATTTTGTCTACTTCCCATAGGCAAGAGGATAACTATGTTTTTCCTTGGGTTCACCTTCTTATTTTGCTTCTTTAGGTTCACCAATTGTAGACTCCGTGACCCTTATTTATTGCTAGAAACCAATTATGAGTGAGTACATCCCATGTTCCTCTTTTTGGGTCTGGCTTACCTCACTCAGGATAGTGTTTTCTATTTCCATCCATTTGCATGCAAAATTCGAGAAGTCATTGTTTTTTACCGCAGCGTAGTACTCTAATGTGTATATATTCCACACTTTCTTCATCCATTCTTCCATTGAAGGACATCTAGGTTGTTTCCAGGTTCTGGCTATTACAAATAATACTGCTATGAACATAGTGGAACAAATGCTTTTGTCATATGATAGGGCATCTATTGGGTATATTCCCAAGAGTGGTATTGCTGGGTCTAGGGGTAGGTTGATCCCGAATTTCCTGAGAAACCGAAACACTGATTTCCAAAGTGGTTGCACAAGATTACATTCCCACCAGCAATGGATGAGGGTTCCCCTTCCTCCACAGCCTCTCCAGCAAAGGCTATCATTGGTGTTTTTGATTTTAGCCATTCTGACAGGTGTAAGATGATATCTCAAAGTTGTTTTGATTTGCATTTCCCTGATTGCTAAGGAGGTTGAGCATGACCTTAAGTGTCTTTTGGCCATTTGAACTTCTTCTGTTGAGAATTCTCTGTTCAATTCAGTGCCCCATTTTTGAATTGGGTTAATTAGCATTTTCAAGTCTAGTTTCTTGAGTTCTCTATATATTTTGGAGATCAGACCTTTTTCTGTTGCGGGGTTGGGGAAGATCTTCTCCCAGTCAGTAGGTTGCCTTTTTGTCTTGGTGACAGTGTCCTTTGCTTTACAGAAGCTTCTCAGTTTTAGTAGGTCCCATTTACTCAATGTTGCCCTTAATGTCTGTGCTGCTGGGGTTATTTTTAACAGAACCTTCATGACCTCTGCTTAGCATTATATAAGAAGGTTTTTGGAAGGTAATTAATAATGATGTCTTTCTTTTACAAAAATATATTTCACTTATAGGCATTATAAGGTGTGACATATTTAAACAAAATACATAGCTCAAATGTATAAATTGCATATAATTGGAAACAAGAGGGCCATTAACCTTTGAGATAAAATTTTGCTTACAGATGAAAAGAAAGGGCTGAAGATTATTGAAGGTATAAATGGATGACTCCTGGAACTAAAACAGGGCCAATTTGGGTTTTAAATCCTATATATCAAGTCTTTGTAAATTCTGCATAGGCTTAAATGATATTCTCTTTAATAGGCATGTGTACATATCATTGTATTTTTAAAATTCTAATTAAAGCTTTATATTGTCCAGCCATTCTGAATACACTGTATCATTTGGTAAATAGGTAATTTACTGAAAAAGAAAAATCACTGAAAGAATTAGGCACATGAGAAGATATAATATTTGATATTCCAAAAAAGTGAAAAGGGCAGAAAAAGAAAAATGGAGAGGGAGACAGAGAAAAAGAGGAGAGTGAGTTGGAGAGAGAGAAAAAGAGAGTGAGTGAATGAGATACAAAAAGAGACACAGAGAGACAGATATGGTGAAAAATTTTACTCTTTTCTTTGAGAAAAATTAGAAAATGTGAAAGTATTTGATGCTAGTACAATAATTAATTGTGGTCTCAAAATGAGAGTAATTCTTAAGGAAATAGAGAAATAGGAAAAATTAAATAATATATCCTAAGACAAATAGGCAACCTACTGACTGGGAGAAGATCTTCACCAACCCCGCAACAGACAAAGGTCTGATCTCCAAAATATATAGAGAACTCAGGAAACTAGACTTGAAAATGCTAATTAACCCAATTAAAAAATGGGGCACTGAACTGAACAGAGAATTCTCAGCAGAGGAAGTTCAAATGGCCAAAAGACACTTAAGGTCATGCTCAACCTCCTTAGCAATCAGGGAAATGCAAATCAAAACAACTTTGAGATATCATCTTACACCTGTCAGAATGGCTAAAATCAAAAACTCCAATGATAGCCTTTGCTGGAGAGGCTGTGGAGGAAGGGGAACACTCATCCATTGCTGGTGGGAATGCAATCTTGTGCAACCACTTTTGAAATCGGTGTTTCGGTTTCTCAGGAAATTCGGGATCAACTTACCCCTGGACCCAGCAATACCACTCCTGGGAATATACCCAAGAGATGCCCTATCACATGACAAGAGCATTTGTTCAACTATGTTCATAGCAGTATTATTTGTAATAGCCAGAACCTGGAAACAACCTAGATGTCCTTCAATGGAAGAATGGATGAAGAAAGTGTGGAATATCTACACATTAGAGTACTATGCTGCGGTAAAAAACAATGACTCGAATTTTGCATGCAAATGGATGGAAATAGAAAACACTATCCTGAGTGAGGTATCCCAGAGCCAAAAAGATGAACATGGGATGCACTCACTCATAAACAAGGGTCACAGAGTCTACACTTGGTGATCCCAAAGAAGCTAAGTAAGAAGGTGAACCAAAGGAAAAGCATATAGTTGTCCTCTTGGCTAGGGGAAGTAAACAAAATTGCCGGGGAGAAAATTGAGATCTTGGGGGTGGGGTGGGATGGGGGTAAGGGGAGATGGGGAGAAAGCGGTGAGAGGGTGAGAATGGGGGGGGGGAGCTTGGGAAAGGGGGAGGATTGGGATGAAGGAAGGTTGGATGGGGGAGCACGGAAGCACGGTTCTTAGTTAAGCGAACCACCTTAGGGTTGGCAAGAGACTTGAACCTAGAGTGGCTCCCAGATACCCAAGCCGAGGTCCCCAGTTAGTTCCTTGTGCAGCTGAGGATGGGAAACCTGAAATGACCCTATCCTAGAGCAATACTGATGAATATCTTGCATATCATCATAGAACCTTCATCTGGTGATGGATGGAGACAGAGACACAGACCCACACTGGAGCACTGGACTGAGCTCCCAAGGTCCCGATGAGGAGCAGAAGGAGGGAGAACATGAGCAAAGAAGTCGGGACCACAAGGGGAGCACCCACCCACTGAGACAGTGGAGCTGATCTATTGGGAGCTCACCAAGGCCAGCTGGACTGTGACTGAAAAAGCATGGGATAAAACTGGACTCTCTGAGCATGGCCAACAATGAGGGCTGATGAGAACCCAAGGACAATGGCACGGGGTTTTGAACCTACGTAATGTGCTGGCTTTGTGGGAGCATAGCCAGTTTGGATGTTCACCTTCCTAGAAATACACGGAGGGGGGAGGATCTAGGACTTACCACAGGGCAGGGAAATCTGACTGCTCTTTGGGCTGGAGAGGGAGGAGGAGAGGAGTGGGGGGAGGGGGAGAAGGGTGGGAGGAGGGGGAGGGAAATGGGAGGCTGGGAGGAGGAGGAAATTTGTTTTTTTTTCTCTTTTCTCAATAAAAAAAAGTTAAAAAAAATAATTAACTGGAATATGTGTATATACATGAGCATCTTGCATAGATATATTCAAGAGTCTGAATGAGAACATTCTCTCCAGTGATGACCATGGTAGAGAGCTAGAGTGTGACTCAGGGGATATGATATAGACACTGCAGGTACTGTGAAGTCTACCTCAGTCTCTATGAATTTAAATGAGTTTTTCTCATGTTCATTTAGATAGTATTGTTTCTCCAGTGTCCTCCATCTCCTTTGGCACTTAAACTAATTTCTGTTATGAACACATATGCAAAAATATTCAATAAAATTCTTGCAAACCAAACCTAGGCAATAGGTAATACACCATGTTCAAATAACTTCATCCTAGAGGTACAGTGATGGTTCAAAATAAAAATTTGCAAATTTAACACACTATCTAAAGAAACTGAAAAATAAAATCCCCATGATCATCTTACTAGATTCAGAAAAGGTGTTTCACAATATCTAACACAGCTTCATTATAAAAGTTCTGGAGAGAATAGGGCTACACAAAATGCACCTAAATGTCATAAAGGCAATTTACATCAAGCCCATAGCCAATATCAGCATACACGGATAGAAACTAAAAACATTCCAAAAAAATCTGGAACAGGAAAAGTTGTCTTTCTCTCCATATTTATTCAACACAATACTTGAACTCTTATCTAGAGCTGTAAGACAACTGAAAGAGTTCAAATATATATAAACTAGAAAAAAAGTCAAAATATCTTTATTGCAAATAATAGTATACATGAGTGATCCGCAAAATTCTGCAAGGAAATGTCTGGAGCTGATAAACACTTTCAGCAAGGTAGAAGGATAAAAATCAACTCCTAGAAGTAAATAGCCTTCCTATACACATACTCCAAGTGGATTGAGAAAGAAATCAGGAAAACACCTTTCACAATCTTTCCAAATAATATAAAAGACCTTGGATTAACTCCTATGATGATTTCTGTTTTAGTTTATTGAGGGTTCTTCACAACATTTTCCTCAGTGTGTACTATTAACATATTTTCAAATAGTGTACAAGTGTTATTTGCATTAACATTCATAGATTGCTTTTGCTTTGTGTTTGTTTGAGACAAGTATTCTCTTGTGCACTAAAGATTTGTAATTCACATTGGTTTAATGAAATGCTTATTAAACAGTAGTCAGTCAGGAAGTCTAGGCATGGTAACCAGACTAAAAGAATTCTGGGAAAAAGAAAGACAGAGACATAGCCATCAGCCAGATGTAGAAGAAGCAAGATGAGAATGCCTCACTGAGAAAAGGAACCAAGCCACGTGGCTAAACATAGACAAGAACTGTGGGATAACTTAAGCTGTAAGAAGTAGTTAAGAACTAGCCTGAGAAATAGGCCAAACAGTTGATGATTAATATTAACCTCTGTGCGTTTATTTGTTACTAAATGGCTGTGGGACTGGATGGGACAGAAACTCCAATTTACACCCTACAAATTTGATGAGATGTGATGCTAACCCTCAAGAATTCAATCATTTGAATACTCTCTAATATTCTCTCTTCCCTTGACTGAGCTTCATATACTATTTATTTCCAAATATTCCATTTTTTTCATGTTGAAAAATGTACCTATTTCTTTCCTTAAGAACATAAATTGATCATAAAATTGAAAAACCTAGAAAAGCTCTGAGGCATAGCCAAATGGAAGTGGATTTGTTTTTGCCTAAGAAGAAAAAGCTATTTTGCATTATGGTTGAAAACTTAAGGGATGCCACTCTGGGATCAAAGTCCACTTATTCATTGACCCTATCTTGTCTGACAAGCTTAGGTCTCTACATTTTGTCTCCACAATTTCTGTTACCTAAATATCTATTTTCATGGTAAATCTCTTTGTTTCTCTTTGTAAAGTTCTCTGTATGGCAAGAACTTGCAAATGTCACTGGCTGTTTTGCAGCTTATACACATTTCTTGCACATTGATAGCTTCCCTTATACTAATGTATGTCTCTCATCACTATAGTGGTTTACAACAATAGCTCTTCTTGACAACTTGACTTTGTAGACACAAATGTATAAATAACTGTACCCATCAATTTGCTGGTGAAAGTGCCTTTTGTAAAAGAATCTGGATGATCTTATTTTTTAATTTTCCACACCATGATGACATTCAGAGGACCTTTTCCCTTGTGTACTACTCTTTCCCAGTTCATGTTAAACTTTAAAGAAGGCAACAACACTGAAGTTATGTAATTTATACTTCACTATGCAAATTTACCTTTAGCTTCAAGTCTTCCTCTTGGTGAACATTCCAGAGTTCTTCAAGACAAAACACGTATAATTTTTCAAGACAACCTGTTTTTAGAGACTGCATATATTAGTAGAAATTAATACTTTTCATAGAAAAAAATCAATAGTAATTTCCAAACTTTTCTCAGAAGGAAGGATGTGTACATATGTGTGTGTGCATATACACATTTGTATATATCAATTAATGTTCTTTAAGCATTTAAAAATGGCTAAGTTGTCTACTCTATTGCCATCAAGTATACTTGATGACTATAATTTTGTCTGTAGTTATACTAAAAACTTCTTTACTATCTTTATTAACTCATACCCTCTCACTGTCTAGGGACCTTCAATTTAAATTTAATGACTATTTTACACTGTTCAGTGTTTGAGTTATGATATACTGGTGTAAGCCCTGTGCTCATTATTCCTCTAACCCACAGGAGGGTAGCAGCTTCCTTCTTTTGCTAACACCTACCTGATATTAGTGTTTTTCTTTTGAGTTCTTTTACATCTCTTTTCCCTTTTGAAATTTTGACATACATCTAATTACTATCAACAGTGTTTACAGAGTGTCATATATGACACTGGAACAAAACAACTGAAAAAAATCAAACAACTACTTTGAAGAATATATAAAGTAAAGTGAATATCAAGGGAATAAAATTCTAAATGTAACAAAAGCAAAAAACTTTAAAGTATATATTATAAATGAAAATTAACAATTATGAATATTTCATACTTAGAATAAACATATGGAAGAAATAGAATAAAATTTGATGACAATCTCAATCTGTGAGTCATGATCCTTTGGGGATCAAATGTCATTTTCAGATAGGTTGCTGTAGACAACCAGAAAACAGATATCTTTATTATCATTCATAACAGTAGGAAACTTACAGTTACAAAGTAACACTGGAAATAATTTTATAGTTGTAGATGCATGAGGAACTGCATTAAAGTATCACAGCATTGGGAATGTTGAGAACCACTATTTTAGACACTGTGATCCAAGGCAAGGATAATACAGACCAGGTAAGACAGTGTATTAAGCAGAATTTCATCTCTAAGCAGTAAGTAAGAGGTTCTTTCTAGCTTTCATGGGACTGAGAAGATGATGCAGAGAGCAACCCAAAATTGTGAGATAATAGCTATATGTGGTGGAATTGGAGAAAGATATGAGATTCACCTATGAACTAAGTATTCAGGTATTTTGTAAGACAAAATTTAAAGCATTTAAAAATAAACCTTTACACAAGTCAGGCGATGACCTAGAATGAGAGTTCTGTGGGTAAGATTCCTGGACTAAAAGTGTTCTCTCAAAACACCAGGAAGAAACAGGAAAATCCTGAGAACCATAGGCCAACCAGCCTATCGTAAGCACTGAGCTCTAGACCAGCGCAAGACCCCTCACTCAAAGGGGATGAACGTTAAGTTTGTGATTGTCCTCCGGTTTACAAGTACATGCACTCACATGTATACATTAGTACTTCACACACACATGTGCACAAACACACACACTTGTGCACATGAACACATACCTGCACACAGATTGCACAACCACCATATGAAAGCAAATGTCAATGTGGAGAACAGATAAAGAACAATAATAGAAAATGATGTGTTAATATTCTCTAATATGTGAATTGATGGAGGAAGGTCATTGGTTAATTAAATAAAGAAACTGCTTGAACTGATAGGTTAGAACATAGGTGGGTGGAGTAAACAGAACAGAATGCTGGGAGGAAGAGGAAGTGAGCTCAGAGACGCCATGCTCTTCTCTCCCGGGCAGATGTGATAGCTCTGCTCTCTGAGGCAGACAGCGATGCAGCCAGCCACCACGTCACACATGCTGAATCTTTCCTGGAAAGCGCACCTCGTGGTGCTACATAGATTATTAGAAATGGGTTAAGAGGCTGAAACTAATGGGCCAGGCAGTGTTTAAAAGAATACAATTTGTGTGTTGTTATTTCAGAGCATAAGCTAGCCAGGTGGCAGGGGTGCTGGGGATGCAGCCCTGCCGCTCATATTACTACAGAATGGCACCCAGATGTGTGGACAACTGAATCCATTGAAAGCCTGAGAAAGCTTGGGAAAGAGTAAAGCATGTTTTCTTGGTAGCTGCAATTTCTCGGTTCTACTCTGCTTGCTAGAGGCAAGCAAGCACTGTCATCTAAGAGAGGCTTCCTGACTCAGCTTCAGCTGCAAAACCCTCAGCTCTTAAGAGGTCCTGCCACGAAACACTTAAACGGTGTTGATGAAAAGCTGAGCGCATGCTTTTCGGTTTTCAGCCGTAGCAGGAAAAAAAGCTGTGCCATTTAAAAATGCTGGCTTTCTGGGCTGTCCTGCCAGGGCAAACTCTGACTCTTTTATGCAGGTAGTTCGTGCGGTTTGCAAGTACAGGCTGCTGAAGCTCGCTTGCTGGCAAGGACCTTGAAATGCCATAGAGTTGTGGCTATAAACATGGCTACAGCCTGTATCACCGCCGTGAGGCTGGAAAGCTAAGGAATGGACTGAATCTAGCTGGCAAAGCCACGGCTTTAGTACTACTGATATTGCTTGGTAAATTAAAGACTCATGTGGTCAAAAAAGAGACATATACAGTAAAAGAAAGATTCAAAGTCAAAGAAATGATTTACAGTGTGTTAAAAATATATGCAAGCTAAAAGTTAAAAGTTCTTAAAAGTAAAAAATGGAAGAAAGAAAGTAGTTGTGTGTGGTAGTACACACCTTCAATCCCAACACTTGGGAGGCAGAGGGAGATTGACCTCTGTGACTTCTAGGTGTGGTA
Organism: Microtus oregoni; assembly: GCF_018167655.1. Lineage (NCBI taxonomy): Eukaryota > Metazoa > Chordata > Mammalia > Rodentia > Cricetidae > Microtus > Microtus oregoni. Next base: position 5,582,175 of record NW_024544542.1, read on the forward strand.
GCACACACCTTTAATCCCAAATCCTGGGAGGCAGAGACAGGTGGATCTCTGAGAGTTCAAGGACAGCGTGGTCTACAGAGTTATTCCAGGTCAAAGAAACAGAGAACCTGTCTCAAAAAGCAAAAAATAAAAGTAAAAATAAACAAAATAGAGGTTAAAATAAAGCACACAAAGATGGAAAATACACAGAGAATTTTGATACTGTATGCTATTATGCTCTCTTTGAATTGTTTGAATGTTGAGGAAGGAGCAACAGGTGCTAAAAGATATTTGTTTATAAATGCTGCTGAACTAATCCAACATAGATATTTTGAAAATGCCTTGACTTTGAAATTTGGATCTAAGGACATGATGCTTTGGAAAGGAGTTTCTTATTTTGTTTTCAAAGAGGGTGAGAGTCTGTGGATTACTTCTATCCCAATATGGTATGATGGACCACACCCTCCTGAAGGGTTGCTGTGAACACCTTCAGAAAATTGCTTTGCTCAACTGCCTACTGAGATGAAACTAGCACACAGGTTATACCATGAAAGACCTAATTAATGACGCTTATTATTTTTTTTCCACAGAAACCCTGATCAATTTACAGGGCATTTGGCAATATTGTTTCTTTACTGGTAAGAAAGAAAGGGAAAGAATAAGGGAAAGAATATGGAAAACCATAGACAAAGGAACAGGATAACATAAGCTCACAGAGTGAAAGGATTCCCCCTAAAGCTGTGGTTATTCTACTTAGATCTGGAGCTGCAGAGATTGCTAAAGCATAGACATTAACAAGAAAGGATCAACTTTAATTATAATAAACAAATACACTAATATTTGGAACCTAACTTAAGATATAAAGGCAGGACTATTAGAGTAACAATGGCTATTTGAAATGTATTAAAATGGTATTTTTGAAGATGTGCAGTCAGTACACTTTGAGATTTTCCACTTTCCTTATAGCTGACATAAAAGGTTAAAATCCACAGACTAGAACATGTATATGAATAACACTTTGCATGTTATTTTACAACTGTGCTATGGGAATCACTTCACAGTTGTAGCCAGGTCAATACCTATAACACTTGGGGTGGCCCAGTGGGACTCTGAAAGAAATATAGATTAGTCTGATCATTCAGCACAGCTACAACAAAGGAAAGTCCAGCTCCATACTTTACTCTCAACTATTGTCTTCCACCAGGACTGTCATTGTCCACACTGGAAATGACAGTTGAGACTGCATAGCCCCTGAAATAATGAGTGATCTTAAGACTTGAAAGAGATGACTTTATGGCCAAATACTATCAGTATAGCATCTCACCCAAATCCAAGTATTATCTAACAGGAAAAGAATACACTTTGTTAGAAAATAATGATGAAATCAAAATCTGAATACTCTATTTGTCTTAAAGAAACATTTTCTGCTGTGTTATACCACTGCATTAAAATGTAACATATAGTATTTTGAAGTTGTTATCTTGAATAAGGTACTACTTCAGTAATTGTTAGATTTTCTATTTCTTTTCAGAGATGTTGGTGATCATTTATATTTGAAATGTACCACTGAACTTTTTTTTAAAAGCTTATAAGGAAATGAATGAAAGTCAAGATAAATTTAGAACAAATTAAGAATATTCAAAAATGAAGCTATTATTATTAACACTGCATGCTTTCAAATTATTCAAAATTTATTTAGTAATTAATCCTATATTCCCAGAGAAAAAATTGAATAAAATTGTAGTGAATTGTCATGTATTTAAGTGTTAGGCACGTTTCCAGCCTTCACTGAGATGAATAGGGCACAGTATGGAATCACCTATATCTTTACTAATGATTGTTTCAAAGATGTTGGCTGGGAAAATCATTTTAATTTATACTGTAGAAGAACTGCTGTTAAATTTACAATTGAGCTTGTATTGTGACAGTCTATGGAAAGGTAAATTTTCAACAGTTTTTGTTGTACAAATGTTTATATTTAATATATAAGAATTTGAATTTATAAGAAGCTTATAAACATAGGCTGATGGAGGAGGGTCATCTGTCTATCTGTTGCTTTCATTGGTTAATTAATAAAGAAACTGCTTGGCCTGATAGGTTAGAACATAGGTAGGCAGAGTAGACAGAAAAGAATGCTGGGAAGAAGGCAATGAGACAGAAGCTATAGCTCTCCTCTCCAAGATGTATGCAGGTTAAGATCCTTCCTGGTAAGCCACCACCGTGTGGTGCTACACAGATTACTAAATATGTGGGTTAAAGCAAGATATGAGAATTAGCCAATAAGAGGCTGAAACTAATGGGCCAGGCAGTGTTTAAAAGACTACAATTTGTGTGTTGTTATTTCCGGGGCTAAGCTAGCCGTGTGGGAGCTGAGTGGCAGGAACGCAGCCAGCTGCTCCTTCTACAATACGCAGTAAAAGACTCAATAGTTTACTAAGTATTTTTGTATTTTATTCACTATATCAAGTTGTCTAGTCCATAAATAATAGTCGTGAAAATATATATTTGTTCATTTGTTTCAAGAGTGTTGGGATGTATATATGCATATGTATGGTTTATTAAATATCACATTTTACATGTAAATTTATGTAATTGCCTTTTAACTTAATACTTTTTAATGAGTAGGTATGAGAGGAACCTGATCTTTAAGAATGATATTATAAGGGGCTTAATTTAAATGAATGTTATCTGGGTGAGTATAAGCATTCATGTGGAAAGTAAATAAAACACAGATTGCAATGATGTTAAAAAATCCCACACTTAATTTTTGGGACATATGAAACTGTGTGATGATGTCTATATTTCCTCCTCTTGAATCAGGGTGGGCATGAGACTGCTTAGACCAGTAGGGTAAAATAAAAATGATTTTATGATGTCTGAATCTGAGTCATAAAAGTCCATATAGCATCCCTTGCATACTCATATTGTAACCACTGAGCCTCTTTGTAAAACTGTCGCTCTTGATGACTTGTATATCACAATACATTGCCAGGTCCCAAGGGTACATTGCCCTAAGTGATTGCAATTTTCTATTTTATTAAATGGCTAAGCAACTAAAATTTCAGCTAACCACATCTCAGCAAAATTCTTTTGATTTCACTTAAGTAAATAAAAGATTTAAAAAATTATAGATCCTAGGATCAGTTTCAGTATCATGAGTAGCTATTATTATAGGCCCCTATAGTGAATTCTAGTTGTCTATCTCAGTGACTGAATAAGAAGATATGTTCTCATGAGAAGTGGCAACAGTTGGATGATCGTCAAATCAGGGTAGAATGGTTGGCAATTGATTTGTTATGTAGAGGTCATTATATGGTGATAACTTCTAACATACAGGAATGAAAAAAATATTGACTGATGGAATCACTGGGTCCAATTAAAGCAAACAATGCCACTGACCATCTTGTGCTAAGTGAGATGTTGAAATGTCCCTTGAACACTGCATATAGACATATATATGCAAAACAATATATAAGAGTATAATAAAATAATTATTATTTTTAGATATTTTAAATATATTAAACATAAAACACGGTATGAGGCTTTTCATAAATTCAAGTCCATTTTCTGCTTTCTCTCTCCATATCCCATGACTCACATTATAAAATTTCATAAGCTGGTACACTAGACTTCTCTATAACACATAACCACTGATCTATTTCCCAGTCCCCAAAGTACAGTTAAAAAGCATTGGGTTCTGGTTATGAAATTATGTCATAAATATACTTATTAGTATTGCAAATACATTTTCTATATATAAGGGTCTATGTTTTTTCTTGTATTTCAGGATAACATAAAGCCCATTATCTTCCAAAATACTTAACAGATAATTGTCTGGAGAGATCCCCAGACTGGCAACAATGAGTTAGAGATAACAACAAAAATAAAGATGAACAGTTGAGCATAAAAAGAACTCTTTACATGGCATAAATGGATTTTATAATAATTGCCAAATACAACTACATTATCTTCTGTCACTATTTACAGCAATGCTTTGAAATATCATGTAGGCTAATAGTCAATGAATTTTGAAGAGACACTGAGGGGTTTATTATTGCTATTGCATCAATGGGAAATAAATATTATGACTGTTGGCTTCAACCAAGACATGCAGTTCTTTTTCTCTTTCAAATATTGCGTACTTCAGTTGTAATACCCATGATACAGGCCAGTTGTTAGACCAATTGATAATGTTAGAAGGTTAAAAAATTTTTTTGAAACTAGTAGAAACATTTATATAGCCTAAGGAAAAATTTAAATGTATATATTTATTTATTTGTCTTACTTGCTGTTGTCATAGCCATTAAATTCATGAAGTCCTATGTGTTAAGTACAAATTTTATCATTGAGTTGTAATTCAGATCTCAAAATGCTTAAAATATAATATGTCAACTTGAAAGTTTTAATGTATCTTTAAGGAAGATACAAGTTTCTGGGGATATCTTGTTTGTACAAATAAAGCTTGCCTGAAGATCAGAGGTCAGAGCTAACCACTAGCCAACCACAGAGTTCTGGGGGTCTGTACAGACAGACAGGAAGTGATATGGCTAGGAAGAGAGAAGGGATAAGGCAGAAGGAAACAGGAGCTAAGTATCTTTTTGGCTGGAAAGTTGAGAGGTAAGGTGAAAGTGATTTGGCTCCTTCATCTCTCTCATCTTTAAGCATTTTCCCCAAAATCTGACTCTGGAATCTTATTATTAAGACCAATTATAACTTGTGCTCCATATAGTTATTGTACTTATTGTATGTAGTTTTTCTTGTATTAGTTATACTCTTTTATTTTAGACAAAAATGGTAAATATAGTTGTATTTTATTTGTGTTTTAATAAATAAAACTTGCCTGAATGTCAGAATGCAGACCTAAATCATTTGAGGCCAGGGAATGGTGGAACACACCTTTAATCCCAAGACTCAAGGCCACCCTGGACCACAGGAGGTTGAATCTGCCTAAAAGAGAAATAGAATTCACACAAAGGTGATCTCAGCACTTAGAAATCACACACCTTTAATCCCTGCACTAGGAGCATGGAGACAGGTATACAGGCAGGAGGGGACAAGAACGCATTGCAGCCTGAGGTTTGGTGGAGAGCATTGCATTCTGCAGTCACGCTGAGGACAGGATCACCCCTTTGTTTGTCTGAGCCTTGGTAGAGGTAAGAACACTTTTGTGACTTGGCTGCTTTGCTTTTCTGATACTTGCTTGAACCCCAGCATCTGTCTCTGGGTTTTTATTATTCCTTCTACATCTGGGTCTCTTTAGAAATAAGGTTGTACATATGAAAACATTTTTTTCTTGAGTAGATGTAGAACTAAAGCCCTTGCTCATGCTCAACTGGTACTTTATCCAAAAATTACATTCAAGCTTTCTTTTGAGAAAGCCCTTTCTCTCTTAGAGCATGAAGCAAACAGGAGTGTGCCTGTGTTTAACAATGCTGGCAAGGATTACATGCTCTCTAAGAAATATAAGATTTTTCTAATGAATGGAGGTATAAAAACACAAGCAAATGCTTAAAAATATGTATTCTCCAATAATCCTTAGGACAGAGTAAAAATATAAAATAATTCAAAGTAATATTTTAAATACTTAAATGAAATAGAAAGTAGTTGTGTTTTTTTGTAATCATCATTCTAATGCACATTAATAACTGTACCTTTTAAAAGGAAAGTCATGTTCCAGAAATTACCATATACCTTTACTTATTGTAGTATAGATGAATTGTAAGTTAAATTAAAAAGGGTATCATTAGCCAGACTGTGGTGGCATTTGTCTTTAATCCCAGCACTCAGGAGGCAGAGGCAAGAGGATCTCTGTAAGTCTGATGCCAGCCTGGTCTACAGAGCAAGTCTCAGGGCAGCTAGGACTGTTAAACAGAATCTTGTCTCAAAAAAAAAAAAGAAAAGAAGAGAAAGAAAAAAAAAGAAAAAGAAAGAAAGAAAGAAAGAAAGAAAGAAATTCTTTTAGGATTCTTCTTCTTTGACATTATCTTCTTGCCCAGAAAATGGCAGTGTGATCTTCTAATTCCCTACACTAACTCTAAAGAGCCTTCTGTCACTTACAGAACGAGGTAGAGTACATGTTTGGTGGGGGAAGATCAACACGCTTTGAGACCAGGAAATGAAAAAGAACTCTTGGTTCTGTGCCATTTTGAGTGATTTATTTCACTCAGCAGGCCTCTCTTATTGGCCTGGGAGTTTCCTTTGTCCAGTGAGCCAAGAAGGGCTGGCTGCAAAAGGTCGGTGGAAGTGCCAAGCTCACACTGCTCCAAAAACAACAGCTATCAAATCAATAACCTCGCAGCCTCTGGCAACGTCGGTCTCCATTCGGCTCCACCTGAGAATTTTCACAAATAAAAGGTGGGGAAACGAGGAACAACAAGATCTTTGGCTCAAGGATGAGAAATAAAATGTTGAATAATGAGTAAAAATTGTGTCAAAATTCAGAAGGAGCACAAGTAAATACTATTTTCCAAGTAATTGTATGATTGCCATCACCTGACACCTCCTAAAGCCATAACAATGGGTATATAGGTATAAAAGTGTTCACATTCTACAGATGATAAAAAATATGGCTATATTTGTAAATTGCTAGAAGTCATCAAATTATTATATTAAAATAAAAAATGTTTTTTCCAAGGTAAAGTTCAGAGTACTACCAGCTACTTAATTCTGTAAATTAATTATTGCATCTCAATTCACAACTAATTTGAACACCAAGATAATTGGGGCAATAATCTTATAATATTTAGATACTTTAGAACTCTTTAATTTTATAAAAATTAATTAGTTGTGATTATTTTGTTTCATGATGTCTGAAAATCATTTAAGCCTATTTTGATGGTTTGTGATTTCTGACTTACTGTGTAAACCACGTTTTCAACTTTAGAAAATCAATTTTTCATTGTGTAAGGAAAAAAGGCAGCTATCTTGGGGTGATTATGCTAGCTTTGGATATTAACATTAAAAATAAATCTCCTTGTAACCTAGCTTTCTGAGTAGCATCTGTCATTGACCTCTTCCTGAATAGCAGATTTTGTTCTGTAAAACATGCTGAGATCCACCATGCAGGTACCTTACCATGATTCTATTAGCTGTTGCTGCTTTGATGTGCTGCTATGCCATTTATTTACCTATTAAACATTCATATTAATCTGGTAAAAATAAAAATAATTCTTAATCCTCCCAGGGAAAGTTTCATTTTGTCTTCCCTATTTTATGGAGAGCCAATAACCCTGACAGAACAGGACAAAGCAGAACATTGGGCTTCCGCTGAGGGAAAGTGGCTGTTGGGGCTTAGAGGATGCATCTTAACTAATTCATGTCAATTTAGTAAGTCAGAGGCCAGAGACACAAGAATGTCAGAGTATGAGATGTACCTTGAGTAGACAAAAGTAATCTCCAATAATGAAAGATTTCATTTGCCTCCTTCAGTGCGGAGGCGTTAGAGATGAAATGGGAAGACTGAAAGGGAGAACAAAGAAAATCTATGCCAATTAATTTTCCTGACTAAAGCAAAGGTTGGCTTTCAGTTTGAATAGAGGAAATTATTACATATGGTGTCTTACGAATAATTCTAATTGAATATTTTATTTCTTACATCTCGATATAGGAAATATAGGAAAACAGATATGCATTATTTATCTTAATGAGATTAATTTATATTTCCCCATCTAGATATACCTTATTTTGCTTTTTCTCTTTAGAAAATAGTTGGTCTAAGGCCGGGCGATGGTGGCGCACGCCTTTAATCCCAGCACTCGGGAGGCAGAGGCTGGCGGATCTCTGTGAGTTCGAGACCAGCCTGGTCTACAGAGCTAGTTCCAGGACAGGCTCCAAAGCCACAGGGAAACCCTGTCTCGAAAAACCAAAAAAAAAAAAAAAAAAAAAAAAAAAAGAAAATAATTGGTCTAAACGTTTCAGGTGAAAAGTAAAGTTTCCAACTATCATTCCATCTCTCATCCGTATTACTCTAGGAATTTTTTGAGAATGAGAAGGACTGCTGAACCTTGGAATTTAATCTTGCTACAAAAAGAATTCAAGCAAAAGATCAGTTTTCCAGACAAAAACTCAGACCTAATACACACATTATAGGAGGACAGACGTACACAGCTCAGAGTGGGAAATAAAACAAATGGTGAAATGGCTGAGGTCAAGAGGTTTGTGTCATAAGTCCTATCCACCTGAAGTGGCATCTTGGGTCACTTTCCTGTCTGATCATACAGTCAGAAATGAAGATTAAGAGGCTGTCTATAAGTGGAGGTGGGAAGGTCCTTGAGATGCTGTTTGCTCTGTGAAACTCACTTGTTCTTTTCTCTGTATAGAATCAAAGTCAATTAAGCAATATATGAGGATATGCTGTATTTTAGAGACACCAAATTAAGGTGACAATCTTATTCTGGCCAAACTGAAATTGTCACACTAAATAAATATTTATCAGATAAATTTCCCATTATTGTCATAATTTGTGTGATTTAGAAATTTGGGTATTTTTAAATATTTCTTTGCTTAAATTATGTATTTTACTCAAATTGTTGACCCAAAACTTTGTTTTTTTTTAAACTTATTTTCCAACTACTGCAGCATTCCCATGGCCCCACTTGACAACAACAACCGAATAATAAAAAAGTTAATCAGCATAACAGCATAAATACATGACAAACATGTGACAGTCATCCCTGTATAATTGTGCTCATTACTAATTTACTGATTGTTTCAAGCAAGTCAGGGACATTTCATTATGCAAGGAAGAAGAGTCTCACAAACCTCACCCCTTTCTGGGGGATTACTGATTGCCCCATAGCTGCAGTGGAACACAGTATTCTTTCATTCAGTGGTGTGCCCATTGATAAATTACTTTGCTTAAATAAATAACTTCTTACTTATGAAGGCCTTGTAAGAACCATGCTGGGAAGAAAATTTCCACAGAGTGAGGGGAAAAAGGGGAGAGATGGGGAGCAAAAACGAATAAAATTCATTATGGAAATATATGGAAATGTCAAAAAACATAAAAATATTTAAATTTTGCAACAAAAGAAGGCAAAAATTGAGGGAATAGTGTAAATGACACACAATTGATTGGTTTTCACTAATTTTAATTAAAATATAAGATCTACAATAAACAATTCCTATTGTTTCATTGGTAAAATATAATAGGTCAGGTTCTCATATTAGAATTCAGGCCAGGCCTTATTTTATAACTGAAACTGAATAAACTTAGCAGTTTAGGCTGCCAAACAAGAAATCTATAACTCCACAAGATTAGTGTCAGGCCTAGGGCCTTTCATTTTCTTGCACCGCGCAAAACTTAAGTCCCACGTTGAGGTTCTCTTTTTCCACATGACGGGTTCAATCAAATCCTGGGATGAAGTCTCCAGGTACTGAAATGGTGCTTTTACTTTCACTAAGGTTAATAGAATTAGTGGTGTGCACAGACAAGGTGATGATGGTGATGATGATGATGATAGCTCCATTGAAATTCAGATAAAAAACCACACTAAGTTGGTATTAAATATTCCAAAATATCAGCAAAAATTATACAAATATATATTAACTGAACACTAGAGCTTTTATATTGCCTAGGAAAGTTTAATCATATTTTGAATGAAGTAACCAAGGAAATTAAGACTAAATATGTATGTCTGTCTTAATAAAAGTCTTCTCTAAATCCTATATGAGAATGGTAGGTAACATTTTGCTTCAGAAAGGCAAGTATTTAAAGTTGTATAGTCAATGACAAGAAACAAAGTTTAAATAAATGAAATTTCTGTTCCTATAACTTGACTGAAAAGATAATGATTGAGCAAGGCTTTCTTTATAAATAAAATTGAGCAAAGCCTTCCTTATGAAGACTGAGAGATTCTTAATCTTAAAATTTAAGAGGTGTTCAGTTCTGTTGCCTATCACATTTAGATAAAAATGCTCAAAATACTAGCATTTCCCTAGCAATTAGAAAAAGGTTTTAGTTTTATATAAATGTGTTGGGATATGATTGGGTAGAGGATTTCTAATGATGGAAAATGAATAAGACAGAACTAATTTAAAATAATAATATCATATAGTAAAATAATAATTTAAAGTGCCCTTAAAAATTTATGTGAAAGGCTCCTAAGAGATCCTAAGATCCTAAGATCTGAAAACACAAAAGTAAATATAAGTCATTTATCAGTAAATAAAACTAAAGTGTGGAATTTCTGGTTTCTATATCTTGAAATTTTAAACTATTTGCGTGATTTAGGTTCAGTTATTTTGCAGCACATGTGCTGAAGATGTTTTGTTTCAAAGGCCTGATATAATTTTTTGCTTGACTCTCATGTTTGTCTGTGTATGTACATATATATTATATATTAACATATATTACTTTCATAAATTTATGTATTTCATATATATTAATTCTACTGTGCAAAGTACTAGGAAATGTTATTTGGTTTAGCTTTACTTTTATTTTGGAAAACAATTAAATCAATATCTTAGCCCAAATTGTTTTTTATTAAATTTATGTTTTATAGAAGTGGGAAGTTAGTGGTTTAGCTGTATATTTTAGTTCACTGTGCTCTCAGAATACAATATAATTCACTTTTCTCAAGGATGTCAATATTCTCAAGGATGTGATTATATTCAAATCCACCCACATGCTTGTTCAGATCTCCAAGGGTTTTAATATCAATAAATCTACTGAGAGCTAGGCTGTTTTACAAGTAAGTCAGTCAGTTTGTCATTCTCAAGTTGTCTGGGTTATGTGGTCTTTGAACATATTGTCCACAAACGTAATTCATTCTTTTGATCCTTACACATTGTCTGTGATGTGTATCCAAGAAAAGCAGTAGAAAAAAAAATTTCATGTTTCCACAATACTAAGAATTCTCAGAAGACCACCCTATCATTATAGAAACATATTTTCTGCAACTTGCTCACTTCTTTGAAAATGTGGAAACAGTCAAAACAGACTAGTCAAATCAATATATGAAGAATATTTGTTTTATGTGTGCGTCAGTGTGCTTATTTGTAAGTATGAGTGTTTTAGTAGCCCTCTTCTTTAAATTTTTCACCTTAATGTAGGAATTATCAAAAATATCTTAAGAATTATAGCTCAGATAGAAACCAAAAAGGAAATATAGTGACAATTAGAGAGATGAAATAACAAAGTACTTAAGGCTACAGATGTCTCTGTGGCAAAGGACTTACATATTATGTTCAAGTTCTGTAAGACACCTGCACTGTCAATCCATCACCATCATCACCACTGTCATTGTCCCCTCGACAGCATCTCCATTACTACCACCACCATTCTCATTATCAATACCTCTACTGTCACCACCACTATTACCACTGCCATCCTCCTCCTCCTCATCATCATCTCTACAATCTCTAACAATATTTTCATCACCACCTCTATAGTCATCACATCTTCCTAGGTAGAATTTTTTCCTAATATTGCAGTTCTTTTGGGCTGATGAGGGAGGGGGATTTGATCGGGGGAGAGGGAGGGAAATGGGAGGCAGTGGAGGGGAGGAGGCAGAAATCTTTAATAAATAAATAAATAAATAAAAGAAAAGGTTAACATAAGTTCTGCTGCACACCTTAATGTTATATTTATAAATATCTACTCAGAATACAAATATAAATCACATGTCAGTAATACAAAACTGAAAACATAGGAGCAATCTGAAAGAATTCACTAAAAAAGTTCAGTAACTTTCAGCCATTTGATAGGTCTTGAAGTTTATAAACAAAATGATAAATTGAAATAGTCTTTTAGCTAAAACACATGCATTTGCATAAAGCATCTATTTTACTGGACTTCTATTGACTAATTGGCAAGGATTCAGTGGGCAACTCCTCAGAACAGGGGAGAAAAAGATTGTGTTCTCAGTTGTCAAAAGCAGAAACCCTGGCTGAGAGGTTCTCAACAGCACATAATCATCTATACTTCAGAGGCAATCAAACATAAACTATTAAATCAAGCAGTAGAAAATATTAAGAAGGGAGTTTTCAACTTGAAAAAAAAACCTGCTGTTAGTTTTTTTGTTGTTCTTTTGATTTTTTGAAGGAAATTTTTTTCTTCTCTAAACAGAAAAAATGAATTTAAACACAAGTCAATTTCTGTAACTTTCCTAGCTAAATGCAGTAGAACTGGATTTTTTAGTTATCAAGGAAGAACCAGATCCAACTAAAGATTCTGATGTATACTAAATTCTAGGGTGGGGAGATATATAATTCAGAAGTAAACTATAGATTTCTACCAACCAATTTGTTTTTAATAGTGCTATATTTCTCTAGTATTTCTCCTTATAATAGGATTATTGTTCATATTTATCTGCAGTTTTCAAGTAGCAGTAGTTATCAACTGGTCAAAGTGCCTTCAGTTTCCTGAGTTATTAGGAATATGTAAGAAGAAATGGGATATATAAAAAATGTGTTAAGATATCAATAAAGCAGATTGCACTCTTCTATAAAAGCCTTGCTTTTGGACAATGAGACATCTCAGGGGTAATGGTGCTTGAGCCAATCCTGGTGATCCCCAGTTCCTGCACCGTGTATAGAAAATATTGACTATGACAACAATGCTCTAACACCCATATCTTTCCATTAGTGTGTTCTTTCTCCCTCCTTCCCTCTCTGTATGTTTGTGTTCTCTTCCCTCCTTTTTTCTTTTCTGACTCTCTGTATTATGTGTGTGTTTCTTGGTCTCTCATTCATAGTCACACATACAATTATACAGATAAATATAATAAAAGTTTTACACCCTTACTTAAATACTATAAACATGAAAATTTGTTAAATGTCAACAAACGGAAATGATAGATAGTGATTATTGAGTCATAAGAATAAATGGAAATTGGATGGTTTTAAATAGCCTCGTGCAACAGATACTCATGAATAATACAGCAGAAGCAGTAAGTAAATGTACAAATGAAGTTTTCACACAATAGTAAACACAGGAAGAAAGAACAATAAAACAAAGTTAAGAAACTGGGATAAGCAACAACAACAACAACAACAAAACATACTTAGTATCAGAAACAGTGTCCAGCATGGGAACTATGTTTCTATGATATTTATTATTTTGCATCATTGAATATTTCTTGCTTATTATTTTATTCAAAATGAAACCAAATTCAAAGTCATAGAATATTTCTATTCTAGAGATTGAAAACTTCCCCTATGTCACGCATGATAATCCTTCCTTCTTCTTTCTGCGATTATCTTTTGTATTTATGTTGCAACTTTAAAAACTATACACGAGTTATAAATGATTGATCATGGCCTCAGACCTTTTCAAATCTTATTGTCCTATAATTTCATAGATGTTTTCTCAACTAGACAATGGCTTACTGGACAAGCTGCAAACATTCGCATTTTCACATATGCGCAAATGTTGGTGATGTTTCCAATGGCATAAATAGTCCAAATTTATAGTAGTGCTTATTTTATGACACCAAACTTTTTCAGACTCTTTCGTCTCTCTCTCTCTCTCTCTCTCTCTCTCTCTCTCTCTCTCTCTCTCTCTCTCTGTCTCTCCCTCCCCCCATGAAATGTGAGTTCTAGTCTGTCCCTGAACCCCTTTCTCAGGATGTTGCCAAACTAGGCAGCTGGTAGATACAGGTGCAGATGTCACAATAATTTCATCAAGCCGGGCGGTTGTGGCACACGCCTTTAATCCCAGCACTCGGGAGGCAGAGGCAGGCTGATCTCTGTGAGTTCGAGGCCAGCCTGGTCTACAAGAGCTAGTGCCAGAACAGGCTCCAAAGCTACAGAGAAACCCTGCCTTGAAAAACCAAAAAAAAAAAAAAAAAAAAAAAAAAACAACAATTTCATCAGAATATTGGGATCTGAATTGGCCTCTTCAGGATGTAAATGTTCAATTTTGGGGGATTGGAACTTAATCTGAGGTAAAGCAGACTGCAAGGTAGATTGAATGTATAAGGTCAGAAGGACAGAGAGGAATATTAAAACTGTATGTAGCTAACATGGCAATAAATTTGTGGGAACATGATTTGTTACAGCAATGGAATACTCAGATTAACTTTCCCCTACATTAGAAAGAAACCATAAATTAACACATGTTTCTGAGGAAAACATAATATATTATAAAGAACAGCCACCAACCATTGCACAAGACCAGGGCACAACCAATGCAGATGTTTAAAAGACATCAATAGCCCTACCTTTAAAATAGTTGACAGACAACCCGGTATGCTTTGCTCAATGCACTTTAACAATAGAGAAACTGCAGGCTTTGGAACAGCTGGTACAGGAACACCTAGATGTTCAGCATATTGAAATATAAACCAGCTCTTGGAATTCTGCTGTATTTGTTGTTAAAATAAAATCTGGTACATTGAAATTGGCAACAAATCTAAGAGCTATTAATAAGGTGATTCAACCAATGGTCTCTCTACAGTCTGGCATTCCTTTGCCTAAAAGACAGTCTCTTATAATTATAAAGATTGTTTCTTTACTATAGCTTTACAAACAGAAGAGAAAAAATTGCCTTTACAGTGCCTACTTACAGTAATTCTCAGCCTTCTGAGATATCAATGGAAGGTTCTCCCACAGGCAATCATGAATATCTTCACTCTGTGCTAATATTATGTAAGTCAGCCATTGAGACTGATATATAAGCAATTTCCTAAATTTATAGTTTATCATTAAATGGATGGCATTTTGCTATCTGATTCAAAAGTAGATACTTTAGAAAGAATATTTGAAAAAGTAAAGAAAATTTTGTCTCTTCAGGATTACAAATTGCTCCTGAAAAAAAAAAACACAAATTGGAGACTCTACTAATTATTTAGGTTATAAAATAGATTTCCTAAAAATTAGACCCTAAAATGTATAAATGAGTACAGATCGATTGCAGACTCTTAATGACTTCCAAGGAATTTAGAAAATATTTCTTATCTACAGCCTATTGGGATAAGTCCTGTTAGCTTGGTTAATTTAAAGAAAACCTTAAATAGTAACCAGGACTTAAGTAATCCGAAGCAATTATCAGCAGAAGCTGAAAGAGTTTTGGCCTTGATTTAAGAGATATTACAGAAGGCACATGTGGTGATGTAAACCTGAATTTTAACTGCATTCTTGTCAAATTACCCTCCAAACATTTCCCTAGAGGAATTTTAATGTGGAGGGAAGATATTATTTCAGGGTGGATATTTTTTTTTTTTTACCACATGAACCAAGTAAAAAAATTAAATCTTATATGGAAAAGCTCTTGAGTTAATTCTAAAGGAAAATTGAGACTTCATCAATTAGCAGCAATAGATCTGGCAGACTTTAATTTTAACAATGATGAAATGGACGAATTATGGGAAGAGAGTGAACCCTGCCAAGGTAATTCAACTTATAAAGAGAACTAACTGGATCTTCCTCACGTCATATGGTAAATACCAATGACTGCAGCCCTTACATTCTATACTGATGCAAGTAAATCAGGAAAAGCAGGCTATGAATCAGAAATTTAAGTAAAGATGATCAAAGCCCTTCTATCTAAAAATCAGTATTATGTGCTAATCTCAAGGTACTAAGGGGTTTTAAAGAACCTCTAAAGTTACAAGTATGCAATATGCAGAAAGTGTTGTTTTGCACATTAAAACTGCTGAATTTATGCCAAGGCAATGCAGAGTTGACTATTTTATTTATTCAGTTACAAGAAACAATAAGGATTAGGAATCATTCCATATATATATATATATATATATATATATATATATATATATATATCATACACAGGTAATGCAGAAATCAATCAATTATTGAAGGGAAATTGCTGAAGTCCTCAGAATTTTAGAAAAAAAAATCATGGCAATAGAAAAGACTTAAAAATAGATTTTTTTATCAGGTGGCAACAAGCCAAGGAAATTACAAGGAAAATGTCCTACTTCTTTATAAAACCAAACACCACTTCCTGCAAAAAGTAACCCAAAGGGTACGCAAAAGAATGAAATCTTGCAGATGGATGTGTTCCATTTTGTAGAATTTGGAAAATGAAAATATGTACATCACACCATTGATAACTTTTCAGGTTTTCAATGAACAATCATTTTGAGTTCAGAAAAGACTGATTTGGTTATGACACATTTGCTAAAACTTTTGGCAATCATGGTATACCTGGACATATAAAGCTAGATAATATTTCAGCACGTATCGCTAAGACATGAAACAGTTTTGCTTAATATAATGTAAAGTATTTGCAGGTAAATCATACAATCCTACAGAGCAGGCAGTTATAGAAAAATAAAACCAAACTCTAAAGGACGTGTTAAATAAACAGAAAGGGATGATAAATAACACCAGAAATAGACTGTATAATGCGTTATTAACTTTGAGTTTTCTAGATGCTAATGAGAAAGGAAGAACAGCTGTGAAGAGACATTGCTCAGAAAGAAATAAATCAGCTGATATCCTTTGAAAATAGACTGATGTCAGAATAGAAATTAGGACGTGTTATGTTGGGGAAGGTGTTTTCCTTTTTATCCAAAGGAGAAGAAAAGTTATGGATACTATCGAAATTGATAAAAATTTGATTTGAACAAGAGATACCTCTTAATTAGAAGTGATGATAGTTCATCAAACAGCATGTCCATTAAATCTAAACTAACCTATTAAACAAAAGCTCTTCATTTGATCAGATATACCTTTCAAAAGAGAATCTTCCCAAAATTAGGGTTGGGAAAGGGATTTGTTTCTGTTATTTTTTCCCCCAGTAACATAAAGCTATTCAACTAAGGAATCTGAAGACCTCTGGGCAAATGATACATCTGGGGAAAAAAAGGACAAATTATTCAGAAAAAAAAATTGTGAAGTAAGAGTAAATTAGCCTATTGGTATATATCACATTTTCAACAGCATAAAATTTTATAAGTCTTCCCAATTATTTGTTTCTGCTGTTCTCTACAGACGTATAGTGTAAATGGTCTTTTTGTAGTCACACTCCAGTTAAAGCTTAAAACTGACTGTGGAGTTGAAGTATGGCTCTCTCCTTTAAATCAAGCATGCTTATTAGAATTAAATCCAAAATATCTGTCTCATGACAGAAGAGCCACCTGATATGGGACAGAAGAAAAACAAAACAAGAAGAGATATCCCTTCAGAATATCCTGCTTCACAGAAAACTCTGTTGGATATGTTAGACCTGAAAGCTGAAGATGGGTGTTCCAATATTGCAGAAGAACTTTGGGTGACTGTCCAGATAACCAGAGGTTTCTGTCATTTCTCACATTTTTTTTGGAAGTTGCTTGCTTGTACTTCTTGCTTACTCAGTTAATATTATTTCCTTCTCATGTCTCTGAGGGAGTTGAAGACTCGATAGTTATAGTTTTCTTTGTTTACCTGACACAGAAATCAAGTTATGATAGAAAGTTAATTAGATACAAGACTTTGGACTCACCAAGATAGGATAAAGATGGAGTATTTTCTCTGAATTTGTCAAGTGCAAATGAATGAGGCATTGTTGATGTATCTATTGCCTGTTTATATTGTATATAGCTATTGTACTTATTGTGTATAGTTTTCTTATATTAGTTATAGCCTTTGTATTTTAGACAAAAAAGTCAAATGTAGTCATATTTCATTCGTATTTTAATAAGTAAAGCTTGCCTGAAGATCAGAACATAAAACAGCCAATTAGTCTGATGTGGCTGTTTTGTCTATTTTATGAATATATTTAATTACCATTGCTTAACAAGGAAGCTGCTTTGGCCTATGGTAAGGCAGAATATAGGTAGGCAGGAAAGCTGAATTGAATGCAGGGAGAAAGAAAGTAGAATCAGCCAGAAGTCATGTAGCCATCTAACAAAGACGCAAGAGGAAACAAACCATAAACCTCATGGTAAAATGTAAAATAATAAAAATGGGTTAATTTAAGATGTAAGAGTTAGATAGGAATACTTGTAAATCATTGGACAAATATTGTTGTAATCAATTCAGTTTTTGTAATGATTTAGGTCTGGGTGGCCAGAAGACAAAAGAGCAGTCTCCATTTACAAATGTCATTCAAATGTTTGTCGAAAATATATATAGCTGTATTTTGTTTCTAAAGGGTTTATATGTTGCGGTTGAGCAGAGGCATGGGTTTTTAAACAGTTGGCTTCTTTGTTCAAAGAAGTAATAGTAATGGTTTCACCAATGGCTCTGAGTCTTTTAAAAGTTCCTATTACAGAGCACTTGAGTGGGGTTCATGGCTAGTGTGCGGCAACTTGCTGAATGGTGACATATACCCACTGCGACCCTGGAGCTGGGGCCATAACATGGCTCACAGAGCTGGCAGTAAACATAGCGCCTACCATGTAGGACAAGGCAGACCCAAAACTGAAACATTAGTACTAGCCATGCCCACTAAGCATTCTAAAAGAACAGAAAAGGATTACAGATACATGATAAAGACAGAGTCAGACAAATAAAAGACCTCTAGGCAACCCACTGACTGGGAGAAGATCTTCACCAACCCTGCAACAGACAAAGGTCTGATCTCCAAAATATATAAAGAACTCAAGAAACTAGACTGTAAAAGGCTAATCAACCCAATTATAAAATGGGGCACTGAGCTGAACAGAGAATTCTCAACAGAAGAAGTTCAAATGGCCAAAAGACACTTAAGGTCGTGCTCAACTTTAGCGATCAGGGAAATGCAAATCAAGACAACTTTAAGATACCATCTTACACCTGTCAGAATGGCGAAAATAAAAAACACCAATGATAGCCTTTGTTGGAGAGGTGATGGAGAAAGGGGTACACTCATCCATTGCTGGTGGGAATGCAAACTTGTGCAACCACTTTGGAAAGCAGTGTGGCGGTTTCTCAGGAAATTTGGGATCAACCTACCCCTGGACCCAGCACTACCACTCTTGGGAATGTACCCAAGGCACGCCTTATCATACAACAAAAGTATATGCTCTACTATGTTCATAGCAGCATTGTTTGTAATAGCCAGAACCTGGAAACAACCTAGATGCCTTTCAAAGGAAGAATGGATGAAGAATGTATGGAATATATACATATTAGAGTACTACTCAGCAGTAAAAAACAAGGACTTTGTGAAATTTGCAAGCAAATGGATGGAAATAGAAAACACTATCCTGAGTGAGGTAAGCCAGACTCAAAACGAGGAACATGGGATGTACTCACTCACATTTGCTTTCTAGCCATAAACAAAAGACATTGAACCTTAATTAGTGATCCTAGAGAAACTAAATAAGGAAAACCCAAAGAAAAACATATAGGCATCCTCCTGGATATTAACCTTCATCAGGCGATGAAAGGAGACAGAGACAGAGACCCACATTGGAGCACCGAACTAAAATCTCAATGTCCAAATCAGGAGCAGAAGGAGAGACAGCAAGAGCAAGGAACTCAGGACCACGAAGGGTGCACCCACACACTGAGAACATGGGGATGTTCTTTCGGGAACTCAGCAAGGCCACTGGCCTGAGTCTAAAAAGCCTGGGATAAAACGGGACTCGCTGAACATAGCGGACAATGAGGACTACTGAGAACCCAAGATCAATGGCAATGGGTTTTTGATCCTACTGCACGTACTGGCTTTGTGGGAGCCTAGTCAGTTTGGATGTTCACCTTACTAGACCGGGTGGTCCTTGGACTTCCCACAGGTCAGGGAACCCTGATTGCTCTCTGGGCTGACAAGGGAGGGGGAATTGATTAGGGGAGGGGGAGGGAAATGGGAAGCGGTGGTGGGGAAGAGACAGAAATCTTTAATAAATAAAAAATAAAAAAATAAAAGACCTCTAAATGGATCACAGTATTGGCTAAATGTACATGGTTTAAAAAGAGAAGAAAGGAGTAAAGACAGTAATAGGTTAAAGGAGTAAAGAGAAAAATAAATATAGAAAGTAATAGAGTAAAATGCAAGCCATGTAAGTATAGAATATACCCAGAGAATGTTGAGTAAGTATATTATTGTACTTTGAATTTTTTGACTGCAGAGAGACATTTGATTCTGGGGGTTTCTAAACTAAACCAACACATAGATAGATTAAATAGATAGATAGATAGATAGATAGATAGATAGATAATTTTTAAGCATGTCTTGACTTCAAGATTTGAGACTGGGGAAATGTTACTTTGGAAAGAGGTTCTGTTCTTGTTTCCACAGAGGATGGGAATCAGTGACTTCCTTCAAGACTAATGTTGTTTGATGGAACAAGACTGCCAAAAAGGTTTCTGTGAACCCTAAAAATACTTTGCCCAACAAACAGGAGGAACTAGTTTGGAGAAAACTATGCCTAAATTCCAAAAATGATTGTTTATTAAGGTTTATTTTCATTTAAAAAGGTTTGGCTATCAATGATTAATGGTCATAGACAATTCCTAAAATAATAATGAGGGGTATATGATATAGAAATGAATACTTTGCATTGGTATGGATCTTAGTCTATTGATACAAATTTAAGGTCAATTTTGTTAACTGTGTATATGTATTTCTGCTCTTATTTAAGGTATTGTGTTTGTGCAGTTCATTTAAACATGTAATGTATACTTAAGAAATCCAAAGCCACAGGGAAACCCTGTCTCGAAAAACCAAAAAAAAAAAAACAAAGAAAAGAAAAGAAATGCATATTAATAGACAGTCATCTATAATAATCAACCTTTTAATTACATTAGTTAGGGTTTATAGATATACAGAGATATATTTCAGTTAGATTGATAATCCTTACATTTCAAAGACCTATGGAATATGGCATCTAAAATGTTTTTAAAAACTTAGACTTTTCTCAACATTTAGACTTATCTGCTTCTGGAAGCACCGATTACTTTATAATGGTTAATGGGCATTATAAAAAATCTTTACTGAATTTGCCTTCAATGTGATGAGGTAGCCATTTGGGCAAGAATCTATTCTTACCTGGACTTCTTGACTATATGTTATATGAACTGGACATGTATGAGCCACAGAAAAGTGACTGCTGAAGTTCCAAAAGATAGGATGGTCTTTCAGGGTTCTTGTTTCACAAAAGAAACTGCAAGAAATTTGGGAGGACACAGAGAAAAACAAACATTGCCAGTATAAGGCAAAACAGACATTCAAATTTCCTGCTTCCCTGAAAAGTCTGCCAGATACTCTTAGCCTTTAGGTTAAAGATGGATACCTCATGTCACAAAAGAACTTTGGGTGACTGTTGAAGCATCAAGATGTCTCTGTCATTTCTAGAACTGTAGCAGTTGCTTACAGTGTACTTCCTGTTTACTTAGGTAATATATCATTCTGGGGTCTTTGATGGAGTTGAAGAATATATAGTTATAACTATAGTTTTTCTTAGTTATGGTAAAAGATATATTAGGTGGGTAACTTTAGATTAACAAAAATATTGTAACTGTAATTCTTGCTGATACATGATATGGGATTTCCTTCTGTATGCTATGAATATGTTTTAACACCATTGATTAATAATTAGGCTGATTTGGCCTATGGCAGGGCAAAATAGAGCTAAATAGGAAAACTAAACTGATTGCTGGAAGAAAGAAAGGGGAGTCAGTGAGAAGCTATGTAGCTGCCAAAGGAGAAAGACACTGGAAACTTACCAGTAGGCAACAATATTGTGATGATATGTAGATAAATAGAAATTGGTTAATTTAAGATATAATAGCCAGCTAGAAATGTGCCTGAACCATTGGCCAAACAGTCTTATAATTAATATAGTTTCTATCTGATTGTTCAGGTCTGGCTGATCGAGAAATGTAAGTGCATTCTTAGTTCATAAATGGTGCCAATGTGAGCCAACAGCATCCACATAAAACCTGAGAGAGCTTGGGAAGGAATACTAGACCCCAAAAGAACAAAGTTAAGCACAGCTTCTTGGTAGTAGCATTTTCTTTGGTCGATCCTGTTTGCTAGATGCACACAGAGACACGGCTTCTTTAAGAAATGGCTTCCCAGTTTGTACTGGTATCATAAATGGCTCTTGCTCTTTTGGGTGGTTCTTCTATAAGGCATTTAGGGTTTGTGAGCAGAGCACTGCAAGTTGCTTAATGATGATATAGACTCACTGTGTCCCTAGTACTGTGGTTATGAACATGGATCACAGGTGGTTAACATACTTCTGCCATGTTGGATGGGATGGACCAACAGGCAAAGCTTCAACATTTGTCCTAGTCATGCCCATTTAACATTATTTTTAAAAAAGCATTTCTTGGCAGAAAATGATTGCAAATAAACAAAAAGGCAGATTTAGACACACAAAGACCTCTTAATTGGTTACAGTTTTAATTAAATATATATTGGCTTAAGAGAAAGAGAAGAAAGATTACAGACAGTCATAGATTAAGAGTAAAGATAATAAAATAAATATTAGAAAGCAGTACAGACTAGCCATTTGGGCAAGAAACTCCTCTTGTCTGGACTGTTTGATGGTATGCTGTATGAACTGGACATGCAGGACTCACAGAAAAATGATGGCTGAAAACTTGCCAAAAGAAAGTGAAATCATTCTTCAGTGTTCCTGCTTGATGAAAGAGTCTGCAAGACATTCTGGAGAACACAGAAGAAAGCAGCTAATGGACTTTGTCAAACAGGGCAGGATAGACCATCAAATATCCTGCTTCACTAAAAAGTCTGCCAGATACTATTGGTCTATAGGCTGAAAATGTATGCTCCAACGTTACAGAAGATCTCGGATGACTGTTCAGGCATTGAGATGTTTTTGTCAATTCTAGAGTTTTTTAAGATGCTTACAATGCACTTCCTGTGCACTTGGGTAAACTTCTATGGTCTTTGATGGAGTTAAAGACAAATAGTTATAGTTTTACTTAGTTATGATAAAAGATAAATTATATATGGAACTTCTTAGATACTAATAAACTAAATATTGTAAGCATAATTCTTCCTTGATACCTGTTTCATTATATGTAATTTTACTATGGTGAAGTTAAAACCTTCTTTTTTTACTAGAGAGAAAAGGGAAAATTATGTTGGATTACCCTCTGTATGCTATGAATATGTTTTATTACCATCAGTTAATAAAGAAGTTTCTGTGGTTTATGGCAGGGCAGTATAGAGCTAGGCAGGTTAAACTAAACTGAATGCAGAGGGAAAAAAGGTGGAGTCAAGGAGAAACAATTTATCTGCCAAAGGAGTAAGATCCTGGAAACTTACCAGAAATAGGTTAATTTAAGATATAAGATCTAGGCAGAAATATCACTGAACCATTGGCCAAACAGTCTTGTAATTAATATAGTTTCCGTGGGATTATTCATGTCTGGGCAGCTGGAAACATAAACACAGTCTCAGTTTACAGATATCTATTTTGGTATATGTAATTTTACTATGTTAAAGTTAAAACTTTCCTTTTTATTTAGACAGAAAATGGGAGAAGATGTGGAGTTCTTCTCTGTTTGTTTTAAATGTGTTTTATTATCACTTGGTAGCTGCTTTGGTATATGACAGGGCAGAATATAGCTAGGCAGAAAGCTAAACTGAATCAGGGAGAAAGAAGGTGGAGTCATGCAGATGCCATGTAGCCACCCAAGAAGCAAAAGGTACCAAATCATGAGCCTCATGGAAAAAAAATAAAATAATAGAAATGGGTTTATTACGAGGCAGCTGGGAATGTACCTAAGTCATTGACTACACTGGGTTGTAATTAATATAATTTTTGTGTGATTATTTGGGTCTGGGTGGCTGGAAAATAAAAGAGCTGACTCCATTTATGTTAGTCAGCCCTTCAGGTCAGGCAGTGATGGAACAAACCTGTAATCCCAGCAGCCAAACCATTGATGCCAGATGGCAGTTTTACGTATTTTTAATCCCAGCACCACTGAAGAATATTAAGCGGATGAGAAATCTTCAATCTGAAGATTTCATATCTAGTGTCCTGGCTGCTTTGCTTTTCTGATCTTCCGGCTGAACCACATTATCTGTCTCTGGGTTTTTATTATTCGTGCTACAGAAAAACACATTCTGTGGTTTAAATTTGTACTTTACACAGATAAAATTCATTGTCTTGAAATCACAAGGGTATAATGATAAGTTCACTAAGAAAAGCACAATTGAAACCCCACAGATAATATTAAACTAAAACTTCTAAATAAGAGAACTCAGTTACATTAGGAAACTATAATGCTAGTAGTCAGAAACTTTAGAAAATTTACAAGTCATTCCAAAGAATAGAAAAAGTAAAAACATGCATTTTTTTTCTAGAGAAGTAAAGTACGAAGTAGTATATATACAAACAAGTTAATTTCTAGCTGCTTTCAAAGCAATAACTTCTATTAAGTTACCATAGAGATAGTCCGGGAATAAAAACGTTGTGTTTATGTGACCTATATTGTACAAAGAGCAGTGAATGATACAATTATGCTGACTTTCCTTTCTTCATTAAATTATGTAAATCAACACTGACCTTCACCACGCTATTGGCCATCAGTGGCTAAAACTCTCCTGTCCTGCATTCATTTGTCCAGGATTTCTCATTGTTCTTTTGTTCTAGGTAGGACACAGGTTTTATATTGTGTCATGTGGAGGACTTTGCCCAGCAAGTGAGTTTTGCAATTATGCAAACTATATTTTGTATGCAATTATGACTCTATGTCTATATCTCTTTTCTTGTTCTGACTCCAAGTGCCTCTAAAGAACTGAACAAGATTCAGTCAAAATTTCTATCAGGGCTGCACTGATCTCTAATATTTTGTAGAAACCAGTTCACTAAACAAAGAAAGTAGTTGGAAAGCCTGTTTATGATTAGGGGAAGAGAGATTGAAAGTATATTATATACTGGATGGATATTTATAAGTAATCTAAGACTGATCTATATGTTTGAAAAATCAATTATGAATTTATCGAAAACATAATCCACATGTGTTGTTTATCTTCTTCACTAATACTTAAGTTTTTCTGCGCATTGTTCCAAATCTCTCATGGAAAATGAAAGATTGATGCTTGCGTTAATAACAATGTTTGGCATTTGTGTAATATCAGAAGGAACAGCATGATATCAGAAGTAAAGTTGTAAACTTATGGGTTCTTAATTATAGAAAGCTAAAGTAATAAGTAAGAGCAAATAGAAAAGACTGCACAGCATAAGCTTAAGGCCTGAAATAATAAGATCAATCTAATTGAGGAAGAAAATTAATTTGAAAAACACATCATCCCTTCCTAATAAAAAACTTTGAAAATGCTAAGAATGCATTAAACCTATGTTAACCAATAATGATTATTTATACCAACCCATAACTAATATAATGCTCATGAAGAAAATTCCTTTAACTTGGTAACAAAATCAGGATGGTCTGTATTTTCATTTATATTTACTATAATTCTTGAAATCTTAGCTATAGTTATAAAATATGAAATATAAATAAAAAAGATACAGATAGGAAATGAAGTCTAAATATCCACTAGAGAGATCATACTTTTATAATATCTTCAGATTGAAGTTGAGAATTGTCCTTTCAAGTTCTGTAAAGAATCATGTTGAGATTTTGATGGGTTTTGTTGCATTGAATCTACAGATTGTTTTTGATATGATGACCATTTTTACGATGCTAATGCTATTGATCCATGAGCATGGGACACCTTTTTATCTTCAGATAACTCCTTTGATTTTTTTTTTAAATCCTTCACAAATTAATTAACAAGTTGTTGATTTGGTTGGTTCATGTTACCAAAGAATATATTATATTATATTATTTGATATCATTGTGAAAGTTGTTGTTTCCCTAATTGCTTTCTTGGTCCAAGTCTCAACTTCACATTGAAAACAAATAAGAACAACCACCTTCCCTCAAAAAGGTACAGCTGTAATATTCGTGAACCATAAAAGGATTACTGGAGGTCTTGGAATTCCCAATTGCAAATTAAACTACAGGACTATAGTCATAAAAACCTTATGGTATTGTCATAAAAGCTATCATGTCATAAAAGCTGATCAAGGGCATCAAAGACCCAGACAAAAATCATCACACCTGTGGTCATCTGATTTTTGTTTTTTTTTAAAAGCCAAAAATATGCATTGGAAAAATTACAGGATCTCTATCAAATGCATTTGGTTAAACCGTATGTCTACATGTAAAAGAATGTATGTAGATAAACAATTATCACCCTATACAAAACTAAGTGGCTCAAAGAGCTCAACATAAAACTGTATACACTGACTTTGACAAAAAAAAAGTGGCAAGTAGGCTTGAATGTTTTGACACGGAAGACAACTCTCTGAAGAGAACACCAATCACAGCATGAAGATTAACAAGTAATAAATGGTAACTCATGAAGATGAAAAACTTTCTAAGCCAAAGGACACTGCTAATTGAATAAAAAGTGAAGCAAAGAATGGTAAAAAGTTTTTACCAACTACACATACAATAGATAACAAATATACAAGATATATAAAGATATCATAAAACTAAATATAAAAACATAATCCAATAAAATATGGTACATATCTAAACAGAGACTTCTACACAGCAGAGACTCAAATAGTTGAGGAACAAAGAAATGTTCAGATCTGTCTTATTTTGGGTTCTATCATTGTGAAAAGAAACCCTGACCATGGCAACTCTTACAAAAGAAAACATTTAACTGGGACTGGCTTAGAGTTTCAGAGGCTTAGTCCATTATCTTCATAGTGGCATACTAGAAGACGGGGTGCTGAAGAGAAAACTGAATGTTCTACATCTTGCTCTGCAAGCAACAGATGCAACTGTGTGCTGCTCTGATGGTAAACTGAACATAAGAGACCTCAAAGCCCACCTTTGAGTGACATACTTCCTCCAACTAATTCACACTACTCCAATAATGCCCCTATTCCTAATAGTACCACTTCTTTGGGGGGCAATTTTCTTTAAAACTGCTACAATATCCTTAGCCAATGCAGAAATGGAAATCAAAATTACTCTGAGACTCCATTTTAAGCTTGTCAGAATGGCTAAGAACCACAAATAGCATCTTATGTTGGTGAAGATATGGAGCAATGGGAACACTCCTCCATTGCTAGTGAGGGTGAAAATTTGTACCACCACTATGGAAAACAATATATTAGAGCTATTTGCTTGGTATTTTTATGGGAATCCTAACGATGAGAATGACGAGACTCTGACTTCTTTTGCTTCTCTTAAGACTCTTTTCCTCCTATTGAGTTGCCTTGTACTACTTGGACATGATAGCTTTTTTTTATTTTATTATATTTTATTTTGTCATCTTTATTTGTTATCTTCTGGAAGCCTGTTCTTTTTTAAAGAGACACAGAAAGGGATTGGATCAAGAGGAGGGGGAGGGTGAGAAAGTAGTTGGAGGAGTGGGGAAACTATAATCAGGATATATTCAATGATAAAAGAATCTATTTTCAATAAAAGAAAATAAAAGTACAAAGAAAAGCTGAGGCTCATTTATGTCACATCTACCTGCTTCCACACAGACCTTCTTAACATTGTTTCATT
This sequence comes from Microtus oregoni, assembly GCF_018167655.1. Taxonomy (NCBI): domain Eukaryota; kingdom Metazoa; phylum Chordata; class Mammalia; order Rodentia; family Cricetidae; genus Microtus; species Microtus oregoni. The sequence goes on from NW_024544542.1 coordinate 5,609,535, forward strand.
TTTGGTTGGATTGGTCTCTAATTTCTTCAGCATTTCATTAAGTTTTGCCTCCCAGGAAATAGGAATGACACATTCCTTGCTCATGGATCAATAGCATTAATAGGTATGTGAATAACTGAGTAACAAAACACCTTCCTTTGTGGCCTAAATATTTCACTGTGAAGAAAAAATATAACTATTTATAGTGAGTTAAATTTGTTGGTTGGATGAATGAGCAGAAAATAAAATATATGTATTTGAAAATGTTTCCATTATTATGCATACTTGAAGTCTTCATATATCTCTCCCTAAAACTATATATATATATATATATATATATATAGTTTAGCAATAGGTCTGTTGGTCACATCTTAGTCACATCTTAATTGGACAGAGGAACCTGTCCAATTACTTTCTAATTACTCTTCAAATTACTTTTATACCTTCTCTGTTTTATATAAAATAGATAGTTCTTAAGTCTTCCATATTCCCCTAGGGTGAACTTAAAACATATTATCTCTCTTTGGCATTTGCTCCAGTAATTCTGTTTCTATTGTATGTCTTTCTGTTTCATTTTCTGGTAACAAATACCTAGGGTTCCTAAGTTTTTTTTTTTAATTTTTTTATTTTATTTTATTTTATTTTATTTTGTCTGTTGTGAGACAAGGTTTCTCTGTGTAAAAGTCCTACCTATCCTGGAACTAGCTCTTGTAGACCAGAGTGATCTGGAACTCACAGAGATCAGCCTGCCTCTGTCTGGTTCTTGAGTGCTAGCATTAAAGGTGTCTGTCATCAACACCCAGCCGAATGCCAATTTTTTTCTATTCTCTTTAGTTAAGTCCAGATTTTCTATAGTTTTAAAAAAGATATATGTCATGGAATAGTCTTTTTGTACACTGTGAATATTTGTCAGTATGATTGGCTTAATAAAAAACTGAACAGCCAACAGGTAGGCAGGATTTCCAGGCTTAGAGGACAATTGGACAAAAGTGGTGGAGATATTAGCAGACACAAAGCAAGTAGGATGGAAACTAGGGAGATGAGGTAATAAAGTCACGAGAGACATAAGTAACTTAAGAGACCTGGATTAATTTAAGTTATAATAGCTAGTTAGAAACAAGCCTAAGTTATCAGCCAAGCTTTCATAATTAATAATATGTCTCTGTTTTATAAGCTGGTGGTCCAAAGAAAACTCCATACAACTGCATGTATTCTAAGGAACTCTTGGATTTTGGTACCTTTCATATCACTAGAAATTGAGTATTGAATTTAACACAAACAACAACAATTAATTTCACTAGATGTCTATGGATTGAATTGTTTCCTTTACAACATAGCTATCTTTCTAAAAAAGCATCAATGCCTTATTTGTTATATAATAGCTTTAACAATACATAAATTATTATTTTAACTGTGGAGTTATGTCTTATTCTTTGCAATGTTTTTCTAGCCTTGAGGAATTCAAAGAACTCTTTTCAAATCCTCCATCCTTCCATGGAGTATATTTTTTATAATCTTTTGAATTATTAATAGATCAAATCTGCCTAAGAATCAGTTTCACTTCACATTTTATTTTTTCTTGTTAATCAAATTTCAATCAGAATTTATTTTAGATACTAGTCAAATTCCATCTCACTTGACACTGACTCATGTAGACTTCTGTATATTCCCTAGTAATGCTTTCAGAATTCTATGAACTTTTTTTAGACAAAGTAAAAACAAAGAAAGACAAACCGAAGCAACTTATTTGCTCTAGTTTTCCCTCTGTTACACATGACTATCTAAAGACCAAGTGGCAAACACAGCTGTGCTACTCTTGTGTATATGTGGAAAACATATTAGTGGTGTATGGACTATGGAGAGACTTAAATCTGGAAAGGTCTTCAGTCTTGAGAAGTCCAATGAGAGAAACATGCACCCACACTCACCGTATTTGGGAATCATAGCGAAATGCTTATTACTTAAATGAAATGCAGAATATCATTCCTTTTCATGAAGTCTCCTAAGCAAGGCAGCTTCAGGCAAGAGACACACAGCATAGTTTACCATGTTATTGTAGCAACTGAGTGTTTCTGATTGTGAAAGTGAGGGCATTTGGGTACTGGACAATTAGTTTTTTAATGCCTGGAAGTACATTTAGCAATGTGTCCCCGTGTCATTTTTCATCTATTTCGTTTATTTTGTTGTTGTTGTTGTTGTAGTTTTGTTCTTGGCCTCTGAAAAAAAACATAAATATTAGGTCTTTCAAATTTTACTAAATTGTTTCATTGACACTTGAAATATTTTGAAACCATTACTTTGCTATCTTACTTTCTCATGCAGCTTTCTTTGTGTAAACTGTATTTCGTATTGTGAACAAATCATTTGAGTTGGAATAGTCTTTAAATATACCTTTTTAAAGTATCTTCTTTATTTATACACAGAGTTTTAAAACCTCAATCTAAACTAAACACACAAACAAAACTTAGGCAAATGAAACTAAAGCCAATAAGAAAATTAAAATAAAATGTCTGTTGATGGAAAAGACCTATTTACTTTTCTTTTCTAGGACATTCACTTACAGAATAATAAATCTATATTGATAAGGGTTTGCCCAGCATACTGGTGAAAAGATCAAATGAGCCCTCAATAAGATGGGTATCATCCCATTCTCTGGGCCCTTACTTCTACAAGAAAATAGAAAACAATAATTGTATTTGTTGTTTCTTTGATTTATACTTTATTTCTTTCTATGAAATGCTTAGATATATAACTATTGGGAGTTATTCTGGGTAGTTTTATGCCAATCTGACAAGAGCTAATGTCTTATGAGAGGATGAAACATCGATTAAGAAAATGTTTCCATAAGACTGCACTACAGGAAAGCAAGTAGGGAATGTTTTAACTAGTGATTCACAGGGGAGAGTCAGTCCATCTGAGTGGTGCAATTCCTGGGATGGTGATCCTGGTTTTATAAGAAAGCAGGTTCAATGCTTGGCGGTCCTGACACCTGCTTTTAATCCCTGCACTTAGGAGTCAGAGAAAGGCAGGGGAAGGGGAGTGAATCTCTGTAAGTTCAAGGAGAGCCTGGTCTACAAGAGCTAGTTCCAGGTCAAGTTCCAAAGTTACAGAGAAACCCTATCTCGAAAAACAAAACAAACAAACAAACAAAAAAAAAACAAACATAACAAAATAAAAAACCTCAGAAAAAACAGAAAGCAGGTTGAGCAAACCATGGGTCGCAAGTCATTAAGCAGCACCTCTATGGCCTCTATGTCAGCTCTTGACTTGAGATCCCTACCCTGACTTCCTTCTTGGATGAACTATGGTATGGAGGTGTAAGCCAAATAAAACCCTTCCTCCTCAACATGGTTTTAGGTCATGGTATTTCACTGAAGCAATAGAAACTAACAAAAACAGTAGATATTTGCTAAACAAAATCATTAAAATTTACTTTAATAATATAATGCAAGTTAGCAAAGGAATATTTATCATGATACATGATGGTTTTTTTTTTTTTGTGGGGGACATAATGCTGATTTCAGCATAGCTGTGTTTTCTTCTCTTTCAGCAAAAAAAAAAAATACAGACATAGATAAAATTTAGAGAATTATAAATCCTTTCTTTGGTACTGAAGAAGGTTCAATGAACCCTCTTTTATATGTCCCTGGTGTAACTTTCATGAATTTAATATTTTCAAAGAGAGCATAGTTTGCTAACATTGAAAGCAATTTGATGCTCTCTGATCTTCCCTTGGACAATTGAATCCATATCGTTTTATTTGCAAAATTCATCTTGCTCTTGACTCTCTCAGAGCTAAGAATATTTTCAGTTTTTCTAAATTTTCTTTAGTGAGGGGTCAAGTAGCTCTCTGAGTGTTGAAATGAAGCCCAGGGCCCTTCACTCTGGCACTTCCCACAAACAACCCAAACTCACACAAAACAAACACACAGACTCTTCAGAGTTTGGAAGGTGAATGATGTCTGGCTTCAGTAACAACTCAGAGGCTGAGTTGCTGTGAGAGTCTTCATGTTTTACTATAATATGGTTTACTGTATGTTTGGCATGAGGCCAGCACCACAAAGACCTTCATCTTGTATGTTTTTCTCACCAATTAAGAGTTGTTTATCTTATTTTGACATTTTTGTTTACTTTCTTCTTCTTTTTTTTTGCCCTCCTAGTTTAATGTTTAGCTCTTTTGAAAATTTTATTCTAGAAAAATGAAGCATCTATATTTCATAAAATTCTGCCGTAGAATTTTACATTTATGATTAATATCTTATAAAACCCAGATAAGTCAAATAGTCTATGGTAAATATATCGTATTTGGAGTAAATTAAACATGACTAGTTCTTGAGTTCTCTTTACTTATCACCTACAACTAAGCTGCTTAACTCCAATCTATTTCTTTATTAACAAATAAAATAATATACTACAGAAGTATTTAGTTTATATCTCAAACTGCTCTGTACAGAATAAAACAGTTCAAGGAGAGATAACAAATGCACACAAAAAAGGGGGAATATAATTAATTTATTAAAATATGTTATTAGCTATGGGAAATTTATTTTATTCTTGTAATTTTGCCAATAATGGAAATTTAGTAAATGCATAAAGGTTTTCTATTACATCATTATTTAACAAAGTACATTTGGATGAGATTGGAGGCCATGTGTTGCAAGATATTTGATCACAGTGTGTAAAGATATTTAACAGTTATTGGTTTAATAAAAGAGCTAAATGGTCAGTAGATATGCAGAGGGTATAAGTGGGACTCCCAGAGAGGGCTCTAGGAAGAAGAAAGTGAGAGTTGCCAGCTGGATGCAGAGGAAGCAGGACATACAAGGGGAGAGGTAAACGCCTCGATCCACACGACAGCATGAAGATGAATAAAACTGTGTTATTTTAAGCTCTAAGAGCTAGTTAGAAGCAAGCCTAAGTTAAGGTTCAGCTTTTATAATTAATAATAAGTACCATGTCATTATTTGGGGCTGGCAGCAGAAAGCAAAGTCAGACTACAACCCTGTTGTAAAAAGGAGCTGTAGCAGTTTTATTTTTTTTTGTTGTTGTTGTTTATATTTTTAGTTGTTGAAAAAAAATTCCTCCTCCTCCCAGTTTCCCATTTCCCTCCCCCTCCTCCCACACATTGCCCCCCTACTCCCCTCCTCCCCCTCCCCCACTCCATTCCCCCTCCCTCTCAAGAATGAAGAGCAGTCCAGATTCCTTGCCCTGCAGGAAGTCCAAGGTCCTCCCACTTCTATCCAGGACCAGGAAGGTGAGCATCCAAACAGGCTAGGCTCCAGCAGTTTTAAAATAACAAACATATATCGCTAAAAATAGTCTGTGTGTCAAAGAAATTTTAACAATTACTAATTGTTCACTAAGCCAAAGTATAAAAATTGACTTCAACAATATAACACCAATGAGCAAACCCACATTTCTCTTTATAAAACTTTCGTGCCGTTAATGGTTTTCTGATCGTACAATCATACCAGTTGAAACTTACATTTCATGGGATCTCTTTCTTTAAAACAACAAAAGAGAAATATATGCTGGGAAGCAAGAAACAAACTCAGGGTGGGTAGGATTGGGCAGACAGACCCTAGAGACAAGAGACTACAGAACTGAGATCTTGTCCTTCAAAATGCAGCCTTTAGTTTTTAAATTTAAAACTAGTTAAAATGAATCAAGTATTGCCATTTCATCTTTGTCTCTGAAAAAGGTTCCCCCACTGGAGAAAGTGTGATTTTTTTTCTCATATCACTCAACATAGCACTGCATTATTGATAATTATATGTAGAACATATAATATTATATGTAGACATTGAAAGACCAACTTAATTACTATGAAAATGTGTAATTGTTTATATACCATTTCTCAAAAAAACATTTCCTGTTATTTGTATGCATTAATGCTGGTCCACACAAAAAAAAAATGTATCTGAAACATTTCCTCCAATAAACATAGTTTTAAATTTTCTGCCTAAAATTTTGAATGTCATATATTCTTACAAAATACTAATACCTTGTTTTTTTTTACTGACTGAATATTTAACATTTCACATGTTATTTCTACTGACCAATAAGTAGGTAAACATTTTCCAAGTTCATATTCCATAGGGCTTTAGACAACATGTTACAACAAAGCAATCTCTCATGACAGCTAAATAAAACCAATGCATCTAGAAAAACTAATGCGAGCAGCGAAGAGAGAGAAGATGCCCCCAAACCAAAATTAGACTCTCTCAATTCAGTATAATTTTAGTATTAGAAATGAATTGCTGGTGAGAAGTTCCATCTATTCCCATGACAACATCTGTTTCCTCAGTCACTAGTCTCACTTCCTATTCCATCTCTGTGAGGGGTAACCATTTGCTCAACAATGAAGGATGATTATTCCTCCTTTGTGTGCTATCATTATGGCATTATGTATGCATAACAGTATTTTGAAAAATAGCAGAATATTATCATAAACCTTCTAGGAAGTTTTCTTGTGTTTTCTTTATATGTTTATTTACTAGTTTGCTTACTTTTATGTGTAAAGTCCATCCCAGCTCTTCCCTACTACAGGAATCAAGACACCATGCAGCATGAATGTGTTTGCTTTATTCATATACATTTCATAGAATTGACTGTTCAGACACATGTTTACTTACTGTTTTGCCTTTTTGTGCTTCATAGTCCCTGATCACAAAGATTTTCACAGAAACATATTCCAGAGAGCCAGTGTAGAATGCCAATTGAAAGCCGGGCAATGGTGGTGCACGCCTTTAATCCCAGTACTCGGGAGGCAGAGGCAGGTTGATCTCTGTGAGTTCGAGACCAGCCTGGTCTACAAAGCTAGTTCCAGGACAGGCTCCAAAGCCACAGAGAAACCCTGTCTCGAAAAAAGAAAAAAAAAAAAAGAATGCCAATTGAAAGGAAAAAGATACAAAAAAAAATCAAAATATAGAAAATTGTGCTAGTATTGTGGTACATTTAACATCACTTGTTGTTCTATTGAAGGACAGGAATTCAATTTCTAGCAACAATGCTATGTGGAGATCCTGACTTCTGGGGGCATCTGCCCCACATGCATATAACCACACACAGACATCCACACATACATATAATTAAATAATGATACATTAAATATTTGAGTAAATAGATAAAATGAATTTATATGAATGTCTTCATATGTATATATTTATTTACACATGCATGATCATAATTCTAAAATTTTAAAAAATTCCTGGATTACTGTCTGTTGTTAATAAGGTTTTTTATTTTTATTTTATTTATTTATTTTTTTTGGATTTTTCGAGACAGGATTTCTCCGTGGCTTTTGGTTCCTGTCCTGGAACTAGCTCTTCTGGACCAGGCTGGCCTCGAACTCACAGAGATCCGCCTGCCTCTGCCTCCCGAGTGCTGGGATTAAAGGCGTGCGCCACCACCGCCCGGCAATAAGGTTTTTTATAACATGACTACAATTGCAATCTCAGCTTGGATCCCCACAATTCCCTCTCCTAATTTCTATTGGAAGAATTCACACAAGACAGAGACAAACTGTGTTTGTTGCAGTGTGAAACAGGGAACATAATGGTCAAATGACTCCTTTTTTGATCTATAGTGGTTGGTTTATTTAAATTATGTGCATTTGTATGTGAGTGTGTGTGAGCAGGATATGTGCTTATGGACACAGGTGCCCTTGTTGTTGGGAAACTGCATCTGACCTTTCAAGGTGGAGTTACAGATGGTTGTAAACTTCCTGATGTGGGTTCTGATAATTGAACTAGAGTTCCCTGCAAAACCATCACTTCCTTGTAACTACTAAGCTATTGCTTCAACCCCTTAATCTATATGCTGGGCAACTTCATATTACATCTTCACTGTCCAGAGCAAGTTGCTTTTCCTGGGGGTGGTGCGGGAGAATTGTCTGTATTCTGTATTCTGTCTGTATAGGCTGGAAAACCAGTAGAGGCGGGGCAATGAGAACAGGAGTATTCTGGGAAGAAGCTCTCCAGTAGTCCTGCCCAGACCACCAAAGAAGCAGGATGTGATCTACCCTGCTGAAAAAGGTACTGAGCCATGTGGCTAACATAGATACGAATAATGGATTAAGCAAGATATAACCTACCCGACTGAGAAAAGTACTGAGCCATGTGGCTAACATAGTTAAGGACAATGAGTTAATATACATTAAAGGAGCTAATACAAAGCGTGAGCTAATGGGCCAATCAGTTGATATCTAATGTAGACCCTCTGTGTGATTTTCTTTGGGGCTTACCGGCTGTGGGATCTGGGCAGGATAGAAACCTTAATAAGCAGGCCCTCATGTTACATGGGGGAGTTGGTTTTGTCTGGGTAGTTGTTAGGCCTGTTTTGATTATCTCTTACAAGGGTGCAAATGGCCATCTTGGTTTTTTTTCTGTTTGTTTTGTTTTTACTACTTGATGAGTAGTGATCTTATAAAGGTTAGGAATCTTAAGACAGTTTAGTTATTGTTATTGGCTTCCCAGTAAGTTCAAAGTAGCATGTTTTATTCATCCTTTTCCTGAGATAGAATATATTTTCCCAAGGAGCAACTAGACTCTTATAGTCTAGTCCTTAGTTTTATTACGTTCTTATTATTGAAAGGTCCATCTGCAATGTACTTTCAGAGAACAATGACCTTACCTAACAGAAACTCAAATGAGAGAAGCTCTTTGCTATTCATGAACTGGTAGATTTAAAATTTAAAATATTTGCTTAAAGGAGAAGCAACGGAGTTCATGATATTTTAGAGGGAAAATGCAATGTCTGACAGAAATACAAAAAGATATAAACAATGAAAGTATGAGACAGAAACCCTGAACTGAAAACTACATTTACCAAATGTTAAGATGTGATAGAAGACTTCAGTGCCATTCAGCAGGCAAGAAAGATGTGGTGCACTCAAATAGAAGGCAGCAAAAACTAGGTAACTTATGAGACTGTTTCTGTGAATATATTCCTTACTTTTTCTTGAATCTCTTAACTTCTTTTATTTCTTTTTGGCAGTTTTCTGCCTTTATTTGTCATTCAGCAGGTTAGTTCTTATCGATATTGACTGTCCAAAGAAAAAAAGGAGAAATCAAGTGTTTATTATATTGTAACTATAAGTAATTATATATTAATTCATTTGAAACTTGTCAACTTTATTTTTTATATAAATAAAATTTTAAATGTTAAAACTTGTAAATAAAAATCATCACATATTGAGATTAAACCCAAATCTATGCATCTCGTTGAATGTCTATGCGGTTAGAGAGGCACTGGAAAGCGCTGGGCATTCACATTAGGCTTCATATTTTGCTACCAAATATACATAAAGTATTTAACCAGCACACACAAAGACAAATCCATGACCTGATTAAAACTGGAAAACAATTAGTTTTATTCTTATTTTAGAGTTCATCTTTCCATTTTATGCATTATTCTTTCTCATCTGTTCCAAAGGAAAATAGGCAGTGATTTTTATTTCTGAGTTTTGTGACCTCACTTAATATATCTCTAAATTTATCCATTTTCCTGTAAATTTTTAATACATTCTCTTTACTGCTGAATAATATTCAATTTTATTTATGTATCAGATTTCCATGATGCATTCATGTATTTATGAACAGCTGGGCTCTTTATATTTCCTTGCTATAGTTATTTCTAGTTTTATTGCATTGTTTAGACTTCTTTATTAGCAACGTATCTTGAAATATAAGTGATCAATCTTCAGCCTCTATTTATTTATTTATTTATTATGTATACAATATTCTGTCTGTGTGTATGGCTGCAGGCTAGAAGAGGGCATCAGACCCCATTACAGATGGTTGTGAGCCACCATGTGGTTACTGGGAATTGAACTCAGGACCTTTGGAAGAACAGGCAATGCTCTTAACCTCTGAGCCATCTCTCCAGCGCCCCAATCTTCAGCCTCTTTAATTAAGGAAAATATTGATATGTGGGTGTTCACAAAGATACATAGTAATGACAGCTGATATTTATAAGTCGGAATCATCAGATGATCAGATAATCTGATGGAGGAAATTCATAGGTAAGGCTTTTGAAAATATTGCCTATAATACTTTCTGTCCCTGTCTATAATTCTTTTGTGTGCCACCTTGACCATCACCAGAAAAACAGTCGTGGAATTTGTCCCACAACCTTGGCAGTATTTTTCTCACTTTTGGGGCACTGTTGTTCTTGTAAATTGACAGAATGACTTCCTTCTTTACTGTGTACTTCTTGTGAATAAAATATGTCTTTATAGTTTGGCCTTTGTTCCACACAATGGTGAGACACTTAGAAGCCTGTTTTCCATCATTAGTTAGCAGACAAGGCAATTAAGGTCAAATTATTTAGATGGGTGTCTCTGTACATGGATTGCAAGCTGGGCTTTTCACAGATTATACACAAAGACATAATTGCAGATGTGTGGGTTGTTAAATCAAGGTCTTTCAGACACAAAGGGACCTGAATCACTTGCCAGTTTCTCTAAACAGGCCCTACTTAATACAGAAACCAGTGGCCACTCCCTGCTAAATTCCTTAGCAATTAACAGTCTGCACAAATTTATAGCCTAAGTGTATGGTACAAAATTCAAGGCTCAGCTTATTAACTGTTTAAGTTTATGTGCTAAAGTTACTATGGATAATAAGAATAAAAATTAATCAATAATCACGTCCACAGAAGATGGTCTGGCCTCACAGCCTTGAATAATAAAGTTGCAAGCTGCCATCCTTGGACTCTGGTACTACACATAGCAAAAGAAAATGTTTCCTTAGGCATGGGAGACTTTCCAATGTCAGCTCTTGCCCAAGAGTGCTGAAATGCCCTGCACTCTTTGCCCAGCACTCGGCGTGTTCAGAGCCATGTAAATAACTCTGCTCCTTTCCATTTGCTGCAAGGCTGGATTGTGGCCCTGATAAATAGCTTTGTAAATTTTTATTGCCTGAAGTGTGTTGTTAGATGTGTATATAAGTTCTGTTAATAGAGAATTCAAAAGAGAGAATTGGAAGGAGAATGGAAACTAAAGATTTAGAACTAGAGAATTGGAACCAGGAAGAGAGAACAAGAAATACACAGAACATGGCCCTCAGAACACATATGTAAGTCTTTTTCCTTTAGATAGAGAAAACTTTTCTGAAGTCCTAGTTATTCTGAGACTTTCTTTTCTCTACCCTGAGTACAGTCTTGGGAGCTGAACTCCCATGCTGCAGCATTGATACATCATAGTTACTTGTTTCTACAAGGTGTAATTTTTATTTGCCTTAGATGTCCAGGCAAATTTGCCTTAGATGTTAACTGGTCTTAATGATAAAAACTCGGAGTCAGATATTGGAGGGCAGGCTGGGGATGAGGGGGAGCTGAAAGATCAGAGAAGCACAACAGCCAGCCACTAGTTCTTACCTCTATGAAATCTTCAGACGGAACAGGTTATCCCTTCTCTACAAGTCCTCAGACTGAATGGGCTTGAGATCTGGTCTCTTCCTCTCTTATTCCTCTCTCTGCCCAGCCATATCTCTTCCTGTCTTCACCTCCCTAATTTGGGGATTAAAGGCCTGTGACTCTCAAATACTGGGAATAAAGGTGTGATCCACCACCAATTGGCTCTGTTTCTCTTTAGACTGAATCAGTCTCATGCTGGCCTTGAACTCACAGAGATCCTACTGCCTCTGCCTCCCAAGTGCTAGGATTAAGGGAATATGCCACCACAGCCTGGCCAATACATCTAACGGGTGGCTACCTCTGCTCTCTGATAGTCGGGCAAGCTCTATCTATTAGATCACATTCAAAATATCACCACAACCAAATCCTAATTTTCTTTTGTGTACACTCACCCAGAGATGCCTTATAATTTTAATCTTACAATTGTAGTAGGGAAAAAAGAAAGCCATCTTTTATATCTTAATTAGCAACTATTAAAATGACATGTTTTATATATTTTCTCTTAAAGGATACTTCTTTTCTCAGGGGAAAGCAAAGGATAACTGCTTTTTAATATTAATATCCTTTTATCATTATGCTTTGGATCACACTCACAGCCCCATTCATAGTTATTGCTAGACCCAAAGTTAATGGTTAGCCCTACTTACCCAAGGACTTGGTAACTTCTAGGAATTGGAGTTCTTGGAAAATAATAACAAAGACTTGTGGAAAAGTACACTGGATCCTAACTCCACCAATATATGTTTCGAGGACACTTATCAGGAAAATTTCCAGAACTACGTTAGTTAATGAATCTACCTGTTAATCAATCTGAGTACGCTATTTCTGGTAAATCAATTGTCATTATAGGTAGTCATTTTGGTCCCTATGTCAGGAAGTTTCTTTGTGACTTAGCCTTTTTCAGCCTGTTAAAAGAGCAGGGATGATGTACTCTCCCTTGTAGATGATTCCAGCTGAGAAGGGCTGTCAATTGTCAAGGCCCAGAAAGGTTGAAAGTCTAGTCAAAAGCTTGGCAATGCAGCATTTGTGAGAAGCATATGGGTTAGCTGATCCACGTAAGGAACAGGGAACAGCCAAATTGACTGGACTGGTTCACATCAGCTCTAAGCATGTCTAGAACAAGAACTGAGCAGATTATAGTTTGTAGGTCCTCCCTGGACAGCAGTGTGTCTGTAAGCAAATAGAAATCTGTTGGAATATAGACTAAGAACAGAGGTAAAAATTCAGTGATTTAAAGAGAAACCTTAAATTTTGAAAGTTTTTGTTTGGCCTGTCACTGGTGGATCCAAAGTTTATGGTTTTTTGAAGCTTGTGTGAATCTTAGTTTACAAAAGGAGATAAAAGTTTTACATATATTAGCATTGCCATTGTATTGAAATCAGCATTGTAGAAAACCCAGTTAACAGGTATCTGTAAAGCAGCCTGAATGGATTTACCCCTGGTACCATAGTAAATGCTATGGCTTTCAGTTAAAAAAATTGAACATTTTTCCATTTTCTAGAAAGCCTGATATAAATTTTAATCCAATAAAAAGCACCTTCAAGTCTATGTTGAGGAAACATTCAAAGGGAATTTAAAATCTTCAGCTTGTGACTAAATAGCAAGTAGTCAGATTTCTGCCAATTCATCAGAATTCAACTGTTTATGTTAAAACTTTGAACTTTTGAAACCTCTGCATAACAATATATATTTAGTTTGTAGTTATATATATTAAATAATTTTTGAGAAACTTTAAACTTAAGTTTTTACATCTTCAGATTCTTATTATATACCTTAGAATACTTTTCTTGTCTCTCAGGCCTTACGTAGACTTTTATATCATAGTATTTTTTTTTCATTCAATAATTTATTAGAGACACAAGTAGTTATTACTGAGAACAGTAATTGCAAAGCGTGTTCCTATGGTGAAAAATTATATTTGAAACCTGTTCATGGTTTAATATGAAGCCTGTGAGCAAGGCAAATCTGTTGCACAATAATCCTTTGTACTCTGTGAAGATTTGTCACTCACATTGATTAATAAAGGGCTCAATGTCCAATAACTAGGCAGATAGGTGGGACTTGTAGTCATAAATAGAGCTTAGGAGAGAAAGAGGATAGAGTCACCAATGCAAATCAAAGGAAGCAGGTAGATAAACACACCTGGCTGAAAAAAGGCATCACTCTGTGGTAGAGAATAAATAAGGAATATGGGTAAATTTAAGTTGAAAGTCTAGTAAATAAAACCTAACCTATTGAGTGAGGATTTATAATTAATGACAAATTTCTATGTTCTTATTTAGGAGATGGATAATGGAACAGAAACTTCCAACTACACAATCCTATCTGTCTTTTCTTAACAAGAGACCTAGTGACTTTAACTAATATTATTATTATTATAAACTATTTAGGATAATAAGAAAATGCAGGTTAGTAGTTATTACATTCAAACATGTAGTCATGTTAGGTATGTTTTGAAGGTCAAACATAGATAAATTTTAGATAAACGGGTGGTCTTCAAACACTTCAGGGATGTACATAAAATGGCATTTAAGATGTTTGAATAACAAGAGGCTTTTTACGACTATGAGACTTGTCTTTCCCTGGCAGCACAAATCTACTTCAGAGAAGACGAGGGGCACTGAAGAAAATCCAAACAGTGTTTACTTTCTTTGGGGCAAAAGTTAGCCATGGGGCAAGAAACTGCCCTTGCCTGGACTGCTGACCATATGCTGTCCAAATTGGACAAGGCAGGCACTGAAGAAAGTGACTGTGGCTCTTCAAGCAGGGATTTTAAAGAATCCCTGCTTGAAAGAAAAGTCTGTCAGCTATTCTAAGCCTGTAGGCTAACGAGGAATGCCCTAACATTACAGAGGAAATCTGGGGGACTGTTCAGGCAGCCAGTTATTTTGTCATTTCTGAATTTTGGAATTTGTTTACTCTATACTTTTTTTTTTACTCAGGTAGTATTATTTCCATCTCAGGTCTCTGATGGAGCTCAATACTAAATAATTATAACTATAGTTTTCCTTGTTAAGAAATTTAGAAAAGGCCAGGCGGTGGTGGCACACACCTTTAATCCCAGCACTAGGGAGGCAGAGGCAGGCAGATCTCTGTGAGTTCGAGGCCAGCCTGGTCTACAAGAGCTAGTTCCAGGACAGGAACCAAAAAGCTACGGAGAAACCCTGTCTCGAAAATAAAAAAAAAAAAAAAAAAGATTAGAAAAGAAACTTTAAAAAAGTGTAAAATGTATAAGGTTGAGGGACACAAAAAGATAGCTTTGGATTGGTAATACAAGTTAGGATAGAAAGTGAACTAGATACAACACTTTGGACTCATCAAGATAAAACAGATAATAGAGTAATATTGTGGGGTGTCAGTCTGTTTAGCCAATGACTTTTGGGGTGACTTGTCATGGGTGTGGTTTTCTCTGGAGACATGAGAAGATTAAATGGAGGATAAAGGTTGCATGCACCCTCTTGGGTGGTCAGAGCTGGAACAAGCCATGTGGTTGATCACTATTGCTCTTGGGAGATTGACGGGACAGCAGTAGCTGGATCAGCAGCAGCTTCTACTTTGTTCTGTATTTGTTAGTTTTTCCATTGTACCCCTTAATAAATTGTTTAATAGATTTTGTAGGTTCTCATTTAAGAGTGTTTACTTTGAACTTGTCAAATGCTAATGGACTAGACATTTTAATGCAAACATTACCTATGCATATTTGTATATGGTTATTGTACTTACTGGAATTAGTTTATCTATGTTAGATAGAACCTTTGCTTTTTATTTAGAGAAAAAGGGAGAAATGTTCCGTGATATTTTGTCTGTGTTCTGACAAGTAAAGCTTTCATGGAGTCAGATGGAAGCAGAGCTAGCCACTACTTAACCATAGAGGTCTGACGGGATATACAGAAAGGAGACAGGAAATGATTAGGTGGGGTAGAGAGAGGATCAAGCATTGTTTGAATGGAGGAATGGTGTGGTACAAAGGGTTTGTGTCTGCTCTTCTGTTTCTCTGATCTTTCAGATTTTTAACCTGATTTCTGACTCCTGCTTTTCATTGATATGATTAATTAGATTGGGCTTTACTCATTCTTTTATCCTTAGTCAAAATAGCTGTCACCCATGTGGCTTCCCTTAGTTAAGACAGAAGGAAGCCCTTTGTTTCCCAGAGCGGCCATAACACTGATTACAATTTTAAGTTAACTTTTTGTTACAGATGCTACAGACTTTTAACCGCATCCAATAAGCCATTACTATAATCAAGATATGTAGAACATAGTATATTTACACATTTGAGGCCAGTCAGAAAGAAACATACAGTGGCCATATATATTCACTGTAGTAATACGGGCAGCGGGCCTGCTTTTCGTCCCACCTGGCTCCCGCACAGCTAGCTTTACACCAGAAATAACAACACACAAACTGTATTCATTTAAACACTGCTTGGCCCTTTAGCTCTAGCCCTTACTGGCTAATTCTGATATCCCAATCAACCCATCTCTAATAATCTGTGAGCACTCGTCTTATCGGGAAGATTCTAGCCTATGTCCATCCTGGGTCGGAGTGTCTGCCCGGGAGCGGGGCATGGTGTCTCTTCTGAGGCATCTGCTCCCAAGAGGAGAGCTGTGGAGTCTGAGCTCACTTCCTCTTCCTCCCAGTGTTCTATTCTGTTTACTCCTCCCACCTATCTCTAACCAATGAGAGCCAAGCAGTTTCTTTTTATTTAACCAGTGACCTTCCTCCATCATTTCCCCTTTTTCGGTTTAAGCAAACAAACAAAAAAAAAGGCTTTAACTTTAACATAGCAAAATTACATATAACAAAACAGTTATCAAGTAAAAGTTACAATAATCTTTATCATAACTAAGGAAAACTATAACTATAACTAACTATTCTTAACTCCATCAAAGACTCCAGAAAGATACAATACTACCTAAGCAAACAAGAAAAAAGCAACTTTTAAAACTCTAGAAATGACAGAGACATCTCGTTGCCTGGACAGTCACCCAAAGTTCCTCTGTACCATTGGGGCATCCATCTTCAGCCTTCAGGCCCATGTTATCCAGCAGACATTTCCATAAAGCAGGAAAATTCAAAGTCAGTTCAGTCACTATCTGTTGTGTCCTGCAGAATGTCTCGCAGACTCTTTCATGAATCAGGAACCCCGAAAGATCATCTCACCTTAGGCAAGTTCAGTAGTCCTCTCTCTGTGGGTTCTCTGTGTCCAGTTTATGCAATAGTCCAGGCAAGAGCAGTTTCTTGCCCAAATGGCTATCAAACTCCATAACGAGCCTCTTCGATGCCCATCTTCCTCTTGAAGTAGATTGGTGCCGCCAGGAGCAGAGTGACTCATTGTCATGAAAACTCCTAAGTTATTAAAACATTTAAAATGCCATATTCTATAATCTTTGAAAAATATGATGAATGCCTATCTAAAATATATCTACGCACATCTAGAAAATATTAACTAACATGACTACAAACTTGACTATTATTTATGATTATCCATCAACAACCTATATTTCCTAATTATACATTACATTTTAATAATGAACTACACAATCACAATACCTTAATCAATATCAGAAATACATACACATATAACAAAATTGACCATAAATCTCTATCAATAAAGCAAAATCTATACTAATGCAAATTATTCATACCTATATCATATCTCCCTTTAAATGTAAAAGAACATTCATAAACATTATGTGGGAATATGGGCGCAGTTATTTCTCTCCAAACTGCTTCCTGCTGAATGGGGGCGTCGTTAATTAGGTCTTTCATGGTATAACCTGTGTGCTAGTTTCATCTCAGTTGGCAGTTGAGCAAAGCAATTTTCTGAAGATGTTCACAACAACCCTTCAGGAGGGCGTGGTCCATCATACCAAATCGGAATTGAAGAAATGAACAGGGTCTCATCCTCTGTGAAAACAAAATAAGAAACTCCTTTCCAAAGCATCACGTCCTTAGATCCCAATTTCAAAGTCAAGGCATCAAAATATCTATGTTGGATTAGTTCAGCAGCATTTATAAATAAATATCTTTTAGCATCTGTTGCTCCTTCCTCAGCATTTAAATAATTTAAAGAGAGCATAATAGCATACAGTATCAAAATTCTCTGTGTATTTTCCATCTTTGTGCAGCTTTGTTTTAACCTCTATTTTGTTTATTTTTACTTTTAACTCTTTGCTTTTTGAGACAGGTTCTCTGTATCTTTGACCTGAAGTAACTCTGTAGACCAGGCTGTCTTTGAACTCTCAGAGATCCGCCTGTCTCTGCCTCCCAGGCATTCGGGATTAAAGGTATACACTATTACACCTTGAACTCACAGAGATCAGTTTGTCCCTGCCTTCTAGGCACTGGGATTAAAGGTGTGTGCTACCACACCTTGAAGTCACAGAGGTCAATCTCCCTCTGCCTTCCAAGTGTTGGGATTAAAGGTGTGTACTACCACACACAACAACTCTCTTCCTTTTTTTTTTTGTTTTTTACTTTAAGAACTTCAACTTTTAGTCTGCATATATTTTTAACACACTGTAAACCATTTAAAAATTTTCTTTGTCTTTGAATCTCTCTTTACTGTATATCTCTCTTTTTCTGACCACATGAGTCTTTAATTTACCAAGCAATATCAGTAGGATTAAAGGCGTGGCTTTGCCGGCTGAATCCAGCCCATTCTTTAGCTTTCCAGCCTCATGGCTGAGGTACTGGCTGTAACCATGTTTACTGCCACAACTCTATGGCATTTCAAGGTCCCTGCCAGCAAGCGAGCTTCAGCAGCCTGTGCTTGCAAACTGCACGAACTGCTTGCGTAAAAAAGTCAGAGTTTGCCCTGGCAGGACAGCCCAGAAAGCTGGCATTTTTAAACGGTGCAGCTTTTTTCCTGCTACGGCTGAAAACCGAAAAGCACGTGGAGAGCTGTGGAGTCTGAGCTCACTTCCTCTTCCTCCCAGTGTTCTGTTCTGTTTACTCCTCCCACCTATCACTAACCAATGAGAGCCAAGCAGTTTCTTTTTATTTAACCAATGACCTTCCTCCATCAATCCACATATTCACATATTGAGTTTAGCTTGAGGCAATTCTGTACAGCTCTGTGGCTGAAGCAAAAATATACAGGCATATATATATATATGTTTCCCTACTTCTTCTAGTGTTGGAATTTCAGGGAATGAGTTTCTTGTGAGCTTCTGAATTCAGTTTTCCTGGGCAAGAGGTGGGATTATATCAGCCACTTGTTTGTGGAATCTGCAGCACCACATTGCCCAACAGCTCCACATTGCCCAACATTTCCACATTGCCTGCCCCAAGTCTAAATACAAAAAGACCAGACACACAGGACAAGACATAAGCAAAAGAAAAACAAAGCCAACAACAGGAAGCATGGGACAATGACATTTAATTGGAGTTCTTGGTTCCAGAGCTATTAGTTATTTTTTTTTTCTTACAACCCAGGGAGCAGGTATCCATCAAGTTGAGCTACTTCTGCTTTCCCCAGCTCCCAAATCCATGCTGGGCCTGTACTCCAATATTGTGGAACTACAGTAGTGTTTAGAAGGCTGTGCACTCCCACAGTATTGCCTGAAGCCCCCACACTGGGCCTCTTCTAACTCTAAATCTGGCCCCCAATGTCTTGGGTGCATCCTTGATGCCTTTGTGCAGCCTAGGATTGGAAATATGCTGATAATGCTAAGGTACTGGGCCTAGCAGAGTTTGACCTGGTCCCTAGCACTACCAGGACATGCAATCACAGGTCCAAGGCAGGGCAGAAAAAATCTGGCAACTCTAGTTGAACTCCCAGTTAATGGAAAATAACCAGAGGAACATGGGACATCTCCCTGTGCTCTAGATTATGCATTTTGTGTGTGTCTAATCAGACTGCCCCTTCTTTAGTAAGGTACCCCTAAACCAGAATCCAAAAGCCAGACAGAAAAGTATTATAGAATTTAAAAAAGTTTTCTCTGTTTTACCAAAAATGAGAAGTGGGCCTCCATTAAAAATGCTTGCTATTTCATTTCAGAATACTTTTCCTGCTCTATGCAGAAAAAAATAGAGATTATGCATTACATGCCTTAAGCTCTCCTGTTTCTTTTAATTGCTGTTGACTTTTTACATTGTTAATACAGTAACTAAATCATAATTCCGTTCTGGGTACTGTTTTTATATCTAAATGTAAACCAATACCCATCATAGACTCAAAGATTTGACCCAGGATACAACTTCAGGGGGGAATGTTAGACCCAAACTTAAGATATAAACTCTACCTTCCCAAGGTCCAGGTAACATCTTGGGGTTCTTGGAACTGTAATTATTAAAAGGAAACACCTGCCTAAGGAACAAGAAACTTTCTGGGATTCTGGTAATTGGAATTCTTGGGAACAAAACAACAAAGCTGTAGACAGAACTTTCTGTTCTGCCTGGTCCAACATCCATTCAATCCCAAAGAAAAACAAAGAGGCTTATATTAATTATAAGCCTTTGGGCCTATTAGCTCAGGCTTATTATTTACTTGCTTTTACAACATAAATTAAACCATAACTCTATTTTTTTTAATTTATTAGATTTTTAAACAAAATGCCAAGGCAAGTTCCCATTCCCTCCCCTTCTCCCATTCATTCCACAAACTCTCCCATCGTACCTTATCTAATCCTCAGAGAGGGTAAGGCACTTTGCTTTGTGGAAGGTCCAAGGCCTCCCTACTACATCTAGGCTGAGCAAGGTATATATCTAAAGAGAATAGGAGCCCCAAAAGCCAGTACATGCAGTAGAAATAAATCCTGATACCATTGCCAGTGGCCCTCAGTCTGCCCCAGCCATGCATCTGTCAACCATATTCACAGGGACTAGTTTGATCCTATGCTTGTTCCTTCCCAGCCCAGATGGAGTTGGTGAGCTCCTATTACCTGAGGTAGACTATTTCAGTGGATGAACCCATCATAGTCTTGACCTTTTTGCTCATATGCTCCTTCCTTCCACTCTTCAACAGGACTTTGGGAGCTCAGTCTAGTGTTTCAATGTTGGTCTCTGCCTGTTTCCATTAGTTGCTCGATGAAGTTTCTATGATAATATTAAAGATAATCATCAGTCTGACTACAGGGCAAATCAAGATCAGACACCCTCTCCTCTATTGCTTAGGGTCTTAGGCGTGGTCATCCTTGTGAATTTCATTTTCATCTACTTCTTCTGGGTTAGGATGATCAAGTCTTCCTGTTAAATGACCGCCTGGTTTCCAGTGTTACCATGTTACTTTTAGGTTGTTGGAGGAATTCTTACTTTGCTGCCTACCCATCTCTTCCTTCAAATGAGGCCAGCAGTGTCTTTGCATCTTGGTCCAATCCTTGTTGTGGCTGTCTGAGTATCTGGAAGTTTTTCTTGATCTGCTCTGTACTTTCAATGTCTGTCTCAGAAAGCCTCTGAGGTCTCTATAAGAAGCTCTCTTGGTCTTCTCTCCTGGTTTGCACTCTTGGTGCTCTCTCTTATTCCCCTCAGTGTTGTTCCAAACTCTTGGTCCCTTCAGTATTATAGCAAGCTCTCAGCTCTTATGTGGGGTGTGACTAGAAGCTTGGGTGGTCTGGTGGATGGGTTTGGGTTTGGGGGGAGCCTAGCCAGAGGAAGCTCCCTGGTGGTTGGCTAGAAAAGCCAAGAAAGTTGGGAGAGGGCCCGGGGATTTGTTCCACTGTGTAGGTCCTAGAAAGTGGGGTGTCCTGCCGTGTGGCTATTTAATGACCTCTTATTTCCCTCAGTATTGGAGTAAGCTATGTTTCAGAGTTCCATTGAAGTTGCAGGAGAATAGGCAGGTTTTGGGGAAGAGTGTGGTTAGTAGTTTGGATTACCACTGGATGGGTTTGGGTTTTGGGGGAGCCTAGCCGCAAGATTAACCATAATTCTTGTCTGTTTAGGCATATGGCTTGGTACCTCCTATGCAGCATTCTATTCTTGCTTCCACTATTATCAGGGGTCATGAGTACCACCCTCAGTACCCACTCAGAGCTCAGAATAGGATGTCTATTGGGGATGAGCATATGAGGTTAAAAAAGATTAACTCAAGGACATTATGTCTGCATTTTTTTTTTCAGTTGAGGGGAGAAAGTGAAGTTAAGGGGCGTGGAGAAAAAGAAGACTAAGGCGGAGAATAATGATAATAATGAGTAGAAGGAGAAGAAGAAGGAGGAGGAGAAAAAGAAGAAGAAGGAGGAGGAGAAGAAGGAGGAGGAGGAGAGTAAGAGGAGATCTCCACAAGGGTCTAGCTACTACAAACACAGTTGGAAAAGTAGATAGGTAAAGACAATAATGATATGCATATCAAAATCACCAAAAGGCAGGTAGAACCTGACAAAGCTATACTTTGGAACAAATAACACCACCCAGGAATGAGCCAACACCTGACGTTCCAAACTATTAGGTAAAGTTACTAAACATCCTTGAATCCCGGATTCACCAATTCTTCTTATCTAATCTCATTTGTGTTAACCAGCTTTAGTGATGCACAGATTTGTTTGTTAACAAGCATGGGGCTTGCTACCTTCCTGCTCAGTGTCTGTCTTCTATAGAAATTTCTATGTTGTCTCTTAGCAGGTCATTTAGTGGGACTAACTCTATGTAAATTTAACTTTCTTTTTTCTTTTCTTCTTCTTCTTCTTCTTCTTCTTCTTCTTCTTCTTCTTCTTCTTCCTACACATTTTCACCTCCTGCTCTCCTCCCAATTCCCTCCCCATCCCCTCATTTCCCCTCCCCCTCCCTCTTCAGTCAAAAGATCAGTAAGGGTTCCCTGCCCTGTGGGAAGTCCAAGGTCCTCCCTCCTCCATCCAGGTATAGGAAGGTGAGGATCAAAACAGACTAGATTCCTACAAAGCCAGTACATGGAGTAGAATCAAAACCCAGTGCCATTGTCCTTGACTTCTCAGTCAGCCCTCCATGTCAGCCATGTTCAGAGAGTCTGATTTGATCGCATGTTCCATCAATCCCAGGCCAGCTGGCCTTGGTGAGTTCACATTAGATTGGCCCTACTGTCACAGTGGGTGGGCAGAGCCCTCGCTACCCTGACTTCCTTGCTCATGTTCTCTCTCCTTCTGCTCCTCATTTGGACCTTGGGAGCTCAGTCCAGTGCTCCAATGTTGGTCTCTGTCTCTATCCATCCATTGCCAGATGAAGGCTCTATGGTGATATGCAAGTTATTCATCAGTGAGTTCAGGTGCCCTATCCTCAGCTGCTCAAGGAACAAGCTGGGGACATCTCCTTGGACACCTGGGAACGCCTCTAGAGTCAAGTCTTTTGCCAACCCTCAAATGGCTCCTTTAATTAAGATATATACTTCCCTGCTCTCATATCTACTCCTCCTTCATCCCACCTGTCCCATTCTCCCAAGCTTTCCCCATCCTCCCCTTCTCACTGATCTCTTCCCGTTTCCCCATACCCCCATTCCACCCCCACCCTGAAGCTCTCAATATTTGCCTGAAAATCTTGTATACTTCCAATATTCAGGAGGATTACTACATGTTATTTTGTTTGGGGGGTCACCTTCCTATTTAGCTTCTCTAGGATCATGAATTTTAGGTTCAATGTCCTTTATTTATGGCTAGAATCCACTAATGAGTGAGTACATACCATATTCATCTGTTTGGGTCTGGGTTACCTCACTCAAGATAGTGTTCTCTATTTCCATCCATTTGCATGCAAATTCAAGATGTCATTGTTTTTTACCGCTGAGTAGTACTCTAATGCATATATTCCACTCTTTCTTTATCCATTCTTCTATTGAGGGGCATCTAGGTTGTTTCCAGTTTCTGGCTATTATAAATAATGCTGCTTTGAACATAGTTGAACAAATGCTTTTGTAATATGATAGGGCATCTTTTGGGTATATTCCCAAGAGTGGAATTGCGGGATTCTGGGGTAGATTGATTCCGAATTTCCAGAGAAACCACCACACTGATTTCCAAAGTGGTTGCACAAGTTTGCATTCCTACCAGCAATGGATGAATGTTCCCCTTAATCCACATTTTCTCCAGTATCATTGGTGTTTTTGATTTTAGCCATTCTGACATGTGTAAGATGGTATCTCAAAGTTGTTTTGATTTGCATTTCCCTGATCACTAAGGAGTTTGAGCAGGACCTTAAGTGTGTTTGGCATTTGAACTTCTTCTGTTGAGAATTCTCTGTTCTGATCAGTACCCCATTTTTCAATTGGGTTAATTAGCATTTTAAAGTCTAGTTTCTTGAGTTTTGGAGATCAACCCTTTGTTGGTTGAAGGGTTGGTGAAAATCTTCTCTCAGTCAGTAGGTTGCCTTTGTGTCTTAGTGACAGGGTCCTTTGCTTTACACAAGCTTCTCAGTTTTAGGAGGTCCCATTTATTCAATGTTGCCCTTAATGTCTTTGCTACTGGGGCTATACGTAGGAAGTGGTCTCCTGTGCCCATGTGTTGTAGAGTACTTCCCACTTTCTCTTCTATCAGGTTGTGTGTTCGGACTGATATTGAGGTCTTTAATCCATTTGGACTTGAGTTTTGTGCATGGTGATAGATATGGCTCTATTTTCATTCTTCTACAGGTTGACATCCAGTTATGCCAGCACCATTTGTTGAAGGTGCTTTCTTTTTTCCATTGTATACTTTTGCTCTTTTGTCAAAAATCAGGTGTTCATAGGCTTGTGGATTAATATCTGGGTCTTTTATTTGATTACATTGGTCAACTTCTCTGTTTTTATACCAGTACCAAGCTGTTTTCAGTACTGTTGCTCTGTAATAGAGTTTGAAGTCAGGGATGGTAATGCCTCCAGAAGTTCTTTTATTGTATAAGATTGTTTTGGCTAAAGCAAAGAGTGAATGGTAGTACTTCAAGACCTCAGGGTGTGAAGGAATTCAGCAAGGTCATTCATTATGTTGCCTGTGCAGAAGTTACACTGCTGAGGTGTTTTGCGAATGAATCCCATTTTGAAGGAAGAATTATTGCTTTACAAGACAAGGTTTTTATAGATATTACAGTGTCTTTTCCAAAAGACAAGTTTTCCCTCAGCTCTGCAAAATGTGTCACCCCATAATTTGTACATTTGTGGGTCTGCCTTTATAAATCTGTCATCTGTACATTTACTGTATAGTCTTGTGGACTCCAACACTCTGTGTTTGGTTGGTGACTTATTCTCTGCCTTTCCTCTTCCAAGAATTCTCCTAGTCTGGTTTTCCCACCTGTACTTCCTGCCTGGCTACTGGCCAATCAGAATTATATTAAACCAATATGAGTGACAAATCTTTACAGTGTTCAAGACCATTATCCCACAGATCAAAATCTCATGGGAAAGTTTGGAGACCTATGGATTTCTCCTATATAAACTCCATCAACATGGGTCTTGAGCCTACTAAGCTAGAAATTTTCCAGGTAATGGTCCTGGTCATATTCTATCTTGGTCAGTATTTAATATTTTTTTTTATTCCCTGAACATATTATGACTTCCATTTTTATTTATTTATTTGTTTTTTAAAGATTTCTGTCTCTTCCCTGCCACCACCTCCCATTTCCCTCCCCCTCTCCCAATCAAGTCCCCCTCCCTCCTCAGCCCGAAGAGCAATCAGGGCTCCCTGCCCTGTGGGAAGTCCAAGGAACCCCCACCTCCATCCAGTTCTAGTAAGGTGAGCATCCAAACTGCCTAGGCTCCTACAAAGCCAGTACATGCAGTAGGATCAGAAACCCATTGCCATTGTTCTTGAGTTCTCAGTAGTCCTCATTGTCCGCTATGTTCAGCGAGTCCGGTTTTATCCCAGGCTTTTTCAGACCCAGGCCAGCTGGCGTTGGTGAGTTCCCAATTGGATCAACTTACCCCTGGACCCAGCAATACCAAGAGAGGCCTTATCATACAACAAAAGTATATGCTCTACTATGTTCATAGCAGCATTGTTTGTAATAGCCAGAACCTGGAAAAAACCTAGATGCCCTTCAATGGAAGAATAGATGAAGAAAGTATGGAATTAATACATTTTAGAGTACTACTCAGCAGTAAAAAATAAGGGCTTCTTGAATTTTGCATGCAAATGGATGGGAATTGAAAACACTATCCTGAGTGAGGTAAGCCAGATCCAAAAAGAGGAGCATGGGATGTACTTACTCATATTTGGTTTCTAGCTATAAACAAAGGACATTGAGCCTATAGTTAGCGATCCTAGAGAAGCTAAATAAGGAGAAGCCAAAGAAAAATATATAGGCATCCTCCTGAATATTAACCTTCATCGGGCGATGAAAGGAGACAGAGACAGAGACCCACATTTGAGCACCGGACTGAAATCTCAAGGTCCAAATCAGGAGCAGAAGGAGAGAGAGCATGAGCTAGGAACTCAGGACCTCAAGAGGTGCACCCACACACTTAGACAATGGGGATGTTCTATTAGTATTTAATATTTTTAATAAAAACTTGTTTAAATTTTTCCAAAATGGTGAAACACTTTTTTTGGGCATATTTCAGGATTAATACTTATGTGCTTCTCTGTTTTTGTTCTCACAATTCTTTAGTACAGTCTCTAACAAATTGCAAGGTTTTGTAAAGTTTCTGTTCAGTGAAACTCCTTTTTTTTATATTTTTTAACTCTCCTGCTATGGAGTAAGGAAAATAATTGCTACTTCCTTCTCATTTAATAATCTCCAAATCTCCATCTAAACACTTCTTACCAGAAGATCTGCAGAATTTTGCTGAAAACTAAATGCATATTTCTTTAAGTTGACCTTTAAAACATGAAGTGGCTCTTTAAATGGAAAAAATTGGGCTAAAAATTGGATATTTCACTCAGTAAATTTCAATGTATAATATAGGTTATAGAATCTAAATTAATTTTGTGTATAAACAAAACATAAGAAAAATGTTTGTCATAATGAATTATATATTTTTCATAGTAATTTTAGTAATCAATTTTACTTTAAGAATTAATACATCACATTTTATTAGTATGATTATTGTACTATATGAAAGCATCTTTAACACAAAATATTGCAAAATATTACTCTTTATAACATCTGTTGAATTTATTTAAAAAATGCATAGTGTACCCTTAAGTACTTAGTTATTGAATAGGTATTGATATTCAATAAAGGTAGGTGCTATGGCACATGAGAGATTAGATATATTTGTAACTTAATTCTCTGTTTCTACTTTGTACATGAAAAAAACAGATAAATGCAAAAATAATGTCAATAAATGAAATGGAAAAATATAGAAATATAAAAATCTATTTTTGTGAAGTAATTGGGAACAAGATTTTTATTCAGATCTGTTACTAAATATTTTTCACATGGTTTGTGGAAACAAATTATTACTCATTACATTTTGCTAAATAATAAGTATATTTTTTGTTTATATATCCCAAGAATACCAATAAAATAAGTTTTATTGTATAAAATATTTTTCCTAGAATGTTATGGGAATGGAATTTTAGTATACACTAGAGATTTTTCTATAATGTAGATATAAATAAGTAAATACTAGAATAGAGTAATTGGTGTGAATGAAAGTTTCCATGACCAGCCATAATGATGATATTTGTATCATTCATTCTTCTTGAGTCAATGTGTACAGAAAAAAAAAGCTGTTGACTTTGATACTTTAAAAATAAAAGTTATAATGGCATTCTTTTCATACTCATTAGTGTGAACTTACAGATCTGTTCAAGGGGGAAAAATTTTATTGCAGATTTTCATAAATGATGTTGAAAAAGAGTTTTCAAAATGATGAAATTATTTTCATTGTTTTAATGGAAAAACCAAATATATCCCAAACATGTTAAAGAGATGACATTTCTACATTTTTCTACCACAATAGAAAATAAGTCATCCAACTTCTTATTATAAATCATAATTTCCTAAGTACACAGCTAGAATACTTTTAAAGTTTCTATCATTAAGTGAAGTTTTCCAGAATTATACTCACCACCTTCCCATTTCTGTTTCTTCATACATTTTCTGCAATAAGCTGTGGATAGAAACTATGGTCTTCTCAGCTTTTCTGCTGACTTGAAAATGTATAACTTATTATCTAGAGCCCTAGTGATGTTATCACTTACAATACCATATATGTGTGTCAAACTTACAAAGGGACATGCTTACAACGGAAAAAGCACCAATATAATTGGAAATGTTAGTTAAATGAGTGCACAGTCATTGTAGGAAAATTTGATTGTATTCTGAAGCTCATGAGACTGCCAATAAAGTTTCCTTGAATCAGAGTGTGGAGTTGGCTACTAACTCTTCCAAATCAGCCATAGAGGTTTTGGAGACTAGAAGACAGGTATAGAGACACAGCAAGTAGTAAGATAGGCCTTAGAGAGAGTCTTGGCCTTTCTGGATCGAGGACTGAGATAGAGAGCAGGTCACTGATCACTTTACCTCTTCTTTCATCATTCAGGTTCTCTACCAAATATATGACTCCTGAGAATTTTATTGATAAATAATAATTAGATAAATGCTTCACACATCTCCAGAAGAGATTTCCATTACAAGTTTTTGCAAATTACTCAGAAGAAATTAAAAGAGGCAGCAACCAATTGAGCTGGGTTGTTTCACCCTAAGAAATTGAGCTGCAGAGAGACCGAATGGGAAAAGGAAATTTAATTGAGTGAAAACTAAAACACAAGCGGATTAATCATATTGCATTGTCAGGTAATGAGCACAGTGAGGTGTGGTGTCTGCAGCGTGAGGGAAGACAAAACCTGGAAACCACAGAATATTTGCACTAGTAATTATGATACATATTTGAGGTCAATGCCAGACATCAAACACTTCAGAGAGTGTTATTATGATTTGTTATAATAGCCTAAGGAAGAATGACCTTGTGTCACTTATTATTACAATGACAAGCTTTAGAAACATTTTCCTAAGCTCATGGAAAGTCTCATTAGAGTTTAAAATAAAAAACTCAAAGCCACCAAGCTGTATAGCTCAGGAACACATTAGAGAAACCAGCCAGATAAGAAAAGAGAAAGCCACAGACTTTCAGTCGGCAATATGGAAGACTATCAAACACATGATAACAGGAGATGGGAAGCAGAGAAAGAGTAAGAGAAAGAATAAGAAAGCCCACAGTACCTGAAAACAATTGCAACACCCAAAAGAAAGAGGATATGAAAGAAAAGTCACACCTAAGATAATCCATGTCTGTAATGATTTTTGATCATGAACTATTGGGCCAAGCAGTGTTTAAATGAATACAGTTTGTGTGTTGTTATTTCAGGGCATAAGCTAGCCAGGCGGCCAGGTTGCCGGGGACGCAGCCCCGCCACTCGTATTACTACACATGCTCATGGATCAATATGTTTAGCAAATTAAAAATGGTCATCCTTTCAAAATAAATCTACAAATTCAATGTAATCTATATCAAAATTCTAACACAATTCTTTGAAGACCTTGGAAGAATATTTCTCAATTTTAAAATAAAAAAAAATATTGAGGATAGTAAAAAAAGTTCTGATCTGTTCCTGACAGAATTTTGGGTACCAAAGATATTCCACAAAAAGCTTGTTTTCTCCTTGGAAAAACTGACCTTTTGTGCAAAGAACTGTCCTTGCCTTTACTACTAACAATATGCATGTAGTCCAAATTGGATAAGCAAGATACATGTAGAAGTCACTGCCAAAACTTGCCAAGACAAAGTAGGCCAGTCTTTCAAATTTCCCTGGTTCTGAAAATGGTCTGTCAGATATTCTAGGCCTAGTCAAAGTTAGTTGCCCCAACATTGCAAATGAGACTAATCAGACTATCCAGGTAGCCAGCTGTCTCTGTCATTTCTTGCACCTTTTAGAAGTCACTTGCTTGCATTTCCTGCTTACTCAGGTAATATTATTTTCCTACTTATGTTTTTGATGGGGTTGAAAACTAGACAGTCACAACTAGTTTCCTCTCATAACTTAGCTAAGACATTTCTGGTATAAGACTTAGATTCCTTAGGATAGGAAATTATTAAAATAATCTCTTTTTTTTTTGCTAATTACTGGATTTTGCCATGTGTTTCTTTCTTGATATTGCTCATACTGGTTGCAGTTCTATTTTGTGTATGTTTTTGCCCTTTCTTTCCCCTAGGAAATACTTGATATTTTATTGTATGTAATTTTGTATTAGGTTTAGAACCCTTTTATTTAGACAAAGGAAGGAATTGTTGTGGAAATTCAATTAGCCAATAGCTTCTGGGGTATTGGCCCTTTGGACATAGTCTGAGGTGTTATGTGTGCACCGATAAGAATTGAGAAGAAGCATGCTTGTTTTCCTGAGATCTCAGAGCAGAATCAAGCTGTTCAGCATCTCCCTGTAGCAGAGCAGTGAACACTGCAGTTTCCTCCCAGTCCAGTGATCCCATTTCCTTTGTATCCCTATAATAAAGACAGTTTTGTAACTTTTACAATATCTTAATTAAAGAAATCCTAAGGCTCAATACCTTGTTATGATTCTAGTAAATTTTTATTCAAAATATTTTTACATAATGTATTTAGCATGTTTTCTATATCCCTTATATTTCCCTTCCAAGCCAGTTATGTTTAAAAAAAAATAAACCAGGAAGCATGAAATACATGAAAATCCAAACAAATAATCTTAAAACCAATTAGAAGAAATACTCTAAATAAAACAAAATAACACAAAAATACAATAAAGTTTATATTTTGTTATCCAACTACTCCTTAGCATGTGCCTTGCTCTGAACTGTTATGCCAGCATTCATAGTTTCACATAGAAGGGGATCCTGGCACTGCCAAGAGGAAGAAGATACGATGTCCTGCTTCTAACCAAAAAGCTATGTGGAATTGATGCCCACGGGAAATGAACCAACCAACAAACAAAAAATAAAATCTTGTTTTAAGATGAAGTGCTAATGAGTATGTAAACTAAACTCCAGTCTAGGTCCCATTCTCTGTAAGAGAAAGGCAATCATGCCAGTTACCAACAACAGTGACCTCAAGTGTACCATAAGGTACCACAGTGGTACATATGATATGGAAGTAACCAAGCTTCACCCTCTTTTATTGGATTTAGAAAATAACACATGGAATGGAATACGTTTTTCACACTGCTAAAATGACAGAGAACTTGAGACTATGAAGATCATAGGCCCGTGAGAAATACTAATACTATTGTTCTGCTAAAAGAACCAAAAAATAAGATTATTCTATTGATACACTCATAGATTCGTGCCTTAGCCAAACCATAACAGAGAAACTTGTTCTTGTATTAACTAAAAATTAATTCAGAGATATATAACTAGAAAGTGGAGTGAAAGAATTGAGAACATTCTTCTAATAAACAGTTCTTAGAATCTTGAACCAGTTAGTTCATAATTATTTAGGTATGAATTCATTTTTTAAAAGAAATGCAACAACAATTGTTAGAATTCTGTGAGGTACTTGTTTACATAAGTATGCCAGTTATAATATGAATGTCAGTTTGGCACTTTTTATATTAAATTGGTTATCTAATCTGTTTGGTGTCTCTATTAGTAGTTATCTATGTAATGTAAAAAGCATGGATTGCCTATTCCATTTCCATATTAATTAATTTCTTCAAGATGAACATGTAAACTGTTGATATAATTGATATTTGAGACATTGCTTACAATGCTGTCTAGAAACAGAGAGCACTTAGAAAATGGTGCTTGATTTACTTATATCACAAACATTTTTACATGATTTACTTCATTCCAGAGTGTGTGTGCTTGACCTAAGGCAAAGATAACTGCTGTGTTCCTATCATGAGAACAAAAACAAGGCAATTTGAACCATTCTATGTTACTACTTAAGTAAAAATGTAAAAAGTAGCTGTGTGTGAGGTTATGCTTTCAAAATACTTTAATATAAATATAGTATTACTTTTAATTTATTTTTATAATAACAACTAAAAGATACCAAAATGCCAAAACTACCTTATTTACTTTCAAATTCATTTTTCAGTAATATAGAAATTGTTATTAATTAAAGTTAAATTTGGTCATGTACATTTATACTTCCTCTTAAATTTTATTAACTTCCTATGGAAGTTTTAAATGCTCTCTACAACAGTCTTATTTGATAAGGAATTCTTGAAGATAACAGATATAATTTTAAACTATATGATTAATTTATTGAACTATAATTCCTTTCATGAACAGTATTTTTAATGTCTGTCATTATCCCTGTTTCTTAGGAAATGAAGGTTATTTTTTGTTCTCTTTTCTAAAATTAACTTCTGTGATCATCAATACTAAGAGTTACCTTGATTGTTCCAGGAATCAACTAAGGAAAAGTCAATGAGGGCTTTTCTGAAAGGGTCAGCCAAGGGGAGACACCTCTTCTGATTGAACCGTGAGTAGGAGGCTCATATGTGAACAACTCCAAAACCTTCTGGCACTCACTACCTGCTAAGAGAGGAATAATTCATCTTCTCCAAGGATGAGCCTCTGGTACCAAGTGGACAACCTTAAGTAGGTGTGAGCAATACTAAATTATATCAGCTAGGGACACATACAAACACACACATGCACACAGAGGGGGGGGATGGAGGGAAGAAGAGAAGTCACAAGCATATATATGTGTGTGTGTTTTCATGTGTGTACAATAATTAAATTAATTAAAATTTTAATAGAATTTTAAAAAGGCAATGCATGTGAGTGGGAGATGTGAGTGCAGAAGGAGAATAGGAGAGACAGAGCAAAGGTAAGGCTGAATAAAACATTACTCATATCAGAAATTTTCAAAAAATTAATAACTTAAATCATAAAATGGATACAAACCAAAACTTTCTGTTTGCCCTTATTTCTCATGAAGCCTTCTATTTCAGTGAGTGTTGACTTTGTTACTTCTGCTGTCCTTAGAATTCTGATTTTCTGCTTACAACTACTGAGTTGTACAGCCATGTAGTCTTAGAAGATGTAGTATTAAATATTCACAGTCTCTTCAGGTGTAGAGGACCATTCTTACTCTTCAGCCAATATTGTTCCTTGGCTTATATTAATCCCTATGGATAATTTATGGCATTTTACCAGTTCTGTCCCTCTGGAGAGCACTATTTGCCATAGCTGCAATGGAGAGTGAAAGATGAAATTTCAGGCAAGGTAAATATTTCCTTTATCTTACCTGCCTCCTCAAAAAATGTAACAACAGCATCTGAAATTTCTGCCATTCAGTCTGTATATTTCCAAGAGAATTTGCTGAACACTGTCAGTTGTAATCAGAATGGATTGTAAGCAAACAGACTGGATAGAGACCCTGTGTAGAAGCAAACAGTAGAGGCCCAAAACAAAAGCAATGTGATTTTTAATTATGTTCTGCTGTCTTCACAGATGGATGCCTTATCCAGTTGTCACCAAAGGGCTTTCTATGTAGTCAGATGGAAGCAGATACAAAGACCCTCAGTTAGACGATATGCAGAGAGAGAGAGAGAGAGAGAGAGAGAGAGAGAGAGAGAGAGAGAAAGACAGAGACAGAGACACAGAGAGAGACAGAGAGAGCCTTAATTGGAAGACTCAATTGGGTCCATCTCCTCAGAGATGAACAGCTTTATGAAAAAGAGGTAGAAGCATTGGAAAGGTTGTAGGAGTCACAGGGATGGAAGTTGAATATGGATGACCCACTAAATCAACCAAGCAGGGCCCATATTTGCTCACAGAGACTGAATTTGGCAGGAAGGATACCTCCATGGACTTGTACTAGGTACCCTGTGTATATGTTATTGCTGTTAGCTTGGTATTTTTTTGTGGGACTTCCATCAGTGGGAATGTGTGTGTCTTTTGTCTGCTCTTGGGACTCTTTTCCTCCTTTTGGATTGTCTTGCCAATCTTGATATTAGGGCTGTTGCCTTGTCTTACTCTGTTGCGGGAGGTCCTCCCAATCCTCCAGCCTATAGCCGCTGAGATACCAGCCCATTGGGGCGTGGTCTCTCTCCCTTTAAAAAAGCGGCCACTTCCCTTCTTCCCTCTCCTCTCTCTCTTCACTTCCTGCTCTGCTGGCTGCGACTAGACTCCCTTCCTGGTTGTGCAGAGGGCTGTTGTTTGGGACTGTGATCTGTAAGTTTTTTCCCCTTTAAATAAATATCACCCTATTAATCATAATTCCAAACTGGTGTGGCATTGTTTGTGACTTACACCTTCAATTGGCGCCCAGCATTTGGTTGGTTTTAGGACCTCTCCTTCCCCCGCTCAGCTGCAGGCAGCGAGTTTGGCTTGGCACGAGCCGCGGCCTGTGCCTGACAGCCTGTGTCTTGTGCTTGGAGCCAGCAGCTTAATATAAATCATCACGCACTGGCTTTTCTTGCTGCAGTTTTTTATATTTTCCCTTTAGACACCTCAGATTGACTTCCAGTCCCCACACACTCTATTGTCTGCCTCCCCACGTGGATTTAAACTCCACAGGCCCACATAGTCTCTGTCGACATAGTCTCTGCCAGCGTGGTTTGCACTTTTCTGAGTCGTTTTTAAATCTCCCTTGCAAGCACAGCTCTTAAGTGGCGCGAACCAGAGCACATGGTTGCCGGTTGCTGAAAGCTGCAACCCCTCAGGGTGACTCTGTCACGTGGAGGCATAAGTGGCTTCCAGGTTACTCTTCTCTACTCCTGGATTCTGGGTTTCTGGTTCCGTCTCTGGAATTGATTTAATTACATTTACTTTATTGAGAAACTCGCATTTTCCAGTGTTTAACATCTACTAAGGCACTGAAACAGGACCCTGTTTTCATCATGACTCAGCAACAGCGCCACCTGCTGGATAATAGGTAATATGGCAGTTTTCGTTTCTAATGCAAATTTTACTGCTTTGTTTTCACTAATACAATGGATTAGTAAATTTATATTTACTAATACAATGGATTACATCATACAAGGTTTATATGATTATGGGGATACCTTAATTTGCTTGTTACTAGGTTTCAGTTTTCTTTTCCATATTCTATCATTAAGGAAGAATATGGCACTCCTAAGAACGATTGAATCTTTACAAACTAATAATGAACAACTAATTGACAGGATTAAAATTATTGAAAATCAGAGGTTATCTGAACAAGTGGATACTAAGACAGACAAAATTGACTCTATATCCAAGGGTATTAGAAAGTTACCTGAAAGGGTTCAGGCTGTTGAATTTGACCTTCAGACTATATCACAAAGTTTTGATACGGTAACAGACAGAATGTACCTCCAACTTGGGAATCTACATGATATACAAGAAAAGTTTAAGGAGGACATGTTATCTTTGAAGGAAAAAATTAAAGCTTTGGAATCGCAGGTGCAGAATGGGGACCAAAAAATTGATACCTCAGTGAAATCACTGGAAATATATACAGGTCAGGAGATTCAGGATTTAAGAGAGACAAAGATAAAAAGATTTGAAAAGATTGGAGAAATTATTGCAGCTGGTGAACAGAATAAAGAGGC
The DNA here is from genome assembly GCF_018167655.1 of Microtus oregoni. NCBI lineage: Eukaryota > Metazoa > Chordata > Mammalia > Rodentia > Cricetidae > Microtus > Microtus oregoni. The sequence continues at coordinate 5,644,272 of NW_024544542.1, forward strand.
ACAAGGACAAGATACAGTACCTCCACCAGCTATTAGAACTGGCTTACCCAGGGTTCTAGCAACATACCGTATACTTAATACTGACAAAGTGTCAACTTCTAAAGGCTCAAAGGGAGCCAGAGAAGCTAGATGGACGCCAATAGCAATGAATGATCTGAAAGAAATTAAGCAAGCTGTTGTTAATTTTGGCTTGCACAATGCATATGTAAAGGAAATGATAAGGACTTGGGCTTCTAATGCTAGAGCTACCCCCCATGATTTCCATCAGTTAGTGTCTGAGTTTTAGATAATGGACCTTCCTTTTGTTTGGAATTTATTTCAGAGAAGAATCCAAACATATGGAACAGCAAGGAAGAGCAAAGGGCATTGAAGTTTCCCAAGATCAAATTCTTGGTGCAGGAGAATATGCTGATCCACAGGTCCAAGCTCTTTATGATGATGAAGTACTGTGTCTATGTCACCAAGCAGCTTTAAATGCTTGGAATAGGATACAAGATGCAGCAAAAAGGGTTGAATCATATACCAGAATTAGGCAGGGACAGAGAGACCCCTTTATTGACTTTTTACAAAGATTAATTAAGGCTCTGGACATAGGGGGTAACAGACCCAGAAGCTAGACTAATACTTCTTGAATCTCTAGCTTTTGAGAAGGCAAACATAGAATGCAAAAAGATAATTGGGCCTTTAAAGTCTAGATCAGCACCTATGGATGAATGGATTCAGAATACGATGAATGTTGAGACGTTTAGCTATAACGATGAACCTTGGGTAGGAGAAGCGATTTCCAAAGCAATGAGGAGACATCAAACTGCCAGGGGTTTTAATTGTGGTAAATTAGGACATTTGCAAAGGGATTGCAGGCAAAGAATTTCTAGGAATAATATCTCTTTTGAGAATGACAAAAATAGGAGACCTCAGCATTCAGATATATGTAGGAGATGCGGTAAAGGCCAGCATTGGTCCAACAAATGTAGGTCAACAACAGACAGACGGGGCAATCCTATATCATCAGGAAACTCCTTGGGGGGCCTCTCGCAGACCCCCAAGCCAACAATGGCCCAGTTATTCCCAGTCACAGTGGAGAATGTGCCTCACCAAGAAAATTAAAAGCTCCAATTTTTGCTGTAAAAAGTAATACTGGTCTAAATGATGAATTACGTGTGGAGGATGAGTCCAAAAATCCAGTAGGACAGAGTAAACATATATTTTGGCAGACTTCTATTAATGATCAAAGACCAAAGCTAAGAGTTTGTATAAATGACACTTTTATTGAAGGCTTATTAGACACAGGTGTGGATGTAAGTATCATTACCCCAGAATCTTGGCATCCAAATTGGCCTCTTCAAGAGTAGATGTTCAGTTCCTGGGAATTGGAACCCTATCTCGTGTAAAACAAACCACAAGATGAATGCATAGGGCCCGAAGGGCAAATAGGAAGACTAAGGCCATATTTAGCCAATATTGCCATAAATTTATGGGGCCGTGAACTGCTACAGCAATGGAATACCCAGATTAACATTCCTGTAGTTCCAGGAACTCATAATTCTGGGAAATATATCATGAGGTATTATGGAAAAAGGTCACCAGCCATTCAGGCTGTACAAGAACATACAGCAAATACCAAACATTTAGAGGTACCAACAGCCCTACCTTTAAAATGGCTAACTGAGAAGCCAATATGGAACAAACAATGGCCTCTAGCTGAAGATAAATTACAGGCATTGGAACAGCTCATGCAAGAGCAACTAGATTCTCACCATATTGAAGAATCAACCAGCCCTTGGAATTCTCTTGTATTTGTTGTAAAAAAGAAATCTGGTAAATGGAGAATGGTGACAGATCTAAGAGCTGTCAACAAAGTAATTCAACCAATGGGCCCAATACAATCTGGAATTCCTTTGCCTTCTCTGTTACCAAAAGGATGGACTCTTATAGTTATTGATTTGGAAGATTGTTTTTTCACTATACCTGTACAAGAAAAGGATAAAGAAAAATTTGCCTTCACAGTGCCTACTTATAATAATTCTCAGCCTAATAGGAGATATCAATGGACTATCCTCTCACAGGGTATGCTCAATAGTCCTACATTGTGCCAATATTTTATAAGTAAGCCATTGGAAATAATTCGTAAACAATTCCCCAAGTACATAATTTATCATTACATGGATGACATCTTGTTATCTGATTCAAATAGAGATACTTTAGAAAGGATGTTTGAAGAAGTAAAGAAAGTTTTGCCTAGGTGGGGATTACAAATTGCCCCTGAAAAGATTCAAAGAGGAAATTCTATTAATTACCTAGGTTACAGAATAGGATTAGAGAAAATTTAAACTCAAAAGGCACAAATTAGGAGAGACCGGTTAAAAACTCTTAGTGACTTCCAAAGATTGTTAGGAGACATTTCCAGTATATGACCAGCTGTTGAGATAACACCTGGTATAATAGTTCATTTAAACAAAACATTAGATGGTGATAAAGATTTGAATAGTCCAAGAAAACTGACAGCTGAAGCAGAAAAGGAACTGACAATGATTGAAGAAAAATTACAGGAGGCACATGTGAATAGGGTGAACCCAAATCTTAGCTGCATCCTAGTCATATTGCCTTCCAGAATTTCTCCTACAGGGATTCTAATGCAGAGGGAAGATATTATTTTAGAGTGGATATTTATACCTAATAAACCAAGTAAAAAATTAAAAACTTATGTGGAAAAATTCTCTGAATTAATTATAAAAGGTAAGCTGAGACTTTGTCAACTAGCAGGTATAGACCCAGCAGAAATTATAGTGCCTTTTACTACTGAAGAAACAAAAAAATTTATGGGAAGACAATGAACCGTGGCAAAGAGCTTGTGCTAATTTTTTGGGAGAAAATAATAGCAACTATCTCAAAAGTGGTAGACTTAACCTCATAAAAAGAACTTCTTGGTAGGGTGTGAGGAGGGGGAGGGAAATGGGAGGCTGGGAGGAGGTGGAAACTTGTTTTTTTTTCTCCTTTTCTCAATAAAAAAAGAAAAATAAATAAATAAATCTAAGTGAAAAAAAAATAGAACTTCTTGGATTCTTCCTAGAATTGTACGTGATGCTCCAATAACTGGAGCCCGTACGTTCTATACTGATGCAAATAAATCAGGGAAAGCAGGTTACAAGTCAGATGAATTGAGTAAGGTGGAACAAAGCCCTTATAATTCTGTCCAGAAGGCAGGATTATATGTCATTCTTATGGTGCTAAGGGATTTTAAAGAACCTCTTAATATAGTTCCAGATTCACAATATGTAGAAAGAGTTATCTTGCATATTGAAACCGCTGAATTTATACCAGATTACACAGAGTTGATTTCATTGTTTATCCAGGTACAAGACATAATCAGGAACAGGCTTTGTCCGATGTACACAACACACATCTGGTCCCATACAGGTCTGCCTGGTCCTCTAGCCCAAGGCAATGCTGAGATTGATCAATTATTGATTGGAAGTGTGTTGCAGGCCTCAGAATTTCATAAGAAGCATCATGTCAATAGTAAAGGCCTAAAGAAAGAATTTTCCATTACTTGGCAACAAGCTAAGGACATTATAAAGAGATGTCCTACTTGTTCTTTCTATAATCAAACACCGTTGCCTGCTGGGAATAACCCATAGGGTACTAAGAGAAATGAAATCTGGCAGATGGATGTGTTCCACTTTATGAAATTTGGTAAATTATAATATGTACACCACACCATAGACACGTATTCAGGTTTTCAATGGGCTACTGCCCTGAGCTCAGAAAAGGCTGATTCAGTAATCACATATTTATTGGAAATTATGGCCATCATGGGTATACCTGCACAAATAAAGACAGATAATGGTCCAGCATATGTATCTAAGAAAATGAAACGCTTTTTTGATTATTATAATATAAAACACATTACTGGTATACCAAATAATCCTACAGGTCAGGCAGTTATAGAAAGTTCAAATCGTACTATAAAGGATATGCTGAACAAACAGAAAGGGACCGAAAATACCCCCAGAAATAGATTACATAATGCTTTATTAACATTGAATTTTCTTAACGCTAATGAGAAAGGATGTACAGCAGCAGAAAGACATTGGATAATGGAAAAGTCTGCTGAACTAAATCAACCGATTTATTTCAAAGATGTGCTGACCTCTCAATGGAAGCCAGGAGATGTGCTATGTTGGGGAAGGGGTTTTGCTCTTGTTTCCACAGGAGAAGAAAAATTGTGGATACCATCAAAATTAATAAAGTTTCGATTTGAAGGGGAGAAACCTCTTGGAAAGGAGAAATGACAACTCATCCACAATGATGATATTCATACAGGTGGTAAGAAAAACATATAGAATGGGGGCAGGGTTCTATTCTTATCTCCACAGGAAAACACTCATCTTTGAAAAATTCAAGGGACCCTGGATGTTTGGATACTGACAGATGGAAAAATACCTGCTCAATAGGAAATATCAAGAAAACTGAATGGGTTGTGTAAGTAATACTAAACCATATTTCTAAATTTATAAAGCTGGTTTTGAAGTTGGACTCTGGCTCAGTCCCTCTCGAATTCCAAGCCTGTTAGTAAGAAAAGAACCCAGAGTTTCTGGAGTTTCTGTCTCATGTCAAGAGCCATGATATGGGACAGAACGAAATATGAGTTTAGAAAACATCTTTGCTTTTCTTCATATCTATCATACTTTTCATTGAATATATCTATCATGCTTTTCAGTGAATATATATATATATGTATATATATATATATATATATGTCTATATGATTAATGTTTAAGTTTTTCACAATGAACAATGAGTTTTTCCTGAAGTGACATTTGAAATTTCCAGGAAGAAGATGGGGCCCCATAATAACAACTCCACCTGGTTGATATGACGTCATGATACTGATAGCGCTACTACAAGACCTGCATTGGGTATCAGCTGCACAACTTGGTTAGCTGAAATGGTGCACATCTTATACAACATTTTGGCCAGACCTGCACAAAATACTCAGAGACTATTTGCAATTTTAAAAGACATTGATCTTGAAATTTAACCATCATTTTACTTTCACAGGATCCCCCAGAAAGAACGTTGCCCCCATGACAGCTGGAAGTAATTCTAGAGGACGACGTCCCCTCTCCCAGTAAAGTTTGCCCTTAGGTTAGGGACATCATTTAGGGGTTGATTATAATTAGTATATGATTGGGGGTTGGGGGAGGAATTTTATAAGCTCAGGGATCATTTTGAAAAAAAGAAAAAAAAAGAGGGATGATGGGATAATAGATTTATAATTGTGAGTTACTGTTTTTAGACAAATATATTGGTATTGATTCTTGCATATTGAAACAAAGTTAAATTATATTGACTATTGTATGCATGGCATGTTTCTACCTCTGTTTAAAACATTTTTTATATATTGACATATATTGTATTGATATATATATATATATATATATGCCATATTGCAGTGTACATTTCTACCTCTGATTAAGATACTTATATAATGTTTGTGGATTGATATATATTTACCTACTGCAATGTATATTTGTACATTGTTTATATTTGGAGGTCATTGTCCTCATTTGTATCACAGTCGTTTATTTTCTTAGTCTTTAAGTTATATAGATATTGAGAATTATATAGATTAATAGTCATCTAAGTTTGTCATTTATAATTAGACTAATCAGGTTCCTTAGATATATAGAGATTATACTCAGTATAGATAGATAATCTTCAACTTCTTCAAAGAGCTGTAGAAAATGTCCTTTAATCTAACTCAGAGTTTTGTGGTAGTGAGACACAATTGCTCCTGGCAACACCACTCTATTCCCGAGAGAATGGTGAGCACCAAAGACACTCCACCTGGAGCCTTTCTTTTTGGCAGAACTGGCCTTTGGGCAAAGAAATGCCCATACCTCAACCACTGACAGAGATACAGAGCATGCATCAATGGATAAAACAGGACTGTCATATCCTGCCAAGACAGGGTAAGATAGTTTTGAAAAGTTGCTTGCCTTTGAAAATGGTATGTCAGTCATGTTATGCCTTAGCCAAAGTTGGTTGCTTCAACGCTGCTAACGTGACTTTGGGTGATTGCCCAGGTAGCTAGTTGTCTCTGTGATTTGTTGCATGTTTTGGAAGTTGTTTTACTGAACTTCCTAATTACCCAGGTAACATTATTTCCCTTCTCAGATCTTCGATGGGGTTGAAGACTATATAAATTTAGTTACTTTCTCTCATGACTTGGCCAAGTTATTTATTATACAAGACCTAAGCTAGTTAGAATAGGATATTTGTACTTATTGTATATAATTTCATAGTAGGTTTAGAACTCTCTTATTTAAACAAAAGGGGGAGGTGTTGCGGGAGGTACTCCCAATCCTCCAGCCTATAGCCGCTGAGATACCAGCCCATTGGGGCATGGTCTCTCCCTTTAAAAAAGCGGCCACTTCCCTCCTTCCCTCTCCTCTCTCTCTTCACTTCCTGCTCCACTGGCTGCGACTAGACTCCCTTCCTGATTGCGCAGAGGGCTGTTGTTTGGGACTGTGATCTGTAAGTTTTTTCCCCTTTTAATAAATATCACCCTATTATTCATAATTCCAAACTGGTGTGGCATTGTTTGTGACTTACACCTTCATTACTCTATCTTGAATTGTTTCATTTTGTCATTATCCATTGGTGGCCTATTCTTTTCTGAAGAAGTAATATAAGGAGAGTGGATCTGGGGTAAAGAATTGGTGATTGTGTGGGAGCTAGGAGGAGTGCAGGAAGGGGAAGTGTGATCCAGTTGTATTGTATTTGAGCATAATCTATTTTCAGTTATATATTTTTGGTAATAACTACACAATCAACTGTTTTCATCATTTTTGAAGAGGATATAGTTACATAACAAACATTTGCAGTTTATTTATCAGAATGTTTTCATCACCTTATTGCAGTTACACATAAAGCAAAATATTTTTTTGTTTTGTGTTTGTTTTTTGAGACAGGGTTCCTTTGTGTAATAGCTCTGGCTGTTTTGGAACTCACGTTTGTAGACCAGGCTGGCCTGAAACTCATAGAGACCACATGCCTCTGCCTCCTGAGTCCTAGAATTAAAGGTGTGCACCAACAATGCCCAGCTGCAAAATCTTACATAAAATTCAGCACAGCTTCTCAGAATAAACCTGTAATCACTAAGATATTCATCAGAATGTGTGCCAACCTTTAGGGTCAAAGAACTAAATGTTTAATTTATTTTCTAATGAATGAAAGTCTATATGCTTTTTTGGTATATTTGTATTTCAGTTTCATTCATCACCCTATAATGTGTTTTTGTAATCAAGAGAAACTCAATGTATAAACTGAATACAATCTTATAATTAAGATGGGGAATTGGTTCTGGTGTGTGATGTATGCAACATGACAAAAACAATGATAATAAATTTGCAGACAATTGTAGTACATAATATTTTGTAATGTGCTTACTGTTTGGAATATTTGAGGAATACTATGAGTGCATAGTCCATCTCAGTTTCAGTCTGTAAGTAATGTGTAGCATACTAAGTTCTAAATTTTAAAAGTCAGAATGCAATGATTTCTATTACATTATATTAAAATTGAAATAAAGAGACTTATAACCCAATTGGGAAAATCATAATGATAGAATAAGAAAAAATAAATGTGTTTCACAAATTAAAAATTTCATACCAAGGTATCAGGTAGGATCACATAGAAATCTTAGTAACTATTCCTGCAAGGCCAACCCACAGATTCATGCACATGAGCTTTGGGATTTTTCTAGTTTGGTGTTTTCAATTAGTAGCCTATGTAAACCTTTTATTAGGAAAATTTTCCACTGTTGGTGTGGGAGGTCCTTCTGTATTTGTGTTGCTTTCATTGGTTGAATAAAGAAATTGCCATGGCCATTTGATAGGGCAGAACTTAGATAGGCATGGAAAAGTGAACTGGATGCTGGGAAGAAGGGCAATGTGACAGAATCTCCTGCTTGAGAAGGACGTAGGTTAGAATCTTGCTGGTAAGCCACAGTCATGTGGTGATACACAGATTTAATAGAAATGGGTTAATCAAGATGTGAGAATTAGCCAGTAAGAGGTTAGAGCTATTGGGCGAGGTAGTAATTTAATTACTACAGTTTCTGTGTGTTTATTTCAGGTGTAAGTTAGCCAGGCGGGATGGAACAAGGGGCCCCGCTTCTTCTACTGCACATTGTAAAAGTATAAATTAAGTTGTGGTGACTTAAAAATATTTTTCTATGAGAATAGATAATGATTACATAAAGAGAAACAGGAAATCCTCCTGACATAAGAATGTTTTCTCTACTCATAGATAACAGTTAACTTTTCATGTTGATACTTCATTTAAGGCAAGCATTTAGAACTCATATATCAGTGCCAAAATACATATTTTGATATACATTGGCTAGAAGCTTATATATAATAAGTTATTTTACCTTAATTTACATATTATTAATACATATCATATCATTATTTACAGTATTTATATAATACATTATTTATCATCATATATTTATGAAACATCACACTGTCCAAGTACAATTTAAAGAGCAATGCTTAATGTTTAACATGCCAGTTTATTTAAAGGCATAAAATATTAGCATAACACTTGACAATACTTATATATTTATTCAGAGCTAAATCGACTTCTCTTTTTCTCAGCGAAAACTGTCACTTTTAAGTTGGTGCGATTATTTCTTTTTTTGTGTTTTTCCATGTGTGTTACTGTGAATGAGTGTCCAAAATGTAGGCAAAGCTTTATTTATGCCACATTAATCTGTCCTTGGTAAAGCAGGAGTCTAAAGTCTCCCAGGGCATAGTTTACCTGACATAGTGTGTCACTGGTTAGACTTTTGGGGAAGTACTTGAGGTTTGCCAGAAAACAGCAGTTTACGAAGCACTGTGGAAATATTTAAACCTTTTAATAAATTTAAATACCTACTCAATCACTTTACATACAATTTTAGCATTTAGTTAAAAAAAATAAAGTCAAAAAACCTCAATCTAGCATAATCACCACCAAGTCATTACTGGATATGAAGGCAAATTATTTTGAAAATTACTAAGAAGGTTATGAAGTACAATGTCCTTTAGATTATCAGAATTTTAAAATAGCAATGAGATCAGGAGACCATTCCTCAAACTGCAATAGGTTACATTTAGAAAGTAACACAGAGTGATGACATGTGACAAATCACTTAAATTTTACCATATTCTGATTTTATTCATGTTCATAAGTGATACGATATATGATGATAGCAAATCAAACCCTCATTGATCCATTTTATATGAACGATGATAATATAAACTTACTGACTTAATAAGCTTGTGTTTAAACACCGATGATACTGGTTTCCACCTCCCTCTGATGTAGGTGCTGCACCTTCAGTGTAATCATTGAGCAGTTATTGAACATGATACAGCTGTTGGACCATGGTCTTAATTGGAATTTGTGTTTTTCCAGTTTAAGTCACTATAAGATAAATGTTGGCACCTATGAGCCTTAATGTATTCAACACTTTTGGTATTTAATTGGGAAATATATGATCTAATCATTACAGGGGTATAATATTCTGTGTGGAATTACTGCTTCTTGATAAATGAGTATTCACTTTAAGGAAACATCTACTTACCATTTGAAGTGTGTGGACTAATGTATGCATACACTAGTATTTTCTTATTTTTTTCTTTCATGAGAGATAGGATTTGTTACTTTCATAAAATTGAGTGTACTCAAAATATTCTACATCTTCATTCTCTTTTAATCCTTTACTTTCTCTTTTTGTTTATTATTATTTCTGGTACTACTAGAGGAGGTAGATGCTACTTTTGACTTGAGAATTGATTGAATAATCAATTCTAAGGTTTATTTATTTCCTAAAAGACTGTGTTTCTTTCAAACTGAAGTCATTTGTTTTAAGTTTAGAGTATGATCCCTTAATTGCACCGCTATTTGATAATTCTGATAATCAGAAGAGATGTTTTACTTAATGACTTTCTTAGCAAATTTTCTTAGTAATTTTTCTAACTAGTCTCTGTATATCCATGCAAGACTTGGAGATAATGTTAGATTGATTTTTTTTAATACAAGAAATTTCTCAAGCACACTGAAGCTCTGTGGCACCTGATATAATTTTGAAATGAAATAAAGTACATGTAGCTGTTGATTCAATTATGTGATCAACCAAAGACAGTGACAGGCATAAATGTCATTTGAAAATGGTAACTGATGCAAAGAAAACCAGGAAGCTTTACAGTAAGGATTATTTGCAAAATTCTCTATGTAACAGATGGAGACTAGTACAAAAAACTCAAACCAATCAAAATGCAGAGTTGTGTAGCCCAGTCCCAAAGGATAAATGTACAAATCACTCCTGAAACTAAAGCGAGGGGCACATTTCAGGAGAGAGGCTGGAAAGACTGTAAGAGAAATTAGGGAATTTCTTATGAGATTGTCTCCTAGAAAGATCAGAATCTAAACTCATACAGTCTCACAGGAATACTGTAACATGAGCTGAACAAGGATGGCAGCAATAGATAAGTCAACATGGACAAGGGAGAAGCCCACATGGTTTCAAATCTACAGGGATTACAAACAATGAAGAAGTGCTAAGAACCAGTGAAACTGTCTTCCCTAGGGAAGATTACACCAGATATTTATCTGAACCTAAGTGTTATTCCTGAAAATATATGTATTGTCATTATATATTTAGGAATATATACAAACATACATACGTATGTAACACCAAATAATGAAGGTGACATTAAAAAGAAATCGAGGCCAGATATAAGGAAGAAAGGGAAGGGAAAATGAATTTTTTAAAAAGTGAATGTTTAAAAAAGAAGTATAAATTGATGAAATAGTAGTCATATGTGATTACAACTTTTACCTCTCCACATTTAAGGATGATCACTGCACACTACTCTAGTTCTGATTCTCATCATAGTGACTGATTATTTGGAATGCTGTGGTGCATTTTAAAGACCGTCAAAGGCTCCTTTGGCAGGGTCAGCTTCAAATGCGTTGGTTGTAAAGTACAGGCCACAGACTGAGGTCCATAAACACAGGAAAATGAATCAAGCTGGAGCACAAGGCAATCTTGCTATGTTTCTTAATTGTTTTTGCAGATTTATTCACGCCATGTAATTAAATTTATGGAGTCCAGAAAAATCACTAAACAGTGTCCCAGATGAATGAACTGGTCAATTGAACAGCTATCATTTGTGATGATGAAACATATTTTTAAATTTTCACCTTGTGTAGTGGTATATTATTTGTATTTTAATAAATAAATTTTCCCTGAACCAGAAAAAATGCTAAAGCTACTAGAGGTCAGGTAATGTTGGCACACAACTTTAATCCCAGGATTTGAGAGATAGAGGCAGGTGTCTGTGAGTTCAAGGCCACTCTGGGCTACACAAGAATAATGTATAAACAAATCCAGGAGGTGGTGCCTCACCTTTAATCCCAGTATGTTGTAAGGAGGCCACTTGTTAGTTCTCTGCTGCCCAGCATTTCAGACCCAAAGTAATAACACAGAAACTACATTATTTAAATCATTGCTTGTCCTATTAACTCTAGCTTTCTATTGGCTAACTTTTACATATTAATTAAACCCATTTCTATTAATCTGTGTATCATCACATGGCTGTGGATTACCGGCTAAAGTTCCAGCATCTGTCTCCTTTGGGGCTACAAGGCTTCTCTCTGATCCTGCCTCCTTTCTACCAGCATTTAGTTTAGTTTTCCTGCCTACCTAAATCCTGTGCTATCAACAGGTCAAGACAGTTTCTTTATTCACCAATGGCATTCACAGCATACAGAAGGGAATTCCACATCATGTATTAAGGAGCCATTTCTTTATTCCCAGCACTGGGGAAAATAAAAGGAGAGGAGAGACTTCGTTTAGTTTGTGGTTGCCCAGCCTTGGTAGAGGTAAGACTTCTTTAGTGGTTTGGCTGCATTACTTTTCTGATTTTCGGGTTGATTTAGTTATTAAAATACAAAAATGTACCACCATAACTTCAAAAGAGAAAAATCTTGACAAATAATCTATAGATTTCTCAAAAGTGAATTTATCCCCAGTATGCAAGCAAATCCACTAGATTTGCTGCTGAAATTCAAGGCCTTTTATTAATTCATCAAACAAAGAGAAATACTGGATTAATAATGTATTATAAAGATTTCTTGAAACTGACTCACTTCTATACAATTGGCAAGTTATATTTTAAAATGTATCTACTCAGCACCCACATGCTAATGAATTTGCCAGTGGTTGAGAATGTGCTGAGTCTGAAGAGAGGGGTTACTGGTTCTTCTATAGGTCTGGCCCTTCGCTCTCAATTACAGTTTACCTAATACTGAATTTTAGCATGTTCTCTGTGGAAATACTTGAAGATCCTTCCCCCATTTGTGTGAAATTTATCTATATGGGTAAAAATTGTCACAATAATTACATGAAGCTAATAATTGTTTTGCATAATTGTTTCAATAGCAGTTTCAAAGAATTGTGATGGCATATAAACTCACATTTCTGTTCTTCAGTTTATATTCTCAGGTCATCCTATTATATGATTTGGGAGAGATAGGTCCTTGTGTTGTTGACATATTTAGGATGTTACTGATTGTTTAAATTCAGGTGACATGATGCTTTCTTAACTGAGGACTGTTGGTTTCTTACCTCACTGGGAAGTTTACTACATCATTCTGGTAGAAAGATAACTATCTTTGGATGATATAAGCCAACTTCTGAAAGTAAACTAATAGTGAATAATACTTCTACTTTAAGGTATTACTGATTATATTTTCTTAAACGTAATTAGACATATTATCTTATTGTACAAAGCAAACCATCATATAAAGCAGTACAAGAGTCGTGATTTCTAAAGTCACTTTATTTCCTTTCAAAGGGCATCTTCTAACATCATTAGATTAGCAAGAGGAAAAAGATAATTTACTATACTATTTAGCTAATATGTAGATCATTGTACTTTCTAAATTTGGTGCCAAATATATGAAGCCTAGAAAAGGGTCAATTAGTTTTACCATTTCTAAATAATATGGACATTGCTATGATTTTCATATCTCCATTAAAGTACTACAGAAAATACAACAAGTGCATCCAAGCTTCTTCTAGTCAGTCAATCTGTCATCACAGTAAGCATGGCTATCTGTTTTGTTGTTTCCAGTGCCTGTGTGATATGCCCACACCATCTGCCAGCTTCCATTTACAGCTATTCAAGCCCCTTTGCTGGTTATGCATTACGCAATTTGATCACTGTAAGCCAGTGTGTTTGTGAAAACCCAAACTGCTTTTGCTGAATATATGCATAATGGTTGTTGAATTAGGCTTGAGAACTTATGATGCTGCTATGATGACTTCCTTTGGACACAGCTTCTAAAATCTTTTCAACTGATGTATTGTACTGCAAGTATGCAATGGAAGACATTCATTTTTTTTAACTGTGTAGAATGTGAGGATTTGCCTGCTGTGAATTTTTTTGGAGTTACTGTTTTTTTGTTTTGTTTTTTTGTTTTTTTCAACAGGGTTTCTCTGTGTTGCTTTGGAGCCTTCTGGGAACTCACAGAGATCCCCCCGCCTCTGCTTCCCACGTGCTTGACTAAAAACATGTGCCACCACCGCCAGCCAGCATTTCTTTCTCATTCTGAACTCAGATCCCCTAAAACACTGTATTCTGTTTGTAGGGTGAATATTAGTAGTGTTTTGTCTTAACAATATGTATACAACTCTTAATCCCAATATCAGCATGAAACATCTCAGATCTCATCACACAGTCATATTATATTACTGCTGTTGATAACTGTGATTCCATGAGATTCTCACATAAAATCATACTGTTTTTTCTTCTCAACTAATGAGAATATATATTTTTGTTTGGTTGACAGATAATGAATAGTAGTAAGTATCTGTATTAATGTGTGAATTTTCTGTTTATTTTATTCTTCTACAAGAGATGGGAAAAGAAGTACTCACAAAACAAATGTACTTCTTGAGAAAAAGTGCTATGTTTGTAGATAGGCTTGTGGGTGTGCTGATGTTGAATGAATGTACATATTGGGAAAAAGGAAGAGGCAAATACCTGTCAAATAAAAGGCATATCTAATCAAACATCTGGACCTACTCTTGTGGGTATAGACAGTAATAGGGAAGGCGAATCTCTGCCAGTGTTAAGTCCTCATTGATATCCATTTTATGTGATTAATTTTTAAGGTACATTTCTTCAGTCTTGACTCAACATTCTACTGTAATACATATTTTCCAGTGATTGACCCTGTTCAAATCACTTCAACACCGTGATTGAAATCTTAGTAACTATATTTTTACTGATTTAAACCTTAACAATATTCCAAGGCAATAGATAAGTGGTTGTTGTTTTTCTTCAGTAACACCATTTTTCTTCTATTTTATTATTATGTCTATTTCTTCTTTTGTTGAAAATAGATTTTTTCTATATTACATATTCTGATTATGGTTTCTCCTCCACCAACTCCTCTGAGTTCCTGAACATCATTTCTACCAATGGCTCCATGCCCTTTCTATTTCCCATTAGAAAACGAATATTCATCTAAGCAATAATAATAAAATTAAATTAAAAAGTGGAAAAGGACAAAACAATGAACAGAAGAAAGAGATAAACACACACACACACAGAGAAAGGAACACATAATAACCTAAATAAATAATTTTTCATGTTATAAATATAGAAATCAAGCATCATGTGAAGATTCTGTTGTTGTTGTTGTTGGTGGTGGTGGTGGTGGTGGTGTGTGTGTGTTTTCTTTTACTCTTTGGCTCTTTGGGGAACCCTCCACCCAATTCCCAAATAATGACATGGAGACTTTTAAAAAATATTGCTTGGCCTTAACTTGGCTTATTTCTAATTAGCTTTTCTTAACATAAATTATCTTACCTACCTTTTAATTTTGGTGTTTTACCTTTTTCTCTTTCTGTGTATGCTTTCTTTGCTTTTTATTCCACGTCTGACTGTATGTCTGGGTAGCTGGTCTCTGATGTTCTCTTCTCCTTCTCTTTTTCATGCTCTTCCTTCTCTTTAGTCTCTCTATTATCTCTGCCCACCAGACCCACCTATTTCTCTCTTCTGCCTTGCTATTGGCCATTCAGTTCTTTATTAGAAGAATCATGTGTTTCACACAAAGAAGTAACACAGCTTTACCAAGTTAAACAAATTCAACATAAAATAATGCAACACATCTTTGCATTATTAAACTAATAGCCCACAACATAAACAAATGTAACATATCTTCAACTAACATTTCACAAAACGTTTATTTTTTAAAACTAGGAAAGGTGCCTTCATGAGTTATGAGAAGCAAATCCACACAAAAAGTGATGTTGTTTCTCTCACTTGATTGTAGTTGTGGATTTGTTGCTTCAGAGATGTAAGCTAGTGTTCAGAATAATACACAAAGATTCACTTACCTGTAGACATGAAGTCACAATAAGACAATTGGATGTAACTTTTTTAAAAATTCAATTAGTTTTCCAGAACCAAAACTCAAGCAAATATTGGCTAAGATTGGTGAGACTGCTTTATGAGACTGACTTTTTATTATTCTATGGCTTTGGGAACAAGAAATCAACTATATTGTACAAGATAAAAACCAGAATTAACAGAGAATTAGGGTTACACCAGAATGAATTTAAAACTAGCACTCAAAACAGAAAAGATATCACATTTATTTTTTTTTCAGATGTTTAATTTATTACAGAAACAAAATATACATTTGTATTAAGAATTCTTTCCTTCTCATGGTAGAAGTTCTTTAATGGTTTGTTTAAAATTGTTTTGCTATAATGAGATTTATAAACATAATGTATTGTTATATGACAACTATATATGTCTGAGGCTGTGAGAGTCACAGGGGGTGACAACTAGTGTTCAGATATCAAGGCAACAGAGGAGTGATTCTCTGATCGAGGTTAAACCTTTCCATTCAAGGCCTGCAGGACCATCGATTCTGGAAACTGCTGCTTATATTTGCTAAGGCAGTTTAGTGTTTCCCCAATACCTTCATTGTAGTGTGTAATCCCATGTGCTGTGTATGTGTATTCTCATGATTGCATCTCAGTCTTATGGGTACATAAATCTCTGGGTGGTCAGTAAGATTTTATTTAGTTGTATAATTTTAATATATAGAAAATATACTAGAACATGCTTCATAACTATTGTCTCATGAACACTGTAGACCCTTCAGTCCCTTTTGTCCCTTTTGTTCAGACTAACTGTACATAGAAAGCTCACTTTTACCTCTGAGTAAGTTCAAACTAGACTACAGTCTTTTTGTAAACAGATCATGAGGTTAGAACTTTACAGTTATGCATGAGGTCAAAGTTACAGGTAACCAAGTTTGCTACACAAAGCAATCTAAGAAAGCATGCCAATGTTTTGCTTTCCAAGTCTAGATGATAAAAGACCTAAGGACACTGTATTACTGGACTCTGATTACAGTCTTACTCTTGAAACCTTGAAACCTTGTGTTTCCATGGTGAATGGCTGGTCTCCCTATTGCTTACGCTAGAAATATGCTTTTGACCAGTTTTGAGAGGTAACTCTTAGAATTTTTTTAATTGCTTCAAGTCCCATGTGGGTGAGAGAGTTCTTAAACTAGAAGAGAAAGATCTAGGAGGAATTACAATTAGGACAGGAAAATTAGAATAGAGGAGAAATATAAAGAGAATTGTTTGGAACAGCATGGTGTGAGACAGATACCCTATGAGCCTTTCAGTTTCTGTAGCATCCAATCTGAACTCTGAAGAGGACCTGAGGAGTGGATCACAAAGGCCTTTGTTATATATGTAGTAGCATAATTTTTAAAGGTGTTTTTTAAGTAGTGCCTATGTTTCTGAAAATGCTGGGCACAAATTTGTATTTCTATTATTGCTAATACTTTATAACAATATGAAATACATGGTCCTCTGCTACTTAAATAAAGGAAGTGCAGACGATGATAAATCATTGACAGCTCACTCTCTTGCACTGCCTTTCACCTTCTCCCTGGAACACTCAACATTCTTTGTATGGGCTTTTCTGTTCAGCTATCTGTCACTTGAGATATTAGAAATGAGAGTTTGAATTGCTGTGTCTAGAAGAAGTGTACCATTTGTCTAATAGTAACCATTTCCTATGTCAAAATCTAGCAAACAATATATTTAAATTATGTTTCTTGGTTAAATATACATAATTTTGTAAAGTTAGCTTTGTTTTCCAGTCCCTGACTAAGAATTATGGGCAACTAATGCCTGCCAAAAGTGGAGATTTGACTTTCCTGAGGGATGAACCCATGGAATTGGTTATACAATGCAAAGCAATTAGCCTTGAAATCTTATATACATACTCTTTCTGTCTTTTCTTTGGAATATTGATGAAATATTGAACTTAGCAATGTTAATGCAAAAGTCCTAAAATAAATAAAGTGGCTAGAACTTAATTTCTTGATTACATTTTTTTTGTGGCTTTGGAAAGTAAATTCTCACACCAGAATAATGTACTCAAGAAATGACATGATATACTCAGAAGAAATTATTATATTTTTAATGATACACTGTTCAAATCCAGTGTTATTATGCCCTAGAGAATCATACGTTTAATAAATGCACCTGATTTGTAGGTGTGAGACAACTGCTTGTGCCCTTATAAAATAAAGTAGCTTAGCAAGCTGAAAATTCAACCTGTGGTAGGAAATACAAGAAAAAAATAGAAAAAAGTCAGAATAGATTCTGAAAAAAAAACACATGGGTTCAAACAAATCCTATGTCCTTTAAATATTGGAAGTACAATCAAGCAAGATATAAATTGGAGAACCTCTTATAGCCATGTTTATTTCTTGAACACAAATTAAAAAGCTACTTCAACATTTTGAAGTTATTCAGTTCATCAAGCAATTTTCATATGTCAAGTCATATGAAATTGATAGAAACCAGTCATCTCAATTGATAGAAACCAGTATTATTTGTCAAGATTAAGCTTTTTACTAATAAATTATTCTAACCGTACTCTCTGAACATGGCAGACAATGAAGGCTGCTGAGAAGCCAAGGACAATGGCACTGGGTTTTGATCCTACTGCATGTACTGGCTTGGTAGGAGTCTAGTCTATTTGGATGCTCACCTTCCTAGACCTGGATGGAGAAGGGGAGGACCTTGGACTTCCCACAGGGCAGGGAACCCTGACTGCTCTTTGGACTGGAGAGGGAGGGGGAGGAGCGTTGGGGGTGAGAAGTGGGAGGAGGGGAAGGGAAAAAGGAGGCGGGGTGGAGGCAGAAATTTTTAATAAAAAAAAAGTAATATATGTAACTTAGGAAAAAACACTAATACCCCATACATGGAAAAAATATATATAAAAAAAGTGACTTTAGTATATCTTTCTTAATTTGTGCAAAACTAACTGCATTTAGTTTCCATTTCAATAGAAACAAAACATTATATAATTTTAGAAGAAAACACAGAAAAACACAGGAAAATAAATTTTAACAACCGAGATTATGAGAAAACTAACTGTATGTAAGAACTTCAAGCAAACACAGGATAGGAATGTAATAGTTTAATGTACTCTCCCAAACAAGGATATAATTATTTAGTTAATAACAAGGAAAGACTAGAATTTTCAATGTCAAAACTTGAACTAAGCAAAATTTAATGTTTATGACTTCAAATTAATATAAAGTACTCAGTGTATAAGCAAATGTGGAAGAGAGAAATGTCTTGGTGAAGGTTCCCAGACAAATAAAAACAAAATAGAATCATAATACTAGTTTACGAATTTGTTAATTTATCTTAACATGACTTTATTCATTCTCTAAAAATATCTATATTAATATTATATATTATTCAAACCTAAGAGATTAATGCTCAAAAATGATAGATACACTTGACCATATTTGATTTCATTCTTTGATTTTGTTTCCATTGCTATCAATCCCCCCCCCCCCTTTTTTCTTTGTCATCCTCTAATAATTTGTACAGGCCATCCTACCTAAACTATGGACCCTTTATTTTTTTTCATGGTTACCACTATTCCTAATCTTTCCTTGTTTTCGTAGTCCTGAGAGTTCTGCATGCCATTGGTAGGTTTGAGGCTTTGTCACCATTTCCTCACAATTAGGGTCATATTTATTGTCTCAGTATTTTTCTAAGGACAGGTTATTGATCAGCTAATGGTCTTCATAATGATCATTTGGCAACAGTCATGCTTCTTTGTCCTCCAGTTTAAACTACAGGCTCTTTTGTCCATTGAGTCCTCATGAATCCTATTCATCAAAGTATACACGGAGTTAAATTAAATTCCAAGGAAAGAAAATTATTTAAAAATACATGGAAACTAAGAACTTAATAATATAGCATGTTATGGGATGTACTCACTCATATTTGGTATCTAGCCATAAATAAAGGACATTGAGCTCATAATTCGCGATCCTAGAGAAGCTAAATAAGAAGGTGAACCCAAAGACAAACATATAGGCATCCTCCTGAATATTAACCTTCATCAGGCAATGAAAGGAGACAGAGACAGAGACTCACATTGGAGCACCGGACAGAAATCTCAAGGTCCAAATCAGGAGCAGAAGGAGAGGGAGCACGAGCAAGGAACTCAGGACAGCGAGGGGTGCACCCACACACTGAGACAATGGGGATGTTCTATAGGGAATTCACCAAAGCCAGCTGGCCTGGGTCTGAAAAAGCATGGGATAAAACCGGACTTGCTGAACATAGCGGACAATGAGGACTACTAAGAACTCAAGAACAATGGCAATGGGTTTTTGATCCTAGTGCATGTACTGGTTTTGTGGGAGCCTAGGCAGTTTGGATGCCCACCTTACTAAACCTGGATGGAGGTGGGCGGTCCTTGGACTTCCCACAGGTCAGGGAACCCTGATTGCCCTTTGAGCTGATGAGGGAGAGGGACTTGATCGGGGAAGGGGGAGGGAAATGGGAAGCGGTGGCGGGGAGGAGGCAGAAATCCTTAATAAATAAATTTAAAAAATAAAAAAAGCAAAAAAAAATAAAAAAGTAAAATAGCATGTTAAATACTGAAAAACACTCCAGTAGATTTCTTTTTTTTTTTTATTGAGAAATGGAGAAAAAAAAAAAAAACAAGTTTCCACCTCCTCCCAGCCTCCCATTTCCCTCCTCCTCCTCCCCCCCTACGCCCCCTCCTCCCACCCTTCTCCCCCTCCCCCCACTCCTTTCCCCCTCCCTCTCCAGTCCAAAGAGCAGTCAGGGTTAGGAAGGTGAACATCCAAACTGGCTGGGCTCCCACAAAGCCATCACATTACGTAGGATCAAACCCCCGTGCCATTGTCCTTTGCGTCTCATCAGCCCTCATAGTTCGCCATGTTCAGAGAGTCCAGTTTTATCCCATGCTTTTTCAGTCACAGTCCAGCTGGTCTTGGTGAGGTCTCAATAGATCAGCTCCACTGTCTCAGTGGGTGGGTGCATCCCTCGTGGTCCCGACTTCTTTGCTCATGTTCCCCCTCCTTCTGCTCCTCATTGGGACTTTGGGAGCTCAGTCCAGTGCTCCAGTGTGGGTCTCTGTCTCTATCTCCATCCATCACCAGATGAAGGTTCTATGATGATATGCAAGATATTCGTCAGTATTGCTCAAGGATAGGGTCATTTCAGGTTCCCTATTCTCAAATGCCCAAGGAACTAACTGGGGACCTCAGCTTGGGCACCTGGGAGTCCCTCTAGGGTCAGGTCTCTTGCCAACCCTAAAGTGGTTCCCTTAACTAAGAATTGTGGTTCCGTGCTCCCCTGTCCAACCTTCCTTTATCCCAATCCTCCTGCTTTCCCAACGCCCGACCTCCTTCCCTTCTAACTTTTCTCTCCCCATCTCCCCTTACCCCCAACCCACCCCACCCCAAGATCCCAATTTTCTCCCCGGCAATTTTGTCTACTTCCCTTAGCCAAGAGGATAACTATATGTTTTTCCTTGGGTTCCCCTTCTTACTTAGCTTCTTTAGATTCACCTATTGTAGACTCCGTGACCCTTATTTATGGAATACCTTAATCCAGGTATGGTTCAGAAGTTGACTGTTCAGTTTCCATGAGTTTGTAGGCTTTCTGGGGGTAGCATTGTTGTTGAATTCTAACTTTAATCCATGGTGATCTGATAAGACACAGGTGGTTACTAATATTTTTTTGTAACTGTGTAAGTTAGCTTTGTTACCGAGTATGTGGTCAATTTTCGAGAAGGTTCCATGAGCTGCAGAGAAGAAGGTATATTCTTTCCTCTTCAGGTGGAATAATCTATAGATGTCTGTTAAGTCCATTTGCTTCATTACTTCCATTAATTCTCTAATTTCTCTGTTAGGTTTCTGTTTGATTGACCTGTCCATTGGTGAGAGAGGAGTGTTGAAGTCTCCTACTATTAGTGTGTGTGGTTTGATGGCTGCCTTGAGTTTTAGTAATGTTTCTTTTACATATGTGGGCGCTTTTATATTCAGGGCATAGATATTCAGGATTGAGACTTCATCCTGATGAATTGTTCCTGTTATGAGTATAAAATGTCCCTCTCCATCTCTTCTGATTGATTTAAGTTTGAAGTCAACTTTGTTAGAAATTAGTATGGCCACACCTGCTTGTTTCTTAGGTCCATTTGCTTGATAAGCCTTTTCCCAGCCCTTTATTCTGAGTAGGTGCCTGTCTTTGTGGTTGAGGTGTGTTTCTTGTAGACAGCAGAACGTTGGATCCTGTTTTCGTATCCAATCCCTTAGCCTGTGCCTTTTTATAGGTGAGTTGAGCCCATTGACATTAAGTGATATTAATGACCAGTGGTTGTTGACTCCGGTCACTTTTTTAGTAGTAGGGTTTGTGTGTTTCCCTTCTTTGAGTTGCGCTGGTCAAAGGTCTCTAGATGACTGAGTTATTGTGGGCATTGTTGGACTCCTTGGTTAGTGATTTTCCTTCTATAATTTTCTGTAAGGCTGGATTTGTGGCTACGTATTGTTTGAATTTGTTTTTATCCTGGAAAATTTTGTTTTCTCCATTTATAGTGAACGAAAGCTTGGCTGGATATAGTAGTCTGGGCTTGCATCCATGGTCTCTTAGTTTTTGCAGTACATCTATCCAGGACCTTCTGGCTTTCATGGTTTCCATAGAGAAGTCAGGTGTAAGTGTGATAGGTTTACCTTTATAAGTAACTTGGCCTTTTTCCTTTGCAGCTCTTAATATTCTTTCTTTATTCTGTGTATTTTGTATTTTGATTATTATATGGCGAGGGGATTTTTTTTTTGATCCAGCCTATTTGGTGTTCTGTATGCTTCTTGAACCTTCATAGGTACCTCTTTCTTCAGGTTGGGAAAGTTTTCTTCTATAATTTTATTAAGTATATTTTCTGTACCGTTGAGCTGCACTTCTTCTCCTTCTTCTACTCCAATTATTCTTAGGTTTGGTCTTTTTATTGTGTCCCAGATTTCCTGACTGTTTTGTGATGAGAATTTGTTGGTTTTGCTGTTTTCTTTGATCAGTGTGTTTATTTTTTCTATGGTATCTTCAGTGTCTGATATTCTCTCTTCTATCTCTTGTAATCTGTTGTTAGTACTTGTTTCTGTCATTCCTGTTCGTTTACCCAGATTTTCCATCTCCATTCTTCCCTCGGTTTGTGCTTTCTTCATTGCTTCCATTTCATTCTTCATGTCTTGAACCGCTTCCCTAACCTGTTTGATTGCTTTTTCTTGTTTCTCTTGGTTTTCTTGCGTGTCTTTGAGCGATTTATTTATTTCCTCTACCTTTTTCTTTGTAATCTCTAATTGTTTATGGCAGTTTTTCACCTCCTGTTTAAGGTCCTCTATTATTTTCATATAGTTCACTTTTGAGTCGATTTCTTCTATTTCTTCAGGAGTAGGGTGTACAATTCTTCTTATTTCGGGATCCCTGGTTTCTGGTGTTGTCATGTTGCCTTTCAGATTGTTGGAGGAATTCTTGTATTGGCGCCTTCCCATCTCTTCCTTCAAATGGAGCCAGGAGAGGCCTGGTCTCTTGGTCCAGACTTTGCTGTGATTTACTCTCAGGGTATATCTCTTCAGTGTAGAAGCAGGAACCGTTCCCGTCCAGATGGGATTCCTCCGCAACCGTCCTGATGGGATTCCTCAGCAACTAAACAGTGCCACTGGTAGCCCAACGATCCAGGGCCAACAGGATGAATGGAGCAAGTGGGGGGGGGGTGGTATCCAGGAGCGCGCAGGAAGCCTGGCGCCGGAGCTGAAGGTGCCTGGCTCCCTTACAGGGGACCCTGAGGCCTGCCCGGCTGGCAGGCACTCACCGCTCTGGGTGGGTCGCCTTAGTTTAGGAGCTTAAGACTGTAGTTGAGCACTGGTCCTAGCATACAGCGGGGCAGGGTTGGGGAGGGGTGCTGGGTCGTGCGAAAGAAAGACAGCCCTGCAGAAGGAGCTCACACCAGTAGATTTCTAAAATGGCTATTTTCCTTGATTCTTTCTAATTTGTCTGAAATTTTAATAAGAGATATTTGTTTTTCTCATTTGCTTAAGAACTCTATATTTACTATAAATTTGTAGAGGTTTGAATAATAATTGTCCTGTAGCCTTATATTGTTCAGGGAGGTTTCTGTCTCTCTCAGGTGCCAATTTGTTGTGGGAGGTCGTTTGCTTGTTTCCTACTGCCCAGACCACAAAATAATCTCACAGAAACTATGTTACTTAAATCATTTCTCGGCCAATCATTTAAGTGTATTACTAGCTAGCTCTTATATCTTTAGTTAACCCATTTCTATTATTTTATGTTTTACCATGAGGTTCATGGCCTACTTGCAAGATATTAGCTAGTGGTTCTTTCTCCTCTGGTGGGTCCATAGTGTCTTCCTGACTCTGCCTTCTTTCTACCAGCATTCAGTTTAGTTTTCCCAACCTAGCTTTATTCTACCCTATGACATACCAAAGCAGTCTCTTGCCCAAATGGCTAGCAAACTGTGTAAGAAGTCTCTTTAGTGCCCATCATCCTCTTGAAGTAGATTGGTGCTGCCAGGAGCATATGACTCTCATTGTCATGAAAAGACCTAATTTTTTTTTCTTTTTTTGGCTTTTCCAAGATAGGCTTTCTCTGTGTGACTTTGATGCCTGTCTTGAAACTAGCTCTTGTAGAACAGGCTGGCCTTGAACTCAAAGAGATCTGCCCGCCTCTGCCTCCCGAGTGCTGGAATTTAAGGTGTGTGCCACCACTGCCCCACAAAGACCTAAGTTATTAAAACATTTTAAATACCATATTTTTGTAGTTTTTGAAAGATCTGAAGAATATCTATCCATCTGTAATACATCTCTATACATCCCAAAAACCTAACATGACTACAAGCTTTACTATTATGGATGACTCTTTATTAACCTATGTTTCTTAATTATGTATTATATTTTCAAATGAGCTATACAAACAGAATACTTTAACCAAGAGCAGAAATGTACATATTACAAATATACCTCAAATTTGTATCAATAAACCAAGATCCATAGCAATGCAAAGTATCCATCTCTATAGTATCATATACTGGCATATTTGATTCCAGTTGACAGAACTCTGTGGAATATTAGGAAGTGTGGCCTCATTGGAGAAGGTGTGTCCCAGGGGAGGGGCTTTCCCATTTCACAAAACCATCTAACACCATGCTCAGTGTGCCATTCTCTGCCTACTGCTTGTTGTTCAAAATATGAATACTCAGCTCTTTCTTCATCTATGCTTTTGCTACATACTCATGGACTCTAACCCTCTGAAACTGTAAGTCCCATCAAACATTGTCTTTTATAAAATTTCTTCTTTTGCACAGTAATGGAAAAGTAACTGAGACCTTTATGAATACTTATTTCTTGTTTTCTCTAATTTTAGTCAAAGATAACTTTTAATTTCTTTATAACTAATTCACTACTTAATATTACAAGGGTTATCTGAATTAAAAATACAGACATTTACAGTATTATTATTTCAAATATTGTTTGAGATTCATATGTGCATATAGTGAGTTGATCAAATTCACCCTCCTTCACACCAACCAATTCCCTGTACTACAAATGTTCTTATTCCTCCAAACTTCATGTGAACTCTCTTTAAAACCCACTGATTCCACTTAGTATTGCTTTTATGTACATGGGTATGGGACATTCTACTGGAGCAAACAAGTTGCAATATTACCTCGGCCAGAGGTATAATTTTATCTCTCTGCATCACGTTCTGTGCTGGGAATTTTGTGGCGTGGATCATGTGTAGGTCTTCTGAATGCAGTCACAATTGATATGATTTCTGTGTACAAGGCAGTGTTTTTATAGGATCGTAATTATTTCAAAATGAAACAAATGACTTGAGTTGTTTCCAATTAAGTTCGGTATATTTTATTTCCAGCTCAGTGAATTAGTTAGGAATGTGGTTCCAATTATTAGGTAACCATAGAAATGACTCAGGGAACTTGATTATATATGTATTTTAATTTTACTACTATGGTTTTCTTACAAACAGAAAATAAAATAATAGCCATGGCTGTTTTTTCCACTCTCCCGATAGCTGCAGTCTCTGCTTTCTGTCTAACATACCAGCCTACATTTTTATCATCTTCTCTTCATCTTCAATATATTAATGGTTCAAATATGAAAAATTTGACTTTCTACATAAAATAAGCAAGCTATATTTCTTTATATAAAGGTTTGTTTAATTGGAACTAGAAAAGTCAGGGTACAGGTAACTTATTCTAATACTCATTATTTGTCACCCGTTACCTAAGGTTGAAGATACTGAGAGCTAGGTAATTATATTATAGTGTCAAACATACACCCTTTTAGCCTATTTTTACTCTCTTCTCTCTCCTAGTCTGTGCCTACCTCTCTCACAATCTATCATCTATCTATCTATCTATCTATCTATCTATCTATCTATCTATCTATCTATCATATATCTATATTATACATATATATACATACATATATATATTCTTATTAAGTCCCTTTATGTTTTTTCAATCAATTTTTGAAAGAATTGAAAACTGTAATTTCATCATATTTTCCTTTTCCTTTCCTCCCTCTGCCCTAACCCTCACTTGTCCTTCCACATGATGCCAGTGATCTTTCTAGAACAGTGGTTATCAACCCGTGGTTCATGATCTCTTGGCAAAACTTTGTCTCCAAAAATATTTACATTATAATTCATAACAGTATAAAAATTACTGATATGATTAAGCAATGAAAATAATTGTATTGTTTTGGGTCACCACAACATGGGTAACCATATTAAAGGGTCCAACATCAGAAAAATTGAAAAACATTGTTCTAAAATTTAATATGTAGAAGGATCTAAAGAAGATACTCTTTTCTTGTGGTATCTTCCCTGAATATACACAGGAAATAGACAATGATTTATATTTAAGAATTGGATAATGATATTATCTTCAAAAGTCATTCAATCTTTCAATGGCTGAAAATAAAAAATCTTAACGGAAAATTTATATGGAGGATATGCTCTCTTTTAGTGATTTTTTTCTAATTTGTTTTTATTTTTGAGAATATAATTATAACATTTATCTCTTTCGTTCTCCTCTTAAAACCTTCCATACATTCTTCTTCTCTTTCAATTTTTTTGGTATCTCTTACCATTAATTGATATTTATCTTTATTTATTTATTTATTTATTGCATTTATCTTTAGGTATATACATGTATAATCCAAAATTAACATGCTTAGTCTGTATAATGTTATTTCTATGTATGTTTTCAGGCCTAAGCATTTGGTTTTAGATAGAAAATTGGTGTATTTTTTCCCTGGGGAAGATATTTACCACTTTTAGAACTCCTTAGTTGTCTGTAGTTCTTTGTATACTATTGAGGCCCCATGTATACTGTTTAGGACTGGCCTCAACAAAAGAAAAAAAAAAAAGAAAACCAAAAGACTTCTTGCCAGGGTAGAGGCATGGAAAAAATAACAATACAAACCACAAGACAGTATAGAGAGGGAGTATCAAAGATTATTCAGATCCTGAAATCACCGTTGTTTATTTTCCACAGTTCTTATTCAAAACATAAACTGGGGGATAAGGTTTAAAAAAAGGCTTCATTAACATGACAGCACTAAACTTCTCATTATCAGCATTTTGTTTCCTAGGTAATATGATGACTCAAATCATGTACATTTGGTCAGCAAGTAGTCACATAGGCAGAAAACACTTCCTCCCCTAGTGACCTCATAGTTAGAGTGGAAGGAGCAGAGGTATTTGGCATGTTCTGACCACCTGTGATGATGGCAAAGAATTTATTTAACTTCAAAAGAGCCAGACGAACACATCCTTTGCTGGAAGTGCAAATTGAACCTGTTAGTCTCTCAAATACTCTGACCCCAAGACACTGATGAGAAATTGTTTTGCATTTCCCAAACACGAGCTTCCCCCATCCACTTTTATATGTATAAAGGTATCATCTGTATTCAGCTCACCTTTTGGCAGTCATGTTGATGAGACTTTATGGTTATAATTTATGATATTATAAGAATACACAATCTTACAGCACACTCCCTGATCTTCTGGCTCTTACAATTCCCCCATTTCCTTGTCTTGAATTTAACCTGAGCTGTAGAAGCAGGGATGTCTTTTAAATATATCCCTTGGTTCTGAGCTTCATAATTTTACATTTTGATTGGTTGTGGTTTTCGGAACTCTTCTCTATGTGTTAAGAGAAGTTTTCTTGGTAAGGGTCCCCATATTATCTTTAGGCACAAGGGCAATCTTTGGATGTTCACTAGGGATTATACTGGTTTAGTGAAATAGAGGTTGTAAGTTATCCTTCAATATTTGTAACTTCACCACTATGAAGATTAGATAGATTTTCAGTACCAGGCATGATCAACTTGTTTACAAATTCCTAAAAAACACTGTGTTCTATAACCTTCCCAAGTAACACCACTTTATGGGAGAAAGTGTTCAAATAGATGAGTTATAGGGACTGTTTATTTATTCAATCCATTGTATGGTGTATCTGTACTTTTAATTATAATTCATTCAGAAAATTACACGGGGATAGAAAGCTAAGAGATTTTAATTTTCTATGTGTTGTTATTAGTCTTTGTCATTGCATCTCTTTATAATTTATAATAATATACTATTATATATTCTAATGTTATTCATGATATATTCTAATAATATATTATTTTAATAATGTTACTTTCAATAAAAGAAGATATTATAATTACATATTTTTATAATTTAATAGTTTACTAATCCTTCCTTTGATAACATTTATAAGAGTTGAGGAGTACACTACACTATGTCCATTCTATAGGCAAAAGTCAAATAAAGTTTTATGACATTTATTTAAGTTTATGTTCATTAGTGCTACAAAGAATTCTATAGTAAAAATCTTTGTTCAATAAATTTTAATAATAGACCTATAGTTATTTTCTTTTAAATAAGTATATAAGATATTTCTGAGAAATGTGTAGATAAATATGGTTATATTGGTGAATGAAAGAACTTAGTATCAAAATTAAGTTCATAACTACTTAGTTATGAAAGCTCAGTTTTTTGTAATTATGATTTTGGCAAAAATCAGGAAATATAATTTTGTTAAAGTCAAATCATAGAATTAGCAATCAATCATTCTTATTTAAATTTATTTACTCCTAATTGATTATTTTATAAACATTGTAATTTGTTTTTATGGTATTTAATATTTAAAATGTGTAATTATCTCCAGTTTTGTTTTGAGGTAGTATTGGCAAACAGAATTTTCTGGCATTGTTATTCATCTAGGAAGTCAGTATTTCAGAAATACACAAAGAGGCAGAAATTCCTGGGCATGAGATCATATTGTATATTACTATTTATTTGGTAAATTCACATTTGTGAAAAGAAAATATTTCAGTAAATTTTCATTCTATTATGTGTTAAAAAAATCTTTAGATGAGGCTGCTCAAAGAAATCCAATCAGACCATATTAAAACATATCAAAAGCCCATGTTTAATAAATGCTGCACTCTCGGGTGGTCAGGAGAGCATGGCAATTGAGAGAGAGAAACAGAATGGGGACCCACTTAAACCCAAAACCACATGTTCTCTTTCTAGCTCAAGCCTCAAGAGCCTGGATCAGGGCTTGGCAGTCTAGAAGTTGGAGTCCAAGCACCTGGCAAGCTGAGAATTGGAGTCCAGTGGTAGAGTCCGGCCCAAGGCAACTCTCAGGGTAAGAAACTTGAGACTGAGCATTCTGCTCCACTGGGGCTCCAATGGCACCCCTAGAATGGGTACCAAGGACTGGGGTGATGCTTCCAATCATTATGAATATATTAGAAATATTTTTCTAAACTGTATAGAGTGGCATATTTTGACATGAGACTTGATTCTCCTATATGCCTATCATTTCAACAGAATAAAAAAACAAAAGATTTCTGCAATATGTTTATAATTACTATGCATATTATTCTTTATTTCCACACATGCATTTTATTTTCAACTAATTCACCCTCATTCTCTCCTCCAATTCTTCTTTGTTGTTCCTCCACCCTTCAGCATCCATACTCCATGTTGTTTATATTTACATATGAATATGGGTGCAGGACTATATTTACTGTAGCATTGACACACTACTGCAGAGCCTATCTTTAAGGAAAGATGAGGTTTCTTCGGGCATCTGTGAGCTGCCTGTAACTTCACATGTAGAACTGGCACCTTGTGAGCCTTTCATTATCCAGGCTGTTGTATGGAATAGCCTGATTTTGTTCAGACCTTTTGTAGGCATCCACAACTATTAAG
Organism: Microtus oregoni; assembly: GCF_018167655.1. Lineage (NCBI taxonomy): Eukaryota > Metazoa > Chordata > Mammalia > Rodentia > Cricetidae > Microtus > Microtus oregoni. The sequence continues at coordinate 5,674,036 of NW_024544542.1, forward strand.
AATCTATTAGTGCAAATTCTGTCTGACCAGAAGACACAGTTTCACAGCTCTCCTCCATGTCCTCTGACTCTTAAATTCTGTCCTCTGAAATTGTTCTGCTTCATCTTCAGCAACATGCTTTGAACATTGAGGGGAAGTGGTATGAAATAGATATCCAACTTGGAAGAGAAATTGATGGAAACTTATTCTCTGTAATTTGATTTTCTTGGTTCTTTTTGTTTATATCTGTCAGCATCAAATGAAGCTTCACTCTGAGTGCCATGAACTAGACTAATGTAAATGTATACAGGTATTCAGAAAGCAGTTCTCTAGCATATCAATTTTGAAAATTGATAGCTGCATGTTGTCCCATAGGGAGTCTCATGCATCTTTCCCACACCAAGCATTACTTGTCTCTTAGTGACTGGGCCTTATTTAGAATCAGAAAGACTATTGGTTAGCCCCACCAAGATATCTGCACCATTATTGCACCAATGGTCATATCTTATCTTACAGAGTTCTCATAAAACATTAAAATATTTTAGAATTAATTAAATATGAGTGTTAAAAAATTTAATATAGGATCTAGTAGTAATCAGCTGTGAAAATGGGGAAGATCAATGGTACGGGAGAATTGTCTATATTCTGTCAGTCATGTTATAAATAAACGCTGATTGGCCAAGTAGAAAATATAGGCGGGAAAACCAGAAAGGAAGTAGATATGATGTAATGAGAATAGGCGAATTCTGGGAAGGAGGAAGTTGATTCCTCCCACTCCTGCCTAGAACAGAGAAGCAGCAGGATGTGAGCTGTCCTACTGAAAAAAGGTACTGAGCCACATGGCTAACATAGATCAGAACAATGGCTTAATCAAGATGTGAGAGTTAGCCAGTGAAAGGCTAGAGCTAAAGGGCCAATCAGCTTATATTTTATAAAGACCTATGTGTGATTTTCTTTGGGGTTAAACAGTTGTGGGGTACAGGGTGGGACAGAAAACCCAAACAAGCAGGCCTGGCCCCTCCATGTTACAGATTAACACACTGTTTCCATTCTGAGAAGAGTTAGGAGATTTTGAGAATAAACTTCTCACATTTTTAAATGCTCATGATATGATAAATTATTTATATAGATTAAATACTAAAGCAAACATAAATGTTGGGTTATTAATAATGATATTAAAATTAGACTGATTAGATGCAGTCATTAATACAGGAGGACAGATGAAATGAATATTAAGAGATAGTAAAATGAGTAGAAGGAGAAAGGAACAGATAAAATAGTAAGGCGATAAATTAAACACGGATATACTCAATAGGCATACAGGACATATGAGAAATGTATTCATCATGAAAAGCCATAGAGAAACACTGCTTTTGGTGAACAGGGTTTCAATTAATTCAATGTGACTCATATGAAAATGTTTCCTGACGAAGAAGGTGTGCTGCATGAGACTGGAAACTCATTGACAATTGACAGCCTACACCTAAACTCTTCTCAAATGAAAATGAATAGGTAATCAAAGTAATAATATACATAAAATATATGAATCCTAATTACTGTTTTTGAAAGTGAACACTTGGAAAAATATGAGGGTTGTTATTCAAAGTCACCAGCTATGAGACACCAATAACAATTCATGACTCAATACTAACAAAACAAAGACAAGCATTTAATACTGAAATATTAATTGTTAACTGTGCTCAGAAGTTATTAGTAGGGGGTATTTAGTAAGAATATTGGTCTGTACTCAGAGCACGTAAATAGAGAGCATTTGTTAAGTGACATATGGTATAAAATTCTCCAACTCTCTTTGGTCATCAGTGATTTGTCCAACAAACTAGTAACTAAGATCTATGTTCCCTGCCAAGTCAGCTCTTCCTGAAAAGATGATGAGCAACTGTTCTCTCGAGACAGGGAACTGACATTAAATAAGTAACCAGCATGCCCAACTGTAGATCCGTGAACTAGTGATCTAGTTGGTATTATTTTGAGATATAGGACATACTTCTGGTTAGCAATATAGCTGACAAAGATCACATCCTGGGGGATCATATGTGTAGATTCCAGGATGAGTTAAGATCCAGTATTTCCTTGTAATCATACAATATTTCTTGCTCTTACACACTTTCCATGCCCTCTTTTCTACATTAATCTCTGAGCCTTCAGGGAAATGAGAATTTTATAGTTGGCCCATTTAAGGTTGAGCATTATACAGTGTCTCATTTTCTGGATGTTAGACATTGGGAGTTTCTATTGAAATCACTCGCGTTACAAAGAGAATCTTCTCAGATTAGTATTGAGAGTTAAATTGGTCGATTGATATGTGGTGGTTTGGATGAGATCCCAATGGCTCATATGTATTTGAACGCCTGCTTCTTAGGAAGTGTCCCTATTAAAAGCTGTAGCTTTCTTGGAGTAGGTTTGGCCTTGTTGTAAGAAGTATGACACTGGGGGTGGGCTCTGAGGTTTCAGAGGCACAAGCAAGGCCCAGTGGCTCTCGCTCACTTCGTGTTGTCTTACAATACAGATGTAAAATTATCTTTCCTTCTCCAATATCATGTCTATCTATGTTCCACCATGCTTCCTGCCATGAGGATAATGGAATAAACCTTTGAACATATAAGGAGATGCAATTAAATATTTTCCTTTATAAGAATTACCATACTCATGATGCCTCTTCACAGCATTAGAAACCCTAATTAAGAAAGGATATATCAAGAAATCATCAGGATTAATTTAATACTACTTTTGTTTAGCAGTGTAATAGTAGCATTTTCTCCCCTAAGACTTTTGACTTGTGTAATCATAGTTTCTAGCCCCAGTAATGGTACAGAATACACAAATCCTAGGCAAATCTAAGTCAGACCAAAAAAAAAATATCATGAAGGTAGGAACTATGCATACAGTCAAACCAATGGCTGTGGAGTTATTTACAATTGCTGGCTTCTGAGAGAGCGAAAATAATTTTATTGAAGAATTTGGTCTCTAGTAAGTTTGAAGAATGCACAGTATAATACCACATACGAAAGAACATGTGAGAAGCATAAATTCATCTTGAGGGATTTAAAGTAAGCAAAAATGTTAATGACACTGAGTAGCTAGAGCAGACGGGCTGTTTAGAAAGAACTGGGGAAGGAGAAAGAATATGATCAAATAACATTGTATAAGATTCTAAAAGTAAAATTTAAAAAAAAAATAGGAAAAATATTGGTTTGTTCTATGGAAGATGATTTTGTCTATAAATTGTTCTAATCTAATAGTGTTCATTTTTTTACAAATAGTTTTAATCTAAAAATGTAGCACACATGGTTGCAATTTCTTACTATAGTAACCACTTCTTGAGGCATCTCTTCTAGATTCTCACTTGAGAAGCTTTTTTATTTAATTTATTTATTTATTAAAGATTTCTGCCTCTTCCCGGCCACCGCCTCCCATTTTCCTCCCCCTCTCCCGATCAAGTCCCCCCCCCCATCAGCTCAAAGAGCAATCAGGGTTCCCTGACCTGTGGGAAGTCCAAGGACCACCCACCTCCATCCAGGTTTAGTAAGGTGAGCATCCAAACTGCCTAGGCTCCCACAAAACCAGTACGTGCAGTAGGATCAAAAACCCATTGCCATTGTTCTTGTGTTCTCAGTAGTCCTCATTGTCCGCTATGTTCAGCAAGTCCGGTTTTATGCCCTGTTTTTTCAGACCTGGGCCAGCTGGCCTTAGTGGGTTCCCGATAGAACATCCCCATTGTCTCAGTGTGTGGGTGCACCCCTCGAGGTTCTGAGTTCCTTGCTCGTACTCCCTCTCCTTCTGCTCCTGATTTGGACCTTGAGATTTCAGTCCGGGGCTCCATGTGGGTCTCTGTCTCTGTCTCCTTTCATCACCTGATGAAGGTTCATATTCAGGAGGATGCCTATATGTTTGTCTTTGGATTCACCTTCTTATTTAGCTTCTCTAGGATCACTAATTATAGGCTCAATGTCCTTTATTTATGGCTAGAAACCAAATATGAGTGAGTACATCCCATGTTCCTCTTTTTGGGTCTGGCTTACCTCACTCAGGATAGTGTTTTCTATTTCCATCCATTTACATGCAAAATTCAAGAAGCCCTTGTTTTTTACTGCTGAGTAGTACTCTAATATGTATATATTCCATACTTTCTTCATACATTCTTCCATTGAAGGGCATCTAGGTTGTTTCCAGGTTCTGGCTATTACAAACAATAATGCTATGAATATAGTTGAGCATATAATTTTGTTGTATGATAGGGCCTCTCTTGGGTATATTCCCAAGAGTGGTATTGCTGGGTCCAGGAGTAGGTTGATCCTGAATTTCCTGAGAAACCGAAACACTGCTTTCCAAAGTGGTTGCACAAGATTGCATTCCCACCAGCAATGGGCGAGTGTACCCCTTTCTTCACAACCTCTCCAGCAAAGGCTATCATTGGTGTTTTTTATTTTAGCCATTCTAACAGGTGTAAGATGGTATCTTTTTTTTTACTTTTTATGATATTGAATTTTATTTTATTTTTTTTAATTTATTTATTTATTAAAGATTTCTGTTTCTTCCACGCCACCGCCTCCCATTTCCCTCCCCCTCCCCCAATTAAGTCCCCCCCCCCCAGCCCGAAAAGCAATCAGGGTTCCCTGTCCTGTGGGATGTCCAAGGAACCCCCACCTCCATCTTAAAGTTGTCTTGATTTGCATTTCCCTGATCGCTAAGGAAGTTGAGCATGACCTTAAGTGGCTTTTGGCCATTTGAACTTCTGTTGAGAATTCTCTGTTCAGCTCAGTGCTCCATTTTATAATTGGGTTGATTAGGCTTTTACGGTCTAGTTTCTTTTGTTCTTTATATATTTTGGAGATCAGACCTTAGCCAATTGCGGGGTTGGTGAAGAGCTTCTCCCAGTAAGTGGGTTGCCTTTTTGTCTTAGTGACAGTGTCCTTTGCTTTACAGAAGCTTCTCAGTCACAGGAGGTCCCATTTATTCAATGAGACCCTTAATGTCTGTGCTGCTAGGGTTATACATAGGAAGTGGTCTCCTGTGCCCATGATTTGTAGAGTACTTCCCACTTTCTGTTCTATCAGGTTCAGTGTGTTCAGACTGATATTGAAGTCTTTAATCCATTTGGACTTGAGTTTTGTGCATGATGATAGATATGGATCTATTTTCATTCTTCTACAGATTGACATCCAGTTTTGCCAGCACAATTTGTTGAAGATGCTCTCTTTTTTTCCATTGTATACATTCAGCTCCTTTATCAAAAATCAGGTGTTCATAGGTTTGTGGGTTAAAGTCAGGGTCTTCTATTCGATTCCATTGGTCGGCGTCTCTGTTTTTATGCCAATACCAAGCTGTTTTCAATACTGTAGCTCTGTAATAGAGTTTGAAGTCAGGGATGGTAATGCCTCCAGACAATCCTTTATTGTATAAGATTGTTTTGGCTATCCTGGATTTTTTGTTTTTCCATATAAAGTTGATTATTGTCTTCTCGAGATCTGTGAAGAATTTTGATGGAATTTTAATGGGGATTGCATTGAATCTATAGATTGCTTTTGGTAGAATTGCCATTTTTACTATGTTGATCCTCCCAATTTAAGAGCAAGGGAGGTCCTTCCATTTTCTGGTCTCCTCTTCAATTTCTTTCTTCAAAGACTTAAAGTTCTTGTCAAATAGATTTTTCACTTCCTTGGTCAGAGTTACCCCAAGATATTTTATGCTATTTTTGGCTATTGTGAATGGTGATGCTTCTCTGATTTCCCTCTCTGCTACTTCTCCTTAGTGTATAGGAAGGCAACTGATTTTTTGAAGTTGATCTTGTATCCTGCCACATTACTAAAGGTGTTTAGACTTGAGAAGTTTTGAATACATTAAATCATTTGCACAACTTTATGGGTTATTTCTTCCTTTGATTTGAGGCATTAATGTGTCAGATCTCATCATGATCTCCAGAAGATATTCATAGATGTTCTGATTTCCAGGTATCATTGCCCTTGTCACTTGAAGTACTTGAGTACTGAAATCTATAAACACTAATTTATTTCAGACTAACATTAAAAGAATATATGTGTATGTGTGTTTTCCCAGAATATATGGGGATACACAATCTGATTGTTTAGTATTCCTAGATACTAGAGGAAATATTTGCTGTGTGATAATGCTCTTTTGATTTAATGAAATGATGATTGGCCAGTAACCAGGCAGAAAATATAGGTGGGGCAAACAGCCTACAAGAATTCTGGAAGAGGAAGAGCAGAAGTTGCAAGTCAGGTTTAGAGAAAGCAAGATGAAAATACCTTACTGAGAAAATGTGCCAAGTCACATGGCTAAGCATAGATAAGAGTTATGGGTTAATTTAAGTTGTAAAAGCTATTTAGTAACACAATTCTGAGGTCACTGTCCTTATACTGTACATCTGTTTACAGATGGTTTATTGTTATATGTGCAGATTTAGTCTTTAAGTTATTTAGATTAATAAGAATTAAAGGTTAATAGTCACCCATGGTTGTCATACTTAACAGCTGTTTTCATTATGTTTTCTAGAAATACAGAGAAATATTTAGAATGGATAAGTAATCTTCAAACATTTCATAGTTATGGAGAATATAGCATTTAAATATTTTAATTACCTAGAAGTGCATCGATGTGAGACACAGTTGCTCCTGGCAGCACTGTTCTACTCTCAAGAGGATGTTGAGCATCACAGACACTCCATAAGGAGTTTGTCTTCTTGGCCTGTTGGGTAAAGAATTGCCCTTGCCTTGGATGATCACAGTAAATAAAACTGTCCATTCTGGACAAGTAGGATACAAAGAAAAGTCACTGCTGAACCTTTTTCCAAGACAGGGTAGGAAAGTGTTTCAAATATTCCTGCTTCTGAAAATGATCCATCAGATATTCTAGGCCTGTGGCCACAGGTAAATACCCCGATATTGCAGAGAAACTTTGTGTGACTGTCCAGGCATCCAACTGTCTCTGCTATTTCTTGAATTTTTAGGAAGTTGCTTGCTTGAATTTCCTGTTTATTCAGGTAATATTATTTTCCTTTTCCAGTCTTTGATGGGGTTGAAAGCTAGATAGTCACAGTTAATATCCTAAAGTTAGATAGTCACAGTTAATATCCTCTCACATCTTAACCAAGATTCAGATTCTTCAGGAACAGGACCGCTGTTGGAATAATCCCTGTAATTTGCCTTTTCCCTATGATCTGGATATTTAGTATCTGTTTCTTACTTGATGTTATTCTTGTTGGTTGTAATTCCATTTTTGCTTATGCTATTATGCATTCTTTCTTCTGAAAAATACTAGATATTCATTCTAATTATATTAGAACCTTCTTATTTAGGCAGAAATGGGAAGAATAGTGGATATTCACTCTGCAAATGAACTTAGCCTATCCGGCCAGATAGAGTCTAAACTACTTATCTGTCACTTATAAGGAAGGAGGGAGGAGGTCGAGCTCTCTTATGACTGAGGAAGGCAGCATGAAGCAACTTGCGATAGCTCCATGGCTTGTCAAGAACTCTGCAACTGAATTTACCATATCCTGTATTCGTGAGTGTATCCTCCCCCTTTCATATCTTAGTAAATCCTTGATATACTTTAAACAGATGCACAGGGATTCCTCCTACTAGATGTTAGATCCTTTGGAAGTGTTTATGGAAGATTCTGGGTTACCATGTGGTTGATGGAACTGAATATGGGTCTTCTTCAAGAATGTCCACAACTGAATATATTCTGCACCCCCCACTCTTAATATTTACAGATAACCAATCTCAAATAAATGAACCTCATGATAAAGAAATTTAGGTTTAGCATTTGATAAGCCCTCAATAGGCTATTGGTCAAAGAGGAAAGCAGTTCAGAAAAATCAATTTGTTCTTTCACTGGGAACTACTGAGCACCCATTCTTACTAAATAATGTCTGTCCAACTATGGGCTCTGCAGTTGGTGGACCAGTCAGCACGAGTGAACCATATATGCCGAAATTCTTATCCATTGCCAGTAGAAATGATTTTACTGTCAGTGAGATTGTGAAGTAATTAAAACATAAACTCCATGCTGTTACAACCATCACTTTTGAAATGACAAGTTGATTGTACCGAATCCCAATTAACAAAATCTAAAATCACTTGGATACTCTATTAGCTAATAAAACTGACAGATTCAACTGACCAGTATTTGCAACTGGCATTTCAATTGTTTACTCATATGTCCCTCATTTCAATTAGTATTCCTCTGATTATGATCATGTTACCTAAAACAGAAAAAAACAACCAGTGCTTAATATTTCTTATCATCAGTATGGCATTTCTAGTCTTATTTATGTAGAATTTAAAGGTTTAAGTTTTGCTAACATTAATTGAAATAAACTTTCGAAAAGACAGTCCAGTCTAATTAAACAACTTTCTTTCTGGCAATAATCCAGCCTTTTCCAAAATCTCATAAGCTTAAATTTCAAATTTAACATAAGATTAAATATTCATGTAAGTTTGTGAGTTATAGATTTTTAACTCATTTTACTACATGATTTCCATAGTATAAACACTGTAACAGTAATAATCAAACTTGGAAACCAAAGTTCAAATATAAAATACCAATGAACCAATTGATTACTGAACTGAAAATTTTAAGAAGTATTCTTTTAGGTTTTTATCAGTCTGTTTTAATTGAGCGATACATTTTTCTCCATTCTCCTCCCTTTATTCCCACTCACCTATTGCCCTCTCCCATGATCCCCACTCAGTCAATTTACTCAGGAGATCTTGTCTTTTTCTGCTTCCCGTGTAAATTAGATCCATGCATGTCTCTCTTAGGGTCCTTTTTGTGTTCTAGGTTCTCTGGGATTGTGAATTGCAGACTGGTTTTTTATTGCTTTATGTCAGAAAGCCACTTATGAGTGAGTACAAATGATATTTGTCTTTCTGGGTCTGGGTTACCTCACTCAATATGATGTTTCCTAGACCCATCCATTTGCCTGTAAATTTCAAGATCTACTACTTCTGTGTAGTACTCCATTGATTAAATGTACCACATCTTCTTTATCCATTTTTTGACTGAGGGGCATACAGGTTGTTTCTAGATTTTGGCTATAAAAAATAATGCTGTTATGAACAGAGTTGAGGGTATGTACTTGTGGTATGATTGAGCATCCTTTGGGTATATACATAAAAGTAATATTACTGGGTCTTGAGGTAGGTTGTTTCCCACTTTTCTAAGAAATCACCATACTGATTCCTAAAGGGGCTGTACCGGTTTCCACTCCCATCAGCAATTTAGCAGTGCCTTCTTTACCCACAATCTCTCTGGCATAAGTTGCTATCAGAGTTTTTATTTTTATCTTTGCCATTCTTACAAGTGTAAGATGGAATGTCAGAGTTGTTTTGATTTGCATTTCTCTGATGGCTCTAGATGTTGAGCATTTCCTTAAGTGTTTTTCAGTCATTGTTGATTCATCTGTTGGCATTTCTCTGTTTAGGTCTGTGCCCCATTTTTTTATTTGATTATTTGTTCTTTTGATGACCAATTTGTTGAGTTCTTTCTATATTTTGGTGTATATCAGCTCTCTGATATGGTGTTGGTAAAGATATTTTCCAATTCTGTAGGCTGCCATTTGTCTTGTTGACCGGGTTCTTTGCTTTACATAAGCATCTCAGTTTCAGGAGGTCCAATTTATTAATTGTTTCTCTCAGTGTCTGTGAATCTGGGGTTATAATTAGGAAGCAGTCTCCTGTGCAAATGTGTTCAATTGCACTTTCCACTTTCTCTATTATGAAGTTCAGTATAGTTGGCTTTATGTTGAGTTCTTTGATCCATTTGTACTTCAGCTTTATACAGACACAGAGGGAAATCAGACAGGGACTCATACTTCAAAAACATATACTCCACAAAATTGGAAAAGTTAAAGGAAATGGACAATTTTCTGGATAAATATCACTTACTAAAATTATCAAGACTAGATAAGCAAATTAATAGACCTATAACTGCTAAAGAAATAGAAACCGTCATCAAAAGTTTCCCAACCAAAAAGAGTCCAAGATCATATGGTTTTGACACAGAATTCTACAATATTTCAAAAAAGAAATAATATCAATACTCCTCAAATTGTTTCACACAATAGAAACAGAGGGAACAATATCAAACTTTTTATAAGGCTACAATTACCCTTGTTACCCAAACCATACAAACATATTATTAAGAAAGAGAATTATAGACCAACCTCACTCATGAACATTAGAAAAATACTCAATGAAATTCTGGCAAACCGAATCCAAGAACACATTAAAAAACATCCATGATGACCAAATAGGCTTCATACAAGAGATTCAGAGATGGTTCAGCATATGAAAATCTGTCAATGAAATTACAAACAAACAAACACCCACCACATGGTCATCTCATTAAATGTTGAAAAGTTCCCTGACAAAATATCACATTCCTTCATGATAAAGGTCTTCGCGAGAACTGAGTTAAAAGGAACATTCCTAAACATAATGAAGATAATATATAGCAAGCAACAGTCAACTTCAAACTAAATGGAGAGAAACTCAAAGCGACTCCACTGAAATCAGGGACAAGACAAGGTTGCCCACTCTCTCCATATCTACTCACAAGAGTTCTTGAAGTTCAAGCTAGTGCAATAAGAAACCAAAAGGAGATCAAAAGTACACAAATCGTAAAAGTAGAAGTGAAACTCTCACTATTTGCTGATGATATCATAGTTTACATAAGTGACCCCAATTTTTCTACCAAGGAACCTCTACAACCTATAAACACGTTCTCTAATGTAGCAGGATACAAGATTAACTTGAATAAAAATCTGTAGCCTTCCATTACACAGATGATAAAGGGCTGAGAAAGAAATAAAAGAAACATCGCCCTTCACAGTAGCCACAAATAACATATCTTGGAGTAACTCTAACCAAACAAGTGATGATCTGTATGACAAGAACTTTAAGTCTTTGAAGTAAGAAATTGAAGAAGACACCAGAAAATGAAATGATCTCCCATGTTTTGCGGTAGGAAGAATTAACATAGTACAAAAGGCAATCTTACCAAGGCAATCTACAGATTCAATGCAATGCCTATCAAAATACCAACAAAATTGTTCACAGACTTTGAAAGAACAATACTCAAATTCATATGGAAAAGCAAAAAACCCAGGATAGCCAAAACAATCCTGTACAATAAAGGAACTTCTGGAGGTATCACAATCCCTGACTTCTGTGTTAGGAGAGAGTCACTTGTTGGTCTCCGGCTGCTCAGCCCCAAAATAATCACACTCTTCCTAATATTTGTTCATTTGATAATTTTAGTTGTTTCAACTCCATGTTATTGTATGAAGCTAAAGTTCTGTAACCCTGAAATATCTAAATTGAAAAAAAAAGAGTCATTGCATGCACTGGAGGAATGATATATAAATTTTGGAATTTATATTTATATAATATTTTTTACATTAAACCTTATATGGTTGGCGAGAAGGCATGGTACCTTTTCATCTCCTCTTGAAAAATACTCGGTTACTGCAACAGCCCTTCACTGACATTAACTTGGTGTTAGGAATGACAAGAACTTACAGAGGTTTGCCTCTGAAATAAAAGCTTGAATTCTATACATCAGACATATAACTTTAGTTCTATACTATCAAATCAGAAGTTTCTTTTTTGAATTTTTTTGTTTATTTTTCTTTTTTGGTCTGCCATTCTCTATGGCACAAAAGGAGAACAGTTCAAATATTAAATAATCCCATAAGACTTAATCAGATGAAATAAATATTCACTAGTTCACACTAATTTTTCAATAATAAAATAGACAATTTTATATTTTCCAATTTTGTAATACAACTCTACTAATATTCTGTAGATCATAGATCACATCTTAAAAAAAATCTATCACAGTCTAATTCTAAAACATTGAATTTATAGCAAATAATATTTAGACTACATAGTGAGTATATTCATTCATACTTTAATATCTAATCTATTGCAATGCAAAAAGATCTACTTTTCAGGATTAAATTGTATTTTAGGGCAACTGAGAGGTTTCATTGCGTGAAATTGCTGACTGTGAGAGTTTTAAAACCTGGAGCCCACAGTACAAGGAAAGAACTCACTCATAAACACTATTGTCTTTTCTCCCAATAAACACTGCATGCATAAATATGTCATACACATATGTATACACATATGTTTATTCGTTCTTGTTTATTTTATGACATTTAACAAAAGTATAACTACTTCTTATCTTTCTTGTTCTTTCTCCAGCCTCTCTCCTGCTCACCCTCCCATGTAGCCTCTTTATTTTAGTTATTATTATTATTATTATCTTTATAGAGAGGGAGTCAGGGAAAGAGAAGAGAGAGAGAAAGTTATTTCCTACTAAGTCTATTTCTGTTATTTTTATTCATACATTAGATAACCACTTAGGGGTTCATCCCTGGGAGAGGCTAATTTTTCCTCTTCTATTTCTCAGCAGACATCTACTCTGTATAGCTCTGTCTGGATTCAAACCCCATGACATTATTTCCCTCCTGTGGTAGCATGTCTATTGATACTGTAATTGATTTTATTTTCTTATACACCAATTTTTAGGAGAGACTGTCTCAAAGAAGACGTCCTGAGATTCCATCTTGCCATTTTTCTACCCATTTATATTGAGAAAGGCCATTTGCATCCAACTCATTCTAATATCCAAAATTGGAATGGTAATTCTTTCTACTTTTAGTAACTATTCACAATCACATAACTATGATAACTGTTGTAGGTAGCTTTCTAGCCTCTGGAAAGCCACTTCTTATGATATCAGGGATTATTTACATGAGTACAAGAGAAAATAAAATATTGCTGTATTCACTTTCATTCTTTCTGTTCTAAGCCTTTCGTTTGCATCCATCATTCAGTCTTGTACATTCAACCTGTGTCCTTCTTGAAAAACACTACACGAGACTTATTCTGCTGAATAATACACCATGCCCATTTACAAGGACCCTTTTGACTTGAAGATGAAATGTTCATTTCATATTTTGTAGTCTGTTTATTCAATTTGTTGCTGCTGGAGCTGAAACCTAGTACCTTATTTGTGAGAGGCAATTACTCTTTGGCTGAGCAGCTTACGCAAATATAAAACTTTAAAATTCAAAAGACGCAAACAACATGCCAATTACACTATTTTTTTTTCAAAAATTTCCACCTCCTCCCTTCCTCTCATTTCCCTCCTTCTCCCTCCCTCCCCCTCCCCCATCCCTTTTCTCCTCCCTCTCCAGTACACAGAGCAGTCAGGATTCCCAGCCCTGTGGAAGTCCAAGGTCCTACCTCCTCCATCCAGGTCTAGGAAGGTGAGCATCCAAACAGACTAGGCTCCCACAAAGCCAGTACATGGAGTAGGTTCAAAACCCAGTGCCATTGTCCTTGGCTTCTCAGTCAGCCCTCCTTGTCCGACCTTCATCTGGCGATGGATGAAGCTAGAGATAGAGACCCACATTGGAGCACTGGACTGAGCTCCCAATGCCCAAATGAGGAGCAGAAGGAGGGAGAACATGAGCAAGAAAGTCAGGACCACAAGGGGTGCACCCACCCACTGAGACGGTGGGGCTCATCCAATGGGAGCTCCCCAAAGCAAGCTGGACTGGGACTGATGGAGTATATCATCAAACCAATTACACTAATTTTCAATCAAAGACCGAATTTTTTACTACTTTGTCATTTTTATTGCAAAACCCTTTTTACTCCTGATAATTATCATAAAATTCCCCAATGTAATAAGTAAAAATATAAATGTTTATCATCTGTATTAATTGAGGCAAAATTTGTATTACAAAATTGTTGTTACCCATACAAAACTCATTTTCATGTTTGACATATTTGATATAGTCAATATTTATCAAATGGATACTTACATGGAAGGCATTTTTATAAGGACTTAGAAAAAAGAGACAATTCAAGCAAGGAGCCATGCTTTTGTGGAATACTCATTCTGAGTAAGAGGGGTGCAGCAGAGTGGGCTAAAGATATGTGAATGTTATATAAGAATTATTGAATATTATTTAATAATTTCAAGAATTTTATTTCAATAATAATGATTATTATTAATGGAATGATGATGGACATGGTTTGCTGTTATTTTGGGTTATTAACTAAATCTTTCCCTGGAGACAATTCATGTTAACATTGTATCTTTAACAAAATAAGAGGATGTAGACAAGCTATTTTATAGCACAATATTTGACTGGATGAAAGAGCTTTGTATTTTAAAGGAAAAATAGAGCAGTTTATGGCTGGATCCAACTGAGTGAAATACTGAGAACGGAGACACTGGAGTCCTGACTGCTCTCTGCTCGTCTCTCCCTTCTTTGAGAAGTCTGCACTGATTAATTATGTAGCTCAGTGCTGGGGAGAAACAAAGAATTAAGTATCTCTACAGAAGTTCTGTTCCCATGGTTTTTATCGTCTCTTTGTTTACATTAAAGCACTACATTCTAATTGCTGCAATCAAAATATTCAAGAGTTTTTATGTTTGCCTCAATTAAATAAGATACCAGAGACAAAGGTGAGTGGGGAGCAAGAGCACCTGGAATTAAATCTGTCAGCAATGTGCAACCCTGATGTGTCTCAGCAGCGTGACACAAGCTTTACCAAGCAGATAAAAACCAGCCTGTCCACAAGAAAAGTCTACCTCCTTAATCAAGTAGAAAAAACAAAACAAAGCGAAACAGCTTGAAGCTACTGCAGATAATATTGGAAACTAGGCCAATATCTTATTTTCTCTTCAAGATGATGATTCAAAACAAATTTATACACTTATCCTAATTGCAAAAGGGTTTACTTGGTTTTTGTTAGCTTGTTTGATTAAGAAAGGGCCTTGTAGTTTAAGCAGAGGCAAGTGGATCTTAGTTAGTTTGAGGCAAGCCTGGTATACAAGAGCTAGTTCCAGACAGGCTCCAAAGCTATAGAGAAACCCTGTCTCAAAAAACAAAAACAAAGGAGCTACCGCCCACCCCTATGTATGGAATATATACACACTAGAGTACTACGCTGCAGTAAAAAACAATGACTTCGCGAATTTTGCATGCAAATGGATGGAAATAGAAAACACTATCCTGAGTGAGGTATCCCAGACCCAAAATGATGAACATGGGATGTACTCGCTCATAATTGGTTTCTAGACATAAATAAGGGTCACGGAGTCTACAATAGGTGAACCTAAAGAAGCTAAGTAAGAAGGTGAACCCAAGGAAAAACATATAGGTATCCTCTTGGCTAAGGGAAGTAGACCAAATTGCCGGGGAGAAAATTGGGATCTTGGGGGTGGGGTGGGATGGGGGTAAGGGGAGATGGGGAGAGAAAAAGTAGAAGGGAAGGAGGGGGGACTTGGGGAAACAGGAGGATTGGGATAAAGGAAGGGTGGATAGGGGAGCACGGAACCACAATTCTTAGTTAAGGGAGCCACTTTAGGGTGGGCAAGAGACTTGACCCTAGAGGGGCTCCCAAGCGCCCAAGATGAGGTTCCCAGTTAGTTCCTTGGGAAGCTGAGGATAGGGAACCTGAAATGACCCTATCCTAGAGCAATACTGACGAATATCTTGCATATCATCATAGAACCTTCATCTGGTGATAAATAGAGATAGAGACAGAGACCCACACTGGAGCACTGGATTGAGCTCCCAAGGTCCCAAGGAGGAGCACAAGGAGGGAGAACATGAGCAAAGAATTAGGGACCACGAGGCGTGCATCCACCCACTGAGACAGTGGAGCTGATCTACTGGGAGCGCACCAAGGCCAGCTGGACTGTGACCGAAAAAGCATGGGATAAAACCGGACTCTCTGAACATGGCGAACAATGAGGGCTGATGAGATGCCAAGGGCAATGGCACGTGGTTTTGATCCTACTTCATGTTCTGGCTTTGTGGGAGCCTAGCCAGTTTGGATGTTCACCTTCCTAGACATGGACAGAGGGGAGAGGACCTAGGACTTACCACAGGTCAGGGAACCTGGACTGCTCTGTGGACTGGAGAGGGAGGGGGAGAGGTGTGGGGAGAGGGGGAGAAGGGTGGGAGGAGGGGGAGGGAAATGGGAGGCTTGGAGGAGGTGGAAACTTGTTTTTTTTTTCTCCTTTTCTCAAGAAAAAAAAATAGCAAGAACAAATTCTTTTTTTATCTGAATTTAAACATGCAGTCAATAATCCAGTTTTTAGAGGAGAAGAAAACAGAAAAAGAAAAAGAAGGATGAAAAAATATTAGAGATTTTCATCAAAGTTTGGAAGTCTTTAGTGTGTAATCTCAATTTATGTGTAAAATATCTCAATCAACTCCCTACTGCACTCTGTGAACAGATACAACTGTGTATTTTGCTGAAGGGAAGTTGAGCATAATTTTGATGATACTTATAATCAAATACATATATATATATATATATATATATATATGTGTGTGTGTGTGTGTGTGTGTGTGTGTGTAGATATGAGTATATATATCAAATCATGCAATCAAATAAAAATATGTACAATAAAAACATTAATTAAAAAATATTTAGAATCGAGACAGAAACCAAGATATTTTATAAACTTATAATGAGACCATATAGAAAATTCAGTTTGTTAAAATGTAATTTGAGACGAAGTTTATCTTTTTATATTTCATTGCTAACATAAGATAAATTTGTACATAATCATAGACTAAACCCTCTCATTTGAGAACACCTGCAAAGAGTCAAGCTGTATTTTTGTGCTTATTTATATGTGTTAAATATGGTTCTAGAAGTTCTGAAACTATAGTGAACATGTAAATGAATTGAGAAAATGAGTCAAAGGAAGTTATACTTCGCAGCAGAAAACAAAGGAAAATATGTAGGGAATGCAGCTATGCCAAATCTTCTATTGTTCAATTGAAGCTACAGTGCAATTTTATTGTTCTTATCAATACATGAAAGAGAAGAATACAGAAGCATGCATAGTCATAATTATAAAATCCTGTGTAAAGTCTATAAATAGTTGATACATATGGACATACAGGTTTATATGTTTACCATCGTTGCTAAATTTGTAAACATATATTGCACATTATATATGTTGTAATATATATATATATATACACACACATATATATATGACAACATGCATTCCATTTCCATGTGATGAAAAAATTAAAAATTCTAAGAAATCTTAATAGTAAAAACTATAGGTATTCCCAAAATATTGGTCTTGCATATCAATTTCTACTAAGAGGATCAATATCTCTATCTCTAAAGAAAGTACTAATTGAAAAAGTGTACAACTCATATTATCTTTCTTTTCCAGAATGAAAGCAGGGGTAGAAGCTCCACTGGCAGGTGAAATCCAACTTCAAAGATTCCTCCAGGCCTGCGGACATTCTCCTCTCCCTAAGGTCTAGCAGCCACTTCCATTTGGAGACTACAGGAAAACTTTGCTGAAGGAAATCACAGCTCCTCTGTCCTGTACTGTTTGTAAGTCTCTCAGGAACTTTAATGGAACCAGATAAGATAAGCAAACTGATTAGTCTCTGTTTCTTTTAATTTCTCAAATCTTTTGTTCTTTTTTACACATATTTAGCAATTTTATTTATTTTCCATACCAGTCCCAGTTCCCCCTCCCTCAGCTCTTTCTACTCCTTCCACCTTCTCCCCACTCCACCCCCCTATCCACTCATCAGAGAGGGTAAGGAAAGGCCTCCATGGAAAGTAAACAAAGTCTGTCACAATAAATTGACCAATCACCCCTTCCCCTGTATCTAGGCTGAACAAGTTATTCTTCTACTAGGGCTAAATCCTGATTCTGCTGCCAGTGACCCCACAAAATGCCCATGCCACACAACTGCTAACAACATTCAGAGGGCTTCTTTCAATCCTGTGCAGGTTCCCCAGCTGTCAGTTCAGAGCCAGCGAGCTCCCACTAACTTTGGCCAGATGTTTCTATGAAGTTCCCCATCCTGGTCTTGATCTCTTTACTCATATTATTGCCCCTTCCTGTATTTGGCTGGTCTCCTAAAACAGGCCCAGTGCTTAGCTGTAGATCTCTGCACCTGCTTCGAACAGTTACCAGCCCCACATCTGACAGATGGTTGATCTCTGTCATACACAAAGAACTCAAGAAACTAGACATCAGAAGACCAAATAATCTAATTATAAAATGGGGGCACAGATCTAAACAGAATTCTCAAGAGAGGAAACTCAAATGGCCAAAAGACGTGTAAAGAATTGCTCAACATTTTTAGCCAACAAGGAAATGCAAATCAAAACAATTCTTAAACCTGTCAGAATGGCTAAGATTCAAAACGCTGATGACAGCTTATGCTGGACATGATGTGGAATAAGGGGAAGCTCTTCTCCATTACTGTGGGAAGTGCAAACTTGTACAGCCACTTTGGGATTAAATATGCCAGTTTCTCAGAAAATTGGGAATCAATCTAACTTAAACCCAGCAATACTACAATTGTACATATACTCAAAGGATGTTCTTCATACCAGAATAACATTTGCTCAACTGTGTTCATAGTAACATTATTTGTAATAGGCAAAACCTGGAAACAACCTAGATGTCCCTCAACTAAAGAATGGATAAGCAAAATGTGGTACATTTACATAATAGAGTAATACTCAGTGGGAAAACGCAATTGTATCTTGGAAATTGCAGGCAGATGGATGGAACTAGAAAAATCCATTCTGGGTGAAGTAACCCAGACCCAGAAAGACAAACACAGTTATGTTCTCACTCATAAGTGGATATTAGACATTAAGCAAAGGATAACCAGTCTACTGTCCACAACCCCAGAGACGCTAGGTAACAAGGAGGACCCTAAGAGAGGCATACATGAATCTTACTAGGAAGGGGAAATAGACAATGTTTCCTGAGTAAATTGGGAGTTTGGGGGAGTGGGAAAAGGAGAGAGGGGGAAGAAGAGAAGGGGATGAAGGGGAATATGAGGCAATGGATTGGCAGAGTTGGTGAGGGACAGCATGAAAACAAGGAAAGAGATAACTTGGTAGAGGGAGCATTAAGGGGTAAGTGAAAAACTATGCACTAGGGAAATTCCCAGGACTCCACAAGGATGAATCCAGCTAAGACTCTAGGCAATTGTGGAGAGGGTACCTGTTATCCCTATAATCAGATTGATGACTACTTTAAATTAGTCACTTTTCTATTGCTGTGATTAAACACTGTGACCAAGGCAACTCAGAAAAGAAAAAGTTTATTGGGGTATATGGTTCAAGGGTACTACAATTTGTTATGGCATGGTGGCAGCATTGGGGCATGGAAGCAGGCAGCTGGAACAGAAGCTGAAATTTCATATCTCGAGGCAGAGAACACACTGGGAGCTGACTCCAGTGACACACCTCCTTCAACAAGACTTTTTTGTCTAATCCTTCCCAAACAGTTATGCCTCCTGGGGACGCAGTATGCAAACATATGAGTCTATGCAGGTCTTCCTCATTCAAACCACCTGACACACCAACACAACACTGTAGGGATTCTAAAATTTACAAAACTTGAAAGTGAAATCCAAAAGAGGAGGCTGAGGCTCCTGAACAAAACTAAACTGCTGACTTTCTAAATAAAAAATTTAAATAGGATCAGGAGTATCCTAGAAAATGAGGAAAGAAAAGCAGGTGTAGAATAAAAAAAAATTTTTTTTTCTACCATAGCAGAGTTTAGGAATATTACAACTTAAATGACAGAAGTTGTCACTGGATATAAAATCTGAAATGATTCTAACATTGTAATGTTCTAAAATACACTCCACAGTAGACACACTAATAAACAGCACAAGGTTACAAATGAAAGAAAATGAGAAATTCTCAGGACAGTAATGAAAGTTATACAACACATAATTGGACACAATATAATGGAAAAATGATAGCTTAACAAATCTCACTCTATTATCTTAGAATTGTAATAGAAACAAAAGTGGACAGAAACAACAAATTTATCCAACTGCAAGAAAGTAGGAGACAATAAAAACAAATTCTTCCAAAACTGAGTGTGAAGCAAAGTTTTAATCACAATTTCTGCCATTAGAGTAACAGGGTACATGAAGAAAATAATACAAATAATTGCTATTGGAAATTTCTTACATGTGATGAAAGACTTGAAACTATGGTTCCAAAACCTGGGTGAACCATAGGCAGGTTATATTCAAAGACTCCATGAATTTACTAGAGGAAATAGAGAAACTAATTAGAACATGCACACATAAGCATTAGCATCTCAATAATTACCTGATGGAGGAAGGTCATTGGCTAATAAAGGAACTGCCTTGGCCCATTTTATTGGTTAGAGGATAGGTGGGAGGAGTAAACAGAACAGAACGCTGGGAGGAAGAGGAAGTGAGCTCAGAGACTCCACATCTCTCCTCTCGGGAGCAGACGCCTGAGAGAGACGCCATGCCCCGCTCCCGGGATGAAGCTCCGACCCAGGATGGACTAGGCTAGAATCTCCCCGGTAAGCGCACCTTGGGGTGCCATACACAGATGATTAGAAATGGGCTAAATTAATATGTGAGAATTAGCCTAGAAGAGAATGGGCCAAGCAGTGTTTAAATGAATACAGTTTGTGTGTCGTTATTTCGGGCATAAGCTAGCCATGCGGGCGGCTGGGGGTGCTGAGAACGCAGCCCCGCCGCCCTTATTACTACAATTACCTTAAATTTAAATGATCTAATTATGTCTATTAAAGTGCCAGAAATTAATGGATCTCACTATAAAAATTTATCATACTACTATAAATCTAGAAGAAGTGAATAATATGATAAATCTGAAAATTTAAACTAATATACATAGAAAATTCATTCTGCAACAAGTGAATACATTCACAAAAAGATATCTGCACAAAATATATGTCTTTAGATATTTTCACATACAAAGTTTTATAATTTTATGTTTAGATACATGTTATTTACCAGTTATTGCTTTAACCAAGATAAACTATATTTGAAACCATGAAGTCTCACATCATCCTATATTTTATGTCACCTGAGAGTAGAAAAAATACAGAAATTTATAAATATGTATAAAAAGCACATTTTAAATAATACATGCATCAATTTGAAAATCTTTAAAGATTTACTTCATTTTTAAATGAGTGTGTTGGAGGAAAGAGAGAGAGAGAGTAAGACAAAGGGAAAAAGAGAGGGAGAGAGAGAGAGAGAAAGAGAGAGAGAGAGAGAGAGAGAGAGAGAGAGAGAATGTGAGCATAGGGGCTGCATATTTTTTGATGCTAGAATTACAAGAGGTTGTATAGTGTGGGAGGTCCTTCTGTCTATGTGTTGCTTTTATTGGTTAACAAATAAAGAAACTGCCTTAGTTTATTGATAGGGCAGAGCTTAGGTAGGTGAGAAAACTGAACTGAATGCTGGGAGAAGGAAGGAGGAAAAGAGAGAGACTTCATGGATCCGCTGCTGATGATAGACTTGCTGAAATTTTGCTAATAGGCCACTACCTTGTGGTGATACACAGATTAACAGAGAAGGGTTAGTTTAAGATATGAGTTAGCCAGAAATACACTTAAGCTATTGGCCAAACAGTATTGAATAATATGGTTTTCTGAATGGTTAATTCATGACTGGGCTGCCAGGACAAACAAGTGGCCGCCTCCCCAACAGTTGTATGTTACCTAACTTGATATTGGCAGCTTAATTTAGATTCTCTGCAAAAGTAATAATCTAAACCAATGAGATATGCTTCAGGTCGGGAAAACTAAAAATAAAATTATAGAAAGTGGAATGAAAAGGAGGACATTAGAATAAGTAATAAACAGGATATAGTGAGAAAGTGCGGGTGGGTACGGTGTAGAAGGAAATGCTGACGTTTAAGATGAGGAAATTTCTCAGTTAGTATTCTAATTTCTTTTTGTAAGGTTTTCTATATGGAAGCACAGAGTCAGCATATTAAAACAAGAAATAAGGATGGAATTGGAATGGAGAAAATATAATGTAAATCAGGAAGACTTCTTTGAAAAAATGTAAAGTGATACATATCAACAGAGCAAGTCTACAGAAGAGAACATGGATGTCATTAATTCTAGGAATAAACTGTGGACACTATTAGAGATCAGAGCATGAATAAAAATAATATAAATAAGGGCTGGCGAGAGGGTACAGCTGGTAAAAGTGTTTGCCACCAAGCCTAATTGACAACCTTAGTTTTTTCTTCACAAAACACACACGGTGGAAGAAAAAAACTGCTTACATATTTTGTCTTCTGACCTCTACCATGTTCAGCATCATATGTGTGCACATGAAAAAAAAGTGCACTTAAAGTTTAATTAACTAATTATCTGTAATAGGAAGGTAGTTGGGAGATACATATTTATAAATTAAACCATTGGAAGAGACAGTATTTTCTTAAAATAATCAATTGCAAATTAAAATATATTAAGATAAAGTAAAAACTAAGGAATCAAATTGGAATAAACAAAACCAAAATAAAATAAAAAAAAAGAAAAGGAGCCCATGAGAAGGCACAAGGATCAAAGGCCCAGTTATCTTCTCACTTAGACATTTTATACAAATTAGAGGCCATATATGATATACACAGAGGACCTGGGGCAGAACTGTGTGGGCTCTGTGCATACTACCTCAGTCTCTGAGTTTCTTTGAGTTTTGGTCAGGTTGATTAAGAGGATCATGTGTTCTTGATTTCCCCATCCCCTCTAGTTTTTTCACTCTGTTTGCTTCTTCTGCTCTGCAGGATTCTGTGAGACTTGAGATTTAGGGAGATATCCTAAATATCACTGAGCGTTCCAAAGTTTCTCACTCTCTACACAATGTTTGGGTATAGGTCTCTGTATTTGATCTTTGTTCCTCTCTATTGCAGAAGGAAACTTCTCAGATGATGGCTGAGCATGACAGTTATTGATTATATTCTTATTCTTACCTTTAGGCATCTGGATTGTAAAGACTGTAGTTCTGAGTGCTGATACCTGGTCTTGAGTGGATGTTTTTACCCTTGGTTTCTGCTGCCCTCTTTGGTCTGAGAAGAGTGTGATCTATATCTGTTGCACAGTGAGCAATTCTTTTGGGATCCTGATTAGGTGTGTCACTGAGAGTTCTGGTAAAATGTTTTTCTATGAAATGGGAGCTGACACTTAGTAATGGGGATGAAATGAACAGGTAAAAAGAGGGAAAGATCTGTGTGATACTCTAGGGAAGGGGACTGGGAGCTGAAATAGTTTATCTGCTAAATAGCTATGGATAAGATGGAGGATTTGTTAGGAGGTTCTGAAGGAACAGTGGAGATCTACAGTTGTGTAACAGCTACTCTGACTATAGTGCCTTGCAGGTCTCTGGGAAATCAGAAACAGTACTTATATAAAAGAGCCAAGTTTCTCAAAATGTTCAAATTGAAATACATGTTTTTCTTTGTTATATACACAGAAAGTAATTGAATTCATAATTTAAATGCATTAGTCCCTCCAAACACAAGCTCAGGAGACATTAAAAATCCTAGTAATAATTAATACCTGATGAATACAGCATGTTCCAGGCGTACTTCCCAGATGCTGTTGGAGGACTGACCTCCTTCTGATGCCAAAGGAGAAAAAACTATTGTACACACCCAAAAGAAAACTAGAAAGCCAAATAAAATGTACCAAAACACACACACAGTTTTTAACATATATCTGTAACCCAAAACCTAAAAATAACTCTATACAGTATCCTCAAATGAAGTGTATTATCAAAGTCTAAGAATTATTCAATATTTTAAAGTATTTCATTCAAATATATATATACTAAAATGCTTAAAAAGGGCAAATCACATGATCTTGTCAATTGATACTGACAAGTTTTTGCAAAGTATAAACTGATTCATGATTAAAAAAATCTTAGAAAATAAGTGGGAAATCCTCAAGTTGACAAATAGTATCACCGGAAGACCTGGCACTCGGAGTAAACTAAAAGATGACGTGTTTTCTCCAAAGACTGTTAGAACTACAGGCTTGCCTCTTTTTAGCATCCTTTTTCTTTTATCATGGACATGGGAGCCACAACTGGCATAACCAGAAAGTAAACTAAGCATCATTTTATGGATGGACGAGGCAATGGTCACAGTATTAATTACGAGTGTGAATATGGAGTATTCTTAAGTTATCTCCAAAGACAAACATGGAATTTTGAAACAATAATATCTGTGTATCAAGGCTGCCTTCTCACAATAAGCACATTTATATAAATCCCAGCTCTGAATAGGAATTGTGAGCAAAGAAAGCTGAACAGATTTTCAGCTCCCCATACCCCAGTGGCCCAAATTTAATTGGGCATTATTTAGCTGCTTTTCCAGTTAAATCACAAACAGCAGCAACCAGACACTGGTAAAAATTTTATTTTCTGAGGTGTTATGATATCTCTTCTTTCTTTTTTAATATCCAGCTTTCCACATAGAGCAAGAAATGTGAGAACTGTAACTAAAGTAGCAGTTATCTGTCCAGTTTGAATGTGTATTCTCATGACCACCCTAGAATGTATTCAGCGTGCCATGACAGAATTGAAAGAATGGTAGCAATCATAGCAAATAATGCATTATTGCTGCATAGTGAGTACAGTAAATGACTAAGTAGATGCAAAAAAATCTGTATCAATATATAATTGTTATAGATCATTATAGTTTTTGAAAACTTTTTTTAAAGATAATTTGGGGGGTTAGAGAGGAGAAGGACAGAAAGAGCGAATAAAGAAAGAGACATCTTGATTGTGGGAGTCATCATGGGACCAGCGTGAAACCTGGCAGCAGGAAAATTCTGAGGAATCCACAAGAATGACTCCAGCTAAGATCCTAAGCAATTGTGGAGAGGGTGTTTGAACGGGCCTTACACTGTATTCAGATTGATGACTACCTTAGTTGTCATTATAGGCCCTTCATCCAGCACCTGATGGAACTGGATGCAGAGATCCACAGGCTAAGCACTGGGCCAAGCTTCTGGAGACCAGTCGAAGAGAGGGAGCAGCAATAATATGAGCAAAGTGGTCAAGACCATAATGGCGATACCCACAGAAACAGCTGCTCTGAGCTAGAAAGAACTCACTGCCTCCAGACTGATAGTGGGGGAACATGCATAGGACCAAACTAAGTTCTCTGAATGTGGGTGACAGTTGTGTAGTTTGGGCATTCTTTAGGCCACTGGTAGTGTGATCAGGATTTATCCTTAGTGCTTGAACTGACTTTTTGGAACCCATTCTTTTTGCAAGGATACCTTGCTCAGTCTAAATATAGGGGGAAGGGCCTTGGTTCTGCCTCAAAGTGAAATACCAGACTTTCTTGATTACCAATAGGAAGCCTTACCCTCTTTAAAAAGTAGATGGGGAAGGGGGCAGAGAGCAGGAGGAGAGGAGGGAGTAGGAACTGGGATAGGTATGTAAAATGAGAAAAAGATGGTTTTAAAATAAATTAAAATAAAAATAAAGTATTTAGAAAATACAAAATAATAATAAATAAATAAATTTCAGGCTACATTGTTCAGTTCTTTCAAACATTAAATAGACTTCTCATAATCACATACTCTTCTAAATGACCAAAAATGAAGTAATACTTTTAAACATATACTGTGAGTTCAACCTAGTTTGTGAAACATGGAGAAAAGAACTGTATATACATAGCACCAGAAATGAGTATTGAAAATGATATTTCTGAAAATTATGCATTCAAACACTACTGAAAATGAAATAAATCTGAACTATGAAATATGTAAAAGTATAAATAGAATTTCACATGCATAATAGAACTTGGTTTAAAAAATAAATACTATGCATCACATTTAGTCTATTTGAAATATGTATGTCATATATTTTTATTTCTATATTTTTGAGATGATAAAATAATTACATATTTTCTTCCTTCTTTTCCCTTTTCCAAAATAGTCCCTTTCAACAGTCCTCTTTCTATCTTTCAAATGGCCACCTTTTCTTCAGTTGTTGATATTTATGTGTGTGTGTGTGTGTGTGTGTGTGTGTATACTCATGCCTCAATATCTAAATATAACCCATTCAGTTAATATATTGCCGCTTTGTACACATTTTCAGAGCTGATCATTTAGTTTTGATGAGCAATTGGAATACATGTTTTTATTTAAGATATAATTACATCAATTTCCCCACTACCCTGTCCTCCCTCCAACTCTTTCCTCATTGCTCCCTCTGAAAGGATCTGAAAAAGGGATGAAGAGCAGAATTTCTAAATGATTTCTACATCAGTTACTGCAAACAAGTTTCTGCCTGGCTTGAGTTCCTGTCCTGAATTGCATAGATGATGTACTACAAAATGTGATAGGAAATATTTTTTTTCCTACAAAAGTTGTATTTGGTTATGGTGTTTTATCACAGCAATAGAAATCCAAAGACATCCTCCTAACTTTTTCATTGACTCTCAAGCACAACTGGCTGAGAATCAGGACTTCAAACCATGCAATATTTAAGGAACATCCAAGATCCAAAACATAACAGAAAATCAACATAGAAAACTTAAATGTGCTTTTCTTATTACAACAATATGACAATTTCAAAAGAAGCCATTTATTGTACACTAGAATTTTGAGCATTTGTAGCTTCCTTGCGAAAGTAGTAAGAGTTCTTAATAGGGTAATGGTTGGGTTTTTATACAGTCAAGAATTCTTCCCTCTTAGGATCTGTCTGAGAGAATTGAAAATATGCAAATACACAGAATTTCTTATAAAATATTCACAATGGTATTGCTTGTAGAACAAAGAGGTAAGACCAAAAACATCCATGAACAACAACAACAACAAAGTGATGAAATGGCCAGGGCCAGATTGGTGACACAGACCTGTAATCCCAGCATGTTCATGAGGATTTCAAACTTCAGGGTTAGCAAAAGCTATGTTACAACCACATGCCTTCAAAATATGGCAAAAGTCTGTATATTGTTTAAATTAATCAATATGAGGTAATGACCAAAATAAAACCTCTTTTAATACAGAAAATTTTAAACTGTAAATTGTATAGTGTAGTTCTTTTTTTCTAGATTACTGCAAATTATTATTCACTTCCCACTGAGGAATTTGCTAAATCTTCTTATGAAAAGTCCTCCTACTCAAACTATTTATTATTTACATTCTTTATTTTTTTTCACAATTTACACTTGGAGTTTTATCTTCTGAGAAAAAAAAATTTCAAGTATTGATTCTTTTATAAAAAGAATTATGTGGTGTGTGTGTGTGTGTGTGTGTGTGTGTGTGTGTGTGTGTCTATGGACTTGCCCAAGTCCAAAGGCTGATGTTTGGTGTCTCCTCAGACCAGCGAAAGTTTCCATAGTCCTTGGAGTAACACGGATGAGCAGCCCATGACATGAATGATAGTAACAGACTCTGGTCCTCTGGAGGAATTGCAATGGTTCTTCACTGCAAAGTCATATTTCAGCCCCTCAATACTGTTTCTAAATTAATTTAGAATATTTGTCTGTATTTTCCTATTATTTGTTTCATAGAAAGAACTTAAAATCACCAGCTTCTAACATTGTCTCAAAATCTGTTGGAATTCAGATTTACATTCATCCTTTCAGGCACACCACAGCATTTGTTTTCATGGCCAATAGCACTAGATAATACAGATATTACATACCACAATAGGTTATAGATGTTCCTGTGTCTACCCTGTGTTTCCTTCTACACGGATCAATTCAAGTGAAAAAAAGTTAATCCTGGCATAAGATGATCCACAAAAATAAGTAAACAAACTTTGTTTTGTATCCATAGCCATGTAAGTAATGCTTGATACTTGTTATAGAAAAATAGAGAGCTAACATAAATGCTAATTTATGTATGTTTTTGCACTTATACAGGTGAATAACCTTGAGATCTTAAGTTTCTCATCCACATTTTTTTTTTTTTTGTTTTTTTTGAGACAGGGTTTCTCTGTGGTTTTGGAGCCTGTCCTGGAACTAGCTCTTGTAGACCAGGCTGGTCTCGAACTCACAGAGATCCACTTGCCTCTGCCTCCCAAGTGCTGGGATTAAAGGTGTGCGCCACCACCGCCCGGCTCATCCACATTTTTATAGCCTCTTATTTTTCACACTTTTCTGTGTAGAAAAATACCAATTATTTTCATGGTTTCCATTTTTACACTTTATAAAAACGTAACCCAGCTAGGATTCTCTAGTGCAGTACTATCCATTTATATAAGCATGGCAGTTCAATTCATATGTATACTGATAATTAAAGTAGTCCACTTCAAAGTGATATCTACTTAAAGTACATTTTTTTACTTTAACATATGAAGAGCAAATGGTATATTTGATTAAAAAAGGAGTGCTAACGTTTCAAGGTTGTAGAAAAAAGCTCTTTAATAAAGGTTTACATAAATAACTGTGTGTTCAGCCCTGGGGAACAAGAAGAGAGTGAAAATATTCTGGTTAAAATAAGACTGCTTAAATTGTTCATTAACAGCACATCTAAATTTTATTAGAGACCAAATTATCTGAGATCACCTTAAAGCAAGATAAGAAAAATTTAAGCATTTAATGCTGAAGATAAAAATAGGTTTGTCCTACAAAATTATGGAGAGGGTGTTGAAGACATGCTGTCACTGGTTCTTCAAATAGTTGTTAAAATATTTAAATGGCACAGGTCGATTAAGCCTGCTATCACAAGGGTCCAATATCTTGTGCTCACGCTTTATGAATTGAACAATAAAGATGAATTCAAGTTTTACACGTCTCTTGCTTTCCTTTTTAAGGGTTTAACTTAAATTCATGAAGACAATATGTTTAACATAAAATTAGATTTTTGTCTTATATATAAGACAATATATGTACGTGTGTGCTCAGGCGCTCATTATTAAGATACAACAATACAGTCATCATCATCTTTGATCTTTGCATAATCTGTGCTAATAGATAGAATTTTTTTCTAAGTAAACATGCTGATTACTAAAAAGGTAAGACCACAATTTAATTTTGTGTCTAACATCATGAGAAATGACGATCCTCTTTGCTTTCAACCAAACTCTTTTTTCATTCTGTTTATTTATTTTATAGATATGTATTGTTTAGTTTTGAGAATTTCCTGCAAGTACACATTGTATAAAAATCACACCGATCCACCTTTCCCTCTGTCAACTCTACCCCCACAGTTTATAATCTCAGTACTACAATGTTATTTATTTTTTATTGGTCCTAACTTAAAAGATTTGAAGGGATTTTTTTTTTCTTTTTGTTTTTCTAGAGCAGAGTTCATCTGTGTATCCCTGGCTGTGTTGCAACTCACTCTGTAGACCAGGTTGACCTCACTCAGAGATCCACTTGCCTTGTGAATAACTGGAATACAGGCTGATGTTTGTGTTGTTAAAAGATCTCCATTTTTGCCCTCCAGATCTACATTCCTTCTGATTCTATGAACTACTAGTTATTACTACAACTTCAATTTAGGCTCTATTTTCAACAATGGTGCTGGTATAACTGGGTATGTGCATGTAGAAAAATGCAAATAAATTCATAGTCACTCTGCACAAAATTCTAGTCAAAGTGGATCAAAGATCTCAACATATAACACCAGTCATACTGAACCTGTTAGAAGAGAATATAGAGGATAGTCTTGAGTGAACTGGCATTGGAGACAGTTTCTTAAACCGAACACTGATAGTGCATGCACTAACATATACAATGAATGAGAAAGACCTAATGAAATTGAAAAGCTTCTATAAGCAAAGTATACCACAAACAGGACAAAATGACAGCCTACAGAATGGGTAAAGGTTTTAATACATCTGATAGAGGGCTAATAACCAAAATATATACAAAAATGAAATTTATGCCATGGCAATGCTGAAACATACACAACATATATATATATATATATATATATATATATATATGTTGAATTTGTGCATATTGGGTTTTATGATCAAAGATGATGAGGACAACTGACCAGGTCTCTTCCTCAAGAGAGCACCAGATCTCATTACAGATGGTTGTGAGCCACCATGTGTTTGCTGAGAACTGAACTCAGGACCTTTAGAAGAGCAGGCAGTGCTCTTAACTCCTGAGTCATCTCTCTATCCAAGAGCCTTAAAGAAATACTACTAAATAGGTGGTATCAAAAGTTATTGGTAACATTCAAGAAACAGAGAATGAATCTGAAACAAGGAAATCCACTCTTTCCTTATTTCTAATAACTGTGCCAATACCCCCAAGAAGTCAAGGGGAATAAACAAAAGGACAAGGAACAAGTGGTGCCAACTATTAAGAGTAACTCTCCGGATTATGTTACCTGCACAATACATGTGAATACCTGGTGTGCTCCTAGAGGGGATACAACAGTCACAACCTAGACTGGATTGATCCAGCTTTTGCTGATGAGTTGATTGTGAGAGCCCAGGCTCTACGAGATGATCCAGATATAAATATTAACTGCAAGAGACAAAGCTGCCTCTCATCTTGCAGGGACTGTAACCACATGTCCTGACACTAGACACACCCTTCAACCTGCATGCAGTCCTTCCCAGTTAGAGAAGTTCCTCGGAGCTTGCAAGACTGCTTAAGCTTACATTAGAGATATAGGTCAAAAGGGTAATGCTCTGGACTCCCAGGGTGGAGCCCAGATAAAGAAGGAAAAGACATGAGGGACAAACTGGAATCACTGTAACCATTTTTAGAAACTCAAAAAATAGGGGCTGGGGAGATGGCTCAGAGGTTAAGAGCACTGCCTGCTCTTCCAAAGGTCCTAAGTTCAATTCCAAGCAACCACATGGTGGCTCACAATTATCTGTAATGGGGTGTGGTGCCCTCTTCTGCTTTGCAGGCATACACACAGACAGAATATTGTATACAAAATAACTAAATATTTTTAAAAAAAAGTCAAAAATTGAAATTGATTGTAAACCTGTTCATGCAAAATTCTGAAAACCGTATAAAGACTGCTCAAGTTATCTGAGGTCCACGTACTCGAACAATGGTGGACACAGTCTCTTTTTGGAACCGTATCTGCATCTCTGTCTCAGATCCATAAATCCAACTAGGGCATGTCCCCAGCAATGGGAACATGAGGTGTCAAGTATGTGTGGGGAGTGGAACAGATAGAGAACTTGTATAGAAAACTGAAATATATGGGCATTTAGAGGACAATTTGAAAACAGCGCAGTGGAAAATTCCTGGAACCTATGATGTGGACCCCAGAGGAGACTCCCGGTACTGAAGGATATGGGACTTGACCCAGTCACAACTGGTTATCTTAAACAACCAGGCAACCATATTCTATTAGTAGGACTGGGACACCATTTCAGTTACAATATCTACAACCCACAATAGGCATTGTCTGGATGATGTGCTGGAGTAATAGTGGCTTACATGATGTGTAAGGAGCCAACGAATACTGTTGTACCCTGAGGTCCACACCACAAGAGGGAATCCCATGCCTAATACTGTCTTAGTAGCCAATATCCTGAAGCTGGATGGCTCAGAGACCTAGGGTAGAACAAAACATGCCTGATTTTTGTTTTGTAAAAAATGGTAAAAAATGATCATTAATATTTTGCTGTACTCATAGGATCAGTGAATATCACAATCATCATCAGAGCAGTAAACTCTGCAGAAGAGGGATAGGAAGAATTGTAGGAGCCAGCGAGGTGAAGGACACCAGGAGAAAACATTCTACAGATAAAACTAAATAACCTTCTTTGCAGTTCAGAGACTGAAGCTTCAACCACAGAGCCTGCCTGGGCCTGCAGCAGACCCTCTGTGCCCTCTGTATTCATGCCGTAGTTCTTTAGCTTGTGGTTTCTGTTGGGATCCTTGCAATGAGAGTGGGCCTGTGTCTTAATTCATTTGCCTGCTTGTGAGAGCCTTTCCCTCCCACTGGGTTGCCTCCTCCAGCCTTGATATGAGAGTATATACCTAGTCTTACTGCATTTTGTTATGCCAAGTTCAGTTGATGTCACTTGGAGGCCTGTAGCCTTCTGAAAAGAAATGGAGGTACAGTGAATCTTGGGAAGATATGGTGGGGAAGATATGGATATAGTGGGAGGAGGGAAGGTGGGGGGACTGTGGTTGGAATGTATTGTATGATAGAAGAATCAATAAATAAAGTAATAAATAACTAAACTTCAATATCTAAAGATGGACTGGGCTGAGGAGAGTTGCTAGGTCTCTTTCTCCCTCCTCCCAGTGTTGCCACTTTTAATAAATCTCCTTTGTTTAAAAAATTGTAACAACAGGAAGCATTTATTCATTATATCATGCATGAATGTTCATATACATATACCAATCTATTTAAGTTGTCTGAAAATTATGTTCAATGTTATAAAGAAGAATTTTTACATATAAGTAAATATGTTTGAATTTTATTTCTGGGAATTAACCAAGCACAGATATTTTAAAGATTTTTTTATAATAATTTGAAATTAAATGGATTATATAATTTCTCCTTTCTCTTTCCTTCCTCCAAATCCTCCAATGTACCTCCTGCCTTGGCATTTTTTTCTTTAATAGTTGTAGCATAAAAGGCAAAAGAGGGGCACTATTTGGGAAAGGAACTTCTTCATACCTATATGCTGAGACTGATTATTATACCTTTAAAACACACAAAAAAAGTTCATTGGATGAAAGAATAATCTTTGTACTAATGGAAAGGGATTGGTAGAATACCTTGACTCTTTATTCTTATTTTATTCTTATTTTAGTAGGGAAAACTATCCTGACATTATCACAGTATAAATCAGCATTGGTAGCACTACTAAACCATTGGTTTAAGAGTGGAGAATCTTCTGTGAAGGTAACACTTCCCAGTGGAATGTTCTGAAGTGGTGTTTGAGAATTATGTGCTCTAAATCTAAGAAAGAATGAGACATTTAAAGCAAATGTGTCTTTAATACTACTTTTTTTCACAAATTTGTTCACTGAAAATTTATATGTATATAATGTATTCTGACTATCCTAACCCTAAATTTCTTGTTGCCCTGTCATCTTGCCTACCTTCCTCCTTCTTTACAAGTCCAGGTTTTCCCAGCCATGATACCATATGATGCTCATGGGTTCACAAGTGAGTATATGACTAAGGATAAAAATTGCTCTCCTTTAGAATCAACTGCCATCTAACAGTTCAGCAGAGAGGGCTATCCTCTTTGAATTCCTTTCAAAACCTTAACTGATTGTACACAGTCCAAGCATTGTGCATGCCTAGAGACAGTAGCCATGGCTGTTGTGGAGCTCATGATGGCAATGACTTTGTAATGACCTGAAAAGAGTGTGTCATGACTTATTTCCCTATCTTCAAACACCTACATTCCTACAGCCCCCTCTATCATTACATATTTTATTTATTAGAAGAGGTGGTATAAATACCCTCTATGTGATACGCTCTTAACCAAAACTGATTTTCACTAGATTATACAGCTACCAGTCTCTACATTTACTGTAACACAGTGCAAAGAAAAGCTTATCTTAATAAGGCTTATATTTGCATTTTCTTTGGGAACAAACACAATTATTTAATGCTACTTAATTACCATAACAATTTTACAAAGAAAAAGGAGTAAGGTCCTTTTAATCTCCAAGTTCTGAGACCATCTCAGTCTATAAAGGGGAGGCTGAAGTCCAATCAAAAAGTCATTGATTTTCCACCATACCATTTATGACACTATTGTACCAGTAGACAATCCAGTCTGAGAAGTTAATATTCATAGTATTCCCAGTTGAATAAGATCATCAACACCCCATTGCCCCCCAAAATTTGCATGTCACTTTCTGGAGCAATGAGAGCCAGCAGGGGAGACGCTTTCGGGTCAGTGCCACTTCGTCCCACTATATCTTGTAACCAGATTAGGTGATGGCTAATGATTAGGTGATAGGGTCCTATCACTTAATTCTGTCAGACAACCTACAGGAATAACAAGAACCTTTACTGTGGAAGCTTCTGGACCCTCCTTTACCAGCATCTCAAAAGATATATCCCATATTTGCCATGGAATTTTACATAATACCTTCTAATAGGTGTTATTGTCTGGTAGTCGAAGTAGCTTCCTATCAAATCTTCTTGAAAATGCAAATAATTTATTTTTATTTTAGATACAAGATAGTGTGTTTCCATAGGGCTTTGCACACTTCCTTCCCTTGACTGTTGGGCCATCTTTTTTTTTTTCCCCTAGATAGGCACCAGCTTATTCACCACTGAAACCTCTCTAACTCCTGTTTTAAGTCTCTCTGCTTTCATGTCTCGCTCTTCATTGGCCTTTTTCTACTTCCTGACATCAACAGGTGCTCCACGTTATTCATAAAATTCTGAAGATTAAACTCTAGGATCCACGTATGTGATAGTGTTTTACTTTCATTTTTTATTAGTATATTTTTAAACAAATGCCAGTTCAAATTCCCACTCCCTCCCCTTCTCTCATTTCCTCCATACACCCTACGACCCCACCCACCTCTAATCCTAAGAGAGGTAAGGCACTTTGATCTGTGGAAGGTCCAAGGCCCTTCCTTCTTTATCTAGGTTGAGCAAGGTATACAACCAAAAAGAATAGGATTCCAAAAAGCCAGTACATACAGCAGAGATAAAGCCCAGTGCCACTGCTAGTGGCCCCTCAGTATGTACCAGTGATACAATTGTCAACCACATTCAGAGGAACTAGTTTAGGCCTATGCTTGTTCGTTCCCAGTCCAATTGAAGTTGGTAAGTTCCCATTAGCTCAGGTAAACTGTTTCAGAGGATGAACTCCTCATTGGCTTTACCTCTTTGATCATATTCTCATTACTTCTACTCTTCAACTGGACCTTGGGAGCTCAGTCCAGTGCTCTGATGTGGGACTCTGCTTCTTTTTCCATCTGTTGTTTGATGAAGGTTCTATGGTGATATTTAAGATAATCATCAGTCTGACTACAGGGCAAGGCCTGTTTGGGCACTCTCTCTTCTATTGCTTAGGGTCTTAGTTGGGGTCATCCTTGTGGATTCCTGGAAATTTTTTAGAGCCAGGTTTCTTGCTAACCCAATAATGGCTCCCTCAATCAAAAAATCTATTTGCTTGCTTTCAATCTGTCCTTCCTTCATTTCGACTAGCCCATTCTCTCAAGTTCTCCTCAACCCTCCCTCTCTCCCCTCCTCTTTCCCCCTTTACCCTTCCTTCTAACCCTGACTCCATGCTCCCAATTTTGTCAGGTGATCTTGTCTGTTTCCAATTTCCAGGTGGGTCAATATATGTTTTTCTTTGGGTTCACCTTATTACTTAACTTCTCTAGGATCATGAACTATAGGCTCAATATCCTTTGTTTATAACTAGCATTCACTTATGAGTGAGTACATACCATATTTATATTTTTGGGTCTGGATTACCTCACTCAGGATAATGTTTTCTAATTCCATTCACTTGCAAACAAAATTAAAGATGTCATTATTTTTTACAACTGAAGTAATACTCTAATGTGTAAATGTGCCACAGTTTCCTTATCATTCTTCAGTTGAGGAGCATATAGGTTGTTTCCAGGTTATGGCTATTACAAATAATGCTGCTATGAACATAGCTGAACAAATGGTTTTGTAGTATGATGTAATACCTGGGTTGTCTCATTGAAGTATACATCCACTTTTTCTGTTAATGCTGTTGATGTTAGCACTTTGTGGCCTTCCTGCAAACCATGTGCAATTTTGCAGTCATATCCTGAATATGTTCATGAGGGCATTTGTATTTAACAAATAAAATTATATTTAAGTCTATACTTAAGTGTTTATCATATCATAACTAATAACTTTGGAGAAATCTTTTTTAAAAATTTTCACAATAAAATTCATGTAAAGTTTAAATTATCACTTAAAACAATGTGTTGGATTTAGTACTTGAGAGCCCAAACCACCTTACAGTAACACTATTTTAAGAATAAGAAGTGAGGAAACCCAAAATAATAATTCCAAATTAAATGGTTTTCTTGATATTGACGAGTAAAATGAAAGTTATGCACTCTTTATTATGAGTCCCTTTTTGTCTTGTACAGACTCACAGGACAAAAGGTTGTTATTGCAACAAGAATTTGGACACGAGAATATTATGGAATAAGTACCTAATACTTAGTTTGACAAGCTGAAAAAAGATGAAGATCATTTTTAGTACATTTTTTTTTCTGTAAGAATTAGACATTTCTTAAGAATGTTATGTATAAGACTATTGTGTTGTCTCCTGGAACACAGGGAGGCTGAAGACATGTGGCTCTGAGTTTCAACTGTGTATTCTTAGCTCAGAAAGTGCAGTCTCATTACGTTGGGTGGAACAATAGCCACTTAGTGAACAGGATCACAACAGTCATGTAACATGAGGGCTGGCTTGCTTGTTTGGGTTTCTGTCCTGCCCAGTACCCCACAACTGTTTAACCCCAAAGAAAATCACACATAGGTCTCCGTAAATTATAAGCTGGTTGGCCCATTTAGCTCTAGCCTCTCACTGGCTAACTCTCACATCTTGATTAACCCATTTTTTGACCTATATTAGCCATGTGGCTCAGTACCTTTTTTCAGTGGGGCAGATCACACCCTGCTGCTTTGGTGGTCTGGGCAGGAGTGGCAGGAACCAACTTCCTCCTTCCCAGAATTCTCCTGTTCTCATTACATCATTTCTATTTCCTGTCTGGTTTTCCCACCTATATTTCCTGCCTGGCCAATCAGCATTTATAAAAAACATGATTGACAGAATACAATTATCCCACACCACAGTCATCAGATACAGCACTTTCTCCAGTATTCCTCTCCCTCTCTCCTTGGGTAGGCTCATGCCTCTAGTGTATCGGCGTAAATAAATGCAATGCAGATATTAAAGAATATTTACCACTTTAATGATAAACTTAGAGAACCTAGGTTCCCATGTTGCCCAGGAGGTAGGAAAGGAAAAAAGGGCAGAGCCGCCTCCCAAGTGCCAATTTATCGGTATGCATTCGCCCGAGGCAAACCCGCCTCCTCAAGGGGCTGACTTAACCCTGCATCTTCCCTTTTTGTCTAAATAAGACAGAACTAAACCAAATATAACTATAAACAATAATAACAAATGATAAATATAACAAACAATATTGAGAACAAAAGTTTTTCTAGACATTCTATCTCAAGGAGTCTAAATAATGTAGAGAGTAACTACAATTAAATAATCTTCAACTCCATCAAAGATCTGAGAAGGGAAAAAATATTACTTAACAAATGAGAGATATCCAAAATGTGCAACAAATGACAGAGACAACTGACTACCTGGGCAATCACCCAAAGTCTCGTTTGCAATGTTGAGTCAACCAACTTTGGCTAAGGCCTAACATAACTGACATAACATTATCAAATGCAAGGAACTTTCTTAGAATTATCCTACCCTGTCTTGGCAAGATAAGACAATCCTGTTTCATATCTTAGTCAGTAGTTGAGGTATGGGCTTTTCTTAACCCAAAGACCAGTTCTGCCAAGAAGACAAGCTCCCAGTGGAGTGTCTTTGGTGCTAAACGTTCTCTCGAGAGTAGAGTGGTGTTGCCAGGAGTAATTGTGTCTCGTTGGCACAAAATTCTAGGTTAGATTAAAGGACATTTTCTACAGCTCTTCAAAGAGGCTGAAGATTATACTATCTATACTAAAAATAATCTCTATGTATCTAAAAGACTTGATTAGCCTAAAAATAAATATGACAAACATATAATTCTCAATACCATTCTAATTTGAAAACTAAGAGAATAAACAACTGTGCAATATATGAAGACAATGATCTTCACCTGTAAACAATGTCATTACATATCAAAATGTAAACAATGTTATTACATAAATAGTACCAGAGGTAAAAATGTACATTGTGATATGATAGATGTATCCATACAATATATGCATACTCTTATACAAAAATAGAGGTAGGAACACTCACATTCAATATTCAATATATCAATATACAAGAAACAGTACCAATGTAATTTTCTAAAAACAGTAAATCACAAATACCAATCATCCCATCAAACCAATTAATCCCCCCTCCCTTTTTTTGAATATACAACTAATTCCATACAATATCTCCCCATCCCCTCAACCCTAAACCAAACACTAAGGTCTGGCCAGAGTGTTGTCAAAAATGTGCATCATTCAAAATTGTCTCCTGCAGTTGGTACCAAAAAACAGGTCTAATATTAGCGCTTAAAAAAATTTATGACATCATAAAAACCAGATTGAGTTGATGTTGTGGGGCCCCATCTTCATGCTGGAAACTTCAAAGATTACTGTAGGAAAATATATTGCTTGTTATGGGAAATTTAAACATTAACAACAAGGACATATACTGACATATAAAGAAAGACACAGATATGAGGAAAGGCAAAGAAAGTTTATTAAGTATAAAATTATTCTTATTCTGTCCCATTTCATGGCTCCTGACCTGAGACAGAAACTCTGAAATATCTCTTATCAACAGGCTTGGAATTGAGGAGGGACTGAGCCATAGTCCAACTCCAAAACCAGCTCTACACATTTATAAAGAAGTGTTCAATAAAACATATATATATATATATATATATATATATATATATCAATACTTACAGTATGTATAGAATTTTATTGTTGATACTTAGTGGGTTGTAACTATTTTCCATCCATCAGTAATTAAATATTCAGGGTCCCTTAAATTCTTTGAAGATGAGTATTTTCCTGTGGAGATAAGAAAAGAACCCTGCCCCCAACCGATCTATAAACCTTACCCTCAGTATGCTCGCTATCCTTGTGAATGAATTGTTATTTATCTTTTCCAAGTGACTTCTCTTCTTCAAACCGAAACATTATTAATTGTGACGGTGTCCATAATTTTTCCTCACCTGTGGAGATAAGAGCAAAACCCCTTCCCCAACGCAGCACGTCTCCTGGCTTCGATTGTGAGGTCAGCACATCCTTGAAATAAACTGGTTGATTTAGTTCAGCAGACTTTTTCATTATCCAATGTCTTTCTGCAGCTGTTGTTCCCTTCTCATTAGCGTTGAGAATATTCAAGGTTAACAAAGCATTATGTAACCTATTTCTGGGGGTGTTTTCCACCCCTTTCTATTTGCTCAACATATCCTTTATAGTTCGATTTGATCTTTCTATGACTGCTTGACCTGTAGGATTGTATGGTATACCTGTAACATGCTTGATATTGTAATAATCAAAAAACCCTTTCATTTTCCTAGAGACATAAGCAGGACCATTATCCGTCTTTTTTTGTGTAGGTATACCCATGATAGCCATGACTTCTAATAAATGAGTGATTACTGAATCAGCTTTTACTGAACTTAAAGCAGTTGCCCACTGAAAGCCTGAATAAGTGTCAATGGTGTGATGAAGATACATCAATTTGCCAAATTCTGCAAAGTGGAACACATCCATCTGCCAGATTTCATTCCTATGGGTGCCCTTCGGATTAGCCCCTGCTGGCAGTGACATTTGGTTTTAGAAAGAGCAGGTAGGGCATTTCTTCACAATCTCCTTAGCTTGTTGCCATGTAATAGAAAACTCTTTCTTCAAACCTTTGCTATTAACATGATGTTTTTTTATGAAATTCAGAGGCTTGTAGCACACTACCAATCAATAATTGATCAATTTCTGCATTACCTTGTGCTAGAGGACCTGGCAGACCTGTATAGGATCAGATGTGTGTTATGTACATAGGGCAAAGCCTGGTCCTGATCAAATCTTGAACTTGGATAAACAATGAGGTTAGTTCTGTATCATCAGGTATAAATTCAGCAGTTTCAATATGTAAAATAACTCTTTCTGCATATTGTGAATCAGTAAGTATATTAATAGGTTCTTTAAAATCTCTTAGTACCATAAGAATGGCATATAATTCTGCCTTCTTACAGAATCATAAGGACTTTGTTCCACCTTACCCAAGTCTTCTGATACGTAACCTGCCTTCCCTGATTTATTGGCATCAGTATAGCATGTACGGGCTCCAGTTATTGGAGCATCACTGACAATTTGAGGAAGGATCCAAGATGTTCTCTTTATGAAGTTCAGCCGCTTGCTTTTTGGATAGTTGTTATTAATGTCTCCCAAAAAATTAGCACAAACTCTTTGCCATGGTTCATTATCTTCCCATAATTTCTTTAGTTCATCAGCAGTGAAAGGCACTATAATTTCTGCTGGGTCTATGACCGCTAGTTGACGAAGTCTCAGCTTGCCTTTTATAATTAACTCAGAGACTTTTTCCACATAAGTTTTCAGTTTCTTACTTGGTTTATGTGGTAAAAAGATCCATTCCGAGATAATATCATCTCTCTGCATTAAAATTCCTGTAGGAGAAATTTTTGATGGTAGTATGACGAGAATACAATCGAGCTCTGGATTCACTCTGTCCACATGTGCCTGTTGTAATTTCTCCTCAATTATTGTCAGTTCCTTTTCGACTTCAGCTGTTAATTCTCTGAGACTGTTTAAATCTTTATCACCATCCAAGGTTTTGTTCAAATGAATTATTAGATCAGGTGTTATCCCAATAGCTGGTTGTAGACTGGAAATGTCTCCTAACGGTCTTTGAAAGTCATTAAGAGTCCGTAGGCAATCTCTCCGAATTTGTGCCTTTTGTGTCTTAATTTTTTGCAAACCTATTCTATAACCTAAATAATTAACAGAATCTCCCTCTGAATCTTTTCAGGAGCAATTTGTAATCCCCATTTGGGTAAAAGTACCTTTATTTCTTCAAACAGTCTGTTCAAGGTATCTATGTTTGAATCGGATAACAGTTATGTTGTTCATGTAATGGTATACTATAGATTTGGGAAATTTCTTGCGTATTATTTGCTATGGTTGGTTCACAAAATATTGGCACAGGGAGAAGCTATTTAACATACCCTGGGGGAGGACGGCCCAATGGTACCTCCTCGAAGGTTGAGAATTGTTATAAGTAGGCACTGTGAAGGAAAATTTTTTCTCTATCTTCTTTTTGCAAAGGTATAGTGAAAAAACAATCCTTTAAATCAATAACTATGAGAGGCCATCCTTTTGGTAATAAAGAGGGCAAAGGAATTCCAGATTGCAGAGAGCCCATAGGTTGAATAACCTTGTTGATGGCCCTGAGATCTGTCACCATTCTCCATTTACCTGATTTTTTTCTTAACCACAAATACAGGAGAATTCCAAGGGCTGGTAGATTCTTCTATATGTCCAGCATCTAGTTGTTCTTGTACCAGCTGTTCTAAAGCCTGTAACTTTTCCTCAGCTAAAGGCCATTGCTTTGTCCATATTGGTTTCTCAGTCAACCATTTTAGAGGCAAGGCTGTTGGTGTCTCTGAAGGGACATCAATTGCTTGTTCTTGCACAGCCCTAATGGCCGTTTTTCTCTGTTTGTAATGTCTTTTAATATTATTTTCAGAAATATAGGCTCTAGAAGTAGCAGGAATGTTTATTTGGGTATTCCATTGTTGTAATAGTTCACGACCCCATAAATTCATTGCAATATTGGCTACATATGGCCTTAATTTTCCTGTTTGTCCCACTGGCCCTATACATTCAAATTCCCAGGAGCTGAACATTTACATTCTGAAGAGGCCAATATGGATTCCAAGATTCTGGGCTAATGATACTTACATCAGCACCTGTGTTCAGCAGGCCAGTAATAAAAATGCCATTTACACACACTCTCAGCTTAGGTCTTTGATCATTTATGGAAGTTTGCCAAAACACACGTAACTCATCTTTCTGATCACTATTGCTTGTAACAGTAGGCATGTGGCTTCCTAATTGTCCTGACGAGGCACGTTCTCTGCAGTAACTGGAAATGACTGAACCATGTTTGCCATGGGGGCCTGTGAGGCCCCCCTCTCACGTTTCCTGTCTGTATCAGATTGCCTTGTCTATCTCTTGTAGACCTGCTTTCATTCGTCCATTGTCTGCCTTTTCCACATCTTCTACATAAACCTGAAGGCTGAGTCCTTCTATTTCTGTTATTTCTAGAAGATGCATTATTATTATTTCTGAAAATCCGTTGTTTACAATTCCTTTTTATATGTCCCATTTTGCCACATTTAAAACATTTGGTATTCTGGTGTCTCCTTTTACCATTGGAAATTGCTTCTTCTACCCATGCTTCAGTGCCATAGTCAAATGTGTCAACATTCAGTGTATGCGATACCCATTCTTCCACGGGCACTGATCTGAACTTTAAAGGCCCCAAGATCTTTTTGCATTCCACATTTGCATTTTCGTATGCCAAAGACTCAATCATTATACGTCTTGCTTCTGGGTCAGATATCCCTATTTGTACAGCCTTTGTTAGTCTTTGTAAAAAGTCACTCAAGGGTTCTCTCTGACCCTGTTTAACTCTGACAAATGATTCCATTCTCTATCCTGGGTCTTGTACCCTGTCCCAAGCCCTTAAGGCTGCTGTAGTACACATGGAGAGTGTGTTTTCATCCAAATTAGCTTGTTCCTGAGGGTCAGAAAAGAGCCCTTCACCTAGAATTTGATCTTGGGAAATGTCAATTCCCTTCTCCTTTTTCTGCTGTTCTAAAAGTCTAGCCTCTTGCCTGAATAAGCATTTCCATTTCAATTGCGGTCCACTCTCAAGGACCGCGGAGCTCAGCTGGAGCCAGTCCGAGGAGGTTGCTTTGCTTCTTGTGGCCCAATATTTTAGCATCTCTTTAACAAAAGAGGCATGCATCCCAAAAGTCATGACAGCCTGTTTAATTTCTTTGAGATCATTCATACGGACAGGCTCCCATGTATCTTCCTTGATGACCCTAGGTTTTCTGGAACCAATCACCTTTTCTGTTGTTATTACTGGAAAGGCATGTAGAGCTGTAGGTAGAGCTTTGTGGAAATTGTCCCGGAGGGATTTATCCACAGATGTAGTTAAAATTTGCCTTTCTACCCTTTGCTCTTCTTCATCAGAATTTAGAAATTCCTCAATCTTTTCAATTCTATTCACCCTTGCTTTTTGCAATGTCTGAATCTCCTGTCCAGAATTATGTTCCAAAGCCTTCATTGAGGATTCTAAAGTATTAAATTTGTCCATTAGAGATAACTTGTCAATTTTGGACATAATTTTTAAGGCATAAACCATGCCTTCTTGTATTGATAATCTTTCTGCCAATCTAGCATAAGCTTTAGACAAAATTCGATTGTCACATTCAGCAGTTTTGATTCTCTCAGTTAATGTTTCAGTTCCTACAGAAAGGGACTGCTGGAACTTACGATCCAAATCAGCTGTTCCCTCTTCCATAGTAATGAATTTCTCCTTAACATCAGCCTGTACCTTTCCAAAATTTTGCTCAGTTAACCGAGTCATGTTAAACAAATATCTGTTTTCTTCCTGGAGAACTTCAAACTGATTCTTGAGAAGATTGTTGTCATTCTCAATAGTTTTTAAACGTTCAACCTCTGCCTTAAGAGATTTTATCATTTTCCTATTATCAAACCAAACAGTGCTAAGGAAAATAATAATCCCAGAAATATCCATAGATGTGGGGTGATAGACCCCTCTCATAAAATCTCCCACATGGCACACTCAAAAAAGCTGTTGAAATTTGAAATAGTCATGTTCTCTGATATTTTATTTATAAAAGAAAAAATTCTTTTACCTGCAATGACCGGTTCCTGCCAGTGGTGGTGAAAGAGTCCACTTGAGTCCACGTGGCCTAAGTCTGAAATTAATGACTCAAAAACAAAATTGAAACAGACACCAAACTGATAAATAGCAATTGGGCCAGAAAGGGAACAAAGAGAAAAGCCACCAAAGTGAACAAATCAAAGGGATTCTGGCATGTTTGAGCCGGCTCGCAGGGCCGCTGTCATGTGACCCAAGCACAGGAGGAGGTGGGAGGGGAACAGAGACTGATCATGCTGTTACAGAAGCGCTGCAGATTCCAAACCACCGGGAAGAGCTAGCTCTCCAGTCCAGCTTGATTCTCTAGCAAGCACCAGGAAAGATCTAGTCGCTCAGAATCTCAGCTGCTTCGCAGCCAGTTTGCGCATCCAGGGAGATCTCTGGGGCGAGGTGCCGCTGGGAGCAGTAGCCCAATTTGCGGCGGGTAACCGCAAAGCCCCATGGGGCGGGCGCCAAATGTTTCGGCATAAATAAATGCAATGCAGAT
The DNA here is from genome assembly GCF_018167655.1 of Microtus oregoni. NCBI lineage: Eukaryota > Metazoa > Chordata > Mammalia > Rodentia > Cricetidae > Microtus > Microtus oregoni. The sequence continues at coordinate 5,718,003 of NW_024544542.1, forward strand.
ATTAAAGAATATTTACCACTTTAATGATAAACATACCCAACCTAGGTTCCCGAGTTGCCCAGGAGGTAGAAAAGGAAAAAAGGGCGGAGCCGCCTCCCATGTGCCCATTTATCAGTATGCATTCACCCCAGGCAAACCCGCCTCCTCAAGGGGCTGGCTTAACCCTTAACTCTAGCCTCAATCATTTTATGTATTTATATTTTCAGTAGCCTGCTAATCCATAAGGATAAAAACAAAAACAAAATCAAATTTAAAAAACCTCTTTCTAAGTCTAGTCTCCTGCCTGAACTTCCAAAAGCTCATGAAACTACAATAATGCCTCTTTCATTGAGTTCCTTAAAACATGGATATCTTATATTTTAGCATATATTTTACTATATATAGTATATATATACACACACACATAAAGTTATGTGAAAATAAAAAAATGAATAATATATTAAGCTGAACCCTTGGTAATAATCATCTATGTGCAAACTGCACTCAATTATCCATCAAGATAAATTGACTATTTTATTTTATGTTGTGTTCTGTTCTTCAAGAAACCGCCATTATCTTTTATATTATTACTATGGTATCATTCATTTTACAATATTATCACATTCTTGTACATTAATCCATTCTGAATATTGATGGCTTTGCATTACATCAATCAAGATGAAAGTCTGCTATTTCTTTCTCATAGTTGAATGTGAGCAGGAGAAAGTAGGTATTTCACATATACTTTAGTAGCTTAAGTCAAGTACAGGCACACATTTTACAAATGTAGAAGGCTTTTAGGAGAAAAATTTCTGTGGCAAGATATAAATGAAGAGCTGGTCACAGTTTTGTGACTAGCGGCTGTGACTAAGATTATCAGTCTGAAAGTATGTTTGCTAGAAAGCTACAGCTTACTCTGGTAGTCTCAGTAGATTTTAGGACTCAATACTTACACAGTATCCATCACAGTAAACATATGTCTTCTTTTCTAATTTATATAATACATTGAAATATAATCATGAAATATATATCATACCTGATTTATCATTAATTAATATGTATATTTTATACATAATTATGTCACTTTAAAAATTTATGGAATGCAGAAATGAGTAATTCTTATAATAGTGTATATTATCCTTGACCCAATCATCTGTAATAGTAACAACATAGTTTTTCTTTTTTAATAAATTACTTTTTAACAAATTTTTAAAAATAAATTAACAAGTAAATAACATATTATTTAAAAATAAATTCTCAAATAATACTAATTCTGTAAGTATGTTTTACCTCATATCTCTGTCTCAATTTATTTTGTTGCACTTTCCTCTATCCCTTAATAATTTAATTGTGTCAGTTTTTTCAGTTTGACTAATGAGCTAAGACCTCTTGCTGTATTACTGAAATTTGGCAAGTAGGTCTTCCTTATTCTTATCATATTTATTTGTTCTGCCTCATTTGCACTCTTTAAAGCATCAAGTAACTTATTTCAAAAAGAAAACAAAACCAACTAATATAAACCACAGTTAAGAATTTAATTGGTGTAGGATTCACCACTGTATGCTGTGAATATGATTGGCTAATTAATAAAGAAAACTGCCTTGGACTGTTGATAGGGCATAACTTAGGTAGGCAGGGAAAACTAAACTGAATGCTGGGAGAAAGAAAGGTGGAGTCAGGGAGAAGCTATGGAGCCACTGATGGAGACAGTCATCCTGAAACTTTATAGTCTGTAAGCTACAGCCATGTGGCTATACACACATTAATAGAAATGGGTTAAATTAATATGTAAGAGTTAGCCAATAAAAGCTAGACTTAATGGGCCAAGCAGTGATTTAATAATACAGTTTCTGAACAATTATTTCGGAGCTAAGTGGTTGGGAATGAACAAGTGGCCCTCTTTAAACATTTAATGTGGTTGTTCTAAGTTGTTTTAAAGTGTTGGCTTCATTGTATTAAAAATGGGTGGGGACATACACCTTTAATCCCAGTACTCTGGAGATAGAGATAGGCAGATCTCTGAGTAAATGTCAGCCTAAAGAATGAGTTCTAGGACAGCCATTGCTACACAGAGAAAGTTTGTTTAGAAAAGCAAAGAAATAAACAAAGAACAAGAGCAACAACAAAAAATGTTGGCTGGTGTGTAACCAACACTGCAGAAAAGCAATCCATTCATTCGAATACTAGTTTATCATTCTCAATGTTAATAATCTTACAAATGTTGTGCTAAATTTACTTTCAAGTTACATACTTTGATGTTTTTGTAGGAATCACTCTTATTAATTACATATATGATGAAGCTTTTTGCACATTTCCTCTGAATGTTGCCACTATGTGAGTACGTTCTTAACATTTAATTGTATATTTTCTATATACATATTTCTCAAAGTAGAAGTGCTTTCTGAGAATACAGAAAAAAAATTCCTTGTCACTTTCTATTCTATATACTCTGATTTTTTTTCTCTCCTAACTCCACTGTCTGGAACCTCTAAAAAATGTTGAACAGACTTGGGACTTGCCCTCAGCCCTCTTTTCTCTCTTGGTGTCAGAGTAAACATTTAACCTTCGTATTAAGTATGGGACTAGTCTACAGAGTTCTGATGTCCAAAATATACAAAGAACTCAAGAAATGGATCATCCTAAGAACAAATAATCCAATAAATAAATGGAGCACAGACCTAAACAGAAAACTATAAACAGGGGAATCTAAATTGCTGAAAGACACTTAAGGAAATACTCAACATCCTTAGTCATCAGAGAAATGCAAATCAAAACAACTCTGAGATTTCATCTTACACCTGTAAGAATGGCCAAGATCAAAAACACTGATGACAACTTATGCTAGAGAGTATGTGCTGTAAAGGGAACACTCCTGGATTGCTGGTGGGAATGTAAGTGAGTAAGCCCCTTTGGATATCAGTGTAGCAATATCTCAGAAAATTAGGAAACAATCTTACTCAAGACCCAGTAATTCCACATTTGGGTATATATCCAAGGGATTCTCAATCATGCCACAAGGACATGTGCTCATCTATGTTCATAGCAACTTTGTTTGTTATAGCCAGAACCTGGAAACAAACTAAATGCCACTCGACTGAAGAATGGATAAGGAAAATGTACATTTACACAATGGAATAGTACACAGCAGAAAAAACTAATGACATCTTGAATTTTGCAAGCAAATAGATGGAGCTAGAAAACATCATTTTGAGTGAGGTAACCCAGACCCAGAAAGACAGTTATCACATGTACTCACTCATAAGTGGTTTTTAAACATAAAGCAAAGAAAACTAGGTGACAAATACAATGAGGACCCTAAGAGACACATACATAGATCTAATGAACATGGGAAGTAGAGAAAGACAAGATCTCCTGAGTAAATTGGGAGATGAGGACCTTGGGAGAGGGTTGAAGGGGAGGGGAGAGAAAGAAAAGGTAGCAGAGAAAAATGCAGAGATCACTAAAAATAAAAAAGTGAGGTGCTAGTGTCTTTTGATGCATTCCTCCTATATCAGGTGGAGATAGTTAACTCATAACTTCTTTGGTATGTGCTATTTGTTGATAGAATAGGATATTGGATTAAGCAATTATATCTAAAGAAATGTGATGTTTATTTTTAATACAAAAGAATCTAAAATACTTATAGTCAGTTATTAATTATGTGTGTCCATTCATTTTAGTGGTGGGCAGGAACGTATCTTCGGCATAGAATTTTTGACTGAATAAAATAGAGAAACACAGCAGAAATCAGCATTCTTATATTCAATTCCTTGTGTTGCTGGATAGAGAAGTGATGACATCAGTTACCTCAAGTCCCGGACTCCTCCAACTACTTTTGCTGATGGACTGAATATTTTGCCACATCAGCAGGAAAATAAACAGAAATAAGAAATAAATTTATGAGTATTCTCTGCAGTTTTACTATGTGTCCCACATTGTTACAGAAATCACTGTTACTCCTATTGTTTTTGGAGTGAAGATCCTTCTGCCTCAACCTCCACAGTGTTGGTATACAGGATTCAGCCATCATATAGATTATATTGCTGTTTTTAAAATAGCTTTGAAAGATTGGAGTTAATTTTTTGAGTGTTTTATTGCATTACTATATTATTAGGTCTGTTTCTTTGTTATACCTGTTTTGTGAAGTTTTATTATATATTAAAATTAACTTTATTTAATTTCCATTGAAATACCTTTTAATGGGGCAGGAGAGATGGCTCAGAGGTTTAGAGCATTGCCTGCTCTTCCAATGGTCCTGAGTTCAATTCCCAGCAACCACATGGTGGCTCACAACCATCTGTAATGTGGTCTGGTGCCCTCTTTTGGCCTGCAGCCATACACACAGACAAAATATTGTATATATAATAAATGAATAAATATTTTAAAAAAGAAATAACTTTTTATATACTCTAGGATTTTTTTTTTTTTTTGGTTTTTCGAGACAGGGTTTCTCTGTGGTTTTGGAGCCTGTCCTGGAACTAGCTCTTGTAGACCAGGCTGGTCTCGAACTCACAAAGATCCGCCTGCCTCTGCCTCCAAAGTGCTGGGATTAAAGGCGTGAGCCACCACGGCACGGCTAGGAATCTATTTCTTAAACTTTATAATTTACCATGCATTATTCATAAGATTTTCTCAAACATATGAGAATATGCATTCAAGATTTATTAATTTGAACATTTTGTTATTTCTTCATTAAACTAACCAAAACTGTAATTTTCTAAATACATTTAAATATGAATGTTTTGTATAATTTTATTTTCTTTATTTTATATTTTCTATTTCATTTATTTTTCTGTGCTGTATTATTAAATAATTAATTTATGATTGTTTTTAATTGCTTTATGTATTTTCATCTTTTAAAATGAGAGTCTTTCTGGATTTTCTTTGACAGTTTGAAAATATTGCTGCTTTTGTTCACATATTTGCTTACATTTGTAGCAAGATGCTCCAGGAAGTGTTTGTAAAAAGTTGGTTTTGTCTGTTTGTTTTTGTTTGCTTGTCTATGTTTTCTTATGTATGATCACATTTCCTTTTATTTTTAGAACATTTTAAATATTGATTTTTTTGCTCTGATTCTAGAATTCAGTCTTTCTTTCATGGAAGTTGACGTGGTCTAACTGCTTTGTTTGAGAGGCATGTGTCATAGGTTTTTCCGGTTAGAGGCGACGACTACTGGAATGCAATGTTTCTTCTGGTTCCTGAGAGATTGATACACTTGCTCAGGCAGTGAAGCCATCAAGCCACTTTTGTGTTTCTCTGTATGTTCCCTTAGAAAACAGGGAAGCATGGAGACTTGACAGGACAACTGGTCTTAGACTCTTGTGTACCCTGTGAAGTTTGCAAACATCGTTGAATGCTGGCAGGTCTTATTGCATCGATCCTGACAATCACTGCTCTATTCTACTTCTGATAAGCATATAAAAAGTCTTCTGCTCTCAATAAAATCGTTATGATGTTAGTCTTTCTGTGACCCCTCTAATTGGTCTAATTTAATTTCCTTTGATGCTATCAGGAAATCTAGGCCTTATAAGTAAGCATGGGTGCTTACAGAAGACTACTTTCTGACCTATGAGGATTTGGTGTTAATATTGGCCTCATTTGTGATTTATTTAACCAGGCACTGGCAGCATTCATGTTCAAGTGAGGATACCAACTTTCTTTTCACTTAGCACAGTGGACAAGCTAATGACTGTAATGGTTTTCTAATACTCTTTACAATATTTCTTTCAGCCTTAACTAAAAGCTTTATCATGGCTTAAGACCTCTCACTTTGCTTTGGCTGACATATTACAACTTGTATTTAGACTTAATTTTTCTTTTCAAATTTAGCTAGTTTAAAGTATGATAGAGTATATGGGATTTTCACTGTCTCTATCTGACTTGTACTCAGTTCAGAATGTAGATTTGCTTTGGAGATTTCTAATGGATGTGTTAAAGTTTTTCAAATTTTCCCATGAGTATCTCATTTTCCAATTTTGCCTTGCTTAATTTTAAACTTTGTGATTTTTCCCTTGCCTGTTTTTAAACCTACTTGTATTACTTTCTTAGATAACAGCAATGTTAAAAAAATATGCCACTAATCATTTTTGACAAATTCCCTTGAGCAATGCTATGTGTACAGGAGTGAGCTTGCCAAATAAAGACAAGACCTGGGCTGGGAGCATCCCAGAGCTGTTGACACATATTAAGTGATAAGAATTCTCTGGGAATGAAGCTTGAGGTATCTTTAAGTGCATTTTGTCTCCTCCTTTACACTGATGGTTCTGACAGCTTTTGTAGTTAGGTCAAAATTTGTTTTTAAGTTTTCATAGTTCAAGATAGGATTAGACTAGATGCATTTCCAGATTCACAGTATATTCTTTAATAAATAGTACATCATTAAAACTTTTAGTTAATTGTTTCCCAAATACTTTTATGTTTTGAAAAGAAATAAAATACAGATTTTCAGAGTTTCTTACTTAACTATGACAGGAGCTGACACCATGAATCTCATGTATGGCAGTTTCTATTTTATACAAATTAGATGTTTCCTCATGTCATCAATATATGTTATATGTTTAATGAAATAATGCACTATTAGTGAAAATATAACATGAGAAAAGGCACATAATTTGTGCTTGAATAATTATTTCAGGTAATAGGCATAAAATAAGAAGCACAAAAAGGAGAGCAAAGGGAAGATATCAAGGAAGAGAGGATGTTATGACAGAATTTTAGATCAAATAAGTTCTAAACTGTTCCCAAATTTAAAACACTGTGGTTTGAACATAAAATGCAATACCAGAGGCTCAGGTTTCAAGCACTTGGTCTCTGGGTTGTGGCGCTAATTTGATGGCTATAGAGATCTTACACAATGAAGCCTGGGTTGTAGAACTCTGTCACTAGAGTCAAAAGTTTGAATGTACAACTGGTTCCTGTTTGGAGATTTTATGACTTAGATTTGAAATCCTGCCCCCTGTTATACAGTTTCCACAACCATTTTGGAAATTAGTCTGAACTTTTCTCTGAAAACTGGAAATACAACTACCATAATACCCAGCGGCATCATACTTCACATTTATTTCAAAAATTCATGTGTCCTTAAAGAGACACACGCACATCCATGTTGATTCCAGCCTTACTCACAATTGCTAAGAAATAGAACCAACACAGATGTCCACCAAAAGATGAATGTTCCCATGTACAATGAAGTACATATAAACAATGGAATTTAAGAACTCTAAATTAAATAAAATCGTGCAGTTTTCAGATAATTGGGTAGAACTGAAAAAAATTAAATTGAATGAGCTAAAATAACCATAAATTAAATCGTATTATTTCTACTATCAGATACAGAAACTCACTTAAAATAGTATTTAAGTTTTTCATATAGTATATTTTGACCTTATTTCCCCTCCTTCAATACTTCTTGGGTACTCCTCACCGCCATGCCTACACAATTTTACATATTCTCTCTCTCAACATCATTTTCTTCCTCTTTCTATCTCCTCTTCTCTCCCTCATTCCTTTCCTCTTTCTCTCAAACACAAACAAAACTTCTAAACAAGCCAACTAAGAAACAAAATCAATATAACAAAAATATAGCAAAACAAAACAAAATGAAACAAAAAAAGACCTCAAAAAATTGAGTCCTTGCTGTCTCTTAGGCTCTTTTTCACCTGAAGTTTTATCTTTTTCAACTCCCAAGTGGGAGTTTTTCTTATTTTATTATACTTTATTTTATAATATTTAAAATGAATGAATAAATGAAAACCTAGCTACTAGAGTAAAGAAAGACCAACAACTTAAGTGTTACTTTATACCTGTTGGAAGAGGGAAAATCAGTTTTTTTCCCTAGAATATCACTGTGTATATCTTCCAGGGTAAGACATGTAGTTGGAGTCTGCTTGTTTGTTTGCCAGCTGCCCAGACTGGAAATAATCACCTAGACACTATAATAGTTACAAAACTGCTTGGCGAATAACTTAGGCTTCTTATTAAGTAACTCTCACATCTTAAATTAACCTGTGTCTACTAATCTGTGTATTGCCACTTGGCTGTGGCCTATCAATAAGATTCTGTACAACATCTTTTCTCCTCAGTGGCTACATGGTGTCTCCCTGACTCAGCCTTCTTTTCTCCTCTATCTTTGGAATTCCTGGCTGGGTCTATTCCGTGCTGCCATAGGCCAAAGCATCTTTGTTCAGTAACCAACCATAACAAAACACACCCATAGCATATAGAGAGGAATCCTACATCACCACCCCTTTCCTGTCTAAACAAAAACCAAATCCAACAGCCAAGAGAAAGGCCGCACAAGCTTTATGTCTACATTTATAGTACAAAAGACCATGACCAAGTAGGCTGTTATGTTAAAGGCTGTTGGCTAAAGAGTTCTCACAACAAAGACAGGCTACATGTTCAGGAGTAGTTGACAAGCATATAATGAACTCCAAAAAGCTTTTGTGTGTGTGTGTGTGTGTGTGTGTGTGTGTGTGTGTGTGTGCGCGCGCGCTTTAATTTTGTTAAAGATTGGTAGTTTCTATTTTTGTTTTGTTTTTCTTTTGTTGCATGCTGTATTTTTTTTCCCCTTGGCTTTAGAGAGTTTTGATGTGGTGATTTTTCATTTCTTATTTGAAAAAGAACATAAAGTTGAATGGGTAAGAATGAGTAAAGAATCTGGAAGGACTTGGAGAAAGGGAAGACTATGATCAAAATATGCTTAAATTTAAAATTCTTTTAAATAATAAGAATAAAAAGGAAAAAACAGTCTGTTTTTTATTTTCAATTACTCATTGCTTGGGTCCTGCCCTGATTTTATGTATCTGATGACAATCAGTTAAATTTCTCTGATAATTTGTTAGCTTTTAGTCACATATAAAAGTCGGATGTGGCCATTTCTAATTTTTACTATACAGCAAAATAGACAGCATTTGGTATAAGTCTGTAACTTGCTCCTCTTTCACATTCTTGGAGGAGAAATGTGACTAAGAATTTAATGCCACAGATTATCATTGAATGTAGTCTCTGTTATAAATGAAACATACATGTCTAGTCAAGCTAATCACCTTCTCTTCCATTCCTCAAGCCTAAATAAAGATAAATTTTAAGTGCAGTGAGAGATAACTTTAAAAACATGCATAAATATTTTTGCATAATGCTTAGAATGAAATAAATGATGAATATCATCTATGCTTTGTATCAACATATTAGCACTTCCAGCAATGGAAATCCTGTGCCAGATGCTCACACATGGCTTTCCTACTTGAAAATCATGTACTGTCACTTAATTATAGCCTCTTAAGTCATGATTCTCAACCTGTGAAGAGAATACAAATGTATAACTGAGTATTAGGATATAAACACTGGGAAGTTTCAAATTTTTCACTTTCAGTATACTTTAAGTTCCCAGACAACAAAAATGAATAGCACAACAATGAACATAGCTGAACCTAAGAATAGATAAATAAAATGTGGAACATTTACAAAATGGAGACATGTTCAATTGTTAAAATTATGACATCATGAAAACTTGTAGGCAAGTGGAGGCCAATAGGAAAAGATTCATCTGGAGTGAGGTAGCCCAGACCGAGTAAGACAAATATGGTATGTTTTCACTCATAAGTGTATTATTAGCTGTTAATAAATGATAACCTTCATCAGGCGATGAAAGGAGACAGAGACAGAGACCCACACAGGAGCACCGGACAGAAATCTCAAGGTCCAAATCAGGAGCAGAAGGAGACGGAGCACGAGCAAGGAACTCAGGACCACGAGGGGTGCACCCACACACTAAGACAATGGGGATGTTCTATTGGGATCTCACCAAGGCCAGCTGGCCTAGGTCTGAAAAAGCATGGGATAAATCCGGACTAGCTGAACATAGCGGACAATGAGGAATACTGAGAACTCAAGAACAATTGCAGTGGGTTTTTGATCCTACTGCACGTACTGGCTTTGTGGGAGCCTAGGCAGTTTGAATGCTCACCTTACGAGACCTGGATAGAGGTGGGCAGTCCTTGGGCTTCCCACAGGTCAGGGAACCCTGATTGCTCTTCGAGCAGATGAGGGGGGGGGGGGCTTGATCGGGGGAGGGGGAGGGAAATGGGAAGCGGTTGTGGGGACGAGGCAGAAATCCTTAATAAATAAATCAATTAAAAAAAATGATAACCATGCTACAATTACAGACCCTGGGAAGTCAAGTATAGAAGAAGGAACTAGGAAGAACACTTGGATCTCTTTGAGAAGGGGAAATACAATAGATTTTGTGGGTTGAATTGGGGAAGTGTGAGGACAGGACTAGAAGGGAGGAATATCAGAGGGAGTGGAGAGAGGAGAGAGGAGAGAGAGAGAGCAAGAGAAAGAGAGAGACAGAGAGAGAAAGAGAGAGAGAGAGAGAGAGAGAGAGAGAGAGAGAGAGACTTGGAATATGGGGAATTTAGGGGGATGTGTGGAAGCCCAATGCAGTGCAAACTTTCTGGAATTAATGATGATGACCCCAGTGAGAACCCCTAGTAATGGTGGATATGGAATCTGAATTGGTCATATCTTTACAGTCATGCAAGGCTTTCCATGGTGGGCAGGAGGTTGCATTCAGCTTAGTTTTTGATCAAAAGGGTCCTGTGCAGATCCCCAAATATCCCAGATTGATAATAGTACAGAAGGCTGCTTTCTGAAAACTGACAGTAGGACCCCGATTGCCAAAGATAACATCCACACAGCTCATTCAATGCAGAAAGACTGATCTGGTGCCTGCATGTAGCCTTCACCCATACCTTCTAGTTTCTTTGGCACAGGAAGGCAATCTACAGGCTATAAAAGAGAAACCTGGACACTAACCTTGCCACAAAATCTTTGACCTACAATCTGTCTTGCTTACAATATGTGCTGGGACAGTTTTGTTGCAAAACTTGTGGGAGTGGCCAAACCATGTTTGGGTTTAACTTTTGGCCCATGTCACGAGAGAGAATCCATGCATGATACTCCCTGGATGGCTGGGAACTGAATACTGAATAGCCCTGAGACCTAGGGCAGAACAAATATGGCAGGTCTATAATAGAAATCAATTAAATATTTCCTATCAATCTTCTACTATATCCAGTGGTCATTTGAGAGGCTTCCCCTGGCAGCAAATGGAAGCAGGTACAAGTAAGCACATCCAGACATTATGTGGGGAGAGTCTAAATGGGAGATCTCCATCTATTCCCTTCCCTTATAGGGGAAAAAAATCGGAAGAAGAGGAGTTGGAAAGATTGTAAGAGCTAGAGGGGGTGGAGGAACCAGGAGAACAAGGACTTCTGACTCAACTAAGAAGTTGCATCTGAGCTCACTGAAGAAGCAAGCACAGAGCTGCACCAGGTCCTCTGCATATATATTTGAGCTATTTGCAATGTGTTCTTATGGGACCCCTGACTATAACAACAAGTGGGTTTCTGACTTCATCATCTGCTCCTGGTATTCATTGCCTCTTATTGGGTTGCTTTGTTGAACCTTGATATCAGGGCTTTTACCTTGGCTTATTCTATCTTGTTTTGGTGGAAAAGGAGACGCATGGATCTGTGGACAGAGGTAGAAATGCTGAAACTTTGCTGGTAGGCCATGACCTTGTGGTGATACAAATGGATTTCTATCACCTTGTGGTGATCTCTATCACCTTGTGGTGATAGAAATGGATTAAATTAAGATGTAGGAGTTAGCCAAAAAGAAGCTAGAGCTAATGGGCCAAGGAGTGATTTGATTAATACAGTTTCTGTATGATTATTTTGGGTGTCTGGGCACTGGGAAATGAACAAGTGGCTAAGTGGTCTGCTCTTCTCAGTGCAAAATGTAGTGTTTGTTAGTTGCATCTTGGAGGCCTGCTTTAGGAAAAGTGGATATGGGAGAGAGGGGCTATAGGGGATATTTGGGAAGAATGGAGGCAGGGGGAAATGTGTTTGGGATGTATTGTATGAGAGAAGATCTGTTTTCAGCAACAACAACAATTCCAAGTTGGTAGGACATAATATGTAGTATTTGTGCACTATTTGGCTTGAAGTTCATTTTTTTTTTTGGAGGGTTGTAACTGTTAGCCAGTGTTTTTTGCTGTTGTTTGTTTATTTTGAAAGGAAGGTCTCACATTTCTCCCCTATTTGTTGTATTAATCTGTATAAATAGTTTTGTTCTTCAAATTTCTTCTTTGTCCTAGAAATGACAAATATTTAATTCTGTGTTAAATTATGGTCATTTAAAGCTATAACTTGAGTTTATAACAGTGTTCGTATATTATTAGATAGGATTAAAATATTGGATTTAGAGAAGGATGAAAAACTTTTCTGCAGAGTAGAATCTGTGCACATAGATCTTGGACCATCTGAGTTACACTACAGAAGATAAGTTGTTAACCAGACTTATGGTGTTAGTGGTGCTGTTGCATAGTGCAGATTTTATCCATTTATTTTAAATACAAACATTGTAGCAATGATACCTTTTAATTAATATTGACAACTCAATTTCAAAATAATACCGTAATATGTCCTTACACTAAAAAAAATATTTGAGAACGTTTATTACTTTTTCCCTTGATTATTGCATATTCAAGTCACTTAAGCATCAGCATTACTAGGAAGATCATAGAATCCTCTCGTGTAATCTTCTGCTATAAGTTATTAAATTTTGTTTATACATTTTTAGCCATCCTATGTCTAATCTGCTGTGGCCAATGCAACAGAATGACAAGAATATTATAGCTACATAATAGATTAGCCTTCTTTAGGGTTAAGGTACTCTTCTCTTACTGCTGACGGTGTACTTCACATGCAAATGTGATACTCATTGGGCAAAATAAGTATATAAGTAGATTTTCTGTTTGTTGTTTGTTACCTGTAGTTCTCATGCAAAATGTGGAACTTACCATGTAAATGAAACTGAGATTGTAATAAAATAATAATCACTACCATTTTATATTAAATACATTCCATAGGATGCCTCCTACATTAGAATATATCAACAACCTTAAATAGCAGTTCTGATATGATCATCTCTAAATGGATTTGATAGAGACCATTACTTCTGAGATTATTCTGACAAAAATGTAACAACTTGGAAACACAAGGCAAAAGTGCTACTACATCTAAAACGGAAACATGATGGTTTTGCTATCAGTGTTATAATTACGGCTATAGATGTAATTTTGCCTAAATTAACAATGTTCAGGTCCCTTTCTGATACAAACTGCTATCATGCCATATACGTTTTGTCCCATACATTTAAATTCTTATGAAAACCCCAAATGCTTATTCTAAATTAATTTAAAACACATTAGGAACTAGTTAAATTTTGTTATAAAACATTTTGGCATACATTTTGAATGTCTGATCTATTTCATTAAAAAAAATCAATGACTATAATGAAATTAAAAATTATTAAGATGAATATCCCTGCTCCAACTAAAGAACCACGCTAGTGAAGTTTTTAGTATTTTCCACGATCCTTTGAAAATTCCTAGGTAATTCCAGTGATGAGAATACAAATAATGCTCATATCTGGGCTAGACCTCACAAACATCAGACAATGACACCCACTTTCTAACTTAGTGATTCTTTCAATTGACTCTGTGGCTATTAAAGACAGTTTTTGAAGTATTTAAAGGAATAAATTTTGAACAAGGTTGGCTAAGCCTTCTTTTGTTATTAAAAATCAATAGAGTACAAAACTGTAGTCCAGAAACTAAAGCATGTGCATAATTATGCCTTTCAACTTTCTGTCACTGTGGCAGAGTGTTCAAAGTTAAAATCTTTTGCATGGTGTTTATTTGAGGAAGAATACCTGTGGTAGTTTACATATTAACATTGTGAAAGGTAAATGATCGTAATGTTTAGTACATTTATATAGATCTTTGTGGACATAGAATCATGAAGTTCTCTGCAGATTTTAACTAAGTTAGTAGTTAGTCCTATAAAAATGTTGTTACAGAATTGACCATAAGTCAAGGCCAATAAATGCAATGGATAGTGTTATCCCACTAGGCCATACTCATGTTTGTTAAGTGAGCCTGGAGTTCTAATCCTCTGTCTCTCAATTGTTCATTTCTTGTTATTTAAATTTCATCTAAGATATTTCTCTGAAGTCCATTTTCATTATCATTTTTCTGAATTAGAAAAAAAATATAAGGCAGCATTATATTCCACTGAGCTCTTTATCATGAATGTAAATTAATCTACCTGGTTTTAGTAACAAGAGAAATTTAAGGAAGTGCAACCATGTTTTCTGATTTACAGCACAAATAAAAACAATACAAAATAAAAGCCCAAAGATTGGAAACGTTCTATGTCTATGGTGCCTAAAATGTCTTGGGGAGACAGAACAAATGTTTGTTCACTACAGAGTGGGATCTTAGACAACCAGTTAAATGATTCCACTTAAATCTAGCTTAATGGATTACTGAGTTTACTCAGTATAAGAGCAGGAATAAGGTGGTACTTCCATGTGTAAGACTGATTCACAAATATCTGCATCTCTGTAACTCTCACGCCAGCAGGTTGATGACTCAGAGAAGCTGCATTCCTGATGATCAGTGGGCTATTTCAGGCTGATTAGTTAGTATAATATAGTCCTCCCAGCAAGTATTACTGATAGTAAACACGGGGTGTTTTCATATTTGTAAATATCTGAGCTTCCTCAGTCTTCTAACTGCCATGGGCTTCACCCCTGCCTCTAGGAAGGAATGCCCCAACTCAGGGGAATAACTGAGATTGAGGAAAGTTTTTAGTTTGCACTTCTATCACTCTGAGCAGCAGAGGAGGTAAAGGACTTCATATGGAACTGGGGAAAAACTCACTGTGTGTAGTGGTTGCCAGGCCAACAGTAGGTCCAGAGTCCAGATCCCAGCAATCAGGTTAAGGTTGTGCATCTCATACTTCGGTGCTGCATAAGTATGACGCTAGCACTACAAAGGAAGAGAAATTAAGATTCCTGAGGTTCACTGATCATTTAGTACAGCCAAATTGATGAGCTTAAGACTTAGAGAGAGAAATTGTGTCTCAAAAAAGAAGACAAACAGCTAAAGATGAATACAGGATAATAACACTGGTGTCTACATACATACATACATACATACATACATACAAATGTTCAGAAGCCCACAAATGTGCATATAAACAGGATTGCTTAGACATGTACACCGCAAGCATTCACATATACATACTGACAAACAGACACACATACATAAACTTATGTGACAACATACATAAAGAAAATATGTTCAAATCAAACAAAATAAAAGAATAAAATACTCTATTAGTGACAAGGACCTCTTGCTCTGTCATAACAGGAAATATACTGTCTTAAAAATTGATGGTATAACTAGTTGAAAAATGATAGCAATAATGGTGTTATTGTATTTTTAACATTTTTATTAATTCATTGTGGATTTCACATCATGATTCCCTATCCTATTCATCTTCTTGTCCCTTAATATCCTTTCCCTACTCTTACAACATCCCCCCAAAATAATAAATTAAAAGAAAAGAAACAAAATGTTATCGTGTAAACTGTTGTGCGGCAAAGTGAGTCACACAGTTTACCCTTTAGTCCATACATCTTTACTTCCAAGTGTTCACTGCAATAAAATATTGGTCTTGCTCAAGGCCTCTGGCTTCTACTATACTATCCATCCTGAGCCCTCCCTGGAACTCCTCCTGGATATCCCATTGTTGCCCTGTGTTATGGAGATCCTGCATTTTTTTTTTATCTGCAGGACTGGCTCCTTCGCATGCTCCAACAGATCATAGATGGGGTGGATGTTGGGGTGGGTCAAATCTTAGCCCTAGTTCTTGGACCTTGGTGGGAGCTGGGTTGGCCAACGTTTCAACTCCCCTCATCTTCACTTCCAGGGTTAGCTTTCCAGCATTGCCCAGGCTAGCCCAGCCAACGCACCAGGCAGCAAGGAGCAGTGCCACTTTTCTTGCAGTGACGCCCTCCAGGCCGGGTCATCCGCAGAAGCAGACCCAGCTCTCTTGTGTTGCCTAGGCATGGTGTGGAGCCCACTCTCCAAGTCCTGCAGCTGGTTCATGGCAGAATCAGCTCTCATGCTCTCCAGTCTCTAAGGCCAGCTCTTCTGCCTGCCGCAGGTGGCAAGGGGGGTGAGAGGGTAGGGTAACTTTCCCTCACCCACACCATCACATGGCAGGCCGTGAGAAACAGAGTCAGCTATCCTGCTCTCAGGCTCTAAGGGCCATATCACCTGCTGCCCAGGCAGGGTGCATGGCTCTCTCTACCAAGTGCTGCAGTCAACAGAAGACAGAAACAGCTCTCCCATTCCTATGATCACCTGCCACAGGCCTTTTTTTTTTTTTTTTTGTGCAGGAGGTGATGAGTTAGTGCTGGAATCTCTCTCTCATCTGTGCCAAACCATATGGCAGATAAGGGGCAGTTCCACCTCTCCTATGCTCACTTTCTCAGGACCAGTTCAATTAGGTCCCTTCAACAGGGTTAGCTCTACTGTGCTGCCCAGAATAGGTTCAGAGCCAGCTCTCCCAAGTGATGCTGTCAGGGAGGGTCATCAGGGCCAGCTTTCCCAACTTCCAACAGGTGTAGAGCGGTAGGTCCAAGTCTCTCAAGTGCTTCATCAGTAGGGGTAGGACCAATTCTGTGCAGCCCTATCCCCAGAGCCTTCAGTCACAGGACCCAGGGAGACCAACATAGACCAAGACTACAGCAAGGTAATACACTCAAAATTGGCCACTGGCAGCAACCCAAGCCTAGACATCACTATGACCTCTGGTGACAAGAAGGCCACCCAGTTCAGCCTGCTCCTCTGTACCTTTGCCTCTTTCCAGATGACATGAACCATTCTATCCCTCTCTCTCTCCCTTACCCCGTCATATAATGGCACCCAACTGTGCAGCATGAAAATGAGCCTGACAGGTTCATGGTTGCTCATACCTGCCCAGGGCAAGTTGTCACAGGCAGATGTGTGGGTATCCTTCTCCTGTTGTTCCTAATGGCACCTGACAGAGCCAGGACTGCTCAGATGCATCCAGGGCAAACTTTTTCAGGTATTATTGTATTCTTGAAATCTTGAAACTTCAATAGAATTCAGGTTCATATCTATTTCCCTCAAGTTAGAAGGAAAGAGTTTGTGGACCCTCCTCATGAATTCCCTGTATCTATAATTGCAAGCAGAGATAGCAAAGAACACACTGTGAGAGATGTTATAGATCAAACATGGAGCATAGTACATATTTTCTGCTCTTGTTTTGTGGAATGGAAATATATCACCTGATCCCTAGTGACAGCAGATTCACTGCAAATTGAAGTTACTTGCTAGATCCTGAAGTGTGATAAGACATAGAAACAACAGTGTTTACATGTGTTGTATGCTAAACATAGATTCTCTCATTACTTTGCAGAACACTGAAAAGGAAGGGTACAATTTTACTACAAAAGAGTAATATTTGCTCATGTCATTAGGTGTGTGCAAAGAATTTACAGTATAATTTCAAAAGGCAAACAAAAACCATTTGAAAATCCCTTTGGGAGATAGACAGTCTCTCTCTGTCTCTGTCTCTGTCTCTCTCTCTCTATATGTGTGTGTGTGTGTGTGTATGTGTGTGTGGTGTATGTATGTATATGCAGATATAATACATACATACACACATATATACATATATATCCTGTGAGTTTCTGTGCACAAACTTATCTGTGTGTGTGAAAAAAGAGAGAAAGAGAAGTATATTTAGTTAAACAAGAAGTACAACTACTTTCAAAAATGGAGACAGCACTCAAATCTGTAGTAAATGGAGTCCCAAGAAGGAAGTTTAAGTACTAGAACATATATTTAACATATACTGCTAAGTTTCTTCTCTTCTCTTTTATTATAAGAATGACTTTATTTGGAGCTCTGTTTTAAGTATATTTCTCTTTTCCATAAGTACTGTGATCTAACGTCAAGCATTCTCCTTCATCTAGCTGGTGGGATAAACACTGAGAGACTCTGGTATAATGTAGAGATACGTAACTGGCAGTCGCTGATGTTCCCTGTTAAGACTCTAGACATTTTGGTTATAATAACGCAGCAGTATACATGTGGCAATAGATGTGTTTATTTGGCTGATGTGTTTAAGGTGGCAATGTGTTCCACGGTAACAAGGAGCCATGTGAGCACTGACCATAAGTTTTTGAGTTGTTGGATGAGATACACAGAGAATTTGATGAATGTCATGGCCATTCAGTTTTATTTTCTCAAAGAAGAATAAAACAATTCTGGAATCAGGGAAAGAAGAGAGGCTTACATTTGGGTTACTGAAGAGATGAGTCATAATCCTATACTAGAGTTACTGTAGAATGATATAGACATGACCAAAACACTTTGCTAAATGTGAATAACTTGCCCACATATAGAAATTGAATTTGAAGAGGGAATAAAGAGTTGCATTGTATATTCAATTGCTATTTCTCTTATCCTGACTAATTATTGAGTATAGAGAACATATTGCACATGAGAGTTGACAATGGACAATTTTCTTTACATCATATTTCAGATGACTATAACTGTGTTTGTCTATCTCTTTGTTTTGTTACATTACATCATATCATTCTTTCAAAGAGACTGAAAATTGTTCTTATTGCTTTAAAAACTTGGTACCAATTTAAAATCAATGAAAATGTGCCCTTAATGTTTTAGGCTAACATTAAACTGTCTCTGAAAGTCTAAGTAGTATAAATTGCATATTACTGTAATTGAGACAATCATTCATTATACTGACAAGTCATATTTTGTGATAGAGTTTAAGGTACATTCCATAGGTGATATTGTTAAATGATGTCAAGAACCTGAGAATTGACAAGTCATGGACCCAGGTGAAATTCTATCACTATTGTTCCCCTAAAGAACACATATATAAAATTACTCCTAATGACATTTCATTTGCTCTTTCCATCGCCTCTTTAGAGTCATCTATCATCTCAAAATACACAAAAGCAAATCCACGTGATCTGCCAGTTCGCTGATCATAAACTACATGGACACCACTCAACGGTCCATATCGAGAAAATACTTCACGAAGATCTCTTTGTGTTGTGTACAAACTGAGGCCAATCACTCCCAGGCAAGTGTTGGGATCTGGATTCGCCCTGTGGCCTGTATGTCTTCCGCGATTAGACATTGGAGAATGATTCCGACTTTTCGACGATACTCTGGCGAACAGGATCTACTTTGAGATCGTCTCCTATGAGAGGGGGACCTGGACCGACTGTAGCGTCTATGAGAATGTCTCCTTGACCTTGACCTGGATTTTGATCTTGATCCAGAATGGGATTTAGAATGTTTGGAAACCCATGATGGACTATGATATCCTGACCTGCTCTCTGATATTGCGTGAGCATTAGTTCCCGTTGGAGATTTTGATTGAGAGCGAGACTCTCTGCCCTTGAAGTTGTTCTCCTTTACAGAACTCATGTCGGCCAGGAGCTCCCAAGAACTAGACAAGAGACAAGTCTCGGCTCGAGGGCCGAAGGCCTAGTGACCAGCTGTCTGGATTGTGGGGAGGAGGAAGGCGATGGCAACAACGGCCGGGGCACTCCACTCCCACTAGCTCGTACGCTCTGGCAAAATGGCCAACAAAATCTTTTTTTTAAATTTATTTATTTATTAAAAATTTCCACCTCCTCCCTTCCTCCATTACCTCCTGCTCTCTCCACTCACCCTCTCCGCCCCCTCCAGTCCTAAAAGAGGTCGGGGTGCCCTGCCCTGCCCTGTGGGAAGCCCAAGGCCCTCCCCCCTCCATCCAGGTCTAGGAAGGTGAGCATCCAAACAGACTAGTCTCCCACAAAGCCATTACATGCAGTAGAATCAAAACCCAGTGCCATTACCATTGGCTTCTCAGTCAGACCTCATTGTCAGCCACATTCAGAGAGTCCGGTTTGATCACATGCTCGTTCAGTCCTAGTCCAGCTGACTTTGGGAGAATGGAAGTGAGAACAAAATCCAATGTTAATCAAGAAACTATTTGAAATTGGTAGCTGTTAGAAGGGAAATCAGTTATCTTCAATGGAGTGATATTGTGTATATTTTCCACACTCCACAGCAGGCTATCCATCCACTCAGGAGCAGTTGGCAAATACAAATTAGAGTCTTTGTTATGTCTGTTGTTGCTTCTTTTTCTTATCTCTGTGTGTGTGTGTGTACCAGCATGCATGTGTGTGTACATGCTTTTCTTTAGAGAAATAGTAACAGAATGAGAGAGCATAAGGGTTGGTGGGAAGGGCAAAGTAGGTAGAGTAGGTGAGGGTAAAGAAAATGCTCAAAATTTCTGAAAAATCTCTAAAATATGAACAAATAAATTAAATCTAGTATGAGGATTGCTGAAAGAACTGAAATAGAAAATAGAAAAAACATACAGAAAACTTTATTAATCTTTAGCATATATTCAGATGACTATTCACCCTGCTAACATGGAAAATGCTGTGATGAATATTAATTATTTGTAAGTTTATATTTAGAAAATGGAAATAGCAGAGGACAGCAGTGTTTGTTGATATGCATGTATAAGCACATCCTTATCAAGAGAGCGAATCACATTTCTCCTTTATAAGACCTGACACAATACTCTGTAAGTTATGAGCTTCCTTTTATAATAGGACCAAAATGGAAAAGACAGACCGGCATATGCACACTTAAAGTGTACACATAAGCATGAGTAGACTTTACTTAAGGGCAATGTGAATAAGCATGATGTGGTAAGCAGCTATCTGAATAAGTTAATGATATAATG
The DNA here is from genome assembly GCF_018167655.1 of Microtus oregoni. Classification (NCBI taxonomy): domain Eukaryota; kingdom Metazoa; phylum Chordata; class Mammalia; order Rodentia; family Cricetidae; genus Microtus; species Microtus oregoni. The sequence continues at coordinate 5,738,711 of NW_024544542.1, forward strand.
CAAATTATAAAATAAACACTTACATAACTTTTATTCTTAAAATAAAATCATACTTAGTTCCTTTGAGCAACTTTTTTCCCTCAATTTTTGGTCTCCTTTCTTATTTACTATGAGCTGTACACTATGGCAATATATAGTTAATTTACATCTGTGGTGTTTTTAGTTATTAATAAATAAAAAAATCTTTAATGTTCTGTTTGGAAAGATAAAACCAAACTATATTCATTATTAGCAAATTAGAGCAAGTCTCAAATTCAAGAAAAAATAGCAATAAAGAAAAGAGAATTTAAGGAAATTTGGCATATTGAGCAGTAAGTGTAATATGGGGTGATGAATTGTCAGGTTAAAATAAAAACATTAGTAATTAAAGCAAAACAATAATCAGCACTTGGAGAACCGTAGGGAAAAGACTTTAGGCTACACTGAGATTTTAGTTTTTGGGGGTTCGTCATCGTACCTACAGATGTACCACAGACTATATCTTAGTGTAATGACTACTCCTTGCTTTTGGTAAACTGGTAACTACTGTCAAAGTCTTAGCTATTTGGAAAATATTTACAATTTTGTGTACCTCATACACAATGTTTAACTCGGAATAAATTTGATAAGATATTATTCTTCAGCACTGGTAGCTTATTTGTTTAAGACTAATAAATCCTCCACAAATTCAACACATGAATGGGAAAAATATTCTTTCTCATGGAGCTATCGAAAGCTCGGAGGAGAATCATAAGAAATATCTAGCATTTGAGAGATATTTCAGTGGGTCAAAACTTTGCTCTACAATCATGAGGTTATGAGTTAGGATCCCCTGTACCCACCTAAAATGGTAACAATGGAAACAAGAATGATGATTACAATAACGACACCTAGGAGTTTCCCAGGGTTTAGATGGTCGGCCAGACAATCTGATTCGGTGATCTCCAGATCGTGAGAGATCTTGTTTCAAAACAAAAGAAAGGAGAAAGATAGAAATAGACAGAGGCACCAACCTTGAACTCTGGCCCCTTTATCCTCACTCTATACACTCATGTACACTCACATACACACACATACGCACACCTTTCCTCAGTGTACTCACTGGACAGCACAGGATTACAGAAGAGATTATTGTGTAGTATGCAATAGATGGAGATACTACTATCATAGTCTAACATTAAAACAAAAGCAAAATGAATATATAAATCCTGGAGTGAGCTCATTCTCCTGAATCTGCTTCCAAGGTTAAGCTTGCCAGTCTATGTTGGTTTGTGTCTCATGATAACGAATTAGGTAACCTGATCACATCATAATTATTAGCAGTCTCATTAATCGTTCTTCATAGCAAGATGCTTCATTTGAAGTCGTTTGCTTACTTCTCCCCTAGCAAAGCCAGCACATTTTTGAGGCCTTTTGTTCTTGGGATTCAGAGCTGCCTAAGAACAGGCACATCCATTTTCCCAGAGATGCGAGCCTGTGACCTCTACTTCCTCCTTTGCTTCTACGATGCTATTAGCAGGTTCTGTGCAGCAGCCAAAGGCCTGTTAAAAGGCAGAAATGTGATTTTGATCTTTTTAGTTTCTCACTAAATTACAGAATCAGTTCTCTGCTTGGCAGCTGCTGACAATTCCATAACAGTTTATTTTCCAGTAGCTCGCTGAAAAGCACCAATTTATGGTTTAAGGTACTCATTTATATCGAGACAGAAACCTCAGTGGTTAGATGCGGGTCATTCCTGCTCATGCTCAGTTTGCAGCTGACCTTCATGTCTGCGCTTTTTTTCTTCTGAACAAGAGAAAATTAAATATGCCTTAATTTATATTTTTAATAGAGTGAGACATAGTTTCAGAGGAAGTATCTTTCTATCATCATGATAAGAGAATCACTCTTTAAAGTAACATATACAAGCATTTAAAATCGAGGCTGTAACACTATTTAAAAATATTATAGGCAATATAGATTATCTCAATATGATGCTTGCCTGAGTTTTAGTATTTCAGAAGTAGTAAGCACTGTTGTATTTTCCTTCTTATTTATTTTTTTTCATTTTGACAAAAAATCTACTATTGCAAGCAAATGCATTTATATATACAGAGAAACATTCCCTTTTTTAGATTGATGTTTAAAACTATGTTATATATTTCCTAACATAAAATGTAACCATAGATTCTATTATTTTTTCTAAAGTATACATTATTACAAGCAAAAAAATCAGGAAAAATAGTTTATGTGTCAATGATATGTGCTGTTCACTAAATTTTGGATTGCTATTGAGTTAATGCACAAGAAAAAAATGTTTTATTCATATTCACAAATGAATTATTGTAATTACATTGACGTTCAAACAAATTTGCTGAAATTATATTCATGCAATTGTCTATGTCTTCTCATTTTAAATAATATTACTCGGCCTTGGAAGGTTCTCTAGTGAAGTGAATGTGATAGAAGTATTCATAATTTTTCAATTTTATTAGGTTTATAAATATTATTTTATGAGGCAGTGTTTTGCCAGAATGTTTTTATGGGTTCCATGTGCATGCCTCATGCCTCCAGTGGTCAGAGAAGAGAACAATAGTTCTCCAGAAACCAGAGTTACAGTTGCTTATGAAATACCTGTTGGTACTGGAGTCAAACTGTGGCCTTCTGAAAAAGCAACATCTTTCCACCACTGAACCATCTACAGAACTCCAATGTTGCTTGTTCTTTATTTTATGTGTATAAGTGTTTTATCTACATATATGTCTGTATACAACATGAATGTCTGATGCCCAAAGAAGATGGCATCAGATGCCCTGACACACTTACCTGGAGTTACCCTATGATGAGAGAGCGGCATTTCTCTCAGACAATATAAACTTATCAATTAAAAAGTCATTAACAGATATGGGTAATTCTTTTTTTCTTGTTATAGAATGGGACATCATAGTCCTTCCTAAACATAACAGGCTATTGTTTTTTGTTCTTGGTTTCCCTACAATTCAAAGGAATGACTGTTGCTGACAACACAATATAACTGAATCAAAGAACATGAAACATTAAGCTGACCCTCACCTGGAAAGGCCATCCTTCTGACTAGCAATCCTAATTCTGGAAGGTGATGTGTGTTCTGCAATAATGACTGGCCTGGTAGGGTTTGCATTGGTATGACAACAGCACTAGTGTTGTGGGAGTAATGAAGCCCAACTCTTTCCACAACATACACTAGAGAGAACACAGTTGTTGCATACACAAACTCACAGAGAATATGACTGTGGGCACTGGACTTATCTGAGATAAAGTCACTAAAATTCCGAGCATGGGAGCAGAAGTAATTTGAAAAATTATAGCCCTAGTTCTTGGCAATTGAAGGCATCCCAGAAAGGAGGAATCAGTTTTTTTTTTTTTTTTTTTTTTTTAGAATGCAGCAGCTCTGCTCCAGTAAAGTTCCCTACCTCTGTGAAGATACAGGCAGCACCTGGTGGACTCACTGAGATTTAAAAAGAAAAAGAGAGCATGTGGACATCAAGCAGGAAGAAGAAAGAAGGGAGTTAGTGTAGAAATTGAAAGCGAGGTCATGGATTCAATTAGCCTATATTATTTGTATGTATGTGTACAATCTTCAAACAATAAAAACATGACTAAAGGATCTACAACTTTTATTTACTTAATATTTTACAAATAATAAAGTATAAACAGGTCAGTGTCAAAGTATACAAAAATAATAAAATTTAGTTTTTAACCTGAAAGTGATTTGAATACAGATTTATTTTAAAATGGAGAGTACTAGTGATTTTAAATGCAAGAATGCAAAGGCAGTGTGGTAAATAACCACACGTCCTCAGTAGGAAAACGGACACAGTGCATATTAAAGAATACCAACAAGGAAATAGTGATAACTAATATCTGAGAGGGTTAAAAGGCAAATGAAGGAAAAGTCCCTCCCTTAATGTATTAATCCAGATGTCACTGGGTTCCTACCACACTTACTTTACCAAGTATCCCATTCTGCATGAAATAATAGCATATACAGAGAACAAGGCCACAAACTAAAGTCTGGTTTGGCTTCCTGGGACAATTTGGGATGAGAGAAAGAATCTATTCTGCAGTGATTTGTTCCTGCTAACGGATGCCTTTATTAAATTTCTGGTACAGAGTGGACCTAAATGCTGCCATAGAAAGGGTTTGAAGAGCAACTCTTTTATGTGTGTCTTAGCCCACAGTACTGCTATTGTGTTAATGATAATGGATGACTCTGCGGATAAACACATCTTGAGCAAAAACACATTCTTTGTGAAGCCTCAAGAGAAAGCAGCCTTATCTGACCCCATTCTGAGAACACATAGCATTACGCCTTGCTACCTCCCATGCATTCAGTGAGGAATAAGACATTGACAGGGAAGGGCATCTTTGTAAAATCAGAAATCTAGCTCCTATAAGTATAACGATAATAGTCCATGGCCTTGTCACTGGGGTATTTCTGCAGGAAAAGTAAAGCTATTAACTACAAGAAAATCTGTCTTATAAGGCTGACATGGAAAGTTGGTGCCAATTTTATTTGGAATTGTAAGTACAAACATGTATAAGCATGAATACTTAATTCTTAAAATGCAAAATCTGAATAAAGTAATTATAGCACAGAAACCTAAGGAACAATCCTGAATTAGTACATCACAGAAAGTGTACATGACACTAATGATTAAATGACATGACTTTTTGTGTCAAATGCAATGTTATAAGTTACTAACTATCATTTTATTTTTCTACAGTATCCATTCTTTCATTTCTTTAGAATGTTGATACCTATGACCTAACAGGACACAAGAGATGCCACTAAATTCTATGAAACAAATCTTTAAGGCTCCTAATGATATTTCAAATTTAATAAGACCTTAAAGTGCCTAATGTCTTAAATCTAAAATTAAAAGAAAGAACCAAGTTATATTAAAATAATTTGAATTCTTTTACCTGAGCTTTAAATTAAATTAAAAAGAGCAGTTATTGCTTTGTGTCATGTTAGTAGAAAACTAATATACTACTTAAACTTGACTGGCCTGTATACTATCTATCCACGTTTGATACTTGTTAGTCAATGTACACAAAAAGGCTCAGAAACCACATTTTTTTTTTTGAAAGCCAAAGAGAAGAGAGCTTTCCCCAGATAGTACCAGGATTGTTGTATTCCAGATGCTGAAGGAGACATTAGGCTCTTTAAGGTATTATTAAATTTGAAATATCATTAGGAGGCTCAAAGATTTGTTTCACGAGTGCATACCAACTCAATTTTCTTTAACACACAAAGATCATCAAATACTATTTCCAATTATTTCTTAACTAACCTTCACTAAAGTACTTAACATCAGTGCTAATTTAACTTGATTTGCTCTTAAGTATGTTATCTCTTCAATATATGACCTTGAGAATAACTAAGAAAATATTAAAGTTAACTTATGCTTCATTACTAACTCTTTTGCAACCATGTCCTTTATACTCCATTAACTGTATGAAAATTCTTTATTAATACATTATTTCTGGAAGTGCAATTTAATTCTAAAATCAGATAAATTTATTTGATAATTATCAATGATTTATTTGACATCAAACACTTTTATCTTAAATCTTGTATTATTTTACAAAGCTCTTCCTTACATATTTTGCTATATGTGTTATATCTTCAACTCTATCATTGCAGAGTCAGCTTCTATAATCATGTTTCTCTTTTTCTTTACTGTGTATTTGCTTCCTAAAATAGTTCTGAGACTATACAGGGAGCTAAATATATAAGGGTTGAATTAAGAGATAAGCAAAGCCTGAGCCACACACTGATGTTTTATTACATCAGACCACATCGTAATCATGCTGAGTTTCCAAGATAAATTTGATGATGCAAACAGACTATTATGGTTCCATTTATTCTTAGCTATGGAAAAGAAGATTGCTAAAATATCTAATAATAGTATTAACCGCTGCCCTAACTGATTTGCTGTTAAAATGTTAGAATATATTTTAAAATAGACAAAAATAATTATAGGCATATTGTGTATATGTTTGTGTATGTGTGTGTGTTGGGGGTGTGCCAGCATGCTTTTATGCTCCCTGTAATGTATGAAAAAATAATGTAGGAACAAAATGTAAATTTCTTTTTTGATTTTTACAGAGAGAAAATTTTAACAGTAGCAATTCCTTTTGTAAATTAAAAGTACAAAGGCAAACATTGACTACTTTTGGTAACTGCAAGAAAGAAAAGTAATCTCTAGAAAAATATAAGTCTGCCAGGCTGTAAATGAAGAGATTGATCTCATATAAAAAATATTTTGTTTTTGGATCATGATATGAAATACACATACATTATTGATTGTGAAAGTTCCTCTTCTATATTTTCAGAGAAATGCTTTATTGGCACTCTTTGAAAAGAAGGAAATAAAACTTTTCATGCCCTTGTAGGTACTTCCCTGTATCATTCTACCACCTTGACTCTATTCATTCCCTTGTAGAAACTCCATGTATCACTCTGCTAGCTTGACTCCATTCATGCCCTTGTAGATTCTGCTGCCATGACTCCATTCCTTTCTCTCTGCTGGTCTATGCGTGCCAGTACTTACAGACTCTAAGGACAGAAATACTTATGGAAAATTGAGTCACAAGGAACACAGATCACCAAAAGAAAGGGCTGTTGTTTTGAATTACAAACAAAACGGATAACTTTAATAAAGAATAAGAATTATAAAATAATTATAGCTTCTTTTATGATCAAACACAAAAATTAAATGCTATAAATTTGGTAACCAAAATATATACTAGTTTCTGTGCTTCTCTTGACTCTTAGGCCTGTAAAGTTTTCTCTCTTGATCTTACATTCTGAACATTGGTGACTGAAGCCTTGATGGACCTTGACTGAAATCAGATCAATAAAACCATCTCTTTAGGGTTTTCTATTTAGAGGTCATGATTACCAATTTATGAATGAGGTCAATCTAAGAATAAAATAAACCGGCAGAGGAAAACAGTCAACAGATACTGACAAACGGCAGTGTTGAGTGTAAGCATTAAAGAATTAGGTCGGTGAGATAAATAACCAGACCAGCTCAAGAATCACTGTTACATTTTAATAGTTGAAAAGGGGAAACTCACGCTACAAAAGTGGAAGGTCCGACATATCCTATATGTCCGGCGGGCCCGCACCGAGAGAGAGAGCGTGCACCTGTATCACCAGGTTTTTCTACCTGGGCTCTAGGTGGCCACACTCTAACTGAATGTTATTGGTTGAAACTATCAGTTGATAATTTCCCCATCAGTTGAGTATGAAGGAGAACACAAATCCTAACATTTATGATGAATCTTAAGTTATCCATAATTCTTTATGAATCAAATATTGTTAGAATAACCACGTAATAAGCATGTTATGGAAAAGATAAAAATAAAACATATTTTTTCTTATATTGTCTTTATTAGAATCCTCATAGAAAAGTGATCAGTACATACTTATTCATACTTCCTTCATAAAGAGTTTGAATATAAAGTAAATTTAACATTGAAATAAGAGAATACAGTCTTTCTCTAGTTATGGCTTATCAGTGATTTAGTAGAAGTTTGTCTCATAAATTAAACAACTATATTCTACCTCATTCTCCTCTCGCAGCTTTTATGGCAGAGAGTGTTTTTCCCATAGAACTCAGTGTTCTAAACAATTCCATATATACCACTGCTGAGTTTATAAGATAACCTAAGCCTCATCAACCACAGATGTAATGGTTTTCTGAGTTTTTAATATGCACATTGGGGTGTAACAACATTTCCTAAAAGCTACTGAGAAGAAAATGTGAAGACAAGGTGAGGTGGCCATGCATGTAATGGGCATGAATACTAGGCATGGATACTTTGTCTAGAAGTCCAGTTCTTCTATGAGAGTGGTCATAGAAATCAACACTGTTTCTCTGCTATACAAAAAAATTAAATTTATATTTATTTTCAGCACAATGTATCAATCTGGCAATAGATAACAAGACAGTGTAAACGTCCAGTAAATGTATGAACATTCCTCAATGAAGTACAAAGTTACTATCTCTTGAAATATAAAAACATTTTCACTACTCATTTTATTAGGCTTTTGTCAATTCATTAAAAATGTAACCCTGTCTCAAAAAGAAAAAAAAAATACAAAATTTGTAAGCAATTAGTGAACAAAACCAAGCTTAGAAGGATCAGATTTTTTAAAAATTTTCAGCAATTATTTATTTTCACAATCAGTATACAATGGTATTGCAACTGTGTGTCATTCCATAAATCAACATTCTTTGACGCTTCTTTGACCAGGGAATTATTTTTAAATAGTGATAAAATTCCTTTTCACACTTTCAAAGCCTGCAATTTCTATTAGGTTGTATTGGTTCTATAAAATATGTTCATAATAATAATAAAACAGCAATGAATGCTAGTGATACTGTTTTATATTAGACCACATAATTATTATATAGTATTTTTCTAAGAGTGAACAATTTATATAAACTATTGTATTACAAAAATTTAGTTATTAATACATCTTTATTAAAATAGTCCTTAATAAATGCTTAGCCTTCAGGCTGATTACAAGAGCTTCAAAATCATATAGTGAAAGAACTAAAATGGGGCCAAAATGAATGGAGAAAAATAAGAGAATGACTAGCTATTATGTTTACATGTTCCTCCCATGAAAATTTCCATAAACAAGGAAAGGGAAACAACTCACTTAAAGTTTTCATTCTCAGTGAGTTTGAATTAAAAGTCTATTTGTGAATACTCTCAATAATAAGACTGCGAAAATTTTAAAGCACTGTTTAAAAATGATATTATTTTATACACAAAGATGTTGATGTAAAAAGCACTTAACACCATTTTTATAGCAATCATGTCTTCCTCCTTATTGCATCAGAATTACCAGATCACAGGTTTGTTCAGTGAAGTTGTCTGTTTTTTCCATCCGGATTATCACAAATCTTGTCCCAGAACTAGTAATTGTTTACCTGATTGTGAGGCTAAATCTTGCCTTTGCCAAACAAAAAAAGTATCAGTGATCTCTCACTTTACCACTATGTTTATTCACAACAAGGTTTTAGTATTTCTATTTCCTGCAGAAGAAAATTCTATTTGAGAGGAACAGTCTACATGAGACTCTGACCTATATGGAATAAGCCTAGTAAAAATGAATTTCTTGATAGAAAAATGTTTCCAGAATTTATTTGTATTATTGTTCATTATGAAGACTAAACATAGCGTTTTTCTTTTTTTCAATTACTGAATCAATACAATAAAGTTCAAAGTGAATGAATGAATCTACTAGAAACTGATCTGACATTAGTATCATGGTTTCAAAGCTGTGATCAAGTTCAATTCATGTCTTAAATACCCTTGAACTACAGAGACTTGGTAACTACCTCTGATAGAATTATGGAGAGCTGTTGCTTTGAGGAAAAATGTGTCCTCATTATGTCTCATGAAACTAATCCAAATTTTTAAAAATTGATTTAAACTTCAAATAACTATATTTTTAGTAACTTATTCAATAGCACTTCTGGCATATGAGGTTAGAGAGAAATCATACTTCCCAGTGGCACTTTCAAATGATTTAGACTCTGAGTCTTATAAAAGAGAAAAAAGATGTAACCTGGTAAGTTGATGCATATCGATCAGTCATTTTCCTACTCTTTCTTGATACACAAGGAAATGGCCTTAGAAATGATGAAGCTCTACGTATGTTTGCCTCTCCATTCATTATCCTTTCTTTTCTTCATCAAACTAACCATGTATTCTTACCCTAGTGATCATCTCTTCTAGTCAAAGAATTAAGAGTTGTATAATTTTTTATAACTGTTTTATTGAGCTATACACTTTTTCTGCTCCTTTCCCTTCCTCCTCTCTCTCCTTCTACTCTACTTCATTACACCAACGCTCCCAATTTACTCAGGTGCCCTAGTGTGTGTGTGTGTGTATATATATGTGTGTGTGTGTATTTAGTCAACATCATTATATTAATACATTATATTAAGGTATATTATACATTAATTTATTATTAATTAAATAAAGTATGTTTGTATATTTTATAAACATATTTAGAATATATTATATTCACCAATAAACTGTATAGATATATTTTAATATTATATAATTAATTATTAGTGTGTTGTAGTAATAATATATAATTTTATATTAATATGTAAATAAATAAACTGGGACATCTTGATTTTAAAAGGCCGTTCAATTGGAAATAAATAAATAAAACATTTTAAAATTTATTTTATTTTTTTGAAAACGAAAACAAACTATCCTTTTTCATTTTACATACCAATCCCAGTTCCCACTCCCTCCCATCCTTCCCTTCCTTCCACCTATCCCCTACCCCACTTCCCATCCACTACTCAGAGAGGGTAAGTAAAGTACTTTTCTTTGGGGAAGGTCGAAGCCCTCCCTACTACATCTAGACTGAACAAGGTACGCATACAAAGACAATGGGTTTCCAAAAACCCAGTACAAGCAGTAGGGATTAGTCCTGGCACCATTGCCGGTGGCCCCACAGTTTGTGATTTATATAATATGATTTGTGAATTGTATACTCTTTAATTTGAAAAATCCTATATTATTCACCAAAACTATAAGTCACAAATGAGTTAATCAAAGTTGCCATATAGTATACACATAAGTGCATAAAATTTTGTTCAATGTCTAAATAATGCAGAGAACAATCCAAAAATGAAGAAAGCAATTCCATTTTATTCACACCAAAATAAAATACTTTGTATTAATTTACTAAAGGATGTGAAGAAATAATTACCTACATTGTGTAAGTTTTACTGAAGTAAATTGAAGAGCAAATGTTAGAGGCTGTCTCTCAGGTGTCCTAGCAGAAATCAGTTATTTGCGTGACAACAGTATTGTTAATAAATTAGCTAACATTGATGGATGACAATGGTTAAGATGACAATAGTTGGTATTGTAGCTACCAGCATGGTAGACGAGGCCACAGAAAGCCTGGATAAGTACAGTGTTCAAAGGATATATTATGACATTGAAAGTCACAGAGCCACACAGAAAGATGAGGTCAAGTTTAAAAAAGCTTCGTCATGGAATTATTCATTTGAGATAGCACTGGATGATTATTATGCTAGCGTCTCGAATGGCAAAAGCGTTTCAAATCTGCCTTCTAATATATGCAACATACCATACACAATATGTACACAATAAACACAAATGGTATTATTTTGGATTGTAAATTTATTTTATTTTTATAAACAGCATTTAACATATATTTGTGCTACTGATTTTTTTCAAATATTAAATGGTATCTTCACTCCTCACCTCCAAAAAGAAAGTTGTATGATTCTGGGTGATTCCATAACAGGAAATAGACAAATGGAAATCAAGCAAAATAGTTCTAACTCTGTCTTTTGAGTCACATGTGGTTCATCTATCAAAAACACATTCATTCTCAAATTTGAGGTATAATTAAAATACATGAATATTAAGATTTATGCCTTAGAACCCTAATTTTATCTAATTGTTTATGAGATTTATTTTATATTATTTCAAATATTTAAATCCTTAATTTCAGGTTATATAATTTTCTCAAATAAAACAAAAATATGACATGTGGGCTAATAAGCTTTAAAAATTATTACTAAACTAATCATTATTGTGAATATGTCAACACAGGTCCACCAAGGTATCTATGTGGAAGACAGAGGAGTTCTTTCCAGATTCATGCATCAGGTTCTTTATCCTCTGAATCATGAAACCAGCCCTAAATTATTGAAATTTAATAACGAACTAATTTTATTTTTCTTCTTATTGCACACACACACACACACACACACACACACAAAATACATTCCTTGTCATAGTTGCTGTTCTCTTGTTATGATGAGGCTTCATGACCAACACAACTTGGAGAAGAAAGCAATTAGTTAGAAGTTTGCTTACAGTTTCTGAGGTTTAGTTTATGATCATTATGGTATAAAACACGGCAGTAGACAGACATGCTGGAAGAATGTTGGAACATTAGTTGAGAGGTGGCCTCTGACTTGCAGGTAAAAGACTCAGCAAGACTTAATTGTGCTTGGTGTGGGTTTTTCAGACCTCACAGCCTATCCAAAACTGTACACCACCTCCAGCAAGGCACCTAATCCTTCTCAAATACTTTCACTAAATAGGACCAAAAATTCAAAAATATCAGTCCATGGGGGTCACTCTGATTCAAATCTTCTTCCTTCTTAATTTTTCCCTCCTCTAAACAAGGTATACATGCTCTTAGGATACATACCCTATTTTAGGCAATATTTGGGTACTTCAGAAAACTTGAGTTGAATTGTAGAGAGGTTAGATAATAACCTTAGATGTTACTCATGAAGAGACAAGCACCCTTCTAAGAAAATTAACAATTAATTTTTGTTGCTTCTTCTCCAGTGACTTCCCAAGAACTGAGTATTTATTTAAGTAGATACATTGTGATCTCAAAAATTTAAAAATTGAAACAGAAAAAAATTCAACACTGATAAATATTCTGACACTCTGATCTTATATTTCTATGCCTTCAGAAATATAATGAATTAATATTTGTGTACTAAATAATTTAGTCTATGGTGTTTATTATGAAAGATGAAATTACTACATTGTCAACTAAAATACTATGGGAAATTCCAAACATTGTTTAAACAAATATAATTACATAAATAGATAATCTTAAAGTGAATATTTTATAAATTTATCATTTAAATAGATGAGAAAACCTTATCACTGATGAACAAAATTTGATATCACCATCTAATGAATCTAAAGGATCAAAAGATTTGTCATTTATAATGAATACGAAAAACTACTACACTAAGGCTTAAAGAATGGAAATTGGCTATGATTTTCTTCTGATTTATATTTAAAATTATTTTAAAGTTAAAATACTTTGAAGTTAATTCATTTTTTACTTTAATATAATTTAATAATAAATTTTTTATTTCTAATATGAAACTTTATTTTATGACAGTGTGGATTGAATATCAAGTGTTTCCTAAGATATAGAGGCTGCATTCTTTGCTCTTTTTATTTTACCTTTCCTCAAACCTTTGACTCTTGTGTATTTTTGTTAAATATAATGTTATTACTATAAAATAATCATTTTAATTGCTAATGATGATTTCTAATATGGATTAGTAAATCTATAAGAGTAATATATTTTGAGGAACAAAAGATTACAAGAATACATGTTTAAAAGAAAGGCATGCCTAAATATTTTTAAAAGGTAAAACTGGATTATCCTCTTAAATATTATTTAATGAATTTCTCAAAACTAATTATGCAATTGAATTTATAGCCTATTTTATTTATGTATATACATTATTTAATTTATCACAAATGAATACTATAGTATATTGTTAATTTTCCAATTTATTTTAAATTGTGAAACATGGTAATGATTTTCTTATTCTGTGTTTTACAGCAGAGCACTAAAGTTTATAATGCTTTTTTACAAATACAGTCTCATTTGATGACATGCCATTTGGTAAGCATAGTATTTGAGTTCTTTGCTAAATAGACCTGATACACAAAAGTATCAAATAGGATGATAGTTTATACTATATGGTAGCAAATATTGTATTTCCTCAGTTTTGAATAGCTTCATTATGCAAAAAATTTACAGTCTACCAGGAAGAACATTTTGTATATAGCATCAGCAGCATGTAAGCGATAAGTTCTGCAAGCAACCATAAACTCAATGTGTGCTTCTTTGAAATACATTTGGAAACAATTCCCATTACGATGTGTTAAGATATGGGAAGCACAGGGAACATGCTCAGATCACGACAGAGCTTGAGAAAGTTTGCTTATACCTTTTTTGCTCCACTGTTTTCTGGAAAAACGGGTAGATAGTGATTTCTGTTCTTCTGCCGTCTGAAGATATGTAGAAAGAACTGCTACGGGAGGGAGACATACCTAGACATCATATTTAGCTGCAAAGACATTGATATGAAAATCCATAAGGTATAAAAATATGAATGAGAAGGAAAGTAGTTTCTATTTTCTATTCTGATTCCTACTTCTATTAGCAATCCCATCTACATATACAGAGTGATTTACTCGGATTTGTAAAATAACGTGTAAATGAGGATTGGAGATATTGTTCCACTAAAAGAAGGCTACCGCAGCATGCAGCAAGCCTATGTTTGATCTTAAAAAAGGTGTATTGGTGGGTTTTGTAAGTAAAGCACTTGAGAAATTGAAGCTGGACAATCATAAGATCAACTAAATATTTGCCAGTATAGGGAATTTGAGTTTGTTCTTGGTTGCATATAAGCCTTTCTACAAAAACAAGGGGAGAGAGTAATGAAATCAGTAGCTGAAGCAGAAATTAGATGTTGCAAAGTGGTTTACTATGTTACCTTTAGTCTTAGGAAAGTTCTGGACTGAGTTATTCACAATAGCTCTCTAGAAGATTTGTAAAAGTACACTAGCTCTGAGATACCACGTAGATTGTTTCAAATCACAGTCCACTTTGACTCCTTACTAGAATAAAAATACAAAAACTACATGTTTAATAGTTGATAAATGTGACATTAATCTATATCACAAATTGATTCTTCTTGTTGTTCCGCTGAAGAAACATGAGAGATCAGAGACCCCAGAGATTATCACTTCCATGGGAGAGTGGTAGTTTCTCTAATGATAATATCTTCTGAATTTTCTTACCTGTTTAATGTGGTGGCATTAACACCCATGTCTGATAGTCACTAAAATATCGCTAGACCATTGTTCATCTTGCTTGCACTTACTCTAAAATCATCTAAAATTATATAAATATGTTTCACTAATACAATATTATGCTTAATGTATTTGATATTTCTTCTCAGTATTGACCTTTCTTGATGAAGCAGTATGTAGTGTCATGATATAATTTCCTCTCAACATGGTTCCTTTACATATTCTAGGCAAGTATATCAAACCCTAAGGGTCTATTTTTGTCCAAACAAAATAAAATATATATGCATATGAGTAGGATATATTGTAGTTTATAAATTATAAAAGACTAAAAATTACAAAATTAATCATGTGTCAATCTAACAATGTACAAGATATGCTTGAAAAGTAGAAATAAGACAAACTCAGGTCGTGAATGGACAGTTGAACAGTCAGCAGTAGACAAAGTAGCATGGGAAATCCCCACAGTCTCCCTTATTGAAGAAACAGACTGGGCAATCAGTATTTGATTTTTGCTTTTAATTTGACTTTTGAAACTATTTTTTGTCAATTTCATAAATAAAGCATTTTTACCACTTTCTCTTCTCCCCTCACAACTAATGTGCCCTTTCTCCCTCTCAAAATCATGACCTGTTCTACACATGCTAGTGTGGTTCCTATACACGTATTGCATAACCATCAGCAGCTCCTCTGAAGAAGATTGTCTTTCTTTTTATATTAAACTATTAATTTAAAAAAATGTTTTTTTTTTCCACTTTACATACCAATCCCAGTTCGCAATCCAGCTCCTTCCCCTTCCATCCCACTTCCACTCCTCAGAGAGTGTAAGCCTTCCCATGGTGAGTCAACAAAGTCTAGCACATCACTTTGAAGCAGGACCAAGACCTTCCCCACTCACTATACCTAGGCTGAGTATGATATCCCTCCAGTTAAGGGCCAATGACTGACCTGTAGCACTGCATCTAGAGTTAGAGCTTGGTGAGACTTCTCTCATTTACCTTAGCATGTTAACTTGCATTCACATGCGTTAATTGCTTGGGTGATTATTTGGTGATATCTTGGGTACATTTTCCCTCTGGTAGCTAGAAGATATTTTCTAACATCAAGAATCCTTATCCTCATAGAATCTTTCCACCCAATTTTCTGTAATTTTTCATAAGCCTTAAGGTTACTAAAAGTTTTCATATCCTCTGCATTTGACAAGTTGTGAATCTTTGTGATAGTCTTTCTTTTTCAACAGTACTCCAGATGGATGTCCTCAAATACATAAATGCTGATTATCACAGATAAGATTCAGGCTTAATTTTCAAGACTAGTTAACAGATCTAAGAATAATCCCAATGTTTCCTAATAAGATTAGATAGTAACTATTATATTCCAAAGGTGATGAATGGTCTACACAGGGAGATCAGTAATGGGAATAACTCTTCCTTGATCTACCAATGTTACAAGAATACTAAAAATATGCATTGAAAAGTTCTCAAAGAGGAAGAACAAACCAAAAATGGTTCCAAGCAATTTAACTGTATTGCAAGCCAGTCTCAAAGTTTTATGATAATAAATGTGAAAAATAGAAAATAAAGCAGTAATTTATCATTAATGATGCCTACCAATAGAATTTCCAGAATGCTAAGCAGAAAAGATGGAAATTTTCTGTATAACAAGAATGAAATACTCACTAAAAATAATCTACAGTTGGCAGACATGGTTGAACTGAAACTGGCCATTAAAATCGTAATAGAAATTCAGTTCATATACTTGAAAAGTTAGGTGGCAATACACACTCTGGTGAAAAAGCTAGAACATTTTCACATATCTACATACTTTAGGAAAATTCTGCAGTTGCAGGATTCTATGTAGTTTTTCAAATAATCTTTAGTGTTAATTTTCTCTCTCCATATTTCTTCCTTTATCATTCTCTTCCACGCTCCTCTCCAATAAATCCTTTCATTCTAGTTTTGCCTTTATATCTTCATAATACTATGCTCTTTTAATACTTCATTGTGAGAGATCTGATCCAATCTGGTCTCTTCCTGTGTACTTAGTCTAAATCAAAAGCATAAATCTATATCCACATGAAAAGGAAAACATATAATATTTGTATTTAGTGAAGTCTTGGTTAATGCACTCACAATGAGATTTTAGCTTCATCCATTTACCTGTGGATATCATAAATTCATCTTAACAGTTAAATAATAATCTTGTGTAAATGTACCATATTTTCATTATCTATTCATCAGTTGGTGAGTACCTAGGCTGTTTCAATTTTCTGGTTAATATGAATAGAAACTCATGGAGGTAGATGAGCAAGTGTCTTTGTAGTAGGATTTAAGATGCTTTGGGTATATGCCAAAGAGTGCTATAAATTGATATTGAGGTTGGACAGTTCCTGAACTTCTTAAAGAAGTGCTATGCTTATTTCTGTAGCAGCCGTATCAGTTTGCAAACCTTTGGACAATGAGTAAATGTTCCCCTTTTCTCATAATCTTATCAGCATAAGCTATCATTTGTTTTATTGATCTTGGCTATTCTGACTCGGGTAACATGAAATCATAGGTTGTTTGATATCTTAAGACTCAAGTTGTTTATTTCTTTATACATTCCCAATACCAGCAATATCTTAAATGTATAATTAATAACGATATTTTGCCACTTGTATGCTTCCATATTGTCCAAATGATGAGATCTTTTGCTATATAAAAGCTTTGCACATTCATGTGGCAGCATTTACTAATTGTTAATCTTAATGCTTGTGGTATGGTTGTCCTGTTCAGGGGGTCCTTTAACTGCACCAAGGTGGAGAGAGAGAGAGAGAGAGAGAGAGAGAGAGAGAGAGAGAGAGAGGGGGGGGGGGGGGAGGGAGAGCCATTCCCACTGAGAGTCCCGAGAGAGAGAGAGAGAGAGAGAGAGAGAGAGAGAGAGAGAGAGAGACGCCCTTCCACTCTCCCACAGTAAGGAGGCCCCCACCCCGAAAAAAAAACTCTCCAAAATTAGAGACATTAAACACATGGAGAAGACCTGTTGTAGACCTCCAATTTCAACTCTCTCTGTGTATAATATCTGTACAATTTTCCACTCCCATCTGCTGCCAGAGGAAGACTCTGATGACAAATGGGCAAGTTACCGGTCTATGAGTATCTATAGTGTGCCTTTAGGAATCATTTAATTGATGTTTTTAGACCAGTAGAGAGACTAATGGTTAATTGTGAATACTCACCCTTAGCTTTCTTAGGCTTGTTTAGCGAGCTTTTCTTTTCTGTCCTTGTTTAACTTAAGTTAATCCACTCTGTCAATCTATGTGCTGCCCTGAGGTTCATTTACCTCATCTACATACTATTCTGATTTCCATGCTGTTTGCCTGGATCACCGCTGTCTGATTTTGTCTGACTGTGTCACAGCTGATGGACCCTGGCTGGCTGGCTGGCTCCCCTTTTCTCTGTCCGCCACACCTGCATATCTCTCCTCTGCCTAGTTGTTGGCCATTCAGCTTGTTATTAGAATAATCAGGTGTCTTAGGCAGGCAAGATAAAACAACAGCACATCTTTACATAGTTAAACAAAAACATCATAAACAATTGCAACATATCATTGTGTAGTTATATAATTATTCTGAAACACAAGTAAACACACCTTTTTACATAGTTAAACTAAAACAAGAGAGTTGTGTGGGTGCTGTCCTCAGGAAAGGCATCCCTCTGTCCTCACATCAGCCTTGGTTGTTTGGGTTCTCCATAGATCCTCTCCACCAACAACTCAACAGAATGTAACCCAGTCCTACCACTAGAAGTATTGCCACTGCAAGAGACAGCCATTTGAGACTCCATGTCTCCCATTACTAGGGCTCCTCACCAAGATCTCGTCAAAGAGAGATCCTCCTGCCTCTGTCTCCCAAGTGTTGGGATTACAGAAGTGTGCCATAAGTGCTCAGCTAACATTTATCATACAATGCATTTTAATCATATTTTCTCTTCCTCAGCTCTTCCCAGATCTTTTAACCCCTCTACTGTCCAGGAGTTCCCACTGCCCTAGTTGTCTAACGTCTCACAAATATACCAAATTCCTTGTCTCTCCTAGTACTGTCTCTCTGCACCCTTCCTCCTGCATCTGATACCTCCTGCTCCTGACCCTACCAGCCCACATTTCATCTGGAGATTCTCTCAGATACCCCTTTCCAGAAAGATCCATGAATTTCACCTAGAGCTCTCCTTTTTACCTAGCCTCTCTGGTTCTTTAGACTGTAACTCAATTGTCATTTGCTTAACAAGTTATATCCACTTATAAGCAGATACACGCCATATTTTATTTTGTTTTGGTATTTATCTTATTTGTCTTATAGTTCTGTGTGTTTACTTGTATCTTTTTAAGGATTTTGTTTTGTTTTGTTTGTGTTTTGAAAGTTGATGAAAGGCCATAAATCTTGGTTGGTAGAGAGGTACAAAGATCTGGTAAGAACTGGGAAAGAGAAAATATCATTAGAATACATTGTATGGAAAATGTTAGCTGAGCAGTCATGGCACACTTCTTACTCCCAGCACTTGGGAGACAGAGGCAGGAGGATTTCTGTATTTGAGGCTATCCTGTCTACAGAGAAAGTTCTCGACAGCTAGTACTACATATAGAGAAACCCTGTCTTGAAAACCAATAAATAATAAATGAATACTAAGTAAAGAAAGGAAGACAAAATAAAGAAAAATAAAGAAAAAAGGCTACCAGTTTTCTAGAAAAATATGAAAAAGTCCATATACAAAATACTCAAATAGAATTCAAAATCCCCAGAAGGTGATCTAATTCTGTCAGTAATTATTCTGTTAGTAATAAATAACTAAAAATATAAGTGTAAAACTGAAAGTCAATTGGAGAAAATCTGAGAGAAAAATTTTCTGATGTTGATAACCATATTATGCATAAACCACCATACTGCAAGTTGATTAAAAGAAATATTGTTGCAAAAACAATGGAAGGACAGATGCATGGCACAAAGAACTCTTTGCAGTTCTTAATGTTCATAATCCAGTTATGCAAGTGCAGCAAAAGACTTTCAAATTAGTAAGAAACAGCTGTTTCAGTTTTTTGATGAGGAATTTCAACAAAGCAAATACTCAAATAGCTGAGAGATATCCATCATGATATATCATTTGTAAAATGCAATAGCAACATCCGATTGAAAATCTGCTCCTGAACATTAAGTGGTAGAACGTTTATGAAATACTGAAGACCTGAAGCTCAAATTTGCAGTTTTTAAAAAACACAATATATCTCAAGAAAACTGATACTTTCTGTTATTTTTATTCACTTAATATCTCCTTTCTTATTTTTCAATATATTATTTTCTAGTGGATGGATTATTTCTTTATCAGTGTCGATGACAACTGGTAAGACTAAAAATAGGTTTCTTACAGATTATTAATAATTTCATTCATGTAATTTATGAGGTTTAGTTATTTCTTTTTTTTTTGTTTGTTTTTGTGTTTGTCCTTCTTTTAGATAAGAGGTATAGATTGGATGCTCTTAGTTGTATCATTAAAAAGACATTTTTCCCATTTAGTTTGTTACTACAAAGGTTATTAATTGTGTAATATTAGGTTAAATTTGACTTCCTCAGAAAAATTAATTTTGTTATATTTTATTGTAATCTTATATCTATTCTAGTTTACTTTTTGCAACTTCTTTAAGAAAGTTCATAATTTTGCCTGTGTGCTTTTTCTTCCTAATGGGATTGATTTTTACATCAGAGAAAAATATGAAATAGTAATATTTTCATTTTTTCTGTGGTGTGAAAAAGGATGTTTTAGTTTGCATTAAAATTATTTTGTAATTATATGTGAAGCCATCCACACTTCTGTGTGAAGATGTGCAATTACAAATGTAGACAGTATTCCAGCTAACTTTATTTTAATCAAATTTTGTGATTCTGTATTTGCCAAATTTATCTCAAATTTTGTGCCACTTAACCCTAATCGAGCCCATTCCATACACTTTCATTAATCTTATGGAGTTAGACTTTTTATAGTTTCAGTGTCCTTTAAGTACTCTAAGTTGGTCAGATCTGCTGATTCATAGGAAGCTCCGGGTCCTCTTTCCTATTGTCCTGGTAGAAGTTTTAGCTTTTTAACATGATTCTTATGTCTTCTGTATCCATGATTTTCTTTTTTCAAACTTAGCTCTCTTTAAAATAATTGTATTTTTATTCATAAATTTATTTCATAAATTTATTTTATTTATTCATAAAATTATTTTTATGCAATGAATTTTAAGCAAGGCTTGTTTCTTCCCCAGTTCCTCTCAGATGATCTCGCTTTTTCCTATGTAACAAACTTTAGATACTTTTAAATGTTATGTTATAAAAAGCAAACAAAAACAAAATAAGCAAGAATGACTACACATTACACAAAATACTAAAACAAAAATGAAAACAAACAAGCAAGTACTTAATAATGATAATGCAAGAACACCAATAACAAAGCAAATTTCCACAAATTGCTTGCAAAGTCCTTAGAACATCAGGGTTATGTGGTAACTTCATGTTTCTTCATCTCCTTATTTTGCTTATTTCCATATTATTATTGTTTTACACTATTGCTGTGGAGACAAGCAAAATTCTACATTCTCCAGAGAGGAAATTTAGTTATTCAGCCATTATTTATTTATTTTTGTCATTCCTAACTAATAATATAATAAATTATGAATAATTAAATAGGTGACCTTTAAATCAAAAGATGTAAGGGAGAGATAATAATCAAATAGTAACATATCATCATGATATGCTATGACCATACCTATGCTAATGATCCAAATGATTACAGTAGATAATCAACGTACAAATACCAATGTCATAATCGACAACATGTCTTTGTCAGTATATATCTTGTTTCCTTTTTTCCGAATTATTCTATTAATTACTAGAAGTTTTTTCATAACTTTGATATGAGTAATGATGCTAAAATAACCATGAGAATGAAGATGCATTTTTTCTAGTTCTTTTACAATTTATATATTCATAAATGAACTTCTTGTTATTTTATACACATTTATATAAATACTGTGCATATACATTACTTATATAGATACACTATGTGTATGTGACAGAGAGAGAGAGAGTGAGGACTAATGATTCATATGGCATGTCTATTTTAGAGGAACCTTCATACTGCAGTATATAATGATCTTATCAATTTATCTCTCCACCTGTATTATACCAGAATTTTCCTTATTTCCATTTTACTCTTCTTTGATCCTATTCCTGTGAAATCAAGCAAAATTCTATAATCTCCAGGTAGGAAATTAACTACATTTGGTGGTTTGAATGAAAATGTTCTATATATACTGTAGGAAATTCTGCAACCAGTGGCCTGTAAGTTACCTATACACTTGAGTGTGACCTCTTATACTATAAATGCCCATGAAAAGCGTGTGCTCCCTCTCTCTTCAGGCTGCTGGATTTGGTTCCTGTTTGTCCTTTGTGCAGAGGTGTGTAATCTGTGAGTCTACCCTTTATATAGTCAATTCTGAGCTAGTGTGGGATTTCTTTTTAACCTCCGTCTTCACACTTAGGGTTGTAGAGAATGGTACAATTAGAAAGTCTGTCCTTATTGTATTAGGTATGACCTTATTGAAGGATGTATCTCACCAGGAGTAGGCTGTGAGGTTTTAGAAGCTTAACAGAGACCCATTGACTCACTGTTCTCTTCTGTGGCCTTAGGATCCAGGTTTATAAGTCTTAGCCTCTCTCCATCACCATGTCTGCCTGTATGCCACCAAGCTACCTGCTATGGTGAGAATAGACTAACTCAACTGTTGTAAAATTTGCCAAGGTCATAGTATTTCTTCTTATCAGTAGAAACGCTATCATAGAAGTCAGTACTAGGGACTGGGTTATTGTAACTGACTGGACCATACTTTTGTTTAAAGGAATATGGGATTTTTGGCTAGCAACGTGAATGGACAGTTTAAGAGTGCCTTAATGGGCCAATTTCTAGGAACATGGGAGACAGTGGTGGTGACGGTGATTTTAACTGTGTGGGGGGGACAACAGATCAAGAGGTTTCAGAAGAGAATATTAATACGTGGCCTAGTAATCATTATTTTAATATATTGGTGAAGAATATTGCTGATTTCTGCCCTTGTCTCAAAAAAATCTGCCTGAAGCTAAATTGAAGAGTTGTGAATTAATAGCCTTAGCAAAGGACATTAGCACACAACCACAACTTGGTATTATCTGTGTTGTGTGGCTATTAGCTGCCAGTTTTATGTAGATCCATAATGAAAAGGAGTAAGCTGTAGAAGGA
The DNA here is from genome assembly GCF_018167655.1 of Microtus oregoni. Taxonomy (NCBI): domain Eukaryota; kingdom Metazoa; phylum Chordata; class Mammalia; order Rodentia; family Cricetidae; genus Microtus; species Microtus oregoni. The sequence continues at coordinate 5,761,666 of NW_024544542.1, forward strand.
AAATTACAATATGTACCTTTGGAAGGGAAAAGTAACACCAGAAAATGTAAGGAGATTAAAGGAAAAACTGATGCTAAGTGAAATAAAGGGAGTGATGATGAACTCAGAGCAAGACCCCACCCAACTAAACTTCCAATTTGTGAAAGAGAATTTTTTTAAAAAATGAAAAGGAATGAAAGAAAAGCTTATGGCTATACATGATGATGCATATTCTTAATCCCAACATTTTGAAGACAGAGGCTGGTGGATCTCTGAATTTAAGTCCAGCCTGGTCTACAGAGGGAATTCTAGGACAGTCAAGCTTAGGCAGTGAATAAAATAATCTAAACCAGAAAGCGAATTAAAAGTTGGCGTGTTCAACCATGTGGTTCTCTAGCTATAGATTCAAGGATACAAGAAAGGGATTGTGAAATCTCTCTCTGCAACTACAGAAAGTCACTGAGGCCATGCAGGTGTCAGGGATTGTTTCTGAATGGAGGCCTAGAGAAGCCCTTGAGTGAAGGTGTTAAGGTAAAGTATGAATTACTGCATATTAGTAGCCCCAAAACTCCAGCTCTCAAGGCTACACCCAGGGTACAAGAAAGGTTCCACAGCATAGTGAAACAAAACTTAAGTTTTTTTTTTTTTCTATCTGAGGTGTATGGAATAAATTCTAACACATGCTGTTCAGGCACTGTTATTTATTTTTCTGTCCTCTATTTTCTTCTAAGTTCTAATTCTTTTAGTTTCTCCTTTGTTTCAATTTTCTGTTCAAATACTTCTCTGCTTCTATGTTCACCTAGCTTAAATATATTTTTATAGGAGGCTTGAGGCCATAAGAAAAAAATTTAGAAGAGTTACATCTCATTGGTCATAACACATTCCTTCGGTAAAAGATGCAGAGCCAAGCCATTTATAATGGCAACACATAGGTAGAGACATAGTGCTTGCACCTGTCTGGGCAGTGGCATGAAAATGTCTCAATCCTAAAAAATACTCTCTTATCCTATTTGTTACCTCAGAACACAAAAAGGGGAAAATCTTGTAACTTTGGCTGCAAGTCTAGACTAGCCCTGGTTAATTGTGAAACTGTACATGCAGTAGCCTTGCATGAGACCACTTTTCTTTGGACTTGGCTAATTGATTAATTCTTAATTGGGGTCTGAACAATAAACAGTTAGCTGAAATTTGAGTTTTCTATTGTAAACTGAGGTTAGAAGTTTGTGTTGAGTGAAAATTGCTAAGAAATTTAGTAGGGAGTGGCTGCTGGCCTGTGTTATCATCTAAGTTTAGTTTGAGAAATTTTCATAGTAATTTAGGATACTTTACATTAATAACGTTGGTTGGACACCTGTGACTTTGTCCTTTTGCATATCTGTAAAGTTTTTAACTTATGATCCATTTACATAAATATTTAGTCTAGTTTGAACTTGGTCTGAGGTAAAAATGACCTGGTTGTACATAGCTTGTCTTTGACTTGGGAGAAATTGTTGTTTATTATGTTTGAGTAATAGAACAAAGCAGGGTTTTCAGTATGTAGAATCCTTATGGGATAATAGACCTAGTTATAAATCATATTGTAGTTTATATATAAAATTATTCTTATTAAAGAGAAGTCATCTTCCTGACCACTCATGGATATATGTGTCCATAGGATGGATGCAATCATGAGATTACATATACACATTTTATGAGATTAAACACTACAGTGTGGCTATTGAAGAGACACCAAAGCAGCTTTTGCCCATGTGAAGTTACAGCTGAGAACAAAAGTTTCCAGAGTTGGTGGACCCACAGGCCTTACCTAGATTGGATTCCTTCCCATCAGAGGATCACTCGTCTGGTCGCTTGACTTCTGCATATTAGTTGTCATTTGCTGCAACTCTCATGGCTCCTAACAGCCTTGTGAAGACTCCAAGATGTTATAGATGCTAGATCTGTGGGACACCTTTCAAAGAGCTTTGCTAACAGAGAGTGGAACCAGCTCAGGAGAAAGAAGTGTGTTGCACTCAACAAAGCTGAAAGGAATTGGAGATATAAATACTGCTTTGACATCAGACATGAAGATGCAGAGTTTGGAGTGTACCCATTCTGTGTTCAGTCTTGCTTTGGTCCAGTATTTCCACACTACTCCCCATTTCCTCCCTTGTGGAATCTATATCTTGTGTCATGGTTTGTTACAAGTATATGATCTGATTTTTAGTTTTGATTTTACAGGGGATTAGAGTTAAGAGATTGGAATTTTTAGTCTCTCAGAACAGACTTTGAATTGTGGACTTTTGAACAGCGCTGAGACATTTATAGACTATGTGAGTTTTGAAGTTGGAATGAATGCAGTGTTTTCTTATGATGTGGCTATAATCATATCTAAACCAGGATGTAGAGTATGGGTGGTTGAATAAAAATGACTCCACCCCATAGCCTCATAGGTAGGGTGCTACTGGAAGGTGTGGTCTTGTTGGAGTAGGAACAGCTTTGTTAGAACAGGTGTTTCATTTGGTGTTGGATTTTGAGGTTTCAGAAGCTCAACTTAGGCTCAGCAATTTATTCTTCTTCATTGTTGCCTAAGAATCCTTATGTAGGACCAGCGCCAGCACCATATCTGCCTGCAACTCTAATATTCTTTCCACTATAGCAATAACAGAGGAAAGCTCTATAATGGAAGTCATCCCCCCTTTAAATGATTTCCTTTATTGGAGTTTCCATAGTTACAGTATCTCTTCACAGCAATAGAAAACCTAAAAAAAGACACAAGAGAACAAATTATGGATACCATCAAAAACCTATCTATTGAATCAGTGATTTTATTGTAGTTACTTACAAAAAGTGGGTGAAGCATCACCCTCAAAGCCAGGCAAGAAGCAAAGACAAATGCATTGTCAAAACCCAACATGTGTGACTGATTACAAAATCTCAACCTGGAGTTCACTGAAAGACAGATAGGCAGTACAAAACGTCAAAGAGTTTCTCTTCTGGTCTGCTCAGTTGGTCTGGGCCTCCTCCAAGCAGCTTGACTGATCTCGGTTTTTCAGGGAGCTTGGCTGTCTGTCTTCCATGAAACATGGATGATCTGATTTTCTTTTAGGTAGCACTATTTCTCTGAGACTGTCTTTCAAAAGTCTCATTATTTATATAATCTTATGGAGAAAGAATGCTCAAGAAAATTGTCAGCTTTAGGGACTTCCTGAAGGTTTTGTGGTGTTTACTTCTTTAGTCTTAATGAGGCTCCCTTATATAACATCCTGAATTTAACTAATCCCACTTCAGGATGGAAAGTATCAAGTCAGAAGAAGTTCTAAACAGCATATGAAGATCCACTATTTTGGAGTCATATTTATTTTAATCAATACAATACTGTACCTCATTGAGGATTTTTTTTGTTTTCCACTATACCCAATGACAGGTAATGCCTAATATCTTCTCAGATAACCTGTTATCAATTGTAAGTCTGTTGAGAAATATTGATTCCACATATGAGTCTCTTTCTCTCTTTTGAAAATTGATTTGAATCTTTTGTTCAATTAGTTTTCTAATGCCAAATATTCAGTATCTGGTATATTTCAGATTTCAATTCTTCTTTAGTTATATAATTTGAACATGTTATATATATATATATATATATATATATATATATATATATATTTAATATAATTAATTATTCCATTTTCTCCAAAAATGTTATCTTACATTGGGTGCCATGAACAAAAAAAAATTAAAACAAAAGATCTAGGAGAAATTATGTATAAATATCATTTATGTATTGGTTTAATGTAAGAAAACTGAATATAGATCAAAAGGGAGGAAAAAATCAACAATAAGTTCAATTACTGTCTCTAGAAATGACCCTTTTCTATTTGTATGAGAAATGACCTTCATTTCTCCTTTGTGGGGCTCCTTCATGCAAGTAAATTATTTATTTATTAATGTTATTAAACCTACTATAGATATTTTCTAGTCAGTTATATATAATAAGATGGCATACTATGGAGTTGGACAGTGGTGGCACACGCCTTTAATCCCAGCACTCGGGAGGCAGAGGCAGTCAAATCTCTGTGCGTTCAAGGCAGGCCAGGTCTACAGGAGCTAGTTCCAGGACAGACCCCAAAGCTACAGAGTTAACCTTGTCTCAAAAAATAAACAAACAAAATTTCCTACAAAGGGGGTAAAATAAAGTTATAAAGATTTAGTTGTTTAGAAAATAGTATGTTGTTGACCAGAACAGAGGTAGAAATATAAGCATTTCTTATAAGGAAGTATCAAGACACACATTAATATATTTTGGGTAATTATGAAACATTTAATTCTGTTATAAATAAGATTTAATTCTAATAGTACCAATAGAAAAAGATAAAACTTAAAAGTAATTAATAAAAATTGTAAAGTTGCTTTGAGCCTATAATTAGTGATCCTAAAGAAGCTAAATAAGGAGAACACAAAGAAAAACATATAGGCATCCTCCTGAATATTAACCTTCATCAGGCGATGAAAGGAGACTGAAACAGAGACCCACATTGGAGCACCTGACTGAAATCTCAAGTTCGAAATCAGGAGCAAATGGAGAGAGAGCAAGAGCAAGGGACTCAGGACCGCAAGGGGTGCACCCACACACTGAGACAATGGGGATGTTCTATCGGGAACTCACCAAGGCCAGCTGGCCTGGGTCTGAAAAAACCTGGGATAAAACCGGACTTGTTGAACATAGCAGATAATGAGGACTACTGAGAACTCAAGATCAATGGTAATGGGTTTTTGATCCTACTGCACATACTGGCTTTTTGGGAGCCTAGGCAGTTTGGATGCTCACCTTACTAGACCTGGATAGAGGTGGGTGGTCCTTGGACTTCCCACATGGCAGGGAACCCTGATTGCTCTTTGGGCTGACGAGGGAGGGGGACTTGATTGGGGGAGGCGGAGGGAAATGGGAAGCAGTGGCGGGGAAGAGACAGAAATCTTTAATAAATAAATAAATTAATAAAAAAATGAAAAAAAAGGAAATAAAATGTAAAGTTGAATGAATTGTAACAAATTTTTGTTTCCACTTCGGCATTTCTGGTGGGACTACAAGCTGGTACAGCCCCTTTGGATGTCAATGTGGTGATTTTTCTGAAAATTAGGAAACAACTTTTCTCAAGACCCAGTAATACCACTTTGGGGTATATATCCAAAAGATGCTCAATCGTGCCACAAGGACATGTGCTCAACTATGTTCATAGCAGCTTTGTTTGTCATAGCAAGAACCAGGAAACAACCTAAATGCCTCTAGACTGAAGAATGGATAAGGAAAATGTGTACATTTACACAACGGAGTACTACACCGTAGAAAAAAATAACATCTTGAATTTTGAAGAAAAATGGACGGAGCTAGAAAACATTATTTTAAGTGATGTAACCCAGACTCAGAAAGAGAATTATCACATGTACTAACTCATAGGTGGTTCTTAAACATAAAGCAAAGAAAACCAGCCTACAAATCACAATCCCAGAAAACTTAGACAACAATGAGGACACTAAGAGAAGCTTACCTAGCTCTACATGGGAAGTATGAAAAGACAAGGTCTCCTAAGTAAATTGGGAGCATGCAGACCTTGGGGAGTGGGAGAAGCAGAGAGGAGAGCAAAGAAAAATGTAGACCTCAATAAAAATCTATTAATTTTTCTTTTGTTTTCACAAGATACATTTAAAGCCTTACTCCTTTAAACACACACACACACACACACACACACACACACACACACACACAAGCCACTCAGCAGGTATGGATATACAGATGACTACAGAATTACAGGACTACTTTACTCTATGGGGATTAGACAATGGCCAATCTATGGTGGTGTTATAAGTTTATCAAATGTCTAGTGATCTCCTACCAGGTTATGAACATCTTAGAAATTGTGTTTCCTATGTGTTATTGGATAGCGAATCATGCTTCTTTGGAAGACATTGTGCTATAGAATATTATGCTATCTAGCTCAGAAAAACTAAAATGACATGTTAAATATATGGACATTTGAAATTCAAAAAAAACTTTTTAAAAGATAGAAGGGTTGTATATTATTAAAAATTTTCTTTTTTTAATTCATTAATTTATTAATTATTTATTAAAGATTTCTGTCTCTTCCCCGCCACTGCTTCCCATTTCCCTTCGCCTCCCCCAATCAAGTCCCCCTCCCTCGTCAGCCCAAAGAGTAATCAGGGTTCCCTTACCTGTGGGAAGTCCAAGGACCACTCACCTCTATCCAAGTCTAGTAAGGTGAGCATCCAAACTGCCTAGGCTCCCAAAAAGCCAGTATGTGCAGTAGGATCAAAAACCCATTGCCATTGTTCTTGAGTTCTCAGTAGTCCTCATTATCAGCTATGTTCAACAAGTCCGGTTTTATCCCAGGCTTTTTCAGACTCAGGCCAGCTGGCCTTGGTGAATTCCCGATAGAACATCCCCATTGTCTCAGTGTGTGGGTGCACCCCTCGAGGTCCTGAGTCCCTTGCTCGTGCTCTCTCTCCATCTGCTCCTGATTTGGAACTTGAGATTTCAGTCAGGTGCTCCAATGTGGGTCTCTGTCTCAGTCTCCTTTCATCGCCTGATGAAGGTTAATATTCAGCAGGATGCCTATATGTTTTTCTTTGGGTTCACCTTCTTATCTAGCTTCTCTAGTCCAAATGGATTAAAGACCTCAATATCAGTCCGAACACACTGAACCTGATAGAAGAGAAAGTGGGAAGTACTCTACAGCACATGGGCACAGGAGACCACTTCCTACGTATAACCCCAGCAGCACAGACATTAAGGGCCTCATTGAATAAATGGGCCCTCCTGAGACTGAGAAGCTTCTGTAAAGCAAAAGACACTGTCACTAAGACAAAAAGGCAACCCACTGACTGGGAGAAGATCTTCACCAACCCCGCAACTGAGAAAAATTTTCTTAATGAAACGCAACTGACTCTGTTGTTTTAATATGACCATAGCAACTCTTACAAAAGAAAACATCTAATTGAGGGATTGCTTATATTTTGAGAGATTTAAGCCATTATCATCTTAGTGGGGAGCATGGCAGTGGCAGCCATTGTGCTGGAACAGAAAATGAGAGCTACTAATATGCAGGCTGAGAGAAAAAGACTCTGGGCTTGGCATGATCCTTTGAAACCTCAATTGCTCACTTCCTCCATCTAGGCCATACCTCCTAATCCTTTTAATCCTTCCAATTAGTGCAGCTCCTTATTCTCCAAACATTCAAATATTTGAGCCTATGGGGCCTTTCTTATTCCAACCACCATCTTGAGTGAGGCATGATAATGAAATTAGACAACGTAGTTTGGAAGTACTCACTGGGTACTTTAGCCAAGTGTTCAATTCAGTAGCCTAGAGTAGGGCATCAGAAAAATTTTGTACTGTGACCACTTTACCTGAGAAATTCTTATACTGTAGATATATAGGTGTGAACAATAGTTATACAAATCAAAATTTGCTTACCCACATAATTTAATAATTTACTAGAGTTGAAAGCAAATATGTATACCAATGAGATGGGTGCACTTTATTAGTATTAAGAATTAAATCATGAATGAGTATTTGGCAGTGTAGTCCATGGAGCTTTCTCAACCCTTTCAACATTTATTGCCAGTTTGGTTTTATAATCATCACTGCTGAGAGCATTGTATCTCTTAAGTATTTTTGCCAAATGGCAGAAGTAAGTTTATGTTTCTTTTAGAAGTGTTGGTGAACTCTGCCCCAATCTCAACTGAAACTTCATTGATTGATCTTTTGTAAAATAGAAGTCAATATCCAAACATTTTTTTAAAAAACATACACTTTAATACAATCCAATTTGACTCAATACAATTCAAACCAAAGATATACTAATTAGACATTTGCAAGCTGAAGGATGATTTTAGAAAATTGATAAAAACCTTTGTTTACAACAATTAAGTTATTGTGTTTTAGTAAGAGTAGAACCTTTTGATGTAGAATGTAAATATCTCACCTTGATCGCATAATTGATTTTGAAATAAATTTTGGTCATTTTAAAATCAAGAAACACTTTATGTTTTCAAATTTTCCTCCACCTCCAATTTAAGTAACTGGCACAGAGTTTAAGTTCTGGGTCCTGGAGTATCTTAGTGTTGTCATATATTTGGGCAAACAGAAGCTGGTATGTGAGGGAGACTATTCTGTAACTCTTTTCTTTCTTTTAATAGTTGTCTGATATCTTTTAGCATTACTTGCTTTAATAGATACATCAGTCTGATTCTTGATTCTGATCAGGTAGCATTCTGACTGTATGCTAGTATGTTTCTAAATTTTTATCAAAAACACTAGCCATATTCACAGATAAATAATGAAATAGAAACCCATGGACTGTAGAAACTAAACAATTTCACCACATAAAAGAATCTAACATCTATATTTATAATATTATATTTCCAAAATGTAGGCAATACATATGTATGTACATACAGTCTTATATATGCCACACACACATATACACACACAAACACATACAAACATACATAGATGTCCAAGCAAAATGAAATACTGAATAAAGAAAAATTTAAATAATGAGCTATTGGTATAACCTACATAATAGGTAACCATAAAACAATTACGCCAATGGAAAAATACAAAAGTGTGCACTAGGAGATCAGTTTATGTAAATCTGAAGATATGGCAAACTTATCGATGGTGACAATGATGGGTGGATGTGGAAAGGAACATTCACCAGGGATAAAATTATGCTTTGTTTTACAATAAAAACTAAAAGCTATGTATCATTATACTTTAAAATGTGGAGTCTGACACAGTCTTACCAGGTGCTAAATCAAGTCACTAGTAGATTCTGCTCTCCAGATGGTTATAATTTTAAATTTTACGTTAAATACACGTAAATGTACTCAGCAATTTAAAAAAATTAATACTTTCTAAATTTATCTTTTTGTTGTTTGTATATTTTTACATCCCCAACAGTATTTTTCCGCCCTCCACTGCTCCAAGTCTTTCCATGCCACCTTCTGTTTCCCCAATCCACTCCTCTCTCTCTGTTTTTCTTCAGAAAAGGGCAGCCTCCTATGGATACCAGCCAGCCATGCTTAGCAAGTTTCAGTGTGACTAGGCACCTTCTCCTCTAATAAGGCAGGACTAGGCAAATCCCAGAGGAGATAAGGTAATATACAATTTAAATTTGGAGTCTCAAAGTGTTACCTCACTATGATTGCCTCATTTTTTATTTTTATCACTTAGCAGTCATCTTACGGTAAATATTGCATCAGGAAAGATCTGGCTATTGCAAGATGAATGACTATGGTCAATTAAGTTGGGCAAAGTAATCCAGTGAAGACTAATAACATGTTACGATTTCTGATAAAAATTCTTTGCTGAGAACAAAAACTTTCTAGATGTTAGTGTGCTATATATATTTAATAAATGCCATCCTAATTTTATTAGATAATGAGTTACCAAAATAATCCACCATGTTCTGACCCAACAGGGCCTTGAACATTAGTCATTAAGGAGAAAGCACAAGTAACACCCTTCTGAAATTAAAAATATTCAATATGTTTTTATCATTTGTTCAAAAATGTTAAAATGTTAGCAAATGGAAAGTTCATAAACCTATGATAGATATTTATTTACTATTTCTCCTGTTTAACTCTACCTGATAGCAATTGATTGTCAATTATTTTTCAAAAACCCAGAGCTTTCTTTAGAGAAACTGGTCTTTGAAGGTGAGCTGTGACTAATGCTATTGACTATATCTATGTGGTATGTGTGGACTTTTATGAATGTGTATGTGCATGATGCAGTTCTTATAACAGATTTGGTATAAAAACCCACAACAACATCTATGTCCATGTCCATATAGGTAACATAGAGAACACAAACTACATAAACAAACATAATGTATTCCAAACTTTCTGAGAATATAAAAGATGTTTAAATATAAGCAAATTTCATATATATATATATATATATATATATATATATAATTTATCATTAATTTAATACAGGTCATTTCTTCACATGGACACAAAAATGTGGATACTATGTATAATCTGTATTTTCATAGAACAATATGCCCTAGGAATTTGTTCATACTAATTCATAAAGAATTTGTCCACTGCTACATTTTAGGTAGAACTTTATTGTTTACATGCCTGGCTCTAACAAATAACAAATAAACCTTTATTGGTTGATTCTAACCTCAAAATTGTTAAGATAAACTATTGCAATTATGGCAATCCTTTGATATACATTTTTGTAAATTTGGTAACAAATTATTTCAGTATCTATAAGTGGTAGTTTGACGTAGTCGACTACATAATATGCACATATAATGTTATTTAATACATTTGCAAAAAATACCTCAAATATTATTTACTTTGGTTTTGTTTGATTCTCTGTTTGGATTGTTTTATTTTTTGCTTTTGTGCATGATTCTGGAGATGAGTCCAGAGCCTTTGCATACAAGACGAGGATTCTGTGTAATGAACGGTAGTATGCCTTAAAAATCTGATTTTGTTGTCATTGATGTTTTGTTGTTTATTTTATTTTTATTTATTATTCTCTTATTTTTTACCTGAAAAAGACCTTGAACTTCTAATCCTCCTGACTTAACCGCATAATTATTGCTATTTCAAAGATATACTAAACACAGTTTTTATGTTTTTTTGATGTTCCAACCCAGAGCTTCCTAGATGCTAGCTAGGCAAGAACTCACCTATCTTAGCTATATGTCAAGCCCAAGAATCTATTTTCAGTGTCACTGCACCAAAAGTGTATGTAGTCAAAGTGTCACATCCTTTATGATACAATTTTGACATTGAAATTTGAGGGAAATGCCTTAAAATACATATTACTAATATGTTTCCTTTTTTCTGTGTTTGTGCTGGTGGTCAGTGGAGTAACTCAATTTTTGTATCTTTCTTGTCTGTATCAAGTTATAATTTTTTAAAAAAAAACTGAATGGAACTTTGTAGCATAACAAAATTTCAAAGAATTACAGAAATGCTATTGTCATTTAAAGAATTAAGCTACTACTTGCAAATAAGTTTATAACAAAATTTTATCAATATGTTTAGCACTGGAACAGAAATGCTAATGAAGGTGGCGATATTTCAGAATGAGTTCATCATATGTTGTTCCTTTCTAGACATGCTGTTGAACAGTTCCCTCCATTCTACTCATGTGCTCTGAGAAACGAGAACACCTGAGGAACAGAGACCACAGCAGAGACAGCAAGCGTGTTAAACCCACAAAGTAGCCAATATTTTCAGAAAACTTTTGAACATAACGACAAAAATACTGACGTTTTGAAGGAGGTTGTTTATGGTTTCACGGAGAAAAAAGCAAAATGAATTCTTTTGTTAGCCTTTACCATAGAATTCCTGTTAGTAAAGCCAAGGAAGAGTCATAACTTTGCCTTCAAGTAAGCAATTAGTTCAAAATGAGATAGGATGTTTTCAAGCTATAGTCATATTCAAGTTGAGAGAAGATCACGAGAGAAACAAAGATGAGTCATGAGAGAATCATGCTGAAGAGGAACACAAACCAATCTACAAGACAAATTATTTTCTCCAAACAAGTATGAATGTGTTTGGAACAATGAGGACTCTAGGCAAACATACATGGATCTAATCTACATGGGAAGTAGAAAAAGACAAAAATCTCCTGAGTAAATTGGGAGTATGGAAACCATGAGAGGGGATTGAAGGGGAAGGGAGAGGAAAGGAGGAGTGCAGAGAAAAATGTATAACTCAATAAATTCTAATTTAAAATTTAAAAAAAAGGAATTGTGGGAGAACTGGAGACCCAGCTCAGCAGTGAAGGGCAGTAACTGCTCTTCCAAAGGTCCTAGATTCAAATCCAGCAAGCACATGCAACCTAACACTGTCTATAACTGCATGATCTCACACTCCCAAAGACATACTTGAAGGCAAAACACAACTTCATATAAAATAAAAATAAATACATTTTTCTGAGAGAGAGAGAGGGAGGGAGGGAGAGAGAGAGAAAGAGAGAGAGAGAGAGAGAGAGAGAGAGAGAGAGAGAGAGAGAGCAAAAGAACTTTGGAAAGATGAACTGTGCCAGGAATACTCAAAAAAAAAAAAAGAAAATGTTTGGATTCCCTCTGTGGAACAAAAGGAGAGCATACAATGAAATGCAGCTTTATGGTGTGCCTTTCTTTGGATGAAGTAAAGTTTCTTCACCATTGCTGTTGTTGCTTCTTTTTGAGACAGGGCTTCTCTGTGTAGTCTTGGATACCTGGAATGCACTCTGTATACTCTGTAGACCAGAATTGACCCAACTTAGTGATCCACCTGCATCTGCCTCCCGAGTGCTGGGATTAAAGGCATTAGCCACCACAGAGAAGCTTCAACTTTCATCACTTTGTGCATTTTTGATGGAACTAATTACTAAGCAAAGTTATCATACTTCTGCTCTTTATTAAATCTTAAGGAAGCTCTAACTTTGCATATTTCTGTGAATATTGTTAAATGAACAAATACATATAAATTATATAAATTAGGGAATGTATAAATTAGTAAATAAAGTCATCCCATTGATAATCAGAGATATTTCATTCCTCAACACTAATTGGCTTTTTCAAAACACAGTTTTAGAAAGTATCATTTTTCTTCTACTGATGCGTACTATGTTTTTCATAGATATAAACTTTGTAGTGTTTTTTTCTAAAATCTTTGGAAAGTAGTTTTAAAATAGAAAATGTTTCCTCATAGTATTATTGTTATTAAGATTTTCATATACTTAACTCATCTCCCAAAACATTACTAAATATGAAATGAGGTAATAAAACCCAGGAAACAGATTCCTTTGCAATATTGCTAATTAAGCAAAACAAAACAATGAAAAATGAAAGCTCAAAATTACCTTAAAGCTGCCATTTAATGATCCACAAACTTTAAGGGTAACAACATTTATGGAAATGTTCATATGTTCTCTAAAGAGGATTTTGGGTAGTTTAGAGGTCATTAATGTATTTAGTAATGTTATTACTAGTGACCTTTATTTTTAATAAGTTTCCATTTGTTTCTGAGAATTTCACTATTTATTTGGATTACGTTTTTATTCTGGAAGACAACTGTTAATAGTATTTCTAATTTTTAATTGACTTTTGTGTTTAAGGTACTCACAAGATAAGGAAATTGTTTGAGAGCTTTCAGCATGACTGAGGTTATCCTTTGATCTATGTTATTTTACTCTGAATAGAAAGTGCATGCAGTGCCTCAAACAAAGAAGACTAAGATGAACAAACATTATTTTTTTACATTATGTAAAAATATGTAGGGGCATTTTCTATGTTACACAGTTCCTTGGCATATTTTTCTACATTTTTACTAATTATAATGACAAAACAGTTATGGAAAGAAGTTATGTATCCATCATGTATGGAGTTTGCATTCTACATGATAAGAAACAAGGACAGAGTTGAATTAACTGTGTTTTTTCTCCGAGGTTAGAAGGTATGTGACAGACACAACATACCAATAGCATGCGAACATCTAACTCATAGATTTCTAAATTTCTATTTGGTATAATTTCAATAATTATTAGAATTCTTGAATATAATTTAAAGAATTTATAGAAGTTTAATGCCAATATACCATTTCATAAAATATATCACTGGGAGAATTTGAGACTTTGTTTATTTTGTTAAATTATTATGTATTTATCTATATACTGCATCTTAGATTAAGACTGAATATAACAAAATAATAAAGGTTTCCTTTTTGTCTTCTCCTTTAGGTTTATGCATTGAGAAAACGTATTCATTTTGAAGGCAGGTGCCTCACTGATAGGGCTTATTACCTTCTCAGAGAAAGCATTGTGCTGGTGTTTCTGTGGTTTTTATTTGGTCTATCACTCAGAAGTCTTTTGAGTTCAGCTTCTCTTAACCTCATTACTTTTAATTCTCTGAGCTATAAAATGGTGGATTTGGAATGAAAACCCATTGTACAATAGATTCTACCACTATTTAAGAAGAAAATTACAGCATCATAGAAGGGTGTAAGTATTAGTTAAGTTTCTCTCCCTGTTTTATTTATGTCTATAATTAGAGGAGAGCAGGGCACTTCACAAAGTTCACCTAAACAGAAGGAGAGATGGGATCCCACAGGATTAATGGTAGAGGAACCATTGTTGGGATAATGATTATCCCTCTATTTACATGATATGCAAGTCTTTTTTGTAGACCTCAAATTTAAGTATGAATAAAATATGTATAGTATAGGGAAATTATCAACCTATGTTCATTGTGATCCTCTTCATGGTAAATTCACATGAAATGCTAAGGTAAGTTAACAGATGTCCTAATACTAGATTGATAAATATTTGACAATGACTTGTGCAACTAATGCATTTTTCTTGGTATATCCCTATTTATGTTCACTGACATCATTAAATCTAAAAGATATAGATAGAACAGTGGATAAACTAATAATAAAGATTCTCTGAATTGATCACCTGTCTTGACCTACCTTTTGACCCACTAAAAGTTACTGTAAATATTTTAAAAGATGCAAGAGTATTTCATCATAGAATCTGTGGTATCTCTTATGTGCAATATCATATCATACAAGAATTATGGATAATTTGACTTCTTGTTTGCCTTTTTGTATCCTTTTAATTTCATTCTCTTCTCTTAGCACTGCTCTGCCTAGAGTTTTAAATATTATATTGAAAGAAATGTGTTGACTGGACACTTTTGATTCTGATTTAAATGAAATTGCCTCTAAATTTTCTTCTTTTTGGCTGTAGGCTCATCATATTTAGCCTGTGGTAAATATGCATTTCTTCAGTCCTCTCCTCTCTAAGACTAATTTCACAAGACATGCTGTTTTATGCTGAAGACTTTTACCTAATTTATTGAAATGAATATGATTTTGTCTTTATATACATTTATATGATTTATTACCTTTATTGTCTTATTTATGTGGAACCATCTCTGAACCTATGAAATAAAGCCACCTGGATCACAGCGAATGATCATTTTGGAATATGACTATCAACTGCCACACTAAAGTCATCAATGGTAGTCAATCTCCATTGAAGAATTGCCTTCATCATAGTGGCCTCTGAACAAGACCATGAGTCACAATTTTCTAGATTATAGATTGACATGAAAGAATCCAGACCAGTATGGTAAACACTACTCCTAGTAATATGACACTGATTTGTTTATGAAACCAGACGAGCAAGTAGTAAAAGGAGGTAGTAATCTGCTTTCCAACATGGTCTCTGCTTTAATAATACAATGCCTGCACTTAGTTTGCAAAAATTTTATTGTGAATTATTGCCTATGTATTCATCAGAGACACCGACTTCTAATTTTCCATTTGTTTTATATTTTTATCTAATTTAATATTCTAGCTATAGTTATTTTGTAAAATGAATCTAAAAGTGCTCCTTTTCTTTCTTTTTTATAATAATTTCAGAAGTATTGGTTACAGTTTTTTAAAAACTTGTAAAATTCTGCTGTCAATCCGTCTAGACAAGGGATTATTTTATTCAGAAGACTTTTAATTATAGTCGCAACCTCCTTATTTGTATTGATTCCACTTACATTATTGATCTCTTCCTGAATTGACTTTTATGGATTTGTTTAGAAACAGAAATAAAATTATATTGTGATGTTAAAATAAAAATGTTTGAAACAAAAATATATTTTGTGTTATTTAGTGAAAATATAAATAGAAAATATTTTTAAATTTTATTTTGTCAACCAGATCACAGATAAAAAATAATAGTGAAATATACAATCAAAAGTTACAAATTTTAAACTACGATTTATTGTTGTAGGAGGCTGCTTGCTCATTTCCAGCTATCCAGACTTGAAATAACCACCCAGAAACTATATTATTTAAATCACTGCTTGGCCAGTCACTGAAGTGTATTGCTAGCTAGCGCTTACCTATAAAATTAATCCATTTCCATTATTTTATATTTTACCACGATGTTTGTGGCCTACCGGCAAGTTTTCACCTCTCAGCTTGCATCTTTCCCATCTGGCAGCTAAATGACGTTTTGCTGACACTGCTTACTCTCTCTTCCAGCCTGGCCATGGTCTGTAAGCCATTGGGCGAAAGCAGCCACTTTATTCATTAACTCATAAAAGCAACTCATAGAAAGAAGTACTTCCCACACCAATTTATCAATATTAAAAATTATTAATATAAGTAGCTTAGATGCTATTTAACTTATATGACAGCTATAAATATCTTCAAACAACCATTGCTTTCACTTATTCATACTATTTTTTTAAGCTTAATTATTTGTGGTTCGTGTGCATTGGTTTTTGTTTTACCTGCATCTATGACTGTGTAAGGGTGCTGGATCCCCTGGAACAGGAGTTAGAGAGAGTTCTGAGCTGCTATGTGGGTGCTGGGAATTGAACCCAGATCCTTTGGAAGAGTAATCAGTGCTAATTTAAAAGTTAATTTATCTTTAGGTATTATGCCTCAAAAATCACAACGTTTAATTTATATGAAGTCCAGTTTTCCTGGGAGAAGAATTATCTCTCAAGGGACAGGGGTAGAAATTATGATCAGTAGCTTTCTGACTAAATGACTGAAGGATGAAAAGTTTGGGGAGCGACAGTGTGAAATCTCACTAACACTCAGAGGAACCCTAAGACAGTCTAGGTCAGTAGAACTTTATTTTGTAACATCAATGGTGGTTCAGAATCTATCCATAACTCATTATAGTGTACCTTTCAGAAACTTTATACCATTTCCCTCATAGTGTATGTTGTCTATCATTGAGTATTTCCAGCTACCAAATCTCATTATCTGCACTACTGGTAAATAAATTTAGTTTGTATGTATATTATATCATTTAATATGTTGCTCTCACATTTAGCATTTTACTTTTGTCCAATTAAATAAAATACTGAATAGATGAATACATGTTTATTATATATGTCAACCTAATTTATTTTGCTTATTTTTGTTTTATTTTTTGAAATAAGAACTTACTATGCTATCCAGACAGAAACCAAACTCATTGCAACAATTCTGTCTCATATTACTGACTACTGGAGATAATTTTCACTAAATATTTTCTTTAGCTTATAGTTAAAATTTACTTGCTTTTTAAATCATTTTTATTCTAGTAGTCATTTTCACTCCCCCAGCAATATTTAGCCTACTATTAATTTATTTATTGTACAGTGTAGTTTACATGATATTCCTTGTTTTTCATTTCTAGCATATGATTTTTTGTGTATATTTTGTATGCTTAATATCTTCCCTGAGTTTCTGAACTCCTCATGTATGTTTGAAATGGCTGTGCGTACAATGTTATTTTTTTAACACCTGCGTCGTTATAGGTCTCTGTGGTTAATTACATTTTCACATTGTGTCTATATCTCTTTTTTTATTTGCCCGACATTGTTTCTCCTACATTATTTTCCTAGGTGGAACTATGAATCTTTGTGAATTTTCATCTTCCCCCTGTTTCTAGGAAAATCTGAGTCCTCTGTTGAGTTCTGTGTGCATGCTGGAGAGAAGCAGCTCTATGTGAGCCTTTGAAATGATGTTTCTCTGCACTTCTTCCCATTAAGCTTTAACAATCTAACCCAGTTAATAATATAATAACCATTTAATATCCAGTTACAGATACCAGGAGAGTCACTCTCAGATCCCAAAAGTGTCGTCCCATGAAGTTCTTTCCCCATCCATCTCCCTTCTTTGTCTCTGAATTTGTTAGTGGAACTTGATTTGAAGATAATCTTAGATGTGCAAAATTGTGTTGTGTGCAGCTAGAGAGATAGTTCAGGAGTTATGACAGCAGAGGAAAGGTGATCTGTTTGAGAACATGGGAAAGGAAGCCCTTAACTAGGAATCAGAAGGGAGGTGAATGCAGAAGAAGGAGAGTGGACAGTAAGAAAATAGTAAGAGTGTCTGAAAAGCCAAAAAGAATAATGCTGTTAAAGTCCATAAACCATTTAATTCATGAATTTCTCTGTATAAGTATGCATATATAGATTAAACGAAAGTTTCTTATCTGGGATAACAATGCCTCCACCACTTAACACCTAACACCTAACAAAAAATCCAACATCATGCATGAGAAGCCTTTTTTTTAAATTGATACTGCTCATTTTTAAATTTTTAAAAATTGATTATTATTGAGCTCTACATTTTTCTCTTGTCCCCACCCTGCTTCTCCCCTTCCCTTCAATGTTCCCCCAAGGTCCCCATACTCCCAATTTTCTCAGGAAATCTTGTCTTTTTCTACTTCCCATATAGATTAGATCAATATGGGTCTCTCTTAGTGTCCTCATTGTTGTCTAAGTTTTCTGGGACTGTGATTTGTGGCTGATTTTTTCTCTTGTTTTATGTTTAAAATCTACTTATGAGTGAGTACATGTTATACTTGTATTCCTGGGTCTGTGTTACCTCAGTCAAAATGATGTTTTCTAGCTCCATCCATTTTCCTGCAAAATTCAAGATGTCGTTATTTTTCTGCTGTGTAGTACTCTATTGTGTAAATGTAACCCTTTTTTTCTTATCCATTCTTTGATCAAAGGGCATTTAGGTTGTTTCCAGGTTTTGGCTATAACAAACAATGCTGCTATGAACATAGGTGATCACATGTCCTTATTGCACAATTAGGCATCGTTTGGATATATACTCAAAAGTGGTATTACTGGGTCTTGAGGAAGGTTGTTTCCTAATTTTCTGAGAAATGGTCACACAGACTTCCAAAGGAGCTGTACCAGCTTGCATTTCCACCAGCAATGCAGGAGTGCTCCCTTTTTCCCCACAACCTCTCCAACATAAGTTGTCATCAGTGTTCTTGATCTTGGCCATTCTTACAGGTGTAAGATGGAATCTCAGAGTTGCTTTGATTTACATTTCTCTGATGTTCATTAAGGATGTTGAACATTTACTTAAGTACTTTCAGCCATTTTTGATTCTTCTGTTGAGCGTTCTCTGTTTAGGTTGTACTCCATTTTATTTTTTGGATTATATCTTCTTTATTGACCAATTTCTTGAGTTCTGAGATCAGACCTCTGTCTGATGTGGGGTTGGTGAAGATCTCTTTCCGTTCTGTAGGCTTTTGTTTTGTCATGTTGACTGTGTCCTTTGCTTTATAGAAGCTCCCTTGATTTCCCCTGGAATTAGAAAGAAGGTAAGTCTTTTTCCAGAGTTGAATAAATGCCTCTTCCCCAAGTGGTAACTTTCATGGTACCAGAAGGTGCTATGCAAACTTCCAAAGGGCAGAAACAGAAAACAAATAATTCTATCCAGTTATGACATCAACTTGCCACAACAACTATTCTGGCAAGATGACTCAACTGGTGTGGAGTCATTTATATATGTGTGCCAAATATCTTGGTGGCAATCATCTGCTCTCAAAATGGAATTAAACAGCTCAAAAAGAGACAAAAATCATGAATCGTTTTGGAAATCTCACTAACCACCAAAAGCTAGTGATGTTCTGAATCTTGAAGGATAACCTTTAAGAACTTTTTACTAAATCAGCATAACCTCTAACTACATTCTAAATATTTACCCCTAAACTCACATAAGTGTAGACCCAATTCCTCAGAAAGGCAATTTTTCTTTGTAAAAGACAGGAACCATTATAAGAAATCATAACTAATCAAAATGAACAGTTATAGAGAATATTCCCAAATGGTTAGACTTACAAAGCACTGCCTGATCCTAAGTCTAAGGGAACATTGAGGAAGAGTGAGAAGGAAGAGTTTAAGTGCTAAATAATTAATGAATTTATTACGATTATGTTTCCTAGTAATGTCAGAAACTATACAAGTAAGTTCTAACCAATAAGACTTCTGAAACATGAACTGAATAAAAAGAACAATTGATACGGAGATACCCTATCTTGAAAATACAAAAAAAAAATAAATAAATAAAATAAAGAACAATTGACCCGACAAAGTAGACAGGAGAAAGCCTTCAAAGGTCTCAAAACCTCACAAAGCACTAAAGGTGTCTAAGGAATGCTGGGGTGAAAGAAGTATTTTTCCCAGGTGAATAGCATACAAACTAGTTATCTAATACAAAATGGTCATGTAAAAATATTATATATGCATATAGCAGCAATTGATGAATATAAAAGTGATAAATTTGGAAGAAAGTATGGAAGCACATACAGGATGGTTTGGAAGGGGGAGAGGGAAGGTAGTAGTGATATAATTATACTATAATCCCACAAATAAAATAACATAAAAATAAGGAAGAGTGTTTACAGCTACTCAGTTCCATCAGTTCCATTCTCAGCATCCACATAGCTACTCACCAGCATCTGTAACTTCAGTTCCTGGATATCTGGTGTCGCCTACTGGCATTCATCAGCTCCAGTATGTGTGTTGTACAAGAGTACACATAAAAGGATTTCAAATGTATTTTGAGAAATTTCTTCATTTCCACTCAGTTCTTCATCGTAAACATATCATGCCTGTTTAACAATATTCACCTGTCTTCCTCCAAAAAGTACCAAACATAGAAACCTTCTATAGAAGCATATATTTAGGATGCATCTTTATTTGTACAAAACACGGTTATATTTCCTATCCAGTTGGATTCTTCAGAACTTAATGCAATGTCCTTGTACTTCATGTCTCAAAAGTAATTACTTCTTAAAGTTTTCCACATTTTTGCTGTTGTTTCAGGTGAAGGATTAATCTCTTCTTACTCTAGTAGTATCACATGACTTTTTTTATGAAAAAGTGCAGTCCCAAACATTTATTTTTATTTATAATCAATAATACCTGGCTAAGGGAGACAGATACATAACCACACCAGAAACCCCTTTTGCTATAAAGATTAAGGTCACAAGTTACTGGAAAATTTATTAATGTTAAAATATGAAATGATTTTATCTTGGCATTAATTGCATCATTTTAGAAAACTTCCTGCCATTTACTTAAATACTCCCAGTATTGCTTTATATATTTTTCCAGTAAAGTCACCCAAGTCCTATACAAAAAAAATGCATTATATCATACAGACTTTACTTTATTCTGCATGTTTCATGACTTTGAAAGTTCAGAGAAAGTGAGTTTACAGGATGAACAGGATCCCACTTAGAGGAGGTTCCTTAATGCTCAGCAGGTGCTGATTCTTTCTGCAGAGAAAATTCAATATCCATTTGTTTCCTGATCCATTGACAGTAGATTCTCCTTTGCTGAGACTCAACTATATAACTCCACAGTCACGTGATACTAGATGGATAGATTTACATAAACTTAATTTATAAAATAAAAACATAATACATATTCTGAATGGTAAGTACATTATTTTTTTTAGAAGTAATTTCTAGAAATGCCTGGATGCTGCATTACCTTAGTAAGTAGGAATAAAATTATATTGGGATTAGAATTCAACACTTAAGAAACATTATCTGAACACTATGTATAAATTCTAAAGAAGTACCTGGGATAGCTCATTGAATACTAGTAAAAATAATCACTTATGAAATTGCTAGTTATTTTCATGAAACAAGATTCATGAATTACGTTACTTTAAGGAATAATTTTACAGAAGCATATATTTCTAAATAAAGCGAAGAACGTTTTTTAACCCAAAAGTTCTTGACCCAATCTTTCCCACAAAATACACTTAAAATAAAAAAAAAAAAGTATTGCCACCCTGTGTATGAAGCATGTGACTTCCACAAGAAGCTAAGAATGGTATTCTAAAAGAAAGTTGTCATTCATCTCTGTCTCCATCTTTGCAAGAGGCACAATCTCAGAGGTTGATATTGCTTGAAACACTCTTTTCCCACTTCCTCTAGAGGCTCTTCTTTGAAGGTTGGGTGCCTCTCAGAATGCTGCCGTTCACTTTTCTTTTGATATCTGGTATATGTGAGATAACACACAGACTGCTTTGAAGCTGTGCTGTGTGCTGTGTTCATGCAGCTTGTAGCCTTGTAGAGTTCTGCTTGCTTTCGACTTTTTTACACTTTTCCACACACTTATTTATCTGAGTAATTCCTTAGAGACTCGGGCTGAAAAGACATGACTTAACTGCTACTTTTAGAGAGTCACAAGTAAGATCAGTTTAGAAATTTGGGCTTTCTTGGAGCCAAGTGCTAAAATCTTCCCTAATCTTGCAGTTTTGGCAGTCAACTGCATAGACCCGAGAGGACACACTAAAGTAATAAAATTACCAGAAACACTGACTGGAATATCATCAAAAGGAACTGATATCAATTTCATAGATTTTAGCTGTATTGATTTTTGTTCCACACAACATACTTCAAGGGCAGACAAACTACTGCTCCATGATGACGCTTTAAAATTCAATTATACACTGTCTGAGTGAGATTCCTAGTAGATAGGTAGCAGGAAATTATGTATTTTACAGAATTCTGTATCAAATGCAAGAAAAATAGTAAAATTCAACTATTAAATATTTTACTCAAAAATTATGGAATTAGTTCACCAAATAAGACTGCAGTGAGATGTTCCATAATTATATTTAAGAAATAATAGTGTGTGTATCAAAAGTGTCATGTTTTAATGAGCCACAAGGTATGACTTCTGAGCACCATGTTATACTCTTATGGAGGATACATATAACTGATAGCTATAATTTTTGTGTAGAAATGTGGAAATATCTTCTTCAAAGATCACTTTCAGTGAAAAAATGTAATGGTCAAATATAGTAGACTAATCAATGAACCACTTCTGTATAATATAACATGTCAGTATATGCACAAACTGAAACAATAGGAAGACTTTCAGATGGGAAAAAAGAAGGGTGGTGGAGTAGAAAGAAAGGGAGAACGGAAAGAAGGGAGGAAAGGCACCCTGAGCAAGGTATATAATGCCTGTGTAAAACATGGTGAGTTGGTGGGAAAACTGAAGAAAATTCTGAAAATAGTGAATTTCCAGACATAATCTTTGACACACCCAGGAATTAAAATGCACTGTTCTGTTAAAATTTAGCGCACACATGAACTCACTCCTCTATATACCATATGTTTATAACTGGCCACAGAAAGTATAATCCATTGGACTGATACATGCTTCTTCAATCTGTTTTATGTTTAAAATTAAGTACCTGTGTGTCTTTGCAGGGGCAGTATCTATTGGAAATACACTTTTAAACCATTTTTTTTAAAAAAATGTTCATATCAATCCTAGTTCCCTCTCTCTCCCTACCTCTTGCCCCCTTCCCAACCTTCCCCCACTCCATTCCCCATTAGTTCCTTCTAGAGGGTGAAGCCTCCCATGGGGAATCAGCAAGGTCTGTCATATATATTTAAGCAGGACCAAACCCTCCTCCTGTATATAGGCTGATCATGATATTTATCCATAGGAGAAATAACTCAACTGCTAAAGACAACCAAAATATTGGAAATATATTAAACACTAGAACATATAGCTTCAGAAACAAGAGGGCATCGTGGGTTGGAGGTCTCGGTCAGTGGTAGAGCAGTTATCCCGTTCTCCATCCTCTGTATTGATGAAAAGAACCTCAGGAATACAGCTTTGGAAATGAAAGAGGTCTTAAAGGAAATGTTTCTAAGTTAATATACGATTTCTGTGTGGTACCCACACACTGCACAGAATGAGGAGAACAAGTGTTTCCCACAGAAGCTGAATTGTTATAGATAATGAAATGATATCCAGAGTAATAAATAACTAGCTTGTACAAAATACAGAAAGTATGATACCTGCTATGTACTTAACGGATGCCTATGGGCATCCGAATATTGTATTCCTCTGCTGTGCTCCATCATAGATGCCTCAAAATGATCTTCTAATAACATTTATTGACAAGGATTTTCCTTGTTTTCTCTTTCTGTGTAAACATAAACACCATTATCCCTGTGTACCATTTGGGACACTATACAGAAGACCAAGTACTGATTCCTAATGAGTAAAAAGAAACAGCTTACTGCCGTGTCATACTGCAAAGGATAAAATTCTGAAGGTTTTGCTTTTTTAAAATCTACCATAAGGACTCCATAATAAAATAGTTTGGTGTCTTCTTCAATTTCTTTCTTCAAAGACTTATAGTTCTTGTCAAGTAGATCTTTCACTTCCTTGGTCAGGGTTACCCCAAGGTATTTTATGCTATTTGTGGCTATCGTGAAAGGTGATGCTTCTCTGATTTCCCTCTCTGCTTCCTTATCCTTGGTGTATAGGAAGGCAACTGATTTTTTGGAGTTGATCTTGTATCCTGCCACGTTACTAAAGCTGTTTATCAGCTGTAGGAGTTCTTTGGTAGAATTTTTGGGGTCGCTTATGTACACTATCATATCATCTGCAAATAACGAAAGCTTAACTTCTTCCTTTCCAATACGAATCCCCTTGATCTCCTTATGTTGTCTTATTGCTATTGCTAGAATTTCAAGCACTATATTGAAGAGGTATGGCGAGAGTGGACATCCTTGTCGTGTTCCTGATTTTAGTGGGATGGCTTTGAGTTTTTCTCCATTTAATTTAATGTTAGCTGTTGGCTTGCTGTAAATAGCTTTTATTATATTTAGGTAGGACCCTTGTATCCCTATTCTCTCCAAGACCTTTATCATAAAGGGGTGTTGAATTTTGTCGAATGCTTTTTCCGCATCTAGTGAAATGATCATATGGTTTTTTTCTTTCAGTTTATTTATATGGTGGATTACATTGATAGATTTGCGTATGATGAACCAGCCCTGCACGAGCAAGGAACTCAGGACCACGAGGGGTGCACCCACACACTAAGACAATGGGGATGTTCTATTGGGATCTCACCAAGGCCAGCTGGCCTAGGTCTGAAAAAGCATGGGATAAATCCGGACTAGCTGAACATAGCGGACAATGAGGAATACTGAGAAATCAAGAACAATTGCAGTGGGTTTTTGATCCTACTGCACGTACTGGCTTTGTGGGAGCCTAGGCAGTTTGAATGCTCACCTTATGAGACCTGGAAAGAGGTGGGCAGTCCTTGGGCTTCCCACAGGTCAGGGAACCCTGATTGCTCTTCGAGCAGATGAGGGGGGGGGACTTGATCGGGGGAGGGGGAGGGAAATGGGAAGCGGTTGTGGGGACGAGGCAGAAATCCTTAATAAATAAATAAATTTAAAAAAAAAATAAAACAGTTTGGGCTTTGATTTTTGCTATAACACATACTTCATTTGTTGTTGTTGTTGTTGTTTTTACCCCCCAGAGGATATGCTTAAACCTGTTTGGATTCTTACTGGATATTTGTAGCATCCGTGTAGGCCAAAAGCTATAAAAACTCCATAAAAATTTAATGACAAACAGCAGATTGCTTCAAGGGACTATTTCTCTATAAAGCATTTGATTGGGTAAACTGTCCCATAATCACCTAAAGTTTTGAAATTTTAGAACTTTGTGGTTGATAACTCAAGGCTGCAGTAGCAGTGATTCCACACAGCCATAGTGGGCTAATTTACCTGATTAAATTTCCCACTAATAACCTCAATACTATCTGCCTAGGAAAATAGATGTAAATATAGCCGTTTATAGGTCAAATAAGGTGTGAGAACAGGGAAGGAATGCTAGAAGCCTTGGAATTGCAACAAGTTAGATTTGCCCAAGGCCAATTCAGCTTAAGAAGAACCCAGTTTCACTCTGTAGTATGAACTAGAGAGATTTTATGCCTTTATCGTATGAAATGTACAAATCCTTGACGGATCATGCCACTTCACAAACACGGAAAGATCTAAGCCTCTGCTAAAAAGGAAGCATGGATAAGACGAGGCAAGGAGAAATGTTTTAAAAATAGTGAGCCAGAAAAGTAGTAGTTGAGATTTGATTTGTAAAGATTAACTCTATTCAAAAAAACATCAAAACTATTTAATGTGTGACAGAATGAAGTTATCTAAATTGATTATATCCATAGTAAGAAATGTCTGATTATTTCTTGCCAGATTATAAGAGGTAGCTCCAGGGCAGGTGAGATATCCTTTACTGAAAGAAAAGTAAGGTGGAACATGGTGGAAGAAAATATAAAACATCAACTCAAACACACAGACACACGATGTAAACATGCTTGCATACACATGCTTCAGTGAGGAAGAGCAGAGGGGCAGAGTGGAATTAACATAACTAGATAATCAGTACATATCATTTATTTCTATAACTGATACTTTAGTATATCTCATTTATTTCTATGACTAGTTGTGGACTATTACGAACAATGTGGGTGTTGCTCGTGTTAAACAGAATGACAGTTTGATCAGGATGGTGCATTTTCTTGAACTATCTGTTCATTAGTTTTACGAATAATCATGGTTTTATCAATAAGTGATATCATTCCCACCAATTGCTACAGTCATGAACTAGCCCATTACTATTTTCTATGTGAATTTCTATATTTGGAAGTTCTAATTATGTATATATTATTACTTCTTGATTTATTTTTTGATAATCTTGATTGTGCACTTTATCATAAAATTATAAAGTCCCTTTTGTTTATTACTGGAGATTCTCCAGAATTGTTTTTACACTTATGCTGCATACTGTTTCTAAGTTTTAAACAGTTTTTCAATGAGATTTAGAAAGGAATAACTGATATTAATTGTGTTGTTCTTATGCATGTTAAACAATAGTTTTAACAAATAAAAGGAGCCATGTAGTACCTGAAATGTTGAGGCATACTGAGTAAATATGAGTCATAATGTATTCTTCAGCCAAGTTGCAGGTCAATCGCTTCCCTGGTCTTGCCTCAAATCTAGGAATCATTCTTACTTAAAAGCCTGATGCAGAATGTACATTTGGTATTACACATATTTTGGTTATCAATGTATTTTTTACCTTAATACCTTTCTAGTTTAAGTAAGCCTCATTATTATAAACAACATTCAGAAGTATGAATTTGCACGAGGTTGTTTACTAGGGATTTCTCAGACAGTTGATTGCTTCTGATATTCAGAAATTCCAAATAAAGCCCCATTTGTACTTTCTGATTTTGTGTAAATAGCAACAAATGAGCCTGTAATTTTTGTCGTGCTTATAAAGAGTATTCAGTATCTTCCAAAGTGGCTTTCTGCTGCTCATCCATTTATGAGTGTTCTAGATCTTTTAGTTTTGCGAGAGTATGTACAGACATTCATCTATTTTTCTTTGCTCTTCCCTGTTGATGTGTTGTGCCTAGCTCTTTGAAGTTTCTACCTTGATTTCCTCGTCATGCTGAACTTTACCCTGAAATGTAACCTAAGTGAAAACCCTTTGCCATTTAGTGAACTATATCAGGGTAATTATCACAGCAGCAGAAAAAGAATAGAACAAAGAAGGATTCATCAATCTCTTCTCTAGTTTATATGCTAAACATCATATGGAAGTAATTTTTGCCTAAGCAAAGAAAAAATATTTTCTGGGCTACTTGCTTTTAAAAAATTTATCGATTTATATCAAGTTTTAAAAAGAAGTGCATGGCGTTTGGAATTTCAATTTTTAATTATATTTGTCAGCAAATTTTTACATGAGGTTGAGAATTTAAAAAGTATTTAGTATAAATTTTGCATTTTACTCAAGTCTAAAACTCTTTGGTTCTATTGTCACACAAATCACACTAATTTAAATTTTCAGGCAGGTACACTTTTGTCAAATTAACTCATTCTATTAAACTTTTATTCACCCCCTCTTCTCTACAAGGGCAGAACTGGCATTATTCTGGCTCTAAATCATCCTGTAGTTGGCCCGAAACTCATTTGTAAGTGTTACATGCCTTGATCTTGGCCATCATCTCACCAATCCTCTGTATTTACATTACAGGCTTCTCTCACCATGGCTGGCCAAGATATTTGTTAACATAAATGAAGAAGGAGTAAGAAGGGGAAATGCTTAAAATACAAACTGACCGTTTGTAGCGCAGGACGCCTGTCTGTGCTCTGTGCGCCACCATACAGTTCGTGAACCAGGCAAAGTGCTAGAGATTGAAACACACAGAGACTCACAGACAGAGACACAGGTCATTCTTCATGCCAGAATGCCCCAATAATGCCACCTTTATTGTGTCCAGGGGAAACTTTATAGGGATCCTTAACTGATAGCCATGCCCCAGCCAAACACATCAGAAACCTCCCTTGCCATCAGGAACTCCTGAGGGTCTCCTGCTCAGAGCAGTTGTAGACATCAGATCAGGATAAATCAAGTTGTTTGCAAGAAATTCAGGATCTGGAGGTTCACAGGTCCCAAAAACATTGAGTCCCAATGGCTTACAAGGATGAATTACCTTGGAAATCTTTTGAAATTCAGTTGAATGTATAGATGCCTCTTTTTTTTTTTTTTTATAGCATGTTCCTGGCCTAGAATGACTTGGTATTTTTCTATTTATTTATTTATTTATTTATTTATTTATTTATTTAAGATTTCTGCCTCCTCCCCTCCACCGCCTCCCATATATCTCCCGCTCCCCCAATCAAGTCTCCCTCCCTCATCAGCCCGGAGAGCAGTCAGGTTCCCTGCCTTGTGGGAAGTCCAAGGACCTCCCACCTCCATCCAGGTCTAGTAAGGTGAGCATCCAAACTGCCTAGGCTCCTACAAAGCCAGTACGTGCAGTAGGATCAAAACCCAGTGTCCTTGTTCTTGACTTCTCAGCAGTCCTCATTGTCCACTATGTTCAGCGAGTCCGGTATTATCCCAGGTTTTTTCAGACCCAATCCAGCTGGCCTTGTTGAGTTCCCAATAGATCATCCCCAATGTCTCAGTATGTGGGTGCACCCCTCACGGTCCTGAGTTTCTTGCTCGTGCTCTCTCTCCTTCTGCTCCTGATTTGGACCTTGAGATTTCAGTCTGGTGTTCCAATTTGGGTCTGTGTCTCTGTCTGCTTTCATCGCCAGATGAAAGTTAATCTCCAGGAGGATGACTTTCATTGGGTTCACCTTCTTATTTAGCTTCTCTAGGCCTATAAATCCTTTGCCAAATCCCAAGGGCCTTATGATGATGTCAGGAACATGGAGGATTTTGAAACCAAATATTGTATGTTCTCAAATTTATATATTTATTACAACAATTATTTTAGACTTTATAGAATTACAACATCACATACAAAACAAAAAAAAAGAAAACCCAAAAGTTGAAACAGCTAAATAAAATGAAAGTTCTGCATAAAAGCCTGGTTATGTCTAAATAAGGTATTGAATTACGTATATAGAAATTGACAAGCTTAGTATGCATTAGAATTTATATTATCGACTTACTACACTGACCGTGACGTTCAGTGGAAAAAGAGTCACAGTTGGAAAATTCCATACCTATTATGATCTCCTAATTTGTATATGAGAATATATAGTCTTGCACTATTAGGAAAAATGTTAGGTCTAAGTTTTAACAGATGCACTTTCCATTGTTAAATGTTTTCTCTTTAGGTCTTAGTTGTTTTTTTTTTTCCATCTTTATGTGGTTTATTTCTTTTTTTTTTATTTTTATTAAAAATTTCCACCTCCTTCCCTCCTCCCATTTCCCCCCACCTCCCCCTTCCTCTCCAGTCTAAAGAGCAGTCAGGGTTCCCTGCCCTGTGGAAAGTCCAAGGTCTTCTCCCCTCCATCCAGGTCTAGGAAGGTGAGCATCCAAACAGACTAGGCTACCACAAAGCCAGTACATGCAATAGAATCAAAACCCAGTGCCATTGTCCTTGGCTTCTCAGTTGGCGCTCATTGTCAGCCACATTCAGAGAGTCTGGTTTGATCACATGCACCTTCAGTCCCAGTCCATCCTTGATGAGCTCCATTAGATCAGCCTCACCTTCTCAGTGGGTTGGCGCCCCACTTGTAGTCCTGACTTCATTGTTCATGTTCTCCCACCTTCTGCTCCTCATTTGGACCTTGGGAGCTCAGTTAAGGGTTTCTGTTGTTTTAGTTCTGGTTGGAATGCTAAATTCACTATAATATTTATTTACTTAGCAGATTCCTGGTAATGTTTTAACTAAATTTAAATCTAAGTTCATGATAGACGTGTTCTTATTTTTCTCCCCACCCTGCCATTTCCTTCTCTTACTGCTGATCTTCTGATAATGAAGGAACCACGTTAAAGCCTTACAAGATGTTTACACAGGCATTATCAATCTTGCCATGGTTTCCAAACAATATGCAGCCTATTGCAGCTATTTCTACATAACATACGGGGTAGATAAGGGCTGGAAGGTAATATCTCAGTTCTCATGCTTTACTCAGAAACGTTAATGACATTGACATTAAAATAACAAAGCGGAGATACTCATTCTCTATGCTAGTAAACAGCACACATTTTTATTTTATTTTTGTAATGTTTTGAAGATACCCTTCCCTGCCTCTATTATCAAGATGTATTTTTCCTCAGAATTAAGTAGTTTCAGTACAAACCCATTAAGTTCTTGCCTAGTAGCCTATGGTCTTATAAGTCAGAACACTATCATAATATCTTTAGAATTGTAAAGTGATCATTTGGGATGAGTTTTGGTTCTGAGTTATAGCTCTTGATAACGTCCCAAATCTGTCACTACAGTGAGTGAGATCAGGGATGGTGAATATGTATGTCAGAGTAACATTGCATTCAGTCACTTTGATACTAAGGCAATTTTAGTTGTGTTAAATATGTATTTATGTGTTTTTCTTCACATTCTTTGTTGGAGTGAGAAACAGAGACAGTGGAGGACGTGACATAGTTGGAGAGTCTTGTCCTCAGACCTTTCTTTCTTTGTAATTGACTTAATGTTTATTTGGAAAACAAATTAGAACATGGAACAGAAGTATATGTGTTTATTCCTTATAGTCTATATTCCTTAGAAGGAAGATTGGTAATCTTTAAATGACATTAAAATAAAAATAGAAATAAAAATAAATGTTTAAAATGTCTCAAATTTTACAGTAATATTCTCTTAAAATAAATCCTTTAGCATTTTTGTACTTCATCTGTGCTTAACACCTGTTTGTCTAAATATACTCTTCATCTATTCACAGAATTGTAAGCTGGCAGCACTTTTTTTTTAACTTTTTTTTTATTGAGAAAAAAAAAAACAAATTTCCTCCTCCTCCCAGCCTCCCATTTCCCTCCCCCTCCTCCCACCCTTCTCCCCCTGCTCCCACTCCTCTCCCCCTCCCTCTCCAGTCCAAAGAGCAGTCAGATTTCCCTGCCCTGTGGTAAGTCCTAGGTCCTCCCCCCTCCGTGCATTTCTAGGAAGGTGAACATCCAAACTGGCTAGGCTCCCACAAAGCCAGCACATTACGTAGGTTCAAAACCCCGTGCCATTGTCCTTGGGTTCTCATCAGCCCTCATTGTTCGCCATGCTCAGAGAGTCCAGTTTTATCCCATGCTTTTTCAGTCACTGTTCAGCTGGCCTTGGTGAGCTCCCAATAGATCAGCTCCACTGTCTCAGTGGGTGGGTACTCCCCTCTTGGTCCCGACTTCTTTGCTCATGTTCTCCCTCCTTCTGCTCCTCATCGGGACCTTGGGAGCTCAGTCCAGTGCTCCAGTGTGGGTTTCTGTCTCTGTCTCCATCCATCACCAGATGAAGGTTCTATGATGATATGCAAGATACTGGTCAGTATTGCTCTAGGATAGGGTCATTTCAGGTTCCCCATGCTCAGCTGCCCAAGGAACTAACTGGGGACCTCGGCTTGGGTATCTGGGAGCCACTTTGGTTCCAGTCTCTTGCCAACCCTAAGGTGGCTCCCTTAACTAAGAACCGTGCTTCCGTGCTCCCCCATCCAACCTTCCTTCATCCCAATCCCCCCCCTTCACCAAGCTCCCCCCATTCTCCCCCTCTCCCACCTCTCTCCCCATCTCCCCTTACCCCCATCCCACCCCACCCCCAAGATCTCAATTTTCTCCCCGGCAATTTTGTATACTTCCCATAGCCAAGAGGACAACTATATGCTTTTCCTTTGGTTCACCTTCTTACTTAGCTTCTTTGGGATCACCAAGTGTAGACTCCGTGACCCTTGTTTGTGGCTAGAAACCAATTATGAGTGAGTACATCCCATGTTCATCTTTTTGGGTCTGGGATACCTCACTCAGGATAATGTTTTCTATTTCCATCCATTTGCATGCAAAGTTGAGAAGTCATTGTTTTTTAACGCAGCATAGTACTCTAATGTGTAGATATTCCACACTTTCTTCATCCATTCTTCCATTGAAGGGCATCTAGGTTGTTTCCAGTTTCTGGCTATTACAAATAATACTGCTATGAACATAGTTGAACAAATTCTCATGTCATGTGATAGGGCATCTCTTGGGTATATTCCCAGGAGTGGTATTGCTGGGTCCAGGGGTAAGTTGATCCCGAATTTCCTGAGAAACCGAAACACCGATTTCCAAAGTGGTTGCACAAGATTGCATTCCCACCAGCAATGGATGAGGGTTCCCCTTCCTCCACAGCCTCTCCAGCAAAGGCTATCATTGGAGTTTTTTATTTTAGCCATTCTGACAGGTGTAAGATGATATCTCAAAGTTGTTTTGATTTGCATTTCCCTGATTGCTAAGGAGGTTGAGCATGACCTTAAGTGTCTTTTGGCCATTTGAACTTCCTCTGCTGAGAATTCTCTGTTCAGTTCAGTGCCCCATTTTTTAATTGGGTTAATTAGCATTTTAAAGTCTAGTTTCCTGAGTTCTCTATATATTTTGGAGATCAGACCTTTGTCTGTTGCAGGGTTGGTGAAGATCTTCTCCCAGTCAGTAGGTTGCCTATTTGTCTTGGTGACAGTGTCCTTTGCTTTACAGAAGCTTCTCAGTTTTAGTAGGTCCCATTTATTCAATGTTGCCCTTAAAGTCTGTGCTGTTGGGGTTACACATAGGAAGCGATCTCCTGTGCCCATCTCCTGTAGGGTACTTCCCACTTTCTCTTCTATCAGTTCCACTGTGTTCTGACAGATAGTGAGGTCTTTAATCCATTTGGACTTGAGTTTTGTGCATGGTGATAGATATGGGTCTATTTTCATTCTTCTACAGGTTGACATCCATTTATGCCAGCACCATTTGTTAAAAATGCTGTCTTTCTTCCATTGTATACTTTTCCCTCCTTTATCAAAAATGAGGTGTTCATAGGTTTGTGGGTTAAAATTCGGGTCTTCTATACGATTTCATTGGTCAACTTCTCTGTTTTTATGCCAGTACCACACTGTTTTCATCACTGTAGCTCTGTAATAGAGTTTGAAGTCAGGGATGGTATGCCTCCAGACAATCTTTTATTGTATAGGATTGTTTTGGCTATCCTGGGTTTTTTGTTTTTCCATATAAAGTTGATTATTGTCCTCTCAAGATCTGTGAAGAATTTTGATGGGACCCTGATGGGGATTGCATTGAATCTATAAATTGCCTTTGGTAGAATTGCCATTTTTACTATGTTGATCCTCCCAATCCAAGAGCAAGGAAGGTCCTTCCATTTTCTGGTATACTCCTCAATTTCTTTCTTCAATGCCTTAAAGTTCTTGTCAAATAGATCTTTCACTTCCTTGGTTAGAGTTACCCCAAGATATTTTATGCTGTTTGTGGCTATTGTGAAAGGTGAAGCTTCTCTGATTTCCCTCTCTGCTTCCATATCCTTTGTGTATAAAGGGGGACTGATTTTTTGGAGTTTATCTTGTATCCTGCCACATTACTAAAGGTGTTTATCAGCTGTAAAAGTTCTTTGGTGGAGTTTTTGGGGTCGCTTATGTACACTATCACATCATCTGCAAATAACAAAAGTTTAACTTCTTCCTTTCCAATTCAAATCCCTTTGATCCCCTTATGTTGTCTTATTGCTATTGCTAGAACTTCAAGTACTATATTGAAGAGGTATGGCGAGAGTGTACATCCTTGTCATGTTCCTGAGTTTAGTGGGATGGCTTTAACTTTCTCTCCATTTAATTTAATGTTAGCTGTCGGCTTGCTGTATATAGCTTTTATTATATTTAGGTATGACCCTTGTATCCCTAATCTCTCCAATACTTTTATCATAAAGGTGTGTTGAATTTTGTCAAATGCTTTTTCAGCATCTAATGAAATGATCATATGGTTTTTTTCTTTCAGTTTATTTATATGCTGGATTACATTGATAGATTTTCATATGTAGAGCCAGCCCTGCATCCCTGGGATGAAGCCTACTTGATCATAATGGATAATTTTCCTAATGTGTTCTTGGATTCGGTTTGCCAGTATTTTGTTGAGGATTTTTGCATCGATGTTCATGAGTGAGATTGGTCTATAATTTTCTTTCTTGGTTGAGTCTTTGTGCGGTTTTGGTATCAGAGTAACTGTAGCTTCATAAAAGGAATTTGGCAATGACTCTTCTGTTTCTATATTGTGAAATACATTAAGGAGTATAGGTATTAGGTCTTCTTGGAAGTTCTGGTAGAATTCCGCATTGAAACCATCTGGTCCTGGGCATTATTTTGGTAGGGAGGTTTTTGATAACCTCTTCTAATTCTTCGCGACTAACAGGTCTATTTAGATTGTTCACCTGGTCCTGGTTTAACTTTGGTATATGGTATTTATCTAAAAAAGTGTCCATTTCCTTTACATTTTCCAGTTTTGTGGCATATAGGCTTTTGTAGTAAGATCTAATGATTCTCTGAATTTCCTCTGTGTCTGTGGTTATGTCCCCCTTTTCATTTCTGATCTTATAAATTTGCAAATTCTCTCTCTGCCGTTTGATTAGTTTGGATAGGGGTTTGTCAATCTTGTTGATTTTCTCCAGAAACCAGCTTTTTGTTTCACTGATTCTTTGGATTGTTTTCTGTGTTTCTATTTTGTTGATTTCAGCCCTCAGTTTGATTATTTCCAATCTTCTTCTCCTCCTAGGTGAGTCTGCTTCTTTTTTTTCTAGAGCTTTCAGTTGGGCTGTTAAGTCTCCAATGTGAGCTTTCTCTGTTTTCTTTAAGTGGGCACTTAGTGCTATGAACTTTCCTCTTAGGACTGCTTTCATAGTGTCCCATAAGTTCAAGTATGTTGTTTCTTTATTTTCATTGAATTCCAGGAAGACTTTAATTTCTTTCTTAATTTCTTCCTTAATCCAGGTATGGGTCAGTAGTTGACTGTTCAGTTTCCATGAGTTTGTAGGCTTTTTGGGGGTAGCATTGTTGTTGAATTCTAACTTTAATCCATGGTGATCTGATAAGACACAGGTGGTTACTAATATTTTTTTTGTAACTGTGGATGTTTGCTTTGTTACCGACTATGTGGTCGATTTTTGAGAAGGTTCCATGAGCTGCAGAGAAGAAGGTATATTCTTTCCTATTTGGATGGAATGTTCTATAGATGTCTGTTAAGTCCATTTGATTCATTACCTCCATTAATTCTCTTATTTCTCTGTTAGGTTTCTGTCTGATTGACCTGTCCATTGGTGAGAGAGGAGTGTTGAAGTCTCCTACTATTAGTGTGTGCAGTTTGATGGCTGCCTTGAGTTTTAGCAATGTTTCTTTTATGTACGTGGGTGCTTTTAAATTAGGGGCATAGATGTTCAGAATTGAGACTTCATCCTGCTGAACTGTTCCTGTTATGAGTATAAAATGCCCCTCTCCATCTCTTCTGATTGATTTAAGTTTGAAGTCAACTTTGTTAGAGATTAGTATGGCCACACCTGCTTGTTTCTTAGGTCCATTTGCTTGATAAGCCTTTTCCCAGCCCTTTACTCTGAGTAGGTGCCTGTCTTTGTGGTTGAGGTGTGTTTCTTGTAAACAGCAGAATGTTGGATCCTGTTTTCGTATCCAATCTCTTAGCCTGTGCCTTTTAATAGGTGAGTTGAGTCCATTGACATTAAGTGATATTAATGACCAGTGGATGTTAACTCCGGTCATTTTGTTAGTAGTAGAGTTTGTGTGTTTCCCTTATTTGATTTGTGTTGGTGAAGGGTCTCTAGATGTCTGAGTTATTGTGGTAATTGTTGGACTCCTTGGTTAGTGATTTTCCTTCTATTACTTTCTGTAAGGCTGGATTTGTGGCTGCGTATTGTTTAAATTTGTTTTTATCCTGGAAAATTTTATTTTCTCCATTTATAGTGAACGAAAGCTTGGCTGGGTATAGTAATCTGGGCTTGCATCCATGGTCTCTTAGTTTCTGAAGTACATCTATCCAGGACCTTCTGGCTTTCATGGTTTCCATGGAGGAGTCAGGTGTAAGTCTGATAGGTTTACCTTTATAAGTAATTTGGCCTTTTTCCTTTGCAGCTCTTAATATTCTTTCCTTATTCTGTATGCTTTGTGTTTTGATAATTATATGGCGAGGGGATGTTCTTTCTTGATCCAGCCTATTCGGTGTTCTGTATGCTTCTTGAACCTTCATAGGTATATCTTTCTTTAGGTTGGGAAAGTTTTCTTCTATAATTTTATTAAATATATTTTCTGGACCATTGAGCTGCACTTCTTCTCCTTCTTCTACTCCTATTATTCTTAGGTTTGGTCTTTTTATTGTGTCCCATATTTCCTGAATATTTTGTGATGAGAGTTTGTTGGACTTGCTGTTTTCTTTGATCAGAGTGTTTATT
Organism: Microtus oregoni; assembly: GCF_018167655.1. Classification (NCBI taxonomy): domain Eukaryota; kingdom Metazoa; phylum Chordata; class Mammalia; order Rodentia; family Cricetidae; genus Microtus; species Microtus oregoni. The sequence goes on from NW_024544542.1 coordinate 5,798,020, forward strand.
TTCTCTATGGTATCTTCAGAATCTGAGATTCTTCCATCTATCTCTTGTATTCTGTTGGTTATGCTTGTTTCTGTAAACTCTGTTTGTTTACTTAAATTTTCCATGTCCAGCCGGCCCTCTGTTTGTGTTTTCTTCTTTGCCTCCATTTCAGTTTTCAAGTCTTGCACCGTTTCCATTATCTGTTTGATTGTTTTTCCTTGGTTTTCTAGGGTATCATTCACTGATTTATTCAGTTCTTCAAACTTTCTGTTATATTTCTCATCCATTTCTATAAGAGCATTTTTTACATGCTGTTTAAGGGCGTCAATCACTTTTATGAAGTCAACCTTTTCTACTTCTTCTTGATTAAGGTGTTCATGTCCTCCCGTTGTGAGGTCGCTGGTTTCTGGTGGCTTCATGTTGCTTTTCAGCTTGTTGGGCGAATTCTTGCCTTGGCGTCTACCCATCTCTTCTTCTAAATGCTCCCTTATGGATCTTCTTTACCGGATCAGGTCTCCTTGCCTACCCAATGCTGGATCTCCCCAACGATGTCTCTCCCCAACGCTGGGTCTCCCCAAGGCTGGGTCTCCTGGCGCCGAGAGATCAGGCCTCCGTGCTGATGGGCAGGTGGCAAACAAAGCGCCTACCCAGCTTGGTGCAGGCAGGCCAAAGAAACAAAGGAACTCCCGCCTGCTTGGGTGCCCCGAGGATTCGGACCCAGTGCCCAGACTGGCTGGGCTGGGTGATGTTATGTGCAGAAAGAGGGCAGTGGGGCAAAGTGGGGAGGGTTCTGGATGGAAGCTGGGTGGGCTAGGAAGAAAGAGGAGGTATGCAGGGAGTGGGGGCCCTGCTGAGAGCTCAAGAAGAATAGGGGGCCAAGGAACCTCTGAACTCCCCTTCCCAGGCTGGCGCCGCGGGTCCAGAAACTCACCCCAACGCTGGGTCTCCTGGCGCCTAGAGATCAGGCCTCCATGCTGGTGGGCAGGTCGCAAACAAAGCGCCTACCCTGCTTGGTGCAGGCAGGCCATAGAAACAAAGAGACTCCCGCCCGCTTGGGTGCCCCAAGGATTCGGACCCAGTGCCCAGACAGGCTGGGCTGGGTGAAGTTATTTGTAGAAAGAGGACAGTGGGGCCGAGGTGGGGAGGGTTCTGGATGGGAGCTGGGTGGGCTAGGAAGAAAGAGGAGGTATGCAGGGAGTGGGGGCCCTGCCGAGAGCTCAAGAAGGATAGGGGGCCCAGGAACCTCTGAACTCCCCTTCCCAGGCTGGCGCCGCGGGGCCAGAAACTCACCCCAACGCTGGGTCTCCTGGCGCCTAGAGATCAGGCCTCCGTGCTGGTGGGCAGGTCACAAACAAAGCGCCTACCCTGCTTGGTGCAGGCAGGCCAAAGAAACAAAGGAACTCCAGCCTGCTTGGGTGCCCCAAGGATTCCCTGGCAGCACTTTTTAAAGCACTTCACAAATATTACTTCATTGTCTGCTAATTTGTTTGGATAAAAGTATCCTTTCATCTTTTATGTTTGTGCCAATGTATACAATATGGACTTTCTCTATCTAAACTTTTTATATTTATTAGTCCTCTCAAGCAATTTAAATCTGACATGCCTTGGAGATGGTTTCTTTATGTCAAAAATTTAATTCATTTACTTTATCAATATGTATCTAATTTACACAAATTTAGTGCAAATTGTATTTATGATCATGCTGTAGGTTGTTGAAGACTTGAAAGTAAATTAGATTTCATAGCAAAATCTCATAATAGAGTCAGTGGATTTTTCCACATATTAACTCCATTTTTGGCTACGTGACCTACTAGCTAGATTTTATAAGGAAAATGGTGTTTCTTTCTCATTAAGGTCCTTACTCACAGAATGTTTCTTGATCTTCCACATTACCTTATTTGTTATCATTTGTTAAAATATTTAATTGTTGGTCAATATAATTATTCATTGTAGAGTATTTAGTGTGGCAAGTCCTAAACTGTATGATTGTGAAATCAGAGCAGAAAAAAAAATAAAGAACTTAAGTTCACATTAAACATGGAAAACGAACAAGAAAGTACTCTGCATCCAATAGATCCTGTGTTCAAATTGTCTGCAAGAGACTGTGAATAGTTACATTAGATACATAAGTAGTAATATCAGAAGAATAGCTACCATTAGATAAAAAGATCCGAAAATGCTTCTGGTATGGTACCATTTGAGAGAAGAAAGAAGGCATGAAAGCTAACTAGTGGATGGTTCAATCAATGATTGTGCCAAAAGAGAGGCGTGTTTTTGGAACAATAGAAATTACAGCATGCTTTTGTTTTAAAATACCCTGTTACTTAGCAAGAATCATTGACTAAATAAAGTATGTACCAATGTACCCCTATCTCTACATCAAATTGCTAAATTAACTCATAACTCAGAACATTCACAAACAAAATCACACTGACAAATTGCAATATTTGGTTTGAACCACATTTCAAAAGGATCCCAAGATATTTTCAATGAAAGATGCATACAGAAAAAAGCCCAAAATAAATGATAAAAAATCATTTCTAAAATGAGTATAATAACCATAAAATGTTGCTCAGAATTATGTTTATTAAATACATTTTCTACACAAAAATTGTTACTTTCTCACTGGTTCTATGGGTACATCTAGCTGTAAAACTTACATGCCTTACCTATGGCATGTAGTTTTATGCCTCCACGAAACGCTTTGGATTTTTAGAATGAACCAACAATCTATTCTCCATTTCATTTTGATGCTGATAGTACCATATGAGACATTTTATCCCTTTTTTCTGTTTTTAAAATAGAAAATTATAAATGTTACTCCATTGAAAAATGACAGAATCATTCAAACATGACCAACTGTAATCTTTAGTCATTAATATTCAATTACACTAATTTATTTGACTAAGTTATTAAAAACGAAAGTATTCAATTTGTTAGTGGAAACGCTGCATGCTAGTGATATCTCAAAATAGAATTTTTATAAGAACCAACAGTTTCAAATGAAATTTATATTGTCTCATTACACTGTCTTCACAGGATAGGAATGACCGGCATTAAAATATCAATTGTACAAACTATTCGTCATATATGAGATTAACTAATATCCCACAGCAATGAAATGGTAGTCTTCCATTAAATTAGTCTTGTCAGACAATTTGTGACCAAACTTAATTTTCAATGTGTTTTGTACCGTAAAAGATAAAACTTAGAATAACATATGGGATAAATAGGATTTCACCATAAAATATAATTCCAGTCTCAACATTTTAATTTTTAAACTTATACATTGTGCTATTTTCTACCGTAAGTCTGGACCTTAGTCCGGGTGACTTAGAGTGCTAACAGCATGCCTAACATAATGACTCAGTTTTCTCTAACTTCAAAGACTTTGGCATGATTTCATTACTCAGTCTAATATTTCAACCAGGGCAGGCATATGGGAACTTTCCTATGACTTTTCGGGGGAGCCATAGGCATATGTAATCTTGTAGTATAATTTAGTACATTATTAAACATAATTTCTTACTTTAGAAGTGAGTAAGCATAAATACAAGTTATTGAGTTTTTCATGAGCAAAAGCTGATGCAGATTTCTGACAAGGCATCATATCTGTGTTATTTTTCATATGAAGGTAGACAAAATTTCTTAAAATTAAAAAATAAATGCAAAAGCATGTTGACAGTGCATATAATTTGAAGGATTTTGAGGCCCTAGACAATACTGGAATTCTTGTACTGAAATTTGCTCTTGACATGTTTTAAGCTTACTTGTACTTATGGAAATCATTAATTTTAATGCCTAAATCAAATATCTGATTGGATGCCTCTGTAAGAAAAATGCAAGATGAAAAATGTTACATTACTATATGATTGTTTTCCACAATAATAATGGTAAACACTGAATGGCTCTAGGGAAACACAATGAAAGGACAATTTCTTTAACTCTATCTCAGTGCTACTGAGCAATCGCTCAGTTTTAGTACAAAATGGCATATTAAGATCTGAGATGTGTAAATGGAGTACTACACAGCAGAAAAAAAACACATCTTGAATTTTGTAGGCAAATGGATGGATCTAGAAAACATAATTTTGAGTGAGGTGACCCTGACCTAGAAAGACAATTATCACATGGACTCACCCATTAGTGGTTTTTTAATGTAAAGGAATGAAAGCCAGCCCACCAATCACAATCCCTGAGAACCTAGACAACAATGAGGACACTAAGAGAGACATACATAGATCTAAACTACATGGGTAGTAAAAAAGACAAGATTTCCCGAGTAAATTGGGAGCATGGGCCTTGGGGAAGGTTTGAAGGGGAGGGGAGAAGCAGGGAGAGGAACAAAGAAAATGTAGAGCTCAATAAAAATCAATAAAAAAAGAACAACAAAAAAGAAGATCTGAGATGATTGGATTTTTTTCATTTTCTTTATTTCCCTTTATGATAAAACATGTGAGTTAAACAATGTTAAAGTGTCATCTATTAACTCTTATATATAATAAATTTTAATCTATTTAAAAATTGAAAAATTTTAATATTAGGAATATTGAACAACTTTCTATTTATATAAGACATAGATAAATTATATTAAGCAGAATATCATGGTCTAACATATATAAACATTGATATTAATAGCAATATAGTGGTAATTTAACATAGTAAAAGCTTTCCTGATGTTAGAGCATCTAGGGGCAAAGGACATTTTTCACTATGTCTCTTAAGTGGCAACAGTGCAAAGTTCTCATGGTTTGGGAAATCTGAGACACTAGCAGTATCTTGCATCTTAATTGACTCAAATCTTGTTTCTTTTTTGGGAATTATTAAAGTAACATTGTTACTCTTGGTCAGTACTTTTGCACTTGACTTTAACTCTGCAGCTCCTTACAGCTTTGTTTGGTTGATGTAATCACCTTTAAACTGCTGGAGGTCTTCTACTAGTCAGGCTTCAACGTGCATCACAAAACAACATTGTCCTGAAAAGCATTTGAACATCACATAGAAACAGAAATTATTCTTTGAAAAGCTTAGTCGGTGGGTATGAGCACTAGCCAGTGCTTAAGAGCTCCTAGGTCCTAGGTTTTTGCACAGGACCTAAGTTCTTTTCCCAGTGCTCCCATTAGTACCAGCATTAATATGTACACATACACTGAGACATACATATATACATCGTTAGAAAATCAGCTTTAAGAAATACCTGTGTGACAGTGTTGCCTATAAAGCAAGGGTGATGTTCCAAAAGCCTGTGCTAACTATCAAGAAATGAAGAAGCATACAGGCAACGTATTGTATCTTGTGATGTTTACATAATTTGCTTTGAGCACTGTGTCAGTTAAACTTTTCTTACCAACTTTCATGTTTTCTCATCAGAATCCTGCCATGTTTAAATCTAACTTAGATATGTTGAAAAAGAGGAAAAGAATGTTTGGATATAAATCGTTGATGTTACTTTTATATATTGCACATCTATGATCAGTAGCAGAGGGAGATGTTTAGCTATGGATGTGTCTGAATCCACAAGCTTGCTCCCCAGAAGCATAGGAGGAAATCCATTGGACTTTGGAAAATGACTTCAAAGAGATGAGATGCAGGCACTCCCCCAGACTTCTTTCTGGGTTTTCACAGCTGATATTTACTTCCAGGTATCAAAATACAGTAGTTTCCAAAGGAGGATCCAGAAATGGTGTCATAACCATAAAGGCAAATGCTAACTTAGAAAACATGTCTGTATTTTGCAGTACTGTGTTTTTTTTCTCAATTCATCAATTCTATCATTTACTATTTTATCCTGATTTATTTCCACATCTAAATAGAGTAATATTGAAAAAAGTCACATGCCACTGAAATGATTTACAACAATCACTGCATGAAAGGTGTTGTGATGAGTGACCGCCTCTTAGGAATACACACACACACACACACACACACACACACACGGATTCATGTATAGTGCACATACATGCCTATAAACATATGTGAATTCAAGTATCTACAGCACCATCTGTCACTACAAGCCAGAACAGTGATGATGATCCAATTAAATATATAGATGCAAACTTCGTTAATCATAATCTCATACAAATTTTATTTCCTATTACATTAGCATTGTTAATACAACCTTGCCAATCCACAGTACTGTATAATAATTGCATCCTTATTTTATTGCCTATGAAACAGAGGATCAAATAAATTATTTATATGTAACTGCATTATCTCCCTAAATAGGCTGCAAATTTCTTGAAGGTAATAAACAACATTTCTTACATTGTTTGTTAGGTTTTCCCCTTCATATTATTATTATTTAATATCCTTCTGGAGACATTAAGAGAATACTTTATTTTACAGAGAATAAGGCAAGTAAAGATTAATTTGAGCCTCACTGATTTTGCATCTCTATGCTTGGAATTGATGAGTATTGCATTTAATGTGTGAGTTTTTTTTTTTGTTTGCTTGCCTGTTTGGTTGATTTTTGTTTTGTTTTTGTTTGTTTGTCTTTTTTTTTTTTTGTCAATATGCCACAACCTAGCAAGGGTGAAACTGAGTGGAGAAATTTCACCATTAATTCTTTCAGTAGCCGTGAATATGAAAGATTTTCTGGATTGCTGTTTGCTGGGGGAGTATTTAGATCACTGTGAGCGTGGTCATTCCTAAGATTGTTGGCCTCAGTTATGGAAGAAAGTTAGCTGAGCATGAACCAGTTAATCGGCCAGTAGGCAACATTTGCTGTTTTTTTGCTGAAGTTCCTACACGGGTTACTGCCTTGACTTTCTTCAAAGACAAACTATAGCCCCTAAGATGAAATTAATCACTGCATTAAGTTGCTTTCAGTCAGTAAATTTTATCTGAGTATCTGTCAAGAAATTTCTCTCAAAATTATAAACTAGCCAGTTCAGTGTGTAGTGTGACTCAGCTAATTGTCGATTCAATACTCCTTTGCACGTATCAACAAATTGAAATCTAACTGAATTAAATAATATGAATTCTATTGAAAGAATAACATATCTGTGTCTCATGGCAGGGGCATGTCTATAAGACTATAATAGACAATAAAAATGATTTTTGCACATTATAATTTAATGAGAGGATATTTATAATAGAGAAACCCTGTAATAAAAACAAAAGAGAGAAATATTTACATGGCATTTTGATCCTTTCTTCCACCTCTTAGAGTATCAAGGTAAGAAAACAGGGAAATTGGATCATCAAATGTGCTTTATGACCCAGGGTCCTATGAAAAGTTTGGGCTTCACAGGACACTCTAAAATTTAAGTACAGTTCCTAATTATTTGAAAGTTACATAATCAGTTTTTCCAAATTCTGTCAGCTTAGTGAAAATAAGAAAAGCACATATCATACTTTCACACACTTTCTCACTTTCCTTTCTGCAGACATGATTAGAAGGCTAAATATCAAAAAACAGTAAAAATTGAGACGTTTATTAACATAGTTTACAACAATAATATGATGGAAAGAATCATGAGCTTCTCATATCTAGACCCTATGCACTCAATGAATAACTCTGAAAAATCAAAACTTTACTGGATGTGAAAAAAAGAAGAGGTCATGGATCTTAGAAGAGAATCTGATACTACCACTTTTCTAGACCAACATAACTCCTAAATATGTCCTAAATATCTTGATATATCCCCAGACAACTGTTACCACATATGAAAACAAAACAAAGCAAAAATTAACATAAAATAGAGACCATTAGAGAAAACCACAATGAGACACACTAAAGGGATTAACTTCAGTTGATGCATCCATATCTCATCTCCTGCATTTATAGCATGGAGGAACATCACAGAAGAGGGGCCAGAAAGACTGCAAAAGAGTACCAGAATATTTGCTTTGAAACATGCAAGAATTCATAGAATTAGATGAATAAAGATAAGAGCTACGAGAAACAAGTGATCACTGATGGAAGGGAATTAACCTTTCTGAGAATGAGCACTCCAAGTGGTTATTAAATACTGAAACAATACTTACACAAATAACAAAACTAACTCAACAGGTTGTATTTGTATCTTTATTTATTTGTTCATATATAGACATATGTATATGGCAATAATATTCAAAGAACAGAGACCATCAGTTTGAGAATGAGAGGGTGGCATTGAAAGACTTTGAAGGAAGAGACTTCAGAAGGAAAAGGGAGAAAATAGAAGGGAGAGAAAGTGATGCAATTATGTTTCAAATAGAAACCTTATTTTAAGATATGCATTTTGACAGAGAACTTATTTAACTGAAGTTGTCGTGTTGAAAAAAAATTATCTGAAAATAGATTTTAGTAAGTAGCTGAGATTCCAGTTAGGAGGTAATTGTCTTGTTCTCTCATGGCTATGGATGAGGGGTAATAAACAGTCGGCACCCACTGCTGAAGCTTTCTTAAGTGCATATAGCATTATCCCTGAAAAGTAGCTTAAACTTGTCATCAGTACTTAGTCACATACTAAGCACATGCATAAAACACATCAGCAAAACTAAACTGAGGCTCAAAGTAACAATCTGAACAGCTTTACAGCGATACTGTAAGAAAACTGTTATATCCATCATTGCTAATGATAGAAGAGAGAGCACTTCAATTTTAGAATTTGAACCCAAACCACCATTTCTATGCTTTAAAGCTGTTTCTGAATAATTATTACTATAAATTATTATTATTACTGACATTTTTAAGTTTACCAGAGACTCCTGTGAGGCAATTATTCCACTTGAAATTTGACTGGCAGATCTATAAAAATAATTATCAAATATTTATTATTTAATTTTATAACCACTTTAAGTTTTTCACTTGTAATAATAGTAATTATTATTAATAATCCTTATGGCATAAGAGGAAAAGTAAAATTGAATCTAAGCTTCATAAATTTATGTAATTTCAATTTCAATGCTTAACAGACCAATCATTCATCCCCTACTATGTACAAAGCATTTTGGCAGCAATAGCAGGAGATATGTTTGATATGGGCATTTTCCCTGTTCTGAATAAAATATTCATGTAGCAACAACTATAATCATAGAATAAGAAGCATATATATTATAGTTATGATGTAAACATTATGGATATATCAAAATATCACTACTTGACTGTTAAAAGAAGTTCGAGACCAGCCTGGTATACAGAGCTAGTTCCAGGACAGGCTCCAAAGCCACAGAGAAACCCTGTCTCGAAAAACCAAAAAAAAAAAAAAAAAAAAAAAAAAAAAGAACATAACCCAGGGTCCAAAACCAGAAGTAAGTTTGTATTTTAATTCTTTGATGTAGGAAATTAGAAATACATGTGTCTTTTTCATATATAAGTTCATGTGTTACTTTTACATATAAACACATGTATATTCATATTTCCCTATCTATTTATATGTATAATATTAGTAGCAATACCAATGGCATAATTAATAGCATACTTAGCATAATAGCATACACACATAGAAACATGCAAATAGAGACACATAAGACACAAGGCAGTATTATTGGGGGTATCCAGGCAATTTGAGGAAGTAACTGAAGAGGTAGTTCAACAACAGGGAGATGGGAAGGTCACGTGTTAAACATTTCAGCTTTAACATATGTTAAACTCTTTATGAACCCACATAGAAGTAGTTAAGTACTCAATCTGGTAGGGAATTCAAGCCCTTCACAAAGCACATGACAGTAGCTTTCAGACCCAATTTAAACTCATAGGAATCTACCTGATAAAACTATCAACCCACTTCTTTCATCATTTTTTTTTCTTATTTTCTGTGATAGAACTAGAGCTCAATGTCAGAGTTTTGTCGCTTCTCTAGTGTCTCTATAGATCAGAAGTTATTTCCTCGTTTACAAACACCAAGGTTTGCAGGAGTTTTTATTTTTTGTTTTGTTTTGTTTTTCTAAGAAAATGAGGATAGGATGTCAATTCACCAGTATCAAAGGCCGATGATAATTTTTTATTATCGTCTTGCAATTTTGCCATATCTTCTCTACACAAAAAAGTTACTAAAGACTTGCACTTTGTCCAGCATCCATGCACAAAAATACAAGTAATTTCAGGCCTGTTCTCAACAACAGAGAAGCTTCACCCAGCGACTGATAGGAGCAGATGCAGAGACCCTTAAACAAATATTAGGCAGAGTTCTAACCCCATGGCAGAAGGGTTGGGAAGACTGTAGGAACCAGGAGAACATGGCCCACACAATGAATTAAGCAGGGCTGATAGGAGCTAACAAAGACTGAAGTAACCATCACAAAGCCTGTATGGGCCTTAGGTAGGTCCTCTGTAAATATGCTATTGTTGTATGACGGTATTCTTCTGGGGCTCCAAAGTAAAGAAGAGGTGTCTGACATTTTCACCTGCTCTTAGGACCCCTTTCCTCTTACTGGGTTGCCTCATCCAGCCTTGATATGGGATTTTGTGTCTAATCTTATTGTAACTTGTTATGGTACTTTCCCTTAATATTGCTGGAAGGCATAATTTGTTCTGAAGGGAAATAGAGAAAAAGTGGATCTGAGAGAAAGGGAAAATGGTGTGGGTAGTAATAGAGGAAGGGGAAACTGCAGTCAAGATACAATGTATGAAAGAAGAAAATAAAAGAAACATAACTGTGAAACTTCTACTACAGTACATATAAATGTCTTGATGTCCATAGCTTACTGCATACTAACAACATTTCAAGGCAAAGGGCTATTTTATACTTTGGAAATACAACACAGTAAATTTGCAAAAGTAATTGAAGGGCTAAGTCATATGTGCATTAATATAAATATTTTGCTTAAAGAAATTCAACAGAATTTAAATAGCTTAATAACATAATGGAATTGTCAATAATCAAAACAGTAGTGCTCAAATTATCATCAAGTTTTGGTAGATGTCATATACACATGGATTATATAAATATTTTATTCATCCGGAAGAATATGTGATCAAGCCACCCCTGACTAGCTGTCATGCTTATCACTTTGTGGGAACGAATAGCTGTGCTCTATAAATTTGTTATGTGGGAACTGCTCTGATCTGCTAAGAATAGCTACAAACTGAAGTTTAGGAAAACTATAAATTCAAGAGCTACCTTTCTAACGATGAAATAATTCTGTCAGACTTTACTCAATGTGACAGGCAGATAGACAGACACACCTGACCGAGATGCTCATTGATTATAACAACAAATTTGAAACGTTGGCGGAAATAGACATTCACTGTAAGTTTGTAAATAAATAATGTTGCAGCAAGTCTTGGCTATGCATTCCTACAAACATACACAGATGTTTGTTTAATGCGAATTCATGTTTCTAAGCATACACTGGACCATGAATATCTATTAGAAATTACCGTTATTTTTACATTAGTAATTGTTTGCAGATAAAACAATGTTATTTAAAAACAATAAATTCTATTCTTTACTTAAGACGCTTAAGTGGAATTGAAAATATTTAATTCCAAAATAAATTCCATGGACACTGGGAATATTTAAATATCCAGCATGCAGCATTGTAAAATTTGCAATTTCTGTTATAAAATCTAAGATTAAGAGATATAAGAAGTAAAAACATTATAATCAAATAGAAGACAAATAACAATGCAAAATGAGATATGGCATAGATTCTAAAATTAACAAAAACGTTCTTGAGTGATTGAGAGCCTTCTACTTTTCAAGAGGAGGTAGCATTGGTTTCCGGCACCCACATTTATTGGCTCATAATCCTATGATATTGTTTTCCGGCTCCCATGTATTAGAACCACACACACACACACACACACACACACACACACACGAATAAAAATAAACTATCCTTTAAAAATAGCAGATGGTCCCTTTAAAGATTTGTCATGTTGTGATTTTTGTCCATGTATATACATTCAGCAGTAATGGAGCTCAGTATGCTAAACAATAGATAAGTGAACATAAATGATATAAATTCATGACAGCATAATAGGTGGTTCTTCTATGAAGTTGGAGGGGTAAATGAAGTGTGGATATGCTAATACTCATTGGATACCTGTATAAAATTCTCAAATAGTAAATTAAAGTATATTTTTAAAAAATAGAAAGAGGTCACATTTCAATTACTGATCAATATAAAATCTGAGAAAGTGTTGAGTATTCTCTTTATCATGTGGTAATGTTATTCAAGCAGAAACTATCTTATCTATAAAAATAATCTCAGTAATCTAAATACCATGTGAACTTGATTTCAATTTTACTAAATTATAAAATTACATATATCTATACTAAAAATGATCTTAAAGTCTTTCTGTATATATGTGTAGTGGTACACGAGCATGAACTTGGTTAAATATGTGCAGTACATGTAGTTGCAGAAGAATTTCAAACATCCTTGTAGGACATATACCTTATTTATTGAGTCGGGTACTATCTTAGTGTCTTATTGCTGTGAGAAAACACCATGACAAAAGAAACTTATAAAAGGAAGTATTTAATTGGTATTTGATTACAATTTTAGAGGGTTAGTCCATGATCATCATGATGTGAAGCATGACAGCAGGGAGGCAGGCATGGTGCTGGTAAAGGAGCTGAGAGCTCACATCTGCTCTGCAAGTTGCAGACAGAGGGAGAGAGAGACTGGTCTGGCATGGCATTAGAAACACTAAAACATATCTAAAGAGGCTTATATCTTCCCACATGACAATACCTCCTTGCCCTTTCCAAAGAGTTCCACTAATTGGACACCTTGGATTCAAATATATAATCCTATAGAGGGCATCTTCATTCAAGGCATCATACTCTATTCCCTGGAACCCATAGGGTGTGATCATATCACAATGCAAAATATATTCAACCCAACTAAAAAGTACCCATAGTCTTTCACATCTAAACACTGGTTAAAATTTCCAAGTTCAAAGAGTCTTCAAACACACAGTGGTACATAATATAAAATCATTGCAACAAGGACAAAAGGTAACATTGTGAGGACAGGCCAGACCAAAGAAAAACAAGCAGAGCAAACTCCAAGTCCCACAATTCCATGTCACAGTTAAAGGTTTTATTTGATGGCTCTTCTCTTCAAGCTTTGTTGACTGCAAAACACTTCTCCCTCTTGATCCAGTTTCACACCCTATTACAAGTTCTCCAGACAGGTATCCCAGGACCCAGGTATCTCCAGCATACACAAATATTCCTAGGCTTCACTTACACAGATTCATGCAATGGCCTCCCCGAGCCTTTATGCAGAAACTCTCCTGCCACAAACCTGGCTTCAGTGGCTTTCCTTTACCTAGAAGGGGGATTATATATCTGCTTTACTAAAGTATGCACAAAACTGGAACCATGTGATCAAAGGATGCCAAGTTCTATTGCATACTGGGACAGGGACCTGGTCCCTTCCAGGAATCATATTTACATAAACTTTCCTTTGTTGTTGCTTTAGTTGGCTCATTTCTTTCACTTCGTTTTCAGAAATAGAAGCTTGGTTGTGTGTGATCTTTCTCTGAGGATACTTTACTCCATTTTGCATCTGGCCTTTCTTTAAACTTTGCATCTCCTGTAGCTCAATTGACTCCACTACAATCCCTGTTTCTCCTTATTATCAATTTGTACGTGGTATATTTCTCTTTGTCCTGATTGTTCCTTATTACTGTAGATCTGCATAAGAGTGTTCGCCATCCTGAAACCTCATCTCACTATGACATTTATCCCTAACTCTCCAATTTAACCTCAGATGGGAAAAAAAGCAACCATATCTTTGACAAAATATCTTTAGTCCATTCTCTAACATTTACCACCCAAACCTCCTGATGGGTTCCTAAACTCCAAGTCAGTCTCAGCACTACTGTCTTTCAAGTTCCTCTTAGGATGACCTATTATAGCACTCAACTGCTTTCCAGTCCACTGATCTGAATTCTCCTATAGTTCTTCAACAACAAGCATGGTCAGGCCTATCACAACAATATAGCATTCCCTGGTACCAGCTACTTAGTCAATGTTATATTGCTGGGAGGATACACCATAACAAAGGCAATGTATAAAGGGAAGCATTAATTGGGGCCTCACTTACAGTATTAAAGGCTTAGTCCATGATCATCATGTCAGAGATGTCAGAGCCAGGCTGTCTTAGTACTGGAGCAATCACTGACATGTTACATCTGGTTTACAAACTGTAGGCAGAAAGTGAAATTGGGCCTGGCATACATTTCTGAAATCTCAATCTACCCTCAATGACATACCTCCTCTAACAAAGCCACACATTCTCCCACAAGACCACATTTCCTTATCTTTCTCAAACTGTAGCTAAAAGCATCCAAACTTATGAGCCATTCTCATTCAAACCATCACATTAGTCCACTGGGGCTACTTTATTCAAAGTGTCAAAACATGTCTCATAGGATATGGAGTTACCTGACTGTGTAGAAATCCTCAGGGATCCTCTGGATTTTACCTCCACAACACTGGCAAGACTGGATAGTGTGAACCCCATGGTCAGCTTTTGTAGATGTACGGATCCAAGTTCAGGTTCCGATGCTTGAATGGTGAGGACTTTATTGACTGCACTGCCTCTCCCTGCCCTAAGGCTGGTTGTTATTTTCCCTCTCACCCTCTCAGCTCTCCATTAATTTTGCAGTTTACCATGTACTAAAACTAAGCTTCAGTTGGTTAAACACAGATATAGACTGGGATGCTGTTCTCTTAGTTCTAAATAATCTGAGAACAAAATACTGGTGAAATAACAGGTATTTCATTTAACCCAAATTGCCCATGAGTTCATAGACTATAACTTAGACTATGAATGGGATGCCATATTATTAATCATTATTAAAATGAAAATGCAGCTTTATTTTAAATATTCTATTAATTATGCAAAGTTCAACAGAAAGAGACATTGTAAAAACAAAAATAATAGTTTAAGTTAGAAATTTAATTGACTTTGATTCCCCTGGTAGTATTGAAAGTTCGTAGGAAATCTTGAATTGATATCTATAAATTATACATGTACATAAATGAGCTTTTCTTTTAGAAGACATGTAATTTTAAATATACACTGTATTTATGTGAGTGCTTGTGGATAATGAATTAAACTGGAATGCTGTTAGCTGTAAAAGTAGGACCTGTCATCTCCAAGACTCAAATAAAACCCACGTGCAAACTATTTAATTGAAAAAGAAAACAGCAGCAGCATGGTGCTTCCTGTGTTTCCTTCATGTCAGAGAGTAAGGAAAGATTTTAGCAACACAGCGTTTAATGATTTTAAAGACAAATGCAAGCCCCATGTGTATTTATGTCACATGTGCTTACGGTACAGCTAGATAAGAATGGCTCTAGCTGTCAGTAATGGACAATAAAAATGAAAATGTAAAAGCACTCAGAGAGCTCTGTGTGTAGATTTGGTGACAGCAATCATACAGAGTTGTGGTTTCCAAACTTCATTATAATCTACTCTCAACCATTTTCGCCAATCAAGTAGTTCATGAAAAAAATACAAATGAATGTAGTGGATGCATTAGGAGCACTAGACTAACCCTGAAGCAACTTTGTGCTGGGATTGGTTATGAGAAAAATTGAAATTCAAGTCCATCTGGAGGTACAGGCAGATTGAGCAATTTAATGAGACCCTGTCTCAAAATGAAAGCAAAAAGAAAAATTTGATACAACTCAGTGGTAGAGCTTTTGCCTACCCATGAATAAGGCTGTACACTCAGTTCCTACTGTTTAAACCTTTTCAGAGCATTCTCTAACTAAATTCAAGAAAATAAAATTTGCTTTAAATATTAATTAAATGTCTTTATAGAAAATGAATTATCTTTATTTATACTGTACAACTTTTTAAAATTTATTTTACTTTATGAATATTTTGTAAGCCTGTATATATGTGCACTCCATGCTTGTCTGGTATAATGGAAGACCAGGCAGTGTGTTGAATTCTCAAAGGCAGGGAGGGGAGCAGAGAAAAATGTAAAGCCATAAATATTAATAAAAAAAAGAATTTGAATTATAGATGGTTGTGAGTCACCATCTAGGTGCTGAATCAAATTCTTTGCCTGATCATGGATGTGATAGGAGAATGACCCAAACTTCTGATACTGCAGCTTCCCTAGACTGTAACCTGTAACTCTGAACAAAAATACACCTTACTCCATTATCTTTCTTTTGACAGGATATTTTATCACAAGCACAAAAGATATTAGGACAGTCCTCAGTCTCATTGTCTCTTAAATGCATCCTTTTTAGCAAAGCATTTTGTAGATTAAATTATCTCCAAAGAGCAATGACGAAAGTCTTTATAGATGTAATGAACTTAAGGCAAAATTATAGTATGGGCCTTAACTCACTCTATAAAACATTATTTGAATCCTTATAAAAAGGAAAATATGGACACAGAAACAAAATAAGACAGTATCAGTGAATAGCAACACAGTAATCCATGCCATGTATACCCAACAGTTTATGCCTGCTACTGAAAGCAAGAAATTAGTGAGGAAATATTGTCCTTATTTTTCTTTCAGGATACAGGTAGAGCTGGTTGTTGACATTTTTTATTAATGTATAATTTTAGGATTTTAATAAAAATTATAATTACGTCAATTTTCCTCTTTCCCTTTCCTCCGTCCAATTGTGATTATTTACTCTACTCCTTAAATTTTTGGCCTCCTTTTCTTTGATAATTATTGTTATTTTTATAAATACCCAAAACATACAAACATAGCACATTATGTCAATTTTTGTTTGTGAGTATATGATTTGAGTGCTGACTAATATGTACTGAGAAACCAGTTAGGAACTCATTTTTGGGAGAGACTAACTCTTTCTCTTTTATTTTCTTTCCTTTCTTTTAAATTTTTTTTTTATTGAGAAAAGGAAAAAAAATGTTTCCCCCTCCTCCCAGCCTCCCATTTCCCTCCCCCTCCTCCCACCCTTCTCTCCCTCTCCCCATTCCTCTCCCCCTCCCTCTCCAGTCCAATGAGAAGTCAGGGTTCCCTGCCCTGTGGAAAGTCCAAGGTCCTCCCCACTCCGTCCATGTCTAGGAAGGTGAACTTCCAAACTGGCTAGGCTCCCACAAAGCCCGAACATGAAGTAGGATCAAAACCCCATGCCACTGTCCTTGGCTTCTCATCATCCCTCATTGTTTGCCATGTTCAGAGAGTCCAGTTTTATCCCATGCTTTTTCAGTCACTGTTCAGCTGGCCTTGGTGAGCTCCCAATAGATCAGCCCCACTGTCTCAGTGGGTGGGTGCACCCCTCATGGTCCTGACTTCCTTGCTCATGTTCTCCCTCCTTCCGCTCCTCATTGGGACCTTGGGAGCTCAGTCCAGTGCTCCAGTGTGGGTCTCTGTCTCTATCTCCATCCATCACCAGATGAAGGTTCTATGGTGATATGCAAGATATTCGTCATATTGCTACAAAAATCTATCAATGTAATCCATCATATAAATCAACTGAAAGAAAAAAAAACATATGATCATTTCATTAGATTCTGAAAAAGCATTTGACAAAATCCAACATCCCTTTATGATAAATGTTTTGGAGAGATTAGGGATACAAGGGTCAAACCTAAATATAATAAAAGCAATATACAGCAAGCCGACAGCTAACATCAAATTAAACGGAGAGAAACTCAAAGCCATCCCACTAAACTCAGGAACACGACAAGGATGTCCACTCTCTCCATACCTCTTCAATATATTGCTTGAAGTTCTAGCAATAGCAATAAGACAGCATAAGGGGATCAAGGGGATTCGAATTGGAAAGGAAGAAGTTAAGATTTCGTTATTTGAAGACGATATGATAGTCTACATAAGCGACCCCCAAAACTCCACCAAAGAACTTTTACAGCTGATAAACAGCTTTAGTAATGTGGCAGGATACAAGATCAACTCCAAAAAATCAGTCGCCCTCATATACACAAAGGATATGGAAGCACAGAGGGAAATCAGAGAAGCTTCACCTTTCACGATAGCCAGAAACAGCATAAAATATCTTGGGGTAACTCTAACCAAGGAAGTAAAAGATCTATTTGACAAGAACTTTAAGGCATTGAAGATAGAAATTGAAGAGGATACCAGAAAATGGAAGGACCTCTCCTGCTCTTGGATTGGGAGGATCAACATGGTAAAAATGGCAACTCTTTCTCTTTTAGCAGTCATTAGTTGCCCATAGTTCTTAGTCTAGGGCTGGGGTGCCTTGAGAAGCACACCCTCTTCTTTATCATCCCTATTGATACGGATAGCCTTCTTTTAGAGCTGTGATAAAATTTTTGTTTTCATATTTTGGAATTACACTACTAGAAAACCAACAGGAATTCTGATAACAGATACTAACTTGTTGTCCTAACCAATTTCTGAGAATACTTTAATGTTTTGGTCTTTGATCATGCATAAAATTTTGGATTTATTTTCTTGAAGATAGGATGGAAGTAGCATGGAGTTCACAGATAACTGCTGTGAGACTAGAAAGGCCAAAGGTAAGTAAGAGAGACTATGTCTATTATACTAGTGAATAAATAGGTACATATAGCTTGAGTTGAGCAGAATACTAGAAATATAACTCTCAAAATAGCTGTGATTTCTCAGAAGAAAATGAAGAGAACATCATTTGTCTCTGGAAGAAAGAGAATCCTTGCTTGATAGACTGATTGATAAGATAGACAGATTAATTTATTTTTGGTGAAAGTTAGGACTTATGGAAACAATACAATTATTTAATTGAATACTTTACCTAAGAAACTCTAGATAGTAATACCTTGCTTTCCTCTATGTCTTTATAATGGGAAGTGACAAGAAAAGAAAAGGAAAAGATTGTCATGCAAATTAAAGCAATCAAATGGAAAAAAAACATGATTTAGAATATCTGAAGTTTATCCAAAAACCATATTCTGAAAACATGGCAAGGGATGGGTCTGAACAAACTCTTGCCAGGGACATTAAAGGTGATTTATATTTCATGTCAATCTACTATGAAACCAGAAGTAAACACTGATGACTAAGGAAAAATCAGATGAGTATATTTCCTAGGTGCCTTGACACTAATTGAATTTCATTAGACATCTGTCAGGCTTTTTTTGAGAATATTTAATAAGAAAAGTTAATTTAAGCTTGGATTGAAAATTTGGGAGTAAAATCTGATGCCAGAATGGGGTAAACATTGAATAATTTGTGGGAGAGTAGACAGAATATCATGGCTTATCGTACTCTGCCTAAGATATACACAGAATATTTGCAATAACATATAGTAGAACCAAATTATCAAATATGAAAGCTACTGTATAATAAATTATTAATTATCTCATGGGAATTTTCATTAGTTCTTTGAGAATATTTTACATGGATATCAATTATATTCACCACCATCTCTCATCTCATTTCAGAACCTTTTCCTATTCACCAAATTCAGTTGTGTTCTCTTTCTCTCTATGTCTTTCTGCCTCTCTGTGTCTCTCTCTCCTCAAATCAAGTGTAGCTTTGCTGTCCAAATATCCATGGATATATGACTTTCTATGGGAGTCTGATTTATATAGCAGGTCTACAAACCTTTAGGAAATATTACTCTTCCCTTTCCAGAATCTGTCCTTAACCAATAACTACTCTTAACTTGTAGTAATAGGGACGGCGGGGCTGCATCCCCAGCACATGGCCGCCCCTATGGCTAGCTTTACCCGAAATAATTACACGGACACTGTATTCTTTTAAACACTGCTTGGCCCATTCTCTTCTAGGCTACTTCTCACATATTAATTTAGCCCAAGGTGCGCTTACCAGGAAGATTCTAGCCTATGTCCATCCTGGGTCGGAGCTTCATCCCGGGAGCGGGGCATGGCGTCTCTCTCAGGCGTCTGCTCCCAAGAGGAAAGCTGTCGAGACTGACCTCACTTCCTCTTCCTCCCAGCGTTCTGTTCTGCCTACTCCTCCCACCTATCTTATCTTCCAACCAATAAAATGGGCCAAGGCAGTTCCTTTATTAGCCAATGACCTTCCTCCATCATTTCCCCTTTTTCGGTTTAAACAAAAAAAAAAAAAAAAGGCTTTAACTTTAACATAGCAAAATTACATATAACAAAACAGTTATCAAGTAAAAGTTACAATAATCTTTATCATAATTAAGGAAAACTATAACTATAACTAACTATTCTTAACTCCATCAAAGACTCCAGAAAGATATAATATTACCCAAGTAAACAAGAACTAAGAAACTTCAAACTCAAGAAATGACAAAGACATCTCGCTGCCTGGACAGTCACCCAAAGTTCTTTTGTACCATTGGGGCATCCATCTTCAGCCTTCAGGCCCATGGTATCCAACAGACATTTCCATAAAGCAGGAAAATACAAAGTCAGTTCGGTCACTATCTGTTGTGTCCTGCAGAATGTCTCGCAGACTCTTTCATGAATCAGGAACCCCGAAAGATCATTTCACCTTAGGCAAGTTCAGTAGTCCTCTCTCTGCGGGTTCTCTGTGTCCAGTTTATGCAGTAGTCCAGGCAAGAGCAGTTTCTTGCACAAATGGCTATCAAACTCCATAAGGTGCCTCTTCGATGCCCATCTTCCTCTTGAAGTACATTGGTGCTGCCAGGAGCAGAGTGTCTCATTTTCATGAAAAGTCCTCAGTTATTAAAACATTAAATGTCCTATTCTGTAATCTTTGAAAGACATTAAGAATGTCTATCTAAAATATATCTCTATATATCTCGAAAATCTAACTAACATGACTACAAGCTTTACTATTATCGATGATTATCCATTAACAACCTATATTTCTTAATTATACAGTACATATTTAAATGAACTACACAATCACAATACCTTAATCAAAATCAGAAACACTTATACATATAACAAAACTGACCTTAAATCTCTATCAATAAAGCAAAATCTATATTAATGCAAATTATTCATATCTATATCATATCCCCCTTTAAATGTAGAAGAACATTTATAAACATTTTTTGGGAATATGGGCACAGTTATTTCTCTCCAAACTGCTTCCTGCTGAATGGGGGCGTCGTTAATTAGGTCTTTCATGGTATAACCTGTGTGCTAGTTTCATCTCAGTTGGCAGTTGAGCGAAGCAATTTTCTGAAGGTGTTCACACCAACTCTTCAGGAGGGTGTGGTCCATCATACCAAATCGGAATAGAAGAAATGAACCGCATCTCATCCTCTGTGAAAACAGAATAAGAAACTCCTTTCCAAAGTATCATATCCTTAGATCCAAATTCAAAATATCTATGTTGGATTAGTTCAGCCGCATGTATAAACAAATATCTTTTAGTAGCTTTTGCTCCTTCCTCAGCATTCAAACAATTCAAAGAGAGCAAAATAGCATACAGTATCAAAATTCTCTGTGTATTTTCCATCTTTGTGCAGCTTTGTTTTAACCTCTATTTTGTTTATTTTTACTTTTAACTCTCTGCTTTTTGAGACAGGTTCTCTGTTTCTTTGACCTGGAGTAACTCTGTAGACCAGGCTGTCTTTGAACTCTCAGAGATCCGCCTGTCTCTGCCTTCTAGGCATTGGGATTAAAGGCGTGTGCTACCACACCTTGAAGTCACAGAGGTCAATCTCCCTCTGCCTTCCAAGTGTTGGGATTAAAGGTGTGTACTACCACACATAACAACTCTCTTCCTTTTTTTTTTTTACATTAAGAACTTCAACTTTTAGTCTGCATATATTTTTAACACACTAAAAACCATTTAGAAATTTTGTCTTTGAATCTCTCTTTACTGTATATATCTCTTTTTCTGACCACATGAGCCTTTAAATTACTGAGCAATATTGGTAGGATTAAAGGTGTGGCTTTGCCAGCTAGATCCAGTCCATTCCTTAGCTTTCCAGCCTCATGGCTGAGGTACCGGCTAGAGCCCCGTTCAGTGCCACAAGTATACAGTGTTTCAATGTCCCTGCCAGCAAGCAAGCTTCAGCAGCCTGTGCTTGCAAACAGCAAGAAATGCCTGCATAAAAGAGTCAGAGTTTGCCCTGGCAGGACAGCACAGAAAGCTGCCATTTTAAATGGTGCAGCTTTTTTCCTGCTACGGCTGAAAACCGAAAAGCATGCGTTCAGCTTTTCGTCTACACCATTTAAGTGTTTCGTGGCAGGACCTCTTAATGAGCTGCAGGCTTTGCAGCTAAAGCTGAGTCAGGAAGCTTCTCTTAGAAGAAAGGGCATGCTTGCCTCTAACAAGCAGAGCAGACCCGAGAACACAGCGAGTCTAGTTGCCATCAAACAAATCGTAGCACTTTACTCCAAATGTTCTATTCAAAAGCTCTGTCTCCCGCAGGAGCCAGACAGAGATCGCAATGGCGGCACAGCCCCAGGAAGTCGCGCTTTAAAATGACACAGCGTTTTTTTCTGCTACTGTTGCCGAATCAGGAGATCTCTCTACAGCACGCCACCAACAAACAGCAAAAATCTGTGTTAAACTCTCGCTCCCTTATTTTTAAGTCTTCTCAGGTTTTTTAAGTGGGTTTAGTTGTCCAGACGTCTGGGCGCCAACTGTAGTAATAAGGGTGGCGAGGCTGCATCCCCAGCACCCCAGCCGCCTGCTCAGCTAGCTTATGCTCCGAAATAACAACACACAAACTGTATTCATTTAAAAACTGCTTGGCCCATTCTCTTCTAGGCTAATTCTCACATATTAATTTAGCCCATTCTAATCATCTGTGTGTAGCACCCCAAGGTGCGCTTACCGGGAAGATTCTAGCCTATGTCCATCCTGGGTCGCAGCTTCATCCCAGGAGTGGGGCATGATGTCTCTCTCAGGCGTCTGCTCCCGAGAGGAAAACTGTCGAGACTGACCTCACTTCCTCTTCCTCCCAGCGTTCTGTTCTGTTTACTCCTCCCCCCTATCCTCTAACCAATAAAATGGGCCAAGGCAGTTCCTTTATTAGCCAATGACCTTCCTCCATCATTACCTCCCTGCCTTCTCCCTGCTCAGGTTTGGCTGGTTTGAGTTTACCCAGGTCTTGTGCATGCTGTCCCAGCCACTTATAATTCATACATGTAATTTTTACTATGTTCAGTAAGCACTGTAGTCATTGTAATCATTCATCACCTCTATTCTTGCAGTCAGTCTCTCCACCCCTTTTTCCCCAATGAATCCTGACTCTGAGGAAAACAGTTTTTAATATGAATGACCCACAGATATCTTATTGTCTACACCTTGAAAAATCATGTGTATATGTGGGTATCTATGTGATTGCATGCCACATGTCCGTTGGTGTCTGTCAAGGCTAGAAGAAGACGTTGATTCTGAAGAGCCAAAATACAAGGAAATTGTGAGCCTTTTGATGCTTGTAATGGGAGCTGAACTATGGTTCTTTAAAAGTTCACTACAAGCTCTTAATATAAAAGCAATATCTCCAATCCCATCATAAAATGTTTTAATAGATATAGGAAAGAAATACTCTGTCCTCTCCATAGGGTAAGTTGTTGCATTAATCATGTACCTGATAAGACATTTAAGTCCTTACTCCATCACTAAGGAATGTGTGACTGTTGAAGGTGCTTCAAAAACACTCTGCAAAACAAAACCAATTTAATATGAGCAAACTGGTATTTGCTCTCTAGACTATACATGTCAGATGTTGTTCTAGACTCTCACCTTATTTACTTTACAGGAATATTTTTGATCAGACCCAGCTTTGGAGATTGTTATTCTCTTTTAAAAACTTAATTATTGGTGTGGTAGTAACTAGGCCATGAGGGCAAAGTCTTCAAATATCAGGCCTAACTCTCCCAAACAAGTCCCAGAGTGCTGAGTTTTTCACCTACATTGAGAATACAAATTGATCAAATGCAATTCCATGGAGTAGGAAATGTGCTTTTAGTGACAACAATCCAATGAATCTTTGCTCTGGTCTGATTTTGTTTCCAAAATCACAAGAAAAAGGTTGCTGGTTTTTGCAGCAACTATGACAGACTGAAGGGCTAATACATAGATTCTGAGTCATACTTTCAATAAGTATCTATCTATAAACATCTCCTAAAAGATTAGAAAGAAACAGGGATTTCTTTCACATAAATCATTCAATATTTGATTATTGAAACCAAGCTATTAGATTTTATCTTAAGTTTTCATATTACCCAAGTCATGTCACAAATATGAAAACAGATTATAAAGAAATTTTGTTGGTGTTTGTGCATTCTTTAGTATTATGATGGGACAGCTGATCAACTGTGTGCATAAAAATCTGTGCACAAAAGACCGGGATTAACATGGAATCTAAAAGTAAAACTGTCCTCTTCACCTACAAAATTGAGGGGCTCAGGATCAAGGGGACAGAGGAATAATTGAATGCTTAGTGCCATACAGTCTTTTCACATGACTTTCTAAATTTCCTACAGAATGTTTCCCAATTTTAGCCAGAAGAAAATCAGACAAATTTATCACAACAATTCTTCAGTTAGATAGTGACGTAAATAGAGGAGAGCATGCATACATAGCTGTGACAGAGTTTTAATTTCCAGAAGTCAGAGGATATATCATGTATCTCATGTGATGGCACAGTGAATAAGATGATGCTAGCTAACAGAAGACAGGTAAGGCAGACTTTCATGGGGATGGAGTATTGGACGCAGTATCGGATGAATGCTTTCTTTTTAATCTTCTAATAGTATAGACTGTCCTGTATGCAAGCCACATTAACCTTTCTTTTATTTTGTATAATTTAAGGCATTTTGTTAGGACTTTGGCTTAAGAAATAGTACCAGTTTGAGAGAACGTTCTGTGTAGTATGAGCTTGAAGTCAGTAGAGTAAGGAATCCTTGAGATTTCACAACTCTCACAAACCAGTGGTTATCAGCAAGTGTTGCTCTGTGCAGTTTCAGTGTAATGAGCATGCTAACATTTCGGTATTCATTACACACTGAAAACTTCTCCATAATTAGGGATAATTGGCAATACAGAAAGTGGAAAGATGAAAACGGCTCTATATTCATCTTTGGCAAGCTGCTCTCCCAGCGTGCGTGGGGACAGGAGGGGTGGTGAGGAATTCACTCATGATCTGAACTGGTCAAGGATGTCTTTATTACCGTGAACTCCTCACACTCTGCACTTACAATCTGCCTGCAATGTTTTCTTGGACTGTCCACAAAACAGTATATTGGGATTAAAGACCAATCACATTTCAACTATATTTAATGATACACTGTATCATTTTCTAAGTGTCAAGTCAATTAGCTTTAATTTGTAAAGTTATTTAAACAGCCAAGCCATTTATAACACACTATCTAAGCTAGAGCTCAATTTCTTGTTATATTTTTGGTGATACTATAATTAAGTTTAACACAATTTCATTTCAGAGATTCATTGTTATTATTGTTCAGAAGTAATCATCGGATTAGGATATTTGAGGAGTAATTTTATGCTGATACTACATTAAAAAGATATCTCTTTTGTCTCTAAAATGATTACTCTAAAATTGTATGGGATTATAGTCAGCTGTATTTAAAGCCATATCAGAATACCTCCCTATGTTATATGCATTTCTGAAAGTTTTATTGTTATTTTAATTTTTAAAAGATTAGTTTTCAAAATAAAATGACCCCTTCTGCAGCCTTTGCTCAATTTGTGAAGCTGTAAATACAAAATTGAGAGTTGTACATTCAGGCAGGCTTGCAAATATGAGTGCTTATTGCACAGTGTACAAATAATAAAATGTGGATCCATAAATTCAATATCAAGGGCACATAAAGAAATGGATCTTTCTTATTTTATTTTAGGTGGAATTATAACAACTGTAAATAAGACATAAAAATGGACATAAATGAATTTGAAAGTAAAGCAACCATTCTGTGGTAACCTCAGCACTGAGAAAGTAGACAAAATGTTAGACTGGAATACAACAGTACTTTTAACAGGTGTTGAGGGCAAAATTATATTATCCACCTATAAAGAAGTAAAATTAGAATCACTATTGTATCTTCTACTGCAATCAATTCCAAACTAATTAAAAAAATTAATATAAGGATAAATGACTTAAACAACTAGAGGAAAGTATAGGGATGCTCTTTAAGGCTTTGAGATAAGCAGCATTTTTTCTGAACAAAATTTCAGTAGCAATTAATCATGAACTAGTCCTGAATATCAACCAATGGGATGGCATGAAAACAACCATTTCCACATAGCAAAGGAGAGCATCAAGAGTCCATACAATGTGATACATCTTTACATGTCATAGTTTAGATGAGGGATTGTGTGGGAGGCCTTTCTGTCTATGTCTTGCTTTTATTGGTTAATGAATAAAGAAACTACCTTGGCCTATTGATAGGGTAGAATTTATGTAGGTGTGGAAAACTGGACAGAATGCTGGGAGAAGGAAGGCAGAGATGGAGAAGCCATGGATTCTCTGCCTGAGACAGATGCTGGAAAAATCATCTGGTAAGCCACTGCCATGTGGTGATACAAAGATTAAAAGAAATGGGTTAAATTAATATGTAAGAGTTTTTATTAATATGGTTTCTCTTTGATTATTTTGGGGCTGAGAAGCCAGGAACCAACAAGTGGGCCCTCCTCCTACAGAGGGACTGACATATAGAATTTAAAGACAACTGCAGAAATTAAATACCAAGGAAATAGAGCTGCCAACCAGAGAATAAGTTAATGAATTGAATATAAAGTTGAAAAAATAGAACATAAAGTAATAAAGATAGAGAGAAAGAAGGAAAGCTGGCAGGTACTCATTATAAAAGTGTTCAATATCCCCATTCCTCAGGGAGATATAAACTGAAACACCTATGAGGTATCTTGTCCTAGTCAGAAGGGCTATCATCAAGAAAGGATGCAGAGAAAGAGATAGCCTTAGTCCTTGTTTGCATAGCTACAAACTAATCGTGCCATTATGCTCATCACTTAGGAAGTTCAGAAAAAAAGAGAAAGAAACAGACCTGCTAATGATGCCACTATTCCACTCCTGAATATATATGTACCCAGAAAACTCCTTATCCTATCATAAAGATATATGCCAATAGATGTTTATTGATGCTTTATTCATACTAGCAAAGAAATGGAAACAGCCTATTTGTTTTTGACAGAGGTTTCTCTTCCACCAGGTTCCACAGCCATTTAGTCCCAAATAAACACACAGAAGTCTACACTAATTATAAACTGGCCATCCTATTAGCTCAGGCTTCTTATTAACTATTATATCTTATAGTAGCCAATAATTCTTGTCTGCGTTAGCCACATGGCTTGGTGCTTTCTTTGACAAGGAAGTCACATCTTGTTTCCTGTGTCTGGATGACAACTGCAGACTGAATCTTTCCTCCTCCCAGAATTCTCTTGTTCTCATTGCCGCACCTATATTTCCTGGCTGGCTACTGGTCGATCAGCATTTTATTAAAAATAATACAAGTGACGGGATAAAAGACCACGGTCCCACAGCATTTGTCTATCAACAGAGGCAAGGGAATTAATAATTTGGTAACATATAAAATGGAATATTATTCATATTTAAATAAATATAAATTACAAAATTTGCAGGAAAATAGATGACTTAGACTATGTAATGTTCTTTAAAGTCATTAAATCTCAGGCATAAAAACAAAATAGCCTGTGCGTCCTCATATGTGGCTGCTAGCCTGTAATCTCTATATCAACATATGTAAATAACTTTAGGTGTGGATATACTACAACATGTAAGAAGGCAAACAAATACAGAAACAGCTGGTGTAAGGAAGTGCACAGTACAGGTAAATGGCACGTGAGTCTTGAAAGACAATATGAAATTAATTACTTTTCTTATTTAAACACTATTTTTCCACTTGCTTTATGATGTGTATGTGTATTGAAATGTAAATTACAGAGATACTGAAAAATCCTAAATGAAGCTTTCAGTCTCAGAATAGCTGTCCTAACTATAACGTTTAGGACTAGGCAAAGTTTGTTTACATGGTCACATTAATCTTAATCTATAATACTTTTATATATGAAGTCACTTCAGTAAAATAATGGAACATATTAACACATGAACATACTAAATAGAAGTGGAGGAGTATAAGAGGAAAATACATGACACCAAATAGCTGAAGTGACATTCACAGTGTGTACACTCTGTTAGCAAATTGAAACCTGGGCTGGAGCCTTGTCTCTGTGGCTAACAGTATCTACTGCTCTTGCAGACAACTGGATTTTGATTCTAAGTACTGCATTGGATACCTCACAACCACTTGTAACTCTAGCACCACAGCATTTGATGCCACAATGGGTATCAGCATGTAAATGCATATGTAGAGGTACAAATACATACACACTCACAGAATCAAAATAGGAGATACTTTATGTTGCCTGTGACTTAAATGTTTTATATTCCTTCGGATTTTCTGTGATCATGAGCGTTACTGCACACTCAAGACTGGTCAAATATTTTCTCAATCTTTTATCTCAAAGTTGTTTTTCTAATTCCAACTTTCAATTGAATGCCTTATTTTAAGATGCCTATTTTACTGCTCCTCAAGAGAATGGTTGAGACAGAGGAATATCAGAGGAGACAGTCCACTCTCATGGGACTTCTCATCATGTTCTAGAAAACCTGATGAAGAGAAAAATAATGCCAACTTCTTTTTTATCCTTGTTTTCGCTCTAATAAACACATTGATTTTAGTGTCACACAGGAACTGTGTTCTCTACTATATTTTAAATTTAATCAAGCCGTGATTAATTGGGAGCTCCAAGGACTATTGATCCAATAATTCCTCTGAGAAGACTTTTGGATATACACAGATTTGAGTAAAACTTTTGTATCTCTCTAAGAGGAAGTGTTTGCACTCATCATAAATGGTTTCCTCAGTTCTTTTGAGTGAAGTTCTTTAGAGTTGAGATAATACACTATTTATAAACTGGAAAGATAATAGTTTTGCATCATAAGGTCCACATAAAAATATTCCATGTTTTATGAAATCATATATGTTACTGAAACCTTCAGAGGTAAGGAGTCACATTTACTGGGAGTCCTAATTATGATGTGGGAGTGATTTCTTATTAATAAAGAAACTGCCTAGACCCATTTGATAGGCCAGCCCTTAGGTAGGCGGAGTAAACAGAATGGAATGCTGGGAGAAAGAAGCTGAATCAGGGAGTCGCCATGATTCTCCCACTCCAGACAGTCGCAGGTTAAGATCATTCCTGGTAAGCCAGCTCGTGGGCTACAAATTAATAGAAATGGGTTAGATCAATATGTAAAAGCTAGCCAATAAGAAACTAAAACTAATGGGTCAGGCAGTGTTTAAAAGAATACAGTTTCTGTATAATTATTTCGGGTAAAGCTAGCCATGCGGGCGGCCGCGTGCCAGGGACGCAGCCCTGCCGCTCGTAACACAACATAATTAGACTTAGAAAAGTACTAATTCTTCTGATTTAATGGCTTCTTTAAGTAACTCAAATCTTCATTCAACCATGTTCTCAAGGTAAGCATCCTAGCCAGACTTCTTTTATCTTGTTGTGTGTCTAGTCTCATGTTTCTGCCGTCTCTTGTAACTTTGTGTCATGATATAAATTCTTTTGCATATTTGGTCTTCAATTCCAAGTAATGATGTGTTGAATATTTATATCTAAAATATATCTTCAATGACAAAATTCTCAGGAGCTTTATAGACTAATGATAAGAATAAAAGGATTTGCAAGCTATGCAATCATAGATTTTCATTATGAAAGCATAAAAAAATATACACATAATAAATGGCCATCTTGGGCATGTCTTTTCCAAGTTTTCTAAAGGGAGGAATTTAAGAAAGACTTTAGAAACTTTGGCATACTTTGTTTTGCTTGAGCTTTTATTTTATTTTATTTTTTAAAAACTTACTGGTCTTTTTCTTATATATTGTGTTTTTTTTTAATTTTGTTGTTTTTATGGCTTTGTTTTTTCTGTGTGCTTCTTGTGCTTTTAATATTTTTAATTCTGTTTTTTTTTTATTTTACTTCTTGATTTCTAAAGAGAGAGATAAAGAGAAGTTGAAGGACTGCTTGTTGGGAAGATGAGAAGGATCTGGGATGATTTGGGAGAAGAGACACATGATCACCATATAATGTATAAAAATACATTTTCAATTAAAAGAAGATATACTGTCATATAAAGCTGATCTCTCATATACAAGCTTAGCAGTCACAACCAATGACATCACATGCTCTATTCATAGTAAATAGAGTTCAGGAGAAAAAAAAGCATTGCATGTATTAATACCTTACCCCATTGAGATATTCTCCTCTGCCATTTCTTATATGTGCTAATAAGATTACTATATGTAAAACCACATATGAATAGACTGCATACAATTCTGAGGAACAAAAATAAAGAATAAAAGAACTAAACAAAAAGGAAATTAGATGATAACCATAACACATACTTGAGATTCTCATAGAGGATATCTCACATAGCTGATTTGATTTTGAGTCACGTGAGAAAACTCGATTCAGAAATGCACATTAAAAGTTACTTTAACAGTGACACCAAAGTGTTCAGGATATCACCAAATAACTATTAATAGAAAAGCACTTCTAT
Source organism: Microtus oregoni (assembly GCF_018167655.1). Lineage (NCBI taxonomy): Eukaryota > Metazoa > Chordata > Mammalia > Rodentia > Cricetidae > Microtus > Microtus oregoni. The sequence continues at coordinate 5,828,412 of NW_024544542.1, forward strand.
TTCTTAGCTTTTAAAGAAATAATTAGCAAGGATGTTCAAGTGGCTCTGTGGTAGGATATAAAGTCAATTGCTTGTATGTCCAAGAGCACACACTAAGACAATGGGGATGTTCTATTGGGATCTCACCAAGGCCAGCTGGCCTAGGTCTGAAAAAGCATGGGATAAATCCAGACTAGCTGAATATAGCGGACAATGAGGAATACTGAGAACTCAAGAACAATTGCAGTGGGTTTTTGATCCTACTGCACGTACTGGCTTTGTGGGAGCCTAGGCAGTTTGAATGCTCACCTTAGGAGACCTGGATAGAGGTGGACAGTCCTTGGGCTTCCCACAGGTCAGGGAACCCTGATTGCTCTTCGAGCAGATGAGGGGGGGGGGGGACTTGATCGGGGGAGGGGGAGGGAAACGGGAAGCGGTTGTGGGGACGAGGCAGAAATTCTTAATAAATAAATAAATTAAAATAAAAAAAAAAAAAAAAAAAAAAAAAAAAAAAAAAAAAAAAAAAAAGAGTTGTACTTGGGTCACATGGAAATTCTATTTCTACTTTTTTTTTTGAAACCTCTAGATTGATTTCCACAGTGACCAGTTACACTAGCACCTACAATGTTTAAGTGTATTTCTTTATTCACAAACACACCAAAATTTTTGTCATTCATTTTAGTAATAATGGTGAGATCTGTATGCATTGAGATTTACTGTTTAAGTATGCTTAAATTGTATTTTTCTGCAAGCTTAAGATGTTGAGATTGTTTTTAGCTGTTTCCTAGATGTTTTCACTTCTTCTATTGAGAATATTCTATTTAATTTCATACCCTGTTCTTAATTTTTATGCTTTTATTTCTTCTATTGAGAATATTCTATTTAACTTCATACCCTGTTCTTAATTTTTATGCTTTCATTTCTTCTATTGAGAATATTCAATTTAATTTCATACCCTGTTCTTAATTTTTATGTTTAGTTTTTTGTTATTTGCATATTCTAGACTGTAATCATCTCTCCAATGAATGGCTAGAGAAGATTTTCTACTATTCTCTGGACTGCCTATCCATTTACTTCATAGGTCCATTTGCCATAAGAAGCATTGTAAATTTCATTTGGTCTTTTTGAAGTACCATTGGACAGCTCTTCACAAAGTCCTTATCTGTGGTTGTAAGTTGAAGTGTGATCCATATTTTTTTTTTATTTATCAGTTTCAGGTCTTGTGTGTGAGATCTTGAATTCATTTGAACTTATGATGTCCTTGATGAAAGATAACATCTATGTTCAATTTTCTACATTTTCAAAATCCAGTGGTCTCAATTTATTTATCGAAGATGGTGTCTTTTACTCAGTGTCTAATTTGACAACTTTGTCATAACTTAAATAAGTACAATTGTGCTAACTTATATCTGGATTTGAACTCTATTGCACTTTTCTTGTGTCTGCTTTTATGCCAACACCATACTGTTTTTCTGACTATGGTTCTGATACATAAATTTAAATGATGCATAATAATATTTACCTTTTGTTAACAATGATAAGAATTTTATTCTATATCTGCTGTCTTTAGTGCCTTTATATTTAAATGAGGTTTGTATAGACTTTATAAAGGAGGAAGGCATATACAACGATCTCTCCAGAAACTGTAAAAAAATATACTCAAAAATCTTTTATACAGCCGGGCGGTGGTGGCGCACGCCTTTAATCCCAGCTCTCGGGAGGCAGAGGAAGGCGGATCTCTGTGAGTTCGAGACCAGCCTGGTCTACAGAGCGAGTTCCAGGACAGGCTCCAAAGCCACAGAGAAACCCTGTCTCGAAAAACCAAAAAAAAAAAAAAAAATCTTTTATACATAAAGACTTGCTATAGCTATGGTGGTAAATAGCATCACTGTAGGGGAATGTGTCAATTGAGTAGAAACTACATATTGCAGATGGGATGGGTCGGGAAGGAGACGGAGGAGAACTGATAAAAACACATGAGGAAACAAAAACAATGATGTGATTTGAAAAGGCAGTTAAAAGGCAAATTGAGGAAAACATTTCTGATATTACAAATTTCAGAAAGCTGTGGTTTAAAAGTTAGTTCTACAAGAGACGTATTGCTGAAGTGAAGAAAATATTGTTTCTTTAGGAAAATAATTTCAATAGAGTGGGAGTTCTAAGTTCACACTGAAATGAGTTCAGAAGAAAGTCGGTTATATACTAGTGTTTCTCAGAATATGTTTCTAGTTCTATTCATTTGCATGCAAATTTCAAGATGTTATTGTTTTTTACTGCTGAGTTGTACTCCAATTTGTAAATGTGCCACATTTTCTTTATCCATGTTCAGCTTAGGGGCACCTTGCCTGTTTCCAGATTATGGCTATTACAAATAATGTTGCTGTGAACAAAACTGAGCATATGTCCTTGTGGTATGTGTGTGCATCTTTTGGGTATGTGTCCAAGAGTGATATTGCTTGGTCTTGAGATAGATTGATTCCCCATTTTCTGAGAAAGCCCCATACTGATTTCCAAAGTGGCCATATGAGTCTGCAAAACCCACAGTGGAGGAGTTTTTCTCTTACTCTGTATTCATAGAGAAAAGAACAGGATGCATTTTGCATGAGTCTATTGATAGCCAGCCAGAGTAAATCACTTGATTCTTTGATTTATCAACATCTCTATGAGGATAATGAAAAAGACATTAGTCATAGCCCATTAGCTACCAAAGACAGAAGTCTATATACTAATAACTTTAAAATATGTATAACTCATTTAAAAAATTGTAGTTCAGTTTTAGCTTAATCTTTATCAGTGACATTTGAAATGATCAATAACTAATTTGATCAATATATCAATAAAGCAACAATTGAATTTTACTAGTGAATCCCATGGATATTACTTCATTGACTTTAATCCTTATCCAAATAATATCTTTAATATGGACTTAATATACAATAAAACCTACTGATATGTAGAATGTAGTCAGAAGAGAATTCTGGAAGAATCATAAAGATCAGAGTATCCAAATGGAAATCTGTAGTAATTATTTGGCAAGAAGAAATCAGTGCTTAGACATGATGGAATGTATCTAAGAAGATTTGAGTCTGGATAGCATGTGTATTAGTCAGGGATCATGAAAGGAATAGAACTGATAATTTTAATATATATATATTTATATATATGTATATATATGGTGATACATATTTTATATCCAATATCTGTATGTTATATATTGATATATCTATATATATATTTAATAAATCACTCACCCACACACACATAAGTGTGTGTGTGTGTATGTGTGTGTGTATATGTATGTGTGTGTGTTTTTTTAAATATTTATTTATTTATTATGTATACAATATTCTGTCTGTGTGTGTGTGCCTACAGGCCAGAAGAGGGCACCAGACCTCTTTACAGATGGTTGTGAGCCACCATGTGGTTGCTGGGAATTGAACTCAGGACCTTTAGAAGAGCAGGCAATGCTCTCAACCTCTGAGCCATCTCTCCAGCCCCTGTGTGTGTGTGTTTATGGAACTGGCTTACAGGATGTAGTTCCAGGTTTCCAGCACTGACTCACAACTGAAAATTAAGTATCTGGTAGCTATTCAGTAGCTGTTCAATACAAGAGAGTTATTTCATAAAATCTTCTTGTTTTCAGTCTACATTAGAACTGTGAGGAAATTAATTGTATTCATATTGTGCTTAGCAACAGGATACACAAACTGCCGAACAAGAGTGTTGACAGGCAGACGAAGATTAAAGTATTCTTCTCATATGGCATTTTATGTGGACTGTCATTAAAGATGTGGCCTTGATCTAGGGTGAGTCTTCTTTCTTCCTAAAATCTGACTGAGAAAATCTCTTAAAACTGCACCTAACAGCTTAGATTTAGTTGATTACAGATGCAGTCAAATTGAGAACACAACATTAGTTTCAAAGCAGGTTTCCTGTATGTCACATCTAAGAACAGAGCAAGTTGCTGGTAAAATCAAGCCTAGAATGCAGGACTTAGTTTGTGAAATTTGAGCTAACTACATATACACAATACGGAGCATCTATAGCTCCACATAGCTGCTCCATACATGAGCACAGGAAGCACTGTATTGTGTTGCTGCAGAAGACAGAGGATTAAAAGCCAGTGTGGCAACTTGAATCCTGCTAAATCTTTTTTTACAGTGTCTTCCTTTTTATTAATTAAATGAGTTATGTATCAGTTTCACAAATTTTTCACAAATACATTCTGGTTACTCTGATCCTTGTCTTCTATAAAGTTCTTCCCAGTACAGTTAACTCTCCTTCTTTCTCCTCGTCTATCCCTGTTTAATGCTCATGCTTTTTTGTTTTGGCAGGGCTGACTTTTGGTAATGAACTTTTCTATGAAGAACAGTGGGTTCATCTCTAATGAGCTTCTGATGATTTTTTATAACTCAAATATTTTCATTCACCTGAACTTTTTCAATCCATATTGTTGTAGCAAACACTATTAATTTCATAATGCAGAAGATAAAGAGAGGAGAACTGAGACTTCAAGGTCAGGCAGAGCTACAGTATGAGCTCTTATTTATACATTATATTTCAGGTGTACTTCCCTCTGCATCGAGTGAACTCATTAGTAGCTGAAAATATAGCAAGAATTTTGTCAAATATTCATACACTGTGTAAAAATATATTGCTGCAGTTGGTGTAATAAAAAGTTGAACGACCAATAGCTAGGCAACCAGGATTTCCAGGCAAAGAAAAAACTCAAGGAAGAAGGTGGAGTCACCAGGAAGAAGTGTAGGAAGCTGTTTGAGCAATACGGACAGATGAGGTCACCTGCAATGTGACACTTTATAGATTAAAAAAAAAATGGGTTAAGTTATAAATGCTAGTGAGACAAATATAGGCTAAGATAAAGCTTTCATAATTAATACTAAGTCTCCATGTCATTATTTGAAGGTGAATGTTACAGAGGAAGTCTTATTACCCAGACAATCATAACATTCTGGGATAGCATCTAGCATAGCTTCTTTGCTAGGTTAAGACTAACACCACACTCTCCAATTTTTCTCATTGCTGTTCTCTGTACTCTCCCATCCTTTGTCACCAAGCTTTGTGCTTTTCCTAGTTTCATTAGTACATATTAATTGCAATTAACTAATGAGCTTCAGTATTACATTTTAAACATGGATTCAATATGTTTAAATCCTTGATTTCATGTAATTCTCCCCACTCCCACTGTTCCACTTCCTTTGCCTCCAAGCCCTTATTCTATTTTTGTGTATTTCCCACATTGTTTGGTTTTGATTTTGACTATCATTTCTTTTTGCTTGTCAAGCCCTCCAGGGTCATGTGGTACTAACAAGATGATAGTACTATAGATTTGCTTCTCGAATTTGTACATTACTTTTGATACACTGAAGATGTTATTGCCCAAATGTGGTTTTATCGTGCTGGTTTGCTTCAACCAGAAACATCTTCCTCCTTATTAGGCAAAATGGAATTCAAAATTATAGACTTTGTTGTAGCAGCATTCAAAGTGGTGAGCAGTTCTTCCAGGTCCATCAAGGGTCTGGGCCAGTTCTTCTATGCCTACACCACTGGGGCCATTTCTCTCATGGCCACTGGTGGTAATGCTGGTCATGGATATCAACACAGACCCAGCTATGGTAGGACCACAGACACACAGACAAGACATCGGGCTACAGGTTATAACTTGGGCCCACAATGCTTGAGAGCTACCATGATCCTTGCCTGAATGGGGTGGTCCTCGTGGAAACCAAGACTGACCAACTCAACTCCCATTCAGGCCTAATTTCAGGGCTTTGCGTTGGCCCTGGATCAACAACTATACCATCTATGACCCTCTGGAGTGGATTAAGTCACTAGTCATGCAGAACCATAGGAGCAGACTCTCCATGACTCTAGACAACAGAATGATATCTGACAGACCATCTATTGGAATGACTAACACTGTTTTCTAAATACATATGAACAATAAAGATATTTGAGATGAAATCACAAGACACAAAGAAATCCCATATTTATATAAAATAATTCGTTTGTCTTTCTCAACATAGTATTTTCTAGTGTTTCATTGTTTAGAGCTATAGATTTTTTTTTGGCAATTTCGTTCTGTGCTTCAGACTTGAGGAATGCTCGTTATGTGTTTGTTGCTTTGACATGGGATTTCATAGCCAATAGCATTGTCTAAGCAATATCCCCCTGGCTTCATATTCCTGAGTGCTAAGATTATAGCTGCGTACTACCTAACTGTTTGCTCTAGGCATGAGGCTCATTGTTTTCCTCATCACAAATTCTTTATAGTTATTAATCAAATGAATTTAACTATTTATTCTACTAATCTACATTTGGTACTTTATTACATTTTCTACATTAGTTTCACTCGAGAACGTATTCTATTTTATTTGAGATCTTGGCTCACTTTCTATGGTTGAAGCTGTCATCAGAACTTGTCTACCTAGTGCTGCAACTTAGATTGAACACTTACTTTGGGAAAACCATCTGATAATACAAATGCTTGAATTCTATTTCAAATAACTGTAACAATAACTCTTTAATATTGTTGAAATTTGCTGGAATCATATTAACAAGAATGACAATTTATAATGAAGTCTAATTCATACAACATCATTCTTAACTATTATGTGACATTTTCTCCATGACGACATGGTCAATTTACTTGTATAAGTGTACAAGATATATGTAATAATAATAATAATAGTAATAATAATAATAATAATAATAATAAACTCTGAGAAATCACAGTAGGATAAACAATAGATATATACTGATTTGTTGACAAATGTTTTCTTTTAGGTATTCAGCATCCTTCTTGAGAAGATACTATTTGTATAATTAAAATACTATCTAATTCACTAGGAAATTTGTGTTCAGTGTATGAGTTGGAAAAAAGACATTGGAACATATTATTCAATTGGAAATAGTTTGGCTATTTTTATGTAACAAAAAGATAAATTGAATTATGATGGCCTTAAAATATCAAATAATAGTAAAATTAGCCTTAAGAAATTGAATAAGGAAGTCATAGGGAACAACGTGGAAGAGAGACAACATAAGAAATTTAGATAATGCTCACAACGACTTAGTCACATTTTCTTTTCTTATTGATTCAATACAACAGAGGTTAGGTTTAGGTATAACTATGCTTCCTTTAAAACGATAGTGGTACACAGAGGGAATTCATCAAAGAAGCAAGCCTACACATGAAGCAGAGTAATAGCTGAAGGAAAGCTGAGCTCAATTTAGCTTTCAATGATTCCTTACTGTGAATTTTTATGTAAATATTTAGTGCTGCTACAAGAAGAATGTATTCAGATGGGATTCTTCGAATCAAACTCCTAAACCTACTACTGTTGGTTAAGTAGAACATTGGGGCTAGTTATTGCTCAATATAACTCTTATCAATATTTTCATTATCTCACAAATCCTCTTTACTCAAAGAGAGTTTTATAAACTTAGGCAGGTTATCCCATCATTTAAGAAAAGCATTACTTTTGTGTGTGATTTTCTTTTTGTTTTTAAATCACTTTGATAGAATCTAACCAATATATAAGACACTGTCTATTATATGTGTATCACTTAGTAATTTGCTTTTTCCTATTTTTAATGTTTTATGCACACATGCTTAATTTTCATAAACATACAACCCTTTTCAAATTAGAATACATTCTTTCATGAACTAATATTTCATTTTATGGCTTTTGTTATCAATGTTTTCTTTTTTAAGTTTAATTTGAATACTTGATGCATGTTAAGTAAAGTCTTCAAAAGAAACTCAGGTTTCTAAACCATTATTTAAGATAATTACATATGCTTCTTTAAAATTCTTTTACCTTACACAATGCATTTAATCTACATAACCTAAATAAACTAAATAACCTATGACTGTTTATTTCATTTGGCAAAATTATACTTTTGAAAGAATATTTTATGCACAAAAGACCACCTTAAGTTATTGAATGTAGCAAAGACATTCATTCATTGTCACTCAATTTGACTTTCTCTGGAGACAATAGCCGTGACCATAGAATAATGACCACATTCAGTCGTAGAAGTTGCCTCAACAGAATTTTTACATTACATGCAGCTACTTAGCAGCTATCAGCACAACATATTTGGTTAGGGTAAATATTATGTTCTTACTTTCTTGTAATCTGATATTTTTATTATTTCAGTATTTACACCATATAGAATAACTGAAATGTTTCCACTATTTTAAGTATTTGCTGAATGTAAAGTTGTTGACAAATATAAATATTACTGTTATTTCAGAGAGTCTTATTAACAGATGCAAATACCTCAGAGAAAGATAAAATTGGATCAAGAGGGTACATCTGCTCCATAACAACTCACTCTTGTTCACCTGCTGTTGTCCTTAATTGGAGCTTTAAGGGTACACTACTTCTGAGATTATATTTCTGTCTACTGCTGTCATTCTGTCCCAGTTCCACATTAGGTTTGAGTGATATAGCCTTTGACAGTTTTCTGTCAGTCTGACATGCTGATAGCGATGGCTCCTCTTCAAACTGATTAAAGATTTATTATTTTCACTAAACCAAAGATTTCTTTTCTGTTTCAGTCAGCTCTATCCCTGGGGTATCCAAGGATAATATGATTGTAATTTTTCTCGGAGTTCATCCTTTCCATTCTCATGCCTGAGGGAGGAACTCTTACTGCTGTTCTTTATGAAGGAAAGTTTCATTTAACATATCCCGAAAGTCTCCAAAGGTCTTTCAAAACTTTACAATGCATGGTATAGATTTTGTAGTACTCTAGACATGAAACGTATTCTGTTTTACGATGGAAGCACATACATAGGTGGCATGAATTTTCAAATACTTGATTCTTCAAGATCATTTAAAGACATCAAGGAAATAGTTGCGAAAATATGGTATCAGTCACAAACTCATGGTTTTGTTTCCTTATATTCCAGAATTTGCATATATGAATTTGGTACTATTAATTTTGTTGTTGTCATAATAGCTATCATTTATTGGCTTTATTAGTTATTTATCTTCTGTTTATGAAATGAAGACAAGTGACAATATTATCATTGATTCCTTCCCAGAACTCTGGAGGATTTATCCTTTCTTTATAACCAACTTTCGATGTGTTCTGGAGAATTAGGAAAAGGCATGAGGTCATATAATAATGATAAACTATCTTTTTTGAAGCTCATTATTTCTAAATTAATTTTATCCTTAATATTTAATGATTTTATATATTTCAAGTAGAAGAAAAATCTCATTTATCTAGAGCTTCTCATAGTGTAGATATTTTTAATTGCTTTATAAATGACTGTGGTAGCTTAATGATCTTGAAAGCAAAACCGAATCATTTTAAAGCTTAGCACTTCATGCCATTTCACTTCTCAAGGAAGTTAGTACAGCTTTGGGAATAAGGCCATTTCTTTCACTTATTACCACTTGCTGTGTGTTTGTATTGATTCTAGTTGCAAAGATAATCTTGCAGTTTCTAGTGGTATTTGTCTCTGTCTCTTACACATGGAAATGCTGTATTTATGGCCATGTGTGTTTAAATACACACAGAGTGAGACTGTATCTGGATAACTCCTAAAAGTTTATGTTTTATTAGATGGTTATTGATAAGGACAAACCTTTCTAGAGTTGCTTACTGTTTGTTGTTTCAATTGGAGAAAATTACATTTTATTGGACTTTAGTTGTGGGAGGCAGTGAAAGTGAAGGAAAAAGTGAGGAGGTCATAGTAACATACCCAATTAAGTACTGCACGAAAAATATATGCAGTGAGTACTTTCAAATCACATTAGGCTCTGCTGATTCAATAAGGTATTCACTCAGTCTATCCCACTAATACATTGCATGTTAAAGTATTGTAGCTCTCAAACTTATCAAATAATTATGCTAATTTTCCACAGAAATTATCACTGTAATGACAATCTATTTTTAACTCGAGAGAAATATTAAGGGTGTAACATACTCACACATAATCGTAAAATACACTGTTTGAATGAAATGCTATTTATATTTATATCTATCTAATAAGTAAAATTAGTCTTGAGGGTTTGAATGAGAATGAATCCTGTAGGTCCAAATATTTGCATTATTGGTTCCCTAGTTGGTGGAAATATTTCAGAAGGATTAGTAGGTGTGGCATTATTGAAGGACGTGTGTAAATGAGGGTGGATTATGATGTTTCAAAATACTTCTGTTTTTCCAATCTGTCTGTCCCTATGTGTCTGTATCTGTCTGTCTCTGTGTTTCTCATTCTTTGTTCTCCTTGCTATTTCTTTTTTTAAAACTTTTTAAAATTGATTTTTCTTGAGCTGTACATTTTTTCTCTGCTTCCAACCCTTCCTCTCCCCTCTCCTCCTACCCTCTCCCATGGTCCCCATGCTCCCAATTTACTCAGGAGATCTTGTCTTTTTCTACTTCCCATGTAGATTCGATCCATGTATGTCTATCTTATGGTCCTTATTGTTTTCTAGGTTCTCTGAGATTGTGATTTATAGGCTGTTTTTCTTTGCTTTATGTCTAAAAGTCACTTTTGAGTAAGTACATATGATGTTTGTCTTTGGGGGTCACTCAATATAATGTTCTCTAGATCCATTCATTTGCCTGCAAACATCAAGATGTCATTATTATTATTATTTTGCTGTGTAGTGTCTATTGTTTAAATGTACCAAGAAATTGGTCATCAAAAGAACGAATAATCCAGTAAAAACATGGAATAGAGACCTAAACAGAGAACTCTCAACAGAGGCATTTAAAATGGCTGAAAGACACTTAAGATAATGTTCAACATCCTTAGTCATCAGAAAAATGCAAATCCAAACAAGTCTGAGATTTCCTCTTACGCCTGTAAGAATGGCCGAGAACAAAACACTGGAGAGGATGTGGGGTAAAAAGAATAATATTGCATTGCTGGTGGGAGTATAAACTGGTACAGACCCTTTGAATGTCAGTACGACAATTTCTCAGAAAATTAGGAGACAACCTTCCTCAAGACCCAGAAATACCACTTTTGGGTATATACCCAAAGGATGCTCAATTGTACTACAAGGACATGTGCTCAACTATGTTCATAGCAGCATTGTTTGTCATAACAAGAATCTGGAAACAACCTAAATGCCCCTCAACCAAAGAATGGGTAAGGAAAATGTGGTACATTTACACAATAAAATTCTCCTTGACTTTCATTCCATCTGTTTCTGTGTCGCTGTCTGTCTCAGTCTCATTTCTCTCTTTCTCTCACTGTCTGCCTATTATTTACAGACCACTATTTAATATCTTTGTTGCTCCACCATGCCTTTGTTCTGTCATCATGAGTTTCAATTCTCTGAAACTATAAGCCCAAATTACGGACTTTAGCTTATACTTTGCCTTAATCATGTTTAATTAACCAATAGAAAAGTGACTAAGACAACATTTTTTTAGACAACAATTAAAAATTCAGCTACACAGTGTAGGTCCTAGCTGTAATCCCTGTTCTTCAAAAGCAGAGCAGAAAAATAATTGCAGATTTGAGAAGGGCTGGTTCAAATCAGTATTATAGGCATAGTCATGATCACAGAGTAGGGCATTGTCTCAGTAAGAAAAAAAAGAGAAAGAAAAGAAAGAAAGGCAGAAATACAGGCAAAAAGAAGAGAGGGAGGGAGGAAGGGAGGGAAGGAGTGAGGGAGGAAGGAATGAAGATTCGTTAATGAATTCATTAATTAATAAAATTTATTAATAAAATAATCAGAATTTGATTTGAGGAGAAGAATTTATTATTTTGTAAATATCTATAGTTTCAAGCTTCTATAAGACAGTAGGTCTTTATATTAGTTGTATATTAGAAACAGCAATTATACGAAATTTGCCATGATATTACAACTTAACAAATTAGAAAACTTATGCATGAAGAACCTCATTTGGAGAGAGTCTAATGATATGTACAATCTTATAGTTCAAAAATTCAGAATAAAGTAAGGTTTGTTACCATATTTGTTAAATCCTAGAATATGCCCCATTTTTACTGAGATGGTACCTTCACCTTAGCACAGAAATTCTGCTTTCATATTTGGAATCAAAAAAGAAACTCATGAAAACATTTGGTACCTGAGTCTTATGTTTCATCTCAACATATGTTCTTACCATACATCTAGATAATGTTTAATATATAAGATTAATATATAGTTAATAATATATTAATAATATATAATGATTCTTATTTATACAGAAACCAGGGACCTACTGTTTTCTTTATTCAGTATTAAAGTAATGATGTTACACACTCTGTATTGATGCTATCTAAAAATAAAGAACATGTTCACACGTGTACTTCCACATATAATGCATATCTTGAGGTATATTGCGAGATAATATTAAAATATTCATTTATTGACATAAGTATCATTACAAATTCTTCATACATAAAAGTGAATCAAGTTAACAATAAAATAAAGTTTAATTATTCCATTAGCATAATTTTCTGGGCCACTTAGAGCATTATTTTGTTTTATATTTACAGCTAAAATTTTATTAATTAAATTTTAGTGTGAACAAATATACTATTAAATGTACATAAATTTATCCAAACTATCAAAATAAAGAGAAGTGTTTATTGAGTTCTAACTCTGATTAAATAATATTTAAATGTGAAATAAGCCCTTATATTGGCAAAGAGTAATGCACCCACATGTCAACTTGACAAATCAAGGAGCCTCTGGTGTGTATTCGTTCACTTGTATAAATCACATACTCACTTCTGATTTCAACATGACTCAGGAAGTTTGTTATCTCAGTGATTTCACCATTGTTTCTTAGAATGTCAGTTGATGGTTTCATGGTCCTTTATCTACTACAGTTTACCTTGGTTTCTATCACCTTATTTTGTTCTAAATAAAAATAAAATTACAAAAAAAATTCCTCCCTGTAACAGGAAAATAAACTATGCTTTCAAAATGCTGATAGACATTTTGTGTGACATATTTTACATGATAGGGAAATATTTTATACTTTGCTATCTTGAAATTTGTTCATATTTTTGTCAATGAATAATGCACATTTGTGGGGGTCAAGTAAGGACCCAATATAGGCATATTTGAGGCTATGTTAGAAGAACTATTTTTCCCATATATGTCATAATGGATAATTATTAGCACTCCAAGTAAAACAAGGAAATATCATTTCATACTACATTTACTTACAAAACATAAACATTTTCCTTTATTTAAAATTCTGATTTTATTTATATTAACAAATGATTTCTTTTTTTTTTTTTTTTTTTTCAATTGCAGTGGGTTTTGGATCCTACTGCACATACTGGCTTTGTGGGAGCCTAGGCAGTTTGAATGCTCACCTTACGAGACCTGGATAGAGGTGGGCAGTCCTTGGGCTTCCCACAGGTCAGGGAACCCTGATTGCTCTTCGAGCAGATGAGGGGGGGGGGGGACTTGATCGGGGGAGGGGGAGGGAAATGGGAAGCGGTTGTGGGGACGAGGCAGAAATCCTTAATAAATAAATAAATTAAAAAAAATCAAATGATTTCTACATGCACATATGAAATACTCTGCAAGCATTCTGTATTTATTCCTGAATATAAGTATGCATAAGATAATTGAGGCAGCCAAACCAACTTAACTAAGGAAATAGTGAGTCCTATGTGAGCCATTACTTGTTACATTCTCACTACAATAAAAAAGCAGCATCTCACAATGCAGTCTTAAGAAAAATTGACTTTGGTTACCAGAGTGCAGATTCAGTTTGTCACTTCTGAGATGAGGCCTTGCTTGGAGTATGAGGCTTCTGTTCCTCTTGTCTGCAGACAAGCAGGAAGAAATGAAGGCTTGTGTTACACTCGAACACTCCATTTTGTTTCTTGGATGGTGTCAACAATATTCACAACTCAACTTGACATAGGATAGGACATGGCACATTTCTGTCAGACTTGGAGGTGTTGCCTGTGAGGATCCATCCCTTCCTGACTTGCTGAAGATTATTGATGGTGGACAGCAGAACTTCCACCGTTTTTGCATGATTTTCTGAATCTGGCAAGCAAAGGTAAGGATGTTCATTTTAAAACACAAGATTTTGGAATAGCAGCTGGAATGGGATTTTGGTCTAGCAGGCCCAGAACATTTTAATGTGCTTATTTAAACTTCTGTGATTCTTTGACTTCTAAAAATAGTGAAAAGTGGAAAACTAAGCTCTCTCTCTCCTGCTACCATTTATGTCCAGTGTGCACTGAGCATAGGAAAAATGCCACTTTTGGAATCACAAACTTTTTAGTGCATATATAACTTATAAACATTTTTAAATGAAAGGAATCTTCTGTATTTTTGCTTGTATGTTGTATGAGAACTTATGAACTAAAATATCAATTATTGATAAAGTAGTAATTTTTATATATGAGATAAAAATGGCCCAATGGCAAACCAAAAAAAAAAAAAAAAAAAAAAAACCTTTATGTCAAGTTATACTGAGTGAAAAAAAAAAAACTGCTAAAACATAGAGATGCTATCGTAGAAGACCCTAAGTGGTAGCAATACAACACACTTGAAACAAATCAATTACATTACAAATATACTCTTGAACAAGGAAGGAGTTTGAATAGAATATATTTTCAGTTAAAAAATGGAAATAGGCCCCTTCCCAATGCTGGGACCCGGGGCCTGACTGTAGGCCCCAGACCTGGTCCACCCTGCAGCTGCGCGCCCGCCGGCTGCTGGGAGCGAGTCTCACAATATTTTGCTGGTACAGCCTACCAAGAGGCCAGAAGGCAGGACTTATGCCGACTATGAGTCTGTGAATGAGTGCATGGAAGGTGTTGGTAAGATGTATGAAGAACATCTGAAAAGAATGAATCCCAACAGCCGCGCCATCACATACAATATCAGTCAGTTGTTTGATTTTATTGATGATATGGCAGATCTCAGCTGTCTTGTTTACCGAGCTGACACACAGATATATCAGCCTTCTAAGAAAGACTGGATCAAAGAGAAGATCTACGTGCTCCTTCGTCGACAGGCCCAACAAGCTGGGAAGTACTTGAGTTGGAAGCATTAAGGGCTGGAGGTGGGCTTTGGAACAGGTGCCCACAGCATGCTGTAGTGAACATTTTGTGTGATATCAATCCTGTTTCCATTTTGTTACGCTAGAACCAAGATTGAATGTATGTCATGGAACATGAACAATATTTTCATTCTGAAAACCACCATTATTGCCCCTTTACTCTTTTTATTTGTTTTTTTACTTAAACCTTTTTTTGATAATCCGGAGAGAAAGTGTTCTTTGCCATTTAAGGTTGGTTCCCGTCCTTGAAACTGTTGGTGTCCGCTTTACAGCAGCGAGTGCACTAGCGCCTTGGGGGGGGGGGGGAGGACGGTGACAAGCTTAGTTATGTCCTCTGGGAAAGTCTTAGTGAAAATAAAGAAATGTTCTGTAAAAAATAAAAAATGGAAATAGAACTAATGGAGAATTTTCCAACATAGAAACAAATTAATAAAATTCACTGTAAATTTAATAGTAGACAGGTTATACAGCAATTATTTACACAAATATGTAATAAATTAACTATAAAAATTGTTTTAAAATAATGAAATAAAAGATATTTAATCTGGAAAATATTAATAAAAAAAACAAAGCCTATTTATTTTTCATGTTTGAACAATGCTAAAATATGAACCCTCAGCCTTGTTAATATTTGGCAAAGATTGTACCATTGAGTTACATCCTAGAAGTGAGTTTTGAGTGTTCAAAATATAAAGGATATTTCTTCTGAAGAAATAGATATAGTATTCAATGATATTATGGAGTGGGGAAAATTGTTACTATAACTACATTATTACTGTCAATTAGGTGTCCAATATAAATGAAATGATATCAATAAAATCCATATAATTTAGAGAATTAAAAAAGATCAAAAATTTTAATTTTTGAAAGAAAAATGTTTTTTTTTAATTCTACAATATTTTATAGCAAAAATAAATAAAATGGAGTGTGAAGTGGCTATTTTTAAAGAGAGATTGTGGCCAGCATGATGGATTAGTGGGTAAAGGCACTTACTGCCAAAAGTGACAACCTGTGTTTGATCCCTGGGGCTCACACAGTAAAAAGCCTGCCCAAGCAAATTGTCCATTGATCTAGAAATGCCGATCATATCATATTTACAGTTATAAAATAAACAAAGAGATATTTTAAGTAAAAAATAACTAATAATATACCAAAATCTTGCCATGCACTTTTAAGAAAAGAAACTTGCTCCATACATCGTCAGTTTGTGTAACATACAAAACAGAAAATGAATTTTAGCACTATCCCTCTGTTATCTGATTACCAACATCCAATTGCCTTTATTTGTTCATCTACACAGTGACAATAATGATACACCTTGAAGACACATTATTAGGATCAGTGATGTTACACTGAAAGCACAGAGTCTTCTTGGGAACTGCAATTAGTAGCTATAGTAAGAACATTGTGTTCATTCAAAAATAATCATGTTTCAGCATTGAAGCAATGATTCATCTAAACACTGCTCACTTTGTGCTTATGTGCCTTAATGAAGGCCTAATTTAATCTAGTTGGATATTAAAAACATCTAATATTGTTCCGAGGAAATGATTAGCTTGGATAGAAATGTGAGCCCTGAGGGTTTGGCAGTTCATCACATAGGAAATTATTTATTGCCTTGCTAAAGTAAAACAAAACAGAATCTTGCTACTGATGTTAGGAGATTCTATGATAACAAAGTTGCTGCTTTGCTGTTCATGCTGCTTTGTCTGAAGCGTCAATGGTAACAGGATTTTTTGATCTGTTAGAGATGATGGATGTCACAGGTTAGAAAGGATTTTTAAGTGTAAATAGTGATAAATGTTGTGTTTTGCTCTTTGCCCCTGGTTTTCCCCCTGGAATAAACATTTATATACACTCCTTAAACACCTGTGGGGAAAAAGAAGAATAGTAGGCAGTGGAGTATTCCTGGATCAATCAACCTCAATCTTTTATTTAATATTTTTTTGTTTACAAAACAAGGTTTTATAATCCTACAGTAAGAATAGAGTGAGAGTAGCAATTAAATCCTTTAAGTAGAATTTCATTTGGAACTCTGGGATTTGTTGTTAAATCGGAACATTCCGTTAATTTCTCAAAACACAAACACACACACATGTATCCACACACCCACTCATGTTTGCATGAATATTATGTATATCTGTGTATATGATGTGTATGCAGGTGTGTCTACACATGTTTATGAATGTGTCATATATATGTATATTATATGTTCTATGTAGCATACATAAATGTATATGTATGAGAATATGTACATCATGTATATCGTATGTATGTGTATACATATGTATACACGTATGTTTATATAACTGTGTTTACTACTTCAATATAGACCTGGATTATATGAGGCACATACATTTAAACCATTGATGTCCATATCAAATAGAACATGACCTTTATTTCTTAAAAATGTATCATATGTCTTCATTTTACTGGTTGTACTTGGTAAATAAGGAAAAATATGAAACAAAATGTATTTGTATCAGGTAAAATTTGCTATTTTTATTTAGAAAACACTTCTCAGTACTAATTATTGTCAGGATGGCTTCTATATATGAGGATGAGTTTAACTCATGGAACTGAGAGTACAGCACAGAACTCTGCAAGGGCTCTGCACTTGACTTAACGATACTGAGCTAAAAACTCATTTGAAGATGTTTCTGCCTAAATGAAAATTCACTTTCTCCTCTATATATCCTCGTCTCATCCCATGCCACTTACTTCAAAATGGTAGCTGAGATGCATGGATAGAAAACCAAGTTAACTGAACTTATCCAAATAGACACACACACACACACACACACACACACACACACACAGAAATTTATAATCATATAAATGTGTGTGAGTGTTTAAAGTAAGATTTAGAGAGAGGGAATATGGCGGGTAACCAAGATGCTGTATTATTAAGATATAAAAACCTCGGGGATGTCCCCAGCTAGGTCCTTCGGTAGCAGAGGAGAGGGTGCCTGAACTGGCTTTGCCCCACTATCACACTGATGATTATATCTAATATCACCATAGAATCTTCGTCCTGCGACGGATGGAGATAGAGACAGAGACCCTCATCAGAGCAACGGACTGAGCTCCCACGGTCCAGTTGAAGACTAGAAGAAAGGAGAAGATTAGTAAGGAAGTCAGGACCACTAGGGGTTGGTCCACCCACTGAGACAGTGTGCCTGTTCTAATGGGAGCTCACCAAATCCAGCTGGACCGGTATTGAACGAGCATGTGATCAAACCAGACTCTCTGAATGTGCTTGCCAATGGGAACAGACTGAGAAACCATCTATAATGGCACGGGGGCCTATTTCTACTGCATTACCTTCATCCCATGATGGATGGAGATAGAGACAGAGACCCACATTGGAACACTGGACTGAGCCCCCAAGGTCCAGTTGAAAAGCAGTAAGAGGGAGAAGATGAGCAAGGAAGTCAGGACCGCGAGAGGTTCTTTCACCCACTGAGACAGGGTGACTGATCTAATGGGAGCTCGCCAAGGCCAGCTGGACTGGGACTGAACGAGCAAGTGATCAAACCGGACTCTCTGAATGTGGCTGACAATGGGGGCTGACTGAGAAGACAATGAGAATGGCAGTGGAATTTGATTCTACTGCATGTACTGGCTTTTTGGGATCCTAGTCTGTTTAGATGCACACCTTCCTAGACCTGGATGGAGAGGGGAAGACCTCGAACTTCCCACAGGGCAGGGCACCCTGCCCTCTCAAAGGATTGGAGGGGGAGGGGGAGGAGGGAGTGGGAGGGAAATGGTAGGAAGTGGAAATTTTGAATGGTATTATTTATAAAGCAAAACATATAAAAAAGAAACAAAAACCAGATTCTGTTTTATAAAGAGAGGATTCATTCCATAGAGTATATATTCTAAACCTCTGTTGAAAATAACTTTTGCCCTAAGCATGTAAACTGCCATATGATGTTTAAAAGGAAGAAAGAAGTAGAACAATTAAAAGATCCCTCTCATTTCTTCATTGTACTCAAAGTCTAGATGGAAAGTGTTGGTTACTGGAACATGTCGAGAATTTCTGCTCTCTCTCTCTTTCTTCTCTCGCTCTCTCTCCTGCTCGCTCTCTCTCTCTCTCTCTCTCTCTCTATATATATATATATATATATATATATATATATATATATGGATGTAATGTGTCAGAAGAGTACATCAGTTATTCACATCTATAACTCTCTGTATATTGATTTGAGGTAGTCTTTAGCTGAATCAGAACTTCAGTTTTGGGACTGGGCTCTAGGTTGTGAAGGTCCAGTCACCCTTCTGTTCCCATGTCCTTCAGTGTTGATGTTACAGGTATGCGTGGAACCATTCTCTCATCTGTGAATAGGAAAAGGAACTGCCTTTCCTACCAATAAGTCTTTCCAGTAACACCACAGATTTCAATTTCAAACAATGAAAATACATAATTAGAGAGCCTGAAAATTAAGTAATTTATTATTTGGAAGAAGAAACGGATTCCAATAAGAACGATGATGTAAAACCTGCCTCATCCTGGCCACTATGCTCTATCCAGTAAATAAAAACATTGGATAAGGGAGTGTTTGCAACCTTCCCCAAGTGTGTCTTGAGAATTACCAAGGAGAGCATAAGACAATACATTCCAGAAAATAATTTGATGATACAGCTGAGTTGCTAATTGTAAATATTCTTAAGTATTTAGGTCATCTTACAAAATAAGAAATGACTTAAAATTATTCTCCGTTAAAGTATGTTACAATTCACAAAGGAGTACAAACTACCAGAGAGACATTTGTGAGGAAAGATGTATATAAAAATCAATGTGCTTGTTCGGAAAATAAGAAAATAGAAGATGTAATGAGGTCCCCAATTAAAATTTTACAGTTGACCCATGTTTTCAGTAATTTGGAAATATGACATTTGTACCTGAGGTAGACTGACTTGAAATAAATTTTCTCAACAGTACTTTTGCCTGTTATTGCTCATGTTCTGATGGCAATAATAGCTCCTCTGTTTTTGGTAGAGATATGTAGAAGTGGAAGGAATCTGAAAGAGGAAAAGAAGACATTTACTGTTTCAGGGCTTCGAGCCATTTCTCAAGAGATCACTGTTGATTGACTGGGCATTTGTCACATAGAGAAACAGCTTTGAATCAACTTGATTGTGCCCAATTATTAGGAAGGAGAACGTTGAACACTGTCCCCTCGTTCTTTAAGTCTATCTTTTATCATCAAAAGTTCACAAGACAATGTATCACTTAAATAAACTCCCTTAACTGTAGTCACGCCATATTACTAAAGGTGGGAATGCAAACTTGTGCAACCACTTTGGAAATCAGTGTGGCAGTTTCTCAGGAAACTGGGAGTCAATCTACGTCAGGACACAGTAATTCCACTCTTGGGAATATACCCAAGAGGTGCCCAATCATACTACAAAAGCATTTGTTCAACTATGTTCATAGCAGCACTATTTGTAATAGCCAGAATCTGGAAACAACCTAGGTGCCCCTCAATAGAAGAATGGATAAAGAAGGTGTGGCACATATACACTTTAGAGTTCTACTCAGTGGTAAAAAACAATGACATCTTGAATTTTACATGCAAATGGATGGAAATAGAAAATACTATCCCGAGGGAAGTAACCCAGATCCAAAAAGAAGAATATGGAATGTACTCACTCATAAGTGGATTCTAGCCATAAATAAAGGACATTGAGCCTATAATTTGTGATTCTAGAGAAGCTAAATAAGAAGGTGAACCCAAAGAATAACATATAGTTATCCTCCTGGATATTGGAAGTGGAGAAGATTCCAGGACAGGGGTTGGGATCATGGGGGTGGGGGTGGGTTGGGGATAAGAGGAGATGGGGAGAAAGAAGGGAGAAGAGGAGGATAGAAAGAGCTTGAGAGAATGGGATGGTTGGGATGGAGGAGGGGTGGATGAGAGAGCAAGGAAGTAGATATCTTAATTAAGGGAGTCATTTTTAAGGTTGTCAAGAGATTTGACACGGGAAGAGTTCCCAGGTGTCCAAGGAGATGTCCCCAACTTGTTCCTTGGGCAGCAGAGGAGAGGGAGCCTGAACTGGCCTTATCCTATATACACACTGATGAATATCTTACATATCACCACAGAACCTTCATCTGGCGATGGATGGAGATAGAAACAGAGATCCACATTGAAGCACTGGACTGAGCCCCCAAGGTCCATATGAAGAGCAGAAGGAGGGAGAACATGAGCAAGGAAGTCAGAACTACGAGGAGCGAGTCCACCCACTGAGACAGCGGGACTGATCTAATGGGAGATCACCAAGGCCAATTGTACTGTAACTGATGGTGCATGTGATCAAACCGAACTCTCTGAATGTGGCTGACAGTGGAGGCTGACTGAGAAGCCAAGGACAATGGCTCTGGGTTTTGATTTTACTGCATGGATGGGCTTTATGGGAGCCTAGTCTGTTTGGATGCTCACCTTCCTGGACCTGGGGGGAACAGGGAGGACCTTGGACTTCCCATAGGGTAGGGAACCCTGACTGCTCCTTGGACTGGAGAGGGAGGGGGAGAGGAATGGGGGTAGGAGAGGAAAGTGGGAGTAGGGGAGGAGGTAGAAATTTTCAATAAAAAATAAATAAATTTAAAAAAAGTATTTTCAAATATGTATTACATCTTAAATAACATTGATATTTCAGTTAAGTATGTAATGGGACATTTCTGCTCAGCCAACAGTTCAGATTTATTGCTAACTAGCTCTTATACTTAAAATTAATCTGTATTCCTTATTTATCCTCTGCCACATGGTGGTACCTTTATTATCATGGCACATCCATCTCCTGTTCCCTCTGTTTGTGGCTGGTAACTTCTGACTCTCCTTCTCCTTCCTAACATCCTCAGTTTGGTCACCTTACCTATACTTCCTGTCTGACTACTGGCCAAAGAGCCTTTTATTAAACCAATTTGAGTGACAAATCTTTAAAGTGAATAAGAGGATTATTCCACAGCTTAATTACTTAAATATTCTCTTCTGCGAAGTCCTGACACTTTATTATAAAACAAAACAAATAAAATTAAACTACTGTAGAGTGTAGGTCTAATAACTCTTCTCATCACCTGTCAAAGGCAGTCTGAAGTCATTGCTCATATCCAATCGTGCTTAAGCCAGGAAGATACCTTGGTTTAGCATATAAGTTTTTGTTAGACAAGTACACACACCTTTGTTGAAAAGTATCCTTAATAAAATATATTTAATTCCTTCAAAGGATAACTGATATAAATTTTAATACTTATAACTTATAATGATTTTTCTAGATTTTATTTGGTTATGACACCTTTCTCTATAGATTTACATTGAGAATGTTAATTGACAGGAGAAAATAATCTAGGTTAAATGAAATAAGTCATTGCAATAACATCTGTTGTACCTTGTTTTGATGGTACCTACCTAGAATGATAAATTAAAAAAGAACAAGAGTGAACTTGAAATCAAGTTATTTTAATCATTTTCTTTTCTCATTATGACTGAATTTCAAACTAGGGAAATATAGTAATAAATGGGTATGAAGTTGCAGTTCAACAATAAAGAGGAATAAAATATGGCAGAAGTGGAATTTGCTATGTATATAAGACTGGCCTTTTACTTATAGAAATATCCCTTCCTCTTCCTATCAAGTGCTTACTGTAAATGTGCCACAATTCATATACTTATTTTAAGTGGGCCTTTTTCATATGTTTGTAAAGGGTTATCAAATTGTTTAATGTTTCTTGTTATGACAGTTATAGATTAATTAAGAATGTTACACTGAAATAATCTCAGGAAAGAACAATTTTCTAGGTTATATAAAAAGAAAACTCTAAGCAAAAAAATAGAAGCTTTCTAAAACATGGTTTAAAGGAAAATTCTTAGTGTCTCTAGTTTTCACTTATATTTATATAGTGTGTGATTTACAGAAGAAAGACACAAATAAATGAAATAAATCCTTCAAAATAAATCACTTTCAATCTCTGAAATACATGATAAGAGAAAGTTATTGATCATAGGTTTCAATTGTATAACATTACCAGACATTTATTAGCAATTTTGAGCATTATTAAGGTATATAGATTTTGTCCTACAACGATCCTGAAAAAAAGGAGTATATTAATAAGGAAACTATCAGTGCTGTGGCAATGGTAGACCCTTTGCTGTTGTTTCAGCCAGAGGATGCTGTGGGAGTGGCAGTTCAGGCTCAAGCTCCACATCTCAAGGATAATGCAAAGATATGGACAACTTTGCTTTCATGTCAGTTGAGAGCTTTAATGACTAGAGATTAATCAGTTTCCAAAGCAGCAGTCTTTAGGGATGTCCACTCCATCAAGGAAAGGGAAAGAAAGCTGGCAAAAATTTATGCTACCAGATATAAAGTTCTATGCATAGTGCACACTTGCTACTTAAGGAAATAGCAGTGGAAAGGTTCAGGGCTTACTGGCTCATTCTTTTAATTAAAATGGTCAGGAATTTCAATTTCTTCTCCATGTAAATCAAGGTTGAGAAAGCATTTGCCACCTCTGATATTTTCTGGGCTATAAATTTCAATGGATTAATGATTCTGCTTAGTCAGAAATTCTGAAGATTGATAGGCACTTGCAACAGTGCTGTTCAGTTTCCAAGCTCACCAATTTGAGAAACCAGAAGAGCTTTTAGAAGCTTTGAAAACACATGAAGAGAAATAAAAAGATCATTCTAGAAATGTTTTCTATATTTACCTGCTCCCTTTCCAATAAAACATGGTTTCAACACTACGGTGTTTAATTACACAATAGCCATTAGTTTAAGTCTCTATGCCCTGTCTTTGCACTTTATCAAACCTTATGCAATCACCATGACTCTGAACTGTGCCCAACCCCAAATTTCATTCTCAGAGGCAACCTTTTCAAACTGTGATATGTTACTGAAAATGTCAAGTCGCATAAAGCTAGGGTGGTGATATAATTCATCATTTCGGTAATTATGCTTCTGGGTGTGAAAATAAAGCAATTGGTTAAACCTACAAGTTGAAAGAGCCAATCATGGTCAAACAGGTACATGGTCAACTTACCTAAAATTGACATATAAAAGTCCTTTTAAAAAACATATATTAATTATACACAGAAAAAGGTTCATTATAACATTTTGGCAAGTACATAATAACCTCTCACATTCACTCCATTTTAATTTTTCTCATCTGTCTTTCTCTTTAGCTTCCTTCCACTCTCACACCTTCAGTCCCTCACCTTTTTAATTTTCTGTCTGTCTTCACACACACATACACCACAGAAGAAGGAATTCGTGAATGCATGAAGTAGTTGCGTTTGGGTCACTGAATTTTTTATTTGCTGTGATTATTCCAGTCCCATCCACTTTCTTCACATTGGTATAACTAAGAAATTGTGTTCATGATTTAGCTGTCAGAGGGGCTGCTCCGATTCATTGACATCATTTTTGTGAGTTAAGGTTTAGTCAATATTCCTACAAATGGTGAGAGCAAAATGCAGAGACACTAGTAAAGCCCACTGGAGTGAGAACAAGTGTCTCCTGATGGCCAGAGTAAAATATTTTTGCAAATGTTTCCTTGATTTTCTCGATTAATGGTGAGTCACCCAAACCATAACCTGAAAGAAACTCAAGGCTTTAAAAGAGTGTGATAACTTCCAGAATTGGTTTTGTTTTTATTTTAGCATGCAAGTTTGACGGGGTACTTAGTTATCTCACTGGCTATATAAGTGAATGTGACTGATGACTCTCTTGCCACTAATAACATGAGAATTGTCTACTAAGAGAAGGTCTTTCAGTCTTCCATGGAAGCATTTCTTAAAGAGGATACTCTCAAGATTCAAGAGCTAGTTCCAGGACAGACTCCAAAGCCACAGAGAAACCCTGTCTCGAAAAACCAAAAAAAAAAAAAAAAATTCTCAACAGATTTTCAAGTGGTGATACTGAATTTCATATCCTTAAGCATTAAGGTCTTTCTGTTTTAGAACTGTGGAAAGTGGGGGTCTGGAATAGAAATATATTTCTTAACTGAGAAAAATATTCCACATACTAATATGAAATGTACTTTAAATAAATATTATAGTTTGAACCCAGAAGTTTCAATATGTTTGGTTACCTATTATACCATGAATACCCTTCATGAGAACAAAAAGGTATCTTTATTTTTTATTTGGATAAAGTAGTGTTTATGATAGACATTTTAATTAATTCCAACAAAATATAATTAAAAACAGAAATTAGGTCATTTTATTTAACAAATATATTCCATTTGTATCTTGTTTCATCACTATTGCTTCAAGTAAAATATGATAAATAGTGTGGCTTAAAATGAGAATTTCAACATAATAATTTTGAAAAACAGTATAATTTTATCATATATTGAGATTGGGGCCTTGATTTTTTTTTTTTTTTTTTTTTTTTTGGTTTTTCGAGACAGGGTTTCTCTGTGGTTTTGAAGCCTGTCCTGGAACTAGCTGGTCTCGAACTCACAGAGATCCGCCTGCCTCTGCCTCCCGAGTGCTGGGATTAAAGGCGTGCGCCACCACCGCCCGGCTGGCCTTGATATTTTTATGTGATACCAAAATCATGTACACAAAGTTTCTATTCATGTTTGATTATATCAGATTATAATCTAGCTATCAAATAAGTATCTCCTGGTCTGTTATTTTACAAATAAACGATTTAAGAGTAAGTAGATTAGGAAGAAAAAATGACTATTTTACATAGGATTATTCTAAGTAGATTAGGTAAACATTCTTTACTCAATGAGGCAATCCATTCTGCTTAACACAGATGCTAAGTGTACTTACTATCATCAAGCACAAGAGAGAAAGGTGGGGAATGGGTTACTACAAGGTAGCATAAAACAAATCTTGCCACAACTGGTTCATTAAATTTACAAAATTTTGTTATAATGACAATATACATACTCTCTCTTTTTTTAAGTATTTTTAAAATTGTATGCATATGGTTGTTTTATCTGTATGTAAGTCTGTGTACCATGTGCATGCCTGGTGTCTGGGGAGTCCACAAAACTCTGTAAGAACTTCTGGAACTAGAGATATAGAGACTTGTGAGCCAATAATGGACAGTAGGAATTGAGTATGGATCCTTTAGAAGAGCAGTCAAAGGCCTTAATAAGGGAAATATCTCTCCAGACCCCATATGTTCTTGAAATAACAAAAGAGATAACTTTACCTCTATACTCTTTTTTTACAACCTTCACAAAGCTATCCATGCATATCTTTGTATTTATATCTATACAAATATATGTGTAGTTGTAGATATAAATGTCAGGAAAGTAATTAGAGAACACTGTAAAAGTGACAGCAATATTGATGGAAATAGCAAACTAAACTATAAAATTAAATATCAGTGTTACAGGAAGAGAATTATAAAGAGATATGTAAGTCTAAGAGTGAGGAAATATGAATTCCCTATAAATAATATTAAGTTATAAAATACTAATAAAAGATACAAAGTAGCAGAAACTACTACTATACAGTGTGAAAGCAACTGTTATTGAAAAACTGCAATAATAATAAATAAATGAATATTAAAGGCATTATTTGGTTTTGATATAGGATTCTCCTCTGTATGCTTTGAATATCATTGGTTAATAAAGGAACTGTCTTAGGCCCATAGCAGAGCTATAAGGCAACAGAGCTGGATGGGGAAAACTAAACTGAATGCTAGGAAAAAGAAGACAGAGTGAGGGAGAAGCCATGGAGCTGCTGCCAGAGAAAGACATGTTGAAACTTTGATGGTAGGCCACGACCTCGTGGTGATGCACAAATTAATTGAGATGGAATAAATTAAGATGTAAGAGTTAGCAAATAAGAAGCTAGAACTAATGGGCCAAGCAGTGATTTAAATAATATAGTTTCTGTGTAATTATTTCTGGGGACTAAGCAGCAGGGAACAAACAAGTAGGTTTCGTACAACAGGTTCTTTGAATTATTTTAAATAGTTTAGAAAATATATTAATGTGAAGCTTTGGAATCCATGTTTTCAGAAAACTTACATTAGACTTGAATACATTATCTTTCATCAGATTTTGGTATGAGATCATAGGACTGTAACAAGAATTGATAAGAACCTGATCTGCTGAAATCATGAAATAATGAACATGATGAATGAGGGATATGGTATAAAGATTATAGAAAAGTATTTTATCTTGTCACTATGCGTGACTGAGCAGAAAATCCAATATAAAGCTATAAGTATGTCATGTGAAGGTGTCTCATTTCATAAAGTACTTCAATGCAATGTTGAGGACCTGAACTGTATTCTCAGAACTCACTTAGAAACTCAGATTTGATGACATAAAAATGAAGTCCCAGCAAGAGGAAGACCCATGAGATTCTTTTTTATTAGACAATCAAGCAAATAGATTGATTTTCAGACTGAGCCATTTAAACATACACTTATGACATAAAAACTCCTAAATTTTAAAATAAAAAATAACTCATAAGTGTTCTAAAGTAGATTTACATTTTTAAAATCATTTACTATTAGCCAATAAAGCATATGGATTGAGACTCAGATTGAGGAAGAGACTTTATATAAGATTATAAGGTGATACCAAGCATAATAATTCATACTTTTTTTTTCATGTACTAAAGATGTGGAGGCAGGTAGATCACTGAATGTGGTGGCAGGTCAGTTAGCTGGGTCTGTATTGAGCTCCAGTCTATCCAGGGAAACACTATGAGATCCTACCTAATTTATCAATAGGTGAATAAAACAGTAAAGTGAAGAGAATTTAGAAAGACACTCAGTGTTAACTTCTAGTCTTTACATGCATATATATGTACACATGTATTCTCACTCATGCACAGGTATACACAAAAAAATAAAAAAAATCAAATTACTCAAGATAGTGTGAGATTTTAATGTAAATGTCAGCTTTTCAATATGGTGAAGGTATGTTCACCACTAGCTCTTGAAGTCACGGTCACAGCCCCAGCTGCAGGGACATAGTGGGTCTATGTCACCATTAAATAAGTAGCAAGACCTCCCGAAAGAGCCACAGTCTTTTGTGATGCCTGTATGAACAGGGAAGTCATTTCTTTCTTTTTTTTTATCAATTGTAAATTGTATTAAAAAAGCAAGCAGTATGCCTGGGCTTCATAAAATTTATACATGAATATATACACAGACACAAATAATATTACAATAAAAATCACACTTGGTTTTGAGTGGTGGTGGCCCTGGCACCCCACAAACATAATGTTAACTTCTCCTTTAAAGAAATTGCTTGGCCCAAGAAGACCACAGTTAGGTAACCACTAATAAAGCTGTAGCCGTTGCCTGCAACATTTCAATTCAGGTTCCAAAAATATATAAATAATTTAATTATAAAGCCCAATAACATTTCCCCCTTTTTTGGCACAGTGAAGCATTGGTTGGTAGCAGAGAAAATGTCCGAAGACTGACAGCTCTCTCACATTCAGTCACTCCTGTGAACACCGCATGCACACACCCAAGGGGCCCCCAAACCCCAAACAGTAGTCACATCATTTATCCCATGGAGTGGTTCCCTGATGTACTTTTTTCTTTTTGTGACGGTGGGAAAGATAAATCAGTGGAAGGTACAACAAAAATAGTTGGAGTAGGAGGGAGAGGAAAGCTTTTATGCAGGAAAGGATAGGCTTGGCCTATCTGAAAAAAAATATGTGGCTACCAATAAGCTGTGTTTGGCTCCAATTTTTCTGAGTCTAGAAGCCCCTTTTATTTTCCCTAAGATTTTTAGGTTTTATGTGGATCCACGCCCCAGACAGTGGGCATTATTTTGTAAACAGAGACTGCTCATTTGTTTTCTAGCTGCCCAGATCCAAATAATCATACAGAAACTACATTAATTACAGCAATTCTTGGTCAATGGCTTGGGTATATTCCTAAGTTGCTCTTATATCTTAACTTGGTCCATTTCTATTAATCTGTATATTGCCATGAGGCTTTGAATTACTGATAAGGTTCTGGCATCTTTCTTCTTCAGCAGCTACATGGTGTCTGCCCAGCTCAGTCTCTTTCACCTTACATTGCATTCAGTTTGGTTTTCCCACCTACCTATATTCTGCCCTGCCGTAAAACAAAACAGATTATTTATTAGCCAATGGTAAGAAAACATATACACAGCAAACAGAGAGGAATCCAACATCACCAAGATACTATTATCATCATTAACTGCACATAGTAAAGACTGCATCTCAATGTTCTGAGATGAGGCAACAGTTGACAAGTTGGAAAGTGCAAAAATTACTTTGTGGATTCTCTCCTGTTCTTTTTCTATCTTTTGTGAATAATTACTAGAGAAAGTCCTCACACATACAGAGAGACAGAGAGGGACAGAGACAGAGATACACACACACAAAATGAGAGAAAGACAGACAGACAGACAGACACAGGCACATGCTCCCATACATCTTTTCATCAGCTATCATCATGAACATCACCAACATCATCTTTATTCATTCATTTGTGAACTCATTCTTCGGTCCCAATAGTGGTATCAGGACTCCAGTGAACAATGAAACAAAGGTTTCTATAATAGACTGGAGTCTCACAATCTTTGAGCACATACCCAGAAAGACAACTTGGTCCTAAAGTTATTCTGCTTTTAATTTCTTCAGAAACTACCATAATTTTTTGGGTGATGGTTCTACTGATTTATGTTGCCACGAATGATTGATTCACTGTTATCCATGTAATTGCTTACATCATTTACTGTGTATCTCTCAGATGGTGGTTGCCAATGGTTGTAAGTGATAGTGCATGCATATATTACCTATTTTAACTCCAGATGACTTATGAATACCAATGTTAATTACATTTCCAAATATCTAGTGACATGTTAAAGTCTTTTGGAAAAAACATCTTTTCATAACCTTGGGGAATTTTGTATGTGTGTGTGTGTTAGCTGGGAAATTATGATGTCCTGTACATACCCTTTAATTCTTTTGACTTTCAGTAGATGCCTTAGAAACAGGTTCAAGTACATTTAAGGGGAATAAACTTTAGTGCCTACAGAATAGTAATAGAAAGAAACTCAGAAAAGTTTTTCTAGCAGAAGATATTATTTTTAAAAGAATTTAGAAACTGCAAGTCAAACTGATTTTTATAGTTGGCTAAAGCATACAAGATTAAGCCTAGAATATATTGGACAGTGTATATCATGAGTTTTTTTCAATACAATCCTAACAATAGACACCAGAAAGAAAGGCATTTCATATCTTAAATGCTCTCAGGCTCTATTGAAAATGAACACTTCTATTCACAACACGACTGGACCTCTTTGAATGTCACAAAAATTTGATTTTTCTGGAACAGGAAATGCATTACTATGATAGTGTAGTACAGAATTTTGTGTATATTAACTTAAAACGAGGAATAGCAAACATTTTTGAAATGAGTTTCAGGAGATGGCCCATGCATGGCAAAGGCATTGTTATTCAAAAATGAACACACAGCAAGCCAAGTAAGATTCTTTGCAATAAGTCATAAGCAGCCAACAAGAATATTAAGAACAGATATATGTCTGTGTACATATTTACAACAGTGCACATATAAAATTGTGTTTTGATTTTCTGGAGCTAAAATCTATGACTCAGTTACCTGTTCTTTACAACATATTCATCACAAATTGATATTCAACAGTGTTGTATTTAATAACTTTTTCATATTGAATAACTGTAAATATTGTAATGCATAAAATAAATAGTGGAGGAATGTATCTGAATAATATTCAGTTTTGCTGAGATTGAAGGAAAAAAATAGATGGAAATGAATTTATATTTATTATAAAGAGGTCTATGATTTTCTATTCATAATGGAAATTTGACCAGCTTTACTAATGATTT
Organism: Microtus oregoni; assembly: GCF_018167655.1. NCBI lineage: Eukaryota > Metazoa > Chordata > Mammalia > Rodentia > Cricetidae > Microtus > Microtus oregoni. The sequence goes on from NW_024544542.1 coordinate 5,859,277, forward strand.
ATTTCTTCATACATTAGAACAATGCTTACAATTATGCAAAATAAATATGGTACTCTACAAATATATTGAAATTTGAACAAAACCAAAATATTCTCCCTCAGAATAATGTAAATAAAGAAACAGAGATTATAGGTGTGAGAGGGAAGGTTTTAACTGATGTTGGTCCAGATATATATATATATATATATATATATGTGTGTGTGTGTGTGTGTGTGTGTATTTTAAATTCTATATCATTTATTATGCTTATAATATATGTATATTTGTTTTATGTATGTACACGTAATGCACATTTATACATAAAACTTTAAATCAAATATTTATACTGTTTTTTAAAATGTTGAAAATGTGCATATGCATTTTAATAGTTCTATTGGCTTTTCCAAGAACACGATTTTATCATAAGTTAATGATAATTTAACTCTTGATACCCAAAATTAAGCACATAGAGGAGATAATTTTTTCCCTCTTAATTCTCACACTCCAAAAGCAGTATTTTTTGATGTGGGATGTTCCATGAAATATTTGGTTTAAATTTAGGTTTTAGTAGCCAATTATATATATATATATATATATATATATATATATATATATATATATATATATATTTGTAGGGCAGAATGAGATATGCTTCTTGGAGTAAAAATGAAGTTAATTAACAAATCTATCACCAAACACACCAACCTGTTTTTTATTCAAGTTATTAAAAGACAGATGATAGATAGATAGATAGATAGATAGATAGATAGATAGATAGAGGTGTAGCTCTATAATGGAGTGTTTGGCTAACAAGACTAAAACATATGGTTTAATCCCTTATAATGGAAAAATAGTATATAAAGACAGCATACAATGCATTTATCCATCATAGACTCCACTCTGAAATGGATCAGAACAGCTAAATTAGAAAATGGAAATGTTAAGTGAAACAACACGATCTCCATTAAACAGGAGAATCAGCTCTAATGAGATATTGTTTGCACTGTACTGTTGTTACATCCAAGTGATTAGGTGATCTTAACATATTATTCTTAACTTTTATGAAGCCAGCAGTTATTTTATGTTTGAAAAAATAATGGCATCATGGTGAAAACTGACAGTAAAATTATCTCTGCTTCTTCACTGGAATCTGCCCCCTACATTAATATTAAACAATTATTATCAGTATCAAGTAAAGATAAAGAATCTCTATACTTTAAGCAAGGAGGATAATTTTATTTATTCTTTTCTAATACAATATATCCTCTTCTACCCCTGTTATCTTAGGTTTGGTCTTTTCTTGGTGTCCTAGATTTCCTGGATGTTTTATGTTAAGAATTTGTTGGATTTTATGTTTTCTTTGACCAATGTGTCTATTTCCTCTACAGTATCTACAGTAACTGAGATTCTTTCTTATATCTCTTGTGTTCTGTTGTACTTGTCTCTGTAGTTCCTGTTCATTTATCCACATTTTCCATATCCAGAATGCCCTCAGTTTGTGTTTTCTTTATAACTCTATTTCAGTCTTCAAGTCTTTCTTCAACTGATTGGTTTTTTTTTCTTGGTTTTCTTTGAGGGATTTATTAATTTCTTCCATTTTTTTATTTGTCTTCTCCTCCATTTCTTTTAGTTTTCATTTCCTCTTTAAGTGTCTCCATCATTTTCATAAGGTTTCACTTCTTCAGGTTTAGGATGATCAAGTCTTCCTGTTGTGTGATTCTGGGGTTACCATATTGCTTTTTAAGTTGTTGGAGAAATTCTTGCATGGGTGCCTACCTTCTCTTCTTTCAAATGAGGCCAACGGTGTCTTTGCATCTTGGCCCAATCCTTGCCATGGCCGTCTGAGTGTTTTGGAGTTTTTCTTCATATGCTTTGTCAATATCTGTCCCAGAAAGCCTCTGAGGTCTCTAAATATCCTAATCTGTTTGTCTCCTCTCCTGGTTTGATTTCTTGGTTCTCTCTCTCTCTCTCTCTCTCTCTCTCTCTGTAAAGATTTATTTATTATGTATACAACATTCTGCCTCAATGTATGCCTGCACGCCAGAGGAGGGCGCCAGATCTCAGTACAGATGGTTGTGAGCCACCATGTGGTTGCTGGGAATTGAACTCAGGACCTCTGGAAGAGCAGCCAGTGCTCTTAACCTCTGAGCCATCTCTTGATGCTCTCTCTTAATCCCCTCAGTGTTTTAGCAAGCTCTTGGTCACCTCAGTATTATAGCAACCTCTCAGCTCTTAGGCCAGGCTTGACTAATAGTTCGGGTGGCAGCTGGATGGATTTGGGTTTTGGGGGAGCCTACCTGGAGGAAACCCTGCTGGCTTGCTAAAAAAGCCAAGGGAGTTGGGGGAGGGGCTCAGGGGTTTTGTCCCACTGTTGAGGTCCTAGAGTGGAGCATCCTGCTGTATGACTGCTCACTCACCTCTTAAGTACCCTAATTATTGGAGCAAGCTCTATTTCCGATGTCACTGATTTTTACAGCCTATTGATAGGTCATTGTGTAAATGTAGCACATTTTCCTTATCCATTCTTCAGCTGAGGGCCATCTAGTATATTCCAGATTTTGGTTATTAAAATAAGGCTGCTTACCTCAGTCAGGATAGTGTTTTCTATTTTGATCCATTTGCATGCAAAATTCAAGATGTCATTGTTTTTTACCGCTGAGGAGTACTTTAATATGTATATATTCCACACTTTCTTCATCCATTCTTCCATTGAAGGGCATCTAGGTTGTTTCCAGGTTCTGGCAATTACAAACAATGCTGCTATGAACATAGTTGAGCATATACTTTTGTAGTATAATAGGGCATCTCTTGGGTATATTCCCAAGAGTGGTATTGCTGGGTCCAGGGTAGGTTGATCTCATATTTCCTGAGAAACCACCACACTGCTTTCCAAAGTGGTTGCACAAGTTTGCATTCCCACCAGCAATGGCTATCATTGGTGTTTTTGATTTTAGCCATTCTGACAGGTGTAAGATGGTATCTCAAAGTTGTTTTTATTTGCATTTCCCTGACCTCTAAGGATGTTGTGCATGATCTTAAGTGTCTTTTGGCCATTTGAACTTCTTCTGTTGAGAATTCTCTCTTCAGATCAGTGCCCCATTTTTTAATTGGGTTGATTAGCATTTATGAACATGGGATGTACTCACTCATAATTGGTTTCTAGCCATAAATAAAGGTCATTGAGCCTATAATTCGTGATCCTAGAGAAGCTAAATAAGAAGATGAACCCAAAGAAAAAACATATAGTTATCCTCCTGGATATTGTAAGTAGACAAGATTGCTGGGCAAAAAGTGGGAACTGGGGGTGGGGTGGGATGGGGGAAAGGAGAGATAGGGAGAGAAAAGTGAGAAGGGGAGGATGGGAAGAACTTGGGGGGATGGGATGGTTGGGATAAAGGAAGGGTAGATATGGGAGCAGGGAAGTATATATATTAATTCAAGGAGCCAATTTTAGAGTTGGCAAGAGACTTGACCCTAGAGGGATTCCCAGGTGTCCCGGGAGATGTCCCCAGCTAGTTCCTTGGGCAGTTGAGCAGAGGGAGCCTGAAATGGCCCTATCTTATAGTCATACTGATGAATATCTTACATATCATCATTGAACCTTCATCTGGTGACGGAAGGAGATAGAGACAGAGACCCACACTGGAACACCGGACTGAGCTTCCACGGTCCAAATGAGGAGAAGAAGGAGGGAGAACCATGAGCAAGGAAGTCAGGACCACGAGGGGTGCAACCACACACTGAGACAATGGGGCTGATCTATTGTGAACCCACCAAGGCCAGCTGGACTGGGTCTAAAAAAGCATGGGATAAAACCGGACTCTCTGAACCTGGCGGACAATGAAGGCTGTTGAGAAGTCAAGAACAGTGGCACTGGGTTTGATCCTACTGCATGTACTGGCTTTGTGGGAGCCTAGGCAGTTTGGATGCTCACCATCCTAGACCTGGATGGGGCAGGGAGGACCTTGGACTTCCCACAGGGCAGGGAACCCTGACTGCTTTTCCGGCTGGAGAGGGAGGTGGGGGGGAATTGGGGGGAGGGAAATGGGAGGCAGAGGAGGGGAGGAGGCAGAAATTTTTAATAAAAATATATAAATAAATAAAATAAGGATGCTATAACATTGTTGAGAAAGTGTCCTTGTGGTATGATTGATTAACATGTGGGGATACACCCAAGAGTGATATCTCTGGGTTTTAAGATAGATTGATTCTCAAATTTCTGAGAAACTGCCTATCTTACTTATTTTCAAAGTGGCTGTATAAGTTTGCAATCCAACCAGCAGTTAAGGATTGTTCTGCTGACTCCACATCCTCTCCAACATGACCTGTACTTGTAGTTTTGATCTTAGCCATTCTCAAAGGTGTAAGATGGTAACTTAGAGTTGTTTTGATCCTATTTTCCTGATGATTAAAGATGTGGAGCAGTTCCTTAAATATCTTTCTTTCTCAAGTTGCTGTTTCCAGGTATCAGGTGTTTTGTCTCAGCAATGAGAACAGCAATTACTATAAAACTAATATAATTAGTAATGCTTTAACTCTGCTGAATTAAGGCATTATTTTCTGAGTAGTTACATAAATTATTGATATTATATAATTTACAATATGTTTATATTTAGTGTTTAGCAAGGATTATTTTAATAAACATAATCCATTTTGAAATTTGACAAAGCATTAAACTCATACAGATTTAAAGAAAATAGTTCTGTGGAGAGAGAGATTGCAGTAGTGAAAGTGCTGGAATTTTCTCAGTTCTCTTGTCTGAAAAGACATAAAATTAATGAGTTGCTTGAACAAATGAACACAAACCAAGACACAGATTAGTGACATTAAATCAATCAACAATCATTCTGTAATTAGTGCAATTAGAACAACACCTTACACTTCTACTATGCAAAGAGTATAGTAGAACATTTCAAACTCAAAAACATTAGCTACTACCCTTAAAAAAAGTTGTCAATAGTTGGTGTAAAATTATCTACATACTTACTAAACTGGGGATGTGGGATAGACCATTCTAATGGTATTTATTTAGCTAATCAAATCATAGGCATGTTGTGGAATAAAAATATTTAGAAATGATAACTTGTTATGATTTATTATGTCAGTAATTCACTTTACTAAAATTAATTCATGATTTCTCATGCAAAAGAAAAATAAAACCATTTTAGTTTTATGATATAAGAGGCAAAGGTTTAAATATGAGACAAAATTAAGAAATGAATATATAGGAAATGATGCAATTGATAGATCTGAACATTTAGAGGTAATATAGAGTAATGGTAATAAATTAGTTTTGTTTCAGTTGTAAATTTTATGTCCTGGGTGGTACATTTAAATTAAGTTTAGTTTAGCAATGTACACCAAATGGAATGCACCAAATTAGCCTAATATATGAGAATTAAATATTGTATTTAACATTTAACATGGCTTTATGTAACGTTTATAACAGACGATCTGTAAACATCCATATTAAATTTGTGTTCTGTGGACATACTGCCATATAACTTCTAATTTGGGGGAGTAAATAAAAAACAACCATATAACTAGGTATACTTGGACTTTTGTGGATTTTCTTTCTCCCTTGTGATACTGAATGTTTCTTTTGTGAATAAAAGTGCACAGTTATTATTGTGGGGGGAATGTTAAAGGTAACAAGGTTGTCAGACCACAGACTAATCTGAGAATACATTGTCCCAAGAAAATATAAGTCACCTTTTAGTATTATTTTTATCTTCAATAAAAGTAATATTAAAGATATACATCAAAATGTACTTTCTTTATAATGACTTAAGGGCTATACAGGTGCACTACAATTTACACGTGCTATCCACCCAGTGTTTCACATCCTCCTACAGATATTCATACTTGTGTGGTCACATTTCATCCCATCATAAGAACATTATACTTTAATGTATATTGCCAAGTTAAATTGATGCTTTATTCTATTAAAATGTATTTAAAATTAATTAGAATACAGCCATTATTTTTAAAGTGAGTATTCAAAAAACAAAAATGATTATCTTAACACAAATCAGAAATTAAAATGAGTGAATCTTATTCCTTTCTAAATGTATTTTCCAAGCACTTTGTCTCATATTTAACAAATTTGCATTCTATCTCTTAAACCAAGGTAAATTTTAAAGCCTCAATGCCTAATCCTTTGACTGATATTTTACATTAAATTATTGTTAATATCAGTGGCTGTTGACTGAATCTTTTGATGGTTCTCAAGAAATTCACTGGTATTAGTAACTATAATAGAGAGTTCCAAAGCACCAATATTCCAAATAATTATATACTTGTGAAAAAATAAAAATCAAACACAATAGCTTTGGAGATTTTTTTTCTAAATTCTCTGCCATGTTTTCTGCATCTGTTACACTTTACAGTAGAATATAAAAGTTAAAGCTAAGTACTTCCCATATGCCCTATTTTATTATAAAATGATAATATATCTTCATATTCTAGAGTAACTTTTATAAAATTATTTTAAGAGTATTGAGAATTATTTCACATTTGTAATTAAAATAAATAAAAGAATAAACATAAGATGTAAAGAAACCCAATGATATAAAAATAGCAACCACAAATGTAGAGCTGATAGCATTAATGACCTTTAGGTTGTATAAGCAGTTATAAAAGCAGAGAATCTATGTGAAGTATACTGGGAATTTTCAATTTTATTTCAGATAAGACAGGCTTCTACTTCAAATTCTTGAATGATATAAAAACTATTCTTAAGGGAGAAGTGATTATTATTTCACAAATATTAATAGCAGAAGTTATCAAACAGGAATTGTGATGGATATTCTGAGTCAATCCACTAATAACTGGACATAAACTACATAGGCTCTTGGGTTAAATTTAAATTGGGGTTCAATGAAGCCTTTGCCAAGCCAGCACAATAAAGTACCATGATGGAGAAAAACATAGGAATAAAGCTGTGTCTCCAGGTGAAATGTCACTTGAACAGTGTGATAAACAATAGAAAACTGAAGACAAGAATCCCAAGGAAAAACCAGAAATGGTGGTGCATGTCTTCAATCACAGCTTTTGAGAGGGAGACATAGCTGGTCAGATCTCTGAGCTCTAGACCAGACAGGGCTATACAGAGAAACCCTGTCTCAAAAAACTAAACCAAAACAATAAACAAAAAGAAACAGGAAGGAGTTAGACTAAATTTCCTGGGGTTGAATTATACTAAATTTTAAAAAGCACACAATAATTTTAATGAAAGGTGAAGAGAATGTGTGTAATAGTGTATTATCATGTACGGACTGTGATCTAGATTAATAACTACTTGTTTTGAGTTCTATGGTTTCAACTATATTACACATTCAAAGAAAAACACATGCAAAAGTTATAGAACACGACATCTCTATTTTACTGTTCATATTTAATATTATACATCTGTGTGTATGTCGTTATAATTATTACCAATTTCTGTTATGTATCAATCTCTATCAATTTCTTTTTTTTTTTTTGTTTTTGGGTTTTTTTTTGGTTTTTTTGAGACAGGGTTTCTCTGTGGTTTTGGAGCCTGTCCTGGAACTAGCTCTTGTAGACCAGGCTGGTCTCGAACTCACAGAGATCCGCCTGCCTCTGCCTCCCAAGTGCTGGGATTAAAGGAGTGCGCCAGCACCACCTGGCTTTCTATCAATTTCATTTATCAATTATTTATCAATTTCATTTATTTAATTATCATTGCACAGTTACTAAATTAGATATGGTTATATGATTGGATGTAAAAATGTCTACTCAAGAGTGTGCATTTATTTGAAAACTGGTTCCTATACTCTATTTGTGTATCAAAGTATAATATACTCACTGTGTGAATAAACCATGTCCATTTATTTCTCATTATTCAGAGAAATCAGAGAGGAAGGTACCAGGAGAATTTGTGCCCAGTGGAAACATAATGTCACAAGGCAGTAAGTCATTTTCTCCCTATCTTTGCACATGAGGGCACTATGAGATTTTGTCAGGAAGGATATTGGCCACTCTCAATGCTATTATATCATTACCTGAGGTCAATAGCCAACCTCATTCATGATTAGGCCTATGTATTTGAATTCTAGGAAGAGAGGAAAAGCTTTGAGTTTAAAATAACAAGAAAGAGACTGTAGTGGTTAATACCACTTACTGGTCTTACAGAGGACCAGAGTTCAGTTCAAAGTACATATTGCATGTGGGTCACAAACACCTGTGATTCCATGTCTAAGGGATTTGATGCCATGTTCTAGATTCCATAGACTCTTGCACACATGTGTACACCACACACAGACACAAACACACACATACACACTTAAAAGTTTGTAAAATAATACAAAAAGTGTCGAAAAGTCCTGAGGACTATGAATTGGTTCGGTGTGTGAACTGATGCAGAACTTGAATTCACATCTCCTGAAATATTTAACAAATTTGGGGAACATAAAACATCAGGGCTCTATTTTATCTAGGAATTGAGGCCTATTTGGAGCATGTTAATGTTTTATTGTAGAAGCACAAAGGAGGTTGATATAGTTTGAGTCCTGGAAGACTATGTCAGAAGAGCCAAAGTAAAACTTAAAGTGTGTCAGTAATCATTTGTCTACATTAGATTAAAATTATTTTCTATAAAGTAGCTAAAATTTCCATCCACAAGCAGTGGTTATTTTGCCACCGATTCAATTATTCTTGAAATTTTGAAATTGTCTTATCAATATACAATTTTGCTATTAAAATATTGCTAAGATTGCATTCAAGTCATCTGCTTTAATTCCTGGGATGAACTATTGGATTGATACTGTGGTTTCTGCTATTTGAACACTTTCTAAAGACAAGACCAACTTTGTATTTAGAAATATGCCTTTTATTTCCTTATATCACACTCAGGAAACATTTGAAGAAATGTAACTTGTAGGCATGCATATAAAGCTTGAAAGTTTAGGAAACTTTCTTCTCATGGAATTTTTTTTCAACCTGTGGTTATATAATCAATCATGTATATCCAAATAATGACATACCCTCATTCATTTTGAGAACTTGATCTTATTTCTTTGAACATAATTCATGCCATTGTTTAAAATCAGAACTCATAATTCAGACTTATTTTCTTCTGATTATATTAAGAAATACTTCTTTACTTTGCCAAAGCTGGAAGAAGTCCTATAGAATGCTCCTAATGCTTTTATGAAATCTGTCATTTCATGAAGTCTGTGTTTGTGTAATCATCAGATCTCTAGAGCTCATGTAGCATTTTCTTGCTCTACATTCTGAGGGCTTTAGTGAAGGGTAGGAATGACTTCGATTACCATTATCAACCTTCCAAACCATTTTCTGTTTTCTGTTGATGACCTCTTAAACGTCACATTCACCAAGAAATAATACTTAAGAATAAAAAGCAAATAGTCTTTTGGGTAGTGCTATTTTAGTTTGATGTTGACATTTCAAGCTAAATCTCTCTTACTGAAAATTGATGTCTTTTCTTCGGGGAAAAAAAAGTGTTTTTATAAATTTCCAGATGCAATGTCCCAGACCCAAATAAGCCTCTTTAACATCCGTGGACTTTGTTGCTTGGAAGTTAGTCATTTTCCCTGTTGTGCGTCCTCAGCACCAAGATTATGGTTTCAGCTGGGCGGTGGTGGTGCACGCCTTTAATCCCAGTACTTGGGAGGCAGAGGGAGGAGGATCTCTGTGAGTTCGAGACCAGCCTGGTCTACAAGAGCTAGTTCCAGGACAGGCTCCAAAACCACAGAGAAACCCTGTCTCGAAAACAACAACAACAACAAAAAAGATTATGGTTTCAGGTGTGTTACATGATTAGTTAACCCTCCCTGTTTTACTGTTCAGGATCCACATGCATTTCCCTGCAACAGCCACTGCTTCGCATTAGCAGAGTTAAAAAAGCTTTCTCAATGCAGTTTCTCATTTCTTTCACTTTGTACCTTGGTTCATTTAGCTGAGGGACTCATGTGAATTCTGTTGGTCTAGAAATTCAAATATTGCCTACTTCCCCTATTCCTTTTGTACATTGAAGCATTGCTTTATCATTGTATTTTGAATTCTATACAGTTCTCTACATCTCTAGAGAAAAACCTTCTCCTGACTCTCCATCTTCATTCCTTCAAAACTTGAAGTTATCCCTTAGGTTGCAAATATGTCATGGTCTGCCAATCTTCCTTCACAACTAATAGAAGAGAAAAGATCAGTTGGTAGCCACTATCTTCCTCTTTGATATCTGTACCTTAGAGAAATTTCCTACGTCAGACACTGGTGACGCAGATGGCGGGCAACTCACGCATGTACACGTGGCTTATCCGAGTTGGCCTCAGAACCAGGAAGTGCAGCCTTTCGGGTGGCTAAGGAATTACACCGGTAGTATGCCTTGCAGCAGAATGAATATCATTTAATATGAGTGAAACTTCCAGTTGGGTAAAGGTTTGATTTTTCCATGTTTGATGCCATAAGTGGTGTTTTTGTAACAGGCCTTTGTGTAAGGTTGTGGAGTATCTATATCTAGTATCCTTGACAAAAATATCTTGTATGTTTTGTTGCACTCTGTGGAACCTTTTGTATAATGTATCAAGAAGTATATGCACAGTTACTTCACTGGAGGTTTTTCTTTCTGGGAGAATATGATAAAATGTAATCTGAGATAGTATCTGTGACTTTTCTTTCTGGTCCATTTTATTTGGTATTCCGTATGCTTCATGTACCTTTATAGGCATATCCTTCTTGAGTTAGGATGATTTTCTTCAGTGTTTTTGTTGAATAACTTTTGGACCTTTGAGTTGGGATTCTTCTATTTTATCTTTTACTATTATTTGTAGGTTTGGTCATTTTATGGATGTCTCACATTTCCTGGAAGGTTTGTATCAGAAGCTTTTAGATTTAACATTTTCTTTGACCAATATATACATTTCTTCTTCCCCGTCGTCAATATTTGAGAGTCTCTCTTCCATTTCTTTCTTTTGGCAAAGCTTGCCTATGGAGTTCCTCTTCAAATTCCTAAGTTTTTCACCATAAAAGTTCTCTCAGTTTGTTCTTTCTTTATTGATTCTATTTCCATTTTCATGAGTTGTACATTTTCATTCCCGTTTCCTCAGATTGTTTGGGTTTTTTCTGCATTTCTTTAAGGGAAGTATCCCTTTCATCTTTAATGACCTCTGTCAGGGACATATGGGAGGTGTTGAAGGTAATTTTCTTGTGCTTCAGCTATGGTGGCATATTCTAGGCCTGCTGTGGTAGGATAGTCATGTTTGCATGGAAACATATTGCAGTGTCTGTTATTTTTTTTTTTATGCTAGCATCTAGGCATCAGGGTGTGGGATAATTCTGAATTTGTGGCTTTTGTGTGTGTGTGTGTGTGTGTGTGTGTGCTTTGATCCTTGGGTTCTGTTTCCTCTCTGGATTTTTGGAGCAAGTGATGATTGTGTGTTGCCTGTTTGACTTGACCACTCAGCTGATGTGTTCACAGAGAATGTCTGCTGGCATTGCAAACCAAGATACAAATGGAAGGACATTACGAGGGGATGGTCTGTGGTTTCCACGAGGGATATGGCCAATGGCGAAGGGAGACTGCAGTTGGCTGTTTGTTGCAGTGCTAGGGACCTAGGGATGAGGCTGAAGGGTTGGGTCTATTGAAGCAGAGAAAGAAGAGAAGGAGTGCAGGTCATTGACCTGGAATTCTTGCAGACATGGACTGAGGGTGAGCAGGGATGCCAGCTTGAGTTGGTGGTTATGATCCTGGGTATGTTTAAAGCACTTTTCTTTGAACTAGTTTTTGCTACCAAATTGATTACAACTTTAATTAACACATTAAACCATATGATTTATGGCTGTATCCATTTATAACTTATAATTATATAAAAGTTAGGGATTTACTTCATTAAAATGTTCGTAAGTTGTGTGAATGAAAATAGAGGGGATCTTTTTGAAATAATACATACAACAGGGAAAAAATAAAAAACATGTGATAATAACACATTTCTCTAATTGGCTATCCTATGAATATTGCATTTTTTATACTCTTTAAGTGAAAGATATTTAGATAACATTTCAGAGATCTAAATATTTTTAAGAGTTTTATAATATATCAGTGATTTGTAGAACTAAAAATGAAATGATTGGTGTTGTGCTCATAAATGGAATTTCATATTCACTTTGTAAAAATGTGCGAAACGAAGATTTTGGATGTATGCAATGCCTCACCTAGAATATTTTTCAGTAGAATGTAATGCTATGAAATTGTCTGAGCACATTGGATTAAGATATTAAAGATAGGATTGGATGGCTACTAAATGTACTAAAGTTAAGTGATTTACAACAAAGTCAGAAATATTATTTCTCTTGATTTTTGTTGCATTAAATGTGCATTATAAATCCAACAGAATATTTAAAAGTGTATAATCTTTCTTACATTAGTGATGAACCTACTCAAAAGCATTCTATAATGAATCTAAACCAAATGGAATGAAACAGATTATACATGAATTAATTCAAACATAAAATGATGAGTATGAAGGGTCAAAGATCATTAGAAATTGTTTTTAAATGGTCTCTGAAAATTGCCACTGCAGAATAAAAGACCTTCATTTTGATTTCCAGCATGAAAGTGGTACAAATACCAGACTCTTACTTGGAGATTTTCAGCAGTGGAAAGTGATTCTCTTATTTCATACAAAGTCCTTTTTCCTCTATGCTAATAAGGCCCTTTGCTACACAATTATGATATTTTAAATGTATATATGTTTCCAGTAGCAATTAAATTGTTTATAAGTAGTTCACACTTAGCTTGTGACCATTTCAACATTTTCAGCCCTGTACTCACAAGACTGAGAATTAATGCATCTCAGCTATAAAAATTTTTCCTCAAGATGAGAGCACAAAGAGCAGCATAATGTTGTACTTTAGCATTGCAAAGCTAAAGTTACATTTCTATCTTTGAGTATCGGCTCTATTATCTAATAGATGCGTATCTTTTGAATGTGACTTAAAAATCTACGAGCAATAATATCTCCCACATAAAGTAATGTTAATATGGTTGATGTTAATATTATCTTAAAGAACTTAGAGAATTACGTAAATGTACTATTTTACAATAAGTAGTTCCCATGAATATACATACATACTATGCTTTCTATTTTACTTATGAGGCAGGCATGATACACAAAGAATTGTTAAATACCTCATGTTTTCTAACTCTAGTATAATATGGAATACATTGGACTCAATTTTCATTCTATAATCTTACCTATTTAATTCATGACAAATTCATAACTGAGTTTTGGAGCTTTCAACTGAACAAAACATATATGGCCAACATAACTAATAATTTCTCAGAACCTGATGTCAAGATTAATGAATCATTAGGAAAATATAAAATACATTTTTGATCATAAACAAAATAGCACTGTATCAGTTCTCTAAACAGAAGTAAAATCAAACAGAAAAAATAGCTCATTTTCCTTTATTTTCAGTGTTTTCAGTGTCATCAAAAGGGTTAATTTGAAAGTTCTATCTGTTGCAAACAAATCTGCGTACATCTACACTTCTCTCACATCATATCAAATGCAACACTAAGAGAAGGTTATCAAAGAAGCAGATTTCACAGTAGAATGCAGCAAGTTTAATATTTTGAACTTTGCAATAAAAAACCACATACAGTCTATAGAAAACATATTTAATATTACAGAGGAGTTTTCTCGTAAGTGTAATTCAGTTTTTGATAATGAAGAAGTCACACCCTTTATGTTGTGCATAAAGAGATGGATTTCACCCGTCATCACAAGGTTTACAAATGCAATGTAAGTAAGGGCAAATAAAAATGCTTTATCGTCTTTTGTTTGGTTGCAGTTGTAATAGTTTCCTTTGTCAAATATAGAAACAGGGCTGTGAAAAATTTAACACAGTGCTTTCAGCAAGCCATTGAAAATTTCATAAAATATTAGAACAAAATTCACTGTGCTATGATTTTTATGCAGCCTAAGATAGAAAAACATAAATAATTGAATGACATTCTTACTGTTGTCAAATCGAGAGCCATTTAATATTTCTCTTTAGTTTTCTTAAAGCTCTTGGTTTTGCAGTGTAAACAGAGTTTATGTACAAACCTAAAGCACAGCTTAATCTTGCAATCATTTCCTTTCATGCCGCAGGCTTCCATTTAGACTTATTCATTACAGCCCTAAAGCTTCTGCCTTCTAAATGTGTAGGTTAGAGAAAGTACCTTGGAGCTCACCTGCCCAAGATTAATAATATCACTACAAGAAGATTAGAGCTATTACTCTTCCTGCCCTGATCCAAATGGTACAAATGGGATTTTAAGGATGATGTCTGTTCCGAGATCCAATGGACTGATGAGGTGCAGGGATGGTTACCCCGAGGAATCAGGAAAGATAGACTGCAGGGTTGAACAGATGATACACCATTAGCTTTAGCTATTATCCAAAGAAAAGATTATGGCTATAAATAAATTCATCCAGACCTCTAATACAATGGACAGGCAGACCAAAGGATGAACAGACAGGGAACATAACCATTATTTAAAAGGAACGTCTGAGCATGCAATTCTTTTTTAGTAGCAGAATCACAGGGAATACCAAATTGAATAAAAATATCAACTAGTATTATAAAATATAATTTGCAAGAAATTATATTCTCTTGTCCTTCTTTTAAACTCCCCTTGTTTAGGTAAAGACTCTAATTAACACTCCATTGTGACTAACTTAAAGAAACATCCCAGAAACCGAAAATACATGAGTCTATTCACTTTGAAGAATGACAAAAATTCATTTTATTAACAAAGTACACACAGGTTATGTTTATTTTAATTTTGAGTAATGGTTTTCATGTATTTTATGTGAATAAAATAATATTGTATTTGTTCAAAAAGTTGTAGAATAGTATTATTCTTTGTCTAAAATAACCAAGAGAACACAATGAAAACTTTTTCACGATAGACAAGCAAGTCAATAAATGCCTTTGACTATGCTCAGCTATAATTCTTTTTGTCCTAATTTTACTTGTACTAATTTTACTTCATCCTTCCTATTGTACACATTAGGGAAAGATTTGGTCTCCTCTAATAAAATATCACAACAAAGAAGCCCTGACAACCCACATACAGTTAACTAACATTATGTGACTGAGCAGGTTATATTTCAGAATACATATATATATATGCACATACATATATGTGTACAATAGCACTTATTTTTAATAAATAAATAAATCTAAAGGAAAACAGGGCAGGACACAAGTATAGGGGTTGAAAGGATTAAAGGCAATGGAGAATTGCTGCAATTACATTATAATACAAATTATAATATAAAAAGAAAAAAATAAAAGCAGAAAGAAGGAATTTGTTCCATTTGGTTGAATTTTTCTTTATTTTCTTTTTTTCTTTAGGACCATCACTCCATATAATTGTATTATTTGTATTCAGGGTAGGTTTTCCCACCTCAGTTATTCTGTTCTAAACATGCATTTGCAGGTACAGTAGAGATGTGCACCATGTGAATACTTTTACTCAGCAATTCTAAATCCACTGAGTTTAACAACAAAAGTGAACTACCACAAATGTTGATGATACATTAATATTCATACACATGGACAGTTTCTAATCAAATAATATAAATTAATCTTTTAATCCCTTCAACAATACTGTGTTTATATCATCAATTTTACAATAAAAAACCTAGGTTGCAAAAATATATTATGATGATTCTATTTATGCAAACAGATGTTTCCTGTCCTAACCACCCAGTCAAAAATAATTGGCTCAGAGGCTGAATATAAATTATAAATGTGTGGCTGATAAATCAGTCTTCTAACTAGCTAACTCTTACACTTAAATTAACCCGTATTTCTATTTATGCTTTGCTGCATGGCTTGGTACCTTTTCTCAGTACAATGTTCCCATCTTGCTCTCTCTGTATTTACTGGCAATTCCTGACTCTGCCCTTCTCCTTCCCGTCATTCTAAGTTTGATTTCCTTGCCTATGCTTATTGCCTGGCAACTGGCCAATCAAAATTTTATTAAACAAATTTGAATGACAAATCATTACAGTGTGCAATAGGATTATTCCACAGTTTATTTACTTAAAAGTTTAGCTTGAACTCATCAACAACATGTTTAAATTCTTCGGATAATTTTTGAACCTTTTCTTCAGGACAACTATTGTCATCAATAAAAAGACAAATTCATCCTCACTATACCTTGCCCTTTATAAAACCATTCAGCTCATGTTCCCAACTAGGAATTGACAAAAATTCTTAAGAATAATCTATGAAAAAGAACTGGTGATATTTTATGGTCTTTAGCTATATCAATTATTTATTGCATTGTCTTATATGTGATACTCTAATACAGAAGTTAATTATGCTATAACTCCACCACTTAGAACAGCATGGAAATTTATTATGTCATTGATACATACTTATTAGAATAATTAATGAATGGAATAAATGAATATGAAATCAGTAGAATGAAAAATGTTAAAAACACCTCATCATGGATATAATAAGGAATTATAGTTCAATAAATATTTCTGTTTTTAGGATCAATCAAATGGTTGAATGATGTTACTATTAAAAAACAGAACAAAGAGAGAAAAGGTCAATGTTAGAAAAGGAGAGTTTTAATGAGAATCCTTTACAATATACTGGCTTTAAGACACCTAAAAGATGTTTTATTGAGTGATTTCCACAGACTTTCAGAAAGTAATAGTTGAAACTATGTTATAAGTATCTGGAAAGAAGGATGAAACTTATAGGCTTTTAAAATGCAATATTTGAAACTTACGATGTGGTGTAGTTTTAGGAGAAAAGTTTTGTTTGTTAGCTACATGTAGAAACTGAAAAGGCTATGTGAACACAAGCAAGGTGAATGAAAAGTGAAATAGATGAAAACCATAGATAGAATTCTGCAGATTCTCACAACTGTAGAAGTTGCAAAATTGTAGGAAGGAGTCAGATGCCAGGATATTATGATTCTGAATATGCAAGCCCAATTGTGTTTCTTTTGTTGAACTTACTTTTTCAACACCGTTGTTTATTCTATTATAAACATTATAATGCTCATAAATACAACAGACACCCATTCTTTTTAACTACATGACTTAATAGAGAAATTCCATTGTGAGACCATCAATATTTCATTGACTAATTAATTACTCTCAGACTAGATGGAGGAGCTATGTAGATTCTAATGGATCAGAGATACTGTCTGAGATAGGTGATACAGGGCACAAGAAAAAAAATTAAACCATGACCCAACCTGGTAAAAGTGACATAAGGAGAATAGTGAAGAATATTATGAAGTAACATCAATTCCTTAACATAGTGGTGCATGAGTGTGGAACAGGCATTATGGTAGATACTGTATCAGTCAGGGTTGGCTAGAGTCATAGAACTGATCCATTTATATGCACTAAAATGGAATGTATTTGAGTCATTTAAAAACTTTGGTCATGTTAGCAAAAAAAAAATGACTCTCTCCCAATAAAAAAAAGCCAAGAATCCCATAGTTGTTCAACACTGTGCACTGTGTATATCAAATGTTCTTCAGTATATTTTGGAATCCTGAATATGTACCTTTTAATACTAGCAAAGAGATTTTTTTGGCAGCATAGTACATGGACAAGCGAGGGCAAATGAGCACAAATGTAAGTAGGCAGTTCACTTAGAAATACATTGACTTAGTCTATTACAGCAGCTGCGGCTACATGGCATTAAGTTGGTAGCTGTGGAAGCTATATTGTGTTATGCTTGCAGTTTAACAAGTAAGACTTCAGTTTCATATATATGTATACACTGGCAAAAGCCACCATGAGCCTTCCTGGATCAGACTCATCTGAAGTTTATTACTTTCAACAAATGCAGAAGCCACAGCAATATCATAGAGCTGATTCCTTGAGAACAGTTCTTATGAGATAGTATGGTGAAAACTAGAGATTACCCAGCCAGTGTAGTGAGTTTCACCCCAGGTGATAATCCAAGAAGTTAGGAGGCTCAGCGGTTTATGAATAGGAGCTAGCATTTCTGCCCATTCTCAACTCCACAAAAAGACATTAATTACTAAGTTCAACTCCAAAGAGCATGGAGAAGATGACATTTATTTTCCTCAAGTGCAAATTAGTGCTTCCCAGAGGAAGGAAGGAAATTTTTCATGGTTCAAAGTAGTCTTAAGAGTCTGTCTTTGGGAAATATGCTAGCTCTATTTTCAAAATTATTCTATTGCAGAGACATGCAGAATTACAAAGAATTCTCTCCCTACAGCTTGTCACTAAAGATTGCCTTCTACCAGAATGATACACTTCTACCCTCAGTAAATCAACTTCAGTGACTCAAAATAATTTAGTCCACAGAGAAACTTTAAAATACAAGCCAAAGTGTTTCATGTTGTATGAAAATTTATCACAAATCACGATCATGACTCAGATTACATTTTGTGCCTTCAAAAAGAAAAACTTTCTAGTTATTTTTTATAAGGCAGTTATCAAATGTTATCAAAACTATGGTCATGATATTTTGTTGAATTTTTCTGTTATAGGTTTGAAAGGACTCAATGCTGGTTCCTGACCAATCCCCATCAAGTAAATAAAGATTATGTAGTCACTGCTAAGATAGCTCTGCCTTTGATGTGATGAACTCCCAGAGGAGCCTTGACGTCATTTCGTCTATGTTGTCTCCTCCAGCATGTCCAAATGATTTTTGCATTAGTGTGGTTCTCTAAGTATAGGATTCTCTTATACTGGAGTCTTTTCACCAGTAAAAGTATTCTGTTTATAATTCCTTAATAGTACTGTCAGATTAAATGTGTGGCGACATCTAATTTGCTGCTATAATTGATAATTATTTGAAATAATGTAAGAATGTTTGTTTTCATTGTAATATCATTATGTAAAGTGACTGTACCTATACATTTTGGTTTAAGTTTCAAAGGTGTAGGAGGCACTTTTCAAATCTGTCCATCCTTTTGAAGCAGTTTATTCAATTATTTATTCTATATTTAAGTGTAATTATTCCTCCAGTTATTACTCTCTAACTTACCATTTTACCATCATTTATAAACACTACCTTAGGGAATTCATATAACTACTTTAGGCAGGCCTGAAAGTTCAAATTGCTTTATTGTAAGTCAAATGATTAGTTATGTTTTGGGGGTGTTATAGTGTTCCTAAAACATGTGTTTCCACCAAAGCTTCATCTTAAGACCATTTTTGTAAATAGTTGTTATTAGGGATAGAATTTTGTGTCTTCTCTTAATATCAATATACCAAGTTGATAATATTCAAAGAGGAATTCTGCCTATGATTAGTTTCACATGTTGTCATCGGGATGAGTTAGCCTAATACAATTAGGAAACTTTTTATGGAATAAAGATATTTACAGATGTGTCTCTTTCCTTTATGGGAGATATGCAGGAGGCACTAATCAGCAAACTGTGATATAGGGCATTTCTATATATGAATTTTAGTTTTTGATGTTTCATCTTTTAGAATATAAAATAAATGTGGGTTATTGCAGGCAAAATTCCCTCACTTTGTTATAGAAGCCTGAAAATATTAAAATAGTATTCTTGAAATCAAATTAGTAGTTCAGAGGATGTCATGATGGATATAAAGAAATCCAAACCGAATAGACAGATAAACAATATACAGTAAATAAATGCAGAAACAAACCTAGAAATAAGGAGGTTCCAAGGACCACATCAGGGTTTGAAGACAGGCAATTGTAAGCCAAAGAACATTAAGAATTTTGAGAAGACAATGCAGTGTACAAATGTCCACAAGGACATTTATTCTCATATAGTATAGAGAAGCTACCTAACAAAATATCATTGCACCTGTGATTGTCTTGAGCATCATGTGATATCCTAAAGGACAGAGGGCCAAATTCTGCCCAAATTCTTTGTCCTTGACCAATGGTCTACAGAAGCTCATATAAAATACCATTATTCCTAATATCTTAAAAATCATTTCAAAACATTAACAGAGATGTTGAAAACCACCCCCTGTTTCCATCTACCCGAAGTTCTTCAGTCACACTAACTTCTCAGTTCAGAAATCCTGTGACTCATCACCTATGAGCTACAAATCGATGAGGGGAGCTGCCTTCAACCACTTATGACTCCCCACCGTGTGTAGAACTATGTAACTAGTTGAATAGGTTGTCTGCTATCAATATTCATACATACAATGACAGAGAAAGTGTAAGGTCAAATGTATGGCCTCCTTGCTCAAATAAGGGACAAGAAAAGTCACAAACAAATCATTGGTCCAAGGAAATTTTGAAATGTTGCCAGAAAATCTCTGACTCTCCGGCATCCCACCCAGCAGGAAGGACTCTGTCTCTGTCCCTGAACTCTCTCCTCTGTTCTCGTCTTGCTTCTCCTTTCATAACTCTGATACTAGTTACATGGTAGCCATAGTTTGATTAGTTTGCTTTCTATCTGTAGAAACTTAATGATCCACAAGTATTTTCTTCACCTTCATGCATTCCTTCTTATTTTAAACACTTTTATTTATCATGCTGATATCAAGTTCTCAGGAAATGAGTAAGGTTTGCATGTATTCAACAGGAAAACTTAATTTTAAAAAAATGCTTAATCATAGTTGTTCTGGATGTAACTTTCCCCCAACAATTCTTATGTTGGGAGTTTTGTTTTGTTGAGATGAGTAAATGGCACAGCCTTTTTCTTCTAAGCTCCTCTGACGTGATTGCAAGATGCATTTATGATTTAAAGCAGACTTATTATGTGTGATTTGTACTCTGAAAAATTCATGTTTATGACATGCTGGCAAAGAATTTCTAAGCTAAATGCTCGGTTGTTCTATGTTGATCTCTAATTATTAGTCTTATTTTAACCATTAGCTATACTGATTGAATCTTTGAAAGATGGAGACAAAGAAATATAGGAGCCAGAGTGCTCAGAGACACCACCAAAAAAAAAAAAAAAACACCTCACAGAATCAACTAGTCTGCCTGGGCAATTAGGAGCTCACAGAGACTGAACAGCTAGGGAGCCTGAATAGGACTGATTTAGTCTCTCTGCATGTATGTTACAATTGTGTAGCTTGGCCCTCCTCTGGGACTCAAAACAGTGTGAACAGGGGCTATCTCTGACTCTTTTATGGACTTTTAGGACCCTAGTCCTTATACTGTGTCACCTTGCCCAGTCTTAATATGATGCTTAGTCTTACTGCAACTTGATATGCCATGTTTTATTGATACTCATGGGAAACCTGTCCTTTCCTACACAGAAACAGAGGAGGAGTGGATTGGGGTAATGCAGACAGGGGTGTGTGTGGGGGGGACTGGGAGGAAAGGAGGGATGGGTATCTGCAGTCAGGATGTGAAACAAATAAATAAAAAAGAGAGATTCTTCTCCCATACAATAAATTTGACGACAACTTTCCTAATTTCCCTTCTCCCCTGAATCCATTCCCGTTCTGTCACCCATAAAAAAAATAGCAGATATCCAAGAGAAAACAAGCAAACACAACAACACAACGTACAGTAATATGGGGAAAAGTCCTTACACCAAGAAGGCAATCCAACAGGGAGAAAAGAGTCCAAGATATAAGTTCCCCTAAAATTAGTAGTCCTGCTGGCCTTGGTGAGCTCGTTTGTATGCTCACCTTCCTAGACCTGGATGGAGGGGGGAGGCCCTTGGACTTCCCACAGGGCAGGGAACCCTGAGTGCTCTTTGGACTGGAGAGAGAAGGGGAGGGAAGTGGGGTGTGGGGAGTGGGGGAAGGGGGAAGGAAAAGGGAGGCAGGGAGGAGAAGGAAATTTTTAAAATAAAATAAAATGAAATAATTAGGAGTCCCACAAAAGCACAAAGCTAACAGTGACAAAGTATATGCAGAGGATCTAGTGCATAACCATGTAGGCCCCCTGTTTGCTACTTCAGTCTCTGTGAGTTCGTATGAGTCCTGTTTGGTTGATTCAGTGGACCTTATTCTTCTGGTATCCTTTATCCACTCTGTCCTTTACAAGGCTTGTTACCCTTTGACAAGGGAATCATTCCCTGAGCTCCAAGGATAAAGAACTAATGCAGACCTCAAATTTAGGCACCCAGCATATCAGACTACGGGTCTCGCCAGTTGTGTTTGGTTGTTCCCTATATACCCTATGTCCCTGGGCTATCTTGTTTCTGGTTCTGAGCCATCCTAGCAGGATGAGGTATGTGGTCCTACTTCTGAAGTGGGCCTCAAGTTAAATTGTACATTGGTTGACTACTCCCCCAAGTTCTATTGCCTCAGAACATCTTTCTAGCAGAATAGATTATAGGCCAAAGATTTTGTGCCTGGGTTTATGCCCATATGTCTATTTCTGTAGCCACATACTACCTTCCTGCACCAAATCAACTAGAACATGAGGAAAAGGTTTCATGCAGGTATCACCCGATTTCTATATGTTCAATGAGCTATGTGGATGTTGCCCAGGGTCATGGGTCCCTGTTGTCAATTTAGGTGAACAATCTTCTGTCCTAACATCAGTGTCTTGTTGTTTGGGAATCTCCAAAGGGCCACATCAACCAATAATTCAACAGAATACAATCCAGTCCCACCAGTGGGAGCCTTGACAGGTTATAGGAGATGTCTAGTTCAGACTCCATAACCCCATTACTTGTAGTCCTCACTAGAATAACCTTCAGAGATTCCAGAATATTTCCACAGCACTAGGATTCCATATGGCTACCAAATACATCCCAATTCCAGCCGCCATCTCTTATCTTTCTCTTTCCCTCCATCTCACCTTCTTCCCACCTGATTCCTCCTGCATCCATCCCCACCCACCCCCAGTCCACCTGCAAATTCTATTATATTTCCTCTTTGCTGATAAATAGATGCTTCTCAGCTAGAGCCTTTCTCTTTGCCTAAATTCCTTGATTCTAGGTAATTAAGTTTATATCTTCATTATTATTTACTTAATGGCTATTATCCACTTTTAAGTTAATATGAACCACATATTCTTCTTTGATCTTGGTTACCTCACTCAGGATATTTTTTTTCTAGTTCCAGTCATTAGCTCACAAATTTCACAGTGTCATTTTTTTAACATTTGTGTAATATTGCATTGCATAAATGTACCACATTTTGCTTATCCATTCTCCTTCCATATGAGGGACATTTAGGTTTTTCCAAATTCTGTGTATTATGAGTAGTCACAGTAATCAAAGTGAAGAAAGTATCCTTGTGGCAGGATGGTATGTCCTTTAAAGATATACCCAAGAGAGGTAAGAGCTGGGTAGGTAGGTTGATTACAGGTTTTCTAAGGAACCACCATATTGAGTTTCACAGTAGCTGTAGACGTTTGCACTCCTAACAGCAAAGAAAAGACTATTCCCCTTGCTTCTTCTCCTTGCCCACAGGAGCTGTCATTTGTGTGATTGATCATAGCCTTTTTGACAGGTATAAGATGGAATCTCAAAGTAGTTTTGATTTGAATTTCCCTAATGGCTAAAGATGTTGAGAATTTCTTTGACTGTTTCTCAGACATATAAGATTCCTCCACTGAGAATTCTGTTTAAATATGTATCCTGTTTTTTTAAATTTAATTATTTGATTTTAATATCTAGTCTCTTGAGTTCTTTATATATTTTAGTTATTAGACCTCTATCAGATCTGGAATTAGTAAAAATGTTTTCAATTCTGTAAGTTGCTGCTTTATCTAACTAATGTTGTCCTTTGCCTTTTATGAGTTTTTCAGCTTCCTGAAATGACATTTATTAAATTTTGACCTTAGTGCCTATACTATTGATGTTCTGTCCAGAAAATATTTTTGTTAGCCAAAGCATTCAAGACTATTTCCCAAATCCTGTTCTGTCTGTTTCAGTGTGTCTGTTTTCTTTATTGAGATCTTTTATCCATTTTGATTTGATTTTTGTATATGTGATAAATATGCATCTATTTGGATTTTTCCGCATGCAGACATCTAGTTTGAGCAGAACTATTTGTTGAACATGCTTATTCTTTTTCAGTGTGTATTTATGGCTTCTTTATTGAAGATCAGGTGTCTATAAGTATGTGGAATTATGTCTAGGCCCTAAATTTGAATCTATTGATCAGTATGTCTGTTTTTATGCCAATATCATGATGATTACTATTACTATAGCTATGGAGTACAGTTTGGAATCAGAACTGATGATAACACTAGCAGTTCAATATTGTTTTAGTTATGCTGTGTTTTTTTTTTGTTTCTTCTTATGAAATTAAAAAGAGCCCTTTCAAGGTTTGTGAAGAATTGTATTGGAATTTTAAAGGGGATTGATTTGAATCTGTAGAATTCTTTAGGTTGGATGGCCATTTTCACTGTTAATACTTCTGATTAAAAAACATGAGAGGTCTTTCCATTTTCAGATAACTTCTTCAATTTCTTTCTTCAAAGACCTAAAGTTTTTGTCATACAAGTCTTTCACTTACTTGGTCAGAGTTACGACGGGATATTTTATAGTATCTGAGACTATTGTGAAAGGTGTTATTTTTCTGACTTCATTCTCAGGTGGCTTGTCATTTGTATATCCTAAGGCTATATTTTTGTTTTTCAGTTTATCTTCTATTTAGCCACTTGCCTGAATGTGTTTATAGGAGTA
Source organism: Microtus oregoni (assembly GCF_018167655.1). Lineage (NCBI taxonomy): Eukaryota > Metazoa > Chordata > Mammalia > Rodentia > Cricetidae > Microtus > Microtus oregoni. The sequence goes on from NW_024544542.1 coordinate 5,883,842, forward strand.
CCAGGTGTAAAAAAATCACCTCAATTATAGGATCTGAGATCCCTCATATTTAAAAAGTGTTATTTGGAGCAGTGGTTAGGAAAGAGCACTTACTGTTTACACGAGATTTGAACTCAGTTCCAGGAGCTCCAACCTGGTAGCTCACAATTGATCCAGGGGATCTTATGCCCCTGGCTTCCCAAGGGAAACCCTCATGTATAATTACCCATATATAGATATGTCCATATGCCACCGAAAGTATAAATAAACCGTAAAATAGAATACAGTGATATCATATTTAGATAAGCCTGTCCTTCTTATTGACATCTTGGAGAACAATTTTAACAATTGCTTGGAAATAAGCATGTTTTTTAAAAGTTATCTTAATTAAGGGAGCCATTTTAGGGTTGGTAAGAGATTGGACTCTAGAGGTGTCCCCAGGTGTTCATGGAGATATCCCCAGCTAGATCCTTGGACAGCTGAGGATAGGGAGCCTGAAATGGCCCTATCTTTTAGCCATACTGATGAATATCTTGCATATCACCATAGAACCTTCATCTGGTGATGGATGAAACTAGAGACAGGGACCCACATCGGAGCACTGGAGTGAGCTCCCAAGGTCCCAATGAGGAGCAGAAGAAGGGAGAACATGAGCAAGGAAGTCAGGAACACAAGGGGTGCGCCCACCCACTGAGACAGAGCAGCCGATCTAATGGGAGCTTACCAAAGCAAGCTGGACTGGGACTGATGGAGCATATGATCAAACCGAACTCTCTGAACGTGGCTGACATGGAGGGCTGACTGAGAAGCCAAGGACAATGGCACTGGATTTTGATTCTGTTCCATGTACTGGCTTTGTGGGAACCTAGTCTGTTTGGATGCTCACCTTCCTAGACCTGGATGGAGGGGGAGGACCTTGGACTTCCACAGGGGAGGGAACCCTGACTGCTCTTTGGACTGGAGAGCAAGGGGGAAGAGGATGGGAGAGGGAGAGGAGTAGAGGAGGCAGAGGGAAATGGGAGGAGGTGAGGAGGTAGAATTTTATTTTTAAGTAAAAATAAAAATGGAAAACTTGTCACAGAACTCATGATGACAGAAAAAGACAATACATTAATGACGTCTAATAAAAGTGGAAAGTGCAAACTTTATAATCCTATTAATTTTTCTACTTAATGATTTATACACACATATTTAAAAATCCATGAAGCACAAGAATATTGAATATATAAATGTATATGTAAACAAAATATTATATTAGTTACATGCTTGCATCCATATAGCATATTGATGTGTTCATGTGTATCATTTGGCGAAATTATGAAATGTGTATGTACAAGATGATTCAAACATGTTGCTATGCTAGCAAAAGGTGTTTGCTCCATAGTTTATTTTTCTTTGCTGATAGGACTAACCTAGGACCTCAACCTTAATAATCAAGGTGCCTACATTTGAGTCATAGGCCCATCTTCAATACATAATATACATTTTATTGTATCTTTTATTAATTTCTCAAATGGCTTCTGTATGATAATATAACCTATTCTATGTATTACCAAGAGTGTATTGAATAATTTGCCCAGAAATTCCATGTAAGTTCTATCTGCTTTCAACTTTTAAGGATATAGGCCATTTATGTAACAAAGAGTTGATGAAAGTATAATATCTGCTTTTGTTTTTAGTTAAACATAGTCAACAAGTACTGATAAAGTTTTTGCCAAAAGTAAGATTGTTTATATAAGGTAAGTGAGGAATGAATATGTAATATCTCATTTATAGTCAAGAATTTAGTAGGATATACAGAAAATAAATAACTAAATTCAAAATTAATTGTTTAACAGAAATACAGTCAATGTCAAGGGAGTGCAATATTTTCATATATAAAGAAGGCTAAATTAAGAAAACAAAGATCAAAATCTTAAAAAAAGCTACAGAAAAGTTGTGTATAGTTTAGTCTGAATTAATTATAAGACAAAGAATACACTTAGATGAGACAGGAGGTTTTGGGAATGATCTCAAACAGACAGGAGCAAGGCACACACATATGATCTCCTTAAAGATGACAAAATGGAGAACAGTACCATGTGAGTTTCAAGAGGCAGCCCTTGTCAAGAAACTCCAGAGTATTCATGAAGTTAATAAAAATTATTCAAGAGGTTAATGTCAGGGTCTTCTATTCCATTCCATTGGTCGACTTCTCTGTGTTTATGCCAATACCAAGCTGTTTTCAATACTGTAGCTCTATAGTAGAGTTTGAAGTCAGGGATGGTAATGCCTCCAGATGATCCTTTATTGTATAAGATTGTTTTGGCTATCCTGGGTTTTTGTTTGTCCATATAAAGTTGATTATTGTCTGCTCCAGATCTGTGAAGAATTTTGATGGGATTTTGATGGGGATTGCATTGAATCTATCAATTGCTTTTGGTAGAATTGCCATTTTTACTTTGTTGATCCTCCCAATCCAAGAGCAGGGGAGATCCTTCCATTTTCTGGTGTCCTCTTCAGTTTCTTTCTTCAAAGATTTAAAATTCTTGTCATATAGATCTTTCACTTCCTTGGTCAGAGTTACCCCAAGATATTTTATGCTATTTGTGGCTTTCGTGAAAGGTGATGCTTCTCTGATTTCCCTCTCTGCTTCCTTATCATTCATGTATAGGAAGGCAACTGATTTTTTGGAGTTGATCTTGTATCCTGCCACATTACTAAAGGTGTTTATCAGCTGTAGGAGTTCTTTGGTAGAATTTTTGGGGTTGCTTATGTATACTATCATATCATCTGCAAATAACGAAAGCTTAACTTCTTCCTTTCCAATACGAATCCACTTGATCCCCTTATGTTGTCTTATGGCTATTGCTAAAACTTCAAGCACTATATTGAAGAGGTATGGAGAGAGTGGACATCCTTGTCGTGTTCCTGATTTTAGTGGGATGGCTTTGAGTTTTTCTCCGTTTAATTTAATGTTAGCTGTCGGCTTGCTGTAAATAGCTTTTATTATATTTAGGTATGACCCTTGTATCCCTAATCTCTCCAAGACCTTTATCATAAAGGGGTGTTGAATTTTGTTGAATGCTTTTTCAGCATCTAATGAAATGATCATATGGTTTTTTTTTTCTTTCAGTTTATTTATATGGTGGATTACATTGATAGATTTGTGTATGTTGAACCAGCCCTGCATCTCTGGGATCAAGCCTACTTGATCATAATGAATAATTTTTCTAATGTGTTCTTGGATTCGGTTTCCAGAATTTTATTGAGAATTTTTGCGTCGATATTCATGAGAGAGATAGGCATGTTATTCTCTTTCTTGGTTGGGTCTTTGTGTGGTTTTGGTATCAGGGTAACTGTAGCTTCATAAAAGGTATTTGGCAATGACTCTTCTGTTTCTATATTGTGAAATACATTAAGGAGTATAGGTATTAGCTCTTCTTGGAAGTTCTGATAGAATTCTGCATTGAAACCATCTGGTCCTGGGCTTTTTTTGGGAGGGAGATTTTTGATAACAGTTTCTAGTTCTTCGCGACTAACAGGTCTATTTAGCTCGTTTACCTGGTCTTGGTTTAGCTTTGGTATATGGTACTTATCTTAAAAAATGTCCATTTCTTTTGCATTTTCCAGTTTTGTGGCATACAGGCTTTTGTAGTAAGATCTAATGATTCTCTGAATTTCCTCTGTGTCTGTGGTTATGTCCCCCTTTTCATTTCCGATCTTTTTTATTTGCGTGTTCTCTCTCTGTTACAGACAAAATACAAAGTAAAGACAAAGTAAAGCAGAGGCAAGATATATTTGTAACATTCAAAATATTGAGAACTGTCAGATATAGATGTTTCGAAAGTAACTTTTATATCACTGTTTGTTTACTTTAAAAAATTAAGAAGTAGATCAAAAAGAGATTAAAAATAACTTTAAATCTTAGATGAAAGAAATTAAAGAAGACACCAGAAAATGGGAAGATCTTGCGTGGTATTGAGTAGGGTGAATTAATATAGTAAAAATGACAGTCTTACCAAAATCTCCTGATTCAATGGAATACCCATTAAAATCCCATCAAAATTTGTCACAGACATCAAAAGAACGGGGCTCGCAGTTGTCCAGGGAGATGTCCCCAGCTAGTACCTTGAGCAACTAAGGAGAGGGAACCTGAAATGATCCTTTCCTATAGCCATACTGATGAATATCTTGCATATCACCATAGAACCTTCATCTGGCGATGGATGGAGATAGAGACAGAGACCCTCACTGGAGCACTGGACTGAGCTCCCAAGGTCCCAATGAGGAGCAGATGGAGGGAGAACATGAGCAAGGAAGTCAGGACCACGAGGGGTGCACCCACCCACTGTGACAGTGGAACTGATCTATTGGGAGCTCACCAAGGCCAGAGGGACTGGGACTGAATAAGCATGGGATGAAACCAGACTTTCTGAACGTGGCGGACAATGAAGGCTGATGAGAATCCAAGGACAATGACACTAGGTTTCGATCCTAATACACGAACTGGCTTTGTGGGAGCCGAGCCTGTGTGGATGCTCACCTTCCTGGTCCTGGATAGAAGTGGGAGGATCTTGGACTTCCTGCAGGGCAGATAATTTGGACTGCTCTTCATTCTCGAGAGGGAGGGGGAATGGAGTGGGGGGGGGGGCGGGGAGAGGGGGAGGGGAGTGTAGGGAAGGGGCAAGGTGTGCGAGGAGGGGTAGGGAAATGGGAAACGGGGAGGAGGCAGAAATTTTTTTTCAACAACTAAAATAAATAAATAAATAAATAAATAAATAAATAAATAAATAAAATAAAAATATATAAAAAAAACAATACTCAGCTTCATATGGAAAACAAAAACCCAGGATAGCCAATACAATTTTGTTCAATAAAGGAACATCTGGAGGCATCATTATCTCTAACTTCAACCTCTACTATAGAACTATAGTAATGAAAAAAGTCTGGTATTAGCATAAAAAAAAACAGGAGGACCAATGAAATCTAATCAAAGACCCAGATACCAATCCACTTACCTACAAATTCCTGATTTTTGACAATAAGCTAAATATACAAGATGGGAAAAAAAGCATCTTTAACAATGATGCTGGCATAATTGGATATCAATATGTAGGTTCCATATGCATTGCCAATAAAAATCTCAAGTCCAAATGGATCAAAGACTTCAACATAATACTAATTACACTGAACCTCATAGAAGAGAAAATGAGAAGTACACTTGAATTCATTAGCACAGTAGAGCATTTCTTAAATAAAATCCCAGTAGCAAAGACACTAGTAGCAACAATTAATAAATTGAACTTTCTGAAAATGAGAAACTTTCGTAAAGCACAGGACATGGTCAACAAGACAAAATTGCAGCCTATAGAATAGGAAAAGATCTTCATAAACTCCACATTGGATAGAGGACCGATAGCCAAAATATACAAAAACCCAAGAAACTTGACAACAACAGAACAAATAATCCAATAAAATAATGGGGGTACAGACCAAAAGAGCAAATTCTCAACCCATGAATCTCAAATAGCTTAAAGACATTAGAGGAAATGTTCAACATCCTTAGCCATTAGAGAAATGCAAATCAAAACAACTCCAAGATTCCATCTTACATTTGTCAGGATGGCCAATGTCAAAAAGACTGATGGCAGCTTATGCTGGAGAGAATGTGGGGTAAGAGGAACACTCATCCAGTACTGATGGGTGTGCAAACTTGTATAGTTGCTTTGGAAATAAGTATAGCGATTTCTCAGAAAATTAAGAAACAATCTAGCAATACCACTTTTGGCATACACCCAAAGTATGCTCAATCATAACACAAGGACATGTACTCAACTATGTTCATAGCAGCATAGTCAGAACCTGGAAACAACCTAGATGTCCCTCAACTGAAGAATGGATAAATAAAACGTGGTAAATTTACACAATAGATTACTACTAAGCAATAAAAAAAATGACATCTTGAAATTTGTAACCAAATGGATGGATCTAGAAAACATTATATTGAGTGAGGTAACCGAGACCCAGAAAGAAAAATATAATATGTACTCACTCGTAAGTGATGTTTAGATGTAAAGCAAATAAAAAAAAAAGCCTACATTTAACAACCCCAGAGAACCTAGATAACAAAGAGGACTGTAGGAGAGACATACATGTATCTACATAGGAAGAAGAAAAAGAGAAGACCTCCTGAGTAAATTGGGATTGTGAGGGTCATGGGATAGGGCAGAAGGGGAGAGAGGAGGAAGGGAGAGGGGTAATCAGACAAAGATGTATATCCCAATAAAAAATTTAAAAAAGTGGGAACTAAAGAAAACAAGAGAATAATTGCATAGGAACTTTTTTCTCCATCATTTATTAGAACTACAGTGAAATTTATAATTATTTTGAAATAAGAAAATTGATAAAGGAAATGTGTACATATATTTATTAAGTATTTTTATCAATGTTGCAGATTAATTAAATTTAATTATTGGAGCTATAGGCCTTGTAAACTGTATCCTCTTCATATGTTGACTTGTCATCTTTTCTGTTATAATTGTCCTTCTGTTCTTCAGTAATGAACTGAGCTTGAGCATGAACATAGCTGGTTTCATGTGCTGTTGAACTTGTGGGAAAATTTCAAGTAATTTTAATATGAATTCTCATGTCTAAGTACATAGACTGTTGGATTATAATTTTTTATTTTACATTAAGCAATATTTTCTTCTATTTATTTATTTAGATACATGTGTATTTATCTGTCTGTGCCACAACACACTCTTATGGAAGTCAGTGTATTATAACAACATGTTGTTTCAAGGGAGAAAAGCTCAAATCGCCTGGTCTTGTAATAGGCTCCTGTAGGCTATGTAGAGCATATTGGAAAGTGTCTTTTCCTTCTTCATCATTGAATAGTTATATAATTCTTTTTGAAAGTCATGTAGAATCCATACATGAGAGCATTCATACCAGTCTTTTATTTTCTTGACATTTTATCATTGAATGTCTTATATACCATGTATTTTGATCATTTTCCAACCCAGTTTCCTCCAACACCATCCTATCTTCCCATAACACCTATGGTTATGGTCTTATACACTTTCTATTATATATAAAAAAAAACAAAAAAAATCAAAAGAAAAAATAAAATAAAAAATTAAGACCTATAAAATTTACCCCCAAAAGAACAATGAGTCCAATAGTCTACCACATTTCTATTGAGTTGATTTTGTGTTTGCCATCAATAGCAGGGTATGGGTCCTACCAAGAGGAGTGGTTAAGTTACCCAGTGAGAATCCATTGGAGGAAACCGGTTCTTCTTGCCATCAGGAAACAAATGCTGATGTTTCCCTGGTCGGGAATGAAACCCTGTTTCCCCTCTTCAGTGACAGAGCCCCCATCTGACTTGAACCTGTATATGCTTGTGCATATTGCAGCAGCAGTCTCTGTGGGTTCATGTATTCATCAGTTTCATTGTTTTTTTTTTTTTTTTTGGAATCATCTCTGACCTCTGTCCCTTAGTATCTTCCTTCCACTCTTCTGACTAGCTCTCTGAAACTTGAGGAAAGGTTTTCATGAAGACTTCCAATTAGGAAAGCGTATTATGAAGCCTCTCACTCCCTCTCCATTGCTGTGAACCTCGGGCTTAGTGTCATCTCCCATAAGAAAGGGCTTCACTGCTGTGGGGTGTTTGAGACATTGATCTCTTTGTGTAACAATCTGTCATCAAAAGTAATTTTGTTCACTGTGTTCCTGTAGCTGAATAATAGTAGCAGGTCTTCCTGTAGCCCATGAACTATCCACTCAGTATCCACTCTTGTCCACGGGAGCAATGTCAGTAATGGTGCCCATCTCCTGGAGGGGTATTAAATCCAATCAAAAAGTGACTGGTTACTGTTATTGTACTCATGCCAATAGTACATCAGTCCATTGTGCTAGTGGGTCACTATTGTCCTAGTGTTTGGAGCTACATGATGCTGATGATTATCTTTCTCCTTCAGTAGAATACAGAGTACTTCTCTGTATCATGAGTGTCAGTCAGAATTGGGGAGGCTTCTAACTGTTGAAGCACCTGCTCTACTACACCATGTCAGCTGACATCCATGAGTGTTGTATTCAGCAATAGGACACAACAGTAACGTTGCATCATAGCAAGAGTTTTGGCAGTAGGTGTGAGCATCGGGGTTTTCATGAGGCTGACTTTCTGCTATGAAGAACAACCCAGTCATGTCACTGAACTCAAACATTTTCCTTGTGATTTTTATCAAAGAATATTGAACTATATTCTCATTATTAATCTTCATAGGTTTTTATATGCCATCTTTTGAGTTTTAAGAGGTTACCTTTACTTAGAAATTTGCCATTTGCTCCAGTTTAAAAATTCATGGGACCATAGGTTTCCAAAATGCTTCCAAATGAAGGATCAGAGCATCAGGGAGTCAGAGACACCGTGGGTATCCAGCCTACAAAATCAATTGACTGGCACTCATAATGGCTCAAGTCAGGGAGTCTATGAGACAGGGATCTTTCCTAGATCCTGTGCATATATGTTGTTTTCCATATGCTTGATGTCACTGTGGGATTCCTAACAGTGGGTGACTGTGGCTTCAAATTCTTAGGCCTAATTATGGTGCCTTTTCCTTCATCTAGGTATCTGAGTTCAGTCTTGATATGATAGTATGTACACAGTTTAATAGAAAAATATTATGGCGTGTTTGGTTGATGTCTCTGGGAAGCCTGCCCTATTCTGTGGGGAGATCAAGGGACAGAAAACCTGAGGGAAGAGGCAGGAGAGCCTGGAGCAGGGAAGAGAGTGAAACCTGGGTCAGAGTATAATACATGGGAGAAGAATAAAAACTTCACATTACTGTCAAATAATGGAATGATAATATTATTAGGAAACTTGAGAAATTTGAAGGAGAAATGTGTTGACATTATTGACTCCTAAATAGCCTTTTTGTTTTATCTCTACATAGAGAAAAGAGAAATATTGGGACATTGGCTCCATTATTATGTTTTCAGAAAACATCACACTTTTTACACCTGCCCTCAAAGTAACATTGTCAGATCTTTAAAAAGGAGAAAAATATAATAATGTAAATTCAATAATCATGTATGATATCAAAATTATAAAAATTAAAATCTCAAAAGCAGTTGTAAATGTACAAATAATCTAAAACATATGATTGATGCCATAGATTTCTGAAAAATGTTCTATCAATTATGTTTGCATGAAAGCAAGTGACTAATACAGAATAATATTCCACATTATTTAAAGACCACTTTCCATTATTGTATTGACAAGTGTGATATCATTATATTCACCAAACTATCTCAGAGCAAAATATACAATTGGCGAACAATAAAATAGGTAAAGTTGATGTCATAGGCTGATAAGGATTATGTAAGACTCTAGTAATGTAGAATGTTTTTCTTAGAAATGGCATTTCCTTTCCCTCAGCATAGGAGCAGATCTGCAAATTGTGCCTTACAATTCTTTCTACTCCCTCATTTTCGTTATTTCTGCAGGAATTTTGATTATCTGCTCTCACTTGAACACTTCACTTTCACTAAGAATGTTTGCCAAGTGTATATGATTCCATGATTTCATTGTTAAGGTTAAAGAGAACTTAGCAGTGAAAAAAGACTCAAAATTTTTCCTAAAGACTGATTCAGAAATGGTTTGGTTTGCATAGAATTTTTGATTCATTTTCTCTTCAGATATGTTTACAGAATGAATAGGATATCATTTCCATACTAAAATAAAACCCCTTGTTGTCAAAAAAAATGTCTTCCAAATGGTGTTTTAGAAGTAGCCATATTTACTGTAACAAGACCATAACTTGACTATAAATTTAAACTGAACTTTCTCCTCTTTGATCACTTTTGGTAAGGTTGTTTCTGTTTTGCTTGTTCTTTTCAATAATTAAGCATTTATGCCATTGCACTGTTCACTCTGGTCTATTTCCTTAGGTTTAGTTCTCATCTTCAGTACGTTTCTCAGGATTTCTTTAGAGTTTGGCTTATTCTTATTTTCTGTGACCCAGAAGTTCACTGTAAGGTTGTTTGCATCTGTCACACTTGTCCATGAAGAAACAGAAAGCTAAAAACTTTACCCCTTGACTTACTTCTCATTGTTTTTAATCTGATTTTCTCAGTTGGCATTGGCATGGAAATTATCAAGAACCTTTCTAGCAAGACCAGAGAGGAGGAGACCATGCATCTGGACCTGAATGCCAGCACCTATGAAGAGGAGACAATTACAGATCACTATGTCTTACTAAATACCCTCGGCATAGGGGCCTTTGCTGAGGTGAAGCTGGCTTGCCACCTCCTCACAAATATGAAAGTCGCAGTTAAAACCCTTGTAAATGGTGAGGAGAGTGACAGTAATAATAGGAAAGAACTCAACTTCCTGAAAGAGTTGGACCACCCGTACATAATAAAGCTCTTCCACATCATTGACAGCAAAGACCATACCTATATGGTGTTGGAGTTTGCTGCACATGGCGATCTAGTCACGCTCATTGAGGAGGGTGGTCCTCTTCAGCAGACACAGGCCCAACACATCTTCTGCCAGATTGTGTGTGCAGTGCACTACTGCCACGATAATGACATCGCCCACAGGGACATCAAGCTTGATAACATCCTGCTTGATGGCAAAGGAAACATCAAACTTTGTGACTTTGGCATGGCCGTCAGAGTCAGCTCGGGGCAGAGATGCAAGGGATTCTGTGGCACTATTGAATACTGTGCTCCAGAGATATTTTATGACACAGAGTATGATGCAAGGGCAGTTGACATCTGGAGCATGGCAGTGGTTTTATTTGCAATGGTGACAGCGAGCTTCCCATTCAAAACAAGAACCTATCCAGAAATGAAGGAAGTGATGCTAAATCCCATATACTATATTCCTTACACACTCTCTCAAAACCGTTTGCTTGTGCACCTCATTGTGCACTTGTTCACTGTGAACCCTGAGCAGAGGCCCACAATATATGACATTAGGCAGCACCAGTGGATCAGAGACAGGGAAGAATTTTGGAAACTCCCATCATCCTCAGAGTCATTCTGTAACAAACCAAATCCCAGCATTGTTCAGGCTATGTGGGGTATGGGCTACCATCCCAAGGCAATTAGTGATTGTCTACGTGAGAAAAAAATTCAATAACATCATGGCCACATACCTAATTTTAAACCATGGATCACCTCAGGACCACACTAAATCTATCACTAATTCCTTGCAGGCCTGTGTGGCTGTGTCATCAGCAGATCCTCTCATGTCTCTTCCTCCTAAGAGGAGAGTGAGTGAGCGTGCCCTTCACACCCTCGCCCTGCTGGCTGAACATCAGGGGCATGATGAGAAGTGTTCAAGCAAGCAGGGGAGCAGAAGTCTGAGCATGCCTGCCACCCTGTGCTGCCTGCTGGAGGAAGAAAATCCTCCCCACCCAGTACCCACAAGTCCTTCTGAGGTTACTCCTCTCCTGAGCAGAAGTCTGGCAGTAGGTAGCATGGTTTTCAAGGAGTGGTCCTCAAGAAGCCCAGTCTCTGAATGCATTTCTTCTGCACAGTGTTTGTCCTGTGAGAAAACCCAGGAAGTGAGCACCCCAAAGAATAACTCAGATGCTCAGAGTACACCCTCTGTAAGAAAGGAAAGGGAGACACCTCAGGGTATGAGCACCACTGAAATCCATGTCACTCAGAGATCTTCCCTTCAGACAACATCCAAGAACAACTTAAAAGGTGTCCTTCCCAAAGATGTAAGTGCAGCCTCTGCCAGCAGTCTGTCCAAAGGCTGGAAAAGGGTTAAGAAGAGAATTGGGAATTGTATGAGATTTCTGTGCTGCTGTCTGCCACTCTCAAGAAAAAGCTATGTTTCTCAGAAGAAAGAGGCACCACTGGAAGGAGAGAGCAGTGCAGGTGCACACACACACACAGCTAAATGGGGTGCCCAAGATGCACTTTAGTGTTTATTAATCTATATGATTTCTAATGTCCTTTGTGACCATCGTATGATAGTTAGGGTAGGTAAATTAGGAAATCTTATTTCAAAAGGAATGCTCCAAAACCCCACCACAACATTAACCCTGAAATGTTTAAGCTAAAGTAGACAATAGTTTATGAGAAGTAGAGGCTTTAGAGGCAGTCAGAAGTAGTGTTATCTAAAGGAAGAAAGAATTGTAAAGCATCAGAGGCTTTGAGGCAAGAAAACCAAAAAGACCACGAAGAGTATAAGAAGAAGAACCAACGGAAAACAGATGATTCAGAAGGATATATGAATCAAGAGTATGAAGAATGTATCTCAAAGTTCTTAAGACTGTGCTTTCCATAGGTCATTATCATCTTATGTACTGAGTCATTGTAGAAGATGAGGTTCCAGTTCTATTGACTGAGATAGCCAAATTGGAAGCAAATTGGGAGCCATGCAGGAAGTCCAGATGACAGAGTGTCGTGTACTCCAACAGAGAAGTCCAGCACCTACCACAGGCTTTTCCACAGACAACCATTATTAAAAGGAGGTATGTCCAATGGCTGGCCTTCAATAGCATCATTCTCCGAGAGCAGCCCTGTGCCAAAATTCTCCCCAAAGACACTCTTGAATTAGAAGTCCCAATGTGCTGGTCTTCCATGACATACAATATCAATATTAATTTATCTGCCTTTCCCTTCAAGGTCAAGGCCAAGAGAGATTTTTTTTTCCACACTGGACAGAAGTGAGTCTCCTCCTCCCTCCCTTCCCCTCCCTATGTTGTGTTTGCAGGCAGCCTGTATCCATTTCCCTCTTTTCACGGGAGACACACCCACTGCATGCTGGTTCAGTCTAGCTGTTGGTGAAGGGGCCATTACTTATGGGGTGCTTGTCAGAACAATATTTGTCTCCTAACAGGAAAGTGACAGCAAGCAGAAAGGAAATGGTTACCACTATAGAAGGAATTCTGGAATGTTGCTCCAGTTTGCAAGGTGGGTATTGTTTGATTGTCCTGATCCTGGGGAACAGTGAACACACAACTCAGTCTGCAGTCTTGGAACTCCTTTTTGGTTAGATCCCACATCACCGGTCAGAGGGTCAGACCTAGACAGAATCTCGTGATTGTAGATTAGAAGCATTCTGCTAGGATCCTCTTGTGAAAGTTGCATTGTTGTTGTCATGGACACCCTCTATGCAGAACCAATGATGTAATGAAGAGTATCCACTCAGAAGGGACTGAATACCAGGGCTTATCTGGGAGTCTCATGACTGAAGGCAACCCTGAGACCACTAATTTTCATCCTGTTGTATTAGAGAGGTATCTGTGATGTGTTTTATCCTTGACACTGATCCACAGAAAGATAAGCGTGAGGCTGCCAGAGTCAACTGTTTTCAACTCCAGGGACATGGTCATTAAGCTCAAGATGCAGAGGAAACAAGGTAAGAGGACAGACAACAGAGTCATGGATTCAGAGTGATCTTGATATAAACTGGGGTAAGTAGCTCATATTTCCCCTCTGCCCCTAGCTGTTATGGAGGAACAGTTTGTGTATAACGGGTGAACATCATCTTACCCCTGTATGGAAGAACAATCACTACAACTGGCAAGATGCTTAGTCTGTACTGGGTTGAAGAACCATGAGAACAAGAGTACAAATCGTCTTGCAAGGAAAACCAGACTGGAGTGACAGGCCTTCTTGTTTATGTGGCCATATCTGCTCTGTATCAGTGGGTGATTACCAAGGAAGTATCGTTTGTAAGATACTTTACTGAATGCAGTGCATGGGAAAGGAGACTTTGGTACTGTAGCCAGGTCAGTGAAACCCAGGAGATACAACCAATGAGAATCATGGGCTCCAGACTCACATGACAGACTCGACAAAGGCAAATCTCAGAATGATCAGTTGTGGTGTTTATTTTGACATTTGCCTTTGGACTAACGAGGACTTTCCCTGATACTAAAGCAAGTTGCTATCTTTAGCATTTTATCTGAGAGAACAAAAGTCAGGTGAGTTCTAGACCCCCACTTCTATCACTTCCCTCCTTTACCACCTCCTTGTTGGATGAAGCAGGGGCAGGGTCCATGATTACCAGCCACTTGTAGGAGGAACTCCACATGCTTCATCCCAAAGCTGTCCACAGGTGTCCTCCTCACAGAGCACAAGCCTGAGTCCTTAGATGCTCTTCATGACATAACATATTTATTTGGTTGGCACAATGATTAAGTACACCCACCAGCCACTTGACACAGCTGTGATGAGCAGTTTGGTACAGGTGGGTCACATGGAGTTCCCCAAGTCAACTCCAGATGTCTTATTGGTCACCCTTTCTCTCCTATTATCAGCAGGTTCTTTGGGACATCATCTTTTGTGGAAGCTCATTTTCACCAAGTATGTATCCTGTCTAATGTAGACAAGAGGAAGTGAGATGAGGTGCAGGAAGCAGAGTACCTATGTTTAGACATGCTGGTGGGAAAATGCTTTTCCTCCTTTGTTTCCACAGCCTGATTCCTGAAAAGTTGCAGGGCTGTAATGAGAAATTATTCCCTGCCTTCTGCTGTCCCTGATGCACCTTCATGATGTTGGCCTAGGGAACGTCACCTTGGGCCACAATGAGCATTATATCTGCCTCTTTTGTCCCTGAATTTCATAAAGTAAACCTGCCATTATCTGCCAAGACCACAGATCGTGTGCCTGTGGATGTGGAACTCTCAGCCAGTTTTCTTATTGATCTGCAATATTCCATCTCTTGTAGGTGCCTGGCCACATCCTGAATTGTGTCCCCAAAGGATTCCTAACCTGAGGACTTGCACACTCAACACTGGTGTCAGCAATGAAAAAGGTCATCTCTGAGTTCAGGAAAACTCAGAAGTTCAACACAGCTCCAGGAGGACATTCTGTGCAGGGCAATGAGATGGCTCATGTTCCAGCATCCAGCTACAGAACCTGCTCCAATTCTCATCAAGATCTGAGGATAATAGAAGGATCCCCTAGGAAAGCCATCCAATGTATGTTACCTTTAAATCTCCAGCATAGATTAATGCTGTGTGTTTTTGGATAGTGTAAAAATGTCACCTATGCCTCTCTTTCCTCAGAGATGACCCTGGAAAACTACCTGAGCAGAGAAAGAACATGCCACTACAGAGCCTTGGGACACACGAGTGCATGTGTGCACAGCCTCTAAACTGGAGTTCCTGAAAAGGGCAGTGTCCTTGGACCTTCTCTTTCAGGCCACCAGTCACGTGATGATGGTACACTTGATGTCAGTCACTTATACTGAGAAAATACACAAACAACAAATACCAAAGTACCAAAGTAGATTTCCTGCTGAATTTACACCAGTTGGCAAGTAGAACATTTATTTTTTATCCAAAGAAATATAAACACTCAGAGACCCCTGTTTCTCCACTCTTGTCACTGTTGTTAAGCTGACAGATCGTTTCTCAGATAGACTAGAAATTGAAAATCTGGTACCCAAGCACCGAAACATCCAAACTGGGTCTAATCCTAAAAGTGATGGCAGAGGACAGGAGCGACTCATCCAGACCCTGCACTTCTGGTTCCAGCCCTTCACACAAAGTCCCAGAGATCCACAGAGTGGGACAAAGAAGAAACAGATGGAAACATGGATTCAAACACAAATGCCAGCAAGAGACCCACCTACATCGCATCAGCGGATTTTATCAGGCCACCTTTGGAAATCAAGGCAGAGAAAATGATCTGTCCACAAAAGTCTGCAAATATGCAAAAGTAAACAATAAGGAACCCATTAGAAAACTGAACACAAATTCAATTACTACAGCTTACCCCCATGCAAACACTACAAAATTCACATAAGAGATGCAGAAGAGATCCACATAAGTTTCAGCCTCTTAAGGAAGAAGACAGAGACAGCACAGAAGATAAACTCTGGCCACATGAGCTTTAATGACATTAGCCAAGAAAATACAAAAGCTGAAGCATGGCTGAGGGAGACTGTATCGTAGGATATCTAGAGAAAGCCTGGAC
The DNA here is from genome assembly GCF_018167655.1 of Microtus oregoni. Lineage (NCBI taxonomy): Eukaryota > Metazoa > Chordata > Mammalia > Rodentia > Cricetidae > Microtus > Microtus oregoni. Next base: position 5,899,760 of record NW_024544542.1, read on the forward strand.
ACTGTTGTCACAGCCCAGCAGACAACAAATACCTGTTCTACGACAAGATGATGGTTCAGTGCTATGCAGCAGGAAGGAGTGTCCAGGCTGACAACCAGATGTGTACTGCTCAACACTCTTACACCCATGGGACCCTCAACATTACTGCGTGAAGATATGATAAGGAAACAGAATGAAGACTCTCCAAAGATGGGGGCTCATTTCCCCCTCTGACAGTCAACTATACTCTTGACTCTCAAACACCCCAGCCCAGGAGAAGAGGGATGCTGAGCATAGCAGAGATGTAAGACTTGCTTGAGCTCATGAGTCTCCATGTTGCTGCTGGAGGCCAGAGAGCCTAATGCTTCACACTCCCCAGCACTGCTCCACTCTCAATGCTAAATGTCAATCCATGCAGACCACACCACCCTTGCTTCCTCACAATGAATACATGGAGCCAGGCTGTGCTGAAAACCACATATATCCCAAAAGAGCTATCTGTCATATCTGTTGGACATTCGCAGCCACAATCCACATATCCATTTAGCTATCATCCCTTACCTGACACTTTTCTTACCCGTACACTCATATATTGTCACCCATACACATTACTATGGCAGTTCAGGATGTCCCTTCCCCCAATAACTCCCCCACCAGTAGTAGTAAAGATCCTACACAAATGTCCCCTCCCATATGCTGTGCTAAACAGCATTGCTAGTAATTGACACTGCTTGACCTTGCCTGCCTGCCACCATCTCAATGCATTGGGTGGTATTAGAACCAGTTAATACCAGCTCTCAAACGGCCCTATGTGAATTCTTTCATATCTGGACTTGCAGGACCCCAACCATGAAGCCCTAAACATACTGTATATCAAATTCAACTAGAACATGCTCCCACCATACCTTCAAATCAGTTTTTAGTGCTACTAGACAAAAAGTGCTCCCCTTGTCACTTGGTCAGAGAGTTTCCTGCATAGTTTTCATGTAGCATGAAGGTGATGATAACTTCCAATTCATTGTGGACTACAGGGTAGTTTAGTTTGCAGCAGTGAAAGCGGGGGGAATGGTTAGGAGTTCTTCAGGGACTGAAATCAAGCTGCACATTTTGAACATGGAATGCAGAGAAGGCACATAAACAGGCTTGATATATAGCAGTGTGTATAGGAGATATAGACCAACAGGGCCTGATACCTAGAAATTCAAGTGTATTCCATTCTCCCTTGCAAAATCCACACACAATTCTAGGTTTGTGTCAGCAGTAAGCTTCTGCTAACTGCAATACTACATATACTAATTTGTGAATCCCTGCTGCACACCACCATGTTTCCCAACACACACTGCTCAGTATGAGCCCAAGGGGATCAATCCCCACACCTGACACCAGTCAGCATACAGCAAGATCAGGCCAAGCTGTGTCTCTCTTGTTTTCAGGAACTTTTGTTCCTATATCCTCTTCTGTCTTTCTCTCTGCCTCTCTGTCTGTCTCTGTCTCTCTCTTTCTCTCTCCTGCATGTGTTTGTGTGTCTAAATTGGATATTCAGGACTGGGGACCCAGCCAGCCCTTAATCTATTTGTCTGTGTGTGGATTTGGCTATAGGAGAGGCTATCACTAGCTGAATCTGGTATCTATCCATGTATATAAAAGGCTTTGCCTATGGAGGGGAAAGTGACAGGAACTGACAGCATGTCTATCCATATCACTGCACTTACACGGACATTTTATTGTGTTAAGATAAGATTCCCCTGTGCCAACATTCTTACTAGGTAAAAGAACATACTACACACACAAACACAAAAACATGCAAAATATGATATGCTATGATCAGTTCCTGCCTTTTTTGCCTCTAAAGTCAAAGCTTCACACACACATACATGGATACAGATCAGATTAAGTTAGTTATATCCTTGGCTATATCCAAATCCAACACCCACACAAAGAGATTCAGGACATGTTGTGTTCCCAATTCTGAAAAGCCAAGTTACACACACAAAAACATGTCAGTGAGAGAGAAAAAGAAGGGTGGGAAAGAAGAGGGGAGAGGAGGGGACTAGAATAGAGAGGAGGACAACAGATGGGAGGTGAGGAGAGTAGAGGGGAAGAGAGGGTTGGAGAGGAGAGGAGAGTGGAGGGGAGGAGAGGAGTGTGGAGGGGAAGGGAGGAAAGGAGAAGAGAGGGGAGGGAAGGGGAAGGGAAGAGAGGGGATAAAAATGGAAGAAAAGTGGAGGAGAGGGAGGAAAGAAAAAAGGAGAGGGGAGGAGAGAAGAGGTGAGGAGAGGGAAGGACAGGAGTGGAGAGGAAAGGGGAGGAGAAGGGAAAAGAGGGGAGTAGAGGATAAGAGAGATGAAGGGAGGATAAAGGGGGAAATGTGAGTAGAGGAGAGGGGAGGAGAGAAAGGTGAGGGAAGGAGAGGGAGAAGATTGGAGGAAAAGGGAGGATAGGAGAGGTGAGGAAAGGAGGGGGAAGGAAAGGAGAGGGTTGATGGAGAAGAAGAGAAGAGATGAGAGTGAAAGAGTTGGGAGAAGAAGAGAGGAGAGATGAGGGGAAGAGAGGGGAAGAGAGGGGAGGGGAGGAAAGGAGAGAGGAGGAAAAGAGAGGGAAGGGGAGGGGAGCAGGTAGTAGTGAAGAGGATAGATGGAGAAGAGAGGAGAGGAAATGAGAGGGGAGGAGATCAGAGGAGAGAGGATGGGAGGAGAGGAAAGGAGAGGGCAGAAGAGTAGAGAAGGGGGAGGAGAGGAGGGAAACAAAAACCTTGAAACAAGAGAAAGAGATCTTGGTGTCAGGTACAGTAGGTATGCCCTCACCCATAGTCAAGCCCCACAGACACATGGCAAATCCTGATTACAGGTTCTACTACATTTACCATTTCCTTACAACTAATGTCTTCTACAAGGGCTAAGTGTCATCCCATGAAAGATCTGCCAACTCGTATGTCCACCACCACCCAATACATGATTTGGAACAAGATACTTTTCATAATCCCCTATTCTATAGCCACTGACACAGTAGACACATGGGTGGTGATAGGTAATGTGAGGTGTTTCCTAAATAAAAACTAAAGCACACATCAACACAATATATGCACCACAGACACAAACACATACACACATACACACAGAGACAGACACTTGTTATGCATGCACGTACACACACATGCATGTAAACACCAGTACATATCAGATTCTTCATGTTAACCCCTCACAGAAAAATCTTGCATACACATCAATCTTACATAATTTCGTATGCTCTCTCCTCCCTCCCTCTCTCTCTCTCTCTCTCTCTCTCTCTCTCTCTCTCTCTGTCTGTCTCTCTTCTCCTCTCTCTCTTCCACACACACACACAAACACACACACACATAAATTTGCATGAATGCATGCAAACATGCATACATGAATACAACAATTCATATCAAGTACTTCATGTTATCCCCTCACAGAGAAATCTTGCATACACATAAATCTTACATAAATTGGTAAGTGGTTATTCCTTCTAAGTATCTCCTGCCCTGCACTGAATGTCAGCTAGATGTCATGGCCTTTATTTCTTCCTGCCATACATCCAAAGCCCCACATAGAGGAACTAAATCTCTTTCTCAATCTCTCTGTCTCTTTCTCTCTCTCTCTCTCTCTCTCTCTCTCTCTCTCTCTCTCTCTCTCCTGAATGTGTTTGTGTGGGTAATTTGAATATTCAGGATTGGGGACCCAGCCAGCCCTTAATCTATTTGTCTGTGTTTGGATTTGCTTATATGGGAGATTATAACTAGCTGAATCTGCTATCTATCCATGTATATTTATATATAAGGCTTTTCCTATGGAGGGGAAAATGGCAGGAACTGACAGCATGTCCGTCCACATCACTGGACATACATGGACATTTTAATGTGTTAAGATTCTCATGTGCCAACATAACTTATAGGTAAAAGAACATACTACACTCAGAAACACATACAAAAGATGATGTTATCTGACAGTTCCTGCTTTTTTTGCCTCTAAAGGCAAAGCTACACACACACACACACACACACACACACACATGCACACACACACACACACACAGATCAGATTAAGTTAGTTATATCCTCTGCTACATCCAAATCCAACACACATGCAAAGAGATTCAGGACCTGTTGTTTTTCCAATTCTGAAGAGCCAAGTTACACACACAAACACATGTTGGAGAGAGAGAGAGAGAGAGAGAGAGGAGAGCAGGGGAGTGGAGAAGGGAGGAGAGGAGAAGAGAAGGGAGAAGAGGGGAGGGAAGAGAGGAGAGCAGAGGACAGGAGAGAAGAGAAGAGGAGATGAGAGGGGACTGGAGGATAGGAGAGAAGAGAAGAGAGGAAGAGATGGTATGAGAAGATGGGGGAGCTGAGGAGAGGGGAGGAAAGGATACGGGAGGAGAGGAAAGTGGAATGGAGGGGAGAAAAGAGGAGAAGAGGGGAGGGGAGGAGAGGGTAGATGTAGAAAAGGAGAGTAGAGGGGAGGAGGGGGGAAAAGGAGAGGGGAGGAGAAGGAGGGAGATATGAGTGGAGGAGAGGGGAGGAGTTGAAAGGAGAGGGGTGGGGACAAGAGAAGAGGAGAGGAGAGTTCAGGGAAGGGGAAGAGAAAGGAGAGGGGAATAGAGGGGAAGAGAGGAGAGGGGATAGAGGGGAAGAGAGGAGTGGAGGAGAGGAGAGGGGAGTAGAGGGGAAGAGAGGAGTGGAGGAGAGGGGATAGAGGGGAAGAGAGGAGTGGAGGAGAGGAGAGGAGGTGGGGAGAGGGGAGGAGAAAAGAGGAGAGAAGGGAAACCAAAGAACCTTGAAACAATAGAAAAAGATCTTAGTGTCAGACCCTGTAGGTAAGCCCTCACCCATAGTCAAGGCCCCCAAGACATACACTAGATCCTGATGTCAGGTTCTGCTACATTTACCATTTCCTTAAAACTAAAGTCTCCATGCAGGCTAAGTGTCGTGCCATTCAAGATCTGCCAACTCGTATGTCCACCACCACCAATACATGGTTTGGAACAAGATAATTCTCAGAGTCCCCTCTTCTATAGCCACTGACACAGTAGACAAATGGGTGGTGATAGGTAATGTGAGTTTTTTTTTCCTATGTAACAACTAAAGCACACATCACCACAATAGATGCACCACAGATGTGCACACACACACACACACACACACAGAAACACAGGCACTTGCATGCATGTACGCACACACACATGCATGAAAACACCAGCATATCAGATTCTTCATGTTAACCCCTTACACAGAAATCTTGTATGCACAATAATCTTACATAGTTTAGTATTCTCTCTCTCTCTCTTTCTCTCTCTCTCTCTCTCTCTCTCTCTCTCTCTCTCTCTCTCTCACACACACACACACACACACACAAACACAGACACTTCTATGCATACAAATACACATACATGAATACACCAGTCCATATCAAGCACTTCATGATATCCCCTCATGGAGAAATCTTACATACACATAAGTCTTACAGAAATCAGTAACTGGCTATTCTAAGTATCTCCTGCCCTACACTGAAAGTCACCTATGGCTGAATATTAGTTCCTGAAAAGTGCACTCAAAAATACAACCAAGCTGAGGGTATAAATCTGTAAGAATAAACACAAGGCTATATGCCATGTCCTCTTTGTTTCCTCTTGCCAAACATCATCTCTCTCTCTCTCTCTCTCTCTCTCTCTCTCTCCTCCCTCCCTCCCTCCAGATACAACACACAGACACATACACACACACACAGAAACACATAGAGACATACACATCCACACATCCACACAGATCTCATTATCTCCTCCTGTGAGGTACCACTTCTCATAAACACAAATCACACACATAACCTGGAATCAAGACCAGCTAGGTTTTCCCTGCCTACCTTATATAGAAGTGTCTTACACACTTCAGTTCTCTAATCCTGTTAGGCACACTTTTCTTATAGTGAAAATTCAACATACACATATAAGTCTTTGTATATAGTCCTAGGACATAACCCTTCCTTACAACCAAAGTCACACCTGATCACAACTAGGTATTCCACCCTGCTCCATATCTCCATATTCATACAAGCCACATGTCTGGTTCTGTTATCTATCTATTGTCTTACAGGTAAATCTCCACCTACACACACACATGGTTGCATAGCAGGTCCTGCATGGTTCACCCTCCCCTGCATCCAAGTGACAGGTGCCCCCATGCATCACTTTACATATAAAAAAAGCTTATCATATGGAGATGTGTTCAGGTCCAGCTAGTGTTGGGTTAGCTGCAGTACAATGCACATACATGAGCACACACACACACACACACACACACACACACACACACACACAGAGCATGCACATATAAGGTGTCTGATTTTGCAAATAGTCCTCCCATATAGCAGTACACTAGATATACATACATATAAGCAAAGATATACACACATACAAACAAAAGCATACATACATCTACACAGATGGTTATGTGTCAGGGTATAATAGGTATCCCATTCCTTACAGCTAACGACCCACATTCAGGCTTATGTTTCCAGTCATGCTAGCTTTTCCTATATCAATATCCCAAACCAAAGACAAAATTCTTAATACTTCACTTTCTCTCTCTCTCACACACACACATGCACACACACACACACACACACACACATATACATGTACCACAAGTCTAGGATTCATAGGCAAAGAATCACAAATATCTGCATGTCGATGTGTCTGGCTCTTTGTATTGATCGATTCATCCCTGCATGTAAAGCTGCCTAAAATGTGGCTACTTGTAATCTCTACTGGATTCAAACTCACCCACAGCTTGATGAGAACTTTCAAATGTATCTTCCAAACTAACCAAAGTCCCACCAAGGTATTGAGATGCTGGTCTCCCTGTGTTCCCACTCCTATGCCACAGCCTGTTAAAAAACATGGCTGTAATGGACTGAGCTCCCAAGGTCCCAATGAGGAGCAGAAAGAGAGAGAACATGAGCAAGGAAGTCAGGACAGCGAGGGGTGTGCCCACCCACTGAGATGTTTGGACAGATCTATTGGGAGCTCATCAAGGCCAGCTGGACTGGGACTGAAAAAGCATGGGATAAAACTAGACTCTCTGAATATGGTGGACAATGAGGGCTGCTGAGAAACCAAGGACAATGGCACTGGGTTTTGATCCTACTGCATGTACTGGCTTTATGGGAGCCTAGGCTGTTTGGATGCTCACCTTCCTAGACCTGGATAGAGGGGGAGGGAACTTGGACTGCCCACAGGGCAGGGAACCCTGACTGCTCTTTGGACTGGAGAGGGAGGGGGAAGGGAGTGGGGCATGGGGAGTGGGAGGAGGGGGAGGGAAGTGGGGTGTGGGGACTGGGGTAGGGGCAGGGAAAAGGGAGGCGGGGATGAGGCAGAAATTTTTAATTCAAAAAAAGAAAATGCTAAGTGCTTCTAAAAAAAACATGGCTGTGTTAACAACTACCACATATGTCCACCCACACTTCCAAAGCTCTACAAATACATATATAGTTTGGATTCAGCTCCTACTAAGTATCCCTACCACTATAGCAAAATCTTACTTACACATATAGATCAAATTATACAGCCACCCCAGGTAGCTTCTCCTGTCTCTTCTTCAATGTTTAATGTAGTAATAAGGGCGGCGGGGCTGCGTCCCCGGCACCTGGCCACCCCCACGGCTAGCTTTACCCAAAATAATTACACGGAAACTGTATTCTTTTAATCACTGCTTGGCCCATTTCTATCTAGCCTCTTCTAGGCTAATTCTCACATATTAATTTAGCCCATTTCTAATCATCTGTGTAGCACCCCTAGGTGCGCTTACCGGGAAGATTCTAGTCTATGTCCATCCTGGGTCGGAGCTTTATAGCGTGAGTCTGCCCAGGAGCCAGGAGCATGGCGTCTCTGCTGAGGCGTCTGCTCCCGAGAGGAGAGCTGTGGAGTCTGAGCTCACTTCCTCTTCCTCCCAGCGTTCTGTTCTGTTTACTCCTCCCACCTATCTTCTAACCAATAAAATGGGCCAAGTCAGTTCCTTTATTATCCAATGACCTTCCTCCATCAGTTTAATACTCACAACTGAAGAATAGAAGCTAAGAAAGTCTATGCAAAGAACTTTCAGCATTTGTCTCTCTGGATCTGGACTCACTCATTATAATCTATTCCCAGTCTATGCAATTTCCTAGGAAGATGGCTCACTAACAAAAATGTCAATATGTTGAGAATCTGAAAGTAGGCTTGCAAATTTGAAGTTGGTGACCAGTCACAGGACTCATTTTCTTGTTGAATCATGTGGGAAACTCAATACCCTGGGTGATTTAACCCCTTCATATTGGTCTGAAGTAGTATAAGTCAGCTGAGAAATGTATGAAGAGCAAGACAGTAGCCAGATTTGTCTGTTTTCTACCTCAGCTCCTGCGTGAGTTCATGCCCAAACTTCCCTAAGAGACAGATGTTGATCAGAACATATCAATTCTTTCTTCCACATATGTCATGATGTCTATCAGCCATAGAAAACATAGTAGGTCAGTGTCCCAAGAGCATCCTCAATCTTAGGATCTTATTCCTGCCACCTCCTTAGTGCTAGGATAAAGCTATATACCACAACTCTACGTGAATAGCATTTCAAAGATGAAATGTCGGCCGAGCAATAGTGGTACACGCCTTTAATCCCAGCACTCAGGAGGCAGAGGCAGGAGGATCTCTGTGAGTTCAAGACCAGCCTGGTCTACAGAGCTAGTTCCAGGACAGGCTCCAAAGTCACAGAGAAACCCTGTCTCGAAAAAAAAAAAAAAGATGAGATGTCATGGAGAAAGCAAATCAGTCTCTAAACAAACAGAATTCAATAATCAGAATATTATTAAGGAAGCAGATCAGAGAATGTATTTTCAAGAAGATAAAAGTGAGATATTTTGGAAAAGGAGTATAGAAAACCAGAAATATGGCACTTGAAAGATAGAGGCCTAGGGGAGGAATTTGACTTTATTTTTCATATATGAAGAAGACAGGTTTTTTCTTTGCCATCAAGACTAGGTGTCAATCCTTACTGAGAGAGGGTAAACAAGTTTCCTCCAGGGATAAGCACTGACATGTTCATTCAGTCCCTAGACATATAGGTGCATAAAACAAAGCTATATGGACTCAATAGTTTAGAAATAAGTGTGTTTATATATTGCACAAAACCATACATATGCCTGCATGGAACTCATGTAAGAATATTTTAGGCAGGGATATATGGGATAACTTGAGGTACAAAGAAAAGGAAGTAAATGGCAGGAGAGATTTAGATGAAGTCTCTATGTGTGTCCTTCTCAAAAAAAAAAAAACGTAAAGTCTAACATCTTTAAAGAACTGGTTGCAGGTTCAGTAGGAATACTTAGGTCATAGAAAAACTACATCCAGATGTTTGAGATCTGCCTCCAAGTGACTGATAGTGTTTCCCAATGTTTGAGAAAATACATGAATGTAATACATTTTGGAACTTGCTATAACCAAGATACAGAGATTTTTGGATTAAAATGACCCATCACAAAAGCAGTGCAAGGAATGAGGAAAGACTGAACAAAATAGTGGTTTTGATAGGTTATGTTTTGAATTGTTTTAATTTTAGGCTATTGATGACCAGTATTGGTATACTAGGCCAAGGCAAGCTGATGATGTACTTTCAATTTTACAAAGTAAAGGCTTTTACATATATTTAAGTGCTGATACTCAGGAAGAGAGGGACTCTCAGGAAAACATCAGCACACATTCAAGTAGTGAAGCTGGAATTTCAAGTGAGCCTTGCTTTTAGTTTCAGAATCTTAGTTCTTCAAAGGTAGGAATCCTTGGGTCCTATTGATGGTCCATTTATGTGTGTGTACCTGTTGCAATAGAAAATTTAGTACCTAACAGGATATCAGTCTTAGCCATGTGTGAAGAGCTTTTTATATAAAGAAAGGGCTAGCTAGCAATACCTTGCACCTACTCTTGTATGTTCATGATCACATGTGTTTCTGACAGTGTGAGCCTGTGTATTTGTCTGTGAATATGTGTGTTTGTGTGTAAATACATGTTTTTGTAAATTTTCTATTGCAACAGGTACACACACACTCACAGATACACAGATAATAGACAACATGTACAAAGGACCCACCCTACTCCCACTAACTGTCAGAAATGCAAGGAATAAGCTCTTATTGTCAAAGGCCCCCATGCATTGCTGTGTGTCAATTCATCCTCAGTAAGACGTTCGCAAATGCAAAGGTCCATGTACAAATGCGTGACTAGGTGTTACATTATATTAGGTAGACTCTGCTACAGCAAAGGCTACACTTCACCCATGGATGATGTTATGTCATTTTAGGTGTACACAGTCTGTCAAAATGTGTAGAAATAAATACACACACACACACACACATGCAAATATATGTAATGTCATTTCCTGGCTTTTTTCCCATCCATAGGCAAAACTGCCCACACATATACATGGAAAGGGATCACATTCAGTTATCACCTCATCTTCAGCCAAATTCAAAAATAGACACACACACACACAAACACACACACACACAAATAGATGTGAGAGCCTGCTGAGTTCCAAACCCTGAATCATCTAATAACCCACACAAAAAAACACACAAGAGGAAGACACACACAGAGAGACACACAGACACATTCACACACATACACACAAAGAGACAGAGAGAGAGAGAGAGAGAGAGAGAGAGAGAGTGAGAGAAGGTAGCAAGAAAATTGCACAAGACCAAGAAAGAGAGATGTTGGCATTGGGTCCAGAAGGTGTCTACTCACTCAGAGTCAAAGCCCCATAGACACACACAAGACCATGATGCCAGGTGCCACTACGTTTCCTATCCCTTACAACCAAAGCCTTACAAGTAGGGCTAGGTGTCATGACTTAAAGGTCTTCAGAACCTTATAGCCACAACAACCACATGCATAGTTTGGTGCCAGGTACTGCTCAGAATCTCCTCTTCTATAGCAACTGACACACATACATGGATGGTGATAGGTCATGTGAAGTACTTCATAACAACTGAAGCACCTATAAACACACACACACACACACACACACACACACACTTACCTGCATGCACACATAAACACACACACATAAATGCCCTAGTATGTATCATGTTCTGCCTGTTACCCCTTACAGACAAACTTACATAAACATAAATTGGTAGGTGGCAAGACTTTCAATGTATTTCCCCCTTACAATGAAAGTCACCTATGACTAAATGTCTCTTCCTCATGAGTTGCTTTGAATACACAACCAAACTTATAGTATATAGCACTGAAAATACATACAGGGCTAGGTTCAGGGCCTGTTTTTTTTTCTGTCCTACATTAAAGGCCCACATATATGAATTCTTTCCCTCTCCCTCTCCCTCTGCCCCCCTCACACACACACACACACACACACACACACACACACACACACACACAGACAAAGATACATAAGCACAGGTACACACATAAACACATACAAATAAACACATACACACATCTAAATATTTTTTTTCTTTTTTTTTTCTTTTTGGTTTTTCAAGACTGGGTTTCTCTGTGGCTTTGGAGCCTGTCCTGGAATTAGCTCTGTAGACCAGGCTGGTCTCGAACTCACAGAGATCCGACTGCCTCTGCCTCCCAAGTGCTGGGATTAAAGGCATGCGCCACCACTGCCCGGCACTAAATATTTTCTCTTAGCACAAAAACAAAGCAAGTTAAAAGGAGCGAATTACATACATGCTTTATGAGTGACATTCTTAAAAAAAAAACATGAAAACCAACAGTCTTAAAAAACTAGTTTCAGATTGAGTATGAATACTGAAGAAATGTACAAAATGCATCCAGGTTTGAAGACAAGTTTACCCACCAAGAGATTTACTATATTTCCTTCATGTACTAGAAAACATAAAAATTGTAGAATTTTAAAAGTTGCTACAACTGAGAAATAGAAATGTTGAGTTAAAATGTCCCATTACAAAATGAATGGAAGAAGTGAGGAAAATAGTGGTTCAATAAAGTTATGTTTAGTTTTACTTTAATTTTTAGCTATTTATGACCAGTGTTGGTATAATAAGCTGTGACTAGTTAATTATGTAACTTTTGAGTTTACAAAGTATACGTTTTTACATAGACTGAAACACTGGTATTAAGGAATAAAGGAAGGAAGCAAGGAATCAAAAAGCTGTTCTTCCTTGTGTTCCCTTCCTCCATCACTTTAGGACTTCTAAGTCATGGGCATCTTTGGGGTGAATTTTGGCACAAGACTCAACACTGAGAAGAATGCTATGGAAGGCCAGCCATTAGAATATCTCCTATTAACTATGGTTTCATGTGAAGAAGCCTGTCATGCATGATGGCTTACCACCTCCTAGTCTTGATTTTTCTACTGCATTCTTAAATACACTGCCACCTTAAGTATTTTGAAATATTTAGTTTGGAGTCTCGACTCATATATACATTTGGACCATCCATTTTCAGGTTGTTTATCTATTCTCACACTCATTCCGGGCCTTTGGAGTTTTCTTCCCTCAAAACCACGACCTCCCGAAAAGTTCCTGTGAACATCCTCAAAAATTACTTCACTCAACTGCCAACTGAGATAAACCTGGCACACAGGTTACACCCTAAATGATCTGATTAACAGCACTCCCATTCAGCAGTAAGCAGTTTTGAGAGAAAAAAACTGCGCCCATGTTCCCAAATATGGTTTATAAATGTTCTTTAACATTTAAAGGGGGATATGATATAGGTATGAATAAATTGCATTAGTATAGATTTTGCTTTATTGATAGAGATTTAAGGTCAATTTTTGTTTATGTATATGTATTTCTGATCTTGAATAAGGTGTTGTGATTGTGTAGTTCATTTTTAAAATGTAATGTATAATTAGGAAATATAGGTTGTTGATGGATAATCATAAATAATAGTCAAGTTTGTAGTCATGTTACTTAGATTTTCTAGATATATAGAGATATATTTTAGATAGGCATTCTTCATATCTTTCAAAACTTATAGAATATGGCATTTTAAATGTTTTAATAATTTAGGGTTTTTCATGGCAATGAGACGTGTCTGCTCCTGGCAGCACCAATCTACTTCAAGAAGAAGATGGGCATCAAAGAGGCACCTTATGGAGTTGGTAGCCATTTGGGCAAGAAACTGCTCTTGCCTGGACTATTACACAAACTGGACACAGAGAACCCGAAGAGAGAGGACTACTGAACTTGTCTAAAGGTGAGATGATCTTTCGGGTTTCCTGATTCATGAAAGAGTCTGCAAGACCTAAATTGAGAGTGTGTGTAAATGGCATTTTTTATTACTGGCCTGCTGGACACAGGTGCTGATGTAAGTATCATTACCCCAGAATCTTGGCATCCGTATTGGCATCTTCAGAATGTAAATGTTCGGCTCCTGGGAATTGGAACCCTATCTCGAGTAAGGCAGAGCACGAGATGGGTTGAAGGTATAGGGCCAGAGGGACTAATAGGAAAATTAAAGCCATTTGTAGTCAATATTGCAATGAATTTATGGGGTCGTGACCTATTACAACAATGGAATACCGAAATTAACATTCCTGCCACTTCTAGAGCCTATATTTCTGAGAATAATATTAAAAGATATTACAAATGGAGAAAACCGGCAATTCGGGCTGTACAAAAACAAGCAATTGATGTCCATTCAGAGATACCAACAGCCTTGCCTCTAAAATGGTTGACTGAGAAACCAATATGGACAAAGCAATGGCCTTTAGCTGAGGAAAAGTTACATGCTTTAGAACAGCTGGTACAAGAACAATTAGATGCTGAACATATAGAAGAATCTACCAGCCCTGTATTTGTGGTTAAGAAAAAATCAGGTAAATGGAGAATGGTGACAGATCTCAGGGCCATCAACAAGGTTATTCAACCTATGGGCCCTCTGCAATCTGGAATTCCTTTGCCCTCTTTATTACCAAAAGGATGGCCTCTCATAGTTATTGATTTAAAGGTTTGTTTTTTCACTATACCTTTGCAAAAAGAAGATAGAGAAAAATTTGCCTTCACAGTGCCTACTTATAATAGTTCTCAACCTTCGAGGAGGTACCACTGGACCGTTCTCCCCTAGGGTATGTTAAATAGCCCTTCCCTGTGCCAATATTTTGTGAAACAACCATTGCAAATAATACGCAAGAAATTTCCCAAATCTATAGTATACCATTACATGGACGACATTTTTGTTATCCGATTCAAACATGGATACCTTGAACAGACTGTTTGAAGAAATAAAGATACTTTTACCTAAATGGGAATTGCAAATCGCTCCTGAAAAGATTCAGAAGGGAGATTCTGTTAAATATTTAGGTTATAAAATAGGTTTGCAAAAAATTAAGACACAAAAAGCACAAATTAGGAGATATCGCCTGTGGACTCTTAATGACTTCCATAGACTGTTAGGAGACATTTCCAGTCTACGACCAGCTATTGGAATAACACCTGATCTAATAATTCATTTGAACAAAACCTTGGATGGTGATAAAGATTTAAACAGTCCCAGAGAATTAACGGCTGAAGCAGAAAAGGAACTGACAATGATTGAGGAGAAATTACAACAGGCACATGTGGACAGGGTGAATCCAGAGCTCGATTGTATTCTTGTCATACTACCATCAAAAATTTCTCCTACAGGAATTTTAATGCAGAGAGATGATATTATTTTGGAATGGATCTTTTTAGCACATAACCCAAGTAAGAAACTGAAAACTTATGTGGAAAAAGTCTCTGAGTTAATTATAAAAGGCAAGCTGAGACTTCGTCAACTAGCAGGCATAGACCCAGCAGAAATTATAGTGCCTTTCACTGCTGATGAACTAAAGAAATTATGGGAAGATAATGAACCATGGCAAAGAGCTTGTGCTAATTTTTCGGGAGACATTAATAACAACTATCCAAAATCAAGAGGCTTAACTTCATAAAGAGAACTTCTTGGATTCTTCCTCTAATCATCTGTGATGCTCCAATAACTGGAGCCTGTACATTCTATACTGATGCCAATAAATCAGGGAAGGCAGGTTACAAATCAGAAGACTTGAGGAAGGTGGAACAAAGTCCATATAATTCTGTCCAGAAGGCGGAATTATATGCCATTCTTATGGTGCTAAGGGATTTTAAAGAACCTATTAATATAGTCACTGATTCACAATGCGCAGAAAGAGTTATTTTACATATTGAAACTGCTGAATTTATACCTGATGATACAGAACTAACCTCATTGTTTCTCCAGTTTCAAGATTTGATCAGGAACAGGATTTGCCCTATGTACATAACACACATCCGATCCCATACGGGTCTGCCAGGTCCTCTAGCACAAGTTAATGCAGAAATTGATCAATTATTGATTGGCAGTGTGCTACAAGCCTCTGAATTTCATAAAAAACATCATGTTAATAGCAAAGGTTTGAAGAAAAAATTTTCAATTACATGGCAACAAGCTAAGGAGATTGTAAAGAAATGCCCTACTTGCTCTTTCTATAACCAAACACCACTGCCTGCAGGGGCTAATTCAAAGGGCACCCAAAGAAATGAAATCTGGCAGATGGATGTGTTCCACTTTGCAGAAATTGGCAAATTAAAATATGTTCATCACACCATTGACACTTATTCAGGCTTTCAGTGGGCAACTGCCTTAATTTCAGAAAAAGCTGATTCAGTAATCACTCATTTATTAGAAGTCATGGCTCGCATGGGTATACCTACACAAATAGAGACGGATAATGGTCCTGCTTATGTCTCTAGGAAAATGAAACGGTTTTTTGATTATTAGAATATCAAGCATGTTACAGGTATACCATACAATCCTACAGGTCAAGCAGTCATAGAAAGATCAAATCAAACTATAAAGGATATGTTGAACAAACAGAAAGGGGTGGAAAACACCCCCAGAAATAGGTTACATAATGCTTTGTTAACCTTGAATTTTCTCAACGCTAATGAGAAGGGAACAACGGCTGTAGAAAGACATTGGATAATGGAAAGTCTACTGAACTAAATCAACCAGTTTATTTCAAGGATGTGCTGACCTCACAATGGAAGCCAGGAGATGTGCTACGTTGGGGAAGGGGTTTTGCTCTTATCTCCACAGGTGAGGAAAAATTGTGGATACCATCAAAATTAATAAAGGTTCGGTTTGAAGAAGAGAAGCCACTTGGAAAAGATAAATAACAATTCTTTCATAAGAATGGCGAACATACTGATGGTAAGAAATACAGATAGGTTGGAGGCAGGGTTCTTTTCTTATCTCCACAGGAAAAAATTCATCTTCAAAGAAATTGAGGGACCCTGAATATTTAATTATTGATGGAAGGACACATTTTGTAAGTATTTATATACATATATATATATATATATATCTTATTATATATAATATATATATATATATCTTATTAAGCATTTCTTTAAGCTGGTTTTGAAGTTGGACTCTGGCTCAGTCCCTCTCCAATTCCAAGCCTGTTAGTAAGAGAAAAACCCAGTGTTTCTGGAGTTTCTGTCTCAAGTCAAGAGCCATGATATGGGACAGAAAGAAATATGAGTTTAGAAAACATCTTTGCTTTTCTCCATATCTATCATACTTTTCATTGAATATATCTATCATGCCTTTCATTGAATATATATATGTATGTCTATATATGTCTATATGATTAATATTTAAGTTTTTCACAATGAACAATGAGTTTTTCCTGAAGTGACATTTGAAGTTTCCAGAAAGAAGATGGGGCCCCACAACAACAACTCTACCTGGTTATTATGACGTCATGATACTGATTGCTCTACTACAAGACCTGTTTTGGATACCAGCTGCACAAGACGATCCCAACTTGGTTAGCTGAAATGGTGCACATCTTGTACAACATTCTGGCCAGACCTCCACAAAATACTCAGAGACTATTTGCAATTTTAAAAGACATTGATCTTGAAATTTAACCATCATTTTACTTTTCCAGGATCCCCCAGAAAGAACGTCGCCCCCATGACAGCTGGAAGTAATTCTAGAGGACGACGTCCCCTCTCCCACTAAAGTTTACCCCTGGGTTAGGGACATCATTTAGAGGTTGGGAGGTTGGGAGAGGAATTTTATAAGCTCAGGGATCATTTTGAAAAAAAAAAAGAGGGAATGATGGGATAATAGATTTATAATTGTGAGTTACTGCTTTTAGACAAATATATTGGTATCGATTCTTGTATATTGATACAAAGTTAAATTATATTGACTATTGGATGCTTGCATGTTTCTATGTCTGTTTAAAACATTTTTATGTATTGACATATATTGTATTGATATATATATATATATATATTATATATATTTACCATATTGCAGTGTACATTTCTACCTCTGATTAAGATACTTATATAATGTTTGTGTATTGATATATATTTGCCATATTGCAATGTATATTTGTACAGTGTTTATATTTGGAGGTCATTATCCTCATTTGTTACACAGTTGTTTATTGTCTTAGTCTTTAAGTTAGATAGGTTTTCTAGATATACAGAGATATATTTCAATTAAATAGGCATTCTTCAAATCTTTCGAAGACCTACATAATATGTCATTTAAAGTGTCTTTAGGTCTTAGGACTTTTCATGACAATGCGACACAGCTGCTCCTGGCAGTACCAATCTACTTCAAGAGGAAGATGGGCATTAAAGAGGCTCCTTATGGAGTTTGCTAGCCATTTACATAAGAAACTGCTCTTGTCTGGACTTGTTGATGCTATTCTGTATGAATTGGACATGCAGGACCCACAGAGAAATGACTGTTGAACTTGTGTAAAGGTGAAATGACCCTTCAGGGTTCCTGCTTTATGAGTCTGCCAGACATTCTTCAGGACACAAAAGAAAGAGACTGACAAACTGCCAATATAGGCAGTACTGTCTATAAATTTTCCTGCTTTGTGGAAAAGTCTGCTGGATACTATAGGACTTTAGTCTGAAGATGTATGGTCCAATGATACAGAAGAACATTGGCTGACTGTCCAGTTAGTGAAATGTCTCTGTCAATTCCACAATTTTGAAAGTTGCTTATAATGCACTTTCTGATTACTTAGGTAATATTATTTCCTTCTGGAGTCTTTGATGGAGTTGAAGAATGTGTAGTTATAGTTTTCATTAGTTGTGATAAAAGATAAAGTAGATAGAAATATTGTAACTGTAATTTTTGCTTGATACCTATTGTTATATGTAATTTTACTATGTTAAAGTTAAAACCGTTCTTTTTATTTAAACAGAAAAGGAGAAGTGATGTGGAATTCCCCTCTGTATGCTGTGAATACCATTAGTTAATAAAGAAACTGCTTTGAGACTATGGCAGAGCAAGGCAGAAGAGAGCTAGGCAGAGAAATCAAAGCTGAATGTTGGGAGAGAGAAGGTAGATTCAGAAAGAAGCCATGTAGCCCTACCAGAGATAGATGCCAGAACTTTACATGGTAAGCAACAGCCACATGGTGATACATAGATTAGTAGAAATGGGTTAAATTAAAATATAAGAGATAGTCAGAAATATGCTTAAGATATTGGCCAAACAGTATTGCAAATAATATGGTCTCTGTGTGGTTATTTTGGGGCTGAGCAGCTGGGAACAAACAAGTGGCCTCCCATACAACAGTGTATGGCATGGGACAGATAGTTTTCTGGGTCTAAAACTTTAATTTTATCTAGTGTCAGGGAGAATATGGGGTTTATCTTGGCATGGTGAACAGCAACATATCTGTGTGGGGATGGAGAG
Organism: Microtus oregoni; assembly: GCF_018167655.1. Classification (NCBI taxonomy): domain Eukaryota; kingdom Metazoa; phylum Chordata; class Mammalia; order Rodentia; family Cricetidae; genus Microtus; species Microtus oregoni. The sequence continues at coordinate 5,918,498 of NW_024544542.1, forward strand.
ATGGAGGTGTGATGTATGGTGTGGTGAGGGCTCTCACATTGTGTGGGATGGAAATGAGCTGTTCACCCAGATGTGATAACAACACTCTATTGTATTGTACAGTCAGGTGGGGAAAGCTGCAGAACCTGATACCTAGATACTTACATCTGCTGTGCATGCTCCTCCTCAATAACACCTTATATACATTGCAAGTTTAAAGACACCAAGGATACCCCTCATCAAAAATCATCACAACCTGGTATCAGTCCTTGCTGAACAAAATTGTTCTAGATATTGGGCCTAGCTAGTCAATTCCCTTTCTGTTATTCCACATACAATGATGGGTTCTAAGGCTTTCTACACATTGATCCAACCACAATGTCAATTGAGATATGACATAAGGTATCAGATCCTGTTGCACATTCCACCACCTATCAAGGACACTCATGTACTGTTTGATTCAAACACTCCTGGAATCCTCCTGCAATGACATCCAATACTGGGTATAATCCAGCATGGGACAGTACAGCCACGCCACCTCACTTGTTCTGCCAGCTGTCTGACTTTGCTGGACATTCCCACAGCACCACCCACATAGACTCAAATACACTTCTAAGTACTGAGCCATTCAAGGCTTCTCATCAAACCACACACTGGCTGCCTGGTATCAGTCCTTGCTGAACAAACCCTCACACGTTCCTCACATGTGTTCTTTGGTCTGGATACTGAATGTCACCCACAGAGTCCCACATTAAGTGCTGCTTATCAGGGCATATAGGACACTCTCTTGTCATTCACCAAAATATACTGGTAGTTATAGGCTCTACTTGACAAACTCACAACCTTGAAGCACACATCACTTTGCAGCTGCCCCAAATGCACTTCTAGGTACCAGGCTCTGCTGTCATTCTAAATGGCTCACACACATACTAACAAGGCAGGCACTCCTGGACATCACATCCCTCACTTTCAACCTATTGCCACATGCATTATCACACTTTGATTGACTGATACCAGTTCACCCAAAATCTAACATATACTTAGTATGTATTGTGCTCGGCTTGACATCCCATTCTTCCACTCTCTCTTCTGACAGTGTTATTATCAAACTCTTTGAACATAGCTTCATTCTTCTGACCACCCATACACTTCTAGGTATTGGTTTCTCTTTGACCTCCTATCCCACATTAATAGACAGCTTTGAGACCATGCTGGGAACTTTTATTCCAGTTAAACCATGCACAATTGCTAGGAATTATCATTGGCTGGACCTCCTTCTTCTGCAGAAGACACACCTACACTGCTTGGCTTAAAGTTATGCTGGACACCTTCCTATGCTACCTAGTGTTCTGGGTGTCAGGATCCACTGCTATAACTGGGCCATGCTGGACATTAACCCCTTCCTAAAACACAGCATATAAAATGTAGTACATCAGATTCACTTGAACACCAGCCTCCATCCTACATGACATGCCAGGGAAGAGACCAAGTTTGACACACACCCTTAGCTCTAATATACACTACTGGGAAAACAAGCACTGCTATTGTTAAGGTTCCAGTAGACACAGTTGTCACAGACATCAGCAAGTTTCTTCCTATCAGACACATATTACTACCTTGTGCAGATTTCAGTCATGTAAATTGTGTGTATAGAAATTGATAGGCATCAAGCCATACACAAAATAGCTCCATTATGCTGACACATGCACTACTAGACAGTGGCAGGGGTGTTAGCATGATCAGAATTTGCAATGTTTTGGGACAGCAGTACTGGTGTAGAAATAGAAACTTATTAAACATGGCCTGATTTCAAGCAAAATTTGCAGGTCAGGACTGGAGAATCCTGAGGATGTGATACACAATAATGCATTCAAGCTTCAGGTCAGTGTCTAGCAAGGTCTGAAACCAAGCAATGTGTTTCAGGCTATAGTGGCAGGGAAAGGAGTACATGAGTGCATGAGTGTCTTTGGCAGCCAGATTGTGGGGGATAACATCTAGAAGGCCGGAAGTGGGGGTAGCCCTGTTACTAAGATTCTCTGTGGGAGCAGCAGGGACATGTTCTTCAGTGTCTCATGAACACAGCAGTTTATGCTGTTTATGGCAGCAGTTGTGAGCTGTCTAGTTCAAGTAGGACCTGCCTGCTAGCATCTATTTAGGGCACATGGGGTTGCCCAGCAGGGCCTGATCAATAGTAGTATATGTGGAGCAGTGGTTGTGAAGATGTTGTTATAAGGAACAGTCTGTGTCTTCTTGTAGTGACTGGTCAGACAATTGACTGCATAGTTTCTAAGAAGTATGAATGTGATGACTTGCAGTATAGTTTAGTTTGCAGCAATTAATGTGAGATTAATGACTAGGTGTTCTTCCAGGACAGACATCAAAGAGTATATCTAAGACTCAAGACACAGTGAAAGGGAATATAGAAAGACTTGATATATAGGAGTAATTGTGAGATATGGACCAACAAGACCTGATACCTAGAAGTTAATGTGTATTCCATTCTTTCTCTCAAAAACCCACATACAGTTCTCAGTTTGTCTCAGCTGTATACATCTGCTAACTGCGATACCATATGAACTAAATTGTAAATCCCTGCTTCTCAACACACACTGCTCAATATGAGCCAGAAAGAAAGCAGGCTGAGCTCTTTCTATCCTTTTGGGGGGACTCTTTTGTTTCTACCTCCTATCTCTCCTCTCCTTTCTCTCCCTGCCCTTTCTCTTCTGTGTGTGTTTGTCTGTAAATTTAACTTTTCAGTATTGGATACCCAGTAGAACCTTAGACCTTTATCTCTCTCTCTCTCTCTCTCTCTCTCTCTCTCTCTCTGTGTGTGTGTGTGTGTGTGTGTGTGTGTGTATGTATGTGGATTTGACTCTAGAGAATGCTATAACTAGTTGAATCTGATATCTATCCATGTATGTGACCTATGAAGGGGAAAATATCATGAACTGACTGCATGTCCCTTCAACCTCACTATGGTTACATGTACAATTTAATATATTAAATGTCTCCTGTGCCAAACATTCCATGCTAGTCAAAAGAACATACCACACACATAAACACACAGTCAAAACACACACACACACACACACACACACACACACACACACGACAATATGTTATAATAAAGAAAGATATTCATTTAAATATTCAAGAAGCATACAGAACACCAAACAGACAAGATCAAAGAAAAACATCTCCTCACCATATAATAATCAAAACACAAAATATACAGGTTAAAGAAAGAATATTAAGAGCTGCAAAGGAAAAAGGGCAAATAACTTATAAAGGTAAACCTATCAGACTTACACCTGACTTCTCTATGGAAACCATGAAAGCCAGAAGGTCCTGGATAGATCTACTGCAGAAGCTAAGAGACCATGGATGCAAACCCAAACTACTATACCCAGCCAAGCTATCGTTCACTATCAATGGAGAAAACAATACATTCCAGGATAAGATCAAATTTAAACAATACGTAGCCACAAATCCAGCCCTACGGAAAGTAATAGAAGGAAAATTGCAACCCAAGGAATCCAACACTGCCAACACTGCCTACAATAACTCAGGCATCTAGCCACCCTTCACCAGCACATCTCAAAGAAGGGAGACACACAATCTCTACTACCAAAAAAAAAAAAAGAATAACCGGAGTAAACAACCACTGGTCATTAATATCACTTAATATTAATGGGCTCAATTCACCTATAAAAAGGCACAGGCTAAGAGATTGGATATGAAAACAGGATCCAACATTCTGCTGTTTGCAAGAAACACATCTCAACCACAAAGACAGGCCCCTAATCAGAGTAAAGGGTTGGGAAAAGGTGTTTCAAGCAAATGGTCCTAAGAAAAAAGCAGGTGTGGCCATACTAATTTCTAACAAAAAAGACTTCAAACTAAAATCAATCAGAAGAGACCAAGATGGACACTTTATACTCATAACAGGAACAATTCATCAGGATGACATCTCAATCCTGAATATCAATGCCCCTAATATAAAAGCACCCACTTATGTAAAAGAAATATTACTAGAATTCAAGGCAGACATCAAACCACACACACTAGTAGTAGGAGACTTCAACACTCCTCTATCTCCAAGGGACAGGTCAATCAGACAGAAACCTAATAGAGAAGTAAGAGAACTACTGGAGGTAATGAAGCAAATGGACTTAACAGACATCTATAGAACATTCCACCCAAATAGGAAAGAATATACATTCTTCTCTGCAGCTCATGGAACCTTCTCAAAAATTGACCACATACTTGGAAACAAAGAAAACCTCCACAGATACAAAAAAATATCAGTGTCCACCTGTGTCCTATCTGATCACCACGGATTAAAGTTAGAAGGTAACAACAATGTTACCCACAGAAAGCCGACAAACTTATGGAAACTGAACAGTCAACTACTGAACCACACCTGGGTCAAGGAAGAAATCAAGAAAGAAATTAAAGTCTTCCTTGAATTTAATGAAAATAAAGAGACAACATACTCAAACCTATGGGACACAATGAAAGCAGTGCTAAGAGGAAAGTTCATAGCACTAAGTGCCCACTTTAAGAAAACAGAAAATGCATACATTGGGGACTTAACAACATACCTGAAAGCTCTAGAAAAAAAAAAGAAGCAGACGCGCCCAGGAGAAGTAGAAGACTGGAAATAATAAAACTGAGGGCAGAAATCAACAAAATAGAAACACAGAAAACAGTCCAAAGTATCAATGAAACAAAAAGCTGGTTCTTGGAGAAAATCAACAAGATCGACAAACCCCTATCCAAACTAATTAAAGGACAGAGAGAGAACACACAAATAAATGAGATCAGAAATGAAAAGGGGGACATAACCACAGACACAGAGGAAATTCAGAGAATCATTAGATCTTACTACAAAAGTCTGTATGCCACAAAACTGGAAAATACAAAAGAAATGGATATTTTTTTAAATAAGTACCATATACCAAAGCTAAACCAATACAAGGTGAATGATCTAAATAGACCTGTTACTTGCAAAGAATTAGAAAAGGTTATCAAAAATCTCCCTTCGAAAAAAAAGCCCAGGACCAGATGGTTTCAATGCAGAATTCTACCAGAACTTCCAAGAAGAACTAATACCTATACTCCTTAATGTATTTCACAATATAGAAACAGAAGAGTCATTGCCAAATTCCTTTTATGAAGCTACAGTTACCCTGATACCAAAACCACACAAAGACCCAACGAAGAAAGAGAATAACAGGCCTATCTCACTCATGAATATCGACGCAAAAATTCTCAATAAAATACTGGCAAACCCAATCCAAGAACACATTCGAAAAATTATCCATTATAACCAAGTAGGCTTCATCCCAGAGATGCAGGGCTGGTTCAACATACTCAAATCTATCAATGTAATGCACCATATAAATAAACTGAAAGAAAAAAAAACATATGATCATTTCATTAGATGCTGAAAAAGCATTCGACAAAATTTAACACCCCTTTATGATAAAGGTCTTGGATTGAATAGGGATACAAGGGTCCTACCTAAATATAATAAAAGCTATTTACAGCAAGCTGACAGCTAACATTAAATTAAACAGAGAAAATCTCAAAGCCATCCCACTAAAATCAGGAACACGACAAGGATGTCCACTCTCTCCATACCTCTTCAATATAGTGCTTGAAGTTCTAGCATTAGCAATAATACAACATAAAGTGATCAAGGGGATTCGTATTGGAAAGGAAGAAGTTAAGCTTTCGTTATTTGCAGGTGATATGATAGTATATATAAGCGACCCCAAAAATTCTACCAAGGAACTCCTACAGCTGATAAACAGCTTTAGTAATGTGGCAGGATACAAGATCAACTCCAAAAAATCAGTGGCCTTCCTATACACTAAGGATAAGGAAGCAGAGAGGGAAATCAGAGAAGCATCACCTTTCACGATAGCCACAAATAGCATAAAATACCTTAGGGTAACTCTGGCCAAGGAAGTGAAAGATCTATTTGAATAAAGAAATTGAAGAGGACACCAGAAAATGGAAGGACTTCCTTTGCTCTTGGATTGGGAGGATCAACATAGTAAAAATGGCAATTCTCCCTAAAGCAATCTATAGATTCAATGCAATCCCCATCAAAATCCCATCAAAATTCTTCACAGATCTGGAGAAGACAATAATCAACTTTATATGGAAAAACAAAAAACCCAGGATAGCTAAATCAATCTTATACAATAAAGGATTGTCTGGAGGCATTACCATCCCTGACTTCAAACTCTATTACAGAGCTACAGTATTGAAAACAGCTTGGTATTGGCATAAAAACAGAGAAGTCGACCAATGGAATGGAATAGAGGACCCTGACTTTCACCCACAAACCTATGAACACCTGATTTTCTATAAAGGACTTAAAAGTATACAATGGAAAAAAGAGAGCATCTTCAACAAATTGTGCTGGCAAAACTGGATGTCAATCTGTAGAAGAATAAAAATAGATCCATATCTATCACCATGCACAAAACTCAAGTCCAAATGGATTAAAGACCTCAATATCAGTCTGAATACACTGAACCTGATAGAAGAGAAAGTGGGAAGTACTCTACAGCACATGGGCACAGGAGACCACTTCCTACGTATAACTCCAGCAGCACAGACACTAAGGTCCTCATTGAATAAATGGGACCTCCTGAGACTGAGAAGCTTCTGTAAAGCAAAGGACACTATCACTAAGACAAAAAGGCAACCCACTTACTGGGAGAAGATCTTCACCAACCCTGCAACTGACAAAGGTCTGATCTCCAAAATATATAAAGAACTCAAGAAAGTGGACCGTAAAAGGCTAATCAACCCAATTATAAAATGGGGCACTGAGCTGAATAGAGAATCCTCAACAGAAAAACTTCAAATGGCCAAAAGACACTTAAGGTCATGCTCAACTTCCTTAGCGATCAGGGAAATGCAAATCAAGACAACTTTAAGATACCATCTTACACCTGTGAGAATGGCTAAAATCAAAAACACCAATGATAGCCTTTGCTGGAGAGGTTGTGGAGAAAGGGGTACACTCACCCATTGCTGGTGGGAATGCAAACTTGTGCCACCACTCTGGAAAGCAATGTGGCGGTTTTTCAGGAAATTTGGGATCAACCTACCCCTGGATCCAGCAATACCACTCTTGGGAATATACCCAAGAGAGGCCCTATCATACAACAAAAGTATATGCTCAACTATGTTCATAGCAGCATTGTTTCTAATAGCCAGAACCTGGAAACAATCTAGATGCCCTTCAACGGAAGAATGGATGAAGAAAGTATCGAATATATACATATTAGAGTATTACTCAGCAGTAAAAAACAAGGACTTCTTGAATTTTGCATGCAAATGGATGGAAATAGAAAACACTAACCTGAGTGAGGTCAGCCAGACCCAAAAAGAGGAACATGGGATGTACTCACTCATATTTGGTTTCTATCCATAAATAAAGGACATTGAGCTTATAATTCATGTCCCTAGAGAAGCTAAATAAGAAGGTGAATCCAAAGACAAACACATAGGCATCCTCTTGAATATTAACCTTCATCAGGGGATGAAAGGAGACAAAGACAGAGACCCACATTGGAGCACCGGACAGAAATCTCAAGGTCCAAATCAGAAACAGAAGGAGAGGGAGCACGAGCAAGGAACTCAGGACCGCGAGGGGTGCACCCACACACTGAGACAATGGGTATGTTCTATCGGGAACTCACCCAGGCCAGCTGGCCTGGGTCTGAAAATGCATGGTATAAATCTGTACTAGCTAACATAGCGGACCATGAGGAATACTGAGAACTCAAGAACAATCGCAGTGGGTTTTTGATCCTACTGCACGTACTGGCTTTGGGGGAGCCTAGGCAGTTTGGATGCTCACCTTACTAGATCTGGATAGAGGTGGGTGGTCCTTAGGCTTCCCACAGGTCAGGCAACCCTGATAGCTCTTTGAGCAGTTGAGGGAGGGGGACTTGATCAGGGGAGGGGGAGGGAAATGGGAGGCGGTGGCGGGGAGGAGGCAGAAATCCTTAATAAATAAATAAATTAAAAAAGGCAATATGTTATATGTCAGTTCCTAATGTTTTCCCTTCCATAGGTAAATCCTCACACACCCATACACAATAGGTATCAGATTCAGCTATTTATATCCTCCTCTACAGTCAAATCCATGCACACACAAATTGATGTCAGAACCTGATATGTTCCCAATTCTGAATAGCCACGTTATACACACACAAACACCCAAAGGAGAGAGGGAAACAGAAACATACACACACACACACACACACACACACACACACACACACACACAGAGCGAGAGCGAGCGAGAGAGAGAGAGAGAGAGAGAGAGAGAAACAGAGAAACAGAAACAGTGAGAAAGAAAAACAGAGAGAGGGAGAGAGAAATAGAGCCTGAGAACAAGAGAAAGAGAGCTTTGGGTCAGTTTCAGTATGTATCCCTCCACCTATGGTCAGACCCCTCTAGACATACACCCACAGATGCTGATGCCATGTTCTACTAAATTTCCCATTTCCTTATAACTAACATCTTCCACATAGGGCTAGGTAGCATGCCATGAAAGATCTCTCCACCCTTATAGCCACAACCACCCCATGCATGGTTTCATGTGAGGTACTGCACAGAATCCCTGCACAGAGTGCCTACTTCTATAGCCACTGACACACATATTCACAAGAGTGGTGATAGGTAACATGAAGTGATCCCTACCTCACAACTGAAGCATCTACAAACATAATATACACAAACACATGCATACACACACACACACACACACACACACACACACACAGAGGCATGCATTCATGCATACATTTGTATGTAGTGGATTCTTCACCTCACAGACAAAGCTTACATAAACATAAATTAGTAGGTGACGAATTCTTTGCACTTTTTCCCCTACACTAAAATTTACCGATGATTGAGTATCAGTTCCTGATAAGTGCTTTCAAATACACAACCAAACCCATGGTATATAGCTCTGAAAACACACATAGGGCTAGATATCAGGTTCAATTTATTTTTTCCCTGTCATACAGCCAAAGCCTCAAATATATAAGCGCTCTCTGTCTCTCATCTCTCTTTCTGTCATACACACACACACACACACACACACACACGTAAATAAAAAAAATATAGATATCATCTCCCTTTAGGAACTTTCTCTCCTGCAGACAAATCACACACACACACATAACTGGCTTGAAGACCAGCTAGGTATTTTCTGCCTGTCTTACACAGATGTGTCATGCACACTTCAGTTCTCTGATCCTGCCAACTACTCTTTTCCTACAGTGAAAGCCCAACATATACATGCAATTCTACAGATCAGATCCTGGGACATAACCCTTCTCTACAACCAAAGTTGGATATTTGAACTAGGTATTAAATCTTGCTCCATACACTCTACTCTACCCTTAACCATAAGCCCTATATTCATACAACACATGTGTTAGGTGATGCCATTAATCTATTCTCTTACAACCAAGTCTCCACATGCACATACATTATTAGGTATCAGGTTGTGAATGATACCCTCTAACTTAGAACCAAAACCTGACTATCACATATTTATCATTTTCTATGGGAGAACCTTCCACTGATATTTCTTACAAGTCTGAGAATTATTATAAGTAGGAACTGTGAAGGAAAATTTTTCTGTCTTTTCTCATAACGGTATAGCAAATAAACAAAATTTCAAATCAATAACTATAAGAAGTCATCCTTTAGGTAATAACGAAGGCAAAAGAATGCCAGACTATAGAGAGTCCATTTGCTAAATCACCTTATTAATAGTTCTTCAATCTGTTACAATTGTCCACTTTCAAGATTTCTTTTTAACAACAAATAGAAGGGAATTCCAAGAGATAGTTGATTCTTCAATATGCTGAGTATTTAACTGCCCCTGTACCAGCTGTTCTAAAGCCTGCAGTTTTTTCTTTTGTTAAGTGTCATTGTGAAAACCACACAGGTTTGTCCATAGACCATTTAAAGGTAGGGCTGTTGGTGCCTTTGAAAGATCAGAAACTGTTGTGCCATGTTCTTATATGACCTCTGTGTTTAGTGACTGTTCTTTATAATACCTTCTAATATTTTCTCCAGAAACATGTACTAATGTATGGTTTGTTACTGAGACTGAAGAAATGTTAATGTGAGTATTCCACTGCTATAACAAATCACATCCCCAGAAATTCATTGCTGTGTTAACCACATATGGCTTTAATTTACTTGTCTTACCTTCTGGCTCTATGCACTTGACCCATCCTGCCCTCTGTTTTATCTGAGATAAAATTCCAATCACTAAAAGCTGAACATTTCTCTCTAGAAGAGGCAAATTTGGATTCCAAGATTCTACTTCAATTGTTACATATGCATCTGTGAATAAAAGGCCTTCAATGACATCATCATTTATTGGTATTTTTAATTTTGGTTTGTGTTCATTTATAGAAGTTTGCCAAAATATTCGTTTTTGGTTTCTTCTAAATTTCTTATTTTTTATAGCTTTTCTATCGTCAGGAGCAGAATGGTTTCTTATTTTAGGCATTAGTTTCTTTAATTGCTTTGAGGAGTTTCCTTCATGGTTACACAAAATAACTGAACTGAATTTGTCTTGAGAACCTAGAACAGGCCCCTTAAGCAGTCTCCCCAAGAACAAAGTGTGATCTTTACTGTTATTATTTCCTTATACTCATTAATCCAATGCCTGCCTTTGTCATGCCTTCTGCATAATTGAGAAGACTGAACCATCATACTTAGAACAAACATTGTTTTTAGGAATACCTTGTTTACAGTCCATTTTTAAGTGACCATTCTTGCCATATTTGAAACACTTGCCATTTCAATTTTTCTTCAAACCTCTGTAAATCACCTCTTTTATCCATTCATCATCATAGTCATGAGGTTCAATATTGATTGCATCTCAGGTCTATTCCTCCAAGGGTGCCAATCTTGCCGTCAACAGACTAGTTGCACTTTTTAATTGTACAATAGAATTTTTAAAAGTCAGTGATTCAGGTTTTTTTTTTTTTGCTTCTGTTTGGCATCATTCAATTTACTGCTGCAATCAGTCCTTGTAAGAAATTTATGAGGCCTTCCTTGAGGCTCTGTATAACTTCAGTAAATGACTCAATTTTCTTTCCTAGTTCTTCAATTGTGTCCCAAGAATTCAACTCTGCTGTGTAGCATAAATTGAGAACATGGTCATCATGTACATCAGTATTATCCCCCTCTCGAAGAGTTTGTCTTGGAAAATTACAATATCTCTAGCCTTACTTCATTGTACAATGATTCTATCTTTCAACCAGGAATTCCATTGTAATTGAGGACTAAACTTCAAGACCACTTTAACCAAGTCTTTCCAGTCTCTAGAGATAATATTATTACAAGTTTAACATCTGCTTCACAAAAGGTGAACACATGCCAAATGATTCAGTTCATTGAATCTCCTTAAATATAATATTTCCATAGGGGTCCATTTAATTCTCGCACAGCCTTGGGGGTGTATATCATTTGTCAGTTCCTGTAAGGTACTGGATAAATTAAAGTTGGTTTATTAAATTAAACCTTAGGCTGCTCCTCTGTCCTTATAATGCAATGCTGAAATTGGTTCTACATTGATTTCTTCTGTCTGGAGCTGAATATCTCTATGATCTGTTTTGTTATGTTTTTCTAAAGTATGTACCTTAGCACTCATATTAAACAACTTTTTTTTACTGAAAAAACAAAAATGATAAGTCTGATAATGGTTAGAGTTGACATTATGCAAGTCCCATCAAAATTAGTTATCCTCATTTAGTTGTTCCATTTTCAAACTCTCCAGTGAATTATCATACAGAGACCTAACTGTGTCCATAGTAATAATGTTTCCCTTTTTAATATGGAAAAAATCCTAACTCTTTTAACTAACTCCTCCCTTTAAGAAATCCCAATTAGCAGTGAACTGTGAGGAGTAGCATGTCTGAGCAGAGAGGACAGGCAGTGAACAGTCTGAGTGAGGACAGCTGCAGCTACTAGCATGCAGCTCATGCAAGTGGCAGCCTGAGGAGAGAGCATGTAGGGTAAGCCCATAGCCCATTGTGGAGAGAGAGAGAGAGGCCTGCTGTCTAAAAAATGCACAGACGATTGAGTGAAAAAAAAAATGAAAATTCTTCTACCTCTAGACCCAGCCATACCATTTCTGATCATAAAATCAAAGGATGCCCACCACCCCCAAAGCACGCTAGCTCAGTTATGCTCATAGCATATTTATTCATAATTGCCTGAAACTGGGAACAATCTAGATGTTTCCTAATTAACGACTGGATAAAGAAAGTGTGGTCTATTTACACTAAAGAATATTACCCGTGTTAGAAACAATGACCTCAGAAAGTTTGCAGGCAAATGGATGGAACTAGAAAAGACCGTCCTGCATGATGTAACCAAGAGGCAGAAAGACAAGCATGACACGTATTCATTCATCAGTGAATATTATCCATAAAATAAAGGAAAACCATGCAACAACCCACAGGTCCAAAGAAACTAAGTAACAAAGGGGCTTAAGTTGGGCAATGCATGAATCTCATATGAAGAATAAATAGCATAGACTTTGCCAGTGGAAGTAGGGGCTGGAATGGGGAATGGTGATGGAAACAGGAGGGATTTTGAGAGGGGAGGATGAAAGAAAGAACATTGAAAGAGATACCTTGAATCTTGTAGCATCTCTGGGATGAGCTAGAAACCAAAAGCAATGAAAATTCCCAGGAATCTATGAGGGTGATCATAGCTAAGACTCCTAGAATAGGGGATAAAGAGTCTGAACTTCAACTTCCTGTAACCTGGCAAGACTATGAGGGAAAGGATTGGTACCCCTAATCAGTCACAAACCCTTTGACCTACAATTCACTTTGCCTACAAGGTGTTCCTGGGTAAAGATGGTACAGAAATTGTGGGAGTGACCAGTTAATGACTGGCACAATTGGAAACCAATATTCTGAGAGGAAGCATACTCTTGAGGGACAGGGTACAGAGATATAACATGATACAGGGATATAGCATAACACATGAATGGGCAAAAAAGTCAATGAAGTAATCCTTAATTATCTTCTGTGATACCCATAGAATGATGTCTGGTCCAAGTGTCATGAGAGAGGTTTCACAGAAGAAATGAGAGCAGCAGATACAGATAACCACAGCCCAAAATCAGACCAAGTTCAGGGAATCCTGCAGAAAAAAATGGAAGAAAGATTGTAGGGACCAGTGGCATAAAGAGAACCATAAGAAAACTCACAGAACCAACTAACTTGTGTTTATAGTAACTCACAAAGATTGAATAGACAATTAGGCATCTTGCATGACACTGACCTAGGCCCTCTGCATATGTTACACTTGTGTAACTTTGTCTTCATGTGAGATTCCTTGCAGTGAGATGAGGGGTTGTCTCTAACTCTGATGCGTGCTTTGGGAACCCATTACTTTTATAGGTTTGCCTCATTCAGCCTTAAAAGAAGAGGAAGTGCCTAGTCTCACTGCAACATGATATACCATGGCTGGCTGATATACATAGGGGGCCTAACTTTTCTGAAGACAAACAGAGGATGAGGAGTTGATGGGGTGTATTGGAAGTGGAGGAGAGGGACTGGGAACAAGAGAAAAAAGAGAATCTTTGATTGGGATGTAAAAACAAAAATAAATAAACCAAAAGGACAAACTTGAAATATATTTTAAATGTTTCTTTTGATATTTAATAAAATAATTCTTCATCATATGTTATAAATGGCTAAAACTGACACCAAGTATAATCATTTTAATTGTTGATAACTATCATTCAAGAGAATATGCACAGTCATTATCCTTTTTCAATCAAATTAGCTCATTAGGGACTAAAGGTACTATTTCAAACTTCAGAAATGGCATCTGCAATATTTATGGTAAAAAAGGAAGTTAAAAAAAGACCAAGCTAAGTTTGAAGAAAAAGATAGAACGAAGCATGGTAATTCTTCATCATCCATCATTAGCTAAATTTTAAAATATTAAGGGAAGTTATGCAAAATAACTGAGATTAATTTTTGCTAATTGACTAAAGTCACAATGCTAAGTATTGCTTTCAGTTGTGATGCCAATGCCATTTGCAAGGTTAATTACTATGTTCCTTCACAGCCCCCAGTTATTTCTCATACTGTGGCAGAGACGTGTGAACAGATGGACCAGAATAACATCTGGCTCAGGTGAGGGGCAAGGCTATAGATGACTTCCTCAAATGATTTCCTTCAGTATCACAGGAAGTAAAAAGAAACATGTAGGTGACAAAAATAAACAACTTGATAATACAAATATGGGCAGAGTCTCCTTGTCACATTCTAGACAGAAAAGCATAATCAGCATGCAAAAATGCAGGAGAAACTTCTGTATCAGCAGAAATATTTTAAGATATTTTCACCTGATTAATCAATAAATTATTACTGTCTTACTTTCCCAACTCTCTCCCAAGATAATATGTGAAGTTACATTGAAATAAAAATATTTATTTTATGTAAAATTACTCCTCAAGATTATATTTTTCTTGATCCTTAGGATAAGATAAATTATACTACACGGAATCTAAACTAATAAAGATGTATCCATGTTTAAAAGGGACACAGTAGCAAAACCATGGTAATGAACAAGAATTAATAAATTGAAACAATTGTACTCACCTTTTCAGCTACACTATTTTAATACAATGTTGAGGAGTACTTCAATTAATAATTAGACTATGAAAAATTCTAAATGAACATTGTGTTAATAATAATGATGACTACCAGGAACAAAAGCCATAATCAACAAGTTTAATTTGTTTCTATACTTTAAAGAATGTTACCACCATTTTGTCATAAATCTGAGGAACTTAATCTCAAGTATTTCAGTATTCTATGCTCGTTCCAGCTGCTGGACATAATGTTTAAATTCTCTGATAATAAACAACTATGTGATTTCTAGTTCACAAAATCTGCTCACACAATGCAAGGAAGAAAGACAAAACCAAGTGACAGACACAATCTCACAAAGGAGAAAATTATCAGAAATGCCCTGGCCATCCCATCCTTAATCCTGGAGGGAACTTTTTCTGTTGTTTGTTGACACATTGGAGTTTTTCTAGCAATACTAATTATAGAGATATAAATGAGAATTATCTCTTGGAGAAGTAGCTCAGAGATGAACTCCTTAGCTTGATTTTCTTTTTTTGCGTCACAGAATGGAATTGCTGCTGCTTTTTTCAAGATGAAAACCTCTCTGCACATAGGAAATGTAATCATTGCTATTGTCATGACTGGGATACAGCTAGGCATATTCAGTATCTTCGTATTCTAATTTTTTCTGTTCTGTTCATGGTGTATTCACTTTTTGGTGATGATCTAGAGAACTATAGTTTCTATTCTCAGAGTTAGTTTTATTTTTGTACCATTAAATATATGAAATGTGTTGGGAAATGTGATTATTTAAACTGTATTTTTCTTTTGTTTTATAGAAGACGTTTCAATCATAACCTCTTTTCAGCTCATCAGTATTCATGACTCTAGGGAAAGATGTTTTTTTAGTCTTCTATAGAGAATACTTCAGCATACTAACACATAAGTCATGGTTTCTTTAGCAAAATAAGGTTATTTCGACCACCGAAACCTATTTTCTCCAGATTCACTGACAGTGCCAAAAGCAATATAGTGGCATACAGTTTGATGTAGATTATTTTTACTACTTTTACTGAGTTATTGTTCATAAATTATATAATTCACCAACTTAATGAATAAAACTCAGTAGGTATTTTCATATATTCATGCAATATGAATATAATTAAAATATATATTAGTAGAAATCTAAAACTGTATGAAAATATTTAAAAAAAATCATTCTAAGTGAGATAAACCAGACTCAGAAAATAAATATGGTATTTATTCACATATAAGTGGATATTAGCTATCAAGTAAATGATAATTAACCTACAATACACAGATCCAGAAAGGTTAGATAAAAAGGAAGGATCTATGAAGGACAGACGTATCTTCTTGGGAAGAGAAAAAAATACATTTTGTTAGTAGACTGAAGGCACATGGATTAGAAGAGGAATCAGTGGGACAGGTAGAATGCAGAGAAAGACAGATGGAGCTGGGGCCATGTGGGTGATGGTGCAGGAACCTAGTGCTGTGAAAGCTTCCTGCAATATATGCGGGTGACTCTAATGAGGACCCCTCGTCTTAGAGGATATGAAGTCAGAACTGGCCATATTTTGTAGATAGGTAAGGTTCCCAGTGGTATGAAAAAGGTGCATTCTATTGTATTTTTGAAAAAGTGGGTCCCACGGAGGTCCCTAAAGAATCTAGCCTAATGCTAGGACAGTGGGAAAATTTTCAAAATCTGACAGTGTTTGCCCTTTTGCCAAAGACATACATGGAGCCTTTTGCAGAAAACTTGAGTCTCTTTCCTGAGGGAAAGTACTCTTCAGGTTATGTAAACAGAAACCTGAGCACCAGTACAGTCACAAAACTCTTGACCTACAATCTGTCCTGGCTACAAAATGTGTTCAGGCTCTGGTGGCACAGAACTTGAAGAGGTGATCAAGCAAATCTGGTTTAACTCTTGGCTCATGTCATGAGACGATGGCCATGCTCTGCACTGCTTGGATGGCTATGAACCAGAGACTGGATAGCCCAGAGATCCCAGACAGAAACAAATGCAAGTGGAAAAAATTAATGAAATTATTCTTAATACTGTTCTGCTATACTCACAGATCAGTTGGTGCTTGTCTCATCATTAGAGATGTTTCCTCTGGCAGCAGATGTGAGTGGATGCAGAGACCCAGAGTCAGACACTATTCAAAGAGAGAAGTCTCCACTGAGTCCCTTCCCTTGAAGCCTGGTAAATACTGTGGAAGAGAAGTGGGAAAGATTGTACGAGTCAGCGGGAATGGAGGACACCAACACAAGGGTGGACAAGACAACTTAATAAAAGGAAAATTCTGAAGAGCAGGCAAAAGTGACAGAGACACACCCACTCCCACTGTTAGAATTTCACAAAAAAACTAAACTAATACTCATAATATATACACAGGGGACTGGCTAAGATCCATGCAGGCCCTGTGCTTGCTGTTTCAGTTTCTGAGAGAATATATGAGCCTTGCTTTGTTGATTCAGTGAACGTTTGTTTGTCTTATCTTATAGTATCTTGTTTTGCCGTGTGTGGTTATTGTCTCTTGAGGCCTGCTTTTTTCTCAATGAAAGAAGAGGGGGGAATATTCAGGGGAGGTAGAGATAGTTGGGAGGAGTTGAGGGGAGAGAAACTGTGGTCAGGATGTATTTTATGAGAGAAAACAGTATTTTCCATATTAAAAACTTGAAAAATATTTCCCATATATCTTCTTTATCAAATGAATATCATTTGATTTGACTTCCTGTATTCCACATATATAAATGTATGTGTAAAATCATGTTGGCTTTGAAGTGTGTAAAATAAGATACCCCTGTGGACTAAGAATAAAAAGTAAATAAGTAAACAAATAAAAGACAAAAAAACCGAACATTTTTAGGCACACACTCTACTTCTTAGTAAAACAAAGAATCAGCCTTGAAAATTCTTTTTCTGTACTCCACAAAGTTGGAAAATGTAAAAGAAATGGACAATTTTCTAAATAGATACCATATACCAGAATTAAATCAAGACCAGATGAACAATTTAAATAGTCCTCTAAACTGTAAGAAAATAGAAGTTGACATCATAAACCTCCAAAAAAAAAAAAAAAAACAACAAAAAAACAACTAAGACCATGCCAGATGGTTTTAGTGCAAACTTCTACCAGAACTTCCAAAAAGACCTAATGCCTATGGTCTTCAAAGTGTCCCACAGAAGAAATATTGCCAAACACTTTTAATAAGGCTGCAGTTACCCTGATACCAAAAGTACACAAATATTCAACCAAAAAAAGAGAATTACAGACCAACCAAGCCCATGAACATGGATGCAAAAATACTCAATAAAATACTGACAAACTGAATCCAAAAGCACTTCAAAAAAATCATCCACCATGATCAAGTTGGCTTCATCCCAGAGATGCAGGGATGGTTCAACATATGAAAACCTATCACTGTAATCCATCACATAAATAAACTGAAAGAAACAAAAACATATGATCATCTCATTAGATGCTGAACAAAAATATTTGACAAAACCCAACACCCCTTCATGATAAAGGTATTGGAGAGATAAGGGATACAAGGAACATATCTAAACATAATAAAAGCAATATGCAGCAAGCCAACAGCCAACTTCAAATTAAATGGAGAGAAACTCAAAGTGATTCCACTAAAATCAGGAAAAAGAAAAGGCTTAAAAACAGTTCTTGAAGTTCTGCCTAAAGCAATAAGACAACTAAAGGAAATAGCAGGAATTAAAATTGGAAAGCAAGAAGTCAAACCTTTGTTATTTGCAGATGATATTATAATATATAGAGTATCCCAACATTTTACCATGGAACTCCTACAACTGATAAATACCTTCAGTGAAGTGGCAGGATACAATATCAACTAAAAAATCAGCAACCTTTCTATATAAAAATGATAAAGAAGCTGAGAAAGAAATCAGAGAAGCATCACCCTTCACAATAGCCTCAAATAACATAAAATATTTTGGGGTAACACTAACCAAAGAAGTGAAAGGTTTATTAGACAAAAACTCAAAGTCTTTGAGAATGAAATTGGAGAAGATAGCAGAAAATGGAAAGGTCTCCCATGTTCCTAGATAGGTAGGATCAACATAGTGAAAATGGCAATCCTACAATAATCACTCTATAGATTAAATGTGATTTCCATCAAAATCCCAACTAACTCTTCACAGACCTTAAAAGAACAATACTCACCTTCATATGGAAAAATAAAAAAAAAAAAAACAGGATAGCCAAAAAAAATCATGTACAACAAAAGAACTTCTGAATGTATCACCATCCCTGACACCAAGCTCTATTACAGAGCTACAGTAATGAAAATAGCTTGGTACTAGCATAAAAACAGGAAGGTTGACCAATAGAATCAAATCAAAGACCCCGATATTAATCCACATGCCTATGAACACCTAATTTTTGACAAAGAAGCTAAAATTATAGAATGGAAAAAAGAAAGCAACTTCAACAAATGGTTCTGTCATAACTGGATGTCAAAATGTAGAAGAATGAAAATAGATCCATATCTATCCCCATGCACAAAACCCAAGTCCGAATGGCCTAAAGACCTCAATATAAATCCAACCACACTAAACTTGATAGAAGAGAAAGTGGGATGTAGCCTTCAGTGCATGTGCACAAGAGACCACTTCCTAAATATAACCCCAGTAGCACAGATAATAAGAGCAAAAATAAATAAGTGCTACACAAAGAACTACAGGAAGGTGAGGAAAACGGGGGAGAGGAGATGTGGTCCTCCTCAGTGAAGAGTATACCTTTGGCTGTCCAGTGTCAAATGGTCAGCTCTAAAAAACATGCATAAAAATAAAATTATACGTACTGAGCCTGAGCAGGTTATATTTATAAATACAACATACATATTAAGGTTATCCATATTTGTATTTGTGGATATATTATGTATATATGTTTATACATATATATGTGTGTGTGTTATAATAATTAATGAAATAAGAGGTCAAGAATTTGAAAAAGATTAGAAAGAGGAGTATAAGAGGGTTTGGAAGAAGGAAAGAAAAAAGAAAAATGTTACAATATTTTATAATGCCAATAAAAAGGAACAAGATATTTTTAATTTTGATAGAAATATAACCTATGTAGGTAGGTTTTCTTCATGCAATAAGATCTTACAGCTGTACCACACTGCTCAAATCAATCAAATATCAGTAATATCCAAAATATATTTTCAAAACTTGAGTATCTTTGCAGGTATTGCATTTTTTAAAAGTTCCATACACACTACTTTTTACAAATACAACTTTATTGTCTCATTAATGCCAGGGTTTGCCTGTTTTAAATGTCCAACTGCAGAGTCCACGCATCGAGTGCGAATTTTCCACAGCATTGACTCAGATGTGAGAGACAAAGTCAGGAAAGGTCTGACAGGTCTTAATAACCAGAACTAGATTCAGAAGCTAGGGCACATTTTATCTCCTAACCCACACCGGGAAAGAAATTAGCATAGGTTTGAAAGAATCTGAAGCACTAAAAGGACAGTGATATTTTCTGTAGTTTTCTAT
This sequence comes from Microtus oregoni, assembly GCF_018167655.1. Classification (NCBI taxonomy): domain Eukaryota; kingdom Metazoa; phylum Chordata; class Mammalia; order Rodentia; family Cricetidae; genus Microtus; species Microtus oregoni. The sequence continues at coordinate 5,938,700 of NW_024544542.1, forward strand.
AAATTCGGGATATGAGCCCTGTCAGTAGTACAACTGGTGAAGATTTTCTTCTACTCATAGTTTTTGTGCTCTACTAACAGTTTACTTTCCTGGACATAACTATTTTTTATTATTTTTTTTCACACAATTTATTTTGAACATGTTCCCCAAAACTCCTCCCCAAACCACCACATCATCCTATTCACTTTGTTTTTAAGTTCCATGTTGTCTTTCTGTCTATATGGGAGACTAGTTCCTCTGCCATTGAAATTCTGTCCAGAGAGTACTTGTTTACCCAGATGTCTGGAAGATGGACTATCTGTTTTGTGCTAGTAGTTTCTGTTTTTTTTTTTTTGTTGTTGTTGTTTTGTTTTTTTTTTTGTTTTTTTTTTTTTTTAGATTTTCCATCAAGGTCTTTGATCCATTATCAATTTTTTTGAAAAGTTAAAATGTGTGAATATTGTTTCATCCTTTTGTGGGTGGATATCCAGTTTTACCAGTAGCATCCGTTGACCAGTTTATATTTCTCCAGCTACATATTTTTGCCTCCTTTATCAAAATTGGATTGGCAGAGCTTCGTCCACTTATTTCCATGTCCTCTATTCTATTTCATTGTTCTTCTTACCAGCTTTTATTCCAGTATTAGATTGTATCACTATAGATTAGTGTTTAATTTGGAGTCATGTTTGTGTTGCCTCAACTGTGTTCTTTCTCCTTGGTCTTGCTTTGATTATTCGTGGCATTTTGTGACTCCACATGAATGCTTGGATAATTTTTCTTTATCTGTACAATATGGTATTGGAATGTTAATAAGTGTAGTAGTTTGAATGTAATTACCCCTACAAGCTCATAGGGAGAGGCGCTTCTAAAAGGGGTGGCTTTTTTGGAATAGATATGGCCTTGTTGGAGGAAGTGTGTCACTGTGAAGGTGAGCTTTGAGGTCTCAAATATGCTCAGGGCACATACAGAATCTTAGTTCATGGCTTGTCACCTGTGGATGAAAGATTTGGCTTCTTCTTTACTCCCAGATCTTTCTTCAGCACCATGTCTGCCTTCATGTTGTAATGTCCCACCATGATGATAATGGACTAAATCTCTGAAAATAAAAGTCACCCAATTTAATATTTTCCTTTTATAAGAGTTACCATGGTCATGGTGTCCCTTTTAGCAATAAAAACCCTAAAGGAGACAAGAAGTATTGTATTAATACTGTTGGTTAATTTTTAATGAAGCCATTTCTGCAGTACTAATTCTGCCTGTTCAATAGAATTGAACCTCAGACATGTAGTATGATATTTGATTTTCCCTTTCAGTGTCTTGACATGGTGTGGATGTCTTTCTATTATTTGTTTATCTATATTCTGCAGTACTGTATTTTGAGAGATAATGTGAATTGAATATTTTTCTAAAGTCGTTGGGAGAGGATATTGTTTAAAGATACTGTTTTCATGTTGATCTTGTATTCTGCAATTTTACCCAGTGTTTACTAGATCTAAGAATTTTCCAATAAATTCTATGGAACCCAAGAATAGAATTATTTCACCTTCAAACAGCAATAATTTGACTTTTCCCTTTAATTTTGCATACTCTTTATGTCCTTTATTCATTTTTTTTTCTGTAGTTAAGACTTCAAAAGACCAGGAGAAAGCTAGCATTCTTGGTTCCTCTCAATTTTAGTGGAAATGCTTTAAATGTTTCTCTCTTTAGCATGATTCCATCTTTTATATGTTGTCTATTATCTTCAATATGCTGAGCTATGTCCTTTGCACACCTGGGTTCTCCATGACATTTTAAATTTTTAACATTTTGAGAATTTCATACATAAACACTGTATTTGCATATTTGCATTCTTTGATCTTCCCCATCGACTACTTCCATATTCCCCTTTCTGTCAAATGTGTATTCATGTAATCTTTTGTCTCAATTTAGCATTGTTCACATATAAATATGTTTAGAATAGACCACTTTTAGTGAGAGCATTTGGCCTAGTTTTGAGCCAGTATATGAGTGCTTGTCCAACGGGTCTCCAGATGAGGCAAATCCCATGGGCACAGTCTAAGTAGGAAAGGGCCAGTGGACTTTCGGATGGCATAGAAGACTACTGGGGCAATGCAGCCTGAAAACTGCTCTCAAAGTACTGATGATTCTCTCTGCAGTTTTCAGTTTTACTTTCTGAATAATGCATGGGACAGACATGATCAAGCCTTCAAACCCATTTTTCCTCAAATATTTTCCCATAAAATTCTTTAGGAGATGATGCTTTTCAGGTTTCTTATCTGGGATTGCCAGTTGTCACCCCAGACCCTGGAAGCTGTCCTGATTCGATGCTGACAGGATCAGAGGCAGATCACTCTTATTTCTGTAAATATGTTTTGAAAGATATTGTTGTTCTTGAATATGTGTGTCTATGTCAATCTCCTACCCAGTTCAATATTTGTCAGAACTAGTAAAATTATAAGTATTGTTTTTGGTTTAAAAGAAGTTTTAGTGTAAGATTTGTCAGAAAACATATTTACATATTTGTTTTTGAGGGAAGTTAAGGTAGAAGGATGGGAAAAACTTGTTTGTTAGTATGGAAAAACATGTTTGTTTTTGATGTATAAACAAAAAGAGCTGGAACTTTTTGGGGCAATTCACTTGTATGACAATCATCTGGTGGTTAGACAATTCATTTCTTTCCGCTTATAGCCCTTCCCCATCTCAGTACCCGAACCCAGAGAACAGTTAAATTTTCTACAACTATTCTGTATAATAACATAGATATCTTCAGAGCAAAGTATCAATAACTGTAAATATAAAACAAATAAAAATATGTATATCCACTTATAGATACAAGAAATGTAATTACCAAAAGCAAAGTTTTTATAAATACAGAGGAAGTCAAGAAATGAGCAGAAAATTCCTAGTAATGGAGGAAGTTTAAATTTCTGATTTCAGATGCCCCCTAATCACCTATCAACAGTTGGAGATTGTTGAGGAAAATAGAGGCATATCTTTAGTGGGAAGCCAATGCTATATCGCCCATGTGCAGTGATGACTCAGCACACTTACACATTTAGGCAGCACTAATTGGATTTAGTGGGATATTAATTAAAAAAAAAGACATGAGATTGTGAGGGAGATGTGTTGCAGGGTCACACAGGAGGTGGAGAAGAGTCATGTTGAGGTGAATATGATCAGAATAAATTATATAACATGAAATTTCCAAATAAATAATACTTTTTAAAGTAAGAAGCTCTGAAAATATGTTCCGTGTTATTGGCACCCTGCCATAGACATGGTTCATAATGATGGTGACATCTTGCAAAATATTTCTTAGTGTATTGTTCACATTAAAAATCAACTAAATTAAGTAATATACTAAAGTATTTGGCTATAACTTTATATACTGCAAATGAGCTACATTCATTAGAATAAGGACTGTGTAATACTAAGGCATCACAACAGACATAATGTCTGTATATCTAAGACTGAATGTTCCAATGTTATTAATTTTCTTTAGTAATTTCTTTTCTTTTACTCAAAGTAGATTTTCTTTCTCATACCATTTACTCTGACTATAGATTCCCATCCCTCTACTCCTCCCAGTTCCTTCCCATCTCCCCTCTCCTCTGGATCCACTCTCTGTCTCTCCTTAGAAAAAAACATGTTTCTCAGAGATAACAACCAAACATGACAAAATAAAATACAACGTGATGAAACTAGGAGTTATTATAGAAATTGGACATGGCAACCAAAAAGGAGGAAAAAGAGTTCAAAGTGCAGGGACAAGAGTCAAATCCCACTCATTCTCATAGTCAGGAGACAGAAAAAAGCTACTAAGTAAATAGGTATAATATAAACACCATGGACCTCATACAGACCCCTGTGGACACTCTGCTGTTTGCTTCAGTCTTATTGAGCTCATATGCACCTTTTATAGCTGTTTCAGAGAATTTGAATTGGAATTTTTCAGATTAACATCAATTCTATGTATTGTAGATGAATAAGAAGATTAAGAGAAAAAAAAGAAGATTAAGAGTATTTTAACAATTTCAATAAATGATCAGTGTTCAAAATGATCAGAGTATAAAGCACTTTTGGGACTCTGATATATCTGTGGGAGCAATTGTACTAACCTCTGTATTTTATTTTGTAGTTATTTGCTTTCATGAATACTGTCAACAATCATCCTTTTAGCAAAGATAACTGCTAGTGTGGAAAAATCCCATTTTAGAGATGAAGAGGTATCACCATTCTATTTAAATGGTTTTCTTTTCAAAAGTTTATAGTTTGTGTTACTATTTTTCTCATTTATTTTACAATGAATCACAATTCGCCTCCCTCTTCCCCTCACATTCCCTCTCCTCACCTCCCATCTGCCCCATCCATCCACTCCTCTATCTCTGAGATTCAGAAAGGGGCAGGCCAGCCATAGGAGTCAACAAAGTATGGTTCATGAAGTTGAGGCAGGGCAAAATCTTCACCCTTGCATCAAGACTGGGCAAGGCAACCCAAGAAGGGAAATAGGTTCCTAAAAGCCAACTCAAGCACCAGGAACTCCACTACTAGGAGCCTCACAAACAGGCCAAGCTATATAACTGTCACACACATGCAGAATGCCTAGGTAGGTGCCATGCAGGCTCCTTAGCTTTCAGTCCAGAATCTTTTAGCTCCCACTGGCTCAGGTCAGCTGTCTCTGTGTGTTACACTGTCATGACCTTCATCCCCTTGGCTTATATACACCCCGCATCTCTCTATTCAAGAGGACTCCCACCACTCAGGCCAGTGTTTATTTGTGGATCTCTTGCATATGCTTCCATAAGGTACTGAATGAAGTGTCTATGATGACAGTTAGGGTAATCACCAATCTGATTACAGGGAAAAGACAGTTCAGGTACCCTTTCTAGGAAGCTGATCTAGAGTCATTCTTGTGGGTCCCAGGGAGTTTCCCTGGTACCAGGTTTCTCCCTAACACTAAAATGCCCCATCAAGATATCTCTTCATTACTCTCCTCCTCCTACCCCCAACCCACCCAAACTGATCCCTCATCCCCACACCCTGCTTCCAGTTTGCCAGGAGATCTCATCTAACAGACCATTCCACATAACAACTTTCAGAACTGGAGATACACGTTCTGTGTGCTATGAAGTCATACATTATTTTCTATAGAAATCCACACTGTTATATATTCTCCACCTCAAAATTTTATTTTGAAGTCACATGGGCACAGTTTACCCAATCAGTCTATGAGGAATTCATAAATTCTTTTTTTCATTTTTATATTCTTGTATAATCATATTATTTTCCTTCTCTCAAGTCCTCTGAGATCCTTCTCTCATTCTTCCCCAACAAACTTAACATTTTTTTTCTTTTGTCAGAAAAATAAAAACAGCAAAGCATGCACAAAATATGGAAACTAATTTGCGTTGGTCAATTACTCCCGAGCATTCTGTGTGCCATGGGATATCGATAACTGGGTGAAATTGATAATTGCTTTTCTTCTCCAATGCAAATTGGAGTACATCCAAGCAACATGAACATTAATCAACAAGACTTAACTCACCTTCTCATGAATTGTGAGGGGAGCACCAAATAGAGGAATGACTTAACAGTACAGAGTTGTTATGAATGTGCAATGAATGTCAATTAGGATTTGTGGTTTAAGTACGTGTTATTATTAGAACATGAACTATGCAAAAGAAATTACAAACAGAAAATTGTTTGATAGAAATGAAAGGAAATCTAAAAGAGACTGGTTCAATGGCATAGAATGCATAATATTTTATTTCAAATGAGTGTGACAATGCTATTCATATTCACTAGAACCTGCCTCAAATATGTTATTTTTATTTGAAACACTCATACATCATATTAGGAATAATCAGCTTTTCTATCTTAGCAAAATCCTCTGTTAAGTTGATACCCTGGACCTTCTATCGCAAATTCTCAAGAGTGTTGATAAATCATCACTTCGCATTTTGTCATGGATTTTGTATTTCAGTAAGTTATGCAGCATCTGCTTCACGTTAGAGACATACAGATATTGTACCTTAATAAGCTTTTCAGTATGAATTTATAGCTTTTGACTGTCGTAGGAAAAGTGCATATTTTACTTCTTCCCAACTTGCTTTTGTTTTATAGTTTCAAATTTCCAGTGACCTACGGACAAGGAAAAAGTAGCATTTGATTCATTTGAAAACAGAAAATAAGATATAAGAGTCACTCTACTTAGAGAAATTTATATTTGTATTGTTTTTCTGTATTATTTTCTCATGTGTATTAAAATACTAAGTTATTTGTTGAATGCTATTATTATCCCAAAAGTCTATTTAGGAACATATAGCAACATATTTTAACTTCAAAAATAGTCCATACTCTTAAAATACAATTTCATGTTTTTTTTGTTATGATATCTATCATTTTAATTTATTTATACATATACATATATGTAACTGTTTTTTATTATTATAGTAAATATAAAGTTACTTTTATTATTTTGTGGTTTATATATAATTTTTGGTTTATGGGAAGTTCATATATATTCTATTTTAATTGCATCTAATTATCACTGACTCCTTCAACTCTTTTTAGAGTTCCTCTTTCATAATCCCTTCAAGTTTTTTTTTTTTTTATAACATGGTGAGTCCAGTTGAAGATGTATGCATGGGCTTAGGGCCAATCAGTGGAGCATGGACCATACCACTAAGGAAAATCCGCTCTCCTTGATTGAGAACCTATCAAATGCCAAGAATTCCTTGGCTAGGAATTAATACTCATAAACATCTCTGTGGATCATGCTGGAATGTATACTGACTTGATTGTGTGTAAGTCTTATGAAAGCAACAATTACTTTGTCTTCACAAATGACAGTCCTGTCATGTTCAGAAAAATAAAAACACTTATACATTAGTTCCTTCGCACACCATTATTCTTCCCACACCTCTCCATCATCTTTCTGCAACTTCGAGGGGAGACAATGCGATATTCATTTATGTCTGCCTAGACACTTATTTGTACTAAGCTAGTTGTAAGACTGTGCATTATCCAATGCTCACGTCAAAAGGAAGCATCTCAGCAAAGCACTGAAAGCAATGCAAATCTACAGGCTTAAAGAGAACTGTTTGTAAGGCAGTTTGATATAATGCCTACTTAAGAAACGAATAATAATGAGTTCTCCCTGTAGCCTTAGAGTGCCATATTTTAAGTTCATGATATGGAATAATGTACTCAGCTTCAAAACTGGGCACTTATCACAAAGAGACAATTTTCTAACAAAATTCCAAATAAGGCAGACATAGCCACCAAATTAACCATAAAAATTGAAAAAGTAAATAATTTATGGAGAATATAACCTGGAAAAATACTAATAAAAACCCAAAGAACTATTCCAAACTAGTCACCTGAATATTCCCAGACTGTTGCTTTCCTTTAAAAAGGTCAAAATAATTCAAAATCCTCCTCATCTTTTTAAGCAATATGAGGATTAAAGACTTACATTGTTATTGTTAATCAAAGTTAATCATGAAAATAGAGAACATTTGAATAATTCTAGGTCTGTATAGTTATAGCTGAGACAAAAAATGGGAAATCATTGAGAAAAGTCAATAAAAAGAAACAAAGCCCGAATATTATTATGTTTGTATTTCTGCCTCTGTGATGCGAATATGCAAAGTCGGTTGGTGGAGGACTTAGAAACATCAGCAATGTGGTGCTTACCAAGTTATACGTGGACGTACATAGATCTGATGGGGCAATGCTCTAGTTCACAGAGCTTCACACCTAAGATCTCTTCGGTCTCTATGTTAACAGATTCTACTTTCTTTGAAAGAGTAACCATGCCATTTGGAAGTTTGAAGGTACGAGGACATACAGACTGCTGATAAAGGCAGAACAGCACTCCATTGCTCCAGCTTTTGTGTTACCAACAAAAACATTGTCGGTCCTGGTATCATCATAGGGTCCAATCAGATTTAGTTCTGCACCTACATGAGTGTTACATACTGAAAATAAGGCTTGAATATGATAAATAATTACAATGTGCTAAATGTATTAAGGACTTGCTGCCGATTGTATTTTTAACTATTGTTTTGTGTTTGCAGAAGTATATAGACTTGTACTCCAAACTTACCGCTGCAAGTGTGGAAAGGTGGACCACATTTTAAAGTCACTAATGAGTGTTTTTTTTTTTTAATTTTGGAATTGTCGTTTCCAAAAGGAAATTATACGACCCAAATCTCACATACTTCTTAGCCTTTACAAACCAACAAAATGATCAAAAGCATTGTCTGTAGTTCATAAGATTTAACACATATACAAAATTAAAACTTTACAAATTAAAAAAAAATTGAAAAAAATAAAATAATAAAATAAAAAATAAAATTTTGAAGGTAAATGAGCACAACTAAAACTAATCATTCTGAGTGAGATAATCCACGACCATAAAGACATATGTTGAGTGTTGTGAATTCTAATGTTGAATCCTTAGACATCTGTATTTTATTTGGAATATCTATAGAGAATTAGTAAATTAATAAGGGACGCTGGGATTGTTGTATATAAAGAAAGAAAGATAGAATACATTGATATGAAGTGGGAAAGAGGAACCAAAAGGGTTAATAGCGTGGGGTTGGTAGAGAAAATAAAAAAGATGATAAAAGGAGGGGTAACTAAGATTGTAGAGTACATCTTGGATAAACACGTTTTTGGTAACAAAGTAGAAAGATAGGCATATAACAATCTGAGTTCTACTTATTGAGACACTTGCCCATTATTGCCCCTAAGGCTGCCTCTAATATAAACCATAAAGCAAGCAGTCCTCAACTAAGCTACAGACATAGTATGGCTATTTCCTTAGAAACTTTCTAGGCTGACAAACTATGACTATAGCAACAAGTATCCTTTTTATTTATTGATTGATTTTTTTTGAGCTCTACATTTTTTTCTGCTCCCCTCCCTGCCTCTTCTGTCCCCTTCAACTCTCTCCCAAGGTCCCCATGCTCCCAATTTATTCAGGAGATCTTGTATTTCCTACTATCCATGTAGACTAGATATATGTATGTCTCTCCAAGGGCCTTTATTGTTGTCTAGGTTCTCTGGGATTGTTATTTGTGGGCTGTTTTTCTTTGCTTTATGTTTAAAAACCACTTATGAGTGAGTACATGTGAAAACTGTCTTTCTGGGTCTGGGTTACCTCATTCAAAATGATGTTTTCTAGCTCCATCTATTTGTCTGCAAAATTCAAGATATCATTACTTCTTTCTGCTGTGTAGTACTCCATTATGTAAATGTACCATATTTTCCTTATCCATTCTTCAGGTGAAGGGCAATTAAGTTGTTTTTAGGTTCTGGCTATGACAAAAAAAAATGCTGCTATGAACATAGTTGAGCACTTGTCCTTGTGGCACGATTGAGCATCCTTTGGATATATACCCAAAAGTGGTATTACTGGCTCTTGAGGAAGGTTGTTTTCTAATAACAATAAGTATCATTTTAAATGGTATAAATTGTCCTCTGTTAACCTGAACTTCTTCTATGCATGAAAAAAATTCTTTAATACTCTCCTGCCAACTATCATCAGTTACTCCATAGAGTTCAACAATCATTTTTCCTCTATGCAACACTTCTCTAGTCAGTTTGGTTGGAGTTCCTTTTGGCTTGTAACTAGGAGAGATGGTGGTACACCTTGACGGAAGAGCACCTGCTATCCAAAAAGAAAAGGTTTTTCCCTCACACTTAACAATTATAAAAACTTGGCACTAAGGGAAAAAGTAGAGGATATCATGTCTACAGAGTTCATCATCCATGAGTTTCCCAAGGTTCATGGTTTCTCCACTGAGCTTTCTGAGTGTGCTTCTCAAGATCGCTCTTCTATCCAGGGAAGAGCTTTACTCTTGGCATTGATAACTTTCTATGTCTCTGTAATCCCTTACATTTAAAACTTGTGTTAAACTTAAGTGTCTTTGCTCTCTGCCTAAAGAGGATACTCTTTATTTGTTGTTGAAGAGACATTATGTCTTTACCAGCAACATTGCTTTTGACTTTCTTCATTTATGTTCATTATCACCTTATATACTAGTGACAGATTTAATATGAATAGTGCTGTTATGGCATGCTTTTGTTAAAAGTGCCTGTCACCTCTGCACCACTAACAATAGAGCAATTCTACTTCACAGTTATAGTTTGTCTTTTGTCTTAAGATATTCTTTCTCTGGTCTGCTCAAGAATAGGTTGCTTGGTGCAATAGACTTGAAGAAGGAGCTTGGTAAGAAAGAAGTCATTTGAAATCTTCTCAATGGAGTTGCACTATAAAATACTTAATGAAGGGGGAATAGGAAAAAGGAGAAATACCACTCTTAATGCAGTGGAAAAATGGTCTCAAATAAACACAATGCAAGACCAAAAACAAAGACAATGGAATCCTGAACATAGGATAGTCTTCAGTAGTTTTGAATAGTGGCAAAAATCATACTGTTTCGACTTTTAAAAATCAGTGATAAATTGAGTTTCAAGAGGATTTGTTTATGGGCTCACTAAGGTAATTTTGAATGAAATCAATATCTACATATGCTAAAACATAAAAATATAATAAGTTTATTTTTATAAGGCATTAAAATGCAAATTATTTAGCCTGGACAGTAGTAAAGAAGATTCATAGTGAAGATAAGATCTATCTTAACCAAAATAAGTAAATTATATGTAGAATAGATATATTTCATAGCTGATATAAATTATCTTCATGATCACACGATTTGTTTTCTTGCATAAATGAATAAACCTGTTGGATGAAACTTCTTTGTCATTCATAACAATAACTTCTCAAAAATGACACATAATATTCTATTATTGTTTATATTTTGGTGGTTATATAATGCCACCTTCAAGCCAAAAATAAAGGTATTTTTAGTATTCCCCCAAACTCCAAATCTAGCTATGTTTGAGAGTTATTATTTTAGTACCAGGCTGCCATATTAAATTCTCTTTTCTTTCTTTCTTTCTTTCTTTCTTTCTTTCTTTCTTTCTTTACTTATTTATTTATTTATATTAATTATTTATTAAAGATTTCTGCCTCCTCCCTGCCACTGCCTCCCATTTCCCTCCCCCTCTCCCAGTCAAGTCCCCCTCCCTCTTCAGCCCAAAGAGCAATCAGGGTTCCCTGCCCTGTGGGAAGTCCAAGGACCACCCACCTCCATCCTGGTCTAGTTAGGTGAGCATCCAAACTGCCTAGGCTCCTACAAAGCCAGTACATGCAGTAGGATCAAAACCCAGTGCCATTGTCCTTGGCTTCTCATCAGCTCTCATTGTCTGCCATGTTCAGAGAGTCCAATTTTATCCCATGCTTTTTCAGTCCCAGTCCAGCTGGCCTTGGTGAGCTCCCAATAGATCAGCCCCACTGTCTCAGTGTGTGGGTTCACCCCTCGTGGTCCTGAGTTCCTTGCTCGTGCTCTCTCTCCATCTGCTCCTGATTTGGACCTTGAGATTTCAGTCCGTTGCTCCAATGTGGGTCTCTGTCTCAGTCTCCCTTCATCGCCTGATGAAGGTTAATATTCAGGAGGATGCCTATATGTTTTTCTTTGGGTTCACCTTCTTTACTATAATTAGTTTGTAAACTGAAATATATGAGTTTGGTTTTGTGGTGTAAACAAAATGTAGAAAGAAAGTGAGGGTCATCAAATACAAGGTTAGAGAGAACCAATGAGTGCTAGGAATAAGCACAAATTACCCTTTCGCCTCTTTTGTTCTCTTTTCTCACCCAAGCGTAAAACAGTGCTTTAAGTCAAATATCAGATAATCTTCCAATTTTCATTGATAAATATTTTAAGACATTCAGGAGTGCTGACGGCTCTTTAATGATGTAATTAGATGATATATAGGTGAAAGAAACATTGAAGTTGCTCTGCTGTCTTCTTTCTTTTAGAAAGATGTGCTTACATCTTAAGCAAGATGTAAGCATTATCATGGTTACCTTAAGGACGCAAACTCATTCTCATGAGAAATAATTTCATCTTATTCATGAGTCCATTAAGATGTGCTATTGTATAAATTCAATTATCACTAAAGTCAGCATTAGAAACGAAGATATAATATAGAACTGGTGAGTTGATATCTCATCAATAAGCTATATGAATGTTAGTAAGTCTTAAGATTGACTGAATCAATCGTATGAAAAATAAAGAGGTGTTGACATGTTAACTTGTATATTTTACAGTACTGATTTGATTGTTCATTTTCATGAAATTAAATATTACACAGAAAATATTTTTTGTAAATGTGATGTTTATGTGTTTACTTCTACTTTGGCTAATATTTCTAAAACATATCATTTTCTATTGTAATTATCAAATACCTTAAAAAAGGAAATGAAGGGAAGCAAAGAGGGTTTTTGTGGCCTCACAATTTCAAAAGTACGTCCTACCATGTTGTGAAGGCAGGGGATGGAATTGATTTGGCATGAGACAGCAGGAACTGGCTTGTGGCTCATACCATAAAAATTCAGGAAACTGAGAGGTACTCTAGAACTCAGTGGCTTTCTGGTTTTCCTCCTACTCTCTCGTAACTTCTATCTCATAGTATGGTCACTCATGCACATTGCATGTCTTCTCTTCTCTAGAAATGCAACCACGGGAGCCGGGCGGTGGTGGCACACGCCTTTAATCCCAGCACTTGGGAGGCAGAGGCAGGCGGATCTCTGTGAGTTCGAGATCAGTCTGGTCTACAGAGTTAGTTCCAGGACAGGCTCCAAAGCCACAGAGAAACCCTGTCTCGAAAAAAAAAAAAAAAAAAAAAAAGAAATGCGACCACAGACCTTTCCAGAGGTGGGTCTCTTAGGTGATATTACACCTGCCAATTTTGAAGATTATCAGTCACATTTGTACATCATTGTTTGTCCATATTATAAACCTAGTGCTGAATACCACCATTTCCTGAGAAGAAACCTTAAATATTCATAGAGAGTAAACAGGAAGGTCTTGAGTCGTCTCACCAGAGTTCCAATTTTTTTTTTTTTGGTTTTTTTTTTTTTTTTTTTCGAGACAGGGTTTCTCTGTGGTTTTGGAGCCTGTCCTGGAACTAGCTCTTGTAGACCAGGCTGGTCTCGAACTCACAGAGATCCGCCTGCCTCTGCCTCCCGAGTGCTGGGATCAGAGTTCCAATTTTATACCATACTAATTAACCATAAGTTTCAATTCTGTTTTCTCAAGAATAAATTTTAAATAATAGTAGTTAATGACACATTAGGTTGTTGTGAGAATTGATTAAGGAATATACACAAAGTACTGAAAAATATCAAGCATATAAGCATATAAATTGCTATCAGTAATGGATAATCTTATGCCATTTTGTATCATATAATAAAATATTTATATTTATCTGAAATCTCAAAGATGATAGTTTGAATATAATCATTTTGAAACCTATAAAAACTAGCATATCCACTAACTGTTACAATAATGTACGTTTAACTTTAGTATAAGTTGCAAGTGAACAAATGCGTGTTATTTAAGAAAAATACCAGCTTTTATTATTTTTTTTTCTTCATAATGAGCATATAACAGGCTGGTCCTAACCATATGAAACAATGAGAATGTGTCAGATACCAGTCTTTCTGAAAACAAATGACAAGAGATGAGTGAGTTTATAGAAAAGTCAAAACAACAAATGAAAACTTATGTGGGGTGTGAAGTACCCGCAAATGAATCAAACAAACTCAAGAAACATCCCAATACTAAGAAAACACAAAGTATGAAAATTAAAAGATCAAATGTGAATGCTAGAGAAAAGCTGACATTATAATAAAAACTTGTCTCAACTCCTATAGTATGTATGATACTTTGATTTGTTTAAACCAAGTCTCAAGTCTTCTCTTTACTAATATTATTATCACCGCTACTTCCCATTACAACTAATAAGCAGACATTAATGAATATTTAAGGCAATAATTAACCCACTGAGAACACGTCTGTATGATTCCAAACTAATTAGATGATATAAGTTTTAAAAGGGGACAAACTTTGAAACTTTCTCTCAAAAATGACATAGACACAAAATGTAAGTAATGGCTGTTAAAGATAGGTTATAGGATGTGGCAGAAAAAAACAATCTGATCTAATTTTTTTCTTTATTGTTATTAGTACATATTCAATGTATAGAAGAATGTGTTTCTTCATAGTACTTTGATGTAATTGGGTCATATTTCACTCCCCAGCTCTCCCTCCTCTTCTCCATACTCCAAAGTATTCCCTATCACTTAATCAAAACAATTATAAAATATTAAGCAAAGAGATGGCTTACATACTCCTTAACAATATTGCAGACACATTTAATTACGACACTTTATGTGGACAAAAATATTGGAGGATGACTAAACACATGTGGAAATAATTAGATATCTTGTTTGTCAACATCACAGGAAGAGGTTCTGATAAGATCAGTCACTCTACTGGTGAGGGCTTTGTATTCATGCTAGGATATAGCACCAGGATTACTAAGGCAATGAAGGGGAAAATATCAAGGTATTAAAATTACAGAGATGGGCAAGAAATATGGTTTTGAAACTGAGGAATTTAGTTACATAATTGCAGTTAATTGCTTCTCTCTCTCCAGATCTATTTTGATTCATGATTTTATTATTCCCTTAATTACCCATACACCAGTATTGATTTTAAGTTTCAACATGCAACTAGTGAGTTATAAGTAGTGAATTTATCAACTTGACTAAGCCCTGTATGACTGCGTTGTGCATTGGTGTGCCTATAATTATTACTTTCTTCTAATTATATAAACTGTCAAAACTCTTAATAAGAGACCATTTTTTCTTGATTCCCTACTACAGTATAATATTTTCTAGGATGTGCTGATTTTCATTTAACATCTATTTTATAACCCTTGATGTCTTATTTTTAATGATTTTTTAAATTATTTTTGAGTGTGGTATGTGTATATGCATGCTGGTGACCAGGGACATTGGATCCCTCTGGACCTAGAGTTGTAAGCAACTGTGAGTCACATGACATGGTTGATGGGAACCATATTCATGTCCTTTGTAAGAACAATGTGTGCTTTTCACTGCTGAGTAATCTGTTCATTCCCAAACACCTTGAAAAGGAAATTCATTCCCTGTTTGTGAGTGTTTCCTACTCTTGCTATAATATATCACATTTAGTGTTAAACTGTTTCACTTGGATAGTATGGCTGATTGTTTTTATATTAACATATACAATTCACATAATTGGTCTGAATGGTGTAAGTGAGAGGTGAAAAACCTTCAGAATGCAACATCCAGCCATGGCCTCTGCCAGCTCTGTTCACCAAGTTTTCATGGAGTCCTCAGCAGAGCACTGGCTTTGACCTTGATATTTGAGCTACAGTGCTACATTCTGATGGAAACTGACCTTCTAACAGATTTAAACTCTTCAAATGTGGTTAAAAATTTACCCTCAAAAGAGAGGTAAGAATGCAAATTCCTTATTTATTTAGAATTTATATTTGACAGTGCTATTCCTACTTTCGAAATGTTAGGAATGAAATTGAAGACAACTAACAGTGACGTTGGAAGTAAGCTACAGCAGCTTAGTTTGTAGTCTTACTCTGGTGTGAACTTTATCTAATTTAGCAGATACACAGTCTGCCTCAAATTGCTAAGAATCAATTATCCTTTTGCTATGGCCAAGCAAAGAACAATAATACTGTAAAATTCTTTAAAGCGAATATTTGGAGAATTTCTCAAGGTCGGAGTGTTAGAATTGTTCATTATAAAGAGTTCCTAAAAGGCTGAGGGTACCTGAAGCTAAAGATCTGACAGAATAAAAACAGCAACAGAAAAAAAAAATAACTCAGACTGTGAAGTAGTAATACTTCATATAAAAAGAATAATTTCAGTAAAATAAAAACAATGAAATGTTACTTATTTATGATAATTCATCTAATATAGACATAATAAAATGTGTTGATTTTCAGTGAAAAGGCATAGTGCGGACAATGAAGGAAGGCTCCCATGTTAGAGAATGAATACCTGAATTGCCCTTAACACTGCTTATGTTTAAATCCTTCTCCAAATACAAGATTGAAAGAATTTTTCTTTATATTTATCCCTAAAATTCTAGCTTCTATTTTTGGTGGGTCCTGAATAAAAGGAATCCAAACTAAACAAACTAGCAATATAAAAGTAACATAAATTGCTGCATAGGAATAATTTGGAAGAATGAAAAGAAAATTATTAAGGGATAGTTCCCCAAAATTCGCATCAAATGTTTTTTATAATGAACATTGCAACTCTCATCCCTGTCACTTGGGCACAAAAAAACAAAACAAAACACTGTAACAAAGAAGATCCCACCAATCCTCTGTTACCTCATCTGTCTGTGTGAGTGGGCTTTTCCCACTTCTGATTGTTTTTCCTTTGTTTAGCACTCTTCCACTGACTGTTTGCTTAAGGATTTTTTTGAATTGTCATTTGCATAATGTTTATTATTGTTGCCTCCAAGTATTATCTAATATCTGCAAACACATTTTAAAAGAAGATAACTCCTTGAAGGAGATAACCTGATCCAACTTGACTCATGAATAATGAGACAAATGAAGTTCATGGTAATAATACTGAAAATTGACTTCCATTATAATTATTTGATAAAGGATTTGATAATCAACAAAACCCTACTTCATTTGTGTGACTAAAAATTTCCTTTCCTTTTGGCATTAAATAAGAAGAGTAAACTATGAATTAGTAAATCAAGTATTTGCCTAGCAATGAATTGATATTGGTTTCTATATTGGTGAAATCTTTTCTAAGACCTTAAATAAATGTTCATCTTTACTAATATATATATGTGTGTATAAATATATATATATGTGTGTGTGTGTATAGTATATGACATATTCTTATATGTATATAGATATATATTATCTATATATCTATATAAAATATATTATCTACATAACATATATTATCTATGGTATATATATATTAGTGAAGATAAACATTTG
The DNA here is from genome assembly GCF_018167655.1 of Microtus oregoni. Taxonomy (NCBI): domain Eukaryota; kingdom Metazoa; phylum Chordata; class Mammalia; order Rodentia; family Cricetidae; genus Microtus; species Microtus oregoni. Next base: position 5,955,638 of record NW_024544542.1, read on the forward strand.
TGTGTGTATATATATATATATATATACATATATATTCTAAGAAGTGGGAACAGTATATTAACAAAGTTCAGAGAATTAGAGAAAATACCAAATAAAATGATAAACATAATGCCCAGAAATTAAGTGCTAATTAATTTTAGCTATAAGTTAATAAGAAATATCAGTGAGTATATATCAATGTCATTATTTTGTATTTTAACAGCCATTAATTTACAATCAATTTACTTATTTTTTTCTGGTAGTAGTGGTCACTGAACCCACTCCCAGTTTGTCTGGGGTGTCAGAAGGTGCTCTGAAACTAAAAATTTTCATAGCATTATTTTTCCAAGTTTTTCCCTTTATTCTCAGAGCAAACCTGTCTTCCATCAAGGAGTAATAACCATGCCTTAACTTGATGGATATTTTATTTTGAAATTTCATCTCTCAAGTAAAGTTCATTCTCTCCTAAATATTCAGGACAGGAGAAAGCCTAGGCAGAGTTTTTGCCAGAATATATCACAAATGTTCCCTGGTCCAGTTTCTTATGGAATCCTTGTTCACCTTTAAAACAGGGCAAACATGGTCTTTAATGTTAGTCCACCTCTTGATGCTCTCCTCTTCCAAACTCCAGCGAGGCTGCCCACACACCCGCAAGAGACTTGCCTGAAACCAGACCAAATGTTTTCAAACAGTCTGGTCAGGATTATAACAACAGTCCCACCTCACAGCATTGGCATTGTTAGGTATATTTGTCCTTGCTCTAAGAAACACCTGAAAAAACAACTTTAGAAAATTCAGGTTTTTTTTAGCTTACCATTTCAGGAGATTAATTCAACTATGATGCACCTGCTTGGTTTGGAGATCATGTGACACAAAATGGTCATATCTTCAAAGATGGAGAAAAACAGAGGGGAACTGAGATGAGTAGAGGGAGGAGAGATTGTCCTCTAGATGTAGTGTATGAGAGAAGAATGAACAAGAACAAGAAGAAAGAGAGATCCAAATGAAAACTGGAAGTACATATAACCTTCAAAGGCTGTACTTCTTACAGTGCCCCAGTTGCTCCCAACCACCCCAAACGTTTCTTCAGCTAGAGACCACGCACAGGACATTGTATGACATTCCCAGTTCCAATAGTGGCACATCGATTGCCATTCAGTACTTGACAACTTACCCTTACTGTCTTCCTTACACCTTAGACAGTTTGATTTATTCTTCAGGCCCATACTTTTGCCTCACCAGAAATACCAGATTACATTTTTTTTTATCTTTTGTTTGCTCATACATGGTTCAAGTTTTATTTTTGTGGTCTCATATTCCTTTACTAATATTGAACATTGTCAATAAAGTGACTACTTCGTAAATCATATTTTCACTTTTTCATCATCTATGTTGTTTCTGATTATTGCTATTACTATACTGGAGAACTTCCTGGTAGAGTTTGTTAATATTTTTGTTCATTTTCTTATGTGATTACTTTGTGTTCAATGATATGTCCTGAGCCAAGTAATCATTACTCAGAAAATGAGGTAAAAATTTAAAAATAAATGCTTCCCAGACTTTGACAAAGGTTTTGAGGAGACCTGTCAGTGATACAGTAGCTAGCTTTTTGCCCTGTTCTCCACTGTACATGTACGTTTTGTAAAGCCTTAGGTCAAACAGAGATGGGGAATTAGAACATTGTCAAATGTTTTCTGGAAAACTATACTGATGTGAGTTTTTATGTGGCCTTGTACAGGTCTGCAAATACTTTGGACCTTTTAAAGGGTGTGCGTGTGTGTGTGTGTATGTGTGTGTGTGTGTGTGTGTGTGTGTGAGAGAGAGAGAGAGAGAGAGAGAGAGAGAGAGAGAGACCAGAAGAGGGTTGCCAGTGATCATGTGAATCTCATGAAGTTGAAGGTGTAGGCGTCTGTATGTAGGTGTTGGGAAATGAACTTGTGAAGTTTACAGGAATAGTGCATGCTTCTAATTGCTGAGCAATTTTCCAACCTTTTAAGAGTCATCTATGATCATTTTGTGTATGTGTTTTCCTTTTACTTTTGATTAGCATGTTAGTATTCTCAACTGTTATTACCACATTAATCTGCTGTGATGTTGAACAATTACTCTTGATCGGTTGTGGGAAACTTTAGAGGAATGGGATTGATTTATCATAAAATAACTCAAGAAAAAGTACTGAAGTGGTGCTGATTGGATCTTACTATTTGTGGCCAGCTGGATCAATTACTAGTCATTCACAGAATATAGTGATTTTGAGACTTCTTTTCCATTTTTACTCTTTCAGTGTTCACTAGGGTGCTAATGCAGGATGAATAAAGGCTCAGAGAGAGAAATTGGAGTTCAACCTGAAGATCTAAAAAGTAAAACAGCCAGCCACTGGCTCTTACCTCAACCTCAGTCTGAAAATGGCAATCCTGCCTCCTGGAATCTCAGAATGAGATTGTCTGTTGAAAGCTGTTTCCTCCAATTTTATAATCCTCTCCAGTGCTAGGATTAAAGACATATACCACCTTCATCAAAGGCATGCACCTCCCAGTTTCTATGGTAACTAGTGTGAATACTGGGATTAAAGGCGCCTGTAATTATGGCTACTGAGATTAAAGATGTGTGTTACCATCACCAGGTCTATGAGGCTGACTATTTCACTCTCGTATCTTCAGACAGTCTTTATTTATTTAAATACAACTAAAATGCTACTGCAGGGTGATAATTTCCATACTGAACAGAGCTGTGAAGTTGTTGGCTTGATGAATACCATAGAGCCAAGAATATGACTTATCCAAATCCTCTAAGGATTATGGTATCATTGTGATCAGGCATTTTTTTTTAGATAGATGTTTTTTTTTTTAAGTTATACAAATCTTTGGTTAATTGTTTCCATGCAGAAAAAGTTATCTTGGACAGATTTGACTTTATTTACATTGTTTAAGAGAAAGATAGTACTTGTTTAATGTACTAATATTTTCCTTAGTAATTTATTCTGCTGTATTACGGATTGAGCCACAAACCTTACACTGTTATTCAAATCTACTGCCACTGAGATGGATCCTTAGTAAATTTTTGTGGTTCTTAAGTCCATGCTACAAACATTCTACACTGTTTCATTTTTAAAATGCAATATAACTTGTAATCACAATAATGTGCAATCAAGACGTTATATTTTACGGATTTGTTAACACAGAACGTGGGGATAAAATAATACACAAAGCAAGTTCCCTAAAGGGCAATGTAAAAATCTGGATTTAAATGAGCATATTTCCGTTTTCTTCAGCTTTATCTATAATTTCATATGATTATAACACATAGTTCTTGTTTTCAAATTGTAGAACTTCTAATTTCTGCTGACTACCTTAGATATCACTTTACAAATATATGGCAAAATACATGTCTACTAATGAGACATAATTTTTTACATAGTTTTAGGCTCAGGTACCCCATTTTTGTCTATATAGGACCCTTTATTGACACGCATTTTTTCCTTAATATATGTTTATTTTGAATTTTCCATTTAAATAAGACAAATGAATGCTCTGTCAGGTTTTCTAAGATGCTAAGCCACAGACATTAATTATTGTAAGACACTACCCAAAAGCAATTAAACTGCCAGTAACATGTGTAAATAATTCAGTTATTTCTCTTTTCACATTGACAGGCTTATATGGAGAGTAAATGAGTAACTACCATTCAAAGTCACTGTAGAATTCAAAGACAAGGATAATTCAGGCAGACAGCAACTGGATACTCTTTGTCTAACCTTGATGAAGTGTGAATTGCTGCCATCATGAAGACTTGGGGTTTTCATATTTAGCAGTGTAGGTTAGGTGTTTCAGTTCAACTGGAAAAAAACATAGCAATTATATAATGCATGGTGATTATATTTAAATTGGTTGATCAAAGTACTCTTTGATCAAGTAGTTTGATCAAAGAAAACCGAGGAAGTCCTTTCAGCTCACTTCATTTAAAGAGACTTACTATTCTATATAAAAAAAAAAAAAACGGAATTATCAGACTTAGTAAAAGATTAGAACCTATTATTTTAGGATCTTCTTTGGAGCAAGGGTCTCATGGTTTTTGTTAGGATGTTACTGTCAATTCCTGGTGTCATCCCATTTCTGTTATCCCAGATCCAATAAGAAAAGTACCACAATGGATAGCTATGTTCAGGTGTTCTGATAGCTACAGTCATGGCATTGTTCACGACTCTTCTAAGATTTCCGATCTAAGAGTGATGAATTCAGCTCATTTGCTCTGAAATTCAGAAAAGAAAATTTGCTTTCAGTATGCCTGGATGAAAAGCAACAGTTATTTTGTGACAAAGGTTGTAGATGCTTCTGGTCCCCTTCAGGGACAGAGGGCAATTTACATTGCTGCACACACAACTTTATTTTTATGAATTATCAACTTCTGTCCTTAATTCATTAATGCCATGCACAGAAACATTAGCCTTTCAAAAATCAATATTGAATTTCTTAATAAAATGAAGTATTATAATAGCTACCTTCCTCAGCAAGAGACCTGGTACCTTTTCTAAGGATTTACCATTGCTTATGGATTCACCTCGAGATGATATGTGTTGAAAATACACTTTCAAATTTTGAGATCTGTGCTTGTACATCCTTTTTGTATTTCTCTATTTTACCACTCTAAGTAAGGGTCAGTTAAAATAATGGTTACCAGAGTCATATCCTCTCAGACATAGAGAGATAAACAGACAGTGGACTTCTGTTGCTATCTTGGTGTACAAGTCCTTACAGAATCTCTGACAATGACCTTCAACATAAGTTTATGTACAAATACAGTCATATAATTTTTTTCATATCTATACTGTTTTACTGCCTGTTAACTATTTTCTTAGTTCAATTACAGATTGAATTCTATACCCTTACTTGTATTTTGAAAGGTAGGTATATAAAGAATTTATTTGATGGAGGAAGGTCATTGGTTAAAAAAAATAAAGAAACTGCTTGGCTGGCCCTCATAGGTTAGAACACAGGTGGGTGGAGAAAACAGAACAGAATGCTGGGAGGAAGAGGAAGTGAGCTCAGACTCGACAGCTCTCCTCTCAGGAGCAGACGCCTCAGAGAGAGACACCATGCTCCCCGCTCCCGGAAGATGCACGCGATGAAGCTCCAACCCAGGATGGACATAGGCTAGAATCTTCCCGGTAAGACCGGTACTACATAGATGATTAAAAATGAGAATTAGCCTAGAAGAGGCTAGATAGAAATGGGCCAAGCAGTGTTTAAATGAATACAGTTTGTGTATTGTTATTTCGGGCATAAGCTAGCCAGGCAGCCGGGGTGCTGGGGATGCAGGCCCGCCACTCTGTATTACTACATTTATTTTTTATTTCTTTGTTAAAAGCTAAAAAAATTCACAAATATAATGTGACTTTATAAACTGTTTTTTCACATTTAAGTTAAAATGTATTTATTTTGAATAACTGTCATCAACAAAGACATTTCTCTTATAGTTGGGCATATGAAGTTTTGTGGATCTTAATAAAGATATCTCCAGTATTAACTTCCTTACCTTGAGTCAAAAGTTTTTCAAAAAGGAATGGGAGATACTTGAACTTTCTCTTTTAAAATAAGCATATAAGAAAGTGGGTATCATAATATCGTTACACTTTCAAATCAAGTATTTTGCTTATATTCATAACCTATAAACTTTATTAAATGCTAGTTTAAGGCATTTGGAATTTAGATTAGACTTCTAAGCTGTTGATCAGATGGAGATTTTATGATATAGCATGACTTACAGTGTAGTTCTGTAAATGCTTAAAATACCTTTCAAATTATAGTGTGTCACATCTCCTACTTAGAAGCGCATTGGTAGAGTGTTAGTGCTTTCCTTGTATATGTGCAATATACTATTGCAAACGGATGTGCAATTGTTAAAACATTCCCTTAATCAAGAGTTTCAACCCAAGTCACCTTCAAATTCAGTTGTTAAGCTCATCACCTTCCACTCCCTCCCCCTTCACCCCTCCACCAGGACACTAAGTATGCCAGGATGCCAGTTAATGGCTTCAAGGTGTCCTTCTCACAACTGTGTCTTATTCTATTTAGAGTTTTGTGTTCATACAAAATGTCTCGGCAGTAGCTTAGAGAAATCTAAGAGTTTGAATACAAACCTAGGAGTCAAATAAGCTGTAGGAGTAACCTTGCGATATTCTCCTCACATCCTGGTCATTGTGATAATGCTGTTGCCTCTTTCAGAGCTGTCTTATGTCTCAAATGAGGAAATTGACTCTGCTGCCATTATTGCACTACAAAGGTGCTTTCAGCTGTGCTATAAAGTCTATTGTAATGCTGAACAATAGAAGCACAAAGAGCTTTGTTCAAAAGTAAGAGTTAGAAAGCACAAGGCAGGGGAATGTTTACTAGGAAATAATATACATCCTCTGTATGCCATACACATCTTATGTGACTATGGAGAAATATTTATAACAAAAGATCACTTTGTACAACAAAATTATCAATATAATAATGTTTTACAGTTTACAGTGAAAATCTAATACTAATACAATTAAATCCCTGCTTTGTGTGCCTTCTCCTGAAGAGGGTGTGTTGTGAAAATGCTTGTTTCTTTGAAGCACTATAAAGCACTTGTGGATTACCATAAATTCATATTTTCTTTTACTATCAATAGTTTTTGTTTCCTGTGTTTTTCACCCCTATTGACTTGAATTATCACTAAACAGATACAACAAAGCACAGTATCTAAAAACGAAAAATATAAGAAGGTACAAGACTAGCATAAAGCAAAATGGAAATAGATACAACTGCAAAAGAGTGTCTTTTCAAATAGTGAAGCAATTGTTAAAGGGAAAGAGTCTTAGGAACAATAAGTCTAAAGTTAATGGCAGATGTTCTCACCTCAAGATTGTACATATCTGGCATTGTATTTCCTAAGTGAATTGGTACCTGTAGTGATTATATCATCTAATGTGTTTAAAGTTTAACATTATTTAATACACAGTTGATGATTAATGAACATTACCTAGCAACATTACTATAGTTTTGTATTACAGTCATTACGTTTCAAACAGTTTACTATTATGGTTCTTTAAAGTAACAGAATCCATATAATAAAAATATATATTATACAAGGACTTTTTACACATCTGGCTCAAGTGTTACAGCATTGGTAGGCATACTGGAAGGCTGAATGTTCTATATTTACCCAGTTAACTTCTCTGGATATATCATCACACCCAATATGGTTTTCAAGGCTTACTTTATGATTGGAGAACTCCTGGTCTTCTGTCTCTATTGGAAGACTGAATAAATTGTTTCTAATATTGTCAATGAAATGTCACAGCAGCAGTATGGATGAATTTGCCAGTAATAATGAGTTCAAGTAGTCAAAAACCTTTAATCCCAGCACTTGGGAGGCAGAGGCAGGCGGATCTCTGTGAGTTCGAGACCAGCCTGGTCTACAGAGCTAGTTCCAGGACAGGTTCCAAAGCCACAGAGAAACCCTGTCTCAAAAAACAAAAACAAAAAAAAAAAGAAGAAGTTTCCACCATCAACATTGCCCCCAGCAGCAGGACGGTCCATGGACATCAATACCACATGCAAATGACTACATATGTAGTTCCTGGAGGCCATGATAACATTCATGGCATGAGTTACCACAGAAGGGCATCTGTGATGTCTGTCCATGACCTGTCACCACTGAAGGCCTTGCGAGTTTGACCACTGCTTCTGCCTGAAGATTGCTGATAGCCCTGAGCTGTGCTTCAACAGAGACCAGGTTGATGTGAATGGTCTATGCTGTCACCTAAGGTCATGTTGATATCCATGGCCTATACTGGCACTGGAGATCATGTTGAGGTCTGCGGCACATGTTATCACCAGAAACCATGTGGAAGTCCATATCCATGCTATTACTGACTATGTATGACAAAGAAACTACTTTTGCCATGGTATTGATGACTGCAGATTCACAGTTGAAAAGGAGGTAAAATCCTCTTTTTTTTTTTTTTGTGACAACTGTACACCCATCCCACTCCATCTTCCAATTAAAGTAGCAGCCTATACAGAAAACCATTGAGGAGAAAGTTTAAAATTGTGATACGGGTGCTGAGCTTTATCTCTCCACAACTGAGGGCTTTTGGGAGGGGTCCAAGTAGAGAAAGACTCAGTTTTCTTTAAGTGGCTAGCTAGCGCGAGTTTGACCATGTGCTAGTGAGTATATGGGCAACAAATATTAAACTTGATAAGGAATGAGGTTATTTCCTTTTTCTTCTTCTTCTTCTTCTTTTTTTTTTTTTTGGAGGGGGAAAGGAGATTACAAAGGTGAGAGGGCCAGAACATGGGAGAATAAGAAATTGAGTGTGACTGGGGTGCATAGTGTGAAACTCCCAAATAATGAAAAAAAAATATGCTGGAAAATAAATAAGTAAATAAATAGAAATAAGTATCCTTTTTTCCATTGTGGTATATACAACAAGGATTCTTACAGGTTTTTTTTGGAGGGGGTGAATCTTTTGACCTTAATCATTCTTGTTAGAAAGGGCTTTTAAATGAGTGTCCAGGAGTTTACGTTTTAGTTGATTTTAGATGTAAGTCAAGTTGGCCACCATGATGATCTATTCCAGTAACTTTAAGGACCCTTAAGTACTAGACTGCCAAGGTCTCTCAAGACCTTTCTAAAATATCTACCTTTCTAAAATACACATACTAGAGCTGCCCATATAATTGCACCTAAAAGCTAGGTGAATAAGTGAAGTCTCTCTCTTCTGAAAAATTGCAGTTTTAACCTTACATTTACAAGTTAACTTATATATCAGCAGAAGATATAGAAAGCTATTGGTTGGAAACAAAGACTAGTATGAAATCCCTTTATACTAATTAGCTGAATAAACTTGACAAATCTAACTAAATAATCTCAACAAATCATCTGAAAACAGTGATAATAACTCCATTATAATTTTGTGAAAATTAAACAAAATACTGTTTACTAAGAAAGAAGGTTAGAGCATCTGAAGATGCTGGTAGGTTTAGTAGTTATCACTTCTAAATGTTAAGAATCAGTGCTCAATAAAATAATGTTTATAAGTCACCATGTCAAATTTACTTTCTCCAGTATAGATGATGAAAGTATATAAATAAATATTAACACATCATTTTCAACTTCTAATTTCTTATTCAACTCAATCATGGCCTTCATAAATGTTACTAATTTAAAAATATCCTAAATAAACTATACAAATGTCTTTTTACTATTAAACTTGTACATCTTAAAGTAAAACTTTTTTGCTCAGAAGAGGTATTCAAAACTCAAAACATTATTTTTCTCATTACTTCATATGATTAATGTTTCACTCATTTACTCACGCCTCTTAAGTTCTTTTTTAACAGTGTTCCATATATACATATGTATATATACGTATATATATATATGAAAGTTATAATTTGTGTTTTAAGATTGAATAAAAAAGATTAACAATTACTGAAAACAAATCTGATAGAAAATAAAAAGTTCAGGGTTTATTTTAACACTTTGTTCTGCAAATAAATCCGTATAAAAGTGAATATTGGAAAAGAGGCTCAGAATCTTTGAATGATTTTTTTAAATATCCATCCCATATATATATTTGATATAAGTATATTCATATATGCATATATACATACACACAACATATATAGCTAGATACATTATATATAGTAATTATAGATTAAATATTTACACACATAATCAATACATATAAATGTATATATGTTTGTATGTATAAAATGCTGAGAGTGGGAGAAATGGTCCTCTCCAGGGAAAAACATATCAACTAGATATCTAATATTAAGTGGTCAGCCCCTCAAAATACATACAATTAATATTACACAATTGAGCAGGTTATATTTATGAATATATATGTATACTAACATGTATTCAATGTATATACATACTCCTCTTCATGTGAAACAATTACTAATAAAAATCAGAATATGAATATAAGAGAGATCAAGGAGGGGCATATTAAGTGTTTGAAGGGAGGGAAGGGAAACTGTAAATTACATAATTATAATCTCAAAAATAAAAGTTATATAAATATATTTTTTATTTTGAGACAAAAATAAATAAATACATTTATAAAGCAAAATAGATTGCTATCATTTGGGAGGTGAATTCCTAGCTGGTGAATTATTCATATTTACTACCTATACTAACAAAATAACAGAAAATGTCTCTTTTTTTACACATTTCACAAAGCCAGGAGGAGGCTGTGGGATTCTGGCCAGGAAATACTACTCCACTTGTGTCATCATGAAACTGCTGTGCTAATAAGTCAGGAGCCTGAAGACCAGGGGAAATGTTCCATTATCATATAATTAGCAATTCCTAAGTATGCATTTGCTTCAGTGTGATGTGGAAGCAAACATTACAGTAACATTACACTACAACTCCTTCCGCAGATAATTCTCCACATACCGTCAGTGGGAGTTATATTGTCTATGCTAGGAACCGGGGACTCTTGAAGACAAGTATGATAAGTATGTTCTAACAAACATTCAAGTGGAAAACTGCATCTCTATAGCTCAATCCTGCATTTCTCAACATCCTTTGTATTTGATGGATTCAATCCAAAGAGTCAGTCAGTGGGCACAGCCTTAGCGCACTATTGCAGTTGCTTTTGTCCCCCTATAGGTTGTTCTTTTTTCTTAAGTCACACTGTGGTGCTCTTTTATTCAGCTCCACCACACTTTACCTGAAGTAATCATAATCAGCATATTCTGTGACGCTACTAGGAATTTGTGGATTTCCTCCTAGATATGTGTTTTCTTTGAACCTCAAAATGTGTTTCATAATAATACATTACAGCTATTATTATTATACCAGTACCATCTTTAATTCTAGTATGCATGTCTGCAGGTATCGACCATTGTAAGTTTACATATAACAAAGATATTGTGAGGAAAAAAAAAGTTTTCTTTTGGGTTTATGCTTGTATTACACTATACTAACACAAAGCAACCTAATTAGTCAACAACACTTAAGACCATGTATTAATTTGGTAAACTTCACAAACAACCATGTTTATTATTTAGATTTGCTATACAAAACACTCATAACTGAAAATAAAAGTACATTTTCAAGTGTTCTCTCATATTACTTTCAAGAGCATCTCACAACATGACCCAACATTTTAGACATGTTCCTCTGCAGTTCTAATGGAAAAAGTATTTCTAGACCTAGACCAAAAGGTCGGTTACTTGGAAAACAGTCTAAAAATATCATAACCAGGGGAACATAAGTTTAAAGGAAAGTGTGAGCAGAGTTCAATAGCTAAAAATTTAGGTCAAAACAAATATCAAACCTGGAAGGTCTGTAGTAGAGAGCAGCACAGATAAGGATGATGGATTGATATCCTAGTGAGAAACAAAGATTGCTGTAGATCGCAGTAATGAGATATGAGTCTATCTTCTGTCCCTTGACCTTTAAACTGACTTGGCTTACCCTTAGGCATGGGAAAGGTGAGATAGAGATGATAAGGATTTCTCAGATAAGCACTTAGAATATTTTCCTTTCTTACTCTGATTTTCTTGCTAAGGATACTGGAAAATATCAAACATATAATGATTTAAATCTTTATGTGTTTGTAAATATGAGTATATTGGATTATTCTGTAAGTCCCTTTATTGAAGCTGATGTATTTCAATTTGTTACTATTTTACTGATATTTTCTAATGTGTATCAATGAAGTATTAGAAATGTATGCTTAATGCAAAACTTAGGAGGTAAATGTGTACAAGTATGCATCTGTTTCTCTATGAGAGTGTATGATGAGAGAGAAAAGAGAGAGAAGAGGGAGACAGAGACAAAGAGATGCTGTTTCAATTAACATACTGGTATTAACTTCACAATTTTTCAAGTCATATGTACTTTATTGTGCTCTAGCCTGTGGATTTTTCCAGTAATAGATATCTGAATGTTCTATCCCTATCTCACAACAAATTTTGAATCTTTAATCTTCTATTTTCTGGGTCATCAGTTAAAACTGAAACTGATTAAATAGTCTTACTCTCTTTCCCTTTTGGAGAAAATCTGCTCATACTCAGAATAACTTGTGAACCACATCGTTTCCATCTGCTTTTGTGCACTTTGTGAGTAGTTCAAACCCAAGGAAAGATGGAATGGGACTTCTATGAAGTAATCTGAAAGTCAAGAAGAGCAACATGCACAATCATATAGCTTTCTCCAACACTAATATCCACTGTTGAAAGATCTAGTGCTGTAAGCAAGTTCCCTGCTTAGTCTTGGTCATTCCTTCCTTTTGGGTGCCAAAATATACCATCTTAGTTGCATTTTGTGAGGACTCTTTCTACAGAATTTGTATCTTGGGCTCCTCAGGGAACAATAATTCTGAAGCAAATTCTTATCTAGCCATCTGCCCTCTTAGCAGCAGCACCAGGACCTTGTGTCACTCTGGATCCAACAGATTTATTGTTCACAAATAATCATTTATTTTGGAAAGGGATTTATTCATTGATACATTAATAGAGGCTTCTTTAAAGTTTTGTGTTGTGAATTTCTTCCTCAAAAAAAAAGAAAGAAAGAAAGAAAGAAAGAAAGAAAGAAAGAAAAACTATACGGACTGGAGAAATGACTCATCCAGTAAAAACTCTTAAAATTGAAGCATTAAGTTCAGAGTTCATCCTAACTGTTGCAAAAAGAAGAGGAACGACTCCAACTATCCATGGGTAAAATGACTCTTCTTATAGATTGTTAGAGATTACGCTGTTTTAATAAATTACTGACCTCAGATTCTCCTCCAATACCAAGGACTTCTCTAACACTGAATGATTAGTTAGGTTTCCTATACCAGCAGTGTTTTACCCTTATGAAGTGGGACTTCAGTCCAAATACACAGCTGTTGATTACTTAAAGTATGTGTGTCACTATGGTACCCTTGGTGTTAGCATGTCATGCTGTTCATCGATGTGCTTCATAGACACCATAAGTAGTTATTACTGTTGACTGACTCTCTCCTTTGGAAGTTTTCATGTTGAGTTTTGATAACTTGAAAACATAACCAGTGATAATATGGTCAGTTTGAGTTCATGTGTCACTGGGCCCTGTTTCTGAATTACAAGGTGTCTTCAGCAATAAAGACCAAGGCAAGAAAAATAATCTGTAAGTATATAGAGTCTCCTGAATAGCAATGTCCAACGACTCAAAATAGGGCTGCTGCTGTATGTTAGTTGTGTTTTGGCCTGGTGATATATGGCCCTTTGTGTAAATACCATCAGTCCAGATAAAAAATATCTTTAAAATTATATGAAATTATTAAAATTGTGTCTGTATTTGTACAAAGAATTCCTTTGATTATACCTACTTTTTCCTTTAGATAAATATTTAGTAGTATGATTTCCAGATAAATACCATTACAGAAAACCACCAGCAATAAAAATGTAAAGTTATGGAGCCCATCCCAAGGAATATATCTATAAAACATTCTCAGATGCAATAGTCAGGGATCATTGTGGAAGAGAGAACAGAAAGATTCTAAGATCCAACAGGTCAGGGAGTTTGTTATAAAAATTTTAGGAGCTATACCAATCGAGTCCTACCAATGACTGCCCAAATGTGAGCTGAACAAGGATGACACCAATGAGTTAGACCAGCTTGACAGGAAAAATCCCTGAGACCTTAACCCCACAAAAAGAACTATATATAATAACAATTTGTTGTCCAGTTATAAATGGTCATGCCTGAAAACACACATACTTGTAATCTTAAAAAGACTGAGAATGTTAAATTTAGAAATAAACATGTACATACAGTTACATATATGCATGCAATAACAAATAACAACAAAAAGAGGTTATTAATTTGAAAAGGGACAGGTATAAGGGAGGGTATTAACATAAAAAAGGTAATTAATTTATATTATACATAAAAAGTGTTGTAATTTAGATTATAATCTCAAAATTAATTGTTTTTTGTTTTGGATTGATGGTTTTTTTTATTTTTTTTAATTTATTTATTTATTGCAGATTTCTGTCTCTTCCCTGCCACCGCCTCCCATTTCCCTCCCCCTCCCCCAATTAAGCCCCCCCCCTCCTCAGCCCGAAAAGCAATCAGGGTTCCCTGTCCTGTGGGAAGTCCAAGGAACCCCACCTCCATCCAGGTCTAGTAAGTTGAGCATCCAAACTGCTTAGACTCCCACAAAGCCAGTGCGTGCAGTAGGATCAGAAACCATATTATTAGAGCACTACTCAGCAGTAAAAAACAAGGGCTTCTTGAGTTTTGCATACAAACAGATGGAAATAGAAAACACTATGTTGAGTGAGGTAAGCCAGACCCAAAAAGAGGAACATGGGATGTACTCACTCATATTTGGTTTCTAGCCATAAACCAAGGACATTGAGCCTATAATTAGGGATCCTAGAGAAGCTAAATAAGGAGAACCCAAAGACAAACATATAGGCATCCTCCTGAATATTAACTTTCAGCAGGCCATGAAAGGAGACAGAGACAGAGACCCACATTGGAGCACCGGACATAAACCTCAAGGTCCAAATCAGGAGCAGAAGGAGAGAGAGCACGAACAAGGAACTCAGGACCGCAAGGGGTACACCCACACACTCAAAATTAAAAATTAAAAATAAAACAGATATAGAATGAAAAGTTGATTGAATAAAAAACATTTTCTGGTAATATGCAAGATATTCATCAGAGTGGCTATAGTATAGGGCCAGTTCAGTCGCCCTTTCCTCAGTTGCTCAAGGAACAAGCTGGGGACATCTCATGGGACACCTGGTAACCACTCTAGAGTCCAGTCTCTTGCCAACCCCAAAATGGTTCCCTTAATTAAGATAAATATTTCCCTGCTCCCATATCCACTCTTCCTCCATCCCAACCATCCCATTCCCCCAAGCTCTCCCCATCTTCCCCTTCTCACTTCTCTCTCCCAATCTTCCCTTATCTCCCCCCCTCCAACTCTCAATTTTTACTGAGCTCCCAAGGTCCAAATGAGGAGCAGAAGGAGGGAGAACATGAGCAAGGAAGTCAGGACCACTAGGGATGCGCCCACCCACTGTGATGAAGGGGCTGATCTAAAGGGAACTTACCAAGGCCAGCTGGACTGGGACTGAAGAAGCATGTGATCAAACAGGACTCTGAACGTGGCTGACGAAGAGGGCTGACTGTGAAGCCAAGGACAATGGCACTGGGTTTTGATTCTACTGCCTGTCCTGGCTGTGTGGGAACCAAGTCTGTTTGGATGCTCACCTTTCTATAGACCTGGATGGAGGGAGAAGGACCTTGGACTTCCCACAGGGCAGGGAACCCTGACTGCTCTTTGGACTGGAGAGGGAAGGGGGAAGGGGGAGGGGTAGAGGGAATGGGGAGAGGGGAGGTGAAAATTTTCAGTAATAATAATAATATGCAATAAATAAATAAGATAATAATAATAAAAAAAACACTTTCTGTCATCCAGGGACTTTGGATGAGTGTTGGAGATAAAAGTATCTCCTTGGTTTCTGGCTTTGGACTCGCTCTAGTTTCATTAGCAGTTCTTGTCTCAAAGATATAAGGTATAGAGTCATAAACCATGACACCCATTGTCAGACATGTACACCAGCATGCATAACATATATACCACATTTTGTTATGGATGTGATTTGTTGGCAACATCAAAAACAAATTGGTAAGTGTTATTTTCATTTTTAATTAAAAATAATTTTAATCATACTTTCCCCTCCCACAACTTCTCCTAGTTACTTGCTACTTCCCCACTCACCCAACACCATGCCTTTTTTAATTTTCTTACTTAAAATAGTACACAAAAAACAAACAATTTGGAGCAAAGAAACACCACAAAAATTTCTCTCTCTCTCTCTCTCTCTCTCTCTCTCTCTCTCTCTCGCAACAAAACCACAAAATTTGAAAGCGTTATATACAGATCAGTAAGGTAATACTGCCCAAAGAATGCATTATGAGACAAAAAAAAAAGTCTAGAAAAATACCATTGAGGTCATTTTTTGTTCATCTGCTTCTAAGCATGGGGTATACACTGAAGTGTCATTAATAAATTCCAATGAGACTCCAATGGATAAAACTAATATTTCCTCTGCAAATGGGTCTCAAATTCAGATACCTTATTAGTTGAGGTAAGTGCCTATGTCCATTTTCCCTTCTTATTTCTATTTTCCTATTTGGATTGAACTGGTATATACTCTGTGCATGTTGCCATAGTCTTTGTGAGTTCATTATGCTCATTAGTACCCTTTGTGGCTGAATGACACCATTCCTTAGATTCACACACCCCCTTCTAACTCTTATAATATTTATGCATCTTCTTCTGTATACCTTTCTGAGCTCTGTAGGGGGGAGGTTTTAATGAAAATATGTCATTTAGGACTGAGAGTTCCAAAATCTCTCACTTGTTTCATGTTACTCATTCTCCTGTTCTCTGGTGATGATTTACTGAGGTACTGATGAGTATAACAGAATTCCCAGAGGAGCCATTTTATTGCAAAGCTTCTTCAGCTGAATAATAATATTTGATTTTACTCTAGGCCATACCTAATTTCAATTTCATGGCCACCAGAGCAGTATCGGGCATTTGTTCCATTCCACAAATGTCCCACAACATTTGTGCCCCTATTGTGGCATCATTATTGTAGGAAGTCACAATTGTAGATCAAAGGGTTTGCAGCTTGGTTGGTGGTTATATTTCTGCTCTGGTAGCATAGAGACTATTTTCTAGTACACTGCACACTAATCAGTAAATATGTATTCTCTAGTTAGGCACAGTGTCAGCTTCTCCAGGTTCAAGAAATTGTAGGTACTGTTCTCAACATTAGGACTTTATCATCAGCCTGTGAGGAGCAACCAATATCCTTGCAATACATTGAGTTGTTTGATGTTTTACAATGGGAATCCTTCTGCCAATGACTCAACTAGATGTAATCCATTCTTGCCACTGAAGTTTTCTCTTAGTTGCAGAAGATGTCTAACTGGGAAAGTGTGTCCCCACTTGGTCACTACATTTTGATTTCTTTCATATATGTATATATTTAGTGAAGCTTCTACTGCAGTAAGTTTCGATATGATCCTTTAAATGATCTTTAAATATTCCTTAGTATTAGTTGCCCCTCCCTATATTCCTTCTCTGCTCCCTATTCCCATTCAGTCTTCCCATTGCCTATGCACTGTTTATTCATAATAGTCTATGATGTTTCCACTGGCTTGAGAAAGCCATCCCCTCACTGTAACTTACTTGATGCCTAATGCGTGAGGCTCTACAGATTGTTGCAGACATTTAGAATGCTGCAAAGTTAATATCAACATATAGTAGAAAACATATTTGTCATTTTGTGTCTGTGTTACCTAACTTAATAAGATGGTCTTCTAGCTATAGCAATTTACCTGAAAATTTCATAATTTCACTTTTTAACTATTGAATAATCATTGTGAAACTGTGCCAGTTTTTCATAAAATTATAAATAAATTTTTGAATTAATATTATTGATATATTATAATTGTAAATTGCAAATATCTACAGGACACAGGCTGATGGCTTGATATGTCTTTAGTGTTTAAAAATAAATCTAATACAACAAATAAATATATCATATAAAATATTTTTTGTGAGAATAACATTCAAAATCTTGCTTTCTAATTATATTAACATCAACACTGTTATTTTAATTACATGATATTGTTCATATTTCTACCTATTGAACACCTAAATTTTCATGTGTTGCCATCTGGAACTAAGGGTTGGTGAGTATAGATAACAAAACACAAGAGAAAGAAGATGGTAACTATATAAGAAGACTAAGAAAGTTCCAAATTTTTCCTTGTAGTTTTCTTCAATAAATTCCCTACAGTTTTATGTCAATGAATTGTTCAGAAGACAGGAGGCATGTTTTTTAATAAAACTTAATGCTCAATGAGGACAAATTAAATATTTGTAATGTAGTTATTAAAACCTATTAAATGTATCCGGTGGACATTTTATTCCGCATTATTTTGTTTTCATCAGTGGTATACCTATAAAAGTCATCATTAATGTCTGCTAGACATATGATTAAAGCACAAATTCAGCACCAGGATGATGGAGTAGGAACTCCTCTACAAATAAATGGCTAACTCTGGTCTATAAATACAAGATTAGCTGCATCTCCTTGTTCATGAAGGTTAATGTACATTCTTCTAAGCCCCAGAATTAGTAAATAACTTTGTATTTTAAGAAAAATCATTAACTTTCTTCAAGTCCTAAAAGCTGTAAGCCCTTAGAATATATTCTATTTCATGTCATCATAAAATAAACGAGTCTCATTAATTTTCTCATCCCCTGTTACTTATAATTAGGATGTGTGGATGCAAATAAGCTTAAACTATCTGTGGTCATAAACCAGCAAATGAGTAGGTTTCTCTGAAAATAAGCTGGGACACTTTAATGGGTTTCTGGAAATTATTTTTTATTAAGTTTGGAACATCATTACTAAACTCAATCTAAAGCAAGTTTCAAATGAAACAAAATTCCAAGTGAAAATATATATAGCCAAAAGTGCTACAGGTATAACTTAGCAATAGTAATACTCCTTAGAAAATATGATCCTTCGGTGTTAACCCTCAGTCCACAAATCGTTTTATAATGACATAAAACGGTGGAAAACTAAAAATCAACTATAAGAAGAAATATCTATTTATATCTTATTCTGTGCAAGGTGATAGCACAATAAAGCAATAATAATAATAAAAAATATTAGCAATAATAATAAATATTGGCCATAAAACTCACAATTATACTTTGGCATTGGTTCTGTGAGGACAATGGATAGCTTTTATAGTCATGTTGACTTTATTAGCAAATGCATAAATGCACTAGGTCACCAATGTATACATAACTGTTCAAATAAACCTACAAATACTCAGTACCAACACAAATGAAGAAAGGTAGTTATAGAAACTGAGACAGAATCTGAGAAATATTTGTGAAAATGAGGCTCAACTACCTTAAGGAAGAATCGATGCATTGTACTGTATGAGGGTAATGACATGGAAAATTTGTCATGCTTATAACAAAACTCAAACAAGATTTGTACTCCAGAAAAACATGAAAGGAATGAGAATAGTAATATTTTTAAAAAGATATTCTCAAGAGCCCAGTCTCTTTTAACTATTCATTTTTACCTGTGAAAGTAGAGCAGGATATTTCTGTAATTCTCCAGATTTATAAAAACTGTAGTAGAATTAGTGAATTTCAAATTAAAATTTTGTTATCAAAACTCTGAACAATAAATATGTCTACAGACACATATTAGAAGTTACGTCCTTCTTCTTACACATGTGAAGTCAAGGTGAATTTTGAATGACCAGGAGATGAGCGTTCTACTGAGAAATGGAAAACAAAGAAGTAGCTCAGATCAACTTCATCTAATTGGATGAATCGTGATGATGCCATGAAGGACATCTTTCCTTTGTAACTTCATTTCATAAAGACAGTGAGCCAAAAGACTGAAAGCATCTGTTAAAGCTAGTGAAAAATGCCAAGAATCCCAAGACCCCTTGAGAAATACTATTGAGTCAAATGAAGCGGCTAGGGAGCCAATTATAAACCAAAACAAAAGAGTTGCCTCACACAGGAGATGCTAACCAAACTGTTACTCAAAAACAGAGATCCAGTAAATAAATTGTCCATAAAGAGTGAGCTAAAAGTTCCAGCACGGAGTGGGATGTTTCTGAGTGACATGATGTGAAAAAGAAACTCAAGGAAAAACAGCCTGGAGAGAGTGACCATGAACAATCCATTAAAAAGGAAATGTAAGAGGCATCAACATGATGGAGCTGTGCAAAGCAAGTCGAAGGGCACATAGGTAATATTAGTGTGATTGTCTTGAAGGATTTGAAAACCTCAGTAATTACTATCCTTTCCTAAAAGCCAGCACTTACAGAATAAATTGTGCAAGTTCATGAATAGGCAACCATTAAACT
The DNA here is from genome assembly GCF_018167655.1 of Microtus oregoni. Classification (NCBI taxonomy): domain Eukaryota; kingdom Metazoa; phylum Chordata; class Mammalia; order Rodentia; family Cricetidae; genus Microtus; species Microtus oregoni. The sequence goes on from NW_024544542.1 coordinate 5,975,573, forward strand.
GTCTTGGATTGCTGGAGAAACAGATCATCCATTGCTTTCTTCCCAGCACTATTTCATTACTTTTAAAAATCTTTATCACTGTTTATATATCTGAAAGAATATTGCTGCATCTGTTTATGATAAAAACTAAATTCCTCTGTTTTATTTAAATTTAGATTTGTATAGTTACCTTTTACATCATTTTTGCAGAATTTATTTTTATAATATTTTAGATATTTTCCTGTTTTCTGGGTTTGGGATTCAAAGCTTTGTGAGACCCTTAAATATTCATTATGGTTGTAGAAGACAGTTTGAAATGATGACCAAAATCTTGCATCTCAAGCATAGTTTTCTAAATCATGTATTTACCAATTCTAATGAATTTATTTTAAACACTTTTTACCCATTTTCCTATGAACAGTCACATCAGAATTTTAAGGCTTATAACAACTCAGTAATAAAAATGTGCTTTTTTGGGAACAAGATATGTGAGACTAAAGCCTCTTAATTATCTAAAACACTAACCAGCATCAATTTGAATAAATTATTGCTATCTGATAATGAAAAAGAAGAAATGAGCCACCTATTCTGTGACTGGCATATGAAAAACATACAGTACAAAAGGATAGATTGATAAGCAAAATCTTTATTAGGAAATAAGGATCATAAGGGAATTGTCATTATCAACTTATAACAACATAATTGAGTCATAAGTAAAATACAGTCTTAAGAGGTGTCAACTGTCTTTGTGGTGGGGCCAAATAAGCAGAGAATATGTAAATTATAAAATTTGTGATGAGACAATTTACAAATAATAGTGTGAGAAAAACAAAATGGAAGATTTAGACAATGTGTCCTTGGATTAAAACTACAATAACAATAGAAAGAATTGTCACATCATTAAAAAGGAGGGAACTCATCACAGGAACAGGATACATTTGAAACTAATGTAAAAAAAAAGTTTGACTTGACTATGAATGAATCAAAAGAAGCAAAATACAAACTGCCTAGGCTCCCACAAAGCCAGTACGTGCAGTAGGATCAAAAACCCATTGCAATTGTTCTTGAATTCTCAGTATTCCTCATTGTCCGCTATGTTCAGCTAGTCCGGATTTATCCCATGCTTTTTCAGACCTAGGCCAGCTGGTCGAGACCTGGATAGAGGTGGGCAGTCCTTGGGCTTCCCACAGGTCAGGGAACCCTGATTGCTCTTCAAGCAGAGGAGGGAGGGGGACTTGATCGGGGGAGGGGGAGGGAAATGGGAAGCGGTAGCGGGGAAGAGGCAGAAATCCTTAATAAATAAATAAATTTAAATAAAAAAAAAGAAGCAAAATACCTTAGAAGACAGCCTATTTTGTCTTGTTTAGATTCCTCTATAATATAGTTATTTGGGTAAAAGTATTTATCTGTTTTTATTTAATTATTCAAAACTCTATTTTTTTTCTCACTGCCTTGTCCTTCCTTGTTTTATATATGCTCTTACACCCACGGAGTGGAACTCTGAAACACAGCCTGTTACTCCACAGAGAGGACTAAGAGATTAGTGACAATCCACCTGGCGGGACACACCCACTCTCTAGGCCCTCTATATCAGTACATATACCTGGGCCCCCCCTGTACCTGCCTCACTTCTCACACAGGCCAGCAGGTGTGTTTCCTGCAGATATCCTGCTCCAACACCCCACCCCATCCATCAAAATCTGCAAGCAACAAGTCCCACTCTGCCCCCAAATCTTACTATTCCTCCCCTCTGCAAACTCAGAGAAATGCTGAAACACAAGCTGAACCACACACATGCATACACACACACACAGAGCGAGAGAGAGAGAGAGAGAGAGAGAGAGAGAGAGAAAGAGAGAGAGAGAGAAAGAAAGAAAGAAAGAAAGAAAGAAAGAAAGAACCAAGAGAGAACCAAGAGAGAGAAACTATGAAGCACAAGCTGTGACGGCACAGAGTGGACCAAAAGAATGAACCAAGAAAGCAGGCCAGAGAGTGGGACAAGAGTTTTCAGTCACTCCCTGAGACACAGATAGTGACAGTTCAGAGCAGACCAAGAATATCTCCCAAAGACACAGACAGCCACTGATAGGGCCAAGAGGCAAAGACACTGCCAGCGCCAATTGGAGGAAGAGATAGGTAGGTGCCACATATTCCACCTCTTGAGAATAGGGCCATCATGTTCTTCAATTTACTCCTGCTGTCTGGGTGCAATGGCATCCTTAGGAGATCCTGAGAAGAAAAATTTGAGTTAATTGCCAAGTCTTGGGAGAGATATCTGTATCATATGTTGTCCAGTCTCTATGTAATTGGAATTTGCAGGACTTGTCATAAATTCTGTCTAGGTTGGTCTATGAGACCTTATCATCTCAGCTAAACACTCTGAAATTGTTCTGAGCAACTTGTAGACTAAAGCTAATGTATAGATGGTGTTTTTTCAGCTTAGTGATGCTCTCATAGTCCTGGAAGAATCATCATTATGGGGTCCTGTCCTCCTTCAAAGGAGGAAACTTCAAATGAAATGAGCTATGGTAATGGCTCATTGCAGAAAACTGAGAGAGACTCAAACCCAAAACCATGTACAGAATAATAAATAAAGCCTTTTTCTAGAATTAGTTAGTACTCTATTTGACTATTAATATCATGAATAAAGGTTAATATATAATATATACATATATATGTTAATCTTATCAATTTGAGGTAATATTTATACCATAAGAAAAGCTGTTAAAAAGTCAAAAAAATAAATAAATTAAAAGTCAAAATACTTATTCAGTCCCAGTCCTACTGGCCTTGGTGAGCTCCCAATAGATCAGTCCCACTGTCACAGTGGGTGGGTTCACCCCTCATGGTCCTGACTTCCTTGCTCATGTTCTCCCTCCTTCTGCTCCTCATTTGGAACTTAAGAGCTCAGTCGGTGCTCCAATTTGGGTCTCTGTCTCTATCTCGATTCATCGCCAGATGAGGATTCTAAGCAGGGAATCTGAACTGCCCTTCATTCTCGAGAGGGAGGGGGAATGGAGTGGGGGGGGAGGGGGCGATGTGTGCAAGGAGGGGGAGGGAAATGGGAAATTTTTTTTTGCAACAACTAAAAAAAATAAAAAATTAAAAAATTTAAAAAAAGAAGTTGACCATGAAAAAAAAAAGTCAAAATAAAACCAAAGGATTAGTTCGAGGCCAGCCTGGTCTACAAGAGCTAGTTCCGGGATGGGCACCAAAGCTACAGAGAAACCCTGTCTCGAAAAACCAAAAATAAATAAATAAATAAATAAATAAATAAACCAAAGGCAATAAATAGCCCCAAAATAATTCTTTCTGCCCCATATTAAGTGGCTTTTCTGACATGAGACAGAGATTTTGAATTTTCTTTCACAAGCATGCTTGCGTATAGAGAAGGAGAGAGCCACACTCTAACTCCAAATCCAGCTTTAATCTTCAACTGGACTGGTACTACAAGAAGACCATTTACATTATATGTCTGTAGAGAACAGAGAAACAAACATTTTGGAAGATTCATAAAATATTATGCTGTTGGAAATGTGATATATCAATAGGCCAATTTACTCTTTTTCTTGGTACTTTTTTTTTTTCTGGATGATTGATCCTTTGTCTTCAGATGTCTCATTTGTTCGGTGACCTTCAGGTTTCTTAGATGGATGCTTTTATTCTCCAGAAATCACAGAAACAAAACCCTTTCCAACCCTAATTTTGGTGAGGTTCCCTTTGGAAAAGTTATATCTTATAAAATAAAAAAAAGCATTTGTTAATGTTATAGATTAGTTTAAATTGAATGGCCATGCTGCTTGATGAACTATCACCTCTTTTGAGAAAGAGGTTTCTCTTGTGCAAATCAAACCTTTATCAATTTTGATGGTATCCAGGGCTTTTCTTCTCTGGTGGAAACAAAAGCAAAACCCCTTCCTCAGTGTAGCGCATTTTATGTTGGCTTCCATCCTAAGGTCAAAATATCTTTAAAGTATACCAACTGATTTAATTCCATGGTTTTCTATTATTCAGTGTCTTTTATTACCTGTTGTTTCTTTTTATTTAGCATTTAGAAAATGCAAAGTTAGCAAAACATTATACGATATATTTCTCTTTTTTTTTAACTTTTTTTTTAATTGAGAAAAGGAGAAAAAAAAACAAGTTTCCACCTCCTCCCAGCCTCCCATTTCCCTCCCCCTCCTCCCACCCTTCTCCCCCTCCTCCCACCTTTCTCCCCCTCTCCCCACTCCTCTCCCCTCTCCAGTCCAAAGAGCAGTCAGGGTTCCCTGCCCTGTGGTAAGTCCTAGGTCCTCCCCCCTCCGCCCATTTCTAGGAAGGTGAACATCCAAACTGGCTAGGCTCCCACAAAGCCAGCAATATATTTCTGAGATCTTTATAATTCCTTTCTATTAGATTTATCCTTACAGCTCAATTTCATCTTTCAATAACTGCCTGCCTTAGAGGATTTTGTGATATACCTGTAATAAGTTTTATATCATAATAAGGGAAAATTAGATTTTTTAGATACTTATGCTGGATCATTGTCTATCTTAATTTGTACAGGTATACCCATGATGGCCATAACTTCTAGCCAAAGCGTGATTACCAAAACAGCTTTTTTTTTCTGAGCTCAAAGCAGTTGGCCATTGAAAATCTGAATAGATACCAGTGGTGTGGTGTATATCTTTTAGTTTTCCAAATTCTACATTATGGAACACATCCATCTGTCAGATTTCTTTCCTTTCATTTTTATTCCTGTACTCCCTGCAGGTAGTCGTGTTTGGTTATATAAAGAACAAATGGCACATATCCTTATAATTTTCTTGGGTTGTTGCCATATGATGGAAAAGTCTTTTTAAACCTGTGCTGTTAATGTGATGCTTTTTATGAATTCTGAGGTCTCCAGAACATTTTAAATCAATAGTTCATTGATTTATGATTACCTTGTGCTAGAGGGCCTGACATCCCATATAGGATTGGACATGTGTTGTATGTATAGGATGATTCCTAGTCCTGATTATTTCTTGTAATTGAATAAATACTAAAGTCAATTATGTATCATTTTGTATAAATTCAATGGTTTCAGTATGCAAAACTACTCTTTCTGCATATTGTGAATCAGTAAATATGCTAAGAGGTTCCATGAAATCCATTAATTCCATGAGAAAAGCATGTAATTCTGACTTCTAGATAAAATCATAAAGGCTTAGATCCACTTTATTTAAATTTTCTGATTTGTACCCTTACTTGTCTGATTTATTTGCAACAGTTTCAAATATGTAGGGCCTCTAGATATTGGTGTCGCTCATACTATGCAAGGAAGGATTCAGTTAGTTCTTCAAAATTCTGAGCATTTAATTGCTCCTATACCAGATGTTCTAAGGCCTGTTGCTTTTCTGTTGGAAAGGCTATTGTACAACCCATATAGATTTGTCCATCAGACTTTTTTAAAGTAGGGTTGTTTGTGCCTTTGATCAGCAACTGTTGTCTTATGTTCTTGCATAATTTCAATGGTCACTGACTGTTCTTTATAATATCTTCTAATCTTTTCCCAGAAACATACATTAATATATGATTTGCTTCTAAAATAAAAGGAATGTTAATCTGAATATTCCATTGCTGTAACAAATCGTGTCCCCACAAATTCACTGCTATATTAGCTACATATGGCTTTAATTTTCTTCTCTGTTCTGTGACCGTAAACATTGGAACCATCTCAAGCTTTGTTTTACATGATGAAAAGTTACAATCACTAAAAGCTGAACGTTTCACCTCCTAAAGAGGCCAATTTGAATGCAAAGATTCCGATGCAATTATTGTTACATCTACAGCTGTATCTACCAAACCTTTGATGACAATGTCATTTTTATATTTTTAATTTTGGCCTTTTTTCATTATATAGAAGCTTATCAAAATATTATTTATGGTTTTTCCTGAAGATGTGAAGCTTACTGCTGCTGCATAGAACAGTCAATGTCTGGCCAGATTTCAAGGCAGTTTCCTAGTTTAGCAGCAGTCTAAAAAAGCGTTCAAGGAAAGCCCACCAGAGGAGAAAAAAGGAAAACCTAGTTGGTGTGGGGTGGTTCTGTTTTGAAACTGTTTGGGATTGTAATATATAATGTTGTGGTCTCTGTACATCTTCCCCAACAATGCTTCCTTCAAATTCATCTGATTTACAATTGTAGGCATCGCAAACCTGTTGGTCGTTTGTTAAGTCCTAACAGTATTTCTTATTCCACTTCTGCTGTTAAAATTTTATATTTTCTTCATTTCTACTTTTAATTATTTACTAATTCTTTGGCTAGCTCTGTCACATTTTTCTTTGTATATTCATATATTACATTGCCATTTTTCTTTGCTTTCACAGCATGAATATTTGTATAGTCTGCTGTGTGTTTATATACAATATCTTTTTGCCATGTGAAATAATGTGAAGTCAGGTGTGTGATAAATTATTCATACTATGATACTTTCTATTATCTGGATCAGAGACAGGATTACAGGGTGCTACTCATCTCTACTGAATTATGGATGATTGATGGTTGCTAGTATAGGTGAAATCATTTTATTTAGCGGTGCACTCAATAGTAAGCACATAACCCTGCAATGGCTAGTTCAAAAAGATGGTCTAGAGTAAAACTTTTGATTTAGTTACTGTTCTATTATTGTGAATAGATACCTTATCCAGACAACTTTTAGATAATAAAGCACTTAATTAGAGGCTTGTTTATAGTTTTAGATGGTAGCCCATCGCCTCATCATCTCCATGGTGGGAGCAGACAAATATTGTATTGGAGTAGTAGCCAAGAGCTTTATATCTTGATCTGTAGGAAACAGGCAGAAAGAGAGATACGGGGCTGAGTCTGCACTTCTGAAATCTGAAAGCTCCCCCAAATCTAGAGCCACACTTCTTCAACAAGGACACAGGTAATCTAATAAGACACTTCTAAATCATCCTCAAGCAGTTTCAGTAAGTGGAGAGGAAACACTCAAATCCATTGGGACCATTCTCATTTAACTACTACATCCAGGGTCATGACTACAGTGTTGAGTAAACTCCATTTGTCTATTAAAATAAACAGGAAAAAATGTATCCAAGGAATAGAAACTTTATAAGAAGGGGGTAGCTAACACAGATGTAATGGTGATATGAAAGAAAAGAAGTTAAAATATTCAGAATATAATTTATACATATGAAACTGTCAAAGCACTTAATTAAAAGTACAAAAAAGATATAGAAAATACAATGTCCATGATAAAATGCAAAGTAAAAATTAAAAGAGGATGATAAATAATGGATCCTTTATCTTCTTTTTTGTCCATTCATATGACTTTTACTTCCTTTTTTAAATTTTTTTATTGTTTTTAGGTTCTAATATGATCACATCATTTTCCCTTTTCCTTTTCTTCCTTCATACCCTCCCATATAAACTTATCATAGATTTTCAAATTCATGGACTCTTCTCTGCTAATCATTTCTCAACAATATAAATGCCTAAATTTGAAATGAACAAGGACAATGACAGACATGCTAGCTTGGTTTGGAAAACACTAGGAGGCCTCAGTCCAAAACAGGAATCTGCGGAGAACTAAGGAGTGCAGAAAAAAAAAAATTGTCTCCAGAGAAGACTACTCCAGTTGGTTATCCAATATCAAATGGCCAACCCTGAAACATACATGCAAATAATACACAGACTGAGCAGGTTGTACATATTTCCTTAGTTACTTAACAACACACATAAAAAGAAAATAACCACAATTAATTTAACAAGTATTGAGTCAACTTCATTGTTTATTTATTTAATTATGAATGTGCTTATGCATACCCTGCTGAAATTTTGTGGTTACATATCTGTCTATGATTTTAAATATGTATACTTTATCTTTTTAGTACTGATCACAGGCATTCTTGAACCTATATTTTATTGATATCTAGTTAGTTGCAAGCTTTCTTGAATCTATAAAATCAGGTCAATGCTTTAACCATATTTGCTTTAGACAGCTCTGCATTTAATGGCCATATGGCAAAAACTAGTTAATTAAATACCCTTTATTTCTAAGTTTTGTATATTAAATGGCTTAATCATTAATTTTTGTGGCAGTAATAGATAAAGAAATGCAGACTTTAATTTCATTATTTTTATTTGTTTTTTTTTCTGTTTTTTTGAGAGAAATTCTTGGCTAGGCTGGAAACTCACTCTGTAGATCAGGATGGTTTCAAGCTCATAGAGATCTACCTCCCTTTACTTTCTGATTGCTGGCATTACAGTATGCCACCATACCCAGATGTTACTGTATTCATCCAGATTTAGTTTAAGTTTTTTTTTTTTTTCAAATATAGATGACAATAACATTGTAGGGTTAAGACAGCCCCTTTAGGGGGAAGGGTTTGCCTCTGGCGAATGCCTGCCAATAAATGGGCACGCAGAGAGACGGCTTGGCCCTTTTTTCCTCCCTACCTCCTGTACTACGCTGGAACTTCGGTTCTGTAAGTTCATCATTAAAATGGTAAATATTCTTTGATATCTGCATTGCATTTATTTTGCGAGGATACAATAACATAAAATGAATTGTAAGAGACTTTTTGTGTTAAAATTCTAAGTTTTATTTGATATTTCATTAACCAAGAGAAGACTGTGTCTCTATATTTTCATTTCCCTAAAGTGGCCACTGTGCCTACGTATGGACTGGGTAGATACAGACTTTACTGCACGAAGCATTTTGGTTTTATTTGTTTCATTTTTTTTTCTATCACTATTAATGAAACTACCTGAAAGCTCAGATGTAAAATGACTTTTAATTTTCCAAACTCTTGTGCTCAACAATCTGGTGAATTCTGCTAATTTCTCTGGAAACATTCCAATGACTACTGTTTTCATCAGAACTGCAACACCCTCATTAGCTTTTGTGAATTTCTTAGGATTGGTGTGCATTGCCATGAACTACACTGACTCTCTCTCTTCCTGTGGAATTTTATTCTCCAACAAGATATATTTGGCCTTCACAACTTGAGGGTCTCAGGAGTTAGAGTTTACACCTTGAACTTTAGGATTCTATTCCTATTGTTCTGTGATATTCTATTGAGCAAAACAAACTCCACACATGAAAGAAGTCATAGTCAAGGATAGTGGATGAGTGACCATCGCCTTGTGATGAGAACAAATGGAAAAATAGAAAATTGCCAGGCATGTTTAGCCAGCATCACCTATAATGACAACATTTATACTTTGTTGTGTAACTTCATGCTCAGTTAGTTTCATTCTCATGAAGGAGATTGAGTTTACAGTTTTAATTATCATCCATACTTAGTTTCACAATCAGACCATATTGTTAATGAGAAACTTCAAACTTAAGGAGAATTTTGAGTCTGTATATATATATTTTCTTACATAGTTTGTACCTCAGGTAAGAAACATGACAAAAATACAAAGAAAAAAATTAAAATGAAAATTAATCAGATAAAGGATAGCCACTGTTTAACTCAGGTGCTGTGGGAAGAAAAGCATTCCAAAGTAGCTTCTTGCAATACAAAATAACTGTGCACAACTAAAATAGGAATTAAAAGAGTAAAGAATAAAATCTGATTATCAAGTACAAATTCATTATTATAAATATCATATTGGAGAAAGGAGATAGATTAGAATGTATAGTATCCACACAATACATACATTTGTTCATACCTGAGTTCAATACCTGGAATCTAAATGAAAAGTGAGATTAAAGAACAGGCATGTATTATTCAATAACTGTTGAGTTATGTGACAGAAGAATGTCACAAAAACTCAAGGTCCAGATACCCTGGAGTTTGTGGCCAGCTGCAGAAACAAGATAGAAACTGTCTATAAGTACAGGTGAATTTAGCCTTTTAAACTGAAAGTTTTCCATAGGCAGATTACGGCTCACAATTGTTCTTTCACACATACAATAGCAAGAATAGTAACAAGATGAAAATTTCATCCCAATGATATTTCTAATAATTCAGTTTGTAAAACAAAAGGGGTTAAATAATATGAGTATCATAAATACATATTTAGAGAAATAAAATCAAGGAATATACCTTATAAAAATGAATGTAAATACATTTTAATTGACTTGAACTTTATTTATTAAAATGTTAAAGCATTCAAAGGAGGGAAATAACTAAGACCCTTACTCAGCTATAGTGCCTATCAGCCACAACAATGAATACCAAGAAACAACAACCGTATGGGTTCAACCATGAACTTTAACTTGGAGGTAAATAACAAGGCTCTAACTGGACCTAAGATCTGCTCCGCAAGAGGGAAATCATGCATGGTCCTGGAATCCTATCCAAATATCCTTGGCAAGTGAAGCTATGGATCTTGGAGACGAGCCCTACAACCACAACTTACTAAACCAGTATGATTCCTGACCACATTCTACATATGTGTTCTTACATCCACAGACAAGTGTAGTCTTCACCCCCTCATCAAGGATATTTCTTTTTGTAACAGAATGAGACAAATACAGAAAACCACAACCAATCAAACTACAGAACTGTGGAGCCCAATACCAATGTTTACATCTACGGAATACTCACACCTATGCCCCAGGTTTCAATGCAGAGCTAAGGAAAAAAGATTATAAGAGAATCAAGGAATTTTCTGTGAGACTGTGTCTTGTTGAAATGTCAGAAGCCATATCTGTTAAGACTTAAGAGATATAAGTGAGTTGGACTGATAGGGCACAATTTGAACAGATCACACATTCAATGATTATATTTACAAGACAGATGAATGACTCCCATTTACGATCTAAAAAGAAAATAATCCTGGCATTCATTAGCATAACATATATCCTCAAAGGAAAAATATGAAATGACACTAAAGAATACCGAGCCTTTTAAAATATTTATTAGCGCTTGTATTTTGTGGTTGTTTACTTTTGTAGAACTGCCTTTTAAGTTCCATGCCCATATTTTGATTAGGTTGATGTTCTTATTGATGACTGTTCTTTTGAGTTCTTTAGGTGTTTTGGATATTACGCCTTTGTTAGATATAAAATAGAGGAGATTTTCTCGGATCCTGAAAGTTGTCTCTTTATGCAGTTGACGGCTTCCTTTGTTGCTTAGCAGCTTTATAGTTGCACATGCACTTGTTTCCAATATTTAGTCTTATTTCCCGACGAACATGATTCCTGTACAGAAATTCTTTACTTATGGCTATGTCTTAAAGGGTAATTCCTAAATTTTCTCAAGCAGTTCTAAAGTTTCAAGTCTCAAGGTGACGACTGTGACATGCAAAAGTAGATAAATAAAAATTGGAAAAGAAAATAATATGGAATTGAAGCTTTCAGGAGGAAATCAGAAAGCAATGATTAACATATGAGGTCAACTAAACTGTAGCACAGATATACACATCTTAAAAATTTACACCAAAATTTCAAATGAATTTTGAGATTAAATATGTCTTATTATTTGAGTCATAATAGTAAGGTATTCTAGTAAAAGGGGGCACCTTAATTCTAATGATTACTTTTTAAACTTGGAAAGGTTATGTTTTCATCTTTCTGCCAAAAACAACAGAATGATGAGTTAAGACCGAGAAAAGAGTTACAATGCAAAAATTTATAACAATATAGAGGCAGAGCAGACAGAAATGGTGAGTGCGGAAAATATAAAGGAAATATGCCATTAAAATATGCACCTGAGGTGTGGGAGTCCAAGCTGACGGCTATCAGTTTGAATCTGTTATGTAAACTCACATGAAAGCAGGAGAAAAATTAACATCAGTGTACAAGGGAAATTTTCGGAGAGATTGAAGAACATGTAGAGGTTGAGAAATAAACGCTAAGATTTAATTTGTTTTATTGAGAAAAGGGAAAAAAAAACTTTCCGCCTCCTCCCAGCCTCCCATTTTGCTCCCACTCCTTCCACCCTTCTCCCCCTCCCATAACTCCTCTCTCCCTCCCTCTCCAGTCCAAAGAGCAGTCGGGATTCCCTGCCCTGTGGAAAGTCCAAAGTCCTCCCCGCTCTGTCCATGTCTAAGAAGGTGAACATCCAAACTGGCTAGGCTCCCACAAAGCCAGAACATGAAGTAGGATCAAAATCCTGTGCCATTGTCCTTGCTTCTCATCAGCCCTCATTTTTCACAATGTTCAGACAGTCCGGTTTTATCCCATGCTTTTTAAGTCACAGTCCAGCTGGCCTTGGTGAGCTCCCAATAGATAAACCCCACTGTCTCAGTGGTTGGGTGACCCATCGTGGTCCTGACTTCCTTGCTCATCTTCTCCCTTCTTTCGCTCCTCATTGGGACCTTGGGAGCTCAGTCCAGTGCTCAAGTGTGGGTCTCTGACTCTATCTCCATCCATCACCAGATGAAGGTTCTATGCTGATATGCAAGATATTCATCAGTATTGCTATAGGATAGGGTCATTTCAGGTACCCAAACCTCAGCTGAACTAACTGGGGACATTGCCTTGGGCTCCTGGGAGCCACTCTAGGTTCAAGTCTCTTGCCAACCCTACAGTGGCTCCCTTAACTAAGAATTGTGCTTCCTAGCTCCCCTATCCAACCTTCCTTTATCCCTATTCTCCTGTTTCCCCAAGTTGCCCCCATCCTCCCTTTCTCCCTTTTCTCTCCCCATCTCCCCTTACTCCCATCCCACTCCACCCCCAAGATCACAATTTTCTCCCTTGTAATTTTGTCTACTTCCCATAGCCAAGAGGATAACTATATGTTTTTCCTTGGGTTCACCTTCTTATTTAGCTTATTTAGGTTCACCAATTATAGACTCCGTGACCTTTATTTATGGCTAGAAACGAATTATGAGTGAGTATATCCCATGTTCATCATTTTGGGTCAGGGTTACCTCACTCAGGATTGTATTTTCTATTTCCATCCATTTGCATGCAAAATTCAAGAAGTCATTGTTTTTTACCACAGCGTAGTACTCTAATGTGTATATATTCCATACTTTCCTCATCCATTCTTCCATTGAAGGGCATCTAGGTTGTTTCCAGGTTCTGGCTATTACAAATAATACTGCTATGAACATAGTTGAACAAATGCTTTTGTCATATGATAGGACATCTCTTGGGTATATTCCCAAGAGTGGTATTGCTGGGTCCAGGGGTAGGTTGATCCTGAATTTCCTGAGAAAACGAAACACTGATTTCCAAAGTGGTTGCACAAGATTGCATTCCCTCCAGCAATGGATGAGGGTACCCCTTCCTCCACAGCCTCTCCAGCAAAGGCTATCATTGGAGTTTTTTATTTTAGCCATTCTGACAGGTGTAAGATGATATCTCAAAGTTGTTGTGATTTGCATTTCCCTGATCACTAAGGAGGTTGAGCATGACTTAAGTGTCTTTTGGCCATTTGAACTTCTTCTGTTGAGAATTCTCTGTTCAGTTCAGTGCCCCATTTTTTAATTGGGTTAATTAGCATTTTAAAGTCAGTTTCTTGAGTTCTCTATATATTTTGGAGATCAGACCTTTGTCTGTTGCGGGGTTGGTGAAGATCTTCTCCCAGTCAGTGGGTTGCCTTTCTGTCTTAGTGACAGTGTCCTTTGCTTTACAGAAGCTTCTCAGTTTCAATAGGTCCCATTTATTCAATGTTGCCCTTAATGTCTGTGCTACTGTGGTTATACCTAGGAAATGATCTCCTTTGCCCATCTGTTGTAGCTACTTCCCACTTTGTCTGCAATCAGGTTCAGTGTGTTCAAACTGATATTGAGGTCTTTGATCCATTTGGACTTGAGTTTTCTGCATAGTGATAGTTATGGGTCTATTTTCATTCTTCTACAGGTTGACATCCAGTTGTGCCAGCACCATTTGTTGAAGATGCTTTCTTTCTTCCATTGTATACTTTTAGCTCCTTTATTGAAAATGAGGTGATCATAGGTTTGTGGGCTAAAATTCGGTCTTCTCTATGATTCCATAGGTCGACTTCTCTGTTTTTATGCCAGTACCACACTGTTTTCATTACTGTAGCTCTGTAATAGAGTTTGAAGTCAGGGATTGTAATGCCTCCAGAAGATCCTTTATTGTATAGGATTGTTTTGGCTATCCTGGGTTTTTTGTTTTTGCATATAAAGTTGATTATTGTCCTCTCAAGATCTGTGAAGAAATTTGATGGGACCTTGACAGGGACTGCATTGAATCTATAATTTGCCTTTGGTAGAATTGCCATTTTTACTATGTTGATCCTCCCAATCCAAGAGAAAGGGAGGTCCTTCCATTTTCTGGTATACTCCTCAGTTTCTTTCTTCAATGCCTTAAAGTTCTTGTCAAATAGATCTTTCACTTCCTTGGTTAGAGTTACCCCAAGATATTTTATGCTGTTTGTGGCTATTGTGAAAGGTGAAGCTATTGTGAAAGGTGATTTCCCTCTCTGCTTCCATATCCTTTGTGTATAAGAGAGTGACTGATTTTTTGGGGTTGATCTTGTATCCTGCCACATTACTAAAGGTGTTTATCAGTTGTAAAAGTTCTTTGGTGTAGTTTTGGGGGTCGCTTATGTAGACTATCATATCATCTGCAAATAACGAAAGTTTAACATCTTCCTTTCCAATTCGAATCCCCTTGATCCCCTTATGTTGTCTTATTGCTATTGCTAGAAATTCAAGCACTATATTGAAGAGGTATGGCGAGAGTGGACAGCCATCTCGTGTTCCTGAGTTTAGCGGGATGGCTTTGAGTTTCTCTCCATTTAATTTGATGTTAGCTGTCAGCTTGCTGTGTATAGCTTTTATTATATTTAGGTATGACCCTTGTATCCCTAATCTCTCCAAGACTTTTATCATAAAGGGATGTTGAAATTTGTCAAATGCTTTTTCAACATCTAATGAAATGATCATATGATTTTTTCTTTCAGTTTTTTTATATGATGGATTACATTGATAGATTTTCGTATGTTGACCCAGCCCTGCATCTCTGGGATGAAGCCTACTTGATCATAATGGATAATTTTTCTAATGTGTTCTTGGATTCGGTTTGCCAGTATTTTGTTGAGGATTTTTGTGTCAATGTTCATGAGTGAGATTGGCCTGTAATTCTCTTTCCTGGTTAAGTCTTTGTGTGGTTTTGGTATCTGAGTAACTGTAGCTTCATAAAAGGAATTTGGTAATGACTCTTCTGTTTCTATATTGTGAAATACATTAAGGAGTATAGACATTAGGTCTTCTTGGAAGTTCTGGTAGAATTCCGCATTGAAACCATCTGGTCCTGGGCTTTTTTTGGTAGGAAGGTTTTTCATAACTGCTTCTAATTCTTCGCGACTAACAGGTCTATTTAGATTGTTCTCCTGGTCCTGGTTTAACTTTGGTATATGGTATTTATCGAAAAAGTGTCCATTTCTTTTACATTTTCCAGTTTTGTGGGATACAGGGTTTTGTAGTAAGATCTAATGATTCTCTGAATTTCCTCTGTGTCTATGGTTATGTCCCCCTTTCATTTCTGATCTTTTTAATTTGCATATTCTCTCTCTGCCGTTTTATTAGTTTGGATAGGGGTTAATCAATCTTGTTGAGTTTTTCCAGTAACCAGCATCTTGTTTCATTGATTCTTTGGATTGTTTTCTGTGTTTCTACTTTGTTGATCTCCACCCTCAGTTTGATTATTTCCAGTCTTCTACTCCTCCTAGGAGAGTCTGCTTCTTTTTTTTTTTTCTAGAGCTTTCAGGTGGGCTGTTAAGTCTCCAATATGTGCTTTCTCTGTTTTCTTTAAGTGGGCACTTAGTGCTATGAACTTTCCTCTTAGGACTGCTTTCATAGTGTCCCATAAGTTTGAGCATGTTTCTTTATTTTCATTGAATTCAAGGAAGACTTTAACTTCTTTCTTTATTTCTTCCTTAATGCAGGTATGGTTCAGTAGTTGACTGTTCAGTTTCCATGAGTTTATAGGCTTTCTGGGGGTAGCATTGTTGTTGAATTCTCTTTCAAGGTTGAGTCTTTTTGTGGTTAATCCATGGTGATCTGATAAGACACAGGTGGTTACTAATATTTTTTTGTAAATGTGTAAGTTTGCTTTGTTACTGAGTATTTGGTCAATTTTCGAGAAGGTTCCATGAGCTGCAGAGAAGAAGGTATATTCTTTCCTATTTGGGTGGAATATTCTATAGATGTCTGTTAAGTCCAATTGACCATTACCTCCATTAATTCTCTAATTTCTCTGTTAGGTTTCTATCTTATTGACCAGTCCATTGGTGAGTGGGGAGTGTTAAAGTCTCCTACTATTGGTGTGTGGTTTAATTGCTGCCTTGAGTTTTAGTAATGTTTCTTTTATGTACGTGGGTTCTTTTATATTAGGGGCATATATTCAGGATTGAGACTTCATCCTTATGAATTGTTTCTGTTATGAGTATACAATGCCCTTCTCCATCTCTTCTGATTGATTTAAGTTTGAAGTCAACTTTGTTAGTAATTAGTATGGCCACACCTGCTTGTTTCTTAGGTCCATTTCCTTGATAAGCCTTTTCCCAGGCCTTTATTCTGAGTAGATGCCTGTCTTTGTGGTTGAGTGGTGTTTCTTGTAAACAGCAGAATTTTGGATCCTGTTTTTGTATCCAATCTCTTAGCCTGTGCCTTTTTATAGGTGAGTTGATTCCATTGACATTAAGTGATATCAATGACCAATGGTTGTTAACTCCGGTCACTTTTTTAATAGTAGAGTTTGTGTGTTTCCCTTCTTTGAGTTGTGTTGGTGAAGGGTCTCTAGATGTCTTAGTTATTGTGGTCATTGTTGGACTCCTTGGTTAGTGATTTTCCTTCTTTTACTTTTTGTAAGGCTGGATTTGTGGCTACGTATTGTTTAAATTTGTTTTTGTCCTGAAAAATTTTGTTTTCTCTATTTATTTTGAACGAAAGCTTGGCTGGGTATAGTAGTCTGGGCTTGCATCCATGGTCTTTTAGTTTTTGCAGTACATTTATCCAGGACCTTCTGGCTTTCATGGTTTCCATAGAAAAGTCAGGTGTAAGTCTGATAGGTTTACCTTTATAAGTAACTTGGCCCTTTTCCTTTGCAGCTCTTAATATTCTTTCTTTATTCTGTATGCTTTGTATTTTGATTATTATATGGCGAGGGGATTTTTTTTTTGATCCAGCCTATTCGGTGTTCTGTACGCTTCTTGAACCTTCATAGGTACATCTTTCTTTAGGTTGGGAAAGTTTTCTTCTATAATTTTATTAAATATATTTTCTGGACCATTGAGCTGCACTTCTTCTCCTTCTTCTACTCCTATTATTCTTAGGTTTGGTCTTTTTCTTTTTGTCCCAAATTTCCTGAATGTTTTGTGTTGAGAGTTTGTTGGACTTGCTGTTATCTTTGATCAGTGCATTTATTTTCTCTGTGTTATCTTCAGAATCTGAGATTCTTTCTTCTATCTCTTGTATTCTGCTGGTTAATTTTGTTTTTGTAGTCTCTATTTGTTTACCTAGATTTTCCATGTCCAGCTGGCCCTCTGTTTGTGTTTTCTTCTTTGCCTCCATTTCAGTTTTCAAGTTTTGAACTGTTTCCATTATCTGTTTGATTGTTTTTCCTTGGTTTCCTAGGATATTATTCACTGATTTATCCAATTCTTCAAACTTTCTGTTTTACTTCTCATCCATTTCTATAAGGGCATTTTTTACATGCTGTTTAAGGGCATCAATCTCTTTCATAAAGTCAATTTTTTCTACTTCTTCTTGATTAAGGTGTTCTTGTCCTCCTGTTGTGAGGTCGCTTGGTTCTGGTGGTTTCATGTTGTTCTTCAGATTGTTGGGTGAATTCTTGTATTGGCGCCTGCCCATCTCTTCCTCCAAATGTTTCCCTATGTATCTTCTTTTACAGGATCAGGTCTCCTTGCCTACTGTTGTACCTTCCCAGTGATGGCACTCTCCAGTGATGGCTCTCCTGCTGCTCGAGTGATGTCTCTCCTGGTGCTGAGATCAGATCTCTGTCCTGGTTGGGTAGCTTGTAAACAAAGTGCCTACCTTGCTTGCTGCAGGAAGGCTATTGAAACAAAGTAGCTCCCACCTGCTAGGTTGCCCTAGGGATTCGGCCCCAGTGCCCCAAGTGGGAAGGGAGGCAGAAAGGGGGGAGGGTTCTGGATGCAAGCTTGGTGGGGTAGGAAGAGAGGGGCAATATGCTGGGAGTATAGGCCCAGCAGGAAGCCCAGGAAGTATAGGGAGGATGAGGAAAGTCTGAGTTCCCTGTCCCTGGCTGCTGCCATAGGTCCCAAACTCACTCCAATGATGGCTCTTCTGGTGCCAAGATCAGATCTCTGTGCTGGTTAGGTAGCTCGTAAACAAAGTGCCTACCTTGCTTGCTGCAGGCAGGCTATTGACACAAAGGAGTTCCCGCCCACGAGGTTGCCCTAGGGATTCGGCCTCAGCACCCCAAGAGGGAAGGGAGGCAGAAAGGGGCGAGGGTTCTCTAAGATTTAATTTTATGCTAACTGAATGCTTACAGAAAAACTAAAAATAAACAAAGAACAAAAAATCTAACAAGAGTCTTTTCCAAAGAAGAAACTGAAAATGGAAATTAAATGAGAATTTTTTATAATGCATATGTCCAGTACATGTGACTGGGAACTTTTGCAAAGCTGAGGAGGCACTTTTTGAACTGTAGGTTGTTCTATATGGCAGTGAATATTTTGCCACATTCATACACTAAACAGACACAATTTCTGAAATATATTTTAGAACAAATACACATGAAATTACCTAAGAATAAAGTGTTGCAAAGTGCATTTGCCATAGCACTATATTGTCCCCTGTACAACTTTGCATAATATAAATTCAAGTCAAAGATTATTTAGCTATTAAAGAGCAATTTATTTATTTATTCTATGAAGAAAGTAGAACATGTGAAATAAATATCAACAAATATACATATATATATGTGTGTGTGTGTGTGTGTGTGTGTTGGTTTGTATTTGTCTGTATACATAAATATGGATATAAATGAAATTATATAAACTATATGTATCTGAAGTCAAGAGCTATAAAAGGAAATTTGATAGGTTATGTACACGTCTCTTTATGGTTGTGAAGAGGATTGAAAGCACTGGGCAATAATAATTCTTATTTTAGAAATGTAATTTCTAAATCTTATTTCATATCTTTTCCCATCTAGATGGACCAAGTACATGTCTTTTACTTCACACATGGTAACTATAAATTTTCAGTATGACCAAAATTTCTCAGAAACACCATTAAATGACCAATTTAATTTCTATACCATGGTAAATATAGCCAAATTTAAAAATAATCAGCCAAATAAAGGAGAGTTTAAATTCTGTGCCTGTGAAACTGCAGGTGTAAAGTAGAATGCTGAGACTAAACCTTAGGAAAAATTGGGCTTTTCGCCTGAAATTAATTGATAGTCAATGGTTTTCATGCAGAGCTGAAGGGTATTTTAGTAGAGATAATGTGAGACATAAATTTCTCCCCAACATGGTCTACAACCACAATTCTCAATGTGATTGTGTCAACTGAAATGCCTTCTCATGAAGAAATACTTGGACAAAATTGCCTGCTAGGGATAAATGAAAGCAGTAATTATGTACCTGAATTTGGACTCCTGACACAAATCACCTTTCATTATCTTATCATAAAATCTGAAGTCTGCATTACATAAACACAAATTATTATCCCATTAGCCAGACTATTTTTATTAGTGAACATGACACAAGAAATGCTAAACTGATAATGAAAAAACTCCCATGCACTTTACAGTATTAAAATAGACAATAGCTGGCTTCAAATATAATTTACAAAATTAATGGCAGAGTGCTTATTTAACAAATTTAGATATTTAGGGTTTAGTGTGGACAGTTGATTATCCAATTATCGTTTCAAATAATTACTAAAACACAAGATTCCAGAATCACCTAAGTTATACTGTTATACTAAATGATGACAGACTTGAAGAATAAAAACATTCTCATTTTTGACTGAGATATAATCAAAATTCTTGATTAATAGAGAAATATTTTCTGATTTCCTCATAATTTTTATGTTCTAAACTTTGATTTGTGAATAATATAATAAATGATTGCAGAATTGTTCACACTATTAAACACTTCAAATCCCTTACTGAGAAATAGGTAATCCCCTTGCAGGTACATTTTATTTTGGTTATATATTTTATATATCACCGAAAATAATTGACAAGTCTGAAATAATGTCAATGAGTTCTATGAACTGAGGATTATTATTCCCAAGGAAAACACAAATTAAAAAATACTTCCTGAAAATAGAATTTTTGAAATTGTAAGGATGCACACACACACAATCTCTCTCTCTCTCTCTCTCTCTCTCTCTCTCTCTCTCTCTCTCAACATATGTAGTGTATACAGTATATATTATGTATATAAAATATGGACTTATATAGTATAGACTATAAATATATATGCATTCATATTTTTTGATTTGTGGATTGAGAATAATTGTCTTAAGTTCCTGTGCTTTTCTATTTTCATCAAAAATGCTATGGAATAAAATAATTTTCTCTGCTAGTCATCATACTGATTCTAGTTTATAAACTAGAAATAGTGAGGGCAATATCAATAACTTTTGAGAATATACAGTGCATAAGTTTATCAGTATTACAGGTGTAAAAAGATTGCTTACAAAATGAGTTAATAACAAGTCTGCAATTTCAAACTAAAAAAACTAAGGCCAATAGCACAACTTGCTAATACATCCTCAAAATGTGACAATAAGCACCCGGAATAAAAGCTTGTATTCAATGAAAACTCTAGGCTGCTCTTGCAGTATTTTTTAAATAAAAATATATTAGAGTCCACTTAAAGCATATAATTTTCCTAATTAGTTATGCCATAGTCTTTACTATGTTTCAAAATGTTGCCTGTCACATTATAATTTTGACTGATGAGGTTACAGAGCAATCTGATGTTTTAATAAAACTCTAAATTAAAATTTAGAGGAAATTAAAAAGTAACAATAACAAACCCAGCAGGGAGAAGGCCTTTCTTCTTAATTGTTCCTCTGAAATCCAGTAGAACTAAAATGAATTTTTAAGAGGTTCTAAAAATTTTTGAGTAAGATTAACCATACACTGACAAAGGATTTCTTTTTTCTAATTTATTTTAAAAAATAACATTCATCTTCTCATTTCACATACCAATCCCAATTCCCACTCCCTCCCAGCCTCCTGTTTTCTCCACCTTCCCCTGCAACCCAACACCCATTCATTTTCAGAGAGCGTAATACTTCCCATGGAGAGTCAACTAAGTCAAGCACATTGCTTTGAGGCAGGAACAAGGCCCTCCCTACTATATCTAGGCTGAGCAAGGTATCCTTCCAAAGAGAATTGGTTCGAAAAAACTCATACAAGCAATAGGGATAAATCCTGGTACCACTGCCAGTGGCCCCACTGTCTGCCCCAGCCATACAACTGATACCTATATTCAGAAGGCTTAGTTTGAACCTATGCTGGTTCCCCTGTTGTCAGACCAGAGTTGGTGGGCTCCATTTAGCTCAAGTAAGTTGTTTCAGTGGGTATTTCCATCATAATCTTAATCCC
This sequence comes from Microtus oregoni, assembly GCF_018167655.1. Classification (NCBI taxonomy): domain Eukaryota; kingdom Metazoa; phylum Chordata; class Mammalia; order Rodentia; family Cricetidae; genus Microtus; species Microtus oregoni. The sequence continues at coordinate 5,997,023 of NW_024544542.1, forward strand.
TTTTCTCACTTGTCTCTGAAATTTTAGGTGATAGAATTTATGTAATGAAATGATGTGGGATTTCCCTTTGTATGTTGTGAAAACCGTTGGTTAATAAAGAAACTGCCTTGGCCTATGGATAGGGCAGAATAGAGCTAGGTGGTGAAAACTAAACTGAATGCTGAGAGGAAGGAGGCAGAGTCAGAGAGAAGTCATGTAGCACCAAAGGAGCCAGACAGACCTTTACCCAATAAATCACAACTTGTTATAATGCAGAAATTAATAGAAATTGGATAAATTAACACATAAGAGCTAGCCAATAAGAAGCTAGAGCTAAAAGGCCAAGCTGTGATTGAATTAACACAGATTCTGTGTGGTTATTAGGAGCTGAGCAGATGGGAACCAATAAGCTGCCTCCTACTACAAATTGGTGTTCCAATGCGGTCAACTAAAATACACTTAAAACCTGAGAGAGTTTGGAAAAAAATTCTAGGCAAGCAAATCAAAACAACAACAAGCAAAGAAAAAAAAAAGAAAAAAAAACAGAGTTAAGCATGACATGACCCTCTAAGAGAAATTTTCCTGATTCAGTGATAGCAGAAAAAGAAAAGAGCATAGCTTTGAAACAGTTTTTTTTCTGGGCCATAATGCCAGCATGAACTCTGGCTCTTTCAAGAGGCCAAGCATTTAACTGGGGTTTGTGGACAGTGTGCTGCAAGTTACTTGGTAGCAGCGTCAGCCAATTGGTTGTCAGAGTTGAGGTAGTGAGGACAGCTCACACAAGGCAGTGTCAGAGGAAGTGAATGGACTTCTACCATGTCAGACTGGGTGGAGCAAGCAGACAGGACTGTATTGCCCTTAGCAATGATGCCTCTTAGGGTTTTATGAAGCGCTTAGCATTTTAAGAAGTTATCCTATTCAGAAAAAGATTATATATTTGCAATAGGACAGATTCTGACATAGAAGAACTCTAGACAAATCACACAAATCACAGTGCTGGATAATGTACATAGGCTTGAGAGAGAAAAAAAAGTGTATATACTTATAAAAGAAAAAAATATTTTTATAAAAAGTCTTTAAAGAGACAGAGTAAAGAAAATTAAGCCACCATGTAAAGAGAAAAATTTAAAGAGTCAGGATTATGTATATTATTGGGTTTTCTTTAACTTTTTTTTTTCTGTGAAGGAAGTAAGTACAGAGAGACATTTCATTGTATGGGCTGCTAGACTAAACCAGCATATATGTTCTAAAGGTATCATGATTTTCAAATTTGGGCCTAAGGATTTTTTTTTTTGTTTTGGAAAAGGTGGTTCTGCTTTTGTTTCCACAGAAGATGAGAATCTGTTGAATACTTCCATACTAATGTGGTTTGATGGACCAAGACCCTCAATAGTTCATGTGAACCACCCCCCAAATACTTAACCCACAATAAGCAAGAAGCAGTTGGGAGAAAACTACATCCATATTCCCAAATGTTGTTTATGGAAATTTGTTTACATTTAATAGGGGACATATTAGAGAGATTTTCTTTGGTATGGATTTTGGTTTATTGTTACAATTTTAAGGTCAGTTTGTTATTTGTGTATTTCTGCTTTTGATTAAGGTATTGTGTTTGTACAGCTCATTTAAAAATATAATGTTTAATTAAGAAATAGAGGTTAATAGGTAATCATGTATAATAGTTGAGTTTTCAGTCATGTTAGTTAGATTTTCATGATGTACAAAGATGTATTTCAGATGGATAGGTATTCTTCAAACCTTTCAAAGACTACAGAATATGACATTTAAAATGTTTAAGAAATTAGGAAACTTAGGACTTTTCATGACAATGAGACACATCTGCTCATGAGAATACCAATTACTTCAAGTGGAAGATGGGCATTAAAGAAGCTCCTTATGTAGTTCACTAGTCATTGGGACAAGAAACAGCTCTTGCCTGAATTACTGGATGCTATGCTATATGAATTGGATATGTAAGATCCACAGAGAAATGACTGTTGAGCTTTCCTAAAGGTGACATGATCTTTCGGGATTCCTGCCTAATGAAAGAGTCTGCTAGATATTCTGCAGGGCACAGAAAAAAGTGGCTGACATACTGCCAATATAGGCAGGACTTTCTTTGAAATTTACTGCTTTGAGGAAAGTCTTCTAGATACTATGGTTCTGTAGGCTAAAGATGGATGCCCCAACAGTATAGAAAAACTTTGGTTGACTCTTCAGGAAGTGAAATGTCTCTGTCAATTCTGAAGTTTTGCAAGTTGCTTACAATGTACTTTCTGTTTACTTAGGTAATATTATATCCTTCTAGAGTCTTTGATGAAGCTGAAGAATTTATAGTTATAGTTGTCTTTAGTTATGATAAAAGATAAAGTAGGTAGAAATAATGGAACTGTAATTGTTGCTTGATATCTGTTTTGTTATATGCGATTTTACTATGTTAAAGTTAAAACCTTCTTTTTTATTTAAACAGAAAAAGGAGGTGATGTGGGATTCCCACTTTGTATGTTGTGAATACCATTGGTTAATAAAGAAACTGCATTAACATGTTGATAGGGTAGACTAGAGCTAGGAGGGTAAAACTAAACTGAATCCTGGGAGAAAGGAGGCAGAATCAATGAGAAGTCATGGAGCCCCAACGGAGTCAGACAGAAATTTACCCAATAAATCACAGCCTCATGGCGATACACAGATAAATAGAAATGCATTAAATTAACATGTAAATACTTGCTGATAAGAATCTAGAGCTAAAAGGTCAAGCAGTGATTTAATTAATACAATTCCTGAGTGATTAATTCAGGGCTGAGCAGCTGGGAATCAACAAGTGGTCTCGAACAACAATGAATGGTGCTCTTTACAGAATGTGATATCCAGTTCATAATTCAAGAAACTGGATGTACTACAGTAAATGTTACTGTGCTGACATCACACAAAGTATTTCTTCCAAAAACTGTAAAGCTATTCTAGAAAGAAAAACATAAATTTCCATGAGTCACAAGTCCAAATTCCACACTGTGCAGCAAAGAAAGCAAAAGGAAGACAATACATCTTTTAGATCTGGTTAAACAAAACCACAAAACTATAAATAAATAAATCCATAAATAAATCTTCTTGCATCCATCATCTTCAAGTCTCTTGTTTCTTGGCAGTGTTGATTAATGATGAAGACACTCATGCAATAAGCCAAATGCAAGCCACTTTATGAAAGAAAATGACAAAAATGAAACAAAAGTGTACACAGTGTGTAATAATTCAAGAGTGGAAAATTCTAAATAGTACAGTATAGGACAACTTTATACCATGTAGAACATGGTCTCTTAATCCAAAGATGGTAATGATCTTATGATGTTTGTAGATGTCTAGTTCAAATGTGGGGGTTAGGTGAATGGCCAGTGTTGTACATTGAAGCTTCTTTCTGTTTATATCTGACCCCTGCTTTGTTAGGTTCTGACTTTAGATGCATACTTTATATTGGCCCTGGTCTACGTTGCTAGTTGTGAGTATTGCAGATGCTGTTTATGTTCGACCTTTCAACGTCTGCTAGATTTACTTAAACTACATTCTCTGTTCTTATGCTTATGTGACCATCTTGTAGTTTTCAACAAGGCTTTCTTCCTTTACTGTCATTGGGGCAGTCGGTCCTGCCTCAGATTCCTTTGTAAACATGCTTTGATGATATTCATTATTTCATATTGTAACTTTAGAAGTCCATATTTATGATAAAGTTAATTAAAAATCAAAGCAAAAAAAAAAGAAATGAGGTTTTCTCGATGGCGTTCACCTACCATCAAATTGTCAGAGCAGAACAAAGCTTGGAACCTTGTTTTGAACTTTCCAGATTCCAGAACAACACAAAATATTATTTTCATAGCTAGACCCTTTTGTCTTTCTTGGGGGAAAGGGTGTGAATGCATGACATCAATAACATAGATGCCAGGAGTCTGTTGAAAGATATACAGCAAACTCAATTATTTATCAAGGATAAAACCTTAAACACCTTCCCATCACTCAGGCTTTCAGATCCATTGACTTCACAAGGTTGTCCATCATTTGCTAGGCATAATCAGGACCTCAGACAGAAACTGTTTCTTGGCCCTCAGGCACCATTGCATTGCCACCCCTCATTGGCCAGACACAATCAGGAACTCTGACAGCACCAGACAGACTCTAGGTTGACTCCTCTTGGTATGGTAGGTCTTAATTCCCTACACTGTTCCTTTATAATTTACTCAAGCTATGGCATTGTGTTATGAAAACACAAATAGGCTATCACAATCTCTCACACTAACAAGTTCACCTCCTTGATGTACATATATGTGCTGAAAAGCAGAGCAATCTAAGTGGATTTCATGTACCATATCAACATAGAGACCATCAGACCTGTATGAAGCAGATTATATTTGACTAGTTGCATTAAAAACAATATTATTTTCATTGTGAAGATACAAAGTCAGAACAATTTAGTGTCTGCTGTGTTGTACCAATCACTATGTATGGAACTCTGTAATATTTTCATTGTTACTATTATAAAACATTACTTCTTGCTAAGAAAACTATTCTCATTGCCGTAATGAGTTTATGGTCTCATGCTCATGAAGTTACTACTTATATCACATATGCCATACTAGAAGGAGTTGGCTCTCACATCTTGTAATGATTATTTTGTATGTATTTCAAATTGCAGCTAAGAGATAGGCTATAGTATAGCATACTGTTCATTAAGATGACATACAACCTAGAAACTCTGGCTATGTTGTCTTCCATTCAATTGTTGATAGAAAGCTAGAGATGAGCAACCATCAGTTGAATCTATATGACACATGTAGGCAACATGGTTGGATAGAATATTCCACTGATTATGAGTTTTGTAAAAGTCATAATAAATCAGAAAATATATAAAATATGTATTTATTTTTAAGTCAGGAGTTGGAATTTCCAATCCCTATTTTATAACCCTGTGATGACCAGCAGTGAGTACTTGGTCACTGTACCCACCAGCTGCTTCCTAGAGAAATGTTGAGGAAACATAGATTCATTCCTCCTGGAAAAATAGTAAGAGTGAGTGAAAAACACATTTTATTTTTTATACCTAGTTACAGTAATTGATGTCTCTTGTTTCTCAAAGGAAAATAGTACATTGTTAGAGTAAGTGGTCATTGACCAAAATCATGAAATATACCATAAATATTGAACTTCATTTAAAATAGATGTAAAATATTTCACATGTTGCTTTGTTTTTTGTAAGTATGGGAAGGGCACAAGTTTCTCCAATACTGCATCATCTCTTGTTGACTAGGAAGGAGACATGCTTCAAGTGACTCCAAGAATAGAATACTCTATTATGGGATATGCATTTGGGTAATGCTGCCTGTGGCAATTTTGAATTCAATCCTGTCTACAATGAGTTATACTCGAAATCTAGAAGTCTTAAAACTAAATGCTAGCACACTGGGTTGGCTATTTGTGACTGAATTTTATTAAGGGAGTTCAAGAAGGAGATGAGCTCAGAAAACATAATGTTAAATTCCAGCAGGATGAGATGGAGGGCATGGTCCAGAAGTTCAAGGAATCATTGGCCTAGAGGAGATTCCCTCCCTGTTGTTCTTGTTTTTGATTAGTTTTCCTGATTTTGTTTGATTACTTAGTTGTTTTTCTTAACTTGTATATCAATCCCATTGCAGAAATGGAAATAAATTTGTACATTAAGCAACAACAAAAACAAACTGATACAGAACTTCATGGAAAGGATCAGGAAAACTGAAACCTCAGAAGCCCTGTATATTCAGATTATGTTCATAGTACCATTATTCCTAATAACCAGAACCGGGAAACAACCTAGATGTCCCTCAATCAAAGAATGGATAAAGAAATTGCAGTCCATTTACACAATGGAGTACTACTTAGGGGTAAAACATCATTTTTTATATTTTAAAAACATGTTTGTTTGTGTGTGTGTGTGTACATATTTAAAGGTCAGAGAACAATGCATGAGAATCAATCCTCTTCTTCTACCATGGTGCAAGCAGAGGTGGTACTCAGGTCTTGGGCTTGACATGAGTCAAGTCATCTCACCATCCAATTTACTTGGGCTGATAATTGGTAGATATTACTATAAGGTAAAAACTTTAATTTGTTTTGTTCTAATTAGCATTTTGTTATATTATTAGTCAGTTGTGGATTTAATAAAGAAATCACAAATAAAGGATTATGAGGAAATTGTAGGCCATAAAAGCTGTCAGATTCTTACTCAATTGAGGCAGTGATGTCCACCTGACACAGGTTAAGATACATAAAAACTGAAAATCCAATGTGCATGAATTTACCTAGTGCAAAGTGATCTAAAAAGTACACACAAAACCTAACTTTCTGTTTATTTTTTCCCGGTAATAAATAAAGTTTACCAAATTTAAGACACTAAAAATTGTAAAAATTTCCTTGATTTTTCTAAATCAGTGTAGGTTTCATTGATGAACCTTCTCATAACCCAAAACACGTAAGAAATTTTCTCATAAAACAACCTCAAAATAAAATGATGTCAGTTATTTCACTTTAAATTACAGGTATAAAAGTACATGGCAATTATGAAGTCTGTGGATGGCATTTTAAACTGAGCAGATGAAGAAGAATGTAAAACTACCCACCTACACCTCCTTTTCTATTCACCAATGAAATAGCTACCTCTTTTTACAGGTAACAAAACCCACCAATTACTCTTGACAAATCCTTTATTCAGAACACCTGAACACCTGTGCTAAGACATTCAGTAACAAGTCATTACTCAAAGGTTATGATTTTTGAAAATCTAAATAAGTACACCTTTCTGTTAAACAAGTGATCTTTAATTGTAGGGCTTCTTTATCCTTTTAAGTTTTAAATACTTTTCTGGCAATCTACCCTGTTTTCTCTGAATAATTGCTATCTTACTGCCAACATTATAACCATTTTTTCAATGAATGCATCAACATTAAATGGTGCTAAAGACTGAGTACTGAGTCTTACTAAATTTGTTTTGGAAATCAAGGCAGGTGGAAAATACTGTGTTTTTCATATGTTTTATTATGTAACCTTCTAAGCATAAAACTAAAACCTTTCATAGCCACAAACTTTAAAATACCATTTATTGGTATATTGTTGTAAAATAAAAAACATTTAAGTAACAGTAGCAGTCACTTAAAAAGTGATTAAACATATATAAAGGTTGTAAACATTACTATTTTCTTACAAGGGTTTGCGATTTTCCACATGACTTACTGATGATAATGAAGATGGTAAAGATGCTGAAGATTATGATAGTAACATTGAACTATATTGTGTAAGCCAGGGAAACAAGGAAATACAGGTTATATCCAGTCTAATGTTGTAAATAAACAGTTTATTTCAATAGTTGTTATTCTCCTCATGGTTTACCAAATAAGAGTAGAGTACCAAGGCTTTTTAATTCATAGAAGCTAAAAGGAACATATTCCCAATGTATACAAGCAGTCCCTCATATACTTACAGGTGTATCCATAGACTGCAGCTCTTTAGCACCATCAGAAAGCTTCCTTTGCAGTAGATAATGATTAAGACCTGCAATGGAGGAACCCACTGAGACAGATGACTTGACCTCTTGGGAGCTCACGGACTCTAGACTCACAGCTAGAGAGCTCATATAAGACCCACCTAGGCCACTTGAATGTGTGTGACAGTCTTGTAGCTTTGTCTGTTTGTGGGGCTCCTAGCAGAGCAATCAGGACCTGTCCCTGATGCTTAAACTGGATTTTGAAAACCTATTCCCCATGCTGGGTTGCTGTGCCCAGACTTGATGTAGGGCAAAAAACTAGATCCTGCCTCAATTTGTTATGCCATGCTTTCTTGATGCCCAGAGAGGCCTGTCCCTTTCTAAACTGAGAAAGATGAGGAGTATGGGGGGGGCTGTTGAGGGGAAGAGGAAGAAAGGAATGAGAGGAGAAGAGGGAAGAGATACTATGATAGAGATGTAAAATTTTAAAAAATGTATTAGTTTAAATAAAACACTTAAGAACTGGTCAAATCAGGATCACAGAGAATAAGAGACTGGAGTTTCCAACCCTAAACAGGATATCTGAATCACACCCCTGGCCCCAAGCCTCAGGGTTCACACCAGAGCAAGGAGCAGAAAGACTGCAAGAACCAAATGTAGTGTGGAGTTCTTTCTAAACCATGTTTTCTCTATGGCAGGTTCTTTGCAGGCAGCAATTCACGTGGGTTATGACTGTGTGAACAAGTCCTGCACTCTCCAAGAAGCCAGCCAAAATTCCAGCCAAGGGGCTGGAGGCTCATGCGTTCCCTCACCTAACTGTAGCACTTTTAGTCAGTTGATGGCTCCAGTGAATGGTCCAATCCTCACATGCTCACCGTCTTCACCAAGTGGACTTATTGGGGGGATAAAGACAAAGAGTGCATGTAGTTCGGAGGTGGAGTAGTGGGTTGGGGATCAGTGGACTTCAAAGAGAGGGTGTGAGGGAAGGTTGCATCATAACACACAATATGTATATATGAAAATCTCAACAAACTTAAGACAACTTAAATAGAATGTGAAATTTACTTATATAAAATAAATTAAAATTACTTATTTAGGCTGTTCTGCTCTACCTTGTGTTATATTTGAATAATAAACTATCATTTTGTAGTCACAATGAAAGAAACTCATAGGTACTGATGATCTATGTGAAAGATTATTTTCTAAGAGAATTTCCAGTATTCATTTTCCTACTTTTATTTAAAATTCTAGTAGTGATTAATATTCTTCTACTTATAGTTATCCTTCGATATGGAGGGGACTATTACTAGAATGGCAAAAATTCATGGGCATAGGGATGGAGAGATGGCTCAGTATGTTACGTGCTTGACATATAATGAGACCCAAAAATTTAGAACCAAGTCTTAACTCCAAGACCTAATACAGGTCTTATTAATACAGAGCTTAGCGTGAGCTTGAATTTGTAAACTCAGTGCTCTAAAGCCAGATGGAAGGTAGAAACTGGATAATTTTCAGAACTGCATGAGCAAGCTACCCTGAATTAAAGAACAGGATAAAAGAGGCCTTGTCTCACATAAGACATAAGATAGAAGGGGAGGACTGAGAATGAAGAGTCCTCTGACTTCCACATATGTGCACAGACTCCTCCAGACTCCTCCACACTGCCACTAATACACACACACACACACACACACACACACACACACACACACATCGTACATACATGCTTACATGTGGGAAGTTATAAACAATCTACATATTTAAGTCTTTATTAAAAATGCATGCTGTTTTCATATAACCTAAAACATTATAATGCTCTAAGCTATTTTTAGATTGCTTGTAACCAAGTATAATCACAATAATCTTATAATTCAATATTAAAAATAATCACAGGGAAATAAAACTTTCAGATATTCACTGAAGAGTAACCCCTTTTTTCAGTGATATGTAGTCTGTGCTAGGTTGAGCCAGCGGAAGAGGGGAGGTATTACAGGGAGGCATCACTGCCCTGTAATATGGGCAGTATCTCAGCATCAGCATCCTTGAAGAAAATTGTCTACTTTTCTTCCAGAAGACATTAATTTCTAATAGGTGGTCAGCTAGGGCTGAGACTTCAATCTTGCTTACATACCTACATTTATGTTTAGCTTGCCAATGCTGATACACTGTTATAAATATCTTGCTTCACTGCAAACCCCCTGTCCAGTGCTTTTTTTTTTGCAACTCATACATATTTAATCTTAAATTGATAAAGAAAAACAAAGCCCATGTTGAGTTGGGTCTCTAAGCCTATTATGCATTTTATACTGTCCCCTTCTATATGGCTATGATCTTTATTTTTTACTATAAAAATATTCAAATAAGCAAATATAGTTGGTCAATATAAAGCAACTAGTGTAGTGGTTCCACCCGGTCTTCATCTGGAAAGTGAATCCACTTTATATGCTACGCTGAGGGTTTCTTTACTCCTTTAGGTAACATTTCAGTTGTTCCTGTAGGTGATAAATCTCTTCACACTTTTGTTTTTCTAATATGTTAAGCTGCCCCAAAGCATACTGGAAATGCCTCTTAAGGGTCAAGTTTTCCACATTCCTAAGGAGGTCTTTCTGTCGTTGTGCTTTTTTATAAATCTTTTGGAGCTTCATTTCTTTGACATGAATCAGTTTCTGAATTCCTGTGATTATTGAACTGTAATCTTTGTTGGTTTCACAGAAGCTAGGATGAATAAATTGGATTTGCAGCTCCCTTTCTAAATTCTCTTCAAGATTGTCTATCTCCTTTTCTTCTTCTTCTTCTTCTTCTTCTTCTTCTTCTTCTTCTTCTTCTTCTTCTTCTTCTTCTTCTTCATCATCATCATCATCTTCATCATCGTCATCCTGATCCCCATCCTTTTGATTGTCAACATCCTCCTCTTCATTTTAGCACCCACATCATTACTGTTACTGTCAGAATCGCCAAACATCTCTCGAAGCATTGCAGTTTCTGATGAGCTACGACCACGCATTCGTGCTGTTCTTGAAGTGCCTGAGATGCACCCTTGACTTTCTATTTCCTTGTTTTCATCATCAGCAATGACTTTCCAGCGGACACTGATGGCTTCAGCATCTGAGCATAGCAGTCTCTTCACTTCTTTATCCACATTTGGAGATTCAGTGTCCTTATGCAAGCCAACTTCATCCATTTGTTTGATATCAGGAAGCTTTTTTCTTGTTCTCCAAAACCTTTTCTTTCTGACGTTCTTAAGTGGTGGAGTAATGCCATGCTTCCAGTTATATCTTTTTCTATCTGTCTTCCCTCCACCCCTTCCAGTTACAGTAGTGTGAGCAGAGGTAACTGGTTCTTCTGGGGGAGAGTGAGGCTCACCATGAGCACTGCATACAAGCATCTGAGAAATATCTGCTGTTTTATAATATGTTTTTCTATCAACAGTTTTCAGGCTTCCGATAACACAAGGAAACCGCGGCAGCGGGCTTCCCAGCAGCAGCAATGTCTTAAAGTCCCTGCGAGCCATGACTTCAAAGCATGAAGAATCCCAAGATATTGAGGAACAGTTTATATTGCGTCTGCCTCAGGAACAGGCTTATGCTGTCAGAAAGATTATACATTCTCGAGGTCCTGGCATGAAGGATAAACTAAAAATTGGCTTTGCCCCTGATGGACATCATGCAGTTTTTCAGGTAGAAGATGTCTCACTGCCTGCTAAGCTGGTCAATTTGCCTTGTGTTATCGGAAGCCTGTCCAGTGCTTTTGAATCTATATTTTCTACTCTCCCAAGTCAGTCATTTTTGGATGATTACTTCTCATTTTCACCTTAAAATCTGAAGCATGTATAAGCAACTCATTTATGTTTCATAAACGATTTACTTCTTTTCTACTAGAGGAAAGTTGTGTGAGTGTGTGTGTCTGTGTGTGCATACACATGTATGTGGTGTATGGTGTATCCCTCTGTGGAGGATATCTGGTCTCCTGCTCTATTAGTCTTTATTCTAGTTCCTTGAGCCAGTTTGACACAAGCAACCCTCTGTGATTCTCCTGACTCCTCCTTCGACTGTACCAGAGCTATTAGCAGGTAAAGAGCCCACAGAGATTTTATAAGGGCGTACTGGGGATTCAAATTCAGGTCTTCAGGCCTGAACACCAAACCCTTCTACATACTGATCCATCACACTGGCCGTAACATTCATCTTCGTCCCTTTACTCCTGCTTGAATATTTCCACAACAAATACCCTTAATTTCAGTTTGTTTTTTTTCTTGTTTCTGAGTGCTCCTTTGTGATAGATTCCTGCTGTTTTCCTAGATGTAATGACAAATATCTCTTCAGGATATTGATCAGAGTGAAATTTGTCTAGATAAATACCTCAGTGCACATGATTATTTACATAATGGCAGCAGGATTGTTTTTAATTAGTCTTCCTTAAGTTTGCTTTGCAAACACAGAACCACACAGTATTGAATAAATACTCAAACCACGAAGTAAACTCCCTAGTCTAGGAGCTTTCCTAAATACCAAGAGTTTTCAAATTCTTTGTTCTCTATTAACCCTAAATGTGGAAACAAAGAAGATATAGCCATAGATTTTTCTCAGAAGCACCTGTGTATGTGCAAATTCAACACTTATTAAAAAGAAAATAACTTGAAAGGGTTATTTTAAATCTTTACATATAATAAAGATATTCTGTGTGGCCAGTCTTGTAAACACACACAAAATTAACAAAATACATTCTAGACAAGTTGGATTTTCATATTTAGGAATATATATGTGAATATATAAGCATACATCTAAAAACAATGTTTAAAAAGAGAGTGATGAGGGGAATGTAGGACTGTTTGGATGGAGGAAAGAGAAGAGACAAATTATATGACTATATTATCATTTCTAAGCTTTAAATAAGTATTAAAAAATTTCTCAGTTGTAAAATGAACTCCTGAAATCTAGGCTTATATACTAACAATACAGAAACCTGTCATTGGTTCTAATATTTGTGATATAGATATTTTTATTATATTTTTTCTTATTTCTCCCAGTTGAAAGTCTGTCTTTTATATTGCACCCTGTAGGCAGAGGTTGCTCATTCATTCCCAGCCATCCAGACCTGAAATAATCACACAGAAGCTGTATTATTACAATACTGCTAAACCTAATGGCTTCATATTGACTAGCTCTTTTATCTTTTTTGTTGTTTTTAGGTCATTTTCTTTTTTTATTTTCTTTTTTTATTTTCTTTTTTTATTAATTTTTGAGTTCTGCATTTTTCTCTGCTCCCCTCCCTGACTCTCCCTCCCCTTCAATGCTCCCCCAATTTACTCAGGAAATCTTCCCTTTTTCTACTTCCAATGCAGATTAGATCTATGTAAGTCTCTCTTAGTGTCCTCATTGTTGCCTAAGTTCTCTGACATTGTATTTTGTGTGCTGATTTTTGTTGCTTTAGGTTTAAAGACCACCTATGAATGAGTACATGTGATAATTGTCTTTCTATGTCTGGGTTAGCTCATTCAAAACAATGTTTTCTAGCTCCATCCATTTTCTGCAAAATTCAAGATGTTATTATTTTTTTTTCTGCAGTGTAGTAAGTACTCCATTGTGTAAAGGTACCACATTTTCCTTATCCATTTTTGGTCTAAGGGCATTTAGGTTGTTTTCAAGTTCTGGCTATGACAAGCAATGTTTCTATGAACATAGTTGAGCTCATGTCCTTGTGGCATGACAGAGCATCCTTTGTATATATACCCAAAAGTGGTATTACTGGGTCTTGAGGAAAGTTGTTTCCTAATATACTGACATCCACAGGTACTATACCAGTTTACATTCCCACCAGCAATGCAGAAGTCTTTCCTTTACCCCATAACCTCTCCAGCATAAGTTGTCATCAGTGTTTTTGATCTTGGCCATTGTTACAGGTATAAGATGGAATTTCAGAGTTGTTTTGATTTGTCATGAAAAATCCTAAGTTTTTAAAAAATTTCAATTGCCATATTCCAAATGTCTTTGAATGGTTTGAAGATTATATATCTAACTGAAATATATACCTGTACATCTAAAAAATCTAACTGACATGACTACAAGGTTAACTATTATAAATTATAATCTATTAACATGTATTTCTTAATTATACATTAGATTTTTAAATGAGCTACACAAACACAATACCTTAATCAAGAGCATAAATATACATAAAACAAAATTTACCTTAAATTTGCATTAATAAATCAATATCCATACCAATGCAAATCTCTATAGCATATCCCCTTTTCAGTGTAAAATAAACATTCACAAATCATATTTGGAAATTTGAATGAAGTTCTTTCCAAACTGCTTCATGTTTTTTGTTAGGCAATTTTTTTTTGGTGGGATTCATGGAGACCTTTTGGGGGTGGGGTTTGGTCCATCTAACCACATTAGTCTGAAATGAATCCACAGGTTCTCATCCTCTGTGGAAACACAAGCAGGACCTCTTTTTCAAAGCAACATATACATACACCCAAATAGTGAAATCATGATACTTTTAAAGTATATATGTTGGTTTAGTTTAGCAGTCAGTACAATGAAATATCTCTCCGTGCTTAGTTCATTTACAATGAAAAAATACAAAGAAAAAACAATAATATGCATAATTCAGACTATGTATTTTCCATTTTTACATGGCTTATTTTCTTTACTCCTTTAATCTATGACTGTCTATACTCTGTCTCTTAAAAGACCCGGACTGCTCTTCAGGCTGATGAGGGAGCAGGACTTGATTGGGGGAGGGGGAGGGATATGGGATGCGGTGGAGGGGAGAAGGCAAAAATCTTTAATAAATAACTAAAAAAAGTTTCAGAAACCATAAATTAAAAAAGTAATATTAATTGTTAACACAAAAAAGTTTAAGAAACAATGAATTAAATAATTAATAATTATAAATTTTAATAATTAATTATAAATTAAAAAATATTAATTGTTTTTTATCTTTCATAATTCTTTTTTTTATTGAGAAAAGGAGAAAAAAAAACAAAAAAACAAGTTTCCACCTCCTCCCAGAGTCCCATTTCCCACCCCCTCCTCCCACCCTACGCCCCCTCCTCCCACCTTTCTCCCCCTCCCCCCACTCCTTTCCCCCTCCCTCTCCAGTCCAAAGAGCAGTCAGGGTTTTCTGCCCTGTGGTAAGACCTAGGACCTCCCACCTTCGTCCAAATCTAGGAAGGTGAACATCGAAACTGGCTAGGCTCCCACAAAGCCATCACATTACGTAGGATAAAACCCCCGTGCCACTGTCCTTTGCATCTCATCAGCCCTCATTGTTCGCCATGTTCAGAGAGTCCAGTTTTATCCCATGCTTTTTCAGTCACAGTTCAGCTGGTCTTGGTGAGCTCTCAATAGATCAGCTCCACTGTCTCAGTGGGTGGGTGCATCCCTCGTGGTCCCTACTTCTTTGCTCATGGTCTCCCCACTTCTGCTCCTCATTGGGACCTTGGGAGCTCAATCCAGTGCTCCAGTGTGGGTCTCTGTCTCTATCTCCATCCATCACCAGATGAAGGTTCTATGATGATATGCACGGAATTCGTCAGTATTGCTCTAGGATAGGGTCATTTCAGGTTCCCTATCCTCAGCTGCCCAAGGAACTAACTGGGGACCTCAGCTTGGGCACCTGGGAGCCCCTCTAGGGTCAGGTCTCTTGCCAACCCTAAAGTGGCTCCCTTAACTAAGAATTGTGGTTCCGTGCTCCCCTGTCCAACCTTCCTTTATCCCAATCCTCTTGTTTTCCCAAGGCCCGACCTCCTTCCCTTCTAACTTTTCTCTCCCCATCTCCTCTTACCCCCATCCCACCCCACCCCCAAGATCCCAATTTTCTCCCTGGCAATTTTGTCTACTTCCCTTTACCAAGAGGATAACTATATGTTTTTCCTTGGGTTCCCCTTCTTACTTAGCTTCTGAAAAAAAGTTTCAGAAATCATAAATTAAAAAAGTAATATTAATTGTTAACACAAAAAATGTTTAAGAAACCATAAATTAAATAATTAATAATTATAAATTTTAATAATTAATTATAAATTAAAAAATATTAATTGTTAACACAAAAAAAGACTTTGTTTTTTTTTTTTAAAATATTTTTCCTTTTATAACTCTCTATACTTTTTTCGTCCCTCATCCAAGCATTTTTAAATATTCTGTGACACGTTTAAAGGTTTATTTCTGTTTGAATTTGTCTTTATTGTGCATGTGTTATTATTTTTTGACCAGGAGACCCCTGTTACATAAATGCTGAGCAAATGTGTCTAGGACCAACTCTGCAGTCCTCCCTGTTGGCTCTGTCCAGTCCTACATGGCAGAGGCATGCTCATGCATGCTGCCCCAGCTCCAGGGTCACTGTTGGTCTGTGTTCCCATTAAGCAATTTGAAATATGTTGCTCACAGACTCCATTTACATGCTCAGCCTCCTGAAAGGCCCAGAGCTCTAGTGTGACCTGGAAGCTGCCATTTTGAAACCATGTGGGTTTTTTTTTTTCTGCTACTGCTGAATCAGGAAGACCTCTTTTAAAGGAGCCATGGTGCCCTGCTTGCTGTCAGCAAACAGAGCCCACCCACCTCCAAAAAAGTGGCTACCAAGAAATTGTGCTACGCTCCCATTTTTGTGGTTCTAGAAACCCTCTTTTTTAGGTCTTATGGGAATTCATGCCCCAGACGGTGGGTACCATTCTGTTGGCAGAAACTTCACATTTATTCCTACCTGCCCAGACCAGAAATAATCACTCAGAAACTGTACTATTACAACACAGCTTGGCCTAAAGAATGCTTATTGGCTAGCTCCAACTGTGCCTTATTTCCTCCTCTGCTTGGAATTCCCACCTTTCTCTATTCTGCTTAGCAACTGGAGGAAACAAATTCATTCATTAACCAATAAAAGCAACACATATGTAGAAGAACTTCCCACACCAACACTCAAACCTCTTATTTAGTTTACTTAGTGATCAATTTGTATGTTGGAACTGGTTAATTATCCAAATTGAAAAGATAGAGTTAAAAGGTATGTAATATTTTGCTCCTTTAAATTTACATGGTACTTAATATTATTACAGGTTATCTATTTTTAAAAACTCATATATTGTTATCACATTGTTTTCCTTATGTCAGTAAAATGCTAAGACTTAATTGTGAAAAATCATATATTAGAACCTATACAATAAAATGAATATCAAATGTCATTTTTTGTATAAAACAGAATTGAAGATAAATCTAGAATAGGAATGCATAATTTAGAAAGAAAAGGATTCACATTTGTATACAGCTTTGGGAGACAAATACATTCTGAATTTACATGTCATTGAGTTGCTATTTTAGTAACATGTGATTAAAATCTGGCATTTAACTATAGGTATTTTAGGTGATTGCTTGATTTTTTTTTACTGTGGGAGAAATTTTGTGCCATTGTGTTAGACTCATTAGAGTCACATAAGCCTAAATATATGTAATTTAAATATACTTCATTCTATATTGGTACACAGATCTGTTACAGTTATAAAATAAGTTAATTCAGCTGGGCATTGGTGGATCATGTTTTTAATTCCAGCACTTGGGAGGCAGAGGCAGTGGATCGCTATGAGTTTGAAGCCAGCCTGGTCTACAAGGGCTAGTGCCAGGACAGGTATCAAAGCTACACAGGGAAACCCTGTCTCAGAAAAATAAAAAGGAGTTAATTCATTTAAAATGCTTAATGAATGCCTAACACCAACAGTCTTAGATGATGAGGATGATGTTGAAGATGACAATTGTAGCAGCTACCAGGATATATCCTGAAATTCCAAATATTCACTAATTTGTACAACTGTGTACAAAACAATATTGTCTGACCCTCAGCTTCAAATTTTCCTATATCATTTATATTCTCCAAAGTATAATTTCATTAAGTGATCTAGTCTCTCATGTTAAAAATATTCTTGAAAACTCCTTATCTGTGTATCTTTTCAGATATTTCCTAGGATATGAGACTCTATGATGAAGAGTGTGACTGTTATTTTGATTACCAACCTGACAGGCTCTAGAATCCTTCTGGAGACAAACTCTGGACTTTTTATCCTTCCGTTTCTAGACTAAGTTAATAGCAATGGGAAGACATATCAAAATGTGAGTTTACCATTCAAAATACTGGACTGCATAAAAATCAAAAGCATAGTTTAGATCAACCATTTCTGCCTCTTTGCTTCTTGACTACACATGCAGTTTGACAGCTGCCTCTGGCACCCAATAGTTTATGTTCTTGCCACCATGACTTCTCTGTCATCATGGGCTGTATCTTCAAACTGTGATCCAGAAAATGAAAATCCCTTTACCCTTAAATTGCTTTTAGTAAACTATTTGCTCACAAAAATGAAAAAGCAACAAATACAGAAAATACAAACTCCTTTTTGAAAGTCTTTCATGCTATGTAGGATTCTATTTCTGATGGTAGCCAGGAAGTCCAGAGTATGTGAAGCCCTGTGTAGATGTTTGCTGTTGACATAGACATGGCCATATCAAAGACTGTAACCAGAGACTCACAGGAAAAGAAGAAAGCCCTACCTCCTGATCAGAATACAAATGTTGAGCATCTGTAAAAAATGAGTTCTGGGGGCTGGAGAGATGGCTCAAGGGTTAAGAGCACTGGCTGCTCTTCCAGAGGTCCTGAGTTCAATTCCCAGCAACCACATGGTGGCTCACAACCATCTGTACTGAGATCTGGTGCCCTCCTCTGGCGTGCAGGCATACATCGAGGCAGAATGTTGTATACATAATAAATAAATGAATCTTTAAAAAAAATGTGTTCTGAAGTCTTACCAACCAAGAAATGCTAAGATCAGAAGACGACTGCCTGTCATGCAGATGCTCTGCTGAGATCAGATTCCGCTGTATTCAATAGCCCTCACTCTCCGTTCAACTGTACACAATAAGCTACCGAGTTTTGTGGATTCTGAGGATTATGCACTAGAAAATCCACTCTGCTCAATCCTAAATTTCTGTCTGGGTATATCTTTTATTTGCTCCTTTTATGTTCCTGATAGCTTGATCCCTGTTAGTTAGAGCCATGATGGACTTAGCATGGTTTCAGAAGCTATATTCTTCTTTTTTTGTAATTTTAAAAAGCTATCTTTTCTCATTGTGCATACCAATTCCAGTTCCCACTCACTCCCCCCTCCTGCTACCTCCATCTTCACCCCATCCCCATCCACTCCTCTGAGAGTCAACAAAATCTAACACATTGCTTTGAGGCAGGACCAAGGACTTTTCCACTATATCTAGGCTGAGTAAGGTATCCCTCCAGTGCTCCTATGCAGGTCTCTGCCTCTGTTTCCTTCAGGTTCTGGATGAAGGTTCTATGATGATATTTAAGATATTCAGTCTGACTACAGGGCAAGGCAAGTTTGGGCCCCCTCTCCTCTATTGTTTAGGTTCCATGGAAAATTTTCTAGAGCCAGGTTCCTTGCTAACCCCATAATGGCTCCCTCAATCAAGAGATCTCTTTCCTTGCTCTCATCTTTATTCTTTCTTCATCTCATTCCCTCAGGTTCTCCTCACCCATCCCCTTCTCCTCTCCTCTTTCCCTTCCACCTCTCTTCTCCCGGTACCCCCATGCTCCCAATTTTATCACACAATTTGTCTATTTTGAATTTCCAGGTTGATCTATATTTGTTTTTCTTAAGGTTCAGCTTATTACTTAGCTTCTCTAGAATCATGAACTATAAGCTTAATATCCTTTATTTATAGTTAGTATCCACTTATGATTGAGTACATACAATATTCATCTTTTGGGACTGGATTACCTTACTCGGAATAGTGTTTTCTGGTTCCATCCATTTGCATGCAAAATTCAAGATGTCATTGTTTTTGTTTTTCCTGCTGAGTAGTATTCTAATGTGCAAATGTGCCACATTTTCTTTATCTGTTCTTTGGTTGAGGGGCATCTAGGTTACTTTCAGGTTCTGGTATTACAAATAATGCTGCTATGAACATAGTTGAACAAGTGCTAAAAGTCTATTTTTTTATTTTTGATTCACTAATATGACTATTAAGGGGACAGTAGTCTATGATTATGTATTTCATATTTTTTACCCTAGTCTATATTGGTTGAAATGACTTTCCTCCTTGCACTCATTTTTTCAGGGCAATATAAAACTTCCAGGTCTCAAAATAGCTTTGAAAAGTATTTGTCAATCAGTTTGGCCTACAATGTGGAAGAAAACTGTTTTTCCATAAATTCCTCCTACTCTTTTCAGTAATAGCAATGGAACGTGACTATATGGAGCATTACATCTTATAGGATCTTCAGCTTACCCTACACAAGGCAACACCTTAAAGTAGATAAGAAGCATCAGCAATAGCTGGACGATTCAGGGCTAAAGGTTCTTATTTAAAAGTCTCCTAGGCCTGCTCTTCACACATCTTAGGATTTTGCTCATCTCTATCTTTCACTGAAGGTGGAAGGGCCATTTTGAGAAGAAGGATGACAACTGAATACAACTTAACATCACCAGCCTGAGTCTTTGCATTCTGGTTTCAATATATGTGGTATATTGAATATAAGAGTGTGATTATTGCATACTATGAGGTATGAAGCTTACATGTAAACATCTGAATATGTTGTAGAGCAAGTCTATATATAATGATCACACACACAGCACACACACAAACACACACACTTGACTCCCTTTATTTAGGGAATAATGCAGTGAGTTTAAAGAATCATCTAAATTCATTTTTTTTGGATCACAAATGAAAAGCTGAAATAAAATTTATTCATTAATATAAAGATAAACACAGGTACTATGGGAGAGCATTGAAACTTGACCCACTTACTATATCAGTGAAGTCCTTGTACATTAAAAAGTAAAAGACAACTATACATTTGGTCAATGAAAGTCATTGTTGAGAGAACTTTCAAGAAAGGGACAGCATGAACAAAATCATAAACACCAGGGAGGAGCAGTAAGCGGTATAGACTAAATGGTACACAGTCTCTTGATGCTTAATAGCAAAAGGAGTGCAACCAGTCAGGATAGTAAATGTTTTTTTTTTACATTTTTTCCACTTTTTTTATTATTAAAAAATTCTGCCTCCTCCCCGCCTCCGCCTCCCATTTCTCTCCCCCTTCTCTGCTCCCCTCCCCCTCCCTCTTCATCCCGAAGAGCAGTAAGGGTTCCCTGCCCTGTGGGAAGTCCAAGGTTCTCCCCCCTCCATCCAGGTCTAGGAAGGTGGACACCCAAACAGCCTAGGCTCCCACAAAGCCAGTATATGCAGTAGGATCAAAACCCAGTGCCCTTGTTCTTGGCTTCTCAGCAGCCTTCATTGTCCGCCATGTTCAGAGAGTCTGGTTTTATCCCATGCTATTTTAGACCCAGTCCAGCTGGCCTTGGTGGGTTCCCAATAGATCAGCCCCATTGTCTCAGTGTGTGGGTGCACCGCTCGCAGTTCTGACTTTCTTGCTCATGTTCTCCCTCCTTCTGCTCCTCATTTGGACCATGGAAGTGCAGTCCAGTGCTACAATGTGGGTCTCTGTCTCTATCTCCTTCCATCGCCAGATGAAGGTTCTATGATGATATGCAAGATATTCATCAGTATGACTATAGGGTAGGGCCATTTCAGGCTCCCTCTCCTCAACTACCCAAGGAACTAGCTGGGGACATCTCCCTGGATACCTGGGAACCCCTCTAGGGTCAAGTCTCTTGCCAACTCTAAAATTGGCTCCCTTAATTAAGACATATACTTAACTGTTCCCATATCTACCCTACCTTTATCTCAACCATTCCGTTCCCCCAAGTTCTTCCCATCCTCCCCTTCTCACTTTTCTCTTCCTATCTCCCCCTTCCCCCATCCCACCCCACCCTCAGTTAAATTCTTATCTTTCTCCATAACTCTCTATCTGATCCTCCATCAAATATCAGAGAAGAATTGATAGTAACTTTCTTCTGAGAAACAATGATTTTGAATAACATTTTGTTTTGCACTGCAAAGAACTTTTCTTAGTTTATCTTTCTTTCTTTTCTTTTTTTTTTGTTTCTGAGTTAGAAATGTTTGATGTATTTTCCTCAATATCTTTTAGAACAAACTTGGCCATTTTAAGTTGAAATAATTAACTTTGAAACTGTTAGTTTGATAAAAAGAAACAATATTTTGCAATTGTTAAGTTATAAAGTAACACAAATTTTTATATAAATTCTCTAAATTTTTTATACAATTTTCTTAATAACAAACACGCATAAAGGCAAATGTGCATTAAGAAATTGTTCCATCTTGCTACTCAATGTCACTTAGATAAGGTCAGGAAATTATGACTGCCATCATTATTGCCAGACACAATGGGCTCACATATTTGAGGCCATACAGTTGATTATGCATAAATATCTGGGGCTCTTGTCATAAATATTACACATCTTCTTGTACACATCAAAAAGAAACTGACCTATAATCAGAAGGCTAAGTATAGTGTGTTAAATTCAAATATTATGGAATATTAGATTGTATTAAAATTGAATTAATAGTGAAAATAGTAAAAAGTGAAATAATGACTGTTTTATCTGTAGACATTGGCTTCTGAAATATTTGTTTCGATATTTAAGATATCTCTTTGAAAGAATTAATATTTAAGTTTTCTGGAATATGAAAGCTCTCTACTGTTGTAATTTAAAAAGATGTGTGGAAGAGAAAGACATGAGGCAATAGGCTGCACACAGAGTGGATCTTATTAACAGGGAACAGGAAGAAAGAGACAAACCTCTGCTGACAGTAACAACAGAAGTGAGGAAAGAAGCAAAGGTGGGAGACAGAGAGGCAGAGAAGGAGAGAGAGAGAGAGACAGAGAGAGACAGATGGGAGGTGGGCAGGGCCCTTTTACAAGGGAACATAGTGAATGTGCACAGGACATGCTCTTAGTGGTTGCAGCTGAGGACATTGCCTTTCAGGACCCTGACAGGGCAGGCCAGTCTAGATGCCTGAATACTAACATCTGCTTTGTCAGTATATTCAAGACTGTTGTACTTGTTGAATTACAAGCAATAACATTCTTCTATATCTGAATAAAAGGCAGAGTCTTGTGCTCAACTTCTTAGAAGAACATCTCACTAAGAACTGGGAAATAAGACTTTAGTTTCTAAGAGGAGTAAAAAAAAAAAAGATCAGTTTCTAAGATATCTAGAAAAGTAGATGCATGTTTATGCTTAATTATTTTTGCTTATTTCATAAATACAAATTATACAAATCATTTTTCAGCAAACATTTAGGGTATTGGTTATTCATAATTAGTTTAATTGTTCAATGTAATGTGGCTATCATTTAGTAAGCACTCATGACATTTAAATACGAATTCTACCTACATGAGTTTTAAATATGTTATAACTTGCTAAGCAATGGTGGCATACGCGTTTAATCCCAACACTCAGGAGGCAGAGGCAGTCAGATTTGTGAGCTCAAGCCCTGCCTGGTTTATAGAGCTAGTTCTGGACAGCCAGGCTACATAGAAAGACCTTGTCTTAAAAAAGAAATAGAACAAACAAATAAGCAAAAACTATATTCGGAGTGGAATCTCTACTTGCTTATTTAATTTAAATGTAATTTTATATAAAATAATCAATTTTCAATTATGGCTTCCCTTTTTATCCTTCTTTTGTAATTCCTAGTTATAGACATCTGACAATTTAAAAACTGTGTAGCAAGGAATTAATTGTGGAAAATTTAACAGTTGATATTAAGAAGTATAAGACTGTAGATTATTTTTAGTAAGATTATTTTATAAGTAAAATGGATATCCTAATTACTTGGAAACTGTGCACATTAGAATTTATTCAAACAGCTTGCCAAGAAGCTAAAACAATATCTACATTTTTTCTCTCCATTCCTCCATCCCACATCTCTCATTCTCTCTCTATTCCTCTCCCTCACATATTTATAATAGATTATTACAAAATCGTACCAGTATTATGACTCAAACCACCTACTTATAGGAATAATGAAAAGTGGTATTCCTAAGCAACCCAGTTAGATTATCTATTGGAGCACCAACACTCTAGATTCACACTCAAAGTGGGTTCTGCGAGCCCCTGATGCCAGCTCCATCATTGAGTAATAATAATATTTTATCTTGGCATATATTTGCAAACATGTATGTAGATGGATTGATATATAGGTGATAGATAGATAGATGATAGATGATGATGATAGATAGATAGATAGATAGATAGATAGATAGAGATAGATAGAAGATAGATTTATCAATTCTCCCATTTACTTTTTAAAGAAAGTAAACTTGAATTCACCTGTTACTTAAATTCTTAGATTGTACTCATAGTTCATCTAAGGATTGGATAAGGAGCATGTTTTATTGTTTTTTGCCTAGATGATATAGTGTTCTTGATAAAGTCATACAAGGATGTACATTTAGGTAAAACAATTTTTATTATTTACATTTATGCACTTAATTGTGTGTAGGAGGTTCACATTTTTCCAAAGCACTCATACAGAGATTAGATAACATTATAACAAAGTTGGCTCATTCTCCCACCTTATGGTGTTGTCTGGGAGTTGAAATCAGGCATGACAGAAAGTATCTTTACATTTCATTGGACCCACAAATTCTGAAGTAAAATGATTTCAAGTTGTGAACACACTGTACTAAAGTCCATTGCCATTTATTTGATGACTGATTCCCAATTTTCAAGTTAAGAATGCCACTGGTGCCTTGGTTAAAACACAACCTGAGTTATTTTATTATTTTCATTATTATCTTTTCAATAAAATAAAAATGGCCCCTATAATCCAGTGCTCTCATTATTAGATACTGCTTTTGGTCTATCACTCAAACTTCAATAAGGCAAAATAGCATTCTGAATATTTCAAGTAAGGAAATTGGTATATAGTTCAATAATTATTAATAAAAATCTGTAATTTGAAATTTATAAATATAAAATTTTTGTTGCATGAATGAAAATATGCTGTTATTTACTCTTGTACAATAATTTTCTTTACAGTTTTTAATACATATTTTGATGCACACTGCAGTATTCTGAAAGTAATTAAATATCTTATCCTCTAAAACATTGTATCTCAAAAGTCTGCCCTTTCTCCCTTGTCTCTCCCAGACCTGTAATTAAACTCTTTTAAAGCCTTTGAAATAAATGTCATGAAAATGTCTTTAGACAGTGCTTATTATCTTGTTTAATGTGATCAAATCATGTACTAATTTGTTAAATGAAAAGGGGACTAGGAGTGAAATATTGAAAGGAAACCACAATGACTAGAGAAGAAGAAATCAGGCAATGGGAAAAAGAACCAGAAGGCTAGGGCTGTGCTTCTTGTCAGTTTCACAGGTTTCCTTAAACTAATGAGTTTTTTACTTTCTATATATTAGAATATATAACATCCCTTTAGAATTCCCTTGTCATCGAGAACCTTCAAAATAAGTTGCTAAGCAATAAAAACATATCTGCCAGTAATTATCACATGCAAAGACAGTTTAAGATGATAAAAATACCCTCAAAGTTTGTTAACACAATAAATTTGTTCAGCTTACTCTGACATCAACACTACATAGCAACACTCCTTAAGTCATTGACAGCATTGTCTTTTGGCTGAGGGGTTCATTGCCATAAGAATTTTTCAGAGATCTTAGATTTGCCTTTTGTAATCAAATTCAAATTATACCTATTTTGAAAAATGCATTAACTTCTGATTTTCTTTAATGACATTTATTTCTCAATCCATTTCAAATATATTTCTAAATGTTACCATTATAATTTTAGGTTAATTAAAATAAATATTAATTGGGTCAAACATATATATTATGAGATTCTGTCAAAGAATTTCATAATCAAAAGAAGAAAATTGAATGAGAAGCCAAATAAAGTTGTAAAATAAAGAAGATATAATAAAATGAAGATGAACAAAATTATATCCTTTGATGCTAGGTGATACAACTGACAATATAATATGCCTTCTTCTCTTCCTACCAGGAAAATATATTACATATACAAACATCATTTTTTCTGTAAATTAATCTATTGTTTTAATCTAATAAGTATATTTAACCCCCTTCTTAAATTTGCTCCCCCATCTGTATGTAAGACTACTTCTATTTATTATCTTAGTAAAGTAAAAGATCAAACTGTAGATATTATAGAATGACTAAGTGTAGCTAAACTGTAACTCAGTTGCATTGTGTTTCCTGATTTCTGCTGTTTTGCAATTTTGGGTAACTATTCAAAATTATTTACATTTGCATATATATGGTTTAATATATACATTTGTATATCTTTATATGAATGAAACAAATGAAAGTAGTTGCTCTCTTAGCTCTCATTGCTTATAAATATTGTTAGTGTATTTTCTGAAAATGAGTATGTATACTTCATGTTCTCTTCATGAGTTTCTCTCATATAATGTTCTTCTTACACTGAATAAATACTACTTACTTTTTCTCATAGATGTGTCCAAATGCCTGACAAGCAACATTAAGGATAAAACATTTATTCTTTTCAGAGTCTTCAGGGTACATAGTACATCACAGAGACAAAGGATAGCAACAGGGGTGTCCTGTGGCTGTGGCAATAGGAACATGATAGATTAGGAATAAGACAGGGGAACACCAGTATTTCATTTGCTTTTGACTTTTTTCTCCTTTGTTCAGATGAACTGCTAACACATTGGATGGTACTCCTCAGTTTATGGTCAGATTTTTCCTTCAGTAAATCCTCTATGGAAAATCACTTGTAAACTTAACCAAATATATAAAACAAATTTAATCTTTCTTTTAAAAATATTTACTATCTTTATATATTTTCAGAATATTAAAATTTCATGTAACTCCTGTTCTCATTTTCCACTATTTCTTTATGAAAGAAACAAATTGCACAATAAAAAATCATTATTTAGCTCCAAGAAAGAGAATTTAAATGTTCTGATAGAAGACCATGGTATGTTTCTTGGGATATAAATAGTTCCCTTTGCAAAACAAACTAACAAAAAAAAAACAGAAAAAGCAGCAAGAAAAAAAAAACCAAAAAAGCATTTACCTACATTAATATAACAAAATATCTTTCTAGACTATTATACAGAAGCCAGATGATATAAAACTTTTTATATCAGGCTACGAGGTTTCAATTTCATTTCTCAATATCAAGAAATTGAAAATTTGTGCTAGGAAACACCAGGGAAACCAAATACACAAATCTCATTTACTTTTATGAAGAATGCATGAAGTATATGAAGGATATTAAAGACAGTTCCATAGGCATCTATTTCAATACAGGAAGAAGAAACTGAAACCCAAAATTTGTCAGTGACATGAAGGAGAAAGCACAGAGTAGGCAGATAGGTCAGAGAACACGTTACAATATTTTGAACAGTTTGTTTATAAGAACAATTGAGAGTGACCTTGACAAATATTGAACCTTAATTGACTAGGCCATAGAAGATAACTGGAATATGGAACAGAGGATAAACTAAGTTTGGTGATGATAAAATACTGAATGCCATGTGGGTACCATAGAACTAGTAAGGTTTTGAATGGAAAAAAATGGCTTCTGGGAGAAAGCCGTCATGGTACTGGACTCATGGATGAGCTAATCCATTCATGTATACTTCTCTATTTATCATCTGTAAAATGGAAATTATAATATTACTGGGGACTTACAAAAATAATAACCACTTTCATTGGCTTCTAAATTTCAGCATTACAAGCAAACAAAACATGGTGGCAAGTTCAGTTACTTTACAATCATTTGGGTATGGTGTTAGATAAATCATAATGTTAGATGACCCATCAATTAAAAGAATAGATACATTTGAAAATTTACTAATGCGCCTTATTAAAGTGCAGGTAATTTAATCTGTGACTATTACTTTGGGGACCATTTTCTTTCAAACCAACACATTACTGATGGGGGAGAATCTTCTGGCTTGTGTTAATTTCATTGGTTAAATAAAGAGACTGCCTAGGCCCTTTAATAGGACATAAAATTAGGTAGGCGGAGTAAACAGAACAGAATGCTGGGAGAAAGAAGCTAAGTCAAGGAGTCTCCATGATTCTCCTACCGGACACAGATGCAGGTTAAGATCTTCCCTGGTAAGACACCTCGTGATATTACAGGGATATTAGAAATGGGTTAGATCGATATGTAAGAGCTAGCCAATAAGAGGCTGGAACTAATGGGCCAGGCAGTGTTTAAAAGAATACAGTTTCCATGGAATTATTTCAGGTATAAAGCTATCCGTGCGGGAGGCTGGGTGGCGGGACACAGCCCCGCTGCTCTTATTACAACATTACACCTTGTCAATGTTATAGTTTTGCCCAAATATTAATAAACTCTAATGCTGACATATATATACACATACATACATACATATATATATATATATGTGTGTGTGTGTGTGTGTGTGTGTGTGTGTGTGTGTATGTGTGTATGATTTTCTCAGAAATGGCTGGCAAGTCTGACAGCTTGGAATTGAGCACAAAGATCTACATTGTAGGGGAAGAAAGCCAACTCCTATAGGTTGTGCTCTGACCTTCAAATGCATGTATTGACACATATATGTGATTAAACATGAGTCAGTTATTAATAAAACAAAAAAATTTAACTGGTAACATCATCATTAACTAATTATAACATTAATGGCATCTTGTACTTTATAGAAAGCACAAATTTAACCAAATATTCTGCATCCTTATTTCTTAAATGAAAAAGATTATGAGTTTATTTTACTGTGAAATTATAAATAGATTTATTTCAGACACCATAGTTATTTATTAATCATTCATAAAATACACTTGATCATTTTTTTCTAATTTTCATAATATAGTTACAAAGGCCTATTGCAGGTAGTCTGATCAGAAATAAGGATATTTTTTTTCCTTCTAAAGCAGCTGTTTTTTGAAACAACTGTGCACTCGGCGTTATTTTTCTGATTTATAGTCTTTGAGCCAGCTTCCTGAACTATAAGCTGTATAGTTAATGAATACCTTATACTCAAAGTGTCCCACCCTTGTTTTAATTTCTGCCAATCTCCTTATAAATTGTGAGAATTGTGAGTTTTGAACAAGAAAAGAAGTCTCCTACACTTCCTGGTCATCCTGCAGGGGCTATATTGCCTGACACCACCTCTCTCTTCCTATCCCACCCACCTTACATTCAGAACCCACCCCAATGTATTCCTCCCTCCCTCCCCTCTTTGGTGGCATAGCATCTCCCAGCTCAGCCTGCTTGGGCGCTGGGACAGAACCTGAATCGGTTCCCATCTGGGCACCAGGAGAGCCATGATTGGGGTGAGTGCAGCGGCAGCCGGGAACAGGGAACTAAGACTTTCCTCATCCCTCCTACACTTCCTGCTCATCCTGCAGGGGCTATACTGCCAGATACTTCTTCTCCCTTCCTATCCCACCCAGCTTACATCCAGAACCCCCACCCCCCATCTCCCTCCCTCCCTCTCCTCTTTGGTGGCATAGTATCTCCCAGCTCAGCCGGCTCGGGCTCTGGGACAGAATCAGGAAGGCAAAAGGGTTCTTAATGTCAATGGGCTCAACTCACCTATAAAAAGGCACAGGCTAAGAGATTGGATATGAAAACAGTATTCAACATTCTGCTGTTTACAAGAAACACACCTAAACCACAAAGACAGGCACCTACTCAGAGTAAAGGCCTGGGAAAAGGCTTATCAAGCAGGTGTGGCCATACTAATTTCTAACAAAGTTGACTTCAAACTGTAATCAATCAGAAGAGATGGAGAGGAACATTTTTTTCTTTTTTCTTTTTTTTTATTGAGAAAAGGAGAAAAAAAAAAACCAAGTTTCCACCTCCTCCCAGACGCCCATTTCCCTCCCCCTCCTCCCATCCTTCTCCTCCTCCCCCCACTCCTTTCCCCCTCCCTCTCCAGTCCAAAGAGCAGTCAGGGTTTTCTGCCCTGTGGTAAGACCTAGGAACTCCCCCCCTCCGTCCATATCTAGGAAGGTGAACATCCAAACTGGCTAGGCTCCCGCAAAGCCATCACATTACATAGGATCAAAACCCCGTGCCATTGTCCTTTGTGTCTCATCAGCCCTCATGGTTCGCCATGTTCAGAGAGTCTGGTTTTATCCCATGTTTTTCAGTCACAGTCCAGCTGGTCTTGCTGAGCTACCAATAGATCAGCTCCACTGTCTCAGTGGGTGGGTGCATCCCTCGTGGTCCCGACTTCTTTGCTCATGTTCTCCCCACTTCTGCTCCTCATTGGGACCTTGGGAGCTCAGTCCAGTGCTCCAGTGTGGGTCTCTGTGGAGGTCGGGCCTTGGGAAAACAGGAGGATTGGGATAAAGGAAGGTTGGACAGGGGAGCACGAAACCACAATTCTTAGTTAAGGGAGCCACTTTAGGGTTGGCAAGAGACCTGACCCTAGAGGGGCTCCCACGTGCCCAAGCCGAGGTCCCCAGTTAGTTCCTTGGACAGTTGAGGATAGGACCTGAAATGACCCTATCCTAGAGCAATACTGACGAATATCTTGCATATCACCATAGAACCTTCATCTGGTGATGGATGGAGATAGAGACAGAGACCCACACTGGAGAGGAACATTTTATACTCATAACAGGAACAATTCATCAGGATGAAGTCTCAGACCTGAATATCTATGCCCCTAATATAAAAGCAACAACGTACATAAAAGAAACATTACTAAAACTCAAGGCAGCCATCAAACCGCACACACTAATAGTAGGAGACTTCAACATGCCTCTCTCACCAATGGACAGGTCAATCAGACAGAAACCTAACAGAGAAATTAGAGAATTAATGGAGGTAATGAATCAATTGGACTTAACAGATATCTATAGAATATTCCACCCAAATAGGAAAGAATATACATTCTTCTCTGCAGTTCATGGAACCTTCTCGAAAATTAACCACATACTCGGTAACAAAGCAAACTTCCACAGTTACAAAAAAATATTAGTAACCACCTGTGTCTTATCAGATCACCATGGATTAAAGTTAAAATTCAACAACAGTGCTACCCCCAGAAAGCCTACAAACTCATGGAAACTGAACAGTCAACTACTGAACCACACCTGGATTAAGGAAGAAATAAAGAAAGAAATTAAAGTCTTCCTTGAATTCAATGAAAATAAAGAAACAACATACTCAAACTTATGGAACACTATGAAAGCAGTCCAAAGAGGAAAGTTCATAGCACTAATGCCCACTTTAAGATAACAGAGAAAGCTCACATTGGAGACTTAACAACCCACCTGAAAGCTCTTGAAAAAAAAAAAAAGAAGCAGACTCACTTAAAAGGAGAAGAAGATTGGAAATAAACTGAGGGTTGAAATCAACTAAATAGAAAGACAGAAAACAATCCAAAGAATCAATGAAACAAAATGCAGGTTCCTGGAGAAAATCAACAAGATTGATAAGCCCCTATCCAAACTAATCAAACGGCAGAGAGAGAATACACAAATTAATAAGATCAGAAATAAAAAGGGGGACATAACCACAGACACAGAGGAAATTCAGAGAATCATTAGATCTTACTACAAAAGCCTGTATGCCACAAAACTGGAAAATACAAAAGAAATGGACACTTTTTTTCGATAAATACCATATACCAAAGTTAAACCAGGATCAAGTGAACAATCTAAATAGACCTGTTAGTCACGAAGAATTAGAAGCTGTTATCAAAAACCTCCCTACCAAAAAAAGCGCAGGACCAGATGGTTTCAATGCAGAATTTTACCAGAACTTCCAAGAAGACCTAATACCTATACTCCTTAATGTATTCCACAATATAGAAATAGAAGAGTCATCACCAAATTCCTTTTATGAAGCTACAGTTACTCTGATACCAAAACCACACAAAGACTCAACCAGGAAAGAGAATGACAAGCCAAACTCACTCATAAACTTCGACGCAAAAATCCTCAACAAAATACTGGCAAACTGAATCCAAGAACACATCCGAAAAATTATCCATTATGATCAAGTAGGCTTCATCCCAGAGATGCAGGGCTGGTTCAACATACGAAAATCTATCAATGTAATCCATCCTATAAATAAACTGAAAGAAAAAAAACATATGATCATATCATTAGATGCTGAAAAAGCATTTGAAAAAATTCAACATCCCTTTATGATAAAAGTCTTGGAGAGATTAGGGATACAAGGGTCATACCTAAATATAATAAAAGCTATTTACAGCAGGCCGACAGCTAACATCAAATTAAATGGAGAGAAACTCAAAGCCAACCCGCTAAACTCAGGAACACGACAAGGCTGTCCACTCTCGCCATACCTCTTCAATATATCTATCACCATGCACAAAACTTAAGTCCAAATGGATTAAAGACCTCAATAACAGTCCAAACGCACTGAACCTGATAGAAGAGAAAGTGGGGTCTTTAAGACATTTGGACTTGAGTTTTGTGCATGGTGATAGATATGGGTCTATTTTCATTCTTCTACAGGTTGACATCCAGTTGTGCCAGCACCATTTGTTGAAGATGCTTTCTTTCTTCCATTGTATACTTTTAGCTCCTTTATCAAAAATGAGGTGTTTATAGGTTTGTGGGTTAAAAGCCGGGTCTTCTATACAATTCCATTGGTCGACTTCTCTGTTTTTATGCCAGTACCACACTGTTTTCATTACTGTAGCTCTGTAATAGAGTTTGAAGTCAGGGATGGTAATGCCTCCAGAAGATCCTTTATTGTATAGGATTGTTTTGGCTATCCTGGGTTTTTTGTTTTTCCATATAAAGTTGATTATTGTCCTCTCAAGATCTGTGAAGAATTTTGATGGGATCTTGATGGGGATTGCAGCCCGAACACACTGAACCTGATAGAAGAGAAAGTGGGAAATACCCTACAACAGATGGGCACAGGAGATCGCTTCCTATGTATAACCCCAGAAGCACAGACATTAAGGGAAACATTGAATAAATGGTACCTCCTGAGACTGAGAAGCTTCTGTAAAGCAAAGGACACTGTCACTAAGACACAAAGGCAACCTACTGACTGGGAGAAGATCTTCACCAACCCCACAACAGACAAAGGTCTGTTCTCCAAAATATATAGAGAACTCAAGAAACTAGACTTTAAAATGATAAGTAACCCAATTAAAAAATGGGGCAGTGAACTGAACAGAGAATTCTCAACAGAAGAAGTTCAAATGGCCAAAAGAAACTTAAGGTTGGGCTCAACTTCCTTAGCAATCAGGGAAATGCAAATCAAAACAACTTTGAGATATCATCTTACACCTGTCAGAATGGCTAAAGTCAAAAACACCAAGGATAGCCTTTGCTGGAGAGGCTGGGGAGGAAGGGGTACCCTCATTCATTGCTGGTGGGATTGCAATCTTGTGCAACCACTGTGGAAGTCAGTGTTTCGGTGTCTTAGGAAATTCGGGATCAACCTACCCCTGGACCCAGCAATACCACTCTTGGGAATATACCCAAGAGATGCCGTATCATATGACAAAAGCATTTGTTCAACTATGTTCATAGCACTATTATTTGTAATAGCCAGAACCTGGAAACAACCTAGATGCCCTTCAATGGAAGAATGGATGAAGAAAGTATGGAATATATACACATTAGAGTACTACGCTGCGGTAAAAAAACAATGACTTCTTGAATTTTGCATGCAAATGAATGGAAATAGAAAACACTATCCTGAGTGAGGTATCCCAGACCCAAAAAGATGAACATGGGATGTTCTCACTCATAATTGCTTTCTAGCCATAAATAAGGGTCAAGGAGTCTACAATAGGTGAATCTAAAGAAGCTAAGTAAGAAGGTGAACCAAAGGAAAAACATATAGTTATCCTCTTGGCTAAGGGAAGTAGACATTATTACTGGGGAGAAAATTGGAATCTTGGGGCTGGGGTGGGATGTGGGTAAGGGGAGATGGGGAGAGAAAAGTTAGAAGGGAAGGAGGGGCAGCCTTGGTGAAACAGGAGGATTGGGATAAAGGAAGGTTGGACAGGGGAGCACGGAACCACAATTCTTAGTTAAGCGAGCCACTTTAGGGTTGGCAAGAGACTTGAACCTAGAGTGGCTCCCAGGAGCCCAAGGCAATGTCCCCAGTTAGTTCCTTGGGCAGCTGAGGATAGGGAACCTGAAATGACCCTATCCTATACTAATACTGACGAATATCTTGCATATCACCATAGAACCTTCATCTGGAGATGGATGGAGATAGAGACAGAGACCCACACTGGAACACTGGACTGAGCTCCCAAGGTCCCAATGAGGAGCAGAAGGTGGGAGAACATGAGCAAAGAAGTCGGGACTACGATCTATTGGGAGCTCACCAAGGCCAGCTGGACTGTGACTGAAAATGCATGGGATAAAACTGGACTCTCTGAACTTGGCTAACAATGAGGGCTGATGAGACACAAAGGACAATGGCACGGGGTTTTGATCCTGCTTAATGTACTGGCTTGGTGGGAGCCTAGCCAGTTTGGATGTTCACCTTCCTAGATATGGATGGACGGGGGAGGACCTAGGACTTACCACAGGGCTGAAAACCCTGACTGCTCTTTGGACTGGAGAGGGATGGGGAAAGCAGTGGGGGGAGGGGGAAAAGGGTGGGAGGAGGGGGAGAAGGTTGGGAGGAGGGGGAGAAGGTTGGGAGGAGGGGGAGGGAGATGGGAGGCTGGGAGGAGGTGGAAACTTGTTTTTTTTTCTCCTTTTCTCAATAAAAAATAAATAAAAAATAAATAAAAAAGAAGAGAAAGTGGGAAGTACTCGACAACACATGGGCACAGGAGACCGCATCCTATGTATAACCCCAGCAGCACAGACATTAAGGGCCTCGTTGAATAAATGGGACCTCCTGAGACTGAGAAGCTTCTGTAAATCAAAGGATACTGTCACTAAGACAGAAAGGCAACCCACCTCCTGGGAGATCTTCACCAACCCCGCAACTGACAAAAGTCTGATATCCAAAATATATAAAGATCTCAAGAAACCAGACCGTAAAAGGCAAATCATCCCAATTATAAATGGGGCACTGTGCTGAACAGAGAATTCTCAACAGAAGAAGTTCAAATGGTCAAAAGACACTTAAGGTCATGCTCAACCTCCTTAGCAATCAGGGAAATGCAAATAAAACAACTTTCAGATATTATCTTACACCTGTCAGAATGACTAAAATAAAAAACACCAATGATAGCCTTTGCTGGAGCGGTGGTGGAGAAAGGGGTACACTCATCCATTACTGGTGGGAATGCAAACTTGTGCAACCGCTTTGGAAAGCAGTCTTTCGGTTTCTCTGGAAATTTGGGATCAACTTACCCCTGGACCCAGCAATACCACTCTTGGGAATGTACCCAACAGAGGCGTTATCATACAACAAAGGTATATGTTCTACTATGTTCATAGCAGCATTATTTGTAATAGCCAGAACCTGGAAACAGCCTAGATGTCCTTCAATGGAAGAATGGATGAAGAAAGTATGGAATATATACATATTAGAGTACTACTCAGCAGTAAAAAGCAAGAACTTCTTGAATTTTGCATGCAAATGGATGGAAATAGAAAACACTATCTTTTTGGGTCTGAGTGAGGTAAGCCAGACCCAAAAAGATGAACATGGGATGTACTCACTCATATTTGGTTTCTAGCCATAAACAAAGGACATTGAGCCTATAATTAGTGATCCTAGAGAAGCTAAATAAGAAGGAGTACCCAAAGAAAAACATATAGTTCTCCTCCTGAATATTAACCTTCATCAGGCGATGAAAGGAGACAGAGGCAGAGACCCACATTGGAGCACTGGAGTACAACCCCAAGGTCCAAATCAGGAGCAGAAGGAGAGAAAGCATGAGCAAGGAATTCAGGACCACGAGGGGTGTACCCACACACTGAGACAATGGGGATGTTCTGTCGGGAACTCACCAAGGCCAGCTGGCCCGGGTCTGAAAAAGCATGGGTTAAAAACGGACTCGCTGAACATAGTGGACAATGAGGATACTGAGAACTCAAGAACAATGGCAATGGGTTTTTGATCCTACTGCACGTACTGGCTTTGTGGGAGCCTAGGCAGTTTGGATGTTCACCTTACTAGACCTGGATGGAGGTGGGTGGTCCTTGGACTTCCCACAGGTCAGGGAACCCTGATTGCTCTTTGGGCTGACTTATTTAGGGGAGGAGAAGGGAAATGGGAGGTGGTGACGGGGAAGAGACAGAAATCTTTAATAAATAAATAAATTTAAAAAATTAAAGAAAAAATCTATCAATGTAACCCACCATATAAATAAACTGAAGGAAAAAAAAGAATTAATTACTGATAAGCAATCTTGTTTTGAATGAGTTCATTTCCATAGTCTCTCCACTCCATGTTTTCCTGGTATTTCTTTTGATTTTATTTTACTTTTTAAAACTTATTTATTTTCCATCCTGACTGCAGCTTTCCCTCCCTTTTCACTTCCTAATTTCTCCCCAATCTTCTCTTGCACCCCTAATCCATTCCTCTTCTGTTTTATTCAGAGAATGGTGGGTCTCCTATGGGTAGTAATAAAACATGGCATATCAAGTTGCAAGACTAAGCACCTCCCCTGTGTTAAGGGTGGGCAAAACAACACAGAAAGGCGAATACGATCTCATAAACCAGCAAAAGAGTCTATGTTAGCCCCTGCTCCCACCGTTGGGAGACCCACAATAAGACCTACACAAAGCTACACATCTGGTATATAAGGTGCCCTTGCACAGTCCACTGAACAAAAGCAAGCCTCTCCAGCAATTCTCTAGTCTAGAATGGACTCTACCTTGAGATCTTCCTGCCTGCCCTCCCAGTCTGGGATTACAAGATAGGCCGCTTATGGTTTTAAGTAGAAATATTTTATTATAGCTCAATGGCACTTTTCAAGATCTTACTTTATTTTAAGCAATGGCTTATTTAAAGTGAAAAAAAAAAAGATGCTTCATGGGTTCGGTTTCTCTTTTCTTTGTTTATTAAAAATAGATCCTATGTTCTGAGTATCCTAACTTCAAATATAGACATTAAATGCCTCTCTTTTAAAAAATCTTCTGCTGATATTGAAAATACATATTTGTTAAAGGCAGTTTCTGTAGAACCACTGTCTAGTTCTCATTATAACTTCATTCTACCCGTGTTTTCTCTATGACTGTAGCAATCAGATGACACAAAGGGTATGCTGTAGCTCTGCCCTGCTTCAAAGAGTAGGCTTCTTCTAAATTGTTATGTGGGTTCTATGCCACATAAGTATACTTATATCTTCATCCTATATCTATTTGCCCAAATTCATGTGCCTACTTTTTACTACTCTAGAAGACAATGGTGCCAGTAAATAAGGCATACTACTAAAGCCTCATGCAATAGACAACGTTATCCAGAACATCAGGCATCATACTCTGAAGGTTAAGAGAGTCATATGAGTAAATTATACAATCACAAGGATAGGCCCAATGTAGCAAGAACATATTTTCCTATAGAGGTATATAAGCAAATAGCTGTTGTCAGCTGTAATAAATAATCTGAAACAAACTCACTCCTTTCTGCTACACTTGTAAGGAGCACAAAACACATTTCAAGAATAAATCTGTTTTGAAGAAACTGAGGTTCATCATATGATCACTGTCTTTCTTGAGGTTTTCTCACAAGCACTCAGAATCTCCTTATAGCGCTCCATTATTTGACTATTTTACAATAGCTGCAAAATGTACATATAAATATAACTGCATAAATATCAAAATATATGCTGTATATGATTTCCTACATTTTTCTGTATGCAGTGAATATATATATATATATATATATATACAGTTGTGTTCAATATTTTCTAATTTTATAAAATGTAAGAAGCATTGCCATGCCTTACTTTTTTTAAAAAAAGAACATTTTGACAGGAGAGATGGTAAGTGGTTAAAACCATTTATTATACTTACCTATTTCTCAGCAAGGACGAGACATCTTCTATGAGACTATGTTTCCTAGAAAATAAGAGTGAACTTTTGTCTATGTTACTCAACAAGGTGGTTGCCTAAATAAGATGTGAGCAAAGACAGCACCGATGAATATGGTATCTTGAAAGTTGAAAATACCACTCCTAGTTAAAGAACTATGTGTAACTAAGTACTGGTGAAAGAAGGAAAATTCTCTTGTCTGGGAATGAGCCCCATAATTGGTCATCCAATACTATGTCATCAGTCCTGTAATCAATCATGTGTGTGTGTGTGTGTGTGTGTGTGTGTGTGTGTGTGTGTGTGTATAGGGGTAAGTATATATACATATATATGCATATATGTGCACATATGTGTATATACATATATGATTGAGAAGAGTGATGTGAGCACATGGAATGAGATAGGGAGTGTAAATGAAAATGGAATTACTTCATTTGTTTACTCTTAAAAT
Source organism: Microtus oregoni (assembly GCF_018167655.1). Lineage (NCBI taxonomy): Eukaryota > Metazoa > Chordata > Mammalia > Rodentia > Cricetidae > Microtus > Microtus oregoni. The sequence continues at coordinate 6,034,834 of NW_024544542.1, forward strand.
TACAATTTAATTGTGTTTCTTCCTTTCATTTTTTTCTTCCAAAGTTTTACTTATACCCCACCCTTCAGTTTCTTTTCCTATTAATTGGTGCTATATACGTATATGTATTTATGTATACATATGTATTACTAAATATAACCTGTTATGTCCACAAAATGTTCTATGTATTTGTGTTTTCAAAACTCTCCACTTACAGATATTTTCATTTATCAAATAATTACCTAGTTTTTACCTTATTCTAATTATTAAAGTAATTTTTTAGAAAGATGTCTGGATGCAAACAGTCAAGTAATTTAACAGAAAACTTTAGGCCAAATGACTTTTAAGAAAAGTTAAGGTTAGAGATTTGGGCTACTAAGTTTTCCAAACCCATGCTATCAACATTTCTTCCACTTAATATATAATACCCAGGAAAGTAGCAGGCAAATATGATTTACAAGTTAACTCCTTTCAGAAACATTCACACTATCTCAGGACAATGAGGCTAACATGTAGTTTAGCTTCTTTACCATGTTCAATTATGTATGTATTGTGCTTTGAGTGCAAACCTACCAAACATCCCATTGTTAACACACAATTTTATTTTAGGAGTGATCTTTACAAGCAGCATATAAAGAACAGCCTGAAGAAATTTGTTTCAGATTGACAAACATTTCCTTCCCCTGAAAGTCATTGTTTTCAGATAGTGACTTTTAATGAGAGCATCTATGTTTATGCTAAATTACCTGCAATGCCAACTGAAGTGGCACAGGGAACTCGCCATTAGGAAGACCGATTTTCCCTCCGTGTATTGCTTTCCAGTAGAGATAACCTTCACATTAATTGAAGAAGAAAAAAATGAGTGAAATTGAAATGAACACTGATTATTCCAAGTGAGGCAGGAGAGCTGTACCTCATCACTGAAATGGCATTATTACCACCTGAAAAGACAGCCCAGTAACTCTCAAAACAAGCTACTCATATGGCTTAGGTTAGGTTTTCCCTTTTCTCAAACTTTTTGCCTTGTAGGCAAAAAAATTATGAAGGAGAAAATGCTTTTATTTCTTTTTTCCTATGGTCAACATATATTTTTAGAATAATCAAGCACAATCAAAATAATCTGACAGAATTTTTAACTATATGTGGTTCTAAAGTGACAATGTAAATTTTGCTAAGTATAAACAGGTGATCATTTGTATTATCCATTCTTTTTTATATACCTTTTAGAATTTTTTTCTGACTAAATAATTTTAGCTTTAAGTTTCTTGACTTCATGACTACAACTTTTTCTATAATTCGCCTCAAACTTTCTTTCCACATTTTCCCCTGTAAGCTCCATGTGAGACAGGTGAGAGGAAGCCTCTAGAGCACAATATAGTCCAGTTTACATGTTTTTCAAATATAATACTTTCATTTACTTGTTTTAATTACATTTTTAATAATGATATTCTCTCTTTATAGGTCTAAGTAAGCAATTTCATGTGCACTTCAGTGGTCTATTTATTTATTTTTTATTCTGTTTCACTGGCACAGTGTTTTGAATGTGAAATATCCCCACAGGCTCATGTACTTGAATACTTGGTTCCCAAGTAGTGGTGTTACTTTGGAGATTATGGAGCCTTAAAAAAGAGACGTAGTTGGTGGTTCATGAGCTGTGGTGTCCTTGAAGTTCATGCACACCATCGTTTATGAGCTTTCTGCTTCCTGACACAGTAAGTTGTTAAGTGCTGGAATTCCATGCATCCTCCACCGAGGACCGAGAAGATCCAGTCTCCATACATATCCCCTCTATGAGACTGAACTATGTGGAATCATGAACCCAAATCCTTCCTTCAAATCACTTTTCTCACATATTTGTCACAATTATTAGAAAAGTTAATAATAGAAATGTTTCCATCTACCATTCATAATCCTTTCTTTCCTTATAGGCCACCATTTCTTTAACAATACCAGTAATATTAACAGGTTTTCTTTGTTCAGATTATGTAAATTTCATTGCTGGGTTTTGCCTTCATTAATGACTTTGAGAATCACTGCTGCCACCTGGGCTGACCCTGGCTTTCTGATCCTACATATAGTGTTCTTACAGCATATTCCTGAATACCTCATTATTTTAACTGTGGTTTTCAAAATCATATAGTCTATAACCATATGTTTATTTTGTACACATGGAGTGGGAATGTGTAAGGTACTCTAAGCTAGCACACAATATACTTATCCCTACTTACCAACTTTCTCTCAGTGTTTGTCGACTACAACTTTTGACTCATACTCTGTGAGTTCCAAAAAGTGATGAGAAATACGATGATAACTATAAATACATGTGTTAACATATGGCTTAGTCTGAACTCAAAAAATTAATAGAAATTAAATTTACATAGGAATAAAAATTGCAGCAATTATTATGAGATCAAATTTCACTAAATATTAGAAAACGCATTGTGATGTGACTAGATTAGACTTTTAAAGAAATTAGAAAACAATTCTTTGATGCAACTGTAATGGGAGAGCATTCTCACTAGCTCTACAGATGGTCATGGATTGAATAGCTAGTGCCTCTGATGGTTGGAAAACGAGAATTTACCAAGATGACAGGCTTTATTTTTCATGAGACAGACAGTGTATATACAAATGTAGCTGTCAACATGGGAGAAAGCTGATGATAAAACACAAAACCTCGATGAATGATGAATAAGTAAATGAAATAATAATATATAAATAAAAACACATATATCAGCATCTGATGTCAGCAAATTATTTATAGAAGTCAAAGATTATGTGCAGAAGATTTATATGATTCTGATTCTCAGTCTTTGCCTCTGAATGCCATCCATGTCTTATCATCATGGATAAGATGACAATGGTAACAAGATTCCCTAATAAAAGTCTATGTTATAAGATTCCTTAAGGCATAGAAGAACAAACTACTGAGTCATATAAATTTGTAACTTGGGAGTTTTTGCTTTGCAAATTTAGGGGCACTGGTGTTCTCTAAAAATAAATTTGGTACTATATTTCTAAAACTATTCATAATAAAAATGTAATTTTTAAAATTAAAATTATGTTTGAAAATTATCCTGTTATTGAATATTAAGAGACATCTATCCACATATATATGTAGATATAGATGATATAGATATATATGTATAGAGAGATAGCTATAAATATATATACATATATTTAGCCTATTACAGATATATATATACTCTAATATATATATATATATATATATAACTTTATAAATGTGTGTGTGCCTTTGTGTGTATAACTTTTAGTTATTTTCCAGTGAAATAATGCCAAATGACAAGAGGATCTTCATTATATAGTGTTCCAGATAGTCACTTAAATGATACCTTACCCTAAAAAACAGTGTTTTTCATTAAATATATAGAAATAGAGTAATAATTTTATAAGCAATTAGAAATGTTTAACAGCTTTGAAGATTTCAGGAAACAGAAGAATAAAGAACTGTAGGTGCTCTCCACTGTCATCGTGTATCTACCAGTCCTTTAGTACTTAGGTTTGGTTTTAGCCTCTAAACCTCTTTCCATCTGAGCACCATGAACCTTCTTTGCACTTTCTCAGTGCTTTCTTTTTGTTTTCTGTGAACCATTAACGCATCCAGATTGTCTCCAATAAAGCATAGAGCATAACAGCTATTCATTGTTAATCACTACTTTTCCGTACCTTTTCTTTGACCTGAACTGTATATGAGTGTTTAGTTTCTATGTCTAAATCTCTCACTTAGGGTCTAGAAATTCTGACCTATCAGTGATACATTATTGTAGCATGCTATTACCCTTTAGAAGCATTATTAGAAATTTGAAAAATGGATACTTAGAATTAAGTTACTAGGGAACAAAATGAAAGCTAATTTTACTTTCTAAAGATAATTAAGCATTAGTGTATTCATACATGAATATTCAACCATGGGCAATTATCACTCAAGTGAAACATCTGAATGTAAATCTTCAGTTTTCACAAAACTTTCAGAGTGATTTTGACGAAGAGTTTTTCTCTTTATAATATGTGAAGAAAACTTTATGTGTGACTGGTAGTGTAAACGTAGGTAACTACTAGAGTTGGACAGGCCATGGATCTTAGAGGAGAACACAGTACTATCATTTCTTTAAAACAATGTGATTTTAAAATGTTTTTTTTTTATACTTGTCTTTAAACTGACAGATAAGTGTAGCTTTCACACTTCTCAATGAAACATTTATGCAACAGATAGAAGATACAACAACAATCTAACTGATTAAAATGCAAATAATAAAGGACAGTAGGCCATCCATCCCAATCGGTATATCTTTAATGAAACTCCCACTCCAAAGGCCCAGGGAACATCATTGAACAGAAGCCAGAAGAAAAGGAGTCCTACTGCATGATAGTGTCTTCTGCATATCATATGAAAGCCATATCTCCAAAATCTCAACAATATTGTTGTCTAAATAATACCTGAATAATGACAATACAGGATAGTATGACATCAGGTTTGACTGGGAACGCTTCACAACTCCCTGCACCCAGATGAAGAACTGCAAAAATTAATCAGTGTATTTGTTGCTGATGGCAGAATCAGTGCTCTTCAGGGACAGAAACTGATGGGTTATTCAATCCCAACTGGTCAGACCTAAGCACATGTACGTAAGGAACACTACATGGACTCAGAGGAAATGTGTGCATGTGCATGTGTGTGTGTGTGATGTATAACAACAGTACTTCTAAAAGAAGGAGTCAAGGACTTAAGAAGGAGGGAAACAGATAGTGGGGTAGAAATGTTGTAAAAACAATACTAGTATATAAAGCGCTCATGATAAAGAATAAACAATGCAAAATTCTTCAAAAATATCTCATTAATCATCAAAAATATCCAATAAATTCTCCAAAATTGAAGAGATAAAAAATAGAAAATATAGGAACTTTACACATTTTTCTGTAATTCATAGTTTAGAGGATTCATTTCAGACTCTACATAGTTTCATATATTTTATATCAATATTAATGGTATATACAAACTATAAATTATGAATTGTTAAAATTTGATATATACTATTATAGATTAAAATGAAATAAATTTTAGGGAGATATGTTTAAGCCACTTTCTGTAAAAAAATGTTTACTTATTGATCATGTATTTTAACATGAAAAAATAATAGAAAGTATCACATCCTGGTATTAGACTGTGCAATATCATACAAAATAGGAATTTGATGATAATCCTTTTTTCAGAAAATAGACAGAGGAAGAAAATCTCAGATTTATCTAAATTGTGAGGTACCTGTTATAGTATTTTCTTAAAATAATTGTGGATCTCTAAAATAATATTTCAAAAATTAAATTCTCTTAAGGAAACATTTTTTATTCAAAATTATTTTAAAGGTGCATTTTATTTTTTTATGTACATCTATGTCTACAAGGGGTTTTGTGAACACATTAGTGAATTTATGTGAAAAATCCAGAAGAGGGCATAGGGTTCTCTAGAGGTGGCCTTTGGAGGTTGTAAGGCACCACATGTAAGTTTGGGAAACAGTGGTTGAGGAGTACTGGGTTTTCTTCCATAGGATTATGGTTCTAATCTCTCACCCACCTCTCCAGCCCCTGTAATGACAATTTTTCCAATAATTCTCAGCACTCATACCATACTAATCTTTTTTTTTCTTTTTTTTTTTCTAAGACAGGGTATCTCTGTGTCACAGCCTGGCTTTCCTAGACCTACCTCTTGCATTACTATGATACCTTAAGGTTCACTAGAGCTGAATTACATTAACATTAGGGAGATATTTCCTATATTCATCTAATTACTATTTTAACCCTAACTCTAACCCTGTTTACTTTATGCAGATAGGTCTTCACTATTGGTGGATGTTTAGTTGAGAACATTAAAAGAATCTCTGAATCTAAGATGTGAATATGTCTTGTAATTACTTCCCAATAATGTATATTCGCTTAACATTATAGAAAATAGCTTAGATAACAATATCAACAAAGATGATTTATGGTAATTGAAGTGAAATATACTTATTTTCAGGTCTGCTCCCTCCCCACTTATCTGACGCTATGACTGTTCTCCTATGCAGCAATAATTCCTTTTTCAGTTTCTGCAAAAATAAAAATAGGGTTACTTCAAATTCACATATGTAAGATTTAATCTTAAAAGCAATTCCCTTAAAAATGTATTATTTTCCACTAATTTCTTCTAGCACTCAAAATTTTTGAAAAACATATAAATATTGGATACATGAATGAATATTGGATTGAAGACATGCTTCTGCATAGAGCATAAAGATCATATTTAATAAATATTACTTCCTTTTACTTTATTCAGATTAGTGCCAAATTTTAGGTGTCAATCATACAATTAGTCTATTTAGACTAGAACTGAACTTGACCAAGCTTACTTGCTAAAAATGTTACAGTTATTTGTTTTTTTTCATAGAGAATTAAATTTTGACCAACCAAGATTGCATCGCTTCTAAAAATGTGTCCATTCCATCACTCACTCTTGTAGTCTGAGGAATGCACCTTATGATCTGAATCAATACAAGCAGATTTAAAAACTCAAATTAACGAAATAGAAGATTATGGTGAAAATCTTCAATATCTGTGTGTATTCATCTACTTTCTTTTGATTAAATTTACATCATATTTTAAGTAAAAGAGTTTTAAGTAATCTCTTCTTATAAGACATCTGTAAATTTAATATGGTTCAGAAAATGAATTATTCCATATTCTATATGTGACAGAAGCATATTATATAACTTGATATTAGTGGAAATATTCAGAAAATGTAGGAGAATATGTTATAAAGATGGACAGTTGATAAAACATTCTAAACTGAGAAAAAGGTTTAAATATGTGAATTTTAAGGACAAGAAATATCTTGGGAGAATAGGGAAAATGAGAAGTATTAAATGACAAGATAATAAGGTGAGATTAAAGAGTAAAATTAGTAGTGACAGAAATAGAAAATAATAAAGGATTTGAAAATGTGAAAAGAATAAAACAATTATTAAAGTGTCAAAAATAATCGAATAGGATGGTTCCGTATGCTGAATATTGTCTTAATTCCCAAAGAGAATTGCCAGCAATTGTTCTGTTTATCTTGGTAAAGGTTTTTAAATACCAAATTCATTTAAGACTTAAATGCATTAATTTTCTTCCTTTTCTGCACATATTTCAGGAAAAAAAAGAATATCTGCATAGTTAATCCTTTGAAAGCCAATTTAAGAGAATTTTCCTTTGTGACTGTGTGAAGATTTGAAATGCCATATGAATATGAAACAATAAAGCCATTGTTGCCTGTGAAAGATAAGGTATAATTACTTTTTACTTCATTTGTAAAATTGGTAATAAGTTATAATAGAAAATGAAGTACAACATAAATCTCAGAGAATAATTCATAGTTGATGACCAGCAATAAAAAGTTGTAATGAGGATCTCTATATAAATTGGAAATTTATAAATATAATAAACATGAGTAGATGCTTCTGGATATGCATTATTAGCATAAAGTAAACCCATTTTAACTTAAAATTAATGAACATAATATAAAGGAAAATTCTAATAAATCATGTCCTTGGTATATACACAGAGTTCTACATATTTCAATTCACCTGAATATTGGATCACAAAAAGCTGATTCAAATAGACAAGCAGTCTCTCATAAATAATGAAAAGTTAGGCGATTTTGATTTTATATTGGGACATATATTCTTAATCTTATTTGAATTAAAATAGCATGATAATTTTTATAAATATATTGATATATTTTAGATCCATTCGCCAGGTTTGTATTTCTTTTAAATTATTATGTATATGATTATTTAATTAAATAATTATCCATAAATTAAGATAATATACAATGCTAAGTCAAAATTAATGTATTTATATCTTTAATACTATTTTTAATGTTTTGATTTGGTTGATACCTTCTATTTGTTACATTTGCACTAATCAAATACAATGACATGCTCTAATTTTTTGATTATATAAGCAATAAATTGAAATATTTCTTATTTTAGGAGCTAACAAGAAACTGTAAGGTGACCTAATATGGCCCAGTAAGTAGAATAAAATGTATAATAAGAGCACATTTAAAGAATATATTTCTTTATGATGTTTAGAGCAGATTTTTTCCAATTGGTTTTCTGTACTTTCATTGTTCCTGTTCCATATAAACTTGGCTTCCTTCAACTGATTCGCCAGTAACGTACTTTGTTGCCCATGCTTCCTCCTATAGTGCCATGGAGTTTTCTGTCTTTTTTTTTTTTCTTTTTCAGGGAGGGCGTTGAGTAAAATAGGTCAAGTAGTCCAGATTTTTCATGCCTAAACATTCAAAGTAGATGACAAAATCTAGAGGAATCTAGAAGACACCTGTTGCCCTTTAACATTCGGTTACCACTGACATCAGAGTTAACCTTTCTTAAAGGATATAAATAAATGCCAAGGGCCAAACATTCATAATCTTTTATTAAACAATAATAGCCCACAGCCACTTTCAAATGTTTATCTCACCAAACTTTCAGATGTACTTCTGAAATTAGTCATATCTGTTAAATGTTCATTGTTTTACAAAGTACTTTGTTCAAATTCTCCTTAATATTAGAACCAACCCACTGACCTCCTAGCCAAAGCCTGGTATTCTTCTGCACTCTTGTTGCTGTGTGTGGTCACATGACTCTTTACTGCCCATTTAGTCCTAAGTACAAAGACATTTTGCAATTTCCAGGGAGCATTCCCCCATTAGGGAGTATTCTTTAAATTGTGCAGCTATTTCTATTTCTGCTTTTATTAATTTGGCAACCTGATGTAAGAGTGTAAGAGAAAAAAAGAGAATAATTAGTGTACTGTAGGAATATAAAGTTGAGAGGAGATGAAGATTGAGCCCCTTAGCAAAGCATTTCTTCAATGATTTAGGATGAGAAAAACAAACTTGTAATTTTTGCAGATGACTATTATTTTCAATTATCTCTATGAAAGTTGACAAATTCCTATCCATTACTAAGTATGAAGCCTCTTTTTCTAAACGTATTTTGTATCAGGTGAAAACATTAATTCAAGCATTTTATTTAAGTATTTTCTTTACTAATTTTATAACACAGAGGGCTAATACTTCAAAAGGTCAATGGAGAAGAATATGCTGGGCTTACACAAAGTTCTGTTAATCTTTTATTGATCTAAGAGCAATATTGTATATTCAAGATTTTGTAACATGTAAAATGTAACATGCAAATGTTTCAGAGTCCTGATGACAATGCTATTCTCAAAATAAACTATATGCTTTGACTATAATCTAGAAAATATAATCTCAGAATAAATTTCCTATATTTAAATTGAAAGAATATGGATGTTCATACAGTGGTTCAAATACAATAGAACTTTTTATTTTAAGAAGGATGTTTTCTTCTTTTTGCAATGTCAGAAAGGATATTTTGATTATTTCATGTGACAAATATTTTTGTTCACATTAATCACTTAAGAAATCTAAATAAATATGCGCAGAGAAATTTGGTAATGGAAAACAATTACTTTGCTATTAGGTTTACTTTACTAAATTCTCCCATCACAGAGATACACTGCTAAATATTGAAAGAAAGAGCACATAATGGTAGTCAATTACCAAATAAGGCTTCAGCCTTTTCTATTCTTTAATAATAGTTCTTAGAAATACGAAAATCCTCCATTAGTAAAACCTTAAATTCAAAAATTAACCTAACTTGAAATTTTAACAAATAAACGAAAAACAACAACCATGCTCACACATAAACCGTTTCACTCATAATGACTTAACTGATGTTCAACATTTGAAACATGACATTAGTGATATTTTATTTTTTGAGAATAAAAAAGAAGAGAAAGAGCTTACGAGGCTTGCAAAGGACACTAGAGAAAAGTTAGGGTCTTTACTCTGTTGAGTGACACATTCTCCGTACCATCCTATGAAGGTTTTTCTGCACACCCAATGTGCAGACAACACATTTAACATTTAAAGCTGAAAAAATGTCTCTTGATAATTGAATCAAGAAACTTTTTTTTCTGAAATCATGGAATAATGTTGTGAGATGTACTATCATAAACCATGTGAAGGGGACATAAGTTTATTCTTCTGTCATAGTTATTTTATTACTATGAGAATTTAATACAATGTATTTTAATTAGAACTTCATACATTGTATTTTTGTCAACCTCCCAAGATTTGCAAACTTAATAATCACACAAATGAATGAACCAAAAGAAAGAAAGAAAGGAAGGAAGGAAGAAAGAAAGGAAGGAAGGAAGGAAGAAAGAAAGAAAGAAACAGGTGCTCCCACTTCCCAAAATTTTCAATACCCAAAGTTTCTCAACTAGGTGGACTGCATATATCTTCCTTGTCTCTATATACTGAGGTTTCATCTAGCTGGTTTAATATTGCCCTGGTCTATCGCATACTGTCACAACTGTGAGTTCATATGTGCAATTGATCAGCTATGTCTAAATTACAGTTTCCTTGTGCCTATCCACCACCCCAGCACTTATACTCCTTTTAGTCTGTCTTCCACAATTATTCCTGAGTCTAGATAAAGGAGGTAAAATACAGATGTCCCACTTCGGGTTGGGCCTTCTACAGCCCTGCATCTTGTCGTGTTGTGAGTCTACATGTTTATCACCCCGACTGCAAATAGAAGCTTCTCCAATGAGGACTGACAGAAGCACTAATCTCTGGGTATAAAGTGTTTTAGAATCAAGTGCCCAAACTGACCTTGCCCTGTAGTAAGATTGATGACTGTCTTAAATTTCACCATAGAACCTTTATCCAGCAACTGATGGAGAAAGGACAGAGACCTGCAGTGGAGTTCTGGGCTGAGCTCTGAAAATCCAGTTGAAGAGGAGGAAAAGTGAAAATATGTGCAGAGTTCAAAACCATGATGTGGACACCTACAGAAACAGCTTACCTAAGCTAATAGGAGCTCAGCAACTCCCACCAGAAGGAGCCAGCATAGGACCATTGCTAAACCCTCTGAATGTGAGTGACATTTATTTGGCTAGGGAAGACTGCAGGACCACTGGTAGTGAGACCAGGATTTATCTCTCCTGCTTGTACAGTCTCTTTGGAACCCATTTTCTTTGGATAATGTGCTCAGCCTGGATATAGTGGGGAGAACCTGGGTCATTATTTGGAGCTATGTGTCTTGCCCTCTCTGGGGACTAGATGGAGGGTTGGGTGGGCAAAAGGTAGAGGGAATGGGAGGAGGGGAGGGAGTAGGAATTGGGATTGGTTTGTAAAATGAAAATAGGTAGCTTGTTTTCTTTTAAAAAAATAAAAAAAGAGAATCAAGTTAATGTTAACTCCTTCTAGCATAATATTATTAGTAGGTTCTCCCTTGGGACATATAAGCTGTGCAGACACCACTTCTTGACTACAGTTAATGTTGTCATGTAAGGGTTCCTATGGAGTGAGTCTTAAATCTAATCAGAATATAGCATGTTATTCCCATAAACTAGTGCCACTAGTGCATCAATAGAGGTAGCTTTCCAGGCTCAATAGTTGTTGGAGGTCTCACTGTCAAAGGTGGGTGATTAGATTACTTTTCTCCTTTGCTTATGTGCATCGTACCTACAGTCACGATGCAAGTTAGCCAGTACGGATGAAGTTCCCAGGTCAGTATAGCTTGATTATTATTTCATGACTCAGATATATTCTGTCATCAAATATAGGATCTTACTATCAAATTTTGGGGAACACCTAAGGGTATTGGCAGTCTTCTGTAACTTGGCAGAACTATGGTACCTCACTGGACTAAACTCCAAAAGTAGTAAAGCATTGCTGACATAAGGTATTTATATATGCTACTGAATGATCTCTAGTAGGGGTAGTGTCACCCCATTAATGGGTGTCTTACTTATTGGTCTATTACTATAAAGAAACACATGACAAAGGCAGCTTGTAAGAAAACAATCAACTGAGGTTTTGCTTACAGTTTTGGAGGGTTACATAATGACCATGATGGTGAGGAGCATGATCCCAAGCAGACAGGCAGGCAGGCAGGCAGGCAGGCAGGCAGAGAGAGTGGGTAAGACTGGGTCTGGCAGTGGGATTTTATAAGCTCAAAGCCACTGCTTATGACACAATTTTCCCAACAATGCAACACATAGTAATCCTTCCTATAAAGTCTACCAACTGGGAACCATATATGGAAATATGTGAGAGTGTGGGGATCATTCTCATTCAAACCACCACACAGGGCAACTCCATTTAAACTCTTAATATGTATGTGCAGGTAATTATCTTAGGAAACTTCTACAGTTATGAGTTGTCGTGTGAGTTTTGAAAGCTCTTTAGTGTTCTTCATTGCTCCCTGTCCTCTTCTACCCTGTCCTCACACTCTCTACCCAACTTTAGCCCTTCCTGTTTAATTATTCGGCTTTAATCTTTTATACCACTAAGTTTTATATTCCCTCTTTTAAGAGCCTCCCCAAAGAAAATGAATTTCCTGATCTATATGTATTTCACATGAGACACATTTATGTGAAGACTCAACACTACCATACACAGATGAGAGTAAACATGTGACATTTGTTTGTCTTACTTACCTCACTCACGATTGTTTAAGTCTCCATCCATGTACCCGCAAACTTCATTTTTCTTAATCAGTGAATCTGGAAATGTAAGTAGTTTTTATTTGCTTGGTGTTGTGAATAGAGCAGCAATGAACATGGATGAGCAAGTATTGCTGGAGTAAAAACTTCTGTGCATATATCCAATAGCTGTATCATGTGATAGATCTATTTATAGCTTTTCAAGAAACATTCTCATTCAGTTGTTGTTTCTGTAATTGTTGGAAAATCACACAGACATTTCTATTGAAGATATGACTAAATATTTGCTAAATGTACATGTACTTATTTTAAACTTATCCATTTGAACAGTTGTTAAACTTGTGGAAAGTTCTAAATATATGTATACAGTTTTGCTATTCAAAATATAAAATAAAAGAATAGTAAAATACTTTTGGGACTAGGGAATCGGACTACCTCTGAGACTAGCTTCATTTTCTTCCAGGTTTGCTATCTTTTTCAATTCAGTAGTTTATCCTATGAGAGCATTAAATAATTCACATTTTACTACAATTTTATTGACAAAAAGTTTGAATGAGAATTCTCAGTTTTGCAAGAATGGAATCTAGGTTTTGCATGTGTACAAAGATGGTCTGGGATAAACTGCTTTGTCCATCCATTCACCCATAATCACTGTGTCAATCAGAATTTATGTCATAAACATCTGAAATTGGAAAACTTGTCACTTACCTTTATAGGACCTTATCCTACCGTGTACCTGATTATATTAGAGTATTCAACTAAATGCACAATATCAGAAGCTCATTTTAAATTTGATGAAAGAGTTCAGCCTTGAGGGACATTCTCAAAATTTACATTGCCCATGGATGTAGAAACTGTATAAATATCTGACCAGTATGGTTGTGATTTAGGTTGTCTTTTCTTTTGAGTTGATCCAAAAGAACAAAAACAATATAGTTTGTGACAAGTGACCGGTGAACACTGGACTTGAATTTTAATCATTGTTTTGATATTTTGCCTATTATGTGTGTCATTCAGAACAAATAGCAACTATTATTCCTTTCATGCTTATTCAGCATTCCATATTTATAAGTGAAAACTGTAAGTTAAAAATGAGCCAGATATGCACAGTGTAATTGAATAAAGACTCAGTTGTTACTAAGGTGATAAAACTTTTATCTTATTAGTATGTATGAACTTGAAAAAATTTCCTTGTTCATTGTATTTGTTAAAATTTCATAAAAACTTTAACTATATCGTATAAACAGCAAAGGAAGTCACAATTGTATAATGTCAATTTATTGAAAGATATTAGGAGATGATTTGCTTAAATCAAAAATAAATCAAAGACTAACAAGGGGCCTCAATGTATATTAAACCTTGAACATAAACAGCAAAGGTATATCTTCTGGATACAGTGGAAAAATTAAGAAAATAAAGTCTATGAAACAGCAAGTCTACAAAATTGCTAATTTATTTTGTCATTGCTTCTAAAATATAGATTTTGTTATCTAAAATTTTAATTATTTTAAAATGAGAACACCCGATTCTTCCCTTATCCACTAAGATTGGTGGTCAATGAGAGGATGGAGAGATGACTCAGCAGTTATGAGGAACTGCTTTTTCAGAAGACCTGAGTTTAGATTCTAGTACCAATATTGTGGCTCATGAACATCTGTATCTCCAGTTCCCATAAATCTGATACAGTCTTTTGACTTCTGTGGGAACCAGGCACATATACCATACAAATACATATGTGCAAGCAAATCACTCATGCCTCTAAAATACATTGAGCTAAAAAGAAACTTTAAAAAATATTAGGTACTCGGGAGGCAGAGACAGGCGGATCTCTGTGAGTTCGAGGCCAGCCTGGTCTACAAGAGCTAGTTCCAGGACAGGAACCAAAAGCTATGGAGGAACCTGTCTCGAAAAATCAAAAAAAGAAAATATTAGGTGTCAACTGATCAATTTGTTATTTGCTTCTAAGGTTTTTATTGTCTAGTGAAATATAAGTTACACGTACAAGAAGAAACAAATCAATTGCAATAGCAGCAATTCATTTCTTCATACAATAAGAATTTTCCATTTCAGATTTAGATCTGGACTGTTTTCCTCTAAATCGGTTCATCCTGCTACACTATAATTTTGTGTCATGCTTCACACAACTCTTGAAATTTTAAAGATCATTTTTGTTTAAAGTATAGAATTTCTATATAATGGTTCATCTTTAACACACACCCTAACACAAGCATACAAAAATGTTAAAGACCAAATGGCAATTAGATTAGAATTACGTTTATTCCAATGTTCCAGACTAAATGTTTATTCTAAACTTCACAGCAATGATGCTCCAAAACCATTTACTGAATGAAATACAGTCTCATTCTTGTCGTTGACATTGGCAGTATTAAAACTGTGTTTGCTTATTTGTCTTTCTCTAGCAGAAATGCCTTTTGTGTTTAGGTGAGAAGGCATATGTATTCATACATTCATGGCTGACCTTTTATTGCTCATGATGAGAAGGCTGACCCAGAAAGTCCACAACTGCATTGTTCTACACAACAAAGAAGCAAATAAACAAACAAGCACAAAACAAACAAAATAAAAGCTAAATAGAATTTGACTGGACTGTTTAATAGCTTAGCCTATATTCGTAACTGAATTATGAATTGGAGTAAGAACAAATAAATTACATCTGTATAAAACACAGCTCCATAAATGATATATTCATGAAAGCATAGTAGAAAAAACTCATTGTGTACTAAAACCTCCAAAAAATTAAATGAAAATGTAAAATAAGCAATGTATTAATGATTAAAAGAATTAAAAGGGGGAATCATGTGGAGGTTGGAGTGAAAGCAGACATGAGTGGGTGTCAAAGTGTTTGAGTCTATCTGAAAGTTCATCCTGACTTTCCTAATTGCAAGAGGCATGGTGACTCTGCCTCGTATAATGTGGGTGCTGGGCAAAGAGCTGTTTTCCTTGACCAGTTCTGTGGAGTATAGTACATTGTGGTAGGGGAAGGCATTCTCTTTTTCAAATCAATGTCTTTGACAGTTGTTTGCAACCATGGAGTGTATGGGTCATCACTGGTAGGAAAGATTTACAGAACTTCAACATCACATCACGCATCCTTTTCTGGTTCGTAGTCAGTCAGCTTCCTTTTACCTACACCTCCATTGGTAAGGACTATAATGAGCAGGTGCTGCCATCAATCATCACAGAAATCCTCATGTATGCGGTGGCTGGCTATGATGCTGGAAAATTGATCACCCAGTGAGAGCTGTTCTCTAGGGAGGTAAGAAGTGACCTCACAGATGGAACAGCGACGTTTGGGCTCAACCTGGATGACCTTCAGAAAGCAGTTCAGAGAAGTGGTGGAAGCCCAACAGGTGGCTCAGGAGAAAGTAGACAGGGCCAGATTTGTGGTGGACAGAATGAGCAGCAGAAGAAGGCAGTCATTTTGTCTGCTGAAGGGGATTTCAGACAGCCGAGCTAATTGATCACCAACCCGCTGCCATCATAGGTGATGGCTTCACTGAGCTGTGTGAGCTAAAAGTGGCTGAGGACATTGCATAGCAGCTCTTCTGTTCTGGGCCTATCATCTACCCGCCAGCTGGGCAGTCGGTGTTGCATCCCCAGCAGGGTGCCCCCTTTCCCCACTTGCACCTTCTCAGGGAAATAAAGCCACTGCCAAGATCATTCCTAATGCCACCTTCTATCTGCCGCTACCCAGAAATCACTGTGAAATTTCATTACCGTCTTAGAGTGAAGGAAAGAAAGTAAAAGCATTGCAGAAAATAAATATAAAAAAGAAAGAAAGAAAAGTACTAACAGAAGTAATCAGGAATGCATAAATTTCTTGGAACAAGAAAGTTACAGAAAACCGAACTTTCTTAGGGTCAATTTAATGCAGCCACTGGTCAGAAATTCTCACGTAGAACTTACTCTAAAGTTAAAGACATATGAGACTTATGATAAAGTGAATATCAGTCAGTCATCAATAGTCACATTGTCACATTGTTGATTCAAGCTCTGTCTGCATATCACAGCCCAGTATATATATATATATATATATATATATATATATATATATATATATATGTGTGTGTGTGTGTGTGTGTGTGTGTGTGTGTGTGTGTGTATGTATATATGAACTTCTCAGTCTGTATCATGTTAGTGTTGTATATATTTTCAAGGCTGATCATTTGATTTTAGATAACCAATTGTGTAAATGTTTCAGGGGAAGATTATTTCTTCCACTGTCAGAAAATGGTAAAACTGGCACAAATTTTCTGGTGCATTTGATTATAAAGTCTGAGACACTGAACTGAATAAACAATAGAAAATAAAGCTGTTAGTAGCTTAATTAAATTGATACTGTTGGTGACACTGGGACAATGTACTGGTCTGGGTATAAATTCTTATAACAAATAAAAGTGACAAACTTTTCCCAAGGACTAAATGTAAGTGCTAGAGGTTAATAGTTTATACAAAATTACTCATAGATGTTTAGTTGTTTCATTTACATTGCTTAGAGTCCCAGTAAATCAATGTGGGCAAGGCTAAATGTGTCCCACTTGCAGTAAAGGGAGCAGAGATAAAAAAATAAACAAGGAATTTTTGCTGTTAGTCACATCCATATATATATATATATATGATGACTCACTATTTCAACTACTGTGATGACTCAGTTGTTAAAAGTCTATACTGATATCATTTGCAGAACACTCAAGCTTTGTATCAAGCATCTACTTCAATGTTTATTTCAGATGACTCATAGCTTCCTGCAACTTGATTTTTCAGTTATCTCATGCCTTCTTCTAGAATCCTTGGGCATGTGAACATAACATAACATATGTGAACATAACATATATATGTATATGTGAACAAACATAGACACATATACATTTACTCATTAATAAAAACTAAGAATAGAAACTTTTTTAAAACAAAATTAAGACACTTTAAAGTATTATACTTTGATAACACACAAATATATGTCAACTTTTGGAATCAGAATGTTATAGTTCCAGGACTGAATGCTTGTAAAATTCATTTATAATGCTCTTTTCTTCATTTTCATGTAACTGCAAGTTGTTTTACCACTTTCTTTTGTTTGGTTTTTATTGAGCTCTATGTTTTTCTCTGTTCCCCTCCCTTTCTCTCCCCTTCCCTTCAACCCTCTACCATGTTCCCCATGCTCCCAATTTACTCAGGAGATCTTGTCTTTTTCTACTTTCCATGTAGATTAGATCTTGTATGTCTCTCTTGGGTCCTTATTGTTGTCTATGTTCTCTGGGATTGTAACTTGTGGCAAGTTTTTAATATAGAAACATAGCATATAGCTTGCAAGTTAAAAACTTTTTATTATAAATTTAATTTTTTTAAAAAACATTCATTAAGTGTAATGGGTTTACATCATTTGCTTATTTTTCTGTCTCTTGTGGAACTCCTCCTATGAACAACCTTATTTCCTCTCATATTAGCTCTCTTATTTTTAAATTTTATTCTGTAGACTCCAAAATTCGGCCATTAGGTTTTTTATACTTCCTAATCTACAGTAGAGCCTTGAAAGGTTTTCCCCACCCACATGACACATAAACCTACATTGTCAATTTGTAGGTCTTGTTTAGGCATCCACATTTTTAAGATGTCATGGGCATTATTTCTCTGTCATATGCAGAAGACAATATATTTGAGCAGGAGTCCTAGTGCCCTGTGTTCTTATTCCCCAAACTTCTGAACTATTCCTTGAGCCTCAGATGTCAAGGTTGTATCACAGATGTATCATTTGGTTTGGGGTACCTAGCAGTCTGCTGTTCTCTAAATTTTTATCAGGGTTTCTATAATATTCTCTCTGCTGCAAAAAGAAGATCATTTTTAATGAAAAGTTAGTTATACTTATCTTTGGATTAAAGAATAAACACTTAGAACACATTTAGAAATTATAGACTTAAGAAAGCTACAGTAATAGATCCTCCTCTAAATTCCATGACCTTATAAATCATTAGAATACCATGATTGAGTTACCTCCTATTGACTAGGGATTGCATCCCCTCTGGCAGTCATATTACCGCTAATATTTAAGTGTCAGTAACTACTACATTTTGCCATGTTTGACATATTATGATTCACAAGTTTTACAGAGTTAAGAACACCCATGAGTCCTCTTCTATAACATTTTACATATCATCTTTTGTAGGAGGATGCTGCTTGTTGGTTCCTGGCCACCTGGCTAGCTTAGACTGCAAATAATCACACAGACACTGTATTAATCAAATCACTGCTTGACCTATTAGCTCTAGCTTCTTATTGGCTAACACTTACAACTGAATTTAACCCATTTCTTGTAATCTGTATATTGCCATGTGGCTGTGGCTTGCCAGGTAAAGTTCTCAGCATCTGTCTCTAGTGGCAGTTCCATGGCTTCTCTCTGACTCTGCCTCACTTCTCCCAGCATTCTGTTTAGTTTTCCCTGCCAAGTTCTGTTGGCCTACAGATTTTACTATAGGCCCAAAGTACTTCCTTTATTAACCAAAGATATTCACAGCTTACAGAGGAAAATCCCACATCAGCTTCCCTTTTCTATTTAAATGAAAAGGAAGATTTAACTTTAGTATAGTAAAATAATATATTATAAAATGAGTATCAAGCAAGAATTACAGTTACAACATTTATACCTATTTTATCTTTTATCAAGACTAAGAAAAACTCTATCTATTCTTCAACTCCATCAAAGACTCCAGAATGATACATGATGGAGGAAGGTCATTGGCTAATAAAGGAACTGCCTTGGCCCATTTTATTGGTTAGAAGATAGGTGGGAGGAGTAAACAGAACAGAATGCTGGGAGGAAGAGGAAGTGAGCTCAGACTCCACAGCTTCTCCTCTAGGGAGCAGACGCCTGAGAGAGACGCCATGCCCCGCGCTCCCAGACAGACACATGCCATGAAGCTCCGACCCAGGATGGACTAGGCTAGAATCTTCCCGGTAAGACCGGTTTTCACAGATTATTAGAGATGTGTTGATCGGGATATCAGAATTAGCCAGTAATTTAAGCTAGAGCTTAAAGGGCCAAGCAGTGTTTAAATGAATACAGTTTGTGTGTTGTTATTTCGGGGCATAAGCTAGCCGAGCAGGCAGCCGGGGTGCTGGGAACGCAGCCACGATGCCCCATTACTACAGATACAACATTACTAAGTAAACAGGAAGTACATTGTAAGTAACTTCTAAAACTCTAGAATTGACAGAGACATTTTGCTACCTGGATAGTCGCCCAAAGTACTTCTGTACTGTTGGGGTATCTATCTTCAGCCTATATGCCCATAGTATGCAGCAGACTTTTCCACAAAGCAGGAAATTTCAAAAACAGTTCCACCTATACTGGCAGTTTGTCAGTCACTTTTTTTTTTTGTTTTGAAGAATGTCTAGCCGTGAAACAAGAACCCTGAAGGTTCATCTCACCTTTAACCAAGTTTCATAGGCATTTCTCTGTGAATCCTGCATATCCAGTTTATCAAGACGTCTAGGAAAGAGCAATTTTTTGGCCAAATGGTCAACCAATTCCATAAGGAGCCTCTTCAATACCCATCATTCTCTTGAAGTAGCTTGGTGCTTCCAGGAGCAGGTGTTTCTCACTCTCATGAAAACTCTTAAGTTTTTCAAGATTTTAAATGCCATATTCTGAAGGTTCCAGAAAGATCTGAAGAATAACTATCTAGCTGAAGTATGTCTTTATACATTTAGAAAATCTAACTAATATGACCACAAGCATGACTATTATAGATGATTATCTATTAACCTATATTTCTTAATTATTATACATAACATTTTAAAATGAACTACACAATCATAATACCTTAATCAAGAGCAGAAATATACATATAGCAAGATTGACCTTAAATTTGTATCAATAAGCCGAAATCTATACCAATGCAAATCTCTATAGCATATCCCCCTATAAATGTAAATGAACATTTATAGACAATATTTGGGATTATGGGCATAGTTTTATCCAAACTGTTTGGGGGTGCTGTTAATCATGTCTTTTCATGGTGTATCCTGTGTGTTAGGTTCATCTCAGTCAGCAGTTGGATGAAGGACTTTTTTGAGGGTATTCACAGTGGTCTTTCAGGGGATTGTGGTCCTTAAACAATATTAGCCTGGAATCAACCTACAAGTTCTCATCCTCTGTAGAAACAAAAGAAGAACCTCTTTTCCAAAGCAACATATACTAAGACTCAAATTTTGAAGTCAATATTCCTTTATAAAAAAATCCTGGTTTAGCTTTGCAACCCATGCAATAAAATGTCTCTCTGTATTTAGTTCTTTCACAGTCAAAAAATTCAAAGAAAACACAATAATATACATAATCCAGACTCTCTGTGAATTTTCCATTTTATGTGGCTTATTTTTCTTATTTTTTTTAATCTATGACTGTCTATACTCTGTCTCTTTAAAGACTTTGTTTTATTTTTAATACCATTTACTTCTTTTTATAGTTCTCTATATTCTTTTTCTTCTCTCTCCCAAGTCTACATATATTTAACTAACACTGTGACCCATTTAGAGGTCTTTTACATCTGAATTTGTCTTTATTGAATATCTATAAATCTTTGCTGACCAGGACAGCATCTTAAAATGCTAAATGCTTCTTAAAAGAACAAACCGCCATTACAAGGGCATATGGAGCACTTTCTCCTTGCTCTGCACAGTCCAACATGGTGGAAGTCCATTCACAGCCTGTGCAAGCCATGCATATTGCTCCAGTTTTAGGCACACGACAGGTCTACATTGCCATTAAGCAAGTTGTAATACATTGCTCACAATCCCATTTATAATCTCGGCCTTCTGAAGTAGCCAGAGGTCACACTGGCAGCATGGCCCATAAAGCCAGCATTTCAAAATCATGCAGGTTTTGTTCATTGCTATCTCTGAATCAGGAAAATCTCACTTAAAGAGCTGCAGGATGTTGCCAGCAAGCAAAGCCCATCTGGGGAAATAAATGTGACTAAACTTTGTTTTTAAGTGTCGAGAATTCCTTTCCAAGCCCTCTCAGGTTAGTCAACCATGTTGGCACCAATTTGTTGGTTGCTAGCTGCCAGGCTAGCTTAGACCCAAAATAATCACACAGAAACTGTATTAATTAAATTACTGCTTGGCTCATTAGCTCTAATTTTTATTGACTTACTCTTACAACTGAATTCAACCCATTTCTATTAATCTGTATATTGCCACATGGTTGTGGCTTACCAGGTAAAGTTCCCAGTATCTGTATCTGGCAGTAGCTCCATGACTTCTCTCTGACTCTGCCTCCTTTCTCCCTCCATTCTGTTTAGTTTTCCCTGCCTAGCTCTGTTGGCTTAAAGCAGAGCTATAGGCCCAAAGCAGTTCCTTTATTAACCAATGATATTCACAGCATACTGAGGAGAATCCCAAATAAATCTTTGGGTACTGTGTCCAGAATCCTTAAAAAGAGGTCTGCAGGATCAATTCTAGATCAATTATCCCAACTTCATTATTAGTGTCTTACATTTAATTTTTTTTAATGTATCCAAGAGCAACATCAATATTCTGAATTATTTTGGTGCTCTCTTAAATTTCTCTAACTCCCAACTCAGCAGGAAGCTTTTCCATACTTGCCATTAGGGTTTTTGAAAGAAAGTCTATTAATGTTGAAAGAGACCATTGTTAATTCAAGTGACATAACTTAATTAAAATTTTGTTTGTGTACAATTTTAATTAAACATAAAATACTGTGTCCCTCTCAGTTTAAAAAAGCAGTTTTACTGCTGATTGGTGCCTTTCTTCTCTCATCCTCTATGTTACCCTTCTCTTTCCCAGGCTAATTCCCTTCTTTTCTTCTTTTTTTCCTTTTCAACCCAACTACATTCTACTGTTCACCTCACTAGAGTCCCTTCTCCATTAGCAGTCATCAACTTCCATTAGCTCCCCAGTTTGACATGGGACCTCAGGATCTCCTCCCCCATCTTTACTGGGCACTGTCTTTACTTTCTAAAAAATTTAAACAATCATATCTGCTCTAAATTCATTTCTTCATCAGTCAAATAATGCCTAAAAGGTAATTACTCACAATTTCACATCCTATTCTCTGGCACTTAACTCCTTTTATTCTTAAATAAGAGAGTTTCTATCCATGTACTGAAATGCAATAGAATAATAACCATGGAATTTAGGCTTTGATAAGATTCAGTGATGTATTATTTCATTCAAATGTCCCAGTTTGTAGATGACCTCTAGTGTGAACTATAGATATTTTATAGAAGAAAAAACAAAAGAGTAAAACATTATCTGAACAGGGCCTATCAGTTAATTAGTCATGAGAGCTTCCTCTGAGGAGGAAGCCAAGCATTCCGGGAACAGATTCACACATAGAGAAAATGACAAAGTAGATTCCAATGATCAACATCTAAGTACACTTGTATCAGGGTCAGGAGGATGAATAAAGGACTTTCTTGCTGACTCTCTGTATTTACCCAACAAGTACTCTGACGTCAGCTGTTTGAGGTCATTTTGTCACACACCATGCAATTCTGTGGAGGACACAATCTTTTTTTATTATTATTATTATTTATTTATTTATTAAAGATTTCTGTCTCTTCCCTGCCACCACCTTCCATATCCCTCCCCCTCCCCTAATCAACCCCCCCTCTCTCATCAGCCCTAAGAGCAAACTGGGTTCCCTGCCCTGTGGGGAGTCCAAGGACCTCCAACCTCCTTCCAGGTCTAATAAGGTGAACATCCAGACAGCCTAGGCTCCCACAAAGCCAGTACGTGTAGGAGGATCAAAACCCAGTGCCATTGTTCTTGAGTTCTCAGTAGTCCTCATTGTCCTCTATGTTTACCCTTTGCTAGAGAGGTTGTGGAGAAAGGGGTACACTAATCCATTGCTGGTGGGAATGCAAACTTGTGCAACCACTTTGGAAAGCAGTGTGGTGGTTTCTCAGGAAATTCGGGATCAACCTACCCCTGGACTCAGCAATTCCACTCTTGGGAATATACCCAAGAGATGCCCTATCATACAATAAAAGTATATGCTCAACTATGTTCATAGCAGCATTGTTTGTAATAGCCAGGACCTGGAACAACCTAGATGCCCTTCAATGGAAGAATGGATGAAAGTATGGAATATCTACATATTAGAGTACTACTCAGCAGTAAAAAACAATGACTTCTTGAATTTTGCATGCAAATGGATGGAAATAGAAAACACTATCCTGAGTGAGGTAAGCCAGACCCAAAAAGAGGAACATGGGATGTACTCACTCATATTTGCTTTCTAGCCATAAATAAAGGACATTGAGCCTATAATCCGTGATCCTAGAGAAGCTAAATAAGAAGGTGAACCCAGAGAGGACACCATCTTGTTCCCTTATTCTAATGATTCTTCATCCTGTATAGGTAAAGATGTACAGATACTACCTGTTGAGGGTTCACTTCTAAAAGATGTCTTCCACCATTAACCCTGCAACTTCTAGTGGCAAGAAGACAATCATCAACATCATTCCTGACTGGCAAATTCAAATTTTGGGTTGCTACAGCTGATGCTTATATATGACTAAATTTTTATTGAAAGTAATTTTTCACATGATATATTTTAATCATTCCCCTTTTCCTCCAAGTTCTCCCACCTACCTCTTCATTCAAATTTATTTTCTTCTTTCCTGTCTTTTAAAAATTAAAATAAATAATAATAAGAAAAATCACTAAATACATATACAAACACAAAAACCAAAATGGAAAATATTTTTTGAAAAATCAAATGACAAATAAGATAAAAATTACCCAAACTAAGCAAAATGAGAGAAAAATAATCCATTTTATTATTATTATATTATATAAATATTAATATTTATTAAAATATCATTGAGTTCATTTTGTGTTTGCCAACTATTCCTAGGCATGGAGATTGCTTTTATGTATTGTTACTATCTGCCAGATGGTGGTAGCACACGCCTTTAATCCCAGCACTTGGAAAGCAGAGGCAGGCGGATCTCTGTGAGTTCAAGGCCAGCCTGGTCTACAAAACCTAGTTCCAGGACAGGCTCCAAAGCCACAAAGAAACCTTTCTCGAAAAAATAAACAAACAAAAGTAGGGCTTTGGTCTTAATATTCCATTTGAAACTGAGTGATGTAAAGTCTCTGACTGTGTACACATTGTCCAGCTCAGGAAGAAGCTTTTCTTAGGAAATTTTAGGGAAGGCACTAATCTGTGGGTATAGCAACAAGTTACTAATAGTCATTTTATTGTTATGTTTCTTTTACAGAATGATAATTTAAGGATTTCTCCAAGAAATCATGCAGACTCTGCTGCTCTCAATATTCCTTGGTTGCCTTTAGTTTTTCATGTAGAGGTCAGGAATGCAGGACTTTTCCTTGTACATTTTAGCATGTCAAATGATATTTTTGCTTTGTTCATGTTTAGATATTCATATTGTTGAGAATATATGGCCAAGGAAGAGGATACCCTTTGGTTATTCAATACCAAATGATTGGCTCTGAGATCATATATTGTACAGTCAGAGAAGGTGTGCACATGTGTTTGTGTATGTGTGTATGTGTGTGTGTGTGTGTGTAAGAGAGAGAGATGTGGTATGTGCTTATATAAAAACAATTAATGAAAAAGTATGCATGAATTTGAAAAAGAGAAGTGCAAGTGGTGTCATTTGGGATATTTTGGAATGAAGAAATGATATAACTTCATTGCTATCTAAAAAAAATAAAAGAAATTATTTAAAAGAGAAGACAAAAAAAAAACCCTTAATGAGTCACTTTGACAATATCATAGACCACAGCAAAAAGTTTAACAATAAATTAGTGCATAAACAGAGTTTATGTGGGAAAGAAGAGGCCTTCTGTGTCCTGAGAAAACACTAGTTATAAAGCAATGCTATGTGAACACACAGGGTAAGATCTTTGGTGCTTCTTTAACATTTCTTCACTACACAATGGTGGAGTCAGACACTAATTTTGGTGACCAACTGAGATCTCAGTAGACAGTTCATCTACAAAAGTAAGAGAAAAAGTCTGTGAAAGTCCTAATCCTCTCACCACATGGCTAATTTCCATGGAAACAGTGATATCTGTCTCTCCATGACAATAAATTTTTCTTATCACCGAAGAAATTCCATGTGTTCAGAAGTTCTATGGAATTAGAAGTCAAAATCAATAATGAATAAAAGAGTCTCCTCTGAGCCATGCTCACTCATGCAGAAGTTGGGATTTCTGTAACAGGAGAGAAGTGAATAATTAACCAGTATTTCCTTCTTATTGCCCTCCACATTCCAAACTCCCTAAGCCTGCTGTTTGTAATGAGGCATGCTATTATAGAAAACAGGACTGCTTCAGATGTTGTCTTTGATGTTTGATTTCCACAGAAGAAGTTTGATTTGATGATACTGCATCCATGAAATGTAAATTTTCAAAGAGTCAAAATAATTTTGAAATATAAATTGTTTTTAGCTACAATGAATATGATTCTTTAAATACAAGCAATTTTGGCTTGAAAGTAAACAATGTTTACATTAAATTGCTTGATTTGGACTTTGGTAGCAGTGTTTTAGAGGAGAAACAGTAGTAGTTAAGAATGAAGCTGTGTATGAATCTGTAAATCTCTACATAGGCAGGTTGTGCTTGAGTTTCTCAATGAGGAATGTGGAATATTTTATTAGGACAATTATTCTATTAACAGAATTTACCTGTAGAAAATCTGATACATTGAATTTCTGTTCAAATTGTACTTCGCTGAATTGATTTGAACAGATATTTCCTTGTGGTACAAGCATTATTATGCAAAGTATCATTACTATATTCCAACCTCTGGCAAAATTCTTTTGCATTTGTTTTGTTTTCTTAAGGATTGCTGATTTTTAGCAGGTTCATGCCCCAAATAATATCACCATGGATTTAATATCAGAAAGTATGCAAAGCATTCCTTTCTTTTGAGTAAATGTTGACTGGTAACATGCACATTCATGATCAGTGGCCTTTGAAAATACCTTACTTCAATTTAAACAAAAAATACAGCCATCTTTTTTAATATCTATCTATCTATCTATCTATCTATCCTCTATCTCGCTATTAATCTAGTATACATGTATGGTGTGTGTCTACATACACACATGTTTGCACATTGAATATATTGCTATTAGAAGATAAAGTGATCTCTGTCAAAATTATAATGCTACGGTCTTGCATGATTCAATAAACATTCATACACACACACATATATGAGAGACAAGAGAATGGAGAAATGTAATTTTATTATAATATCAAAAATTAAAAGAAAGATAACATGTAAAAACTAATATATTGTTGAATTTAATATATATTTTATATCAAATCCACTCATTAAAGAAAAGCAAAAGTCATATTTGTAGTAAGCCTAGATATTTGAGAAGCATTAGTTCTGTGATATATATAATTCCTTACTGGGAGGAGATGAATTCCTTAATACATGTTAAACAGTAATTTTCTAATTTTCATGAACATACATTAACTACCTCGAGAAATAAACTCTTCCAATCTTATCAGTGAGATCTGCCAGACTTTTTTGGATTCCAAAGTGTTTTTCTGCTAACAACTCTTCCTTTATGTCATTAGTTGTAAGAAACTGACAAGAAGCACTAAAATTAGTAGGAAGCTGACAGAGGTTCGCGTCTGCACATCAGAAACCTGCCAAGAAAATGTATTTTCGTCACATATAACAGAAAAGTAGTTTGTACGTGATAGACTCCTTTGAACTTTATTGAAAAGGACTGACATTGACATGCACAAATATGAGTGTATCTGATCTCTGTTTTCTCCATTCTTACTGCAAATGCTCTATCAAACTCACATCTCTCCTCTGCCTATCTGTTGCTAAGACAAAAATAACAGTGAACATTTTTGAAAAAAATAGCAAAAAAAACCCCAAAAATCCAAATCAAATAAGAATGTTAATAATCGATGAAGGGAGGATCTTTAACCTTGAACAATACTTTATGCCCACTTGATATATTACATCTTTTGGTAGCATTCACCATGCCAATATAATTCCCTAATGTATCCCAATATAAAAAAGGTGGTTGGTATCATCTTGAAGGATAACACTGCCATGATTTAATTAAACTATTCAATTCATTTATTTGTTTTTTAATTTAAAAATTTTAGTTAGTAATTATCGGAGTCCACTACAAAGTCAAAATCCCAAACATTTAGACCATATACTCAGACTGGAAGTATCTTATTAACTTAATGATAAAATATAAGCTTTCTCATTACTATTAAATTTTTTCTTATTTTTAGGGAATATTTTCATATTTCCTTTCATTGGGATTATTTTCTAAATATGCATTATAAAATCTCTTTTATATTATACTTAATTATTCAGAGTTACAGCAATCTAGAGATGACTTAAAATATGTTTATGGTTTTAGGCTATATGAAAACACCATGCATATTAGGGACTTGAAGACATGTGAATTTGTTTATATCTCTCCATTTCTAAGTATGCATATATGGTATGTGCATGCATACACACATGTTTGCAGATTGCATATATTGATACTAGAAGAATAAAGTGATCTCTGTCAAAATAACAATGTTATGATCTTGTATGATTCAGGTAAACATATATTCAATTGCTACTCTAACGTGTATAATAATTTATTTCTCCTAAAGTTTTTCTTTTTATTTTTTACTGCAATGTATTGTTTGGGTCTGTATAAGTAAGTATACATGTGTGAGCGTTTCCATAGTGGGCTAAAGAGATTGTCAGGTCATTTGGCGCTAGATTATAGGCATTGTTGTCTGCCCAACATGGATGTTGGGAATTGAACTTGCTTCCTAAGCAGCAATCTTTATCACTAATTTGAAAGCTTTATATGTTCCAAAAGTGCTGAAGAATAGAAACTAATACTTATCTATCAAATTCTAAAACCAGAGCAGTTACACAGCTTATAATACCTGTAGAGCCAAAAATGATAAATTAAATTAGAATCTTGGGTAAAGGATTGTTACCAGTATTTTGTTTTAATTTACTCAAGTGATTTTATTTGATATGGTTGGACAATCAATGCAGAATATAATATTGGCAGTTCTAGAGAAACATAACACAGGAATCAATGAAACCTGTTTCCAGAAGGAAATAAATTTAATTGATGAAAATTATGTTTTTAGTTTAAAGTTTCCTATTGATTTTCATATACCATGAATGGAAAAAAACACTTTTTTTTTACCAGTATTAACTTTTTATGATAAAACTTAGTCCATAGTTAACCTACAGCCCTATACTTATGATGCTGTCTTTTACAGCAAGCAGCAAGAAGAGGCTTCTCTATCATTAGTTTCCACTCTGGTATTATGGGTCATTTGTGCTGATTCAGGCTCCTGACATTTTATAATTCTTAACTACTTGCCTCAGTCTTTAGTTGCAGATATTTTTCTCCAGGAAGCATGCCAACACTGCTGGGTCTTGCTTCTTATGTCTGGTCCTCACTCACACTAAGATGTCCACTGAAGCCTCAGTAGAATGAAAATATTGTGGCTTACATTATGTCTTTGTTCCAGGTGCCTTGAGAGAGTTAGTGCAAAGCACAAGCAACAACTTAGAAAACCAAAAAGCTTCCACTGTGTGTCTGATACACGTTCCCAAAGCAAGGGTCACCTCCAGAAATGCACCTTCCTTTCTCCAGTCACATTGATGACATATATGGCATTTGCCCAGAGACAAATACATATGAAGAGGACACACGATCAATAGTTCGTTCTGAGAAACAAAGGGGGGGGGGTTCATTTTGATAAAAGAAAAGAAGCTGCATTTCTAAAATCTTTGTCGGAAACAAAATGCTTTGATTGACAGACATTTAAATGTCCCTTCAAAACTTAAAAAAAAAAAAAAAAAAAAAAAAGCCAAATAAAAAGAACTAGGAAAGAGGGAGTAAGGTATCTTATTGGGATCACAGTCAGCTGTGGGGAATTTGGAGATTTTTGCACATGGCTAAGTAGAATCAAAACAGAGCAATCATGAAAGTGTATAGGGTGGAAAGAAAATCTCCCATGAACTGTGCGTAAGCTTATCATAAACTCTAGAAGGGTACAAAAATGAATGACATATATTTAAAGAAAACTTAGTGTAGGAGTTATTCTCTCCAACACAAAACAGGAGCATCATAAATTTCCCTGGATTTAAAAGTTATTGGGTTGAATTTACTTCATTCTAGAGACAGTTTTTATTGATTGCTGTGTTTTGTTTTTCCAGAACTGCAAATATTCTACTCTGCATGGTTTGCCCAACCCCACCCAATAAAATTCTCAAAAACAGCAGGCATTCACTCACTCACTGAATGATAACAAAGTCTGAGCATATCGGGTTCTTGGGACGCTACACGTAAGGTATAACACATATGGTAGTCTCCCAAAATGTTTCACAAGTGACCTGAAAAACATGACTGAACATAGAAAACAGGATTGTAAACTCAATGAACTCCAAATTACAAATTCAACATATGTACAAGCTTGTAAATAATAAGCCAAAAAGACTAAGCTGTAATTAATAACAAAATAGTTTATGCTGCCCCACAGTGACCCCTTGATACAAACCATTCAGAACATAAGAATAAGGTGACTTACTTTAGTTAAATATGTAAATTTAATTATGAGTGATCCTTATATTAAGTGTAAGTAAGTCAACATTGGCAATGAACGGAACAGAGAATGAACATAATGTTTTTATGTGAATAGCCACAAAACACCTAAGCAGAATCCTTGTAGTCAGAATCCATCTGTACATAAAATAATGATTTACTGAGATGAAAAGACATTATATTCAGAAGTACAAAGTTATGTTACCACTACAGCATCTATTGTCATAGTATGGACTATCTAATTACATTTGTAAGGTGAAGCAAATAAGCCTAAATCATTGTTTCCTCATTGTTTCCTATTTTGTGTCTTGGTGGGATTTTGGTATGTGTTACTGAGTGTGGCTCTGCATCTGTATGTGTTATTAAGCTTTTTTTTTTCCTTTTTCTTTTCTGTTCACTTTTAGTTTTGTCCTATTCAGGTTTGTTTGTTTTTATGTAATTGTACTTGATTTTTTATATTATTATTACAATGGTTGCTATTATTTTATTAACATTATTATTATAAATGTGTTTTCAAAAGAGAGCGGGAAAGGATGTGAATTTGGTGGGTGAGGAAGTAGGGAGGATCAGAGAGAAGTTGGAGGAATGGATATAGTAATCAGAACATATTGTAGAAAAATTAATCTGTTCTTCATTAAAATAGGAGCAAATGTACACAATACTAGATTTATTTCCTCAAACTAGTAAAGGGCAACAATACCTACTACACTAAGTGGTGGAGCAGTGAGAAATGTTTTACAAAGAAAATGAAAGCTGAGTTAAAACCTATTTATAGGATAGGATCATTTCTGGTTCCCTATCCTCAGCTGCCCCAGGAACTAACTGGGGACCCTGGGGCAGCTGAGGATAGGGAACCTGAAATGATCCTATCCTATAGCCATACTGACGAATATATGGAATATCACCATAGAACCTTCATCTGGCGATGGATGGAGATAGAGACAGAGACCCACACTGGAGCACTGGACTGAGCTCCCAAAGTCCCAATGAGGAAAAGAAGGAGGGAGAACATGAGCAAAGAAGTCAGGACCACAAGGGGTGCACCCACCCACGGAGACAGTGGGGATGATCTATTGGAGCTCACCAAGGCCAGCTGGACTGTGACTGAAAAAGCATGGGATAAAACCGGACTCTCTGAATATGGCAGACAATGAGGGCTGCTGAGAAGCCAAGGACAATGGCACTGGGTTTTGATCCTACTTCATGTTCTGGCTTTGTGGGAGCCTAGCAAGTTTGGATGTTCTCCTTCCTAGACCAGGATGAAGAGGGGAGGACTTTGGACTTTCCACAGGGCAGGGAACCCTGACTGCTCTTCAGACTGGAGAGGGAGGGGGAGAGGAGTGCGGGGAGGGGGAGAGGAGTGGGGTAAGGGGGAGAGGAGTAGGGGGAGGGGGGAGGAGTGGGAGGCTGGGAGGAGGCTGAAAATTTTTTTTCTCAATAAAAAATAAATAAATAAAAATAAATAAAAAAAGAAAAAATTATCTTGCTTACTTAAAAAAATATATTTTATTTAATATTGTTCTATGGGTAAGTAAGGAAGGATGTATCAGGCAATTGGTAGTTGAGACAGGTGGTGAAATAGAAAAAAAATATTTATTATACTGGGTCAAATAACCTTATTGTGAAAATTACTTAGTAATATATGAATAAAGGACCAGAATGAATGGAGGAGTTCTTCACTTTGAAAGATGCAAAATCATTCCATAAATATCAACTTCATTGACATATATTATTAAGAAATCATAAATGCATAAACTATAAGACAATTACTAATACAGTAACATAAAACTGTATCAATAAATTCAATAAATTTTGAGAAAATTTCAAAAATGTACTGAAAAATATCAGATGTTATTGAAAGAAATGGGCAACCATCTGATTAAAAGAAAACAAATATGCACATATGCATCTATAGATGATAATACTAAAACCTAATCTCCAAAGCTAATCAAATCATGTTTACTTAAGACATATGAACAAATGAACAGAAAACCAGTATAGACAAAGGAATAAAGCAGAGTATTAAACTTGTGAGGATCAGCTGATAAATGCAAAAATAAAAGTGTCATAGTCATGAACTGAAATAATGTCATAAATATATGAATTGCAGAATGGAAGAATTTTGAACATAATATGCTAATTATAAAGTTATATCTACAATTCTTTTTTTTTCCATGGTGTAGGAAGGTCTTATTTCTAAGTGTTACTTCCATTGGTTGAATAAAGAAACTGCCTTGGCCTTTTGATAGGGCAGCCCTTGTGTAGGCAGAGTAGACAGAACAGAATGCTGGGAAGAAGGGAAGTATGACAGAGGCCTTGAATCTCTGGCCTGAGATGGATGTAGGTTAGAATTTTGCCGGTAAGCCACAGTCACATGGTAATAGACAGATTTAATAGAAATGGGCTAATCAAGATGTGAGAGTTAGTCAATAAGAGACTAGAGCTAATGGGCCAGACTGTAATTTAATTAATACAATTTCTGTGTGATTATTTCAGGATTAAGCTAGCCAGGCAGAGCGAAACAAAAGGCCCCTGTGCCCCATACAACAATTCCATTAATTTAAAATGCCCAAAACAGTTACATTACAGGC
The DNA here is from genome assembly GCF_018167655.1 of Microtus oregoni. NCBI lineage: Eukaryota > Metazoa > Chordata > Mammalia > Rodentia > Cricetidae > Microtus > Microtus oregoni. The sequence continues at coordinate 6,067,610 of NW_024544542.1, forward strand.
ACAGAAATTATATTAGTAATTATATAGGGATAGGATAGTCAATTTGAAGTAAATTTAAAAGTGAAAGTTTGCAGATAAGGTTGTCCTGTTCACAGCCGCCTTGCTGGCCCTGAGCTCTCTTCAGAGCTTCAGTGAAGCATTGCCGCACAGTCCCCCACGCCACCAAGGTTTTGGTCCTAGGCCAGGCCCACCCCAGAGAGGCCCACCTCAGCAAGGCCCACCCCAGCGTGGCCCACCCCAACAAGGTCCAGGCCCTCAAGGCCCACCCCAGCAGGGCCCACCCCAAAAAGGAGGCCAGCAGCAGAATCAAGGCCCTCAGCAAGGAAACCAGCAAGGCCCACCCCAACAGGGAGGCAGACCTCAGGGACCTTCCCAGGGCCAGGGTCCTCAGTAATCAAAGATACATCATCAGATAATGAATAAGAAAATACTGGCTTTGGTGAATTGGGCAACTGGAATAATGTGGCCATAATCTATTTTTTAATAACAATAAAATTTTTAGAATGCCAAAAAAAAAAAAAAAAAGAATTTACTTCTTGGGTTGATCCCAGCTAAGAATCTAAACAATAGTGTATGTAAAATAAATAGGGTAACTAAAATGCGCTTTCCCTGTAATCGGATTTATGACTGCCTTAATTGTCATTGTAGAACCGTCACCTAGTAACTGATGGAAGCAGAGACAGTGATCCATAGCTAAGCACTGGAGCCCAACCACAGAGAAGGAGGAGCGCTATTACAAGCAAAGAGGCCAAGACCACAATGGGGGAAACCCACAGAAATAGCTGACCCAAGCTAGTGGAAATGCACTGACTCAGGACTGACAGCTGGGAACCTGCATATGACCAAGCAAAGGTTCTCTAAATGTGGGTTATAATTGTGTGGCTTGGGCAGTTTGTGGGGCCACTGACAGTGGAAGCAGTATTTATCTCTAGTGCATAAACTGACACTTTGGAGCTCATTCCCTCCTGTGGAGAGATACCTTGCTCAGCCTTGATACCAGGGGCAGGGCCCTGGTCCTACCTAAAATGATGTAACAGACTTTGTTAACTCTTCATGGGAGGTCTCCTCATCTCTGAGGAATGGATGAGTGGGATGGGTCAAACTGATGGAGGGAGCAGGAGGAAGGTAAGGAGATGGACTGGGATTGATATGCAAAATAAGGCTATTTTAAAATAAAATAAAAAGAAATTACTTTTTGGAATATTTGGTAGCGGTATTTAATTAAATTTTAGTGACAATTGCAACACACTAGAGGAAAAATAACTTAAAATTGGGCACATTTAATAAATGAACTTTGGAAAGCTATCACAGCCTATAACACTATAAAATCTTTCCCATTTGAAATACTCTTTACAAGAATAGATCTGTCTTTAGAGAGTAGCTAGGTTCATTGCTTTGTAATATATATAGTATAGTGAAAATACACTCATATTTTAAGCACATCACCTTATAAAGATGGTATAGATGGTGTATAGTCAAAACTATGACTTCCATAAGATAAATGCTTAGTTAAAATCAAAGGTCTTAAAATATACGATGACATAGCCTGGAGAAATATGATTCAGGATACCTATGGGAATCAAGCTACTTTGCCATGCATTAATGCTTATTAAAGAAAAATTATTTTCATTTTCTAAAAATGATATATTGAATCTTGTCTCTTATCAGATATTGAGATTATATTCACACATTTTAACAGTGTTTACACAAAAGTAATCCAATAGTTATATTTAACTACAAATTTTCCTTAAATATAGACATTACTATATAAGAGATGTACATGAACAAATTATTTGCATGTACATTGCTTGAGTTAAAAGACTAATATAGTATCATTGTTTAATCATTTATATGTGCATATGTATGTGTGTCATCTCAAATAACTTGTTTTTAATTAATATGTTAAAAATAAAAGATTTATTCAAGTGTGAAAACATACGGACAAAAGGAATGGAACAAATGACCATATCCATATCCTATGAGGAATCGTTTCCAGATCAACCAAATCTCATTAGCTGTAATTAACTGAAATATTTAGAGCAGACACAGAGCTTGGAAATATTGTGAAGCATCTCTTAATCAATGAAGTAGTATAAATTTAATTCAACTGTTCAATCTGGATGACTTTTAATTAACAAAAATCAAAATAAATACCAGGTCTCTAAATACCTGAGGGTTAGTGTGCTGATAAAAAGACAAATATCTTAAATAAAATTAATTTTGAGTTTGAAAACCAGTTTTTTGCTTCACCTATATAAAATATTTGGTCTATTTATTCTAAGATTTCCCTATTTTTAAGTAACTTCAATAGAGTCACTTTCTAATTTTTTTCAAGTTTGTGATGGTAACAGGCTAATTGATTGTAGTGCAGAAAACTTGAATTTATGTCTAAATCATTATTTTCTGTTATAAGTAAAAAGCAAACAGAGAAAACTCTCAAAATATAGCATTTGCAGTTAGGAGCTCATTGTTCTTTAAGCTGTCTACTCCAAACCAGTTTTTGAAAGGCAAATAATGTAATTCATGATCCATTTTAATAGTGAGCTAAAGTAGATTCCAAAAGTTCTATTTAATGGTGCATAATTGAGTGAATGACTATTGAGAGCAAAATGGAGTATGTAACTATTCTACAAGTAATTCCCTACTTTAAATTTTAAAACAAGTTAACAAATTTCTAGTTCTACTGCTTACTTTTCTTAAAGTCATCAAACTAGAAAATTCATGTAATGATTACCAATACGTTTAATCTAGTTCTTTGAACTTTTTACATATCATTTTATAATGCAAGGAGAATTCTTTGGTTGGTAGTTGCAAGTTTAATATCCCAAAGACATTATATATAGGTATAATATATATATAGGTATATTATATTTTTTGACCTTGTATAAAATTGCCATAATCTGTATTTATTTCTAAACATATTTTGTCAAAAAATTTCCTTAACAGCTGAAACTTTCATGTGTAATGCACAGAAAGCAGTTACATAAATAACAACAAAGTCCCATATGCAGATAGTGAACCCAGGAGACTACATTAGAAGAATCTTCCATTACTTAAAGATGTCACAGCTGCCAAGTGATAATTCAACGTGTCACTTATATGTTTGTGATGATGTTGGTGTACACACATACTCTCTGGGCAGTGGTAATAAAAGTAGAGGTAGTCATGATCAGGAAAAATATCCAACATGGAAAAACAAACACTTATTGCTTTATGTGTTTTTGCATTATAAATGTGATTATGTTCATTTTTTTCTTTATAGCATATGTTCATTTTAAACAAAAAATCAACAAAAAGTAAAACAAGAATCCCTTTTTTATTGCATCCAAACTCTCTAGTAATTTACCTCTACATGTTTTGTAGCAGGAACCAGCCAACAAGGCACAATTACAAAAAAACCAAACAAAATCACTGATCTAAATGTAGAGAATAAGCAATCATGAGGTACACAGCTCTAGTCTACAGCATGAATCTTGCACTGAAGGATCAGGGAACATTATGGAAGTTGGGGTAGAAAGTTGATAAAAATCTGGAGGAAATGAAGGTCTGTGTGAAATGTCTCCCTTAGAGATGACAGTGAAACATCAAATATAAAGTCCTAGGAATATGACACCTACACAAGCCCTAAATAAGTGCAACACTGATTATCATGCTAATGTAGAAGGGAGAAATCTCACTGCTTTTAGACCTGATTAAAGAAATATAGCAATTAAGGAATGCTCTGAGTAGGAGAATTAGTCATCCCTAAAGATGAACACCCTAACTGGTGATCTAATAAGGAATGTCCAACCATGAAATCATGTATATAAAAGTAGCATTAAAAGGGCTGAGAAGACTATGCTTATATATTTAGACAAACACACACATACACACAAACATAATAATTTTTTAAACTCAGTTGTGTATGACTACACCACATATGTTTAACAAGTATACTACTGTGTTCACAATACAAAATCATCTAATGATATTAATAAAATCTTATTGTTAAAAAGCTTGTAACTCTTCTATATAATGATCATAAATGTATGACTCTCGTCCATACACAGAACACTTATCTAAATATTGTTATAAATTTAATGGAAAAGGATAAACTCTTGTACATGTGTTCTAGCCACTTTAGTCAAAGGCAACCAAAAATGTTATATGCAGTCATGTAGATTTTTGCTTCTATTTTTCAAGCTAATATATGATGGGCTATAAACACTTTTATTGTGAATTATTAAGTGATTTAACATGGCATCTCTGAAAATGAATATTTTCAGTAAACATGAAAAACTAAAAAACGTGAAGTGTTTATTTTAACATAAGAAGTATTCAGTGTATGTTTTGAAACACATTTTCATTCTAAGCTATTGTGACAGAAGAAGGAGGGTTGCTTTACATTTGAGATCAGCCTAGTCTATATACCAATTTCCATGCTAGCTAGTACTACACAATGAAATGCTGCCTCAAAGAAAAACAAATAATAGGATTATAATTATCTCGGCCCATACCACTAGAAGACATTTCATGGATGAGACACATCTGCTCCTGGAATCACCAATTATTTCAAGAGGATGATAGGAACCAATGAGGCTTTCCATGGAGTTGGTTAGCCATTTGGGCAAGAAACTTATCTTGTCTGGACCGCTTGCTGTTATAATGTATAAACTGGACATGCAGGACCCACAGAGAAATGACTGCTGAAGTTTCCTAAACAAGGTGAGATAGTCCTTTAGGGCTCCTGTTTCATGACATTCTGCATGACACAGAAAAATGCAACTGATGGACTTTGTCATTACAAGGCAGAGCAGGTCTTCAAATTCCCTGCTTCATGGAAAAAAACAGCTGTATACTATTGGCCTGTAGGCTGAAGATGGCTGCCCCAATGGTACAGAAGAACTTTGGGTGACTCTCCAGGGCAGCAAAAATATTTCTGTCAATTCTTGAGTTTTGGAAGTTGCTTACAATGCACTCCCTGTTTAGTTAGGTAATATTATATCCTCTTGGAGTCTTTGACAAAGTTGAGAATATTTAGTTATAATTTTTCTTAGTTATGATATAATATAAGGTAAATATAAACATTCTAATTATAATTCTTGCTTGATACCTGTTTTCTTATATGCTATTTTACTTTGTTAAATTTTAAAACTTCCTTTATATTTCAACAGAAAATGGGAGGTGATGTGGGATTTCCTTCTGTATGCTGTGAATAACATTGGTGAATAAGGAAACTGCTTTGAGCCTATAGTAAAACAGGGCAGAACAGAGAGAGGTGGGGAAAACTAAACTGAATGCTGGGAGGAAGAAGGAGGAGTTTTGAGAAGCCATAGAGCCACTGCCGAAGACAGACATGCTGAAACTTTGCTGGTAGGCCAGAAACTCATGATAGTGCACAGAATAATGGAAACGGGTTAAATTAAGATGTAAGAGTTAGCAAGCAAGAAGCTATAGCTAATGGGCCAAGCAGTGCTTTAAATAATATAGTTTCTGTGTGATTATTTGGGGGCTGATCAGCTGGAAACCAAGTGGCTTCATACCACACAAGATATACCTAATAAAATAAAATTTAAGCAATATCTATCCTCAAATCAAGCCCTACAGAAAGGACTGGATGGAAGACTCCAACCCAAGGAGATTAACTACACCCCTGCAAATAGGCAATAAATAATCTCACACTAGCATACGCTTTACCAACTACAACAAATTTACATAAATTAACAAAAATTGGTCAATTATATCATTCATTATCAATGGACTCAATTCCCCAGTTATAAAAGAAAACTACAACATAACAGAATGGATGTGAAAACAATACCCATTATTATGCATACAACATACAAGAGCACACAATATCAAAGATTTCATTATATTAATGTAAATGCTTAGAAAAAGATTTTCTAATCAAATGACTCCAAAAAGCACCCTATCCATTCAAATGTAGTCATAGACTTCGAGCCAAAATTAATTAATATATACGGGAAGGACATTTAGCACTCAGCCAAGGAAAAATCCACCAACTTGATCTTTGAGTTCTTAACATCTATGGTCCAAACACAAGGATACCCACATTGTATAAGATATATTACCAAAGCTTAAATCATACTTTTACTCTCACACGTTGATAGAGGGAGACTCCAATACCCTACTCTTATCAATGAATCAGTCACACGACAAAAACAAAACAGAGAAATTATTTGAGTTAGTGACATTATGAACCAAATGAACATAAAAGATATCTATAGAATACTTCATCCAAACATAGAATATGCCTTCTTCTCAGCACTTCACTGAGCATTCTCCCAAAATGACCATATACTCAGTCACCAAGCAAATCTCCACAGATACAAGAAAATTATGATAATTCATACCACCATGGAATAAAAGTAGATTTCAATAATGACAAAAAACAATAGAAAGCCTAAAAATATATGGGTACTGAACAACTTTTCTTAAATTACTACTGGGTCAAAGAAGAAATAAAGCAGGAGGAAGTTAAAGTTTTTTTAGAATTCAAGGTAAATAAATTTACAACATATACAAACTTATGGGGCATGATGAAATCTGTGTTAGAGAAAAGTCCATAGCACTACGTGGTTTCATAAAAAATATGGAAAATCTCATACTAGTAACTTAGCAACATACCTAGCTCTAGAACAAGCAAAATGCAAACAAACTCAAGAGGAGTAGATAACAGGAAATAATCAAACTGAGGACTGACATCAATAAAAAAGAAAGAAAACATTTTAAAAACCAATGAGAAAAAAATATTCTTTGAGATAATCTGATAAAAAATTGGAAGACATATCTAAACAGAGAACTCTCAACAGATAAATCTAAAATGGCTGAAAGACACTAAAGGAAATGCTCAATATCCTTAGCCATCAGACAAATCTAAATCAAAACAACTCTGATATTACATCTTACAACTTTAAGAATGGCCAATATCAAAAACACTGATGACAACTTATCCTGGAGAGGATGTGGGGTAAAGAGAATACTCCTCCATTGCTTGTGGGAGTACAAACTGATACAGCCCTTTTTGAAATCAGTATGACGATTTCTCAGAAAATTAGTTAACAAACAACCTCAAGATTCAATAATACTGCTTTTGTGCATATACCCAAAGCATGCTCAATTGTACCACAAGGACATGTGCTCAGCTATGTTCATAGCAGAATTATTTGTCATAGCCAGAACCTGGAAATAACCTAATTGTCCCTTGACCAAAGAATGGATAAAGAAGATGTGTTACATTTAATCAATGGAGCATTATACAGTGGAAAAAAAATAATGACATCCTGAAATTTGCAGGCAAATGGATGGATCTAGAAAACATCATACTGAATGAGATAATCCAGATGCAGAAAGACAAATATAATATGTAATCAATACAAATGACTTTTAGACATAAAGCAAAGAAAAACCATCCTACAATTTACAATCCCAGAAAACCTAAACAATAAAGAGAACCCTAAGAGAGACATACATGGATCTAGTCTACATGGGAAGTAGAAAAAGACATGATCTACTGAGTAAATTGGGAGAGTGGAGATCATGGGAGGGTGAGAAAAGGAGAAGGAGGAAGGGAGAGGAATGAAGAAAAATATATAGTTTAAAACAATAATAATAATAATAGTAAAGATATTTAAAATATCTGTATATATAAAATTGGGAAACCTAAAAGAAACAGACAAATTTCTTGATAGACACCATTTACTAGAGTTAAATCAAGATCAAAACAATTTTTTAAATAGACATATAACTCCCTAAGGAATTAGAAACAATCATCAAAAGTCTTCTGCCCTCTCCCAAAAAAATGCAAAGGGCCAGATAATATTAATGCAGAATTCCAAAATTCGATCAGAATATCAAAGAAGAGCTAATATCAATTCTCCTCAAATTATTTCACAAAATAGAAAGAGAAAAACACATTGCCAAATTTATAAAGACAAACTCATCTTAATATCCAAGACACAAAAAGACTAAGCAAAGAAAGAGAATTACAAACCAAGGTTTTTCATAAATAATAAGACAAAAATGCAGTAAAATACTCAAAAACCAAATCCAAGAACACATCATAAAGGTCATTCACCATGATCAAGAAATCTTTATTCCAGATGATGCAGGGATGGTCCAACATAAAAAAAAAATTGTCAATAAAATCCTCCATATAAACAAACAAATGTAAAAAACACAATATCTCATTAGTTTCTGAAAAAAAAGCCTTTTACATCATTTAATACACTTTTATGATAAAATTCTTGGTGAGATCTGGGATACAAGGGACATAACTAAACATAATAAAGGAAACATAAAGAAACCAAATAGCCAACATCAAATTAAATGGCAAATTTAAAGCAATTACACTAAAATTAGGAACAAGACAAAGCTGTACACTCTCTAAATGTCTGTTCAATATAGAACTTGAAATTATTTCCAGAGCAATAAAGGAACCAAAGCAGATCAAAGGAACATCAGTTGGAAAAGAAGTCAATATTGCTATCACCAGATGATAGGGTAATATATACAATCAACTCCAAAGATGCTACCAGGGAACTCCTACAGCTGATGAACAGCTTCCGTGCTCATAGATTGGTAGAAATAACAGAGAAAAAATGGAACTTTCACCAATAGCAATCTACAAATTCAATGAAATGTCCATCAAAATTATGGCACAATAATTTACAAAACTTGAAAAAATAATATTCAATTTCTTATGGAAAAACAAAAAATGGCAAATGGCAAACATAATCCTGTACCATAAAGGAACTTCTAGAAGTATCACCTTTGTAGATTTTAAGCATTATTACAGAATTATTGTGATAAAGAAATGTATAGCATTGACACAAAAACAGGTTTATCAATTAAATCGAATGGAAGACACAGTTGTAAATCCACATACCTAGATTTTTGATTTGACCAGGAGTCCAAAATTATATAATATAAAAAAGAAAGCATCTTAAACAAATTGCTAGCTATAAGCATGTATAAGAGTGCAAAGATATTATCACTCTGATCAAACTGAAGTCCAAGAGGATCAAAGACAGCAACATAAATCTAGATACACTGAGCCTGGTAGAAAAAAAAATGGGAAATAACCTTGAACACATTGGCACAGGAGACAACCTCCTGAACAGAACAACAATAGCTCAGGCTATAATATCAACAATTAATAAATGTTGACCTCATGAAACTGAAAAGCTTCTGTAAGGCAAGAATGATGTCATCCAAAGGACATAACATTAGCCTACAGAATCAAAAAGATATTCATCAACACAAAATCTTATATATTTCCAAAATATATAAGTAACATAAGAAACTAGACATAAAAAAAACAAATAATCCAATTCAAAAATAGTGTACGGATCTAAACACATAATTTGTAACTGAAGAATCTCAGATGACTGAGAAATATTTTTAAAAATGTTCATCATTCTTAACCCTCAGGGAAAAACAAATAAAAATGACTCTGATATTCTATCTTACACCTCTCAAAATGGCTGAAAACACAAGAGATAGCTCATGTTTTTGAGAATGCGGACCAAGGGAACACTCCTCCATTGCTGGTGGGAGTACAAACATGTATTACTGTGGAAATCAATATGGCATTTCCTCAGAAAATTAGAAATCGATCTAACACAAAACCCAGCTATACCACTCTTGGGCATATACCCAAAGGATTCTCAATAGTACCACAAGGACACTTGTTCAGCTATATTCATTGCAGTTTTATTTGTAATAGTCAGAAACTGCAAACAGGCTAGACATCTCTCAACAGAAGAATGGATTTAAAAAATAAGTGATACATCTACACAATGGAGTATTGCTAAATGTGAAAAACAGAACATCATGATCTCTGCAGATAAATATATAGAGCTAGAAAAACTTTATCCTGAGTGAGGTAACCCAGAGCCAGAAAGACAAGCATGATTGGTGCCTAGCCCAGTTGTCATCAGAGAGCCTTCATTCAGCAACTTGTGGAAACAGATGCAGATCCATAGACAAAAATTAGGCAGACCTCAAGGAATCTTCTGGAAGAGGGGTAAGGGTAAGAGAGACTAAGAAGCCAGAAGGGTCAGGGATACTACAAGAAACCCTACAGAATCAACTAACCTGGTCTCTAAAGAGTCCTCAGAAACTGAACTGGCAGCCAGGGAGCCTTAATGGGACTGACTTAGACTCTGTGCATATATGTTACAATTGTATAGCTTCTTCTTGTGGGACTCCTAACAGTGGCATCAGGGGCTCTCTCTGAATCTTTTCATGGCATTTGGTACCATATTCCTCATACTGAGTTTGCTTGTCCAATCTAAACACATGAGGAGGAGCCTAGTCCTACTGCAAATTGATATGCCAAGTTTGATTGATATCTATAGAAGATTTATTCTTTTCTGAATATAAATGGAGGAGGAGGAGAGGGTAGCAGGGCCGGACGGGAGGTTGGGAAAAGCGACCGCAAGGGAAAAAGGGAGGACAAACCTGAATTTGGATATAAATAAGTAAATACTTGAATACAATAATAAAATCATTGAAAAATAAATATTCCAAGAATTTGCATATTAGTTTAGTTCCTAATTATAAGTTATTATCTGTTCTCACTTAAAATATTTGAATTCCAATGCACATCTTAATGTGTGCAAGCCTAGTCCACCAGATGTCCATATTTCTATTTATGTCTTTTGCTCTATAAATTAAGTTTATTAATTTTATCAATAAAATTAAGACTATTAAATCTTAAAAAAAACTGTTATATGAAATAATGGCATATCATGGTTGCTGTGGTTGTTTCAAGCAAAGTGGCCCCCATAGGAGATGTAGCCTTAATGAAAAATGGGTGGCCTTGTTGGAAGAAATGTTCCACTGTGGGGGTGGGCTTTGAGGTCTCCAATGTGCAAGTTATACCCAGTGTCACATTAGTTTCTGATGCCTGTAGATCAAGATGTAGAACTCTCAGCTCCTACTCCATCACCATGTCTACCTGCATGGCTAAGCCTCTGAAATTGTAAGCCAGTCCCAATAAAATGGTTTCCTTTAGAAGAGTGGCAGTGGTCATGGTGTCTCTTCACAGTGATAGAAACCCTCACTAGGACAATGGTAATAATACCATTTTGCATTTATGACACATTTGCCAAGACTGACTCTGCCTTTGGCAGAAGCCTTAATATGCTGTTTACTAATAGCTCTGTAGAGGAGCAGAGTTTCCATAGCAACAAATGAACAATCCTGGAGCCATTAATCCTCTCTATATTATCGTTGCAGAGTTTTCTGTAAAGCAATGCTTTGTAGTTTGATAATTGCAAGTCTAGAATGATTGTATGTTATGAGTTGATTAGCATAAACACTTAAGATGAAAAATGTCTGTTGAAATGGGGAGAATATTGTAAACTAGACAGGGCTATCTAATTAATATGATTGTATAGAGCTTTTAAATTATGTCATTGGTAGATAGTAGTATTTGGAAGTGGTTATTTGATAAGTCTCCTTCCTGGAAGAGTCTTTTACAAGCAACAAGCATCATACATTCACATAATATTGAGCAACTGATATTATGTCTCATTTTAGATTCCTCTTGGAAAGTTCTCCCTGAAAATGCAGCCTTGTCTAGCAGTAGAGGCTGAATGAGTGAGGCTTGTGTTGTGATTTCTATGTGGAACATCCCCTGCAGCTACAAATATTTGAGCACTTCATTCCCATCTTGGCCCTTAGTACCATTTAGACAGATGGAAAGCCTTTAGGAGGTAGACCCTGAGTGAAGGAATTAGTCACTAGAGACAGGCTTTTCTAATAGCCTGGCCTGACTTCCTGGTTACACTCAGCTTCTGTATGGGTACTGTATAGCTCACCAGCCTCCTGCTTCTCCCACCATGATCCTCCTCCTTGCTGCCATGTCTCTGAAATACTGGACTGCTTCTTTTTAGAACTGTAAACCAAGTTAAACCTTTCTCATTTAAGTTACCTTGTCAGAATAACATCTCAGCAATGAGAACTTAGAAAAGAGAATCTGTTTGTGAATTCTGTTTCTTAAACACTTATTTCATTCAAAGTTCTTTTACATCATAAATTAGGCTATGATAGATTATCTCCAATTATTACTTTTGCTTTAACTGGGGGTTTTGTATTTTTACTGCATAGAAGCATTATGGAAGCTTATACATCCAGCAGCTTCTTAGAAGCATAAAGTATTTTCATGTTTTTTGGATACTAAGACTATTGCTTAGCAAATTCTTGATAATTGTTTTTTTTAAAGGAATAGAATAATTAAATGTTGCCATGTTGGCTGTTGGATGAGATTCCTTAATTATTCCATAGAATCATTTACAGGAACAAAGTTCCTTGCAATATCTAAAAGGTCTCTCATTGAATCCTGAATTTTTAAACTAAGTACAACTAGGAGCTAAATAATAATGTATTAAAATGGCTACTATCATTAATTTAATAGTACAAATATTGTTTCTATCTTAAACACCAGTCTCTACATTTGGATCCTAATGTGTCTAAAGATCATTTTTATTGTATTATATTTATAAGTAATTATTTTAAAGTGAATGAGAATATACAGTATGTGACAAATTGAAACCCTTGCCTTCAGCTGTTAAATAATTAGAATACAATTTCCTGAATTGACTTGAATATTTTCTTGTAAACTGAGTATAGTTAATGCATACAGAGTGTGTCCAATTTAGACAATAAATAATATCACTCATAAGTAACCATTGCAACTTTACTCAGAATGATTGTAAAGGTATGGATCTCCAACTAGGAAACAGATTGTATATGGTATCATCTTTGGACGGAACCCACTAAAACAGATGTGGTTCCAAGTAGGTGGACCAACTGTTCTACTTAATGGCCATATCTCTACACACTATAGTGTAACTGGAAAAGGCAGATACCTGTGGTTCTTCTCATAGATTATGATAATAAGAATCAATAAAATTTCTGTCAAAATTATCAAACATTTCCCCCATAAGCTTTTATAAATCTAGACTTAAGTGGTTTTTGTACATTAATGAATTCTGCCTATAGATTATATACTGAGTTTAAAACTAAGAACTTTATTCAAAGAGAATAAATAACTTTCTCTAAGTTTCTTATTCTATTTTTTTAGTAATAAAATTTTGGTTCAAGCTAACCATATAACTTTACCATTATATACATATATATATTTATATTTGGTTAATTTTTGTACAAATTGCTCCTAGGATGTTCAATGACTGGCCTCTAAAAGTATTTAATCTTTTATTTTTTTACAAAAATCATCAATAATTTTTTTCACAAAACAGCTTTGGAATAAATTGTTACTGCTTAACTCCAGATTTTTATTTATCTAATTTTATTGATTAATAAATTAACATAACAATTGTGAAATTGATTAAATTGTACTGCATAATGTCAATTGTTAGATAATTTACTATGTATAGTAATTAAATATCCTTTTATATTTGAAACAAATGTGATTCATATATTATATACTCTGGTATGTTTTAATAAATTTTAAAATGCAAAACAGAGTTTAGATAAAACCCAAGTACTAAAATACTAAAATATAAATGCAAATATCAAATACAACAAAGAATATTTTTTTAAAAAATCATTTTTTTCTAAAAAATAACTCATTCTTGTATCTATCTGTTGGGGTGAAGGGTGGGTTTTTAGAGATAAGATTTTTGTTGTGGTCATTGCTTGAAAATTGCTGTTCTTTTCATATTCTATATTGCAAAATCAGAGATGTCTAAAAATTTTGGGAAAATATATCATGTTCATTTAAATGGGTGGTGAATGTATTTGTTTTTGAAAAGTATATTTTAAACTGGGGTCAATTTACAGAAAATGTTTGTCTCATAAATGATTGTAGAATTAACACATTATAAATTTACCTCAATATAACATATGGACTATATAAACATCTGAAAATTTACAGATGTAATTGCAGAGAAACTTACTACTTGTACAAAATTATTTGAGGGAAGAAATTCCTTAGGTTTCCAAATAGTTTAACTATGCCTTTTAGTGTCAACAAGCTAATGTCTGGTTGTAAGGAAGAAGTTTCCATGTTTCTTCTCTTTAGTAAGAACATTTAATTGTCGTTTTAGCTATGATACAGTAAAACCTAATGGTTGTTAAATGCATGTAAATTACATGGTATGAGTTATTGATTAGTGTTTTAGATTTGATATAATAAAGGGAATTATTAAAAGTACTGAATTATCCTCTACACCAGATAGCAGCAGCCTAATTTTTCAACCACCAGAAAGTGTACCTCTCTTCTTTCTCTAAAATGTGTTTAGTGTCTATATCCCTTTGTTTTTATTGACATTTTAAAAAATTATTACTACAATTATTAGTTAAGGAATATCTCCCCATTCTCCTTTGGGATTTTTCACCAGATATTATCACACAATGTTTAACACAGAAAATTTTGTTGATTTTTCTATATGTAATTTCACAGCTTCAATTTTTATTTGTTTGAAAGTTTTATGCATGAATATATTCATTTTGATAAAATTCTCCCAATTACCTTTTTTCCCATCTTTCCTCACTGCATTTTACCCCCCCCCCCCCCGCATCATGTGTACAGGCTTCAAAACCAATGAGTCCTCTTTGTGCTGCTGATAAACACAGGGCTTTAAAATCATCCACTGGAGCAGATAGCTTTAATTTTCAATCTCATTAAGTGGTCAGGCAAGCTTTGAATTCACAACATGTCTGTCTCTGCCTTCTGGCTATAAAAATATGGGCCATCTTGCCCAGTCTGAGCATAGAAAATTTAATGTGCCTTTTCTCTGTATGGGTCTCTGTCTATCTACTTGTCTGTATCTTTCTCTCTCTTTATAAATATCTATTTGCAACTATCATACAATATTGAAAACATATTTCAAGGAAGATTGTGCATATTATTTTAAAGATTAAAATCATTCAGGGATTTTTCTATTATTTAACGTAATATTAGGTGTATAATGTATAATATTTGTTTGTTTACTTTAATTATGTATATATGTGATTGTCTATAAGTACCACATAGAATTATATTCCTGTAGTGTCCAGAAAAGACCATAAGAGCTCCTAGAACAAAAGTTTTAGGCAATTGTGAGCTGCCAATATGGGTGCTAGGAACAGATCCCAGTCCTCTGCAGATCAGTAAATAAACTTAACCACTGATCCACAATCTAGCCTTAGACATGGATTTTTAGATGCTCGTAAACACATTGAAATTTTCCTTCTATTCTTTATTGTTTGTTTTATCATTAAAAGTTTATTAAAAATATTTAATCTGTTGGGATACAAATTTAAATTTGCAAATGTTTAATTTCATTAATATTAACTAATACACTTAGTTTAATATGTTGATCATCTGTATATGCTCTACATTTCACTTTGTAGTAATTGTATTTGCATTTTCAAGAAATAAAATGCAATGCCTATAGTTTCAGTTTTGATAAAGTTTTAATGATTTGTTTGCTAATCTAGTTCATGGTGAGTCATTTTCAATCTTTATCAATTATTACAGTTTTAGTTCATTGGTTTTCTTTAATTTTTCTCTATTATTTTATTTATTTTTTTAAATTTTTTAGAATTATTTTTAATGTTTTTTAACAAGAACAAAAACGATAAATTTATTCTTCTATATATACAATCTTCTCTATTCAAAGTAAAAACATGACCCTGTTAGTCCAAACCAAGCCAATGATTTGTAATATATTTTATCATTTATAAAATTAATGTTCAGGTAAGCAACTAAATTTCTAATCTTGAGTTCAAACATCTGTAAACTCACTCCTATAAACCTTGGTGACCCTGAGTATTTGTTGTTGTTGTTGTTGTTTTTCACAGACCTTGAGAAGACAATAATCAACTTTATATGGAAAAACAAAAAACCCAGGATAGCCAAAACAATCTTATACAATAAAGGATCGTCTGGAGGAACTACCATCCCTGACTTCAAACTCTATTACAAAGCTACAGTATTGAAAACAGCTTGGTATTGGCATAAAAACAGAGAAGTCGACCAATGGAATCGAATCGAAGACCCGGACTTTAACCCACAAACCTATGAACACCTGATTTTCGATAAAGGAGCTAAAAGTATACAATGGAAAAAAATAGAGCATCCTCAATAAATTGTGCTGGCAAAACTGGATGTCAATTTGTAGAAGAATGAAAATAGATCCGTATCTATCACCATGCACAAAACTCAAGTTCAAATGGATTAAAGACCTCAATATCAGTCCAAACACACTGAACCTGATAGAAGAGAAAGTGGGAAGTACTCTACAACACATGGGCACAGGAGACCACTTCCTACGTTTAACCCCAACAGCACAGAAATTAAGGGCATCATTGAATAAATGGAACCTCCTGAGACTGTAAAGCAAAGGACACTGTCACTAAGACAAAAAGGCAACCCACTGACTGGGAGAAGATCTTCACCAACCCCGCAAATGACAAAGGTCTGATCTCCAAAATACATAAAGAACTCATTATTTTATTTAAGCTTATCTTTCTAATTCTGCTTTTTTATTTTCACTTAAACCTTAATTAAGAAAACCCAGGTCATTAATTTAAAGATATTTCTTTATCTAATATTACTACTTTATAGATATGATTATTCTAAATTAGGTCTTAATCAGATACCATATATTTAGCTAACAATTATTTTCATCATTTAGTTCATATTTTTTTATTTCTTTTGTGATATCTTTTGTGACACTATAGTTATTTAGATGTATATTATCTACTGCAATAGGATAGATATTTGTGGGTTTCAGTTCAAAACTACTGTGCTTACAATGCATACTTTGTATAACCCTAGTATTTATAAGTTTACAGATACTTTTCATCTAGTCTATTACATAGTCTACCTTAAATAAAATTTCCTGCCCCCTAAAGATGAATGTGCTTTCAACAGGTAGTGAATGGTGTTACCATTATGCATTCATTAAGTGTGATTATATTATACTATTATGATATTCTATATTTATGTGTATATTTTTGCCTAGTTACTCAATTTACTTTTAAGATAGTAGTTATGAAATGCCTAGCCATTAATATAGTTTTATCCATAAATTAAATCTGAATTTTTAAATCTCATTTGTGTTTCTTTGTTTTGAATATAGTATTGTAATTGAGATAGCATTAAATTCTGATGGAATGAGCCTCGTTTAATATTACCTTATTTCTTACAACTTGTGAGGGTTTTGTTTTGTTTTGATTTTTTGATTGTGCCTTGATTGTTACCATTGGAGTCATTCCACATACCTCTTTGTTGCTAATTCTATAAAATGTGAATCTCCAAGCTGTTACTTTGGAGTTATTTGCATCACATGACAAAGAAAGAATCACTTCTATGAGTAATATAGTAGGAACCATTATAGGCATACATTCAGGTGTTTTAAACTTTTGCTTCTAATATTTGCTTTTTGATTTGATAATTTCATCCAGTTATGTTGAACCTAGTTTCTGATAAATACTATCTTCTATTAAATATTTTGAAAGTATTATTTAATTAATTTTTGTCATAGTATGTGATTATTTTAAGACTTAGGGTTGACCATGTTTATAATTTTTGGAGAAGTGTTAGTCTCTGTTTACATAACTGCCTTCTTCTTTGAATCATTGTTTTTAATCATTCCCTAACATGGAGTCTACTTTACTCAGAGAAGATAAATCTTAAAAATGTGTTTTGAACTTTATCTCCAAGTGCTAACCCTGTCAGTTGCCTGCAGATGTCATAAAAAATTTCATTATTTTTTGAAATTATGATTGAATTATAACATTCTTTGAAAGGTAAAAGAGACATTACAAAAGATTTCCCTTATCCCTTTACCACCAGCTGTGCTTTGTACTGTATTCCAATAAGAAGAATGTGTAGGTTTGCAATTCATCATATAAACCTTCCGGATAAAATAGTTTTCATGTTTTAATCATATTAATTAACATGAACAAAATATTTTGCTCAGTTACTTGTTATAAGCAAATTGTTCAGTCATAAGTGAATTATTAATACTATTAGGCAATGGATTCTAGTACATGATTAAAATGGTCTGAATATTTTGCCAACAAAACACAAATGAACTAGACTTTTCATCACTGTGAAGGGGTTTCCTTCTACTAACATTTTTCAAAACTTAAGCTGCTTCAAAGAATCTCAGGAATGTATATTTTCCCAGTATGATAACCATTGAAAAGTTAACCTATTTAAATTTCTTGAATTCTGTATTTCAAAGTCAGAAGTATCAAACTCATGAAAGAACATACAAATATGCACATAATTTCCACATTTCCAATTTCAAACTCAATTGAAACTATCTGTGATCTAAAATTCACTTTTAGTATTCTTGTTTACTCTTGATAACTAGTCAGTCATCAAAAGGGAATCATTTTAGAAAGCAGTTGTTCGTGCATTTCAATTCATGAATATTTTAATACATAGAAACTCAGTGTTTGAATCTTCATGAACTTAGAGAGTGAATTTATTGATTTTGCTCCTTTAAGTTTACTCACAAAACTAGATAGAGAATATTATCCCCATAAATTCAAGTTCGATAGATTCATTCAGTTCCAGTAGATGACATTTAAAGTGTTTCATTCAAATAACTACTTTACTCCTCTAGTACATAAAACTTCTGTGGCCAGTGGGCATTTTCCTGCCTGGCAGCTGGAATCCTTTCCCTGGAGAACCAAGATTCTGAGGAAGAAGAACATATTAACACAGAAATTCTGGCATGACAGAATTTAAAGCTGAACAATGTGGACACTCAG
Organism: Microtus oregoni; assembly: GCF_018167655.1. Taxonomy (NCBI): domain Eukaryota; kingdom Metazoa; phylum Chordata; class Mammalia; order Rodentia; family Cricetidae; genus Microtus; species Microtus oregoni. The sequence continues at coordinate 6,086,354 of NW_024544542.1, forward strand.
GATTAAAGCAGAGTGAACAACAATGGCTTGTATCAGGTGTCTGGTTGTTGGTTGGTTTGGTGTGCTTCAAAAACCAAATTCCTGAAAAGAGCATGCCTCATTTCTACTCCACATCTCAAGCTGCTTTGGCCCAGGATCTCACTGCATTTTAAATTATATTGTTTATATTTTAAGATTTATGGAGGGAATACCATTTTCTTTGAGTCTTTGCATCTAGGATTTTCTAGTGTAGAGACAACACTGTAATAACTGTCTCCAGACTGTCTATTTATCTTTAAGCAGGTGTCACATTGGGCTGATATGGTGAAGAATACAAATGAAAGCTTTTAGAGGTGATAATTTCTTTCCTATAATCACGAGTCAGGGAATTAGTTCCCCATTCATCTGTTTGTAAAATGAGTTCAAATTCGTCTTAATAATAAAACCTAGAGTCAGATAACAGGGGTGAAAGCTGAATGAGCAGAAAAGCAGAACAGACAACCACCAGAGCTCGTATATCTACAAAACCTCAGATCGAAAAGACACTGAGCTCCTGTCTCTTCACAACTTATAATCTTACTTATGCTTACCTATACACTTCTGGTCTGCCTTTACAGACCTCCAGACCTCTGGGATTCACTAGTTGATAGTTAACCCTCTGGTCTTTAGGCAAGCCTGACTTGTTAAAGTACAAACAAGAAACCATTACATCTGCTTGGTTACATTCAGTTATGATCTGTGGTAATAACTTCTACAAGTAATTCTTGGCTCCAAAGAAAATGGAATTTTTCTAGGCCTTATAGATAGTTGATGATATGTCTTAAGATCACAAATATCTACCTACTCTCTCTTTGAGCTTACTTCCTTTTAAATCTGTACACATTTAACTTGTCTTTAAGAAAGGATTCGGCGCTCTCACCGCCGTGGCCCGGGTTCAATTTCCAGTCAGGGAACCAAAAAGAAAAAAAAATAAGAAAGGAATATAATCAACTTGACTGTGAATTTGGTTAACCATATAATCAGCTTTTACAACCTAATTTTAACACATATTTTTAATTTTAAACTATGAACTCTTCCATGCCACTGACCTAGAATGATATGGGTATGTGTGTGCTATAGGGTTTGAAAGTGAACTAAAACAAATATCCAATAAATATAGAAGGCAATTTGTGGCCCAGGTTGAAAACATGACAGATAGTATAGACAGACAGAAACCCCAAGAAGAGAAGACAAGAATTCAAATTTAGAAATTCTCTTGGTCTAAACTACTGTAAAACAAAGTATCTTTTATAATTTCTTAATGAGACACTCATGCATTCTGGTGGCTCCTGTGCTAATTCTTAATGTGCTCTTAAAAAGAAGATCTAAATAAAACTGAATCCATTAATGAAGAAATGAAAACAATCAAAATCAATATCATTGTATTTGAAGCAAATGGTACTTTCAAGTAAATGTGATGACCTTATGTCCAATAGTTTATTCAATCTGTTTCCTGTTTCTTTCTAACTTGTGTCTTCGGAACTGATGTGATATTTCTATCAGGGAAACTGATAATACTAATGAGATATTTAACTACTTTGTTAACAATCTTTCTGTTGCTATGGTTAAATACCAAGACAAAAGGCAACTTGCAGAAAGATTTATTTAGCATTCCCGTTTCAGGATGTGAGTTATACACAATAACAGAGAAAAGGTGATGACAATAGTAGGACACTAATGGCTCATATTTCATCTGTTACAGGAAAAGAGGGAGAAATTTGAAGTATGGCAAAGTAACCAAATCTCAAAACTGCTGGTTCTTTCATAAAGATCAAGGAAAGAGATTCTTATTTGAGGGAGCCAATTTGGGGCTATCAAGAAGCATGGCACTAGAGAAATTCCAAAGAATCCACAAGGATGACCCCAGCTAAAATGCTAAGCAATAGTGGAGACGGTGCCTGAATTGACCTTGTCCTGTAATCAGATTGATGAATACCTTAAATGTCACCATAGAACCTTCATCCAGCAATTGATAGAAATAGAGGCAGAGACCCACAACAGAGTACTGGGCTGAGCTCCCATAGTCGAAGTGTGGGAGGAGTGAGAATATGAGCAAAGAGGTCAAGACCATGAAGGGGATACCCACTAAAAGAGTTTACCTGAGCTAATGTGAGCTCACCAACCCCATCAGGACTAGGAAGGAACAAGCATAGGACCAAAATAGGCCCTCTGAATGTGGGTGACAATTGTATGGCTGGGGCAGACTCCGGGGCCACTGGCCGTGGCACCAGGATTTATCCCTGCTGCTTGTACTGGTTTTTTGGATCCCATTCTCTTTGGAGGGATACCTTTCTCAGCCTAGATATAGTAAGGGAGAGCCTTGGTGATTCCTCAAATCAATGTGCTTTACCCTCGCTAAGGAGTAGAAGGGAAATGAGGTGTGGGGGAAGTGGAAGGAACAGGGATAGGCAGGGAGCTGGGATTGGTATATAAAATGAGAAAAAATTAAAATATGAAAGAAAAAGAGATAAAAAAGAACATTATCCAAAAATATCAAGAGCTCTCCACAGAGTTACACCAAGTGAGGACCAAGTGTGCAAAATTGTATTTATGTGGGAGACATTTCACATTCACACCACTACAAATAACAAATAGTTAACTTACCAATAATTTAAAAGCAAGGTTTGCAAGGGATGAAGATTTGAAAGGAAAAGATACTTAGCTCTGAAGGACCTCTACAAGATTGTTTTTCGGCCTTGTACTGAGAATATCATAACCAGAGAAAGCACCTCATAGTCTGATAGTTTTCCCATTACCAGTGTTGATAACATCTTTTGCACAACACTCAAATAATTTTTAGTAGTGGATATGTTATTCATCTTAGGGAAAATAATGAAACAAGATATTATTTACTAAATAAACAGTATCCAAATATCATTGAAGACATAGTTAGACACACAAGTTAATATATTCTTATGTGCATGTATTTTACCAACAGTATTTAATAAGACAAACACTCATATGAATTTTAAAACATGATTTTTTTGTGAAAGGAAAACATGTTTGAAAGATTTCTAATGTGTCAGTAAATATTGAGATAATCAAACCTCAATCAAATTGTCAGTTAGGGAACATTCTTTTATTTTTGTGTATTTTTATTGTTTTATATTTGATAATACTTATGAAAGTAAATTTAAACTTGTGATTAATTACCCTTAATAAATGCATATTTTAGTACCTTTAAGATTTGTATGTTTCCTATAACAGTCATAATCTTGTTTTGTCTAAATCAAACATATATTACTGTTTTATGATAGTCAATATTTAATTTTTAAAAATTTCATTTGTATTCTTGAAAATATACTTAAAGTACTTTCAAGCCCCCTGAGGTGGTCCAGCCTAATAAAAGCAGCTCTCAGTCACGGTAGATTAGGACAGAAATTCAAAATCTTAGCAACAGACTGTACAGGCAGGTGATTAGCAGTGTGCATTGCACATCAAGACATGTGTGTATGTTTGTGTGTTTGTGTGTGTGTGTGTGTGTGTGTGTGTATAACATATATGTCAGCAATTAAAGAAAAATATTAGAGGCCATGAGTTGGAAGAGAACAGAGGGAAGATAGGAAAAGATGGAGTGAAGAAACGGTTATCATTATTATTTATTAGTAGATACTGTCACAATACTGTAATCAACAAACAGTTAACATTGTATCACCTGCCTCACATTTTCAGTTATTGCAATGTATTTATAAGAAGCATACTTTTCAACATAGATACAAAGAAAGCTTTATGCATTTTGAAATTAGTTTTAGATTGACTGTATGTGTGGCACATAACATTTCTTGACTTGTGATTCATCCACTCGTTATTGTAATGGCTTCTGAATATGAGGGACTCTTCAAAAGCTTAAGAGTTGTGCTTTTCAGTTATTGTTAGTGCCACTGTATTTTATACAAAAGCACATTATTTAATCAATGCCAACAATTTATACACTTATATGCATTTCTGATTTCAAAATTGCTACTTTAAGTCTATAATCTATTTCGAATTGATGTTCACAGATACAGTGAGACAAAAAGTTCATATTTTTTTGACTTCCTTGTGCTAGCTTACCCATCTGGAAATGGAAGGGAGCAGACAAAAATCAGAAATCAAAAATTAAACTATTAAAGAAATTAACAAGCCAAAAATAGTAAAAAAAATAAAAAAGAGAGAGAGAGGCAAATTTGGATTAAAATAATCATGCATTCAATTTTGTGTTGACTAAGTACTCCTTGGAATAGGACCTTCCCTGGAACATGGTTGATATACCAGTGACATTTCATTGGAGAAAACTAGTTGTTTTATTCTCTGCAGGAATCAACTACAAATAGAATCTGAATCAGTGTGGAATTTATTGTCTACTTTCCATTCTTGGTTCTGAGATTTCGCTTGAGTTGAACCCATACAGGTCTTATGCATGATAACTGTCTCCATGAGTGTATATGTGCTTCAGTTCTCTGTGTCTGCAGACACTGTGTCCTTGAAGTTACCCATCCCCTCCCCCCCAGACAAATACTCTTTCCATCTCATCTTTCAAATAGATCTGTGCGCACTGTGGAGAGTGACTTGAAGACATCTCATTTAGTTGCAAAAGCTTCAAAGTCTCTCACTCTGTGTTAATTGTCCAGTTGTGTACCTCTGAGTTAATGTCCATCTGCTTCAAGAAAGTTCTTTGATGAGGGTTAAGTAGCTTTGTGATCTATTGTTATAGCAATATGTCATCAAGATTACTTTTATTGCTGTGTTCTTTTAGCAGGATAATGATAGTAGGTTTACCCTAAAGCCCACTCCCTGCTGTTTCGCATGTATGGTATAGCAGCTGCACCTCATCCTATCACTGCTTCAGATTCTGATTGCATATTCGCAGCCACAGCAGCCTCGCTACTGATACCTCGGTGTCGGGGAGCCATCTCCTGCCTTTTTTATTTTATCAATAAAGACTTCGAAGCCAGATACTGGGATAAAACCATTCTAGTTCAGAGAGGAAGAAGACAGAGCCAGTTGGTCTATATTCTCTGCCAACCATCTTACCTATGCCATCTGAAACAAAACTCCTTCAACCTGATGTCTCCCTTGTACTTCCCCTCTTTCCCCAGTCTCTGTCTCTCTCTGTCTGTCTCTGTCTCTGTCTCTCTCTCTGTCTCTGTCTCTCTCTCTCTCTCTCTCTCTCTCTCTCTCTCTCTTCAACCTTGCGATGTCACCTCATTCTCTATAGCTGCCTCCAGTCAATTGATTGCCTGCATTTTATTTATTTAACACAATCTCAGGGCTTGCAGTGTGATCAAATATGCTGCAACAATTACCCAACTAGTTTCAGGTGCTTCAGGTGCTTGTGCATTTAGGCAGTATCAGGTATATTTGTTCTCTCTTGTGAAGTAGGCCATAAATACAGTTGTGTGGTGGAGGAACATGGGGTTGATTACTTCTATATTTTTCCACCTGTATATCTTTCATGTGGATCATTGTTATAGACATGAATATTAGTAGCTCAGTGATAATAATGACTGTTTTTCTCCTCTGGAACCTACAGCACCATATATATTAGTTAGAAAAAAATCAAGCTTCTACTTGGGCACTAGTTTAATTGCTATGTGTCAATGAACAAAAAAAATGATTGTTTTCAGAAATAGGGCCTTACCATCAGGTTTCAGGGAGTAACTAGCAGCTTTGGAAATAGCCATGATGTTGTTGGAAGTCTCTAGGACTCCTTTTGCCAATACACAACAACAAGTAGCACATTTATGGCACTAGGGTTTTGCTTGGTGGCATAAGATGTCTTGTTGGGACGTTGTCCTCAGTCTATTATGACTCCATTTTCTATTTATTAAATATGTATTTGATAAAATATTAGCATGTAGGATATATGAAAGGTTTAAAAACTGGATAAAAATGTTATTAGTGGGGTGTAGAACTAAACAAATAATTCTCGATGATGAAACACAAAAGGCTGAGATTTTTTTCTTTCCTTCCTTCCTTCCTTTCTTTCTTTCTTTCTTCATTTTTCTCTCTCTCTCTCTCTCTCTTTATTTATTTATTTTGGTTTTCATGACAGGGTTTCTCTGTCGCATTGGAGCCTATTCTGTAACTAGCTCTTGTAGTTCTGGCCTTGAACTCACAGAGATCTGCCTGCCACTGCCTCACGAGTGATGAAATTAAATGTGTGTGACACCACTAACTGGTACTGAGAATGATTTTTTAAAATGTTCAATGGCCTTATCAAACAGGAAAGTACAAATTAAAATTGTTATCACTATACAGAGATTTTATCTTACACCAGTCAAAATGACTAAGATCAATAAAACAAAAGACAACACATGATAGAAAGATATGGTGAAAGGGAACACATATATTGATCATGGAAGTGTAAACGTGCACAGCAATGGTGGAAATATGTGTTGAGGTTTCTCAAAAGCACAAATATCAATCTAGTACAATATCTAAGTACAGCCACCAGTAGGCTATAGCCACTCAACATCAAACTACATAGAAACTTGCTCATTTAAGTTCATTGCTGAAATATTTTTAATAGTCATGAACTGAAAGCATCTGAGATTTTTAGCCATCGCGTAGATTTCGATCAACTTAGATTTCCAAGAACATGTGTCACAAGTACACAATGAAATATTATTCACGTACTAAAAAAAATGCAATGTTCAGATAAACAAAATCTGCAATCATCCTGAGTATATTAACCAAAACTCACAAAATATAAATATTGTATGCTTTTGTATACATGTGGATGTTAATAGTTAAGCTTGAGGTATACATGCTTTTAGCTGAATAACTGCAGAGATTAGGTATCTAGTAAAAACTGGAGGGATCTTCTAAATGAGAGCAAATAGCACGTAGTGTGATAAGAGATAATGGGAAACTAGAATATGATTAAATGTATATGGCAATGGGAGAAAAGGGTAGAGAGGGTCAAGTGGATTGGGACCACTAACATCAAAGTCCCTTTGAAATGCCATATGGAAGCCTACTATTGTAGAAACTTTTTATATGTCTATATACATGAAAGGACAAAGAGATTTTAAATGTTGTTTTACAATTTATTCGCAGTATTATTTATTGCATATTCAAAGGCCATTTGTTAACTAATAAGTCTCCATTTACATGAATACTACTGATAAACCACTTAATTGCAAACCTTTCTGAGAGTTTTCAATACACATGCTTAACTTAGTAAATAATATTATTATAAGAAAACTATTATAACTTTAATTTCTCAGTATGTTTTTTAAGCTAACATGCTAATTTTAAAGGGCCAGTACATTATTGTATGTATGTATGATAGTAGTAATATTTAAAATTTAATTCTTGTAATTTATGGATTTTAACTTTCATTGAATTGTTAGCATTTTTTAATCATAACTAGAATTCAGATTTTATTTAAAGGAAATGAACTGACACATTTAATGTTCCAAATTTATTTTGCAGCCTTTTTTAGATTTGTCTCTGTAGTTCTGAAATAAAAATAGTTGCACTTTTATGTTCATTTTTTTCTGAGAGCTGTTTGCTCATATTTTTAGGTACTGTATTTCTGAACTTAGTTGGGTTTTAAACATAAAAGGAATCAAATATTAAAACAAGAAAAGCAGTATACAAAATAATAATCAATACCACCAAAAAAATGGCAAATTGAAGCACAATGAGATAACTTTAAATTGTCAGGAGACCGATGGTAAGTCCAAAGTGGCTCAGTAAGGTGAGAGCATGAATTCTATTGTATGGCTTATGATTCTGTCTCTACTTCCCCGCCATTGGGATACAAAAATATCTTTATCCCAGATCCCATTCCAGTAAAATATAGACATAAATTAGCAGCAATTTCTGTCCTCAGTATAAATCCCACAGGAATCTACTGACTGGATAAAAGATACATCCACTAAATGAACATTATAAAATAGATTGCTTTATATAATACAACACAATACACTCATAAGAATTAATGAACTATGTCTACCTGAAGGACTTTTTTAAACTCCAGAAATGTATCTGCCTGTATTAAATGAGAAATAATTCTAAGGTCAATATAACATTGAAACTTACATAAATTTTAACTTCTGTCAGCAATGGAAGCAAAAGTGTTCTCATTGTATGTACTGTGGCATTCATTTAACACTTTGGAGTTTGGCTTACACAAAAGTAGACGTTGTTACCAGTATTGGTAGAAAGAATTGCTATTGGTCATGAATACTGAATCAGAAATTGAAGCAATTCAAACTCGTGCAATATTATAAAATAATAATATTTTTCCAGGGATACAAAGTCTTTTTCCAATCAACAAAATGAGGCATGTTTCTGCCATCCACATTAATTATAAAATCCAAAGAATATGCTTCATATATATATATATATATGAACTTGTATGTGTACACATAACATGTACATGTGTGTAATTAATGAGTGTGTATATGCATATACATGTTTGAGTACATGCATCCATGTGCACATGTAGAGAGGCCAGTTGGAAACAGCAGAGATTCCACTCTACTCCTCTGCATTCTATTACCCTGTGATAATTCCACTAAACCTAGAGCTCTTTGTTGTGACTAAGATAGCTGACCGGGAAGCCCCAGAGATCCTGCTTTCCCCTAAAAGCAAGCACTAGAGTTAAAGGGACTGGCAGTTACTGAGGAGTATACAGCAAGTACTCTGGCATGCTAAACGATTGCCTAGTTTGGTGTTTCAGGCTTTCTTTCTCCAAAGTTTTTATTTCACAATTCCTGATAAATCTATCATTCTCTTACTGTTTCTTCTCGTTAGTCTTGCCAACATTTGATAGAAACAAAGGTCAATTAGAATGATTCACATAAATTCACATACAATGAACATTAAATATAAAAATATTTCAGAGTTTACATTTGCATTTTAATATTTAATCCCTCAATAAAACATATTAACTATACTGGTAAATTTTTGGCATCAGAATCTAATAGAAAACTTAGGACAAATACCTGATAGAATCTCAATATTGCTCATGTATTTTTATTTGGAAATCTCATCTCACAAGATTGTACATAAAGTTGATTCCATGTAAATCTCAAAGAAGAACAAATTAAGGTCCAATAAACAACTTCTATGTTGTCTATTATTTGATTACAAGTTAATTAGGGAATTTCATTGTTGCTAACAATAGTAAGGTTTATTGTCCTGAATAAACAATCTAACAACATGTTAGGGGCATAGAAGAAGGACTGAAGTTACTGCTGAAAACCAGGGTTGGGATTAGATCCACTAAATCTGCACTTGTTATGAACTCTAGAGTAAGTTTAAATCAATTACAGCACCATTTTCATTGTATTAAACTCGAGTGTTTATCTTTGTCTACAGATTCTGCTGTATAGAAAAGAATGGCCATCTATATATAGAAATACAGACATCTTATCAAAGTCATTCGCTATCACTAGTGATGTAAAGTATAAACATTAACTTTTACTATTGATTCTGTTTTGTAATACCGATCACAGCAGTAATTCTCGCAATCTTGGCGCACAAACTGTTTTCAGTGTTAATGCCTTCACTTAATGGTATTTCCCTAAAATACACCATGGAAAATTATTGTCATTCCAGTTTTTTTCTTTGAAAGTGGAAGAGAATAGCTACATGTATGTGTTTGGGTGGTAGGGGGAAATCTTGTAGCACAGATTCCAATACTCAATAGCCTTTATAGAAAGAGAATGGCCTTGAATTTATGTCAAAATTTAAACTATAATTGAGCCTGATGGAATCCTCATTGCTATATCTACATAGCCCTGAACTCTACTAACTAGACAAGTAAACCAGGTAACAGTTTTCCTCTAGAATAGTGAAATGAATTTAGACTTCATTTTAATCTGCTGAGACCTATATCAGATTTCTGACACATAACACTGTAAAGTATCAAGTGTATATGCTTAAATCATTCCTTACCCTCTAAAGGTGAGAAGGCCTATATTAACTCTAAGGCTATTATATTTAATACACCCACACAGCGAGTGAAAGGATTAAAGGGAGAGAGAGGAAGAGAAAGAGAGAAAGAAAGATAGAGAGACAGAGGCAGAATGAGAATCTATCAGTATTATCAGCGAAAACCTTGGGGTATTGAGATGGTATTTAAATTCATGGATTTTTAAAGACTGATGATGGTTTATGTTTGAAGAGGTAATCCATCTGAAGAACTCTTTCAACATGCCCACTCAAACTTTCTACTCATTTTACATAATTTCACATCCTCTTTTCCCTCCAGCCAATCACCATTTTACTTTCTGTCTCCATGAATTTCATGGCCATAAGTATTTCACCATATGTTTGTTTCTCTAGAATTTTATCTCACTTTTTACACTGTCAGACCTTTTATATTTTTGTAATTAGCAATATTCTCCTGCATATAGATCAAATTTTACTTGTCCACGCATCTGTTAGCAAATTACTTTTTTCCTATTTTTTCTGTTGTCAATAAGGTTTGCAAACATGGCAACTAATCCAAATATTTGAGTCTTTATTTAGCCTTTGTCTGCACATTTACTCTGAAGTTAAACTATTAGATTACATGAAGGTTCTGTTCAATTCTTTTTCAGAAATCACATACAACTTTCACAGACTTTGTCTGACTTTATAACCTCACAATCACTGCACAGTCCTAAAATACCCCCTGACAATACTGTACGCAGTTAGTAATTTCAAAGCTTTAAATCACATTTTGTTAAATATATGAGAACTGCAGCTTAACACTGATAAATAACAAGAAAGGGGAGTGCCTAACACTTACGTTGTTTAGTGATCTTAATATGGCCCATGGAGTTCTTTTTGGAAGAGACTTTGTAGTAAAGCATGCAAATAAGATGTATGAAGATACTTAGAATGTTATTTCCCCTCCTTCTACTATTCCCAGTTACTCCATACTTCATCTCAAGAAATGGGTCCATTACATTTCTTTCTCTCTTTAGAAAATAACAGGATTTTAGGAGACAATATCATACAAAACCTAATAAAATAAAATAAATAAAATAAAAAACCGTATCAAAGCTGGACAAGATAACCCAACAGAACAAAAATAAAATAAAAGAACCCCAAGACAAGGCACAAGAATCAGAGATCCACTCCTTTATACATTTACAAGTCACATAGATGTACAAATTGAAAGTTATGTTAATATATGCAGAGAGCCTAGTGCTTGCCAATGTTGACCCTGCACATTCTGCTTCAGTCTCTGTCAGTTCATATAAACTTTGCTCAGTTGCTTTGGGGATCTTGCTTTTCTGGTGCCCTATATTTCCTGGCTCCTCCCCTCCTGCCTCCTTTTGCATGATTTTCCTGTTCTCTGAAAGGAAAGTGTTAATGGAGACAACTCATTTAAAGCTGAGTGTTCCAAGGACTATCTCTCTGTATGTCATATCTGGCTATGTGTATGTGTCTGTTCCCATCTTCTGCAGGATGCAGCATATCTGATGATGTCTAAACAAGATACCAATTTGGGGATATTGCAGAACATCACTAGAAGCCATTTTACTGCTACTTTTTTCAAGACCAGTAGTGTTTTGTTTTCCATAGGTCTCTGGGCAATCTAGAACCTATATTCAGATTATATTGCATGATTAAAAATAAACTTTTATTTATTTATTTTTTACCTAATTTTATTATTGAAAATTTCCACCTCCTCCCACTTCTCTCCCCTCCCCTTCCCCCACTCCCCGTTCCCCTTCTTCTGCAGTCCAAGAAGCAGTCAGGGTTCCCTACCCTATGGAAAGTCCAAGGTCGTCCCTGATCCCCCCAGGTCCAGGAAGGTGAGCATTCAAACAGACAAGGCTCCCACAAAGCCCATCCATGCAATAGAATCAAAACTCAGTGCCACTATCCTTGGCTTCTCAGTCAGCCTCCACCATGAGCCACATTCAGAGAGTCCGGTTTGATCACATGCTTCATCAGTTCCTGTCCAACTGGCCTTGGTGATCTCCCATTAGATCACTAGCCATAAATAAAGGACACTGAGCCTATAATTCATGATCATAGAGAAGTTAAATAAGAAGGTAAACCCAAAGAATAACATAATTATCCTCCTGGATATTGGAAGTGGACAAGATTGCTGGACAGGGGTTGGGAGCAGGGGGTGGGGGTGGGGTGGGGATAAGGGGAGATGGGGAGAGAGAAGGGAGAAGGGGAGGATAGGGAGAGTTTGAGGGAATGGGATGGTTGGGATGGAGGAGGGGTGGATGCGGAAGCAGGGAAGTAGTTATCTTAATTAAGGGAGCCATTTTAGGGTTGGCAAGAGACTTGACTGTAGAAGGGTTCCCTGGTGTCCAAGGAGATGTCCCTAGCTTGTTCCTTGGGCAGCAGAGAAGAGGGTACCTGAACTGGCCTTATCCTATAGCCACACTGATGGAGGAAGGTCATTAGTTAATTAATAAAGAAACTGCTTGGCCCTGATAGATTAGAACATAGGTGGGTAGAGTAAACAGAACAGAATGCTGGAAGGAAAAGGAAGTGAGCTCAGACGCCATGCTCCCCTCTCCTGGGCAGACGCAATGAACCTCCAACCCAGGATGGACGTAGGCTAGAATCTTCCTGGTAAGTGCACCTTGGGGTGCTACACACATTAACAGAAATGAGTAATCAAGATGTAAGAATTAGCCAGTAAGAAGCTAGAGCTAATGGGCCAGGCAGTGTTTAAATGAATACAACTTTTGTGTTGTTATTTCAAGGCATAAGCTAGCCAGGCAGCAGGGAACTGGGCTGTGGGAAGAGACCCGCAGCTACCTCAACAGAATGGCACCCAACGTGGTAGCAGCAATTTCTAGGGTCTGCTCTGCTTGCTAGAAGCAAGCAAGTGCTCTCATCTAAGAGAAGCTTCCTGACTCAGCTTTAGCTGCAAAACCCTGTAGCTCTTTAAAAGGTCCTACCAAGAAACACTTAAACGGTGATGATGAAAAGCTGAATGCATGCTTTTCAGTTTTCAGCCATAGCAGGAAAAAAGCTGAGCCATTTTAAAATGCCGGCTTTGTGGGCTGTCCTGCCAGGGCAAACTCTGACTCTTTGAGGCAGGAAGTCAGATACAGAGAGAGCATTTGAGTGTTGTAGCTTGTTTGCTGGCAGGGACCTTGAAACACTGTAGAGTTGTGGCAATGAAGAGGGCTCTGGCCATACCTCAACCACAAGGCTGGAATCGCAAAAAGCTAAGGAATGGTCTAGATCCAGCCACCAAAGTCACAGATTTAATCCTACCCATATTGCTCAGTAATTTAAAGGCTCAAGTTGTCAGAAAAAGAGAGAAAGATACAGTAAAGAGAGATTCAGAAACAAAACAAAAAAAATCTTTAAATGATTTACAGTGTGTTAAAAATATATGCAGGCTAAAAGTTAAAGTTCTTAAGGTAAAAAAAAAGGAAGAAAGAGAGTGGTTGGGTGTGGTAGGACACACCTTTAATCCCAACACTTGGGAGGCAGAGGAAGATTGACCTCTGTGACTTCAATGTGTGTGTGGTAGCACAAGCCTTTAATCCCAATGCCTGGGAGGCAGAGACCGATGGATCTCTGAGAGTTCAAGGACAGCCTGGTCTTCAGAGTCATTCCAGGACAAAGATGTACAGAAAACCTGTCTCAAAAAGTAAAAATAAACAAAATAGAGTTAAAATAAAGCCGTACAAAGATGGAAAATAAACAGAGAATTTTGATACTGTATGCTATTATGCTCTCTTTGAATTGTTTGAATGCTGAGGAAGGAGCAACATCTGCTAAAGATATTTGTTTATAAATGCTGCTGAGCTAATCCAACATAGACATTTTAAAAATACCTTGACTTCAGAATTTGGATCTAAGGATATGATACTTCGGAAAAGAGATTCTTCTTTTGTTTTCACAGAGGATGAAACCCTGCAGATTGCTTCTATCCCAATATGGTATGATGGACCATGCCCTCCTGAAAGATTGCTGTGAACACCCTCAAAAAATTACTTCACTCAATTGACAGTTGAGATGAACCTAGCACACAGGTTATACCTTGAAATATCTGATTAACAGCTCCCCCACACAGCAGGAAGCAGTTTTGAGAGAAATAACTATTCCCAAATTGCCAAATGTTGTTTATAAATTGTTTTACATTTAAAGGGGGATATGATATAGGTATGAATAATTTACATTGATATGGATTTTGCTTTAGTGATTTAAATTTAAAGTCAATTTTGTTATATGTATATGTGTTTCTGATCTTGATTAAGGTTTATGATTGTGTAGTTCATTTAAAAATATAATGTATATAGGTTGTTAATGGATAATCATTAATAATAGTCAAGTTTGTAGTCATGTTAGTTAGATTTTCTAGATATATAGAGATATATTTCAGTTATATCAGCATTCTTCATATCTTTCAAAGACTACGGAATATGCTATTTAAATGTTTTAATAACTTAGGACTTTCATGACAATGAGACATGTCTGCTCCTGGCAGCACCAATCTACTTTAAGAGGATGATGGGCATCGAAGAGGCTCCATATGGAGTTTGATGGCCATTTGGGCAAGAAACTGCTATAGCCTGGAATATTGCATAAACTGGACACAGAGAACCCGAAGAGAGGGGAGTACTGAACTTGCCTAAAGCTGAGATGATCTTTCGGGGTTCCTGATTCATGAAGGAGTCTGCGTGACATTCTGCAGGACACAGCAGATAGTGAATGAACTGACTTTGAAATTTCCTGCTTTATGGAAATGGTCTATGGACACTATGGTCCTGTAGGCCGAAGATGGATGCCCCAATGGTACAGAGAAACTTTGGGTGACTGTCCAGGCAGCGAGATGTCTCTGTCATTTCTAGAGTTTGAAAGTTGCTTATTTCTTGTTTGCTTAGGTAATATTGTATCTTTCTGGAGTCTTTGATGGAGTTGAAGAATAGTTAGTTATAGTTATAGTTTTCCTTAATTATGATAAAGATAAAATAGATGTAAATATTGTAATTTTTACTTGATAACTGTTTTATTACATGTAATTTTGCTGTTAAAGTTAAAGCCTTCCTTTTTTTGTTTAAACAGAAAAAGGGGAAATGATAGAGGAAGGTCATTGGTTAATTAGTACAGAAACTGATTGGCCCTGATAGATTAGAACATAGGTGGGTGGAGTAAACAAAACAGAATGCTGGGAGGAAGAGAAGTGAGCTCAGACGCCATGCTCACCTCTCCTGGGCAGATGCGATGAAGCTCCAACCCAGGATGGACGTAGGCTAGAATCTTCCCAGTAAGCGCACCTTGGTGTGCTACACACATTAATAGAAATGGGAAATCAAGATGTAAGAATTAGCCAGTAAGAAGCTAGAGCCAGGCAATGTTTAAATGAATACAATTTGTGTGTTGTTATTTTGGGGCATAAACTAGCCAGGCGGCCAAAAGCCGGGCTGTGGGAAGAGGCCCTCAGCTCCCTCAACACCACACTGATGAATATCTTGCTTATCACAGTAGAACCCTCATCTGGCAATGAATGTAGATAGAGACAGAGACCCACATTGAAGCACTGGACAGAGCTCCCAACGTCCAAATGAGGAGCAGAAGGAGGGAGAACATGAGCAAGGAAGTCAGAACAGTGAGGGGTACATCCACTAACTGAGACGGTGGGACTGAACTAAAAATAAACTTTTAGGTTGCTGAGGAATCCCATCAGGACTGGTGAGTGTGTGCTACCCAGGGGCGGACTGTCCCGGAAGAGAGCACAAACCCCCTCCCCCAGCTCCTTCTGCAGGGCTGTCTTTCTTTCACATGACCCAGCACCCCCAGCACTCCTCCCAAACCCTGCCCCGCTGTATGCTAGGACCAGTGCTTAACTACAGTCTTAAGCTCCTAAACTAAGGCGACCCACCCAGAGCGGTGAGTGCCTGCCAGCCGGGCAGGCCTCAGGGTCCCCTGTAAGGGAGCCGGGCACCTCCAGCTCCGGCCCTAGGCTTCCTGCGCGCTCCTGGATACCACCCCCCCCCACTTGCTCCATTCATCCTGTTGGCCCTGGATCATTGGGCTACCGGTGACCCTGTTTAGTTGCTGAGGAATCCCATCAGGACGGTTGCAGAGGAATCCCATCTGGACGGGAACGGTTCCTGCTTCTACACTGAAGAGATATACCCTGAGAGTCAATCACAGCAAAGTCTGGACCAAGAGACCAGGCCTCTCCTGGCTCCATTTGAAGGAAGAGATGGGAAGGCGCCAATACAAGAATACCTCCAACAATCTGAAAGGCAACATGACAACACCAGAAACCAGGGATCCCGAAATAAGAAGAATTGTACACCCTACTCCTGAAGATATAGAAGAAAGCGACTCAAAAGTGAACTATATGAAAATAATAGAGGACCTTAAACAGGAGGTGAAAAACTGCCATAAACAATTAGAGATTACAAACAAAAAGGTAGAGGAAATGAATAAATTGCTCAAAGACACGCAAGAAAACCAAGAGAAACAAGAAAAAGCAATCAAACAGGTTAGGGAAGCGGTTCAAGACATGAAGAATGAAATGGAAGCAATGAAGAAAGCACAAACGGAGGGAAGAATGGAGATGGAAAATCTGGGTAAATGAACAGGAATGACAGAAACAAGTACTAACAACAGATTACAAGAGATAGAAGAGAGAATATCAGACACTGAAGATACCATAGAAAAAATAAACACACTGATCAAAGAAAACAGCAAAACCAACAAATTCTCATCACAAAACATTCAGGAAATTTGGGACACAATAAAAAGACCAAACCTAAGAATAATTGGAGTAGAAGAAGGAGAAGAAGTGCAGCTCAACGGTACAGAAAATATACTTAATAAAATTATAGAAGAAAACTTTCCCAACCTGAAGAAAGAGGTACCTATGAAGGTTCAAGAAGCATACAGAACACCAAATAGGCTGGATCAAAAAAAAACATCCCCTCGCCATATAATAATCAAAACACAAAATATACAGAATAAAGAAAGAATATTAAGAGCCGCAAAGGAAAAAGGCCAAGTTACTTATAAAGGTAAACCTATCAGACTTACACCTGACTTCTCTATGGAAACCATGAAAGCCAGAAGGTCCTGGATAGATGTACTGCAAAAACTAAGAGATCATGGATGCAAGCCCAGACTACTATATCCAGCCAAGCTTTCGTTCACTATAAATGGAGAAAACAAAATTTTCCAGGATAAAAACAAATTCAAACAATACGTAGCCACAAATCCAGCCTTACAGAAAATTATAGAAGGAAAATTACTAACCAAGGAGTCCAACAATGCCCACAATAACTCAGTCATCTAGAGACCTTTAACCAGCGCAACTCAAAGAAGGGAAACACACAAACCCTACTACTAAAAAAGTGACCGGAGTTAACAACCACTGGTCATTAATATCACTTAATGTCACTGGGCTCAACTCACCTATAAAAAGGCACAGGCTAAGGGATTGGATACGAAAACAGGATCCAACGTTCTGCTGTCTACAAGAAACACACCTCAACCACAAAGACAGGCACCTACTCAGAGTAAAGGGCTGGGAAAAGGCTTATCAAGCAAATGGTCCTAAGAAACAAGCAGGTGTGGCCATACTAATTTCTAACAAAGTTGACTTCAAACTTAAATCAATCAGAAGAGATGGAGAGGGACTTTTTATACTCATAACAGGAACAATTCATTAGGATGAAGTCTCAATCCTGAATATCTATGCCCCGAATATAAAAGCGCCCACGTATGTAAAAGAAACATTACTAAAACTCAAGGCAGCCATCAAACCACAAACAGTAATAGTAGGAGACTTCAACACTCCTCTCTCACCAATGGACAGGTCAATAAAACAGAAACCTAACAGAGAAATTAGAGAATTAATGGAGGTAATGAAGCAAATGGACTTAACAGACATCTATAGATTATTCTACCCGAAGAGGAAAGAATATACCTTCTTCTCTGCAGCTCATGGAACCTTCTTGAAAATTGACCACATACTCGGTAACAAAGCTAACTTACACAGTTACAAAAAAATATTAGTAACCACCTGTGTCTTATCAGATCACCATGGATTAAAGTTAGAATTCAACAACAATGCTACCCCCAGAAAGCCTACAAACTCATGGAAACTGAACAGTCAACTTCTGAACCATACCTGGATTAAGGAAGAAATAAAGAAAGAAATTAAAGTCTTCCTTGAATTCAATGAAAATAAAGAAACAACATACTCGAACTTATGGGACACTATGAAAGCAGTGCTAAGAGGAAAGTTCATCGCACTAAGTGCCCACTTAAAGAAAACAGAGAAAGCACATATTGAAGACTTAACAGCCCACCTGAAAGCTCTAGAAAAAAAAGAAGCAGACTCACCTAGGAGGAGTAGAAGATTGGAAATAATCAAACGGAGGGCTGAAATCAACAAAATAGAAACACAGAAAACAATCCAAAGAATCAATGAAACAAAAAGCTGGTTCCTGGAGAAAATCAACAAGATTGATAAACCCCTATCCAAACTAATCAAACAGCAGAGAGAGAATACACAAATTAATAAGATCAGAAATGAAAAGGGGGACATAACCACAGACACAGAGGAAATTCAGAGAATCATCAGATCATATTACAAAAGCCTGTATAACACAAAACTGGAAAATGTAAAAGAAATGGACACTTTTTTCGATAAATACCATATACCAAAGTTACACCAGGACCAGGTGAACAATCTAAACAGACCTGTTGGTTGCGAAGAATTAGCAGCTGTTATCAAAAACCTCCCTACCAAAAAAAGCCCAGGACCAGATGGTTTCAATGCGGAATTCTACCAGAACTTTCAAGAAGAGCTAATACCCATACTCCTTAATGTATTCCACAATATAGAAACAGAAGGGTCATTACCTAATTCCTTTTATGAAGCTACAGTTACTCTGATACCAAAACCACACAAAGACTCAACCAGGAAAGAGAATTACAGGCCAATCTCACTCATGAACATCGACGCAAAAATCCTCAACAAAATACTGGCAAACCGAATCCAAGAACACATTAGGAAAATTATCCATTATGATCAAGTAGGCTTCATTCCTGAAATGCAGGTCTGGTTCAACATACGAAAATCTATCAATGTAATCCAGCATATAAATAAACTGAAGGAAAATAACCATATGATCATCTCATTAGATGCTGAAAAAGCATTCGACAAAATTCAACATCCATTTATGTTAAAAGTCTTGGAGAGATTAGGGATACAAGGGTCATACCTAAATATAATAAAAGCTATATACAGCAAGCCGACAGCTAACATCAAATTAAACGGAGAGAAACTCAAAGCCATCCCGCTGAACTCAGGAACACGACAAGGATGTCCACTCTCTCCATACCTCTTCAATATAGTACTTGAAGTTCTAGCAATAGCAATAAGACAACATAAGGGGATCAAGGGGATTCGAATTGGAAAGGAAGAAGTTAAACTTTCGTTATTCGCAGATGATATGATGGTGTACTTAAGCGACCCCCAAAACTCCACCAAAGAACTTTTACAGCTGATAAACAGCTTTAGTAATGTGGCAGGATACAAGATTAACTCCAAAAAAATCAGTCGCCCTCTTATACGCAAAGGATAGGGAAGCAGAGAGGGAAATTAGAGAAGCTTCACCATTCACGATAGCCACAAACAGCATTAAATTTCTTGGGGTAAATCTAACCAAGGAAGTGAAAGATCTATTTGACAAGAACTTTAAGGCATTGAAGAAAGAAATTGAAGAGGATACCAAAAAATGGATGGATCTACCTTGCTCTCGGATTGGGAGGATCAACATAGTAAAAATGGCAATTCTACCTAAGGCAATTTATAGATTCAATGCAATTCCCATCAAGATCCCATCAAAATTCTTCACAGATCTGGAGAGGACAATAATCAACTTTATATGAAAAAACAAAAAACCCAGGATAGCCAAAACAATCCTATACAATAAAGGATCTTCTGGAGGAATTACCATCCCTGACTTCAAACTCTATTACAGAGCTACAGTAATGAAAACAGAGTGGTACTGGCATAAAAACAGAGAAGTCGACCAATGGAATCGTATAGAAGACCCGGATTTTAACCCACAAACCTATGAACACCTCATTTTTGATAAAGGAGCTAAAAGTATACAATGGAAGAAAGAAAGCATCTTCAACAAATGGTGCTGGCACAACTGGATGTCAACCTGTAGAAGAAAGAAAATAGACCCACATCTTTCACCGTGCACAAAACTCAAGTCCAAATGGATTAAAGACCTCAATATCAGCCCGAACACACTGAAAAGGATAGAAGAGAAAGTGGGAAATACCCTATAACAGATGGGCACAGGCGATCGCTTCCTATGTATAACCCCAGAAGCACAGACATTAAGAGCAACATTGAAAAAATGGCACCTACTAAAACTGAGAAGCTTCTGCAAAGCAAAGGACACTGTCACTAAGACACAAAGGCAACCTACTGACTGGGAGAAGATCTTCACCAACCCCCCAACAGACAAAGGTCTGATCTCCAAAATATATAGAGAACTCAAGAAACTAGACTTTAAAATGCTAATTAACCCAATTAAAAAATGGGGCACTGATCTGAACAGAGAATTCTCAACAGAAGAAGTTCAAATGGCCAAAAGACACTTAAGGTCATGCTCAACTTCCTTAGCAATCAGGGAAATGCAAATCAAAACAACTTTGAGATATCATCTTACACCTGTGAGAATGGCTAAAGTCAAAAACACCAACGATAACCTTTGCTGGAGAGGTTGTGGAGGAACGGGTACCCTCATCCATTGCTGGTGGGAATGCAATCTTGTGCAACCACTATGGAAGTCAGTGTTTCGGTTTCTTAGGAAATTCGGGATCAACCTACCCCTGGACCCAGCAATACCACTCTTGGGAATATACCCAAGAAATGCCCTATCATATGACAAAAGCATTTGTTCAACTATGTTCATAGCAGTATTATTTGTAATAGCCAGAACCTGGAAACAACCTAGATGACCTTCAATGGAAGAATGGATGAAGAAAGTATGGAATATATACACATTAGAGTACTACTCAGCGGTAAAAAACAATGACTTCTCGAATTTTGCATGCAAATGGATGGAAATAGAAAACACTATCCTGAGTGAGGTATCCCAGACCCAAAAAGATGAACATGGGATGTACTCACTCATAATTGGTTTCTAGCCATAAATAAGGATCACGGAGTCTACAATAGGTGAATCTAAAGAAGCTAAGTAAGAAGGGGAACCCAAGGAAAAACATATAGTTATCCTCTTGGCTAAGGGAAGTAGACAAAATTGCCGGGGAGAAAATTGTGATCTTGGGGTGGGGTGGGTTGGGGGTAAGGGGAGATGGGGAGAGAAAAGTTAGAAGGGAAGGAGGTCGGGCCTTGGGAAAGCAGGAGGATTGGGATAAAGGAAGGTTGGACAGGGGAGCACGGAACCACAATTCTTAGTTAAGGGAACCCCATTAGGTTTGGCAAGAGACCTGACCCTAGAGGGGCTCTCAGGTGCCCAAGCTGAGGTCCCCAGTTAGTTCCTTGGGCAGTTGAGAATAGGGAACCTGAAATGACCCTATCCTTGAGCAATGCTGACGAATATCTTGCATATCATCATAGAACCTTCATCTGGTGATGGATGGAGATAGAGACAGAGACCCACACTGGAGCACTGGACTGAGCTCCCAAAGTCCCAATGAGGAGCAGAAGGAGGGAGAACATGAGCAAAGAAGTCGGGACCACGTGGGATGCACCCACCCACTGAGACAGTGGAGCTGATCTATTGAGAGCTCACCAAGACCAGCTGGACTGTGACCGAAAAAGCATGGGATAAAACAGGAAAATTTTCAAGTATTTTCAATATGGACGGACATGTCTATGTCTATATACAGTTGGTTTATAATTTCTGTTTATTTTACATATATGGTTATCTTGTTGTGTTCATTGATTTTGCTGTGTGTATTTATCTGTCTGTACCACAAAACACACATATGGAAGTCAAAGTAAACTTGTGGGTGGAAGTCAATGCTTCTTTTCAAACACTTGGAATCAAGGAGGAAGCTGAAGTCGTCATGTCAGGTCATGGGCTCCTTGAGACTTTGTAGAATATGTTGGAAACTGTCTCTTCCTTTTTTCCTTACTTATTACCTAGATGAATATTCAGGATATCTCTTTTTAAAATCAGGTGGAATCCATCCATCCATTAATGCATTCATAACAGTCTTTTATTTTTTGACATTTCATAATTGGTAGTCCTTTATACAATATATTTTTAATAATTTTCATCCTTACCCAAATCCTCGCAAAGAATCCGAACCTGCCTTCCTTTTAGCAATATGGGTTTCCTGTCTTATTATAAAAAACAAACCAAAAGAAAAGTCAAAATTTGCAATAAAGACATATAATATGCCCCAAAGAAAGGAAAAAAAAAACCCGCAAGTCTACCACATTATATATTGAGTTAATTTTATTATTGCCAATGATTCTAGGTCATGGGTCCATTCAAAAGGATTTGTTAAGATACCAGAGTAAACATTAGAGGAAACTGATTATTCATCTGCTATCATAAAACAGTTGCAAATGTGTCCTTGGTTAGAAATAGAAATCTGTTTCCACATTCTCTTTTCAATGACAGAACCACCACCTGAACTGACCTCTTGTGTGCTCCTCTGTACAGCTACAGCCTCTGTGAGCTCACGTGCTCATCAGTCCTGCTGTATCTGGAATACACTCTTTCGTATATAGCCTCTCAGATACTCATCCCAGATCCTGCTACATTTCCCATTTACTTATAACCAAAGCTTTACAAATAGAACTAGGTTTCTTGTCTTGAAAAGTCTCTTAAACTCACAGATATAACCACCCAATGCATGGTTTGGTTTAAGGTACTTCTCAAAATCCTCTCTTCTATAGCCACTGACACAAATACACACATAGGTGATGATAGATCATATGAGGAGTTCCCTCCCTAGCAACTAAAGCACCCGTAAACACAAACACACACATTGAAATGCACGCAGGCATGGACATACACATTCATGAAGGCACTAGAATTTATCAGGTTCAGTAATTTGTCACCTCATAGACAAAGATTACACACACATACACTGGTAGGTGTCAAGTCCTTCTATGTATCTGCTCCCCTTCACTGAAGGTAGCTTACAGCTTAGTATCAGTTCCTGATGAGTATCTTTGAATGCACAGCCAAACCCATGGTATAAGGCCCTTAATATACAAACAGGATTAGGTGTAAGAACCACTTTGTTTCTCCCTGTTCTACAGTCAAAGTCCCATATCTCTCTCTCTGTGTGTCTGTCTATCTGTCTTATATGTGTGTTTGTGTGTATAATTTGACTATTTAGATTTAGGAACTTGGCAGGCCCTGTATGCATATGTGTGTGTTAAGTTGTCTATAGGAAAGCCTGTAACTAGCTGAATATAATCCTTATCCAAGCCTGAGTGTGTGTGGTTTTTCCAATGGAGGGGAAAAGTCAGGAACTGATAACATGCCCCCACACATCTCTGCAGCTACACCTCAAATAGAATGTATTTAATTCTTTACACACAAACACACAATTTTTCCAAAATGTATTTACACACAAACACTCATATTCACAGACAAGTACACAGGCTCACACAGTCAAAAACACATGCGATCATGAACATACAAGAGTAGGTGCCAGGTATTGCTAGGTAGTTCTTTCTTTATATAAAAAGATCTTCAGACATGCCTAAGATCATGTCCAGTAAGGTACTAAATTTTCTATTGCAACAGGTACACACACACACACACACACACACACACACAGACAGAGAGAGAGATACACAGAAATAAGCAATATGTACAAAGGACCCATCCTACTGTCAGGAATGCAAGGAATAAGCTCCTATTTGAAAGGCCCCATGCATGGTGGTGTGTCAATTCATCCACAGTAAGGCATTCACAAATACAAAGTACAAATGCATGACTAAGTGTTACATTATATTAGGTAGACTCTCTGCTACAGCGAAGGCCACACTTACACCCACAGATGGTGTTAGGTCATATTAAGTGTACACAGTCTAGTAAAAAATGTGTGGAAATTAACATAAACACACACACACAAGCAAGCATATGTATTATCATTTCCTAAATTTTTCCCATCCACAGGCAAATCTGCCCACACACATACATAGAAAGGGATCACATTCAGTTATCACTCATCTTCAGCCATAATCATAAACAGATACACACACAAATAGATGTGAGAGCCTGCTGAATTCCAAAACCTGAATCCTCTAATAACACACACAAACACGCACAAGAGGAAGACACACACAGAGAGAGAGAGAGAGAGAGAGAGAGAGAGAGAGAGAGAATAGGTAGTAACAAAGCTGCATGAAACCAAGAAAGAGAGAGGTTGATTTTGGGTCCAGTAGATATCCACATAGCCAAAGCCCCCTAGACACACACAAGACCATGATGCCAGGTATTGCTACATTTTCTATTCCTTACAGCCAAAGCCTTACAAGCAGGACTAGGTGCCATGACCTAAAGGTCTTCACAACCTTATAGCCATAAGCACCACAGGCATAGTTTGGTGACAGGTACTGCTCAGAATCTCATTTTCTATAGCCACTGACACACATACATGGATGATGAAAGTTCATATGAAGTATTCCCTCCATAACAACTGAAGCACCCATAAATACACATGCACACACACTTACCTGCATGCATGCGCGCGCACACACACATACACATAAACACACTAGTATGTATCATGTAACACACTAGTATGTATCATGTTCTGCCTGTTATCCCTTACAGATAAACTTACATAAATATAAATTGGTAGGTGGTAAGACTTTCAATGTATTTTTCCCCTTACAGTGAAAGTCACCTATGACTAAGTATCTGTTCTTGATAAGTTGCTTTGAATACACAAACAAACCTATGGTATATAGCTCTGAAAATACACACAGGGCTAGCTTAAGGGCCTCCTTGTTTCTTTCTGTCCTACATTAAAAGCCCACATATATGAATTCTCTCCCTCTCTTTTCCCTCCCACCCTCCAGACCTCCCCCTCACCTCACACACACACACACACACACACACACACACACAAAGAGAAAGACACATAGACACAGGTACACAGACAAAAACACTCACAAATAAACACACATACACACATCTACATATCATCTCTTGGCACAAAATGAAGCAAGTTGGAAGAAGAGAATTACATACATTCTTTATGAGTGGCATTCTAATGATGGAGGAAGGTCATTGGCTAATAAAGGCACTGCCCTGGCCCATTTTATTGGTTAGAGGATAGGTGGGAGGAGTAAACAGAACAAAATGCTGGGAGGAAGAGGAAGTGAGCTTGGAGACTCGACCGCTTTCCTCGCGGGAGCAGACGCCTGAGAGAGATGCCATGCCCTGCTCCCGGGATGAAGCTCGGACCCAGGATGGACTAGGCTAGAATCTCCCCGGTAAGCGCACCTTGGGGTGCTACACACAGATGATTAGGAATGGGCTAAATTAATATGTGAGAATTAGCCTAGAAGAGAATGGGCCAATCAGTGATTAAAAGAATACAGTTTGTGTGTTGTTATTTCGGAGCATAAGCTAGCCATGTGGGCGGCCGGGTGTGGGGGACGCAGCCCTGCCGCCCCATATTACTACAGTTGGCGCCCAGACATGTGGACAGCCGAAACCCACTTAAAAAACCTGAGAAGGCTTAAAAATAAGGGAGAGAGAGTTTAACACAGATTTTTGCTGTTTGTTGGTGTCGTGCTGTAGAGAGATTTCCTGATTCAGCAACAGTAGCAGAAAAACCACTTTGTCATTTTAAATCGCAACTTCCTGGGGCTGTGCCGCCATTGCGATCTCTGTCTGGCTCCTGCGGGAGACAGAGCTTTTGAATAGAGCATTTGGAGTAAAGTGCTAAGATTTGTTTGATGGCAACTTGACTTGCTGTGTTCTCGGGTCTGCTCTGCTTGCTAGAGGCAAGCGGGCGCGTCATCTAAGAGAGGCTTCCTGACTCAGCTTTAGCTGCAAAAGCCTGCAGCTCATTAAGAGGTCCTGCCACGAAACACTTAAACGGTTAAAGCTGAACGCATGCTTTTCGGTTTTCAGCCATAGCAGGAAAAAAGCTGCGCCATTTAAAAATGCCGGCTTTCTGGGCTGTCCTGCCAGGACAAACTCTGACTCTTTTACGCAGGCGGTCCCTGCGGTTTGCAAACACAGGCTGCTGAAGCTCGCTTGCTGGCTACAGCCAGTACCTCAGCCATGAGGCTGGAAAGCTAAGGAATGGACTGGATCTAGCTGGCAAAGCCACGCCTTTAATCCTACCCATATTGCTCAGTAATTTAAAGGCTCATGTGGTCAGAAAAAGAGAGATATATAGTAAAGAGAGATTCAAAGACAAAGAAAATTTCTAAATGGTTTGAAGTGTGTTAAAAATATATGCAGACTAAAATTTAAAGTTCTTAAAGTAACAAAAAAAAAAGGAAGAAAGTTGTGTGTGTGGTAGCACAGGCCTTTAATCCCAGTGCCTAGAAGGCAGAGACAAACAGATCTCTGTGAGTTCAAGGTGTAGTAGTGTACACCTTTAATCCCAAATGCCTGGGAGGCAGAGACAGGCGGATCTCTAAGAGTTCAAAGACAGCCTGGTCTACAGAGTTACTTCAGGTCAAGGATACAGAGAACCTGTCTCAAAAAGCAAAGAGTTAAAAGTAAAAATAAACAAAATAGAGGTTAAAATAAAACGAACAAAGATGGAAAATACACAGAGAACCTTGATACTGTATGCTATTATGCTCTCTTTAAATTATTTGAATGCTGAGGAAGGAGCAACAGCTGCTAAAAGATATTTGTTTATAAATGCTGCTGAACTAATCCAACATAGATATTTTGAATTTGTATCTAAGGATATGATACTTTGGAAAAGAGATTCTTATTTTGTTTTCACAGAGGATGAGACGCTGTTCATTTCTTCTATTCTGATTTGGTATGATGGACCACGTCCTCCTGAATGGTTCCTGTGCACGCCTTCAAAAAATTGCTTCGCTCAACTGCCAACTGAGATGAAACTAGCACACAGGTTATACCATGAAAGACCTAATTAGCGACGCCCCATTCAGCAGGAAGCAGTTTGGAGAGAAAAAAACTACGCCCATGTTCCCAAATATGGTTTATAAACATTCTTTTACATTTAAAGGGGGATATGATATAGATATGAATAATTTACATTAGTATAGATTTTGCTTTATTGATAGAAATTTAAGGTCAATTTTGTTATATGTATAAGTGTTTCTGATTTTGATTAAGGTATTGTGATTGTGTAGTTCATTTAAATATGTACTGTATAATTGAGAAATATAGGTTGTTAATGGATAATCATCAATAATAGTAAAGCTTGTAGTCATGTTAGTTAGATTTTCTAGATATATAGAGATATATTTTAGATAGACATTCTTCGTGTCTTTCAAAGATTACAGAATAGGACATTTAATGTTTTAATAACTGAGGACTTTTCATGACAATGAGACACTCTGCTCCTGGCAGCACCAATCTACTTCAAGAGGAAGATGGGCATCGAAGAGGCACCTTATGGGGTTTGATAGCCATTTGGGCAAGAAACTGCTCTTGCCTGGACTATTGCATAAACTGGAAACAGAGAACCCGCAGAGAGAGGACTACTGAACTTGCCTAAGGTGAGATGATCTTTCGGGGTTCCTGATTCATGAAAGAGTCTGCAAGACATTCTGCAGGACACAACAGATAGTGACTGAACTGACTTTGAATTTTCCTGCTTTATGGAAATGTCTGCTGGATACCATGGGCCTGAAGGCTGAAGATGGATGCCCCAACGGTACAGAGGAACTTTGGGTGACTGTCCAGGCAGCGAGATGTCTCTGTCATTTCTAGAGTTTTAAAAGTTTCTTAGTTCTTGTTTACTTAGGTAATATTATATCTTTCTGGAGTCTTTGATGGAGTTAAGAATAGTTAGTTACAGTTATAGTTTTCCTTAGTTATGATAAAGATTATTGTAACTTTTACTTGATAACTGTTTTGTTATATGTAATTTTGCTATGTTAAATCCTTTTTTTTTTTTGTTTAAACCGAAAAAGGGGAAATGATGGAGGAAGGTCATTGGCTAATAAAGGCACTGCCCTGGCCCATTTTATTGGTTAGAGGATAGGTGGGAGGAGTAAACAGAACAAAATGCTGGGAGGAAGAGGAAGTGAGCTCGGAGACTCGACCGCTTTCCTCGCGGGAGCAGACGCCTGAGAGAGACGCCATGCCCTGCTCCCGGGATGAAGCTCGGACCCAGGATGGACTAGGCTAGAATCTCCCCGGTAAGCGCACCTTGGGGTGCTACACACAGATGATTAGGAATGGGCTAAATTAATATGTGAGAATTAGCCTAGAAGAGAATAGGCCAATCAGTGATTAAAAGAATACAGTTTGTGTGTTGTTATTTCGGAGCATAAGCTAGCCATGTGGGCGGCCGGGTGTGGGGGACGCAGCCCTGCCGCCCCATATTACTACATTCTAAGAAACAAGAAAACCAACAGGCCTTAAAAATTCATTTCAGATCAGGCACTAATACTGAGGAAATGTACAAAACGCATCCAGATTTGAAGACAAGTTCACCAAGAGATTGACTATGTTTCCTCAGTGTACTAGAAAGCAAACAAATTGTAGAATAAATTGTAGAAGTTGTTACAACTGAGAAATGGAAAGTTTTGAAATAAAATGTCCCATAACAAAATGAGTACAAGAAATGAGGAAAGTCAGTGAGGAAAATAGTGGTTCGATATGGTTATGTTTAGTATTAGTTTAATTTTAGGCTATTTATTTCCATATAGGTATAGCAAGCCATGACTAGTTGATGATGTAACTTTCGAGTTTATAAACAAAGGTTGTTACATAGCCTGAAACACTGGTGCTATTAAGGAAGGGAGAGGGCTATTAAAGAAAGATCTGCATGCACTCAAGACATGGATGCTGGATTTTTAAGAGAGCCTGACATTTCATTATAGATTATTCTTTTTTTGAAGACAGGATATCCTTGAGTCCCCGTTGATGTTGTATTTATCAGTATTCAAAAGACAACAGTGTATAAATACAGCCTGATGATCCATTTGTTAAGTAAAGAAAAGAAAAAGACTAAAAACAAATCCCACCTTCAGAAACCAAGTCCATTTTCACAACTGAAAATCATTTTATTTTGCTATAGAGAAGATATCCTATGTATTCTGTAAACACATCTAAAGATAAAATGAATTTAAAATTCTATGCAAACCGGACCATTTCTGAATCAGTCTGAAGGAGAAATTTTGAATATTTGTTCATGGCTAAGTTCTCAATAACCTAAACAATGGAAATCATGGAATCACAAAAACTTTGAAAAAACTCTTAGTATAAGTACATAGTACAGAAAGCAAAGGAGAATCAGCATTCCGGAAGAAATAATTAAATTGGGGAGGGGGGAAGAATTATGATGCATAATTTGCAGATGTAGTCCTATGCTGAGGAAAAGGAATGTCATTTCTAAGAAAAACATTTTACATTACTACATCCTAATGTATTCCTTTAGCACACTATGCCATCAAATTTACCTATATTTTCTGTTCCCAAGTTGTATA
This sequence comes from Microtus oregoni, assembly GCF_018167655.1. Taxonomy (NCBI): domain Eukaryota; kingdom Metazoa; phylum Chordata; class Mammalia; order Rodentia; family Cricetidae; genus Microtus; species Microtus oregoni. The sequence goes on from NW_024544542.1 coordinate 6,115,926, forward strand.
TTTTACTCTGAGATAGTTTGATGAATATAGTGATATCACTCTTGTCAACACCCTAATGAAAAGTGGTCTTTAAATGATGTTGACTATCATTCTGTGTTAGTCACTTGCTTTCATGCAAACTCAACTGATAAAACATTTTCAAGAAATCCATGGTACCAATCTTAAATTTTAAATTATTTGTACATTTACAACTGGTTTTGAATCTATAATTTTTAATCTTTCAATAATTTTGAAGGTTTTATACATGATCACTCAATTTACATTATTATATTCTGTTCTTAAGATTGAACAATGATACTTTGAGGGCAGGTGTTACAAGTGTGATGTTTCCTGTTAACATAAGAATGAAGCCTGTTGTAGGGAGGAGCTGCAGGCTGCATCACTCTGCCTGGCTAACATGGATGCTGGATTTTTAAGAGAGCCTGACTTTTTGTTATAGATTATTATTTCTTTGAATTCAGGATTTCCTGGGGTCCTGTTGATGTTGCACTTATGGGTGTTAACAAGACGATAGTGTACAAATATAGCCTGATGATCAGTTCAGCAAGAAAAAGACTAAAAACAAATCCTACCTTCAGAAACCAAGTCCATTTTCACAACTGAAAGGTGATCCTGGAAAGGAAGAAATGTGAAGGTGATTTTGACTACCTGGGATGTACCTACAGAAAAGACACACACACACACACACACACACACACACACACACACACACACACACACAAATTCCAAACAACAAAGCCTTCTGCTCTAATCCTGTTCTCACAGGACCCCACGTGCAGTCAAAGTGTGTTGCCGACCATTCTCGTGCAGACACGAGTTATGTGATTTCAATCTGACCAATGAGAGAGTCCCGATTTTTTATCCAATCTGATTGGCTCAGTTCTGTACCTGTGACCCCACGTGCAGTCAAAGTGTGTTGCCAAGCATTCTCGTGCAGACACAAATTATGTGATTTCAATCTGACCAATGAGAGAGTCCCGATTTTTTATCCAATCTGATTGGCTCAGTTCTGTACCTGTGACCCCACGTGCAGTCAAAGTGTGTTGCCAAGCATTCTCGTGCAGACACGAGTTATGTGATTTCAATCTGACCAATGAGAGAGTCCCGATTTTTTATCCAATCTGATTGGCTCAGTTCTGTACCTGTGACCAATCAGGTCACAGATCAGGATGCAGATTCAAAGCGCGAGGTGGGTGGCTGTAGGCCAGTTGGTGCTAGTCCTGGAAGGTTGAAGGCAGAGCTTTCGCTTTGAGGACAGCAGTGGTGGAGGCAGTACCTACAGAGAGTGTATGAAGCCGCGAATTTGGAGAAAGCCTTTCTGATCTACTCAAGCAACACCTGGTATAGCCTGATTGACTGTTGTCTTCCAAACCCCTTTTGCTTTTATGGGACCCACATTGTTCTCTTTGTTTGTCAAAACAACTTTGGAGTGGGGATTTGGCCACCAGCCCTTGTTCCTGCTGGTTGACTAATGAGGATCCCAAGCCTGGATTCTGAGCCACCTAGTACTCTGTTCATCACTCTTTTGTCTAAAGAGTCTGTGCCAGCTGAGACACCCAGGTCCCTAAACCTTGGACTTCCCCAGGTTGACCACAGTTCCCCTCAGTGGCTTGTTTAAGGTTCACTCAAAATTTACATTTTGTGTCTGTCTTATCAAAGTAGCACACAGATCTGCATTTTCAGCTGTTTTCTTGAAACTGATTAAATTTAATTATTGGACCTATGGGCATTGTAAACACTATCTTTTTCAAATGTTGATTTGTCATCTCTTATATTGAAATTGTTCTTCTGTTCTTCAATAATGAACTGAGCTTGAGCCTGAACATAGCTGTTTTCATGTGCTTTTGAACTTGAGGGAAAATTTGAAGTACTTTTAATAAGGATTCTCATGTCTAAGTACATAGACTGCTGGCTTATAATTTCTTTTTATTTTATATTTAGATAATTTATTTCTATTTACCTACTTATCTACAAGTGTATTACAACACATATTTATTAAAGTCCAAAATAATTTGTGGATGGCAGTTATGGTATTATTTCCAATATGTGGTATCAAGGGAGAAAAGCTCAGATCATCAGGTCTTGTAGAAGGCTCCTGTAGGCTATGTAGAACATGTTGGAAAGTTTCTCTTTCTTCTTCCTCATTGAATACTTGGACAAATATAAGTGTTAATTCTTTTTGAAAGTTAGGTAGGATCCATACATGAGAGAATTCATACCAGTCTGTTATTTTCTTGATATTTTATCATTGAAAGTCTTCTAGGCAATGTATATTGATCATTTTCATCTGCCAAATTTTCTCCAACACCCTCCTATCTTCCCATACCATTTTAGGTTATAGTCTTATGTTCTTTCTATTATAAAAAAAGAAAAGAAAACATAGAATAAGGTATTAAGACCTATAAAAAGTCCCCAGAAAAGAACAATGAACACAAAGTCTACTACATTTCTATTGAGTTGGTTTTGTGTTTGACAAAGATTCCAATATATGTATCCTACCAAGAGGAGTGGTTAAGTTACCCAGTGAGAATCCATTGAAGGAAACTGTTTTTTCTTTGCCATCAGGAAACAAATGCTGATGTTTTCCTGTTTGTGGATGGAACTCTGTTTCTACTTTCCATTTTCAATGACAGCACCCTCATTGGACTTGAACCTGTGTTTGTATTCTTGTGTGTATTGCTGCAATCTCTTTCAGTTCATGTGTTCATCAGTTTCCTTGTTTTCTTAGAATCTTCTATTACATCTGTCCATATGTATCTTTCTGCCTCCAATTCTGACTAGTGACGTCTCCTCTGAAACTTGAGGGAAGGTTTTCATGAAGCTTTCTAATTGGGATTGAATATTATGAAACCTCACACTCGCTCTACATTGCTGTAAGACTCAGGTTTAGATACATCTCACACTAGAAATGGATTCACTGCTGAGTGCTGTTTGAGACATTATCTTTTTGTGTAGCAGTATGTCATCACAAATCATTTGTTCACTGTGTTGATGTAGCAAAATCATAGTAGCAGGTTTTACTGTAGCCTAAGCCCTGTCCACTCAGTTTCTTGCCCACATGAGCCGTGTCAGTAATGCTGTCCACGTTCTGGAAGGGCCGTAAATCCAATCAAAAAGTGACTGGTTACTGCCATTGTACTTACTGCAATGTTTCATCAGTCCATTGTGCTAGTAGTTTCTGTTGTCCTAGGGCTTGTAGTTGGATGATGTTGATGATTATCTTTTTCTTCAGTAGAATGTAGAATGCATTTCTGTATCATGAGTGTCAGTCCCCAGGGATGAGTCTTCTAGCAGTTGAAGCACCAGTTAACAATTCTATGTTTTCTGATATACATGAGTGTTGTATTCATCAATAGTGCATAACAATAATGTTGCATCATAGTAATAGTCTTGGCAGTAGAGGTGAGCATTTTGGTTTTCATGGGACTGATTTTCTGGTATGTAAAAGAACCCAATAATGTCAATGAACCCAAATGATTTTCTTATAATTTTTTCAAATAATATTGAACTATCATGCTTATCACTAGTCTGCCTAGGATTTTACATGGTAACTTTTGATTTCTGAGAGGTTACACATGCTTAACAATTTGCCATTTGCTCCAGTTTCACAATTCACGGGAGCATAGGTTTTCAAAATACTTCCAAATGAAGGATCAGAGCACCAGGGTAGTCAGGGACATCATGGATACCCAGCCAACAAAATCAATTGACTGGTACTCACAGTGGCTCAAAGAGATTAGGGAGCCTGTGAGACAGTCATCTTACCTAGCTGCTGTGCATATATGTTATTTCCATAACCTTGATGTTATTGTGGGATTCCTAACAGTGGGAAAGGTAGTTGCTAACTTTTCAGCCTACTTATGGTACCTTTTTCTACTTCTAGGATTATTGTTCAGCCTTGATATGATAGTATATGAATAGTTATAGAAACATATTATGTTGTGTTTCATTGATGTCCCTGGGAGGCCTGCCCTTTTTTGAGGTGTGATGGAGGGAGGCTAAAATTCACATTACTATTTAAAAATAGAAAGATAATCGACTAGGAAGCTTGAGGAATTGGAATGAGAAATAAGTTGACATAATAGACTCCTAAGTAGCCTTTTGGCTATATCTCTACATAGAGAATAGAGAAACCTTGGGACATTGGCTTTATTCTTATGTTATCAGGAAACATCACACTTGTTACATAGGCCCTCAAAGAAACATTGTCAGATATTAAAAAAGAAGAAAATAATAATGTAAATTAAATGAACACTTATAAAAGTTTCAAAATTATTGAAAGATTAAAAAATAAAGATTCAAAACTAGTTGTAAATATACAAATAATTTAAAACTTTTGATTGGTACAATAGATTTTTTTTATAAAGGTTTTGTCAGTTGAGTTTGCATGAAAGCAAGTGACTAACACAGAATGATAGTCCACATTATTTAAAGACAACTTTTCATTATGGTGTTTACAAGAGGGATATCACTACATTCACCAAACTATCTCAGAGTAAAATACACAATTTGGCAACAGGGAAAATAGGCAAATTTGATGGCATAGTGTGTTAAAGGATTACATTAGGATCTAGTAAAATGGTTCTCTTAGAAATGATATTCCTTTTCATCAGCATAGGACAGTGTCTGCAAATTGTGAATCATAATTCTTCCCATTCTCTCCGATTTTGTTATTTCTGCAGGAATGCTGATTCTGCTTTGCTATCTGTACTATGTACTTATACTAAGAGTTTTTTCAAAGTGTTTGTGATTCCATGATTTCCATTGTTTAGGTTAGTGAGAACTTAGCAGTAAACAAATATTCAAAATTTCTCCTAAAGACTGAGACAGAAATGGTTTGTTTGCATAGAATTTTTAGTTCATTTCATCTTCAGATATATTTACAGAATAAATAGGACATTATCTCCATATTAAAAAATGCCTTGTTAGTTGCCAAAAAAGTTTTCGAAATGATTTTTTATAAGTAGCCATATTTACTGTAACAAGAGCAAAGCTTGACTATAGATTTAAACTGAATTTTCTCCACTTGGATCACTTTTGGTCATGTTTATTTCTTTTGCTTGTTCTTTACAATAATCAAACATTTATTATTGCAATGTTCAATTTATTATTGCAATGTTCACGCTAGTCTGTTGTGGGAGCTGCGGGTTGCATTCCTGCCTCCCCAGCTCCTGGTCACCTGGCTAGCTTATGCCCGGGAAGATTCTAGCCTAAGTCCATCCTGGGTCGGAGCTTCATCAATCACATCTGCCTGGGAGAGGGGAACATGGCCTATGAGCTCACTTCCTCTTCCTCCCAGCATTCTGTTCTATCTACTCCTCCCACCTATGTTTTAACCTATGAGGACTAAGCAGTTTCTTTATTTTTTAACCAATGACCTTCCTCCATCACTGGTCTATTTCCTTAGATTTAGTTCTCTTCTTCTGTACATGTTCTAGGATTTCTTTAGAGTTTGGCTTATTCTTATTTTCTGTGACACAGAAGTTCACTGCAAGGTTGTTTGCATCTGTCACACTTGTCCATGAAGAAACAGAAAGATAAAAACTTTACCCCTTGACTTACTTCTCATTGTTTTTAATCTGGTTTAATTGGTTTATTCTCATTGTTTTCTCAGTTGGCATGGAAATTATCAAGAACCTTTCTAGCAAGAACAGAGAGGAGGAGAGCATGCAGCTGGCCCTTGCCAGCACCTATGAAGAGGAGACCATCACAGATCACTATGTCATGCTAAATACCCTCGGCAAAGGGGCCTTTGCTGAGGTGAAATTGGCTTGCCACCTCCTCACAAATATGAAAGTCGCAGTTAAAATCCTTGCGAATGGTGAGGAGAGTGATGGTAATAATAGGAAAGAACTCAACATCATGAAAGAACTAGACCACCCGTACATAATAAAGCTCTTCCACATCATCACCAGCAAAGACCACACCTACATGGTGTTGGAGTTTGCTGCTCATGGCGATTTAGTCACGCTCATTGAGAAGGGTGGTCCTCTTCAGCAGACACAGGCCCAACACATCTTCTGCCAAATTGTGTGTGCAGTGCACTACTGCCACGATAATGACATCGCACACAGGGACATCAAGCTTGATAACATCCTGCTTGATGGCAAAGGAAACATCAAACTGTGTGACTTTGGCCTGGCCATCAGAGTCAGCTCTGGGCAGAAGTGCAAGGGATTCTGTGGCACAATTGAATACTGTGCTCCAGAGCTATTTTATGACACAGAGTATGATGCAAGGGCAGTTGACATCTGGAGCATGGCAGTGGTTTTATATGCAATGTTGGCAGCGAGCTTCCCATTCAAAGCAAGAACCTATCCAGACATGAAGGAAGTGATGCTGAATCCCATATACTATATTCCTTACACACTCTCTCAAAACCGTTTGCTTGTGCACCTCATTGCGCACTTGTTCACTGTGAACCCTGAGCAGAGGCCCACGATATATGACATTAGGCAGCACCAGTGGATCAGAGACAGGGAAGAACTTTGGAAACATCCATCATCCTCAGAGTCATTCTGTAACAAAAGAAATCCCAGCATTTTGCTGGCTATGTGGGGTATGGGCTACCATCCCAAGGCTATTAGTGATTGTCTTCGTGAGAAAAAATTCAATAACATCATGGCCACATACCTAATTTTAAACCAAGAGACACCCCAGTACCACACTAAATCTACCACTAGGTCCTTGCAGGCCTGTGTTGCTGTGTCATCACCAGATGCTCTCAAGTCCCTTCCTCCTAAGAGGAGAGTGAGTGAGCCTGCCTTTGCCACCCTCGACCTGCTGGCTAAACATCAGGGGCATGATGAGAATTGTTCAAGAAAGCAGGAGACCAGAAGTCTAAGCATGCCTGCCATCTTGTGCTGCCTGCTGAAGGATGACAGCCCTCCCCAACAAGTACCCACATGTGCTCCTGAGGTTACTCCTCTCCTGAGCAGAAGTTTGGCAGTAAGTAGCATGGTTTTCAATGAATTATCCTCAAGATGCCAATTCTCTGAGTGTATTTCTTCTGCACAGTGTTTGTCCTGCGAGAAGCCGCAGGAAATGAGCACCCCCAAGAATAGCTCAGGTGCTCAGAGTACACCCTCTGTAAAGAAGGAAAGGGAGACACCTGAGGGTATGAGCATCATTGAAATCCTTGGAACTCAGAGATCTTCCCTTCAGACAACATCCGAGAACAACTTAAAAGGTGTCCTTCCCAAAGATGTAAGTCCAGCCTCTGCCAGCAGTCTGTCCAAAGGTTGGAAGAGGGTTAAGAAGAGAATTGGGAATTGTGTGAGATTTCTGTGCTGCTGTCTGCCACTCTCAAGAAAAAGCTATGTTTCTCAGAAGAAAGAGGCACCACTGGAAGGAGAGAGCAGTGCAGGTGCACACACACAGCTAAATGGGGTGCCCCAGATGCACTTCAGCGTTTATTAATCTATATGTTTTCTAATGTGCTTTGCGACCATCGCATGATAGTTAGGGTAGGTAAATTAGGAAATCTTATATCAAAAGCAACTCTTCCAAGCACCACAACCACATTTAACCCAAATTGTTTAAGCTAAAGTAGACAGTAATGATTGAGAAGTAGAGGCTGTAGAGGCAGCAAGAAGTAGCGTTGGCTAAAGGAAGAAAGCATCAAAGGCTTTGAGGGAAGAAAACTAAAAAAATCAGGAAAGAGAAAGAGAAGAAGAGACACCAGAAAACATGTGGTCCAGAAGGATATAAGAGTCAAGACTCTGAAGTATATATTTCAAAGTTCTTAAGACTGTGCCTTCCATATGTCATTATCATTTTACATATTGAGTCACTGTAGAGGATGAGACATTGGATTTACAGTTTTCTTGATGGAGATAGCCTAATTTGGAGTCATGCAGGAAGTCCAGATGACAGAATGTTGTGTATTCCAACAGAGAAGTCCAGCACAGGAGGTGGTAAGCCTTCATCTACCATAGGCTTTTCCACAGACAGCCATTCTCAACAGGAGGTATGTCCAATGGCTTCCCTTCAATATCATCCTTCTCCGAGAGCCACCCTGTGTCACAATTCCCCCAGATACCCTTCAATTAGAAGACCCAATGTGCCAGTCCTCAAAGACATACAATTTTAATACACATTCATCTGTCTTTCCCTTCAAGGTCATTTCCAAGGGAGATGTTTTTTTCACACTGGACTGAGGTAAATCTCCTCCTGCCTCCCCTCCCCTCCCTATATTGTGTTTGCAGGCAGCCTGTATCCATTTCCCTCTTTTCACGGGAGACACTACAACTGCATGCTGGTTCAGTCTAGCTGTTGGTGAAGGGGCCCTTACTGTGGGGGTACTTGTCAGAAGCACATTTGTCTTCTAATAGGAAAGTGACAGCAAGCAGGATGGAAATGGGTATCCTATAGAAGGAATTCTGGAATGTTGCTCCAGTATGCAAGGTGAGTATTGCTTGATTTCCCTGGTGTAGAATGGACCCATGACTTAGGCTGTAGTCTTAAAACTACTTTTTGATTAGATCCCACATCAGGAGTCAGAGGGTCAGACCTACACAGAAACTTGTGATTATAAATTAGAAACATTCTTCTAGGATTCTCTTGTGAAAGTTGCATTAGTGTTGTCATGGACACTATCCATGTACAACCAATGATGTAACAAAGAGTGGCCACTCAGAAGGGACTGAATGCCAGGGCTTATCTGTGGTTTTCATGGCTGAAGGCAGCACTGAGACCACTAATTTTCATCCTGTTGTATTAGAGAGGTGTCTCTGATTTGCTCTGTCCTTGACACTGATCCACAGAAAGATAAGCATGAGGCTGCCAGAGTCAACTGTTTTCAACTCCAAGGGACGTGGTCATTAAGCACATGATGCAGAGGAACAAAGGTAAGGGGACACACAACAGAGTCATGAATTCAGAGTGATCTTGGGATAAATTGTGGCGAGTAGCTCATTTCTTTTCTCTCTGTCCCCTAACTGTTATGGAGGAACAGTTTGGTTATAACAGGTGAATGTCATCCTACCCCTGTATGGAAAACAGTCACTGCAACTGGCAAGATGCTTAGTCTGTATGAGAACGAGAATGCACACAGCCTTGCAAGGAAAACCAGACTGGAGTGGCAGGCCTTCTTATTTATGTGGCCATACCTGCTCTGCCTCAGTAGTGATTACTAAGGCAAGTATCATTCGTGATATACTTTACTGAATGCAGTGCCTGGGAAAGGGAGACTTGGGTACTGTAGCCAGGTCAGTGAAACCCAGAAAGTACAACCAATGAGAATCATGGGCTCCAGACTCATAAGACAAACTCTAAGAAGGCAAATCTCAGTTTAAACAATTGTGTTGTTTATTTTGACATTTATCTTGGGACTAATGAGGACTTTCCCTGATACTAAAGCAAGTTGCTATCTTTAGCCTTTGACCTGATAGAACAGAAGTCAGATGAGTTTCTGACACCCACAACCATCACTTCCCTCCTTTACTTCCTCTCTGTTGGATGGAGCAAGGGCAGGGTCAATTATCTCCAGCTACTTTAAGAAGGAACTCCACACACTTCATCCCAAAGCTGTCCACAGGTGTCCTCCTAACAGAGCACAAGGCTGAGTCCTTAGATTCTCTTCTGGACATAACATATTTGGTTGGCACAATGCTTAAAGTACACCCACTGGCTGCTTGACACAGCCACGATGAACAGTTTGGTAGAGGTGGATCACATGGAGTTCCCCAAGTCAACTCCGGATGTCTTATTGGTCACTCTTTCTCTCCTATTATCTGCAGGTTCTTTGGGACATCATCTTTTGTGGAAGCTCATTTTCACCAAGTATGTATCCTGTCTAATGTAGACAAGAGGACATGAGATGAGGTGCAGGAAGCAGAGTGCCTAGTTTAGACATGTTGGTGGGAAAATGCTTTTATTCCTTTGTTCCCAGAGCCTGGTGCCTTAAAACGTTGCAGGGATAACATGAGAATTCATTCCCTGCCTTCTGCTGTCCCTGATGAAACCCTAACAATGTTGTCCTAGGGAAGGTCACCTTGGACAACAATGAGCATTATGTCTGCCTCTTTAGTCCCCGAATTTCATAAAGTAAACCTGAAATTATCTGCCAAGAGCACAGATCTTGTGCCTGTGGATGTGGAACTCTCAGCCAGTTTCCTCTCTGATCTACAATATTCCTTCTCTTGTAGCTGCCTGGCCACATCCTGAATCATGACCCAGAGGATTCCTATCCTGAGGACTTGCACAATCGGCCCTGGTGTCAGTGATGAGAAAGGTTATCTCCGAGTTTGGGAAAGCTCAAAAGTTCTACACTGCTTCAGGAGGACATTCTGTGCACGGCAGTGAGATGGCTCATGTTCCAGCATCCAGCTTCAGAACCTGCTCCAATTGTCATCAAGATCTGAAGATAACAGAAGGATCCCCTAGGAAAGCCGTCCAATGTATGTAATCCTTAAATCTCCCGCATACATTCATGTTGTGTGTTTTTGGATAGTGTAAAATGTCATCTATGCCTCCTTTTCCTCAGAGATGACCTTGGAAAACTACCTGAGCAGAGAAAGAACGTGCCACTACAGAGCCTGGGGACACACAAGTGCATGTGCCCAAGACCTCTCTCTCAGGCCACCAATCAAATGATCATAGTGCACTTGACGTCAGTCACTTAGACTGTTTCCTAATGGTATTGGATGGGGAAAATGCACAAACAACAAATACCAAAGTACCAAAGTAGACTTCCTGCTGAATTTACACCAAATGGCAAATAGAACATTTATTTTTTTTATCCAAAGGACTCTAAACTCTCAGAGACCCCTGCTTCTCCACTCTTGTGACTGTTGTTAAGCTGAAAGATCTTTTCTCAGATAGACTTGAAACATGTCAATCTGCTACATAAGCACTAAACGTGACATCCAACTGGGTCTAATCCTAAAAGTGATGGCAGAGGACAGGAGCGATTCATCCAGACCCTGCACTTCTGGCTCCAGCCCTTCACACAAAGTCTCAGAGATCCACAGAGGTGGACAGGCACAAAACAGAGATGGAAACATGAATTCAAACACAAATCCCAGCAAGAGACCCACCTCCATCACATCAGCTGATTTTATCAAGGACACCATTGGAAATTAAGGCAGAGAAAATAATCTGTCCACAAAAGTCTGCAAGTAAGCAAAGGCAAACAATAAGGAACCCATTAGAAAACTGAACACAAATTCAATTATTATAGCTGACCCCCATGCAAACACTACAAAATTCACATAAGAGATACAGAAGAGATCTACATAAGTTTCAGCCTCCTAAGGAAGAAGACAGAGACAGCACAGAAGATGAACTCTGGCCACACGAGCTATAATGACATTAACTAAAAAAATACAAAAGCTGAATCATGACTGAGGGATACTGTATCATAGGACATCTAGAGAAAGCCTGAACACTGTTGTCACAGCCCAGCAGACAACAAATCCCTGTTCTAAGATAAGATGGTTCAGTGCTACACAGCAGGAAGGAGTGTCCAGGCTGACAACCAGATGTGTTCGGCTCACCACTCTTACACCCATGGGACCCTCAACGTTACTGCATGAAGATATGGTAAAGAAGCAGAATGAAGACTCTCCAAAGCTAAGAGCTCATTTCCCCTTTTAAAAGTCAACTATACTGACTCTAAACACCCCAGTCCAGGAGAAGAGGGATGCTGAGCATAGCACAGAAGTAAGACTTGCTTGAGCTCATGAGTCTCCATGCTGCTGCTGGAGGCCAGAGAGCCTAGCGCTGCACACTCCCCAGCACTGCTGCACTCAGACCTAGATGTCAATCCAGGCAGACCACACCACCCTTGCTGCCTCACAATAATACATGGAGCCAGGCTGTACTGACACCCCGCATATATCCCAAAACAGCTAGCTGTCAGACCCTGATGGACATCCGCAGCTCACAAACCACATATCCATTTAGATATCAGCCCTTACCTGAACTTTTCTTACCCGTACACTCATATATTGCCATGCATATACATTATTATGCCAGTTCAGGATGTTCCTTTCCCAACAACTCCCACACCAGTAGAAGTAAAGATCCTATACAAATGTCCCCTCCCATTTGCTGTGCTATACAGCATTGCTAATAATTGGCACTACTTGACACCATCTCAATGCATTGGGTAATATTAGAACCAGCTGGATACCAGCTCTCGACAGCCCTATGCGATTTCTTCCATATCAGGCCTTGCAGAACCTCAAACATGAAGCCCTATATATCTAAATAATCTATATCAAATTTAATTAGAACACACTCCCACCACACCTACAAGTCACTTCTTAATGCTACTACACAGAACCTGCACCTGCTTGTCACTGAGGGCCCACTGATGATTCGTAGGCCATGCTCAACCATTGCCTGCTACAGCCTTGCAGTCCATGTGTGATGTAAGCAGGATGAAATATTCTGAAGAGTCTGTTGCCTACTTGTGTGGATGAGGAGAATTAAGGTTAGGAGGTGACGAGCAGAATCTGAAAACTATCTTGAACACACAGTAGTATTCCAGAGTAGGCTGTCCATCTTAGCGCGAAATCTAGTTGTTTATATGTGGTGCATATTGGGGTCCTCATAAGGATTGATGAAATGGCGGTGTATGTTGAGTGACAGTGGTGTGTAGTGTGGCCTGATACATAGTATTTAAGGTGGAATGGAGTGGAGGTGACCAGCTGCTCCTGATTTCCAGCACCCAGTGTCAGCAGCATGAAGACACCTTTGTCACCTAGCACTCTACTTGGGCAGGGACTGCTCTGGGAGAAGACATAGAACAGCATTCATGGAGCAGGCAGAAGGCAGGTGAGTTCGAGCAGCACCTGATCCTGCCAGTCTATTTAGGCTGCTAGTCTGAGGGAGGCAGAGGAGAGTCTAGCAATGCCTAAAGAGCAGCTGCGATACCTGCCAGTATGTATGGGCTGCAGCAGCCACAGAAGGGATATCAGACAGGCGTGAATATGGGGGTAAACAATGTGTGTGTCAGGAATTCATAGCTACGGGTTTAGAAGAGTGGTGGAGAATTTTGTTCAGCATACCCTAATAATATTTTAGATTTTAGATTAAGTGGCAGTTGGGTCACATCCTTGAAAGATTGAGAGCATGTACAATATGAGGGTTGCCTTTGACCATTTCAGCTGACGTGATGTTTAGTGTGATTCTGTCATTAGGTGTATATCTGATAATCTCAGGGACTTGGCATTTGATATACTTGATAGAGCCACAGGGAAAAGCACTGAAGTAGGGACTGATATGTAGGATTGCGAGAGTGGAGGTGGTGTGTACAGCATGAGAACTCCCATGTTATCTGCAGTGTCAGGGAGCTTATGAAGTTGATCTTGCATGGTGAACAACAATGTATCTTGTGTGGCTGTGGGGATGTCCGGATGTGGTGTGTGGTGTGATGAGAGCTGACACCTTTTACACTGTGTGGGAAGGAGATGAACTGTCACCTTGATTCAGATAATAGCATTGTGGTGGATGATACACTAATTTAGGGAAAACAGTAGAAACTGAGCCTAGATACTTGTTTTTGCAGTGCATGTTCATCTTTGTTAACACCTTACTTACATACACTGCCAGCTGAAGGACACCAAGGACACCCCTCCGCTGCAATCATAATACAGTCTTCTAGGTATTGGGCCTAGTACTTCCTCCCCCGCTGTCCCATAAGCAGTGACACATTCTGGGCATTTTTCACATTGCTCTACCAAGAATGTTAACTCAGAAACAGTCTAAAGTATCAGGCCCTGTTGGACACTCTAACTCCTATCAAGGAAGGGCTCACATGTACGGCTTGATTCAAATACTACTAGAATCCTTGTGCATCAACATCCCACGCCAGGTATAATCCAGCGTGAGACACTATGACCATGCCACCTCACCTATACTGCCAGCTGGCTTCACTTTAATGAGAAACAAACACAGCACACACAGAGACTAAAATTCATTTCTAACATTGGTACATTCAAAGCTTCCCACAAAACCTAACACCAACTTCTAGGTATCAAGAACAAACCCTCATGCATTCCTCATATTTATTTCTTGGTCTGGATCCTGAATATCACCCACAGAGTCGACTTTAACAACTACTTATCAGGGCATACAGAACAGCCTCTTGCCATTGTAATGAAATGTACTGGTAGTTATTGGGCCTCACTTGACAACCTCATATCCCTGAAGATTCATATACACCAGTATGTGTCAGACCCTCTTGAATATCACACCAATCCAACACAAACAACATTGGTAGTATCAGGACACACTGGACACCACATCACATCTACCTAAACAGACCCTCTGGATAGCAGACCTTCTGGGTATTCTTACACTCATGATAGTCCTACAAATCTTGCTGAATTACCTGAAATGCACACATCACCCTGCAGCTGCCACACATGCACTGCTGACACCCTAAATGGCTCACACACACTAACATGGCAGGCTCTTCTGGACATCAAATCCCACACTGCCAACCTATTGCACTTGCATTATCATGCCTTGATTGATACCAGGTCATCTATACACTAACATACACTTAGGAGACATGGTTCTTAGCTTGACTTCCTGTCCTTCCTCTCTTCTCTCTGATATACAGTGTAATTCATCAAACACACTGCACATAATACTAGCCCTGTGACCACATATCCACGACTAGACTTTGGGTCCTGTTTGACCTCCTACACCAGATTGACAGCTGTCAGACCATGATGGGATAATCTCTCCCAGTAACATCTTGTACACTTGCTAGGAGCGGAGAGGGGAAGAGAAGGTAGGAGAGGAGAAGGAGGGGAGGAAATTAAAGGAGAGGAGAGAAAAGGGGAGGAAGGAAGAGAGGAGAGGAGAGAGGAAGAGAGGACAGTGGAGGGTAAAGGACAAGATGAGAGGTGAGGAGAGGATAGGGAAGGGGAGGAGAGAGGAGGAGAGGGAAAGAGAGGAGAGAAGTGGGGAGTAGAAGGGGGAGATGTGACTGGAGGAGAGGAGCAAGTAGTTGAGGTGCAGGTAGATGGAGAAGAAAAGAGGAGAAGGGAGGAGGAAAGTGTGGAGAGGAGGGGGAGGAAAAGGGAGGAGAAGGAAGGGAGGGTAGGTGACGGTAGGAGAAGGGGGAGATATGAGTTGAGGATAAGGGAGAAAAGGGGGAGGAAGTGGAGGAGAAGGGAGGAGATGAGGGAAACAAAAGAATCTTGGAACAAGAAAAAAAGATCTTGGTGTCAGGTCCCATAGGTATGCCTTCACCCATAGACAAGAACCTCCCTTTCACTTGTCAGATGTAGATGCTGGATTCTACCACATTTACCATATCTTTACAACTAATGTCTTCCAGGCAGGGGTAAGTGTCATGCTGTGCAAGATCTGCCAACTGGTATGTCCACCAACACCAAATCCATGATTTAGAACAAGAAACTTCTCAGAATTCCCCCTTCTATAGCCTCTATCACAGTATACGCATGAGTGGTGATAGGTAATGTGAGGCATTTCCTACCTAACAACTAAGGTACACATAAACATAATACATGCACCACAGATACATATGATACACACACACAAAATATACACACAGAAACCTGCATTCATGCACATACACACATGCATGAACACACAAGTACATATTACATCCTTCATGTTATGTCCTCACAGGAAAATCTTGTATACACATCTGCTTTATATAGTTTAGTATGTTCTCTCTCTCTCTCTCTCTCTCTCTCTCTCTCTCTCTCTCTCTCTGTCACACACACACACACACACACACACACACACATGCATATATACCAATACACATACATGAATACACCCATTGGATCAAGTGCTTTTTGCTTTCCACTCACAGAGTAACCTTATATACACATAAATCTTACAGAAATTGGTAAGTGGCTCTTCCTTCTAAGTATTTTCTGCCCTACACTGAAAGTCACCTATGGCTGAATATCAGTTCCTGGTAAGTACCCTGGAGAATACAACACAACTGAGGGTATAAAGCTGTGAGGATAAACACAGGGCTAGGTGTCATGGCCACTTTGCTTTTCCTTCTCTGCCATATATCTAAAGCCCCACAAATAGGAATTCAATCTCTCTGTCTGTCTCTCTGTATCTCTGTCTCTGTCTCTGTCTCTCTCTCTCTCTCTCTCTCTCTTTCTCTCTCTTCTACATGGGTTTGTCTGTCTAATTTGGTTATTCAGGACTGGGGACCCAGCCGGCCCTTACATCTATTTGTCTGTGTGTGGATTTGGCCATATAACTAGCTGAATCTGTTATCTATCCATGTATATAAGGCTTTGCCTATGGAGGGGAAAATGGCAGGTACTGACAGCATGTCTGTCCACATCACTGGACTTACACGGAAATTTTAATGTGTTTATTTTCTCCTTTGTCAATATTCCTTACTAGGTAAAAGAACTTACTACACACAGAAACACATACAAAAGATGATATGCTATCTGACAGTTCCTGCCTTTTTTGCCTCTGAAGGCAAAGCTTCACACACACACATGGACACAGATCAGATTAAGTTAGTTATATCCTCTGCTATATCAAAATTCAACACACACATGAAGAGATGTCAGGACCTGCTGTTTTCCCAGTTCTGAAGAGCCAAGTTACACAAACGAACACATGCTAGTGGGAGAGAGAAAGAGAGGTGGGAGAAGAGAGGGGATGGGAGAGGAAGGGAGAATGGGAGAGGAGAGAGGAGGTGAGAGGAGGGTAGGGTAGGAGAGGAGAGAAGAGTGAGGATGTGGAAGAGAGGGGAGGAGAGGAGAAGAGGGGGCAGAAGAGAGGGTAGGGTTGGAGGGAGAAGGGAGGAGAGGAGAGATGGGAGGGGAGAGGGAAAGGGGAGGTGAAGAGAAGAGAGGAGAGGGAAGGGAAGGGGAGGGAGAAGGGAGAGGAAAGGAGAGGAGAGATGGGAGTTGAGAAGAGGAGAGGATAAGAAAGGAGAGGGTAGTGGAGGGAGGTAGAGGAGAGGGCAGCAGAGGACATGAGAACACAGGAAATAAGAGGAGAGGTTAGGAGAGGGGAGGAATGGGGTGGAGAGGAGAAGTGAGGAAAGAAGAAGGGGAGGAGAGGGGAGGAGAGGGGAGGAGAAGTGAGAGGAGAGAAGAGGAGGGGGAGAGGTAGAGAGGGGAGGGGAGGCGAGGAGAGGGGAGGGGAGGAAAAGCAATGAGAGAGAAAGAGATAGTAGATGGAGAAGTAGAGAAGGAGAGGAAAGGAAAGGAGAAAGGAGGAGGGGCGAA
The DNA here is from genome assembly GCF_018167655.1 of Microtus oregoni. Lineage (NCBI taxonomy): Eukaryota > Metazoa > Chordata > Mammalia > Rodentia > Cricetidae > Microtus > Microtus oregoni. The sequence continues at coordinate 6,133,130 of NW_024544542.1, forward strand.
AGAAGGGAAGTGGTGAGTAGAAAGGGTGAGTAGTGAGTGAATGAGGAGGGGGAGAGGAGAGGAGAGGAGAGGAAAGAAGAGGAAAGGATAGGGGAGAAGAGGGGAGAGAAGGAGAGGAGAGCAAAGGAGAGTGGAGAAGCAGGGAGGGGAGGAGAGGGGAAGGAAGGTAGAGGAGAGGGGAGGAGAGGAGCGGGGAGGAGAGTGGTGGAAAAGATAGGAGAAGGGAGGAGAGGAGAGGAGGGTGAAGGAGGACAAGAGAGGGTTTAAGAGGAAGGAAAGGGGAAGGGAGGAGAGAAGAGTGGAAGGGAGGTGGAGGAGAGGGGTGGGGAGGAGAGGAGAGGAGAGGTGAGGATAGAGGAAAAGAGGAAACGGGGAGGAAAGGAGAGGAGAAGTTAGGGGTGGAAAGGAGAGGAGAGGAGGGGAAAGGGGAGGAGAGAGGGGGGAAAAGAATCTTTGAAAAAGAGAAAGGGATCTTGGTGTCAGGTCCAGTAGGTATGCCCTCACCCACAGTCAATCCCCCACAGACACGCACCAGCTACTATTACCAGGTTCTGCTCCATTTACCTTATCCTTAAAACTAATGTCTTTCACACAGGGCTAAATGTTATGCCATGCAAGATCTGTCAACTGGTATGTCCACTACCACACAATACATGAGTTGTATCAAGATACTTTTCAGAACCCAGTCTTCTATAGCCACTGACACAGTAGACACATGGGTGGTGATAGGTAATGTGAGTGAGGTATTTCCTACCTAACAACTAAAGCACACATCAACACAATACATATAGCACACACACACACACAAACACCACACACACACCAAATACAGACACTTGCATCCCTTCTTGCCATACATCCAAAGCCCAACATACAGAAATTCAAATCTCTCTCTCTCTCTCTCTCTCTCTCTCTCTCTCTCTCTCTCTCCTATTTTCTCTCTCTCTTGCATGTGTTTGTGTGTGTAATTTTGATATTCAGGACTGGGGACCCAGAAGGCCCTTACATCTATTTGTCAGTGTATGTATTTTGGACATAGGGGAGGCTATAACTAGCTGAATCTGCTATCTATCCATGTATATAAGGTTTTGTCTATTGAGGGGAAAATGGCAGGAACTGATAGCTAGCCTCTGCTAATCCAAATCCAACACACATACAAAGATATGTCAGGATCTGCTGTGTTCCCAGTTCTGAAGTGCCAAGTTACACACACAAACACATGTTGGTGAGAGAGAGAAAGAGACGTGGGAGAGGAGAGGGGAAGGGAGAGGAGGAGAGAAGGGGAGAGGAGAGATGAGGTGAGATGAGGGTAAGGTAGGAGAGGAAAGAAGAGGTGAGGATAAGTTAAGAGGGGAGGAGAGGAAGGGAGAGGAGAGAACAGGAGAGCAAAGTAGAGCGGAGGAGAAGAGAGGAGAGGGAAGGGGAGGAGAAAGAAGGATATGGAAAGAGAAGCGAAGAGAGGAGAGGATAGAAGAGGAGAGGGGAGGAGGGGGATAGGAGGAAGAGAGTGGGGATAGGGGAAGAGAGGTAAGGAGAGGGGTGAGGGGAAAGGGGAGGAGAGGGGAAGGGGAGAAGAGTGGAGGAGGGGAGAGAGGAGGAGAGGCATGGGGAGGAGGGGGAGTTGAAGGGAGGAGAGTGGAGTATAGGAGATTGGAAGAAAGGAGAGGAGTGGAGATTAGAGGGGAAGAGACAGGAGGAGCAGAGAGGAGAGGAGAGGAGAGGAGAGGAGAGGAGAGGAGAGGAGAGGAGAGGAGAGGAAAGGAGAGGAGAAGAGTAGGTAGAAGAGAAGAGGGAACAAAGGGGAAGAAATGAGAAGAGAAGGGAGGAGAGATAAGGAGAGGAGATTGGAGGGCAGGGGAGTAGAGGAGAGGAGAGTGGAGAAGTGGTGTGTAGAAGGGGGTGATGTGAATAGAAGAGAGGGGAGGAGAGTAATTGAGTGATAGGAGTAGGGAGGGGAGGAGAGGAGAGGGGAGGAAAAGGGGAGATGTGAATGGAGAAGAGGGGTGGAAAGGGGAGGGGAGGGGTGGAGAGGGGAGGAGAGAAGGGAAACAAACTTGGAACGGTTGTCAGGTACAGTAGGTATGCCCTCACCCATAGTCAAGTCCCCAAGACACATGACAGATCTTGATGCTAGGTTTACTACATTTACCATTTCCTTAAAACTAAAGTCTTCCACACAGAGCTAAGTGTCATGCCCTGCAAGATCTGCCAACTGCTATGTCCACCACCACAGAATACATGATTTGGAACAAGACACTTTTCAGAATCCCCTCTTCTATAGCCACCGACACAACAGACAAATGGGTGCTGATAGGTATGTGAGGTATTTCCTACCAAGAAACTAAAGCACACATCAACACCATGCATGCACCAGAGACACATGCACACACTCACACACACACATACATACACAGACACTTGCATGCATGCACACACATACACATGCATGAAAACTCCAGTACATATCAGATTCTTCATATTATTCTCCCATATAGAAATATAGAAATCTTGCATATACATCAGTCTTACAGGGTTAATTATTCTCTTTCTCTCTCTCTCTCTCTCTCTCTCTCTCTCTCTCTCTCTCTCTCTCATACACACACACACGCGCACACTTGCATGCATGCACGCATTAACACAATACATGCACCACAGATACACATGCACACACACTTGAACAGACAGACACTTGCATGCATACACGCACACACGCATTTCTGGAAACACCAGTAATAACAGATTCTTCATGTTATCCCCTCACAGAGAAATCTTACATACACTTAATCTTACATAAATTGGTAAGTGGCTATTCCTTCTAAGTATTTCCTGCCCTACACTGAAAGTCAGCGATAGCTGAATATCAGTTCCTGAATACATAGCCTCATGAATACAGCCAAGCTGAGGGTATAAATCTGTGACAATAAGCACAGGGCTACTCTCATGACCTTTCTGTTTCTCTTTGCCATACATCCAAAGTCCCACATATAGGAACTCAATCTCTCTCTCTCTCTCTCTCTCTCTCTCTCTCTCTCTCTCTCTCTCACACACACACACACACACACATACACATCCACACAGATCTCATTATCTCCTCCTGTGAGGTACCACTTCTCATAAACACCAATCACACACATAACCCAAAGACAAGACCAGCTAGGTTTTCCCTGCCTGCCTTACATAGAAGTGTCTTATTAGGTACCCTTTTCCTATAGTGAAAATTCAACATATTCATACAAGTCTCCATATCTTGTCCTAGGACACGATCCTTCCCTATAACCAAAGTCACACATGATCATAACTAGGTGTTCCATCCTGCTGCGTATCCCCATATTCATACAAGGCACATGTTAGGGTCTGTAATCTATCTATTCCACCTTCACACACATGATTGCATAGCAGGCCCTGCATGGTTCACCCTCCCCTACAGCCAGGTGACAGGTGCCTCTGGGCATCACTTTGCCTATAAATAGAGCTTATCATGTGGAGATGTGTTCATGTCAAGCTAGTGTCAGGTTAGCTACAGTACAGTTCACATATATGAACACACACACACATACACACAGAGCGTGTACATATGATATGGTGTCTGATAGTCCTCCCATACAGCAGCACACTAGATATACATACATATAAACACAAACACTCACACACACATGCAGACACAGCAAACATACACACACACATATGGATATGTGTCAGGGTATAATAGGTATCCTCTTCCTTACAGCTTAAGAACAACTGTCAGGCCTATGTTTCCAGTCCTGCTTGCTTCCCCTATATTATACAGATCATAGACACTGGATGAGGTTTCAATTCATGATAGGGTCTTTCTTTCATTATATAGGCCTCAATGTACCAACATGGGTACTTGATCAGTAGTGCTCAGTACCCCAAACCCAGTGACAAAATTCTTAATCTCTCTCTCTCTCTCTCTCTCTCTCTCTCTCTCTCTCTCACACACACACACACACACACACACACACACACAGCACAAGTCTAGGATTTATAGGCAAAGCATCACAAATATCTGCATGTCTATGTGTCTGACTCTTCATATCGATTCTTCCCTGCATGCAAAACTGCCCCAAATGTGGCTACTTGTATGCTTCTCTGGGTTCACACTCACCCACAACTCCTCCCTCAGCCTACAGCTTGATGTGAATTTCTATACTTATCCTCCACTCTAACCAAAATCCCACCAAAGTATCGAGATGCTAGTCTTTCTGTGTTTCCTCTCCTGCAAGCACAGCCTCTTAGATACACATGGCTGTTTTAACAACTATCACATATATCCTCCCACACATCCAAAGCCCTACAAATACAAGCAGAGTTTGGTTTCACCTCCTACTAAATATCATGACCACTACAATAAAATCTCACTTACACATATACATCTAATTATCCAGCTATCCCAGGTAGCTTCTCCCCTGTCTCTTCCTCCATGTTTTATACTCGCATCTGAAGAATGGAAGCTAAGAACAGTCTATGTAAAGAACTTTCAACATTTGTCTTTCTGGATGTGGACTCATTCATACAATTTAATCTATTCCTAATCCATGTATTTCCTAAGAAGATGGCTCACTAACAAAAAACCTTAATATGCTGAGCATCTGAAAGTAGACTTGTGACTTTGCAGTCGGTGATCAGTCACAGGACTAATTTTCTTGTTGAATCATGTGGGAGACCCCAACCCACTGTTGGTGCTTTCACCCCATCAAATTGGTCTGAAGTAGTATAAGTCAACTGAGCAAGACAGTAGGATTTCTCTATGTTTTCTGCCTCAGCTCCTGCTTGATTTCCTGCCCAAACTTCCCTAAGTGACAGACGTTGATCAGAACATGTAAGCCAAATAAACTCTTTCTTCCCCACATTGTTTTTGTCATGATGTCTATCAGCAATAGAAAACATAGTAGGTCAATATCCCAAGAGCATCCTCTCTCTTAGGATCTTATTGCTGCACCTCCTGAGTGCTGGGATAAAGGTCTGTACTACAGCACTAACTAGGTAAATAGCTGTAATGGAGAAAGTAAATAATTCTCTAACAAATACTATTCAAGAATCAGTATATTATTAAGGAAGCTGATCAGAGAAAGGATTTTCAAGAAGATGGACATGAGAGATTTTTGGAGAAGGGCTGTAGAAAACAAGAAATATGGCACTTGAAGAATAGAGACCTAGGGAAGGAATTTGACTTTACTTTTGATATATGAAGAAGACAGGTTTTCTCTTTGCCAACAAGGCTAGGTGTCAGTCCCTATTGCGAGAGGGTAAACCAGTTTCCTCGTGGGACAAGCTTCAACATAGTTTAATCAATCCCTAGACACACAGATGAAGAAAACAAAGCTAAATGGACTCAATAGTTTAGAAATAAATGTGTTTGTTTGTCTGCACAAATCCATACATATACCTGCATGGAACTCATGTAAGAATTCATATTTTATGCAGGGATACATGGGATAACTTGAGGCACAAGGAGGAAAAGAAGTGGCAGGAGAGATTTAGATGGAGTCTCTATGTGTGTCCTTCTCAAAAAACACATAAAGTCTAACATCATAAGAACTGGTTGCAGATTCAGCAGGAATACCTTGGACATAGAAAAACTGCATCTAGATATTTGAGAACTTTCTCCAAGTGATTGACAGAGTTTCCCAAAGTTCGAGAAAATACATGAATAAATATTGAAACTTGCTACAACCGAGATACAGAGATTTTTGGATTAAAATGACCTATCACAAAAGCAGTTCCAGGAATGAGGAAAGTGCAAACAAAATAGTGGTTTTGATAGGTTATGTTTTGAATTGATAACCAGTGTAGGTATAATAGGCCATGGCAAGCTGATGATGTACCTTTCAATTTTACAAAGTAAAGGCTTTAACATAGACCTAAGTACTTACACACAGGAAGAGAGGGACTCTGAGGGAAAAGTCAGCACGTAGTCAAGTAGAGGATGCTGGAATTTTATGTGAGCCATGCTTTTAGTTTCAGAATCTTAGTTCAGAAATATTTGAGTCCTATTGATGGTCCACTTATAGGTGATCCCAAGTCAACAGTACACTGATATTGCCTGATGACCCTTTCACTCAGGACTTATTAGAAACATATCAAACACAAATCCCACCTTCATAATCTAAGCTTATTATCAGGACTGAAATGAGACCCTGGAAAGGAAGAACTGCGGTTGTGATATGGCCTAGCTGAGATATCCCTTTCAAAAGTAACAAAGAAGCCTTCTGCAGTAACCCTGCTCTCACAGGACCCCACATGCAATCCAGGTGAGTGCCAAAGCATTGTAGAGCAGACACAAGTCACCTGAATTTATCCTGAACAATGAGAGCATCCAGATTGTTGACCCATTCGTATTGGCTCAGTTCTGTACATGTCACCAATCAGGCCTTAGATTAGGATGTACAGTACAAGTTAGGTGTCTAAACGACAGTTGTTATCAGTCCTGTGAGGTTGAAGGCAGAGCTTTCACATCGGTGACACCAGTGGCAAAGGCTGTGCGCACAGACCGTGAATTAAACCACAAATTTGGAGGAGGCGTTTCTATCTATTCAACACCAGGTACTGTCTGATTGGCTGCTCTCTTCCAATGCTATGCTTTATCAGACCCAAAATGCTCTCTTTGTCTTCAAAACCACTTTTGGGTAGGGACTAGGCTACTAGCCCAAGTTTCTACTATTTGAAGAATCAAGAGCCCAAGCCTACATTCTAAACAACCTAAGGACTCTGCAAGCACAGTGTCCCTAGCCAAATTGGCTAGTCCTGAATTTTACAAATCTTAGCTTGCTCTGAGTTGAGGTCCCTAAACTTAAAGGAATTTCTTAGGCTACTCAAGGCAACAGTACCCATGTGATGTTATTTCCTTAACTTTGTATTTTTATTATTTGAAAGTTTCAAACATTTATATAATGTATAGTGTTCACATCCGTCCCCCAATGCTTCCTTGTACCCCCATGCTCAAATGCCATCTGTTTGCCAGCTTCATGTTCTCTATTTATTCATTTCTTGTTATAAACCATTTATGAAGATTTAATATATTTTCAAACATAAAATATTGAGATTAAGTTGCATTATCCCTGATGGCATTGGTTAATGGATGAACAGAGAGCACTAAGATGGCTCAGCATGTGAAGGTTCCTGCCGCCAAGCCTGAGAGTTGATTTTAATCCCCAGGACATGGATAACCATCATCATGGCTGAAGGAGATTACTGAGCCCTACATGTGTCCTCAGACCTCCATATGTATGTCGTGGTACCCATGTACCCTTCCTTATCACACATAAAATTCAAATAATAAAACACAACGTTTTAAAGTACACAGATTACACAATCATTTTTCCATGCCCTTCCGGTTAGAAAATATATAATTGTCTTATTATAATATGTTAAAGAGAAATCAAAGGTCCAATTAATACTGAAATATGTATAGCAGTTTAATATTAACAAAAAATTTAATATGTATTGAGAAAATTGAAGAAAAGGTTTTAGTTTTTACAATGTATTAAGTTTTGAAGTAGTATCAAGCAAAGATACTCTCTCAGGCACATGGAAGTCAGCATGATGGAAACCTCTTTCTCCACAAACAAGCTTCACATTTTTGTTATCCAGCAAGGATACCAAGAATTAGTGCCAAAATCTATTGCCTGGATTGGCATTACCAGGGTTAGAGAAGGAAGAAAAACTGTTTATTAGTGAACATTCTAGCAAAAAGCTACAACTAAAAAAGCTGATGATGACTGGGACTTCAATGATGTGGGCAGACTGGAATGTTGTACGTACAGAGTTATCTCAGGCTGTCTTTAGCTTCTTTTACAGCCATTTATTTCCACCACTGCATGTAACCTAAAGTTATAGGAGTGTTGTGTAAATTGTTTGGAAAGACACCTAGCTTCCACAAAGCCCAACACTAAAAATGTCACAGATAACATCTGATAACCTGTGAAGAAGTTCTCTTTACTTTGTTTTAACAAGTGTACATGATAATTCTACAATGTATTTCAAAAAGCATTTTGATTTATGACCTTTTTTCTGTTAGTATAACTACCATGTTGAAACATAGAATTATGGTAAGTCGAATTTGTGTTCCCAATCTCTGTCACTCAACTTTGATGTCAGAATAAAGGATTTCTGACAACCTATAGATGAGAGCTTTGCTTCTTGTATCAACAAAGAAGACAGTGGGTATATTAGTTATTCTTTCTATTCCTGTACTAAAACACCCTAACAAAAGCTACATGGGGGTAAAAGGTTTGTTTGGGTTCACAGTTTGAGAGTATAGCACATCAAGGCAGGGGAGTCTTGAGCAGGGAGGGGAGGAAGTTATTACAGTACATTCTCAAACAGGAAACCAGAGGCAATGAATACTGTGCTGAATTCATTTTGATTAGGTCTGAAATCCTAGTTCATAGAAACATGCCACCCACAGGACTAGTAAGTTTTCCTACTTCAATTAACACAGTCCAGAAGTTTGCCTCCACAGGATTCTAGATCCTGTCATCTTGGCATAATTGCCACTATGTGCCTTTTTAAAAGTTAATTTTTTTTTGTTTATACTTAGTATCCACTTATGTGTGAGTACATATCATATTTATCTTTTTGGGTCTGGGTTACCTCTCTCAGGATAGTGTTTTCTAACTCCATTAATTTGCATGCAAAATTCAAGATTTTTTTCTGCATAGTACTCTAATGTGTAGATGTGCCACATTTTCTTTATCATTCTTCAGATGATGGACATCTAGGTTGTCTCCAGATTCTGTCTATTACAAATAAAGCTGCCATGAACATAGTTGAACAAATGCTTTTGCAGTATGATTGAGCACCTTTTGGTTATATGCCCAAGAGTGGTATTGCTGGATCCCGAGGTATGTACTCACTCATAAGTGGATACTAGCTATAAATAAAGGACATTGAGCTTATAGTTCATGATCCTATAGAAGCTAAGTAATAAGGTGAATCCAAAGAAAAACATATATAGACCCACCTGGAAATTGGAAACAGATAAGATCGGCTGACAAAACTGGGAGCAGGGGGTGGGGTAAGAAGGGAAGGTAGAAGGGGAAGAGGAGAGGAGAAGGGGAGAGCTGAGGAGAACTTGAAGGAATGGGATAGTCGAGATGGAGGAAGAACAGAGATTAGAACAAAGAAAGAAGTATCTTGATTGAGGAAGCCACTATAGGGCTAGCAGAAACCAGGCTTTAGAGAAATTCCCAGGAATCCACAAGGATGACCCTGCCGGAGACCCTAAGCAATAGAGAAGCGGGGGCCCAATTTTGACTTGCCCTGTAATCAGACTGATGATTATCTTAAAAATCACCATAAAATCTTCATCCAACAACTGATGGAAACAGAGGCAGAGACCCATATCAGTGCACTGGACAGAGCTCCCAAAGTCCAGTTGAAGAGTAGAAGGAATGAGAATGTGAGCAAGGACGTCAAGACCATGATGGGTTCACCCACTGAAACAGTTTACCTGAGCTAATAGGAGCTCACCAATTTCAGCTGTACTGGGAAAGAACAAGCATAGGACCAAACTAGTCCATCTCAATGTTGTTAACAGTTTCATGCCTGGGGCAAACTGAGGGGCCACTGGCAGTGACACCAGGATTTATCCTTACTGCATGTGCTGGCTTTTTGGGATCCTATTCTCTTTGGATGTATTCTTTGCTCAGCCTAGATATAGTAGGGAGCCCCTTTGACCTTCCACAAAGCAATGTGCCTTACCTTCTCTGAGGATTAAATGGGAATGGGGAGGGAGGGTATGTGGAAAGAATCAGAGGAGGGGAGGGAGTGGAAACTTGGATTGGTATTTCTTTTTTAAAAAAAAATCAATAAATTAAAAAAATCTTGAATATTTTTTGTGGATGGATTACGTTCTTTGGAGAGGTTTCAGTCTTGTGATATTGTTACTAATGACCTACCTTTTTCAGGTCTTGTCTATTTTTACACAGTTTGATTGGAGGCATAAAATCCCTTAGGGAAAGTATGAAGTTTTCTCCTGCAAGGCAGCATAAGGATTATTTTTGATTTCTCATCTGTAGTCTTTCTGTTGATAATCAACTTTCTCTCAGCATCTTTCTGCAGAACAAAACTTTAACCAAAACCTGGATTTTGATGTTATTTACCAAACACCACAACAACAAACATAGAACTTTTTTCCTTTTGCCTGAATTTAATAGTAAATCCAGAAAAACAATGCCCCTACTGCTCATGCCTTCCTCGTGAATTCTTTGTTACTCTCTGTGAAATCAGCCAGACACAAGATAAATACTTTCATTTTTGCAAAGATTCCCCTGATTGGAAAACAAAAACAAAACAAACCAAACAAAAATACCCCAAATACAACAAGAACAAAACAACAAAATTGCAGCCCATCCTTAATTTGCTCATCTTGTCCTCTGGAGACACTGCTCTGGGTCTCTCTAGGACAAGTAGTCTGAAAACCCCTAAGTTCCTTTCATGTTTCCCTTTTACTTTTCTATATTTTATTTCCCCATTTCTCTCCCTTTCTTTTCTTCTTCCTTATCTTTAGCTTTTGTTGGGTTCTGAAACGTGCCAGGTTTCTCTCAGGTGAGGCCTGCATCCAATCAGACACCCATGCCTTGCTAACCTAGTAAGACTGGTAAGCGGCACCTGAGCATGTGACAAGTAAAATGAGAAAAGACAGGACATAGGGTACTGAACAGCGTTTCAGGGAGCATGCAGCACTGAGTGGAGTTAAAAGAGTGACTCTGGGACTCACTTACCAGGAAAGTTTAGGGTGGAGATTTCTGAGAATAAATTCCCTCTTGTATATTGTAGATCCAAAGAAGTCAGCTCAAATAAAATGTGACTGATATTTCGCATGTACTGTGTTACAGATCTGTTTCTATTGTCTGTGAAATCACCTGTTTCCTCCACTACAGGCAATGCACAATCATGCATGTAAACCATATAACCGTCCTCTTATCAAACTGAGTATAAGTCAACACACTGAAATTTTCAAGTGACCTCAGTTTTAATGCAGTTTCTTCAGCTTGAAAGCTACGCTAACTCATCCTCCTTGAATCTATAAAAACAGCCCATTAAGAAAGGAAATGCCCCTCACTGGGACTTTGGGAGATCAGTCCAGTGCTCCAGTGTGGGTCTCTGTCTCTATCTCCATCCATCACCAGATGAAGGTTCTATGATGATATGCAAGATATTCTTCAGTATTGCTCAAGGATAGGGTCATTTCAGGTTCCCTATTCTCAACTGCCCAAGGAACTAACTGGGGACCTCAGCTTGGGCACCTGGGAGCCCCTCTAGGGTCAGGTCTCTTGCCAATCCTAAAGTGGTTCCCTTAACTAAGAATTGTGGTTCCGTGCTCCCCTGTCCAACCTTCCTTTATCCCAATCCTCCTGGGAGAACATGAGCAAAGAAGTCGGGACCACGAGGGATGCACCCACCCACTGAGACAGTGGAGCTGATCTATTGAGAGCTCACCAAGACCAGCTGGACTGTGACTGAAAAAGCATGGGATAAAACTGGACTCTCTGAACATGGCGAACTATGAGGGCTGATGAGACGCAAAGGACAATGGCAAGGGGGTTTGATCCTACGTAATGTGATGGCTTTGTGGGAACCCAGCCAGTTTGGATGTTCACCTTCCTAGATATGGACGGAGGTTTGAGGTCCTAGGTCTTACCACAGGGCAGAAAACCCTGACTGCTCTTTGGACTGGAGAGGAAGGGGGAAAGGAGTGGGGGGAGGGGGAGAAGGGTGGGAGGAGGGGGCGTAGGGGGGGCGAGGGGGAGGGAAATGGGAGGCTGGGAGGAGGTGGAAACTTGTTTTTTTTTCTTTTTTTTCTCCTTTTCTCAATAAAAAAAAATAAATAAAATAAACTTTTAATAAAAGGGAAAATAAATATTTTTTGTAATTTTACTTGTGTTCAATCTACATTTGATGATAAATAAAAAGAAAAGCTTAAGAAAAAACAAAATGTAGCTATTTTTTGGTATCCATTTTGTTGCTGATTTGTACTCAATAAATATTTGTTGAGAAAAAACAAAAGAAAAGCAACATCAACCCCAAACAATCAAAACAAACAAAAATACATACATATGAATTGGACAGAGTTAATTCCATAAAATTTTCTAAATATTGAATAAATCCTTAGGTAATTTGTGTTGCTCAACTACAAAATAATATTCAAATATTTACTAAGAGCAATTGAATGTTGTTTTAATCTGCTGGGAGCCAGGCAATCCAAAGTTTTCTCAATGGTCCTGATGAAGGAACAAAGGAAAAGTTAATTTTGTGTCCTTGATTAGAGACAGTTTCGGCAAGGTGTTTTACAGGGGCTGGAGCCAGGCTTTCAAGGGGTTAATGTTTTGGTTCCTGGGAACCTAGATTTTTCTCCTGAAGAAACTGGAATTATGGATTACAAAGATGTTTGGGTTTTGGTGGGTGGTACCCTTGAGACTGCCAGTGTTATTTCTGAGTAGCATTGCTCTATTAGCTTTCTGACAACTTTGCTTTGCCTTATGGTTTCTTCCTTCATATTCTGTCACATTTTCCTAAAAACTGTATAACAGTCATTGCTTCTTAGGAAATGTCCTTGGCAAAAGCTTATCCCAGACTTCTTGTTCCCAGCTTTCCTGTCTTCTTTGTTTCTTCATTCCCAGGCCTACTCTTTTAGAGACCTGTCATTGAAAAATGACTTGTTGGTTTGGGCTAATAATCATATTGATATTCGGTAATAGAAACATAGAAGACTAAACTGTATCTGTTTTAAAGGGAAACAAATAAATGTAAAGAAAAATTGTAAAAGGATAAGAATTGAGTAAAAGCTATTTTAGAAAATTTCAAATATGTTTAACATAAAAGAAGGAATTTGATATGTGGTAGTGTGGCAGAAAAGATTGGCTTTCAATTTTTTCATATATATTACTCATAATGTAAAAATAGAAGCATATATACACATATGTGAAATAACTAATGACAAAAGAAACCATGAATTTAAAAAAAAGGGTGAATGGATATATGGCAGGGTTTGGGGGGAGGAAATGTTGTAATTAAAATTGTATTATCAAAAATAATAAGAATACATTTTCCTAAACATAGCCAAACTCTAAGTGGAAATATAGCACAGGAGCCTTCTGAGAATTAGGCACCAGAATAGAACTATATATGAGATATCTTTTGAGTAAACACTAATGTAAAGAAATCAGTAGAAGTAGATAAGTTACATTCTCAGTGAACTTCCATAAAGATTTGAGACCTGTGTATAAAAAATGGGGAGGGTCTTGTAAAGACAGCCCATTTGCAAGTAACCATGAGTAAGGCTCAACCAGAGAAATAGGTAGACATGGAGTTAAAGGCCACTAATCCACAGACTCCCAGTGGTACAGAAGTGCTAGACTCTCTGAGCCTCATTTCACATGTATGACATTACTGGGATGTAATCCCAAATACATACAAACAGAATTCCACAGACACTGTAGAAGGAGATGTGGACCAAGTCTTTTCCTTTGGTCAGGTGCTATCAACACAAGTTGCAAGTTTCACACATTTATATTGTCTCAATGGAAAGAGAGGCAATGGAAAAACCTAGTTTATTTCCCAGAAAAACAACTCAGTTCTCATTTTGATCAGCGAGAATTGAGGAAGAGTTTTGTCCAGTTTTACACTGGAAACTCCACATGCTTGGATTTATACAGATGTTCTTCATTTCACAGTAGAAAAAAAATGTGAGATTTATAATAATGATACTTTTATGCACAAAAAATTGTTAAAAAATAAACTGATGGACATGATTTCATATTAGTGTTGAACAATATATATTATTGTATTCTTTTCTGTAAGAATTCTGTTAAATTATACAAGATACTGAATTAAAATGAAATATAATAGTATAATCTATTGTTTTAATATTCTAGAAATCATGAGCCATAGCCATTATCAGTTTCATAATTTTAAATTATATTTTTATTTTTCTTATAATTATAGCACAATAAATTGCCTCATATAATCTAGGCACTAGAATATCATGAGTAATTTAAAATCTCCATTTAAAATCCTTATAATTAATTAGAACATGTAAAATTGAAGATGAATAAATTATAGAATTGAGTTAGTGAAAGAAATCATATCAGGCAGAGATGAAACAATACTTCACAGAGAACATTATGTTACAAAGTGCTTGAAGTAGCATAGATTATAGGTTAAAAATGACAAATGAAGGGAAAATTTCACATAAACAACTGGGAAAGAATAGAGGCTTCTGAAATTAATGCTGAGGTCATAAGGATGTCTGAAAACTCAGTAAAAGAAGAGATTCACAATGAACAAAAACAAATATAGGGAACTATTTAGAAATTCAATATATGTCAGAAAAACTTATAGACATATTGAGCATGCAGTGTAGAGAGATAATGAGAAAACAGAAACACTTCAAGAGGGAGGGAAGCATGGTGGCTTTGCTTCCTGGCTTGGTTGACTCTTAAGTAAATAATACCATTTATCAACTAGAAATTATAAAGGAGGAATGTTCTCAAGGCTCTTATTAAAATTGAATTTTATAAGAACTAATTTTAATTCACTTTTTGTCATTTCTAGTCTTATTTACAATGGCAGATTAAATTTCACCCACCTGTGTGGGTCTAATGCTGCTGGGTTATAACTATTCAAGGCTGTCAGATTTCAAGTAGAGTAACTGGGTTCTACGCTCAGTCAATGTAACATGTTTCAGAATTCTATAGTTCCTTTTGGGTTGTTTGTAAATTGTCTAATTACTTTTTCAGTCCTAATTTCATATAGCAGGAAAGGACACAACTCTTGTTTGGGATATATAAAAATGATATTTGGAAACTAAAAGCATTGGTTTATTTTTATTGTATTTAATCAGTATTATGGTATCTAATACCTATTAACACCTTAAAACCATTTAAAGAAATTCCTAGTTCTTAATATAAAAAAATTATTTTAGTAACTTTTCTGTTCCTCATAGCAGAAGAACAAGATAAGTAACTTTTTTAAACTTACTTTTGCCTCACAGTTTTGGTGCAAAGTCAAAGAGCTGCCTCTGATTATGGCTTTCCTAATGTCACAGTGACAAGGCAAGCAAGATTTTATATCATGAGAGGAAAGAAGCTAACATGTATATCCCCTGTGGTCACCATTCCTTTCCTACAAATCACATATAAAACCACAAATATCCAATTATGCATTTTTCAGTCTGATGGTTTGATCCTAACCTCACGCCAAAGACTCCTGCTTTAGGCACATAGACAGTGTGACTACATTTTCACCATTGTAATTTTTGTTTGTTTCTTTCTTTTTCTTTATTTTTTGTCTGATTCTTTGTAACCTGATATTAGAATGACTATACCCCTGCTCCAGCTATCACATCCTGCTTCAACCCTCTTAATACCACAATGAAAATGAATCCTCAATATGAGTTTCATAGGAAAGAAATCACAGTAGGACCCTAATATGAGTACTAATTTCTTAACATTGTGATCCATTGATAATATGTTTCTAAACAACAAGCAAGAAAGGAAGGAAGGAACGAAGGAAGGAAGGAAGGGAAAAAGAATCATTGTCCTTCTGCTTCAGAGTGTTAGAGATCATTAATAAAAATCAGCATGATTAGTACTGGACAAGTCCATTGTGAATGAATTAACCCACATATCTATCATGCATACCTATAGTTGTGTTTCCTGATCCATCACTACAAGGATGTAAATGGATCAAAACTGTTGTTCTGAAGTAATACATTTGGGTTTTCTCAATGTTTTAATTTTCAAATAAAAATAATTAGATTTTTAAAATGTTTAAATGGATGAGAATCATTTTACCATCAAGTAGTAGCCATAGTAATAAACTCTATGGATCTTAGCGAAAAAAAGTTGACATATTTAATGAGTCATCTCCTAGGGTCATTTATGCTGAAGTTCAATCATGACCCACCAACACAGATGGACATAACTTTGAGGCTTATGTTTTACTTTCTTCTTGAAAACTTATGTTATTTCCTTTCCTGGTCTATTTGTTTTAATATAGAATTGATTCTATGTTTGCCATAAATATGTATGTTCAAAAAGCACGGTACTTCTCATCAAAGATCTTATAATATAGTAAACATAACAAGAGAGAGAATAATTAGCCAGTAGTGAAGTGTCCATGACTACAGTGAAAGAAAAGAAAACAAGACGAAAAAAGCCGGGAAATAACTTTGTCTACACAGGAACTACAATTTAATGAAAATATGAAATTGATATTAAAGCTGAATTAATGCAGATTAAAAGGTATTTGCTTATTAGAAAGCTAGATGGAAAAATTCTGGTATAGATTGTGGGTTATGAATCACTTGGAAGTGTTAGATGGTAGAGGAAATGTCTTAAAATTTATATAGTGAATAGGAGCAAGTCTCAATAAGATTAATTTTCACTATATGAAATAGCTGTAGCAGCTTCAGGACAGAGTAGAGACAATAACTTCTATGAGCATGGGTGGCAAGGGGCTCATGATGCTCTCTGAAAGGCCATTAACTATTGTTGGATTCCGGGGTAGAAGAAGTTGTTGATATTTGGGGATTATTGCCAGTAGGAAGTTTCTCATGCTTCCCTGGATTGTCTCACACTGATACCCATGGTATCAGAACTAATCAGATTCACTGGGTTACCAAAAATGGAAAAAAAAGAAAGAGGAAATGAAAGTGAAAAGGAACATGTTTGAAGGCTCTAACATACCAGAGACATAGAGGAAATACAATCCTGCTACATTGTACATAAGTTTGAAAAGGTCACAGAAAATAATACATTTTTTAAAAAGATATATATGTATATATAGACTTACTTGAGAAGTGTCCTGCATATAAGATAATGAAAACCAGGAAAAATAACCTTTACAATGGAAAGGAAAAATGTCAATGACTATATTCAAGGATGAGTACAAAACATCTACTATTAAGGCATCTGAATGGAATTGAATATAAATGAAAATAGAATTGAAATAGCCTAAATGCTAAAGAAGTTTCATTGGCTTAGTAGTATGGGAAGCCCTTCTGTTTATGTGTTGCTTTTATTGGTTAATGAATAGAGCTGTTTTGGCCTACAGCAGAGCAGAATAGAGTAAATTGGGAATTCCAAGCGGGTAGAGGGGAAGAGAAAGTGGAGTCAAAGAGATGACATGTTGCTGAAGAAAGAGACAGATGCTCGAAAACCTTACAGGCAAACCATGAGCTCTGTAGTAAAACAAAATAAATAATAAAAATGGGTTAATTTAAGATGTAAAAGTTAGCTAATAAGTAGGCCCAGCAGTGTTTTAATTAATACAGTTTCTGTGTGAATATTTTGGGTCTGGGCTGTTAGGAAACACATGAGCAGTCACTGTCAACAGCTTAGATTGCAAGGATTTAAACCAAGCTAGGGATTCTGAATGAGTGAATGTTTTAAAATGTTTTTACTGGACATAATTTCTTTCTGTTTGTCTTTTTATTGGTCAGCTTGATCCATGTGGTGGTTTCCATATGACTGATCATTGCACCTAAATATAATGATTTATTTATTATACAGGAACAATGACCACCACAATTTCATGATCCTAAAGAATTTTAAATTCTAGATGAAGCACAGCATTCAAAGATATCTGTATTTTATGACTAATGAAAAGATGCTGTCAGTAAGCAACTGGAAATATGGATGATCGATTTAAAAACAATGGGCTCAGGCTTAGGTCGCACTCTGTAAGGTTATGACTTAAGCTTGAGCTGTAGCAGAAATGTGAAGAGAAACAAACTGAAATAATTTCAGTAAATCATCTGAGTAAACCTCGTAGGGTTAAATTTGTGAGATGGGAAAATCAAGGTTGCAATTCTTTCAAAATATCATGGCACTGGATCTTCAATTGGCACATATATGCTATATGTCACTACTGAGAACTTCTCATCTGTTTAATATATGTGCTGACAGACACAATAAACATGAATATAAAGTAATTTTCCACATTCCCAGAAGGAAATTTAATATGTACTCTCAGACATCAGATTAAATATTCAAAAGTCTAATCACAATATTTAATTTACATACACATACATATTTAAAAACTACATATCATATAAAATAATAAAGAAACCATTTTATTGAAACTTTAATATTTATCATCAGATTCCAACTTTGACAGTGGGACTTTTTTGACAGATACGCACAGGTTTCTTTACATGCTGCCTTCATGATCATCCAAACTGTGATAGAAGTATTCAACATGGCATACCTTTGTAACACCACCATGAGAAAAATTATTCCTCTCGGAACATCTTTGTGATGAAGGGAACATCAACATCTTCTCACTTCTTATAACACATTAGTTAACAAGGTTGTTTAAAATAACATGTTACCTTGGAATATGTGAATACTGTTAGGAATGATTACTTTTCTTTTCTTTAGCATACACATACACGAACACACATTTTGAATTGGTAACCTGTGTATGTACCACTCACTAACATCAATTGTCTTTTCAATTAATGCCTGTTCTCTAAAATTCACATTGATAATCCAAATATTGTAATAGTAAAATAAAAAAAACTGAGCTATTCATTTTGTGAGGAGATTGGTGTGAATAAAAATTCCTTTACAACAGTCTGTTATTGGGGATTATTTTATAGAAGATAAAAATTCTCCTTATTGATGTGACAAAATATTCAAAAGCTGTGCATGCTTGTCAGTCTGAGTTTGATCCTCAGAACCTGTGTAAAGATGAAGTGACTCCATGAAGTTGTCATCTAAGCTCCAGAAGTACACTGAGGCAAACATGCCCACAACTCACACACACGCATTAGATGTTCATATGCAGAATATTTTCTTAAATAATGAGGTAGTTCAAAACAATTGTGCATATTTTTTAAAAGGTTGAATTTTCAAAGGAAATCATGATAAAGGTAGAAAAATATATAAAGCTGTGCACAGAAAATAGAATCAAAGTGCATTGTGAACAGGATATCACTGTGAGTGGAGACTCGTGGATTGAAGGAAAAATGTGGTTACTGAACAAAAACATGAGATCCTAAAACTAGACACAAAATAGAACCAAAGCGTGTTGTGACCAGGTCATCACTGTGAGAAGAGATTCATGGACTGAAGGAAGAATGTGGTTATTGAGCAAAAACATGAGATCCTAAAACTAGACACATTTTTCATGAGATATCTAAATAGAACTCCTGGTGTGCTCAATTCAGGTGCATACTAAGAGTGTGCTCATTGTATGTGACACCCTAGAGTGACAGTTGGGACAAAGTACCAAGAGATCAACATATCATGACACATTGAGCCTCCACAGAGAAAATGTGGTTTTCTAAAATGATCTAATTGCACGATCCCAACTTCTTTTCAAATTTCTAGGTATATATATATATATATATATATATATATATATATATATCCCACACATTGTCATATACACTGTTGTACAATTCCCTTACACTTTGGATCGTCTGAATTCCACTCATTTTTCTGAGAAGATTAAACTATCAAAGTCACCAGACAATGGTGCTGCACTCCTTTAATCCCAGTACTCCAGAGGCGAGGCAGGTGGATCTCTGTGTTTTCAAGGTCAGCCTGGTCTATAAGAGCTAGTTCCAGGACAGGCCCCAAAGCTGCAGAGAAACCTTGTGTCAGGGAAAAAAAAATTATCAAAGTCTGCACACTGTTCTGTTGCTAACTCTACATGCATACCTGCCTCTGAGCTCACAAACTTTGTTTTATCTTGATATTATATTCACAAGCTCCACAATCTATTCAATGTAATATAAATATTTTCTCCCCTCCCCTTCATTATAATTTTCTTTCTTTATTCTTGCAATGGGCATAGAAACATTTTATTTTTAAAACCACATTAAAATATTTTATGGAAAAGCATAACATTGTAGCCACCAACATTTTTTATTCCTATTAGGATTTAATTTTTTTTTTGTAAAAAAACTTATCTTCTTATATCATTTTCTTTATTCACTTTCTGGCTGCCTTTAAACCTTTTATATTATTTTGATTGCTCTATTGTTATGCTAAAAGCACTTTCAATAGATCATAGATGTTTCATTAATGTTTTATGTTTGTTTGGTTGTTGTTTCATTCATTTGTTTCTTCCTAAGAAATATTTTATTTAGCTAAGTCCTTTTATACTTCATGCTCACTTGGTTTTTTTCTGATACCATGGTCACTCTTGCAATCATATAATTCAGAGTGCCTCTTCTCTTCTCAATGTGTTGCAAAGATCATGACTTTTAACTGTAATTTGTACATTCTCTTCTTCAGTAGTCTCGTCAATATTCTATATATTCAATTAAATATTGAATTGCTTCTCTACTTAACTAAAGCATGAAGAAAATCATCTTTCCTTAATGGAAAACTAGAATGTCTAACTGTATACTCATGAAATTTATGTTTGGAAGGTTAACAGATATTTCAATTGAACTATATCTTAACCAAACTCAGAAAACGTCACTCATGGTTTATTTGCTTTTCAGTCTCCACAAAGGCACTGCTTGATAGACTGACTTCACCTGAGAAGTCTGTGAGAGTGTGCAGTAAACACTACCAGGTTTGATTCTCCCTTACTTTTGACTGTAGCAGATACTTACTGGACAATGACATGAGCCAGAGACAGTACAATTTGCTGCTGTTGTTGTTTCTTTCAATAATCACACAACATCCCTGTTCCATAAGAACAATTCGGTTCAACTAATAATGAAAAGAAAATAGCATACTCCTAACTTTAGGTTTCATTTTACTTTAGTTTTTGATGTTTTTGCTTTGCTACTCTTCCCAATTCCTCCCTCCTTCCTCTTAACTTAGGATCCACTTCCCTTCTGTCAGTCTTTAGAAAATAACAGGCTTCTAAGAGATAATAACCAAACATGACACAATAAAATACAATAAAGTATAGGCCTCCCATTGGGGCTGGACAAAGTTCCCTGAGCTTTAAAGGGAAGAATTTGATGGAGATACCCTAATTACAGCTGAGAGTTCCAAAGACTCCCTCTGTGTGTAATGTCTGGTTGTGGAACTCTGTACCTGTTTCCTTCTGCTGCAGAAGGAAGCTTCTCTAACGATGACTGAATACAGCACTGGTCTACATCTACAGAAGAAGAGCATTAGGAGTCATTTTACTGATACATTTTTAGACTGGTAATGTTTGTCTTTAACCTAAATCTTTGGGCTATCTAGACTCTGATTCTTGTCCACACAAGCAGTGTCGAGTATGAGTTCCACTCTCAATTTAAGAAGTGGGCCTTACGTCAAATCAGTCATTCATTTGGTACTCTCACAAGTTCTGTGTTTTGTTGCTCTAGCATATAACTTACAGGTAGGAAAGATTGTAAACCAAATTAATTGTGGACGAATTGGTGTTTATGTTTCTCTTTTGGAAGCCTCCAGAGTATCTTCCTTCACCAAAGAAATTAGAAGTAGGGGAGAAGGCTCTATGTAGGCACTTTCTGACTTCCCCATGTTCAGTGAGTTGTTTGGGTTTGTTCCTGGCAATGGGACCTTGCTGTCACTTTATGGAGAGTAATTCATGGTCTTTGCAACAGGCTGGGATGTTTGAAAATTTCCATAAGACATTATTGGCCTACAACTCAATTAAATGCAACCCATGCCCACTACTGGAAGTCTTATTAGGTAAAAGAGATGAGCAGTTGGGACTCTCAATTGCCCATCCTTAGAAGACCTCATTAGGATCACCTTCAAATATTTTAGGAAGTTCCCACTGCACTAGCTTTCCATAAAATCCCTTCTAATCCCTTTCAATTCCTGTTGTCTCTTTCTACATTCTTTCCCTCCACTGTTTTCCCTCCAACTCCCCAATACATTCTCCATCCTTCCCCCTCCCCAAAGTCCATCCATAATCTAACTTATGCTCCCTACCAAGGAAAGTCCATGTGTCTCCCTAGTTCCTTCCTCTACCCTTAACCTACCTGGGTATTTGGACCGCAGGTTGGCTCTCATTTATTTAATGACTAACCTATACATATTGGTGAATACATAGCATATTTATATTAATGGTTCTGGGTTGTCTTACTCAGGGGAATTTCTTCTAGTTTCATCAATTTGCCTATAAATTATGAGTAACAATTCATTAAGTTAATTACCACAAATAATTTGTCCATTATTCTGTTGAGAAATATCAGGTTGCTCTCAGTTGCTCACTCTTATGAATTAAGCGACAATAAGCATGATTGAGCAAGTGTCCTTCTGGTAGAACTATCTTTTGGGTATTTGTTCAAAAACAGCTGGATCTTGAGGTGTATCAGTTCCAAAAGTCCTAAGGAATGACCACATTGATGTCCATAGTGGCTTTACAAATTTGTACTCCCATCAACAACAAGACTTTTCTCCTTATCCCACATTTTTGAAAGCATGAACTGCCATTCGTGTTATGAATAAGCATAAGTTGGAGTCTCAAATAGTTTTGATTTACATTTTCCATATGTCTAAGAACGTTAAACATTTCTTTAAGTGCATCTCAGCCATTTCAGCTTTCTCTATTGAGAATTCTCTGTTAATATGTGTACACAATTTTAAATGAGATTGTTTGGGTTTTTGATATCTAGTTTCTAGAGTTATTTATATATTTATATCCAAATATTAGTCTTCTGTGAGATGTGATACTGACAAAAAGCATTTTCTTATTCTGTGGGCTACTGCTTCCTCTGAATTATGGTGTCTTTTGCCTTATAAAAAAACTTCAGTTTCATAAGGTGCCATTTATTAACCATTAACCTTAGCGCCTGTGCTGTGGGTGTTATATTCACAAAGTAGTCTCTTTGCCAGTGAGTGTGAGAATGTTTTCCACTTTCTCAGCTATCAGAGCAGCTTCAGTGCAGCTGGCTTTATTTGAGGTCTTTGATCCATTTGGTCTTGAGTTTTGTTCAGGGCAATAGATATGGATCTACTTGCATTCCTATACAGGCCAATATCCAGTGAGAACACTTAAAAACTGTGAGAACAATGCTGAAGTGTAGCTCTCCACAATAGATTGCTTTCTGCTAGGGTGAGGGTGGGGAAGGACACCATTTTCTTTACGAGGATGGACACGAGGAGTTTGACTATGCTCCAGTGAGTATATGGACTAAAGAAATTGGATGCATTTTTCTTCATTTTTTTCATAGGGAGTTGGCAAGGGTAGGTTGGCAAAGGCAGAAGAAATGGGAAATGTGTGTGATTGGAGTGCAAGATGTGAAATTCTCAAATAATCACTAACAACGTTATACTGGGGAAAAAAGAAAGTCAGGCTGCTTTGTGTAATAAAACACCTTAAAGCAAATATCTTAACAAAGAAATTCTATATTCTAGAAAACCGAATTTTATACATTCTTTAATATTTATTATTTGTTACCTGAACACTGATAGGATTTGTTGCAAGAATACCAACAATAATTCAAGCAGGCAGAAGAAACAGAGTGCCAGTATGGGTAATTATATAGGAAATTATAAAAGAGCTGTATTTGCATACTTTTTCTTCTTTTCTTAACCTGTTAAAATGCAAGTCTATAAAATAATGTGTGTAATTATATTTTTGTCCTATTTAATTCAGAAATATAATGTATTTGGCAATAACAACACCAAGAAGCTAAGTGTAAGCAATGCTGTTTTGAAATAAGGAATTGAGACCAGATAGTAAACATAAGTTTAGAGAAGAAAGTTAATAGAACCAATATAATGAAATGGATTACTTCAATCTGCAATGTCCTTTCTTTTCTCAATGTCCTTAAAAACCACAAATATGTATTAAATAATAACTATAGTAAAATACTGTTAGGAATTTAATATCTAAGGAGTTATCAATTGACTTTGATACATAGCGACATGAACACAATTGCATAAAAACAGAAAGGAAGGAAGTGTTCTGTAGGAAACATAGTTTCTGAAGCTCATTAGATACGTTATAACCAAACTGAGCTAGATTATTGTATCTTAAGGTCTATAATATAATTCTTCAAACAACATAAGTAAAATAAAAGGATGTTTTTTAAAATCAATAAATAAATTTCATAAATTAGATAATATTATTTATTAAAAAGAATCTAAAAATGATTACAATTATAACTCACATATGCTATGCACACATAAACAAACTTATATCCATTGATACATGTCAGGGACCATTGTCCTAAAGATGATAGCAGGGACGATTGTCCTAAGGATGTTTGCAGAAAGTCCCACTACCTTGAGAGCTGTTTGGTAATGGAACCTGCCTCACATCCCAACTATCTTGATAGCAAGGACCATTGTCCTAAGAATGTTTGCAGAGAGCCCCCACATCCCAACTACCTTGAGAGCTGTTTGTTAACGGAGCCACAAAAAAGAATGTTTCTGCTTACACCAGGTTGCTAACTGGTGGCCTTTGCTACTCCAGCAAAGTTCCTTCTTACCCCTACCCCACCCCAAGCCAAATTCCTCATTCAAGGGCTATATAAGCCGCAACCATTATGCTAATAAACTGAGACCTTGACAACAAGGTCTAGTTTCTTGCTTGCTCTCATTTCTCTCTCCAACCCCTGATTCTTTCAGGTAGTGCTCTTCAAGACCCTGGAATAACTGAACCTGCTGGACAGGTCAGATACACATGTATCTCAAAGAGGTACCTAAATTTTGAATTGATAAAGTTAAGTATCTACATGAATTTTGCTTATGCCAGAATTCCCTAAAGTAAATGTATCCTTAACCTTTCCTCTCTGCAGTCCTTCCCAGCTACATTCACTCTAACCACACTGTTTTTCCTGCTCTAAATTGACACCCATTTGTTTGACAGGAGTTGTGACAAGTTATACATGTGTGTATAACATATACATATAAAATATATAATTAATATACAAACAAATTTAGGTTTCAGTGAGGATTACACAATTCTTTGGTAATGCCGGATGATAACACTGTTCAGTATCCATGTGTAAACTGTAAACTGCCTTCGTTGTCTCTCAAGAGCACTGTTAGAGGAGAAAGCATGCCCTAAAGCGTGATTCCTCCAGTCCAAACAGCAGTCAGTGTTCCTTGCCCTGTGGGAAGTCCAAGGTCCTCTCCTCTCCATCCAGGTCTAGGAATGTGGGCATCCAAACAGACTAGGCTCCCACAAAGCCAGTTCAAACAGTAGGATCAAAACCTAGTGCCAGCCGGGCGGTGGTGGCGCACGCCTTTAATCCCAGCACTCGGGAGGCAGAGGCAGGCGGATCTCTGTGAGTTCGAGACCAGCCTGGTCTACAAGAGCTAGTTCCAGGAGAGGCTCCAAAACCACAGAGAAACCCTGTCTCGAAAAACCAAAAAAAAAAAAAAAAAAAAAAAAAACCTAGTGCCATTGTCTTTGGCTTCTCAGTCAGCCCTCCTTGTCCGCCATGTTCAGAGAGTCCGGTTTGATCACATTCTCCATCATCCAGCTGGCCTTGGTGAGCTCCCATTAGATCAGCCCCACTATTTCAGTGGGTGGGCGCACCCCTCATGGTCCTGACTTCCTTGCTCATGTACTCCCTCCTTCAGCTCCTCATTTGGACCTTGGGAGCTCAGTCCAATGCTCCAATGAGGGTCTCTGTCTTTAGCTTCATCCATCGCCTGATGAAGGGTCTATGGTGATATGCAAGATATTCATCAGTATGACTATAGGATAGAGAGGGAGGAGGAAGGAAATGGGAGGAGGTGGAAATTTTTAATTAAAAATAAATAAATGGGAAAATAAAGAGTGATACCTCCATTCAGCATCACCCATCAGTGCTGCATATGACAGGGCAAAGTGCACAGTCTATTTTTGAAATATTCTCAATTTAAAGAATTTTATTAATTTTGCACTATGTTCTCTTCTTATTTGTTTTGTGTACATGTAAACATTTGTTTTGGAAATATACTAATGCATGTTTAATAAGGTTTTTAAAAATCCACTTACTTGTTAAACAACAACTGGATGTCTTGCAAATCTTGTAAGTATTATCCATAAAATCAGAATATAAGAGAAACTAAGTCTTACTAGACATCAAGAAGCAAGTGGTAAACCTCTTAACCTCAAATTCTAAAACTCAGCTATTTTTTATATTCCTGTAATATACTTTCACTGTGATTTTTTCCCATACTTACTGCAAGTAGATTTTGAATTTTAAATTTCTAGTGTAAATATTTTGGATAACAGATTTCTCCTTTTATTTGGAAGCCATCTTGAGTTAAGAGGAGAAGGTGTGTGGACAGGGAGAAAGAACTGATTTTAAGTCATCTCCCTCCTTGCTAAAGGAAATGGCTTCCATTTCTGGTTGTGCAGAACAGAGCCTGCTAAAATCAAACTGGCAATTCACAAAGCTTTCTGTAAACAAGAGCTAAACATTTAACTGCTAACATAAGAAATTTAGAGTAAATTGAATTTTCTGAGGCCTCCCAGGTCCAGCGATGGAAATCCACAAGCTGAGGAAGGTGGGTTAGCTGTTGCTAAGCTACAGTGAATACCATTGTAATGTCTGGGATGTACATTAATTCTGAGTACTGTCATTATGTATTGTGGTTACGCGAAGAGAAAAAAATAGATTCAAAATGATTTTTAAAACCTTGTAAATTAACCAGCAGCTATATCCTTTCTGCTCTATTTTACCCTTTGTTTTAAACAGTTTTCCCTCTCTCTTTTTCTTTTATTGAAACCTAACAATAAAAATGGAAGAAAATGTAGCTTTTCAGGTAGAAACATACACATCCTGCATTTCTGCTAA
Organism: Microtus oregoni; assembly: GCF_018167655.1. Taxonomy (NCBI): domain Eukaryota; kingdom Metazoa; phylum Chordata; class Mammalia; order Rodentia; family Cricetidae; genus Microtus; species Microtus oregoni. The sequence goes on from NW_024544542.1 coordinate 6,159,825, forward strand.
TGAGACAATAAATTGGAAAGAAGTTCCAAAGAGAGAACAATGTGTGTCTATATCTGCAACCAGTGTAGAACATGTCTTCAGTCTTTCATTGCTGTCCAGTGACAGCACACAGATGTTGCAAAAGTTCCCTGAGAAGAGAATGAGGATTAGTTTGAGGCAGATATTTACTATTTCTTCCTAAAAATCAATATCCTAGTTTATCTACTGAGTAACTAAACAGAGCATTTATCATTTCAGAGTAGATATTTTTCACAAAATCTATTCAATCTCTGGTCTCAAATCCTCTTGTACTTCTCATATCTTTAAAGCAATTTTTCAAAAATATTTCATATTCATGTTCACAAAGATGAAACTTTAAACGAACCTAAGCCTTACATTTAATCAAAGCTCATATGTAATTCACTTACTGATTTTTTTGGGGGGGTGTTACATGCTATTGAATATCTAATCAACAACTTGTGTGTTTTTACTGTTACCCATGGCATAAGTACAACAGTCTCTGCAGGTGGAGGGGAGTCTTACGTTTTGGAGTCTTCTGAGCTTAGATAACTGGTCATAACTGGTGAACTACAACCTCAAGAGCAGGACCTTCCAACAAAGCTTTATCATGCTTCAATTACTCCACTTGCATAATGAATATAAACTCTGAATTATGCATCTCTCTAGCAAGGAATTTTATAAAACTCCTTATTCAAAAATTCTTATTCTAGATGCAATACATAAATAAAATATGTAGAAGCACAGGTATCAATAATAAAGTACTATATTAATCATCTCTTAAGTTCCTTATTTCTCAAAATTTCTTCAAAGTATCAGATTTGAGTGTAGAAATGTGTCTAAGTAGTTAAAAGCATTCCCATACAGGCCTGAAAACCTGAGTTTGTCTCCCAGGGTCAAAATAAAATAACAGGTTATTTCTAAATTCTATACTTTGGAGGGTGATGGGACACAGAGGATGAAGAAATTCAGCAAGTCAGTGGCTTAAAGTGGACAGCACCATAGCAAAACAGAGATCCCACAGCCACAATAAACAGACAAAAATCTAATCCCAACTGCTGACTGCTGTCCTGTAAACTCCACTTGCATAACACACCATGTGTATGTGAGTACACATACATAAAATAAATAATAAATAAATAAATTTAGTTTTGGTCATGGTTTGTCATTTTTATTTGTTCATTATATAACTTTAGTTTGTTTTTTGTTATTCCAATTAGAGTTGCATTTTAATAATTTTAATCAATATTTACTTTGGTGGTATATATCAATGCAACTTTATTATACTATCAGTAATATTATACAACACAACTCAAGATAAAGAGACAAAACTCTTTTGATTTATAAATGATTATTTGTTTTGATGCTACTTTGAAAAGGTTCATTTCAAAGGAGCACTGGACTGAGCTCACAAGGTCCCAATGAGGAACAGAAGGAGGGAGAACATGAGCAAAGAAGTCGGGACCACGAGGGGTGCACCCACCCACTGAGACAGTGGAGCTGATCTATTGAGAGCTCACCAAGGCCAGCTGGACTGTGATTGAAAAAGCATGGGATAAAACTGGACTCTCTGAGCATGGCGAACAATGAGGGCTGATGAGAACCCAAGGACAATGGCACGGGGTTTTGAACTTACGTAATGTGCTGGCTTTGTGGGAGCCTAGCCAGTTTGGATGTTCACCTTCCTAGAAATGGACGGAGGGGGGAGGACCTAGGACTTACCACAGGGCAGGGAACCCTGACTGCTCTTTGGGCTGGAGAGGGAGGGGGAGAGGAGTGGGAAGAGGGGGTGAAGGGTGGGAGGAGGGGGGAGAAGGGTGGGAGGAGGGGGAGGGAAATGAGAGGCTGGGAGGAGGAGGAAATTTGGTTTTTTTTCTCCTTTTCTCAATAAAAAAAAAGTTAAAAAAAAGAATAATTCAATAATTCTTGAGTTTCTAGAATTTATACTTGAGTATTGTCAATACTTCATTTTTTTTATATTTCAAGCTAAAAGCAGAGAATTCTGAACACATATTCATATTGTTCTCACAATATTATTTCCTTCTTGTCCTAAGAGGGACTAGGACAAGTTGAACATTTTTAATCCTAAAATTTATATGACAAAATTATCTAAAACTCTAATCCTCAATTACTATAAAAGACGAGAAACAGAAAATATAACCATTCTGTGTGACAGTTCACAGGCAGAACACTTGCATAAAGAATTGATTCAGTGTCTCCGAGGGCAATTAAATCACCATTAACTACAGACCTTTTATCTATGATACACAGACTGTGCTTTGTGAAAATACTACTAAATACTAAACTCAGTTATCTTGGGGCTATGTATACAGGATATATATAAAAAATGAATTTCAAGTTTAGGTTTGAATAACATGACCAAGTTATTCTTATTATATATATCCAAAGATTACAAGATGTCAAAAGGTTAGAAACACTCTGGTTCCTAGCATTTCAGGTAAGTTATGTACTTGTATGTACATTTAGTGTGCATTCTTTTCTCTGTTGCTATAAGCATGTAGTGTAGAGAGAGTGATTTGCATTGTCTGAAATTATATCATACTGTATTTTAATGAATATATATATGAATATAAATATACATATATATGTATATATCATTGTGATTTATTAGTGGCTTATAGGCTGTGGTCTTTTTGCTCTAGCAATGACTGTCTAAAATGGAAAGTCCCATGAGGCTGGATGTCTCCACTGATCTTCATCATACATCATAATCCAAAAGAAATGGGTTCAATATTGATGAAAGATGGCCTTGCCAGTCGAAGTGAAGGCAAGCAGACAAAGAGAAAAATGATTCTTTCTTCCATGCCCTTTATATCAACTGGGAGCAGAAGCTCTTGCCCAGAATAAGTTGTATCTTTTCATTCCAAAAGATGCAACTTAAAGGTGGGTCTTCCTACTTCATATAATCTAATTACAAAATAATCCCTCATAGGTGTACCCAGACTCTTAAGTTGTATTTATTTCCAAATATGGTCATGTGGACACCAAGAATAGCCGTCAAAAAGACCTAGCTATGATAATTAATAAAATTTTAATCAGTACATGTATAATATAACCACATTTTAGTGTAGTATTTCTGGTTTTAATTATGTGCATATGTGTATGAATGACTGCATAAGTGCAGTACATGTAGATTCCAGAAGGGAACATCAAATTCTGGAGCTGGAGTTAATAAGTAATTGTAAGCTTCCCTGTGTGGATATGAACTCAGTTTCTCTGTGCATACATCCATGCTCTTAATCACTGAAAAATGGTTCTAGCCCACATAACAGTTTATAGAACCATTGGTAGTTAACCTTTCTAAATGCCTTTCATTATGACAAATCATTTTGTAATAAATTCCTGTTTATGGACATGTTTATGAATTTCCTTAAATAGCTATAAATGGAGTTAGTATGTTTTTATGGTATACATTTTTATAATTAAAGATTGTGAATTTCATGGAAGAAAATTTAACTTGGCTTAGCTTTGAGAATATTAGTATGTATTTTTTCATGTATGATGAGTATGGATCAGTATTTTTAGATGATATGTATATCAAGACCAGAGATTTATTAGTCATTATTGACCATTTAGTAACATACCAACATACCAAGACACTATTCATGGGCTTTGATGCCTATGAACATGAAGTCAAAGTGGAAAATTTCTTCGTGACTTCAAACTGCTCAAACAATAATAGTCTTTTCCTAGTAACTTTTATATGTACTCAAAATTCATGTAAATTTCATAATTATCTCCTAAAATTATAGGTATATGCAATTTATAAGAATCGTGGAGACTATTTTAACAGGAACACAAAATTTAAACAGCAACGAAAATAAAAGTCCAGGTGTACAATTTATTAATACTTTTGAATTACATCAATTTTCATTCTAAAAATATTTTTTCTACTATTACTTATTTGACTTACTGGGAATATGTGCACATGTATTCTACGATAGCAGAGGCTAAAAGAGGACTTCAGATCCACTAGAGCTGGAGTTAGGAGTGAAAGTGAGAGACTCCACAAGTTTGTTAGAAATCCACAAGAGCCTTAGGCACATTCTTAACTACTGAGCCACTTACCCAGACCTGGATTGTATCACTTTCCCATCTTTTAGAAAGAGAGGAAATGTATGCATAGTTGAAGAGACTAATGTGTCAGTATGAACGACCATTTTGCATATATTACCTTCTGCTGTACTCTATTATTTTTATCTACCTCCATTCTACACATTATCAAAGGGAAGTAATGTAGTATTATGAACTTGCAGTGTGTCTGATAATCAGTAGGATTGCCTTGCATTGCTGCACATTTCAAGTTAGAGTGATTTCCCTACTGTGAACTTCAGATTTGCACGCGATTGACTCTAACAATGCACATAAGATACTTGGTTTTTTTGAAGATAGTTATTTTATTTGCTAAAAAAAATTTTGTGTGACTTTATGAAGTGTAACACATTACAAATTGAAACTATTGTTTTTCCTGATCTATCATCTGTTTCTTTCATTTTCATAGATATCACCATAACTAAGGGCTATCAAGTTCTATCTTACTTGTGAAGCTGAATACAGCCTCAATGTTAAACTGTTCAGTGCCATTTACATAATTAGTTAGATAACAGTACTTGATCTACGGCCCTTTTAATTCAGAGGTGCAGATTTTATGGTAATTCTGTAAGTCAAAATGTATGATGACTTGATTATTACTGTTACAATATCCTGGACATTACTGCAGTGTCCACTGGCTCTGTGGTAACATTGGATCCACTGAGACGAGTAAAAGAATTTTTTTTTATAACTGTGGCTGGTTGTGCAGTCCCAGAAATTTACTTATGCTGTAAAAAGTGTTAATAAGAATCTGACTTATTAGCATCTACCACAAAAACAAATAAGTTCCTTCAGCCTATTAGTCAGCTCTTATAGAAATATGAAAGGAAAAATATTTTGCATACCATGCAAAATTGGCATAAAAAGTATTCTACAATACTCTATTAATATCCATGGGACATACTGAGATATATGCTATTGCTCATGTTTTGATAAAGGGTTCTAGTGTTTGCTTAATATCATAAATGCAGTTTCCCCTCAATTATTACATGGAAGAAGGTAAGGCACTTTTTCAGAACTCTCTCAGAAGCGATTGTGTATATGTACATATTCCACATAATTATCATGAGAAGAGCTATTTAGATAAATTGTTTATGTACTGATTCACTAAATTTCTTATTCGTGGAAATTGTAGTCTTTTATAAAAAAATGATTAATTTTAAAAAGCTCAGGGTAGGACTATTAAAATCTGTCTTAGTAGAAATCATTATACTTTTGCTTCTCTTCTAGGTTTTATATTTTTGTTTGTTACTTTGATTTGTTTTGTTTTTTGAGACAGGGTTTCTCTGTAACTAGCTTTTGTACACCAGCCTGGTCTCAAACTCATAAAGATCTGCCTGCCTCTGCCTCCCAAGTGCTGGGATTAAAGTCGTGAACCACCACTGCCCACCTAGGTTTTATATTTTTTCAGTGCCCTTTGCATCACACATGGCACATAGACCACAATCTGTTTTTCCTTTTATCGATTGATATCATTCTTTGTTTATTTCTTGTTTCACTTTTTTTAGTAATTTTTTGCCACCCAAGATTTCCTTTTCTTGGAAGAAGATATTTTGAATTTTTAAGATATTTTTGCTATATTATTATTCAAACAAGACATTGTTAGTAAAATAACTCTGTTGTATCATTAGATCTTTTATAAAAGTTTTCATCTGTTTCTTTCTGGCTAAATTTCATGTCCTTACTTTTTAAAATACGTGAATGTCATTGGAAATCTCTGCCAAAATGAAAATTATTCTTGCCCTGTCATCATTTTATGGCTGGTATTTCATCTTTCCCTAATGTATCATATATAAATATCAGCATATTCTGCTTCTATGTTTTGGTAAACAATTATTTCTTCATTTTTTCTATTACTTTATTTCTGTCATTTTTTCTTTCCTGCCTTCCCTCCTTTTTTTTAAACTGTTTCTCTGTGTGGTCAGGTTGATCTCAGATTCACTATGTGACCCAAAATGTCCATGAAACTGTTGATCAACCTTCCTTAGCCTTAAAACAGGTGATAATATAGGCATGCACATTATAGCTTTCCCATCACATTGACTATGCATTTCTTTGGTGAGTGCAAACATGCTGATTAGACTCTTGCATACTACCCATGTGCAAGAGCACTAAATTCACCCTGTTTCTCAACAAGCAGTTAAGGCAGGTTGAAATAACATGCATTTATTCTCCATTTATATGATAGATACTCAAACTATAAATTTTCATGAAATATTCATACTTATAAATTTGAAAAAGTTGTTTTATTAACATCTTCCTTTGTGAATGCTGTTAAAAAGTCTGATATTATTCAATACCTAGTCCTTTGTCAGTTATCTATAATTTTTGAGAGTCTTAAAATTGATCTTTGTTTGAAATCTTAGCTTTTCTGAAAACCTTGCTGGCTTGTTACATTCTTGTTCTTTTCCTTATTAAAAAACTATCTGATAATTCACCATTATGGTACATTTTGTGGCTTTTCAGTACCAAATTTCTTTAATTGAAAATGAATGAAATAATTATTTTTCTTACCTGTATTCTCCTTTGTGACTTATAAAATACACATGCTAACATTTCTGCTATTTCATCTATAATTCTTGTCTCTCTTTTATCTAAATTACCTGATTCATGGACTGTCTTGATATTCCAGGAGATGAAGATACCTGCTGCTAAGCTCAGTTATATAAATTGGATCCCCAGGACTGACACTAGCAAGTTTTCTTCTGACCTCTATGAATGTATAATCACACACAGAGAGACACAATTAATTCATCAATTAATTATTTTTAAATGTTTACTTTATATGTATTTTCATGAGTGGATAGCTAGACCTTTTCTCTAAGTAAATTGTAGATTCTAGACTTCTTGAATACACGTATTTCAAATAGAATCACAATATTCTGTTTGTGAGGCTGAAATGCATGCACAATTATGATTTTCCATAGTGTCCACCTATCAAGTAGTACATGATGTAGAGCTTTGGATTTTGCCTGTGTTTGCAGAAGAGCCAATAGATGGAGTTCATTAAAATATGTTCAATGTTGATAATGCTACATATGTTGGGTTTAATTGATTTTTGGAGGGAATAAATATTAAATAATTTACACTCTAATGTGGGCAGAAAGAAAACTTACTTTATTCATAGCAAGGTATGGATCTAATGGCATTGAGGTCACACAGATATCAGTGAATCAAATGCATAACTTTGAAGGAATTAACAATTTCATAATGCTAGCAGGCTGTATTTTGGTTTTGGTTTTGTAGATGAATACAAAAACTTGCATACATAAAATGATGTTATTAATTAGCAAAGATTGTGGGGAAACTCTATAGGATGTCTGTACAGAGAGTAGAAGATGCAAAGAGATTTTACATACTTGGTTATGAGACTGGTAATCCAAAATTTTCAGAGTCAGTTAGGTTGCTGAAAGGTATTTTTAATGTTTTTATATTCTGATAGAGGACCAGAAAATTAGATATTTCATTTTCTTTTTGTACTGGGGAAATATCATTTTTATTTTATTTTATTGAAAATAATTTTTTCCAACAATATGTAATGATTATAGTTACCACTCCCCACCTCCTCTCAGATGCTCACCACCCCTCAAAATCCATACTTTTCTTCTTCTTCTTCTTCTTCTTCTTCTTCTTCTTCTTCTTTTCTTCTTCTTCTTCTTCTTCTTCTTCTTCTTCTTCTCTCTCTCTCTCTCTCTCTCTCTCTCGCTCTCTCTCTCTCTCTCATTAGAAAACAACCTGGCCTCAAAAACAAGATAAAATAAAAACAAAGTAGAATAGGACAAAATATTCTTGGAAATGGTAAAATATAATAAAAGACATACAGACACGGAGGCATACACAGAGAGAGAGAAGGAGAGAGGGGAGATCCTATAAAAACACAAAATCAAAAACCATAATATATAATTAAAAGCATAATATATAATTAAAAGACATTCAGAGTAAAATTAAATTACTCAGACAAAACATTATGAGACAATCAGCCCACCAAAACACCATTGGGGTTGCTTTATGTTGGCTATCTGCTTCTGGGCATGAGTTTTGCCTTTGATGTGGTTTGCATACCCAGTGAGATTTCATTGATAAAAATTATCTTTTCCTTTGTGAGTAGTTATCAATTAGGGGTAGCTTCTGGCTTAGGGGTGATGGTTTGTGGTCACTTACCTCTCAACCCTGGGACCCCGTCTAGCTCAGACCTGAGCAGGCCCTGTGCATGCGGCTACAATCTCTGTTACTTAATTGTTGCATCCATCCTGCTATGCCTAAAAACCTTGACTTCCATAGTGTCCTAAATTTCCACTATTTCCCACAATATTGCTGCCTCCTTTTCAGAAGAGTACCTTGCCTCCTGAAGTTAAGGAGTGGGAATTTGATGGATATACATCCCATTTGGGACTGACGATTCCGAAGTTTCTTACTGTCTGCACCTTTCCCAAACGTGGGTTTCTGTATTCCATCTACTGCCAGATGAAGATTCTTTGATGCAAGACACTTGACACTTAATTATGAACACAGCAGAATGTTAATAAGAGTTATTTTGTTGCTACATTCCTTTATCAAAACAGTAGTATTTGATTTTATTGTAGATTCTTGGGCTATTAGTCTCCGCTTCTGGGCGACCCAAGCAGCATCATATAGGGCATAGGTTCTTTCTCATTCAGTAAGCCTGCAATTCAACCAGGTAGTAGTGGTTTGCTCTCACAAATCTGGTGCCACCTTTGCACCAGCGTAGCTTGCAGGCATGCATTCACCCTCGCAAGTGGAAGGTTTTGTGGCAGCATTTGGTTTACCTTCTCCTCTCATGTCTACAGAGTGCCTATCGGTACTATGAACTAGTACTGGTTGGTAAGAGTGAAGGCTCCTGGTGGGCACCACCTTGACTTCTCCATATCCAATGAGTTTTTTAGGTGGTGTCTTCAACAATATGGCCTTACAATCAGTTTGTAGAGATCATCCAATAACCTTGGCCATAGCCTGGGTTGCTTGGGAGTTCCTATTGGGCTCCTTTGACCATCCATTTCATTAGAGTTAACTCATTCCTGGAACTAGAGGTTTTGATTCATGAGAGATGTCATGTTGGAGTTTTGTCTCCCACATTATTTTGTTATTCCATTTAGATTTCTTTTGTATGTGCATACATTTTTAAAATCTTACAGTGTTTCAGATTTTCCTAAACTCACTCAAATAGCCCTTAGTTTTAGTGATTGCTCATAGAATGCCCTCCTTAACTCGCCATCCCTTTCCCTCGAACCACCTGTTTCAGTCCCTGCCTCCAAACCCCAAACCCCAAGCATCCAGAACTATCTACTTTATTCCCTCCTCCTTTTGAGATCCATTCCTCTTCCTAGTTCCTTACTTTATACTTAACCACTGTGGTTCTATGGGTTGTAGCTTGCTTATTGAAGACCTAATATATAAATTTCACATATAAGATAATATTTAACTTATTGTTCTTTCTGGATCTGAGTTACTTCACTCAGGATGGTTTTTTCTTAACTCCATCCATTCACCTGTTAATGTTTTCACTTTGTTTTTAACAACTATGTAATATTCCATTGTGTAAACATGCTGTTTCCTTTATCCATTCATCAACTGAAGGACATAGTATTTTTAGGCTTCAGGTGGAGCAGGAGTCCTCTTTATCAGGGATCTTGTTCTTTTCTGTTTAGACTTTGGAAAGATTTTGTTGCATACCACATTGTGGAAAGTAATTTGATTTACTTAATATCTATATTGAACATAAATGTTTATCACATGTAAAACACATGTTCCACAATATCTAGACAAAAAAGGAACATTCAGAAACAATCAACTTGACAAATAAGATTAACCATTACACAGACCAATGTACTTGAAAACACCACAAATTGTTAAATCCCTAAAAACTGATTTAAAAAAAAATACTTCAATACAATGAAAAGCTAAGATGACAAAATCGGAAATATGTGTTTAACAATGCCTTAAGAAACATGGTACTTCAATGCAGGTCACCAGTACATCTTGAAGCATTTGTATATGGGCTGGTGTGTTTACCATTCTCCTCTGGCAGCACACAGTATCCTCAAGTACCAAGAACAGGAGTCAGTAGGGGTGGAAGCCATAGGCAGGCATCGATTTAACTTCTTCCTGTCCAATGTACTGTGTAGGTGTTATCTTTAGTAAGAGAGCCTTGCTGTCAGTTTTTGGTGAACACAAATAATCTAGATTGTTTAGGGACTAAGCAACCAATCTCTGGTTGAATATGAAGCCAACTCAATGGAATGGACCCCATTCCTGATGCTGCTTGTAAAGAACTTGAAAGTCAATAGGTAAAGTATCTTCAGGAAAACCAAGTATTACTGTTCTACTGTTCTGCTAAAGGAATGTGCAACAAAATGACTCATAAGAACTTTTTATTGCTCCTAAGACAATTTTTCCTCAACCATTATCAGAGAAGCTTCCTCTTGCTGTGGATAGAATACAAATATTGTGGATAAATATAGAGAAACACAATTTTACCAAGAATGGAGCATAAAGTTTCTTGAAACATTCAGTATTTAATGAGATATATCCATTAATTCTTTCTCCCCATGGCTCAAAAAACCCTACAAAAGAGGAGGTCATTGGTCATTGCTACTGGAGAGAAACAAGGAACAAGGTCTTCTAAACACAACAGGACTGATGAACATATGAACTCACAGAAACTGTGTAGCTTACACATGGCCTGAATGGGTATGTACCTGATGGAGTCCCAGCCTGAGAGAAGATGTAGTCAAAAGCCCACATCACTAAATGAGAGTCTGTCTCCAATTGATGACTACTGGAAAATGAAGAATTAGTTTTCTCCATTGGAATCTCACACGGAATACAAACGACTCTTAAGGGTATCATGAGCAGAAGTAGATGGCAACACAAAATGAGCTCAGTTATTATTTTGGATATTTTGCTGTCCTTATTTATTTATTTATTTATTTATTTGGTTTGGTTTGGTTTCAGAATGTTGTATCAGTATTTTTTTCTTTACATTCTAGGTCTTTTGCTTATATATTATAGTTTTCAATTTTATGAATTTAGGAAGTTTCTGTGCTATCCAAAGTATACGTGTGTGTCTGCATATATGTATTTCTTGTGGTATCTTTTTTGCCTACTCAATTTACAGTTTGTTATTACCACTCAGGTGCATATATTTATTATTACTATTACTATTATTTGATGTGGGTTGTCCTTCTATGGGCTGTGAATATGTATTACTTTTATTGGTTGGTGAATAAAGCTACTCTGGCTTATGGCAGGTCAGAATATGCCTAGGGGGAAATTCACGCAAATAAAGGGAGAAAGAATGGAGAGTAAAGAAGATGCCAGTAGCCACCAGAGAACAAAGATGTGAGGTAATAAGCCACTAGCCTCAGGGTAAAATATACACTAATAAAAATGGGTTAACTTAAATGTAAGAGCTATCCAGTAATAAGCCTGAACCATTAGGTCAAACAATTATAATTAATATTAAGCCTCTGAGTAGTTATTTATAAGCAGCAGGAGAGACTGGTGGGCAGGACAGAAACCTGTCCAGTGGTACCTGAAGAGACATAGCATGTGGCTATTATTATTATTATTATTTTATCAATAGTAGATATCTTTTTATTTTCTAATGAGGGATAGCAAGAAAATATGTGGATTTGAGTCTGTGAGTGTGATGGAGAATGTTGGGTAAGAGTTGGGGTAGAAACAGCAAAAACATGCATATAGTGTATAAAAAATATTTTTTCAGTAAAAAATAAACAAATAAAAATATTTAGAAAATATAAACAAAACTTCAATTTCAATTATGTTTTCTGGTAGCAACTGGTAGATAAATATGTCTAGCAACAATTTTAGATTATCAATGAGACCTTAATAGTTTTATTTACATATGCTATGTGACAATATTTTACTAGATGGAGATTTAATGGGAGCAATGAATTATGAATAAATTATATCCTAGCATATATGAAACATGTGTGCTGATAAGTATAATAAAACCTTTAGAAAGTTTATATTTAGATGGTATGCATCACTTTTTTATGAAAATGCCTGTTACATTCAGCAGTTAAAATCAATATCTATTCTTTTCCAATCTCATAGTGATGTATGTAACACTATCACTTAATTCCAAAAATATTTTTTCATAGTTTATATTCTACTGGGTGTTTTTTTTTACATGAATAGTTCTGTGTCCATTCTCAGATTTTCCAACCACAGTAATATTTGTGCCTATAAGGAAAAATAGAAATGTATATTTTAACTTTAACCCCTCCAGGGGAAGGACTGTAGAGAATAGGAGAGGTGAAAACTGTAAAGAACACGTTACAGATCTGAGAGCATGTGAGATTGTGACTGTCCAAAACCCTCCTGCTTTCCTCATGCCTGACCAGGGCATGCTGCTCTACAGGCTTGTGGAGCAGCTCTTCACGGCCACTGGTGGTTTTTACAGTTACCATTTCTGTGGTGATTAATTATCTATCACACTGAGCTGGAGTTGGAGACAGATTGGTTTAGCAAACATGAATGGTTCATATGCACCTGGGGTACTAGTCACAGTAAAAAACATCACGGCTGGCATGGAACAAGGCAACTCCTCCTGTCGAAGAAAACCTATTACTGATGGGTGTATGGAGAGATGTAGCTTAGACTGTTCCTTCCTAGTAACTTCAAAACCCTCAGCCTCCAACCACCAGAGGAGTACTGAGCATGTACATGGACAACATTATGATATGGGATAGCTATGGTGATGTTTTGTGATCTAACAAGCAAAGCTTGCCAAAAGATCAGAATGGGGAGCTAACCACTATTTAGCCATAGAGGCCGGGAAGTAGTGGCACACACCCTAATCCCAGCACAGGAAAGACTGAGGCAGACAGATCTCTGTGAGTTTAAGGCCACCCTGTGCTACATGAGATTAATTCAGTCTAAAAAAGAAACAGAGCCAGATGTTGGTGGCTCACACTTTTAAGGTGAGTATATGGGAGTCATATTATTTTAATCAGCACTAGGAGACTGAAAGGGATATGCCTGGGCAGAAAGAGGAATATAAGGAGACAGGAGACCCTGACACTTAGTCTGAGGATTTATGGAGACAAAATACCCCATTCAGTCTGATGATTCAGTAGAAGTAAAAGATCTTTCTTGTGCCTGGTTCCTTTACTTCTCTGATCCTCCAGCATTTACCCTGATCTGACATTGGGTTTTATTATTAAGACCAATCAGAATTCATACTACAGATAGGGTAGAGGTACTTTATTCAAGATTACCATTTCAACTATTGTTTGTTCTGACTGATCAGCTACAATAGTTTTCTGGGCTGACACTTTCTCCTTAAGATTGGAAGAAACACTTGAGGTTTTGATGTCCTCACTGGTTATTATGTGTGACTCTTACCCAGCAGGACTACGGGACTTCCTCCTGTTGATGTTTAACTGTTATATTATGCCTGACTCAAAGTATGATTAGGTCAATAGTAATCTTGCTTGATTAATGAGAAAATAGAAAACATCACAATCATTAATCACTCATTCATTCTTAGTATTATTCAGTATTCAGACTTCTCTGGACTCAGAGCACTTCACAGAGTGACCCAGGCCCTAAACACATTCATCTACCTTTCATGAAGTCTCTTGTTTTATGTCTGGATTTCCTGGACTTAGTCAATGATACCAGTAAGGATACCATGCACTCCTGCTGTACCTAGAACTAAAGGCTGTCAACCCAGGGAGTTACTCAGTTCTCATTTTGACTTCAGACATTTCAAGCAATTATTTACTTTTTGTTTCGAATATTTTATTTTCAATTGATAAATGCATATATATGTATGCATTTATCAATTGAAAAGTATATATATATATATATTACAGTCAGTTTGAATCCTTAAATATGATTTTTATAGCATTAGTAAGAAAATAAAAATTAAAGTATTTATAATTTGTATAAATAACATTTTTCATTAGTCTCATTCCTTAATCAGTTTTACTTCTCTGATTTTATAGAAACTATTCACTGACTAAATTTTTCTCAAAAATAACTTTGTTAAAATTCAACTCTCTAATTTAATAAATGTACATAAGTAAAATAATACTTTACAATACATGAAAATAATTGCAATATATTGAAAATAAGATTTAACAGTTATTGTTATAGCTACATGGGCTGAATAAAAAACTGACTGCCAATCATCTAAGAAAAATATTGAATCTGATGGTAATGACATTTTATGGTGGCATTAAGGGTATGAGAAAAACATTTTGAAATTCTAAATCTAAATAATCTAAATTAGTACCATTAATAATTTCTAGAGATGAATAGTATATAATGAAAGAAATGCTTATTGGTAACATATACTTCTCTCATTTGTCATTCTTAGACCTGAGTTGGAACTAAATATTTAACTCAAGATACATGCCGCTGATAATGAGCATCTCAGGAACCACTTAGCTTGAGCATGACTATCTGCCATTGGCTAGATTTTCAGTTGCCATGACAACAATATCTAATAAGACAAACTCCAACCTCAAGATATAATCAAATGAAGATGCATTAAACCTCACCGAATGTGAATGTTAAGAACCAAGCCAAGTATTTTCCTAAAATGTCTGTTTTCTTTCTTTAAGAACTCTGATAAATATTTGACTTATCTTCAAAATGAAGTTAATCAAAAATATTTTAAAATGTATGCAACACTTTTATATTAAACTTTTATTTGTTCATAATTATTCTGTTTTGAAGTAATATTTTAAACAGAGGACCATTGCAAATATCTGTTTAGTTGTTGTTCATTTCCACATATATCCTTCCTGTTTACAAATGCCATTTTGAGATAAACTCACTCTACCAAACTCCTGATTCCTAAATCCCACTTCAAACTTGTTATATCCAGCTGGATTTCTACAATATCCCAAAATTGACATTTCAAAAACCAAACAACCTTTTCCCTTCTCAGTAAACAAACTTTTACCTCCAGTTTCACTGCCGACTACTCATACTCCACCACTTTCATACGTTAGGAATCTGCCCACCAGCTTTCTTTCTTCCATTTAATAGCTGGCCTTCCTCTGCACCTTGCTGACTAGGTATGCCTTGAGTCTCCAAAAGCATTCTCTTAAATCAACACTTGACTATGAATAAAGCTTCCATCAATGAGCCAACAAGGTATCTTAATTGGTAAAAGATTTGTTGCCAAATCTTAGAACCTGAATTTGTTTCTTTTGGCATTTATGCTTGTACATGCGTGCACGTGTGCATGCACATGCACACACACACACACAAACACACACACAGGAGTGGAAAAAGCAGTTGTAGAAGAAAGGGTCACTTGTTTGTCCTGGCTGCCCAGCTAGCTTATACCTGAAATGATCACACAAAAGCTGTATTAATTAAATCATTGCTTGGCCCATTAGCTCTAGCTTCTTATTGACTAACTCTTACATTAATTTAACCCATTTCTGTTAATCTGTGTATCACCACGAGGTCATGGCCTACCAGAAAATTTTTCAGCACTTCTATCCCCAGCAGTTGCTCCATAGTGTCTCTCTTACCACTTTCCTTCTCCCAACATTCAGTCCAGTTTTCCCCGCCTACCTAAGTTCTGCTCTAACAACAGGCCAATTCATTAACCAATAAAAGCAACACATAGGCAGAAGGGACCTCTCATGTCACATAGTAACTAAAAAATTCTACTGTTTCTTTCTTTTTTTTCCCCAATTTTTTGCAAAGTTATAGTGATCTTTTTTTTAGTATTTCTTTCTTTTCTTTCTTTTTTTATTAAATTTTTTTTATTAAAAATTTCCGCCTTCTCCCCACCTTCTTTTTCCCTCCCCCTCCGTCTCCAGTCTGAAGAGCAATCAGGGTTCCCTGCCCTGTGGGAAGTCCAAGGTCCTCCCTGCTCCATCCAGGTCTAGGAAGGTGAGCATCCAAACTGGTTAGGTTCCCACAAAGCCAGTATATGCAGTAGGGTCAAAACTCAGTGCCATTGTCCTTGGTTTCTCAGCAGCCCTCATTGTCCACCATATTCAGAGAGTCTGGTTTCATCCCATGCTTATTCAGTCCCAGTCCAACTGGCCTTGGCGAGCTCCCAATAGATCAGCCCCACCTACTCAGTGGGTGGGTGCCCCCCTCGCGGTCTTGACTTCCTTGCTCATGTTCTCCCTCCTTCTGTTCCTCATTTGGACCTTGGGAGCTTAGTCCATTGCTCCAATGTGGGTCTCTGTTTCTGTCTCCATCCATCGCCAGATGAAGGTTCTATGGTGATATACAAGATATTCATTAGTATGGTTATAGGATCGGGCCATTTCAGGCTGTCTCTCCTCAGCTGCCCAAAAACCTAGTTGGGTACATCTCTCTGGACCCCTGGGAATCCCTCTAGAGTCCAAGGCTCTTGCCAACCCTAAATGGCTCCCTTAATTAAGAAATATACTTCCCTGTTCCCATATCCACCCTTCCATTATCCCAACCATCCCAGTCCCCCAAGCTCTCCCCATCCTCCCCTTCTCACTTTTCTTTCCCCATCTCCCCTTTCCCCCCATCCCACCGCACCCCCCCAGTTCCCAATTTTTGCCCAGAAATCTTGTCTACTTCCAATAATCAGGAGGATAACTGTATGTTTTTCTTTGGGTTCACCTTCTTATTTAGCTTCTCTAGGACCGCAAATTATAGGCTCAATGTCCTATATTTATGGCTAAAAAAGCAATTATGAGTGAGTACATCCCATGTTCATCTTTTTGGGTCTATTTCTATAGTGATATATTTAAAAGTCAAACCTAATTTTGTGTATTTCTCTTTATTATTACACTTCACTAGTCACCCAATTATAAATATTCAGAAGTGAATAAAATATGGCTCTATTGAAAATTAGATACATCCAAGCGGGCATGGTAACACTGCCTTAAATCACCACATTCCATAGGCAGAGGCAGATGGTTTAATGAATTCAAGGCCAGTCTGATCTACAAAGCAAATTCTAGTACTGACAGAAACAGAGAAATCTATCCAAGAAAATTAAATAAATAAATGTTGATATCTCTCTCTCCCTCTCCCCTCTCTCTATGTATGAGAGAGATAGAGAGAGGGAGAGGGAGAGAGAGAGAATGAAAAAGAAAGAAAAAATAAGCAGATGTTAGAACAGAATTCTTTGCTCAGGATTTGTCAAGTAAGAATCAAATAGCTTCTCATTTTTCCTACATTATGATACTTTAGAGTTTTGTCCTTTCTTGGGTTCTCTCCTTTTTTGAAGGCTCCTTTTCAAATCTCTCTCAACTTAGATTTTGTAGAAAAAACTAAACTCATATAAATAATTTATAAAAAAAATTCCTTATTCTTCCTGGGTAAAGAGCTATGTTTCTCACAATTCAAGTACACAGCTCTATTGTCATACATTTCATATGCAACTATAAATAGATTTTTACTTACTGTCTGTTTCAACGGACCTGCTTACCATTTGTAGATAGCCAGCAGTTTAGAGGTAAAGGGT